>NC_056677.1:39182500-40468086 GCF_018350195.1 Panthera tigris
ACTCGGCCGTCGGGGCCTCTGTCCTGTTTTCTAGATGCCACTGCCACCACTCTGCCGGAGCAGGGTCTTCCTCGCTCTTCCACTCTCTGTAATCTTAGGACAGTTGCTAGAACATCGGGCAAAATCTAGAGGTCCAAAACTAGCACGCACGATACGGGACCTAAGGGTGTTGCGGAGGAGTGTTGTCAGAAGGAGTTGCGCGGAGGTGCAAGCTATGCACGGTGTACGGTAGCAGTTACCATAAGTTTTCATTCTTAATAAAGTCTTATGCTGTGGGTACCTAGGTGTGATTGTGTTTCTTATATGTTAAAGACTACAGTCTTCTGTCTCAGCTTTCAGGTACATGTGAACGTGTACTTCAGAATTTTTAAGTACCTTCTTACAGTTTTATTTTTAGCTTTTGACTCTTAAAAGGTAATTTTGCCTTTTTACAGAGACTTCATGTTTTATATATGTGCACGTATGTGTGCTTATGTATACCTATGCGTACGTAGATAAACTTGGAGGTGGCTAGATGACATCAAAACACTGTAGACCCCTGGGGTTGCTTGGGTTATTTCAGGTCCCTATAGGCCTCGGCTTATTCACGAAGAAACCAAAAACGCTCTGATAAATTAGAGATGCAGATCTTTAGAGAAAAGTCAAGATGGCAAGTGATAGGCATCAGGCTTGCCGCTTCTGTTCTGTTGGTGGTATCCTGCACTGGGCAGGAATCCAGGATTGAGAAGGGGAAAGTGACTTGGGAGCAAGAGAGCTGATGTCTCCGGTCGAGGAGCTTCATAACCAGAGATAATTAAAGCGTAGATTGGTTTACTCACAGAGCACATCTTCGTTTATCTACCAAATGATATGGGTAAACCTCGAACCAAATTTAAGCCAGGATTTTAAAGAATTGGGCAACGACTCATTGTTTCCTTCTCTACTTGGCTTGGGGAAGGTTTCAAAAAGTGAGAAAAGGGTTTAAAATGGGATAATAATTCTTTCTTCAGTGCCTTTCTCCACTTTGCATTGTTGTATTACAGTTTCGTTGCCCTCGCTTTGAAATATTGTAAACAGTGTTGGACGCTTATATGTTGAGGAGATAAAAACTTTTCCTGTTACGCACAGTTCTGTCCTTTGCATTAGGACTGAGAAGTGTATTTTCAGTGGAAAAGGCTGATAGTCACTGTATAGACACCTACCTACATCAGTTCCTTCAGGGAAATTCCTATTTGTTTCAGACTTGACCTCAAGAAAGCAGGGAGTCCGTGTTTGCAGTACAGTAAGAAACTGCTAGATACAATTTGATTACATGGCTTATTCTGACTACCCTGTTATTTTCACATGTATAGTTATTTTTTAAAGTGTTGGTTATTTTTAATCTGAGTCTTGTTTGGTCCATTATAGTGTTACACTGGCCAGAGCCATACATCAAAAGGCGCGCCTACAATACCTTTGCTGCTTTTGTCATTTAAAATTATAGTTGCACCATTTGATGGTTGACTCAACATCAGCTCCCGTAGTCATGTCTCACCTTTTTCTCTTCTATTTTAAAAATGAAAGCAGCTGCATTTTACATTATTTTACTTTCCCATTTCCCTTTTTTCTTTTGTTACAGAACTGTAGAAATGATGGAGGCAGAATTCTGCTCATCTATCAAACCCCGTTTTCTAGTCTCATCTCTCAATGTCCAGAATGTTGTAGAAGCTTAAATTTTGGTGCCATGTTTAATTAGCATGAGATACTCTTTCCTGGTGCAGTTTTAATTCTTGGTCCAAATCTTCCAGTTCCTTAAAATATTAATCGTGAACTTGACGGTACACCCATCTCCTGCTCTAGGAAACAAATTTTATGTATTCGGAGTCATATTTTGTTTACATCTCAAGGTGAAAGAGTGGCAGATATGCAGTTCAGCATGAAAATTATTTATATGTGTATCATAAGTGAAGGTCTATTTTGCATTGATTTAATGGTAATACTTGAATTGTTTCTTTACCAGTGTTAACCACCTATTTTCTACTTCCATGGAGTTCAAAATTAGTACTGATTTTACACCTAAATTTAAAAGTTTAAATGTATCGTGGCTATCTTTAAATGTACAGGCCACTCGTGGTTTGATGAGAGATGTTGTGGGTAGAATATTCATTTATTTAACCTTTAACCTGAATTGTTAGTTGAACCTAAAATTTCTTTTAATAATAACTTTTATTAACAACTTTTAATAATAACTTTTAACAATATTTCACTCAATATATTTTAATAATATATTAAGATAATAATATTTAATAATTTTTATTAATAATTTTTAATAATAACCATTTCACATACTTCAAAAAAAAATCAGTGATTTTAAACTTTAGTCATTATTCCTTTGAAGCCTGCCATGAACCGTTTTGTTTTCACTTGGACTTATAGGTGAGGAAATTCAGAAAGCGACACCTGTAATGCTGTTTAGTGTAACATCTCAAAAGTTTGTAGCAGTGGAATTTCAAGCCTTTGTGTTCATTAAGGCCAACCAAAACAGGCTGATTTGTAAGGTTTTTTCTCTTTGGCAAAAACAGCAAAATACAGAAAATTAATTTTGTTTCAACCTGTATTCTACAATTTGCAATGAAAAATTGCTAATTCCTTCTTTGATAAGTAAATACTAAGTTTAACTCCCCACCATAATTACAATTTCTGAATTCTTAACTAAAACTTTAATGTTTTAAGGATACTTGCTATTTTATAATGCATTGATAATTTTTGAACTTGTAATAACTGGGTGAAGTTAACCTGGAATGAATTGTAAGCTCAAAATTGCATCTTGCTGATTTTCAAGTTGAGCAGAAACTTTAAGAAATAGGAAAAAAAAAATTTTAACACTAAAAGAATTATATTTTGGAAATGATTCTACCATATTTTAACAATTTATAACTTACCAAATGTGATACTTTAATTCATTTAAGGAAAAGAAACCCCAGCTACTAGTAAGTAATGATTATATAGAGTATCAGAGAATGGATAGCAACTATATGCCTCATTTGGAATCTTGCTGAATTTTAGTAGCCAAGGAGTTACACAGAAAATTCTTTACAGATTTGAGAGGCAAAAAAGAAGAGATCATTTCAGGTTTGCAGATTACCACAAAGATATTCTGGTGATAATTGCTGAGATGAGACATAGGAAGAGAGATAACATTCTTTTTTTTTTTTTTTTTTTTTTTACTATTATCTAGACCTTTTTTGTCATGTTATTGTTTTCACATTTAATGGAAAGAATCTGATGGTAGAAGATGGTGGAGAGGAAATTAGAGTTCGCGTTGGTTCTTTAGGTGAAGAACATAAATTGGAAAATTATGAGCAAAATAAGGGATGTCATCAGTAATTCATGTGTTATAGTATCTTGTCTATTATTTTTCTTCAATGGAAATACAGGAATCAAGCTAAGTATTTGCTGAAATTAATTACATTGCTCTGTTTTTTCTGATCCAAATCTCATGGATTTGTGCAACTACCCAGTAACTTAATTAGGACTTAATTCAGGAATGTTTTTTTTTCTGTTTTCTAAATAAATGTACAGCTGATTTATTCTCCCTTCTTCTTTTTTTAAGGAATCTAGGTAAAAATGGCTTATCTAACAGTAGCATTTTATTGGATAAATGTCCGCCTCCAAGACCACCATCGTCACCATACCCTCCCTTGCCAAAGGACAAGTTGAATCCACCTACACCTAGTATTTATGTGAGTCTGAATTGACTGACTAGAAATAAATCAAACCAGTGTTTGCATCTACCTGTCTTTCATAAGATCTTGCTTTAAATTAATATGGATGCCCTTTAGGAAACATTAAAATTATTGGCAGTAGCTTGAATATTTTGGGGGGAGAAAAGATATATTCACAAAGACTTCATAATAGCATGTAAAACATACCTTCTGAGCTATTCCCACGATTACATTAAAGTAGTGAGAAATACTTCTTCCTGCCCCCCCCCCCCCCATTAGGCCAAACCTACCTAAAAGTGTAATTTAAGCTGGGGTTTAAATCCCAGTTGCTTGAACCTTAACATTCATTCTGCTTTATGCAGCTTTAGTTACCTTCAAAAAAGGCATTTGAGAACATAAAATGTGATAATAGGTATGTCATTTTTAAAAAGTTTGATAGATTATTTAAAACCTGATGTTAAGTTTTACTTTAAGGGCATTCAGACATCTGATGTAGGAAGTTGATAAAAGTTCAGTCAAAGCAACTCTTCTGTTTCTCCCAAGTAGGTCCTCCTCCCCCATTTCCTTCCATCCTCCCACTTTTACCCCAAATGAAAACAGTTTCAAACTGTAAAGTTTGTGTTGGGGGATTTGGCCCTGTCTTTGCCCTCTAGAGGCAGATGTTAAACCCTGTTAGTTTTTCCTCCAACCCATATTTATTGATCCTTCAGAATGTAAGGGAAGCATGGGGATAGACATATAATAAACCTTTCAAACTGAAGTCTGAGAGGGGGAAAAAAAAAACACTTCTTTGTGGTTTTCTTTTCTCTTTTTATGATGAAAAAGCCCACATAAAATTTACCATCTTAACCATTTTTAAGTATACAATTCAGTAGCGTTAAGAAATATTCTCATTGTTGCAAAGCACTTCTCCAGAACTTTTTCATTTTGCAAATTTGAAATTCTATACCCATTAAGTAGCAACTCCCTTTTTCTGGTCTTCTTAGCCCCTGGTAGCCACCACTATATTTCTATACATTGGACTACTTTAGATACCTCACATAAGTAATATCATACACAGTTTTTCTTTTTGTGACTGCCTTAGTTTCACTGAACGTAATGTCTTCAAGGTTCATCTACTTTGTAGCACGTGAAAGGATTCTCTTCCTTTTAAAGTCAAAAAATATTTTAAAGCACTTTGATTTTGAAGTTGCAATTTTATTTCTTCTCATGTATTTTCTTCAAGATACAATGGACAAAAGAAATGTATGCGGTCACTATCTAATTACAGTTAGGATCAAAAGACAGTGATAAAATGCTGCAAAATATAAAATAGAAACTACAGGGTACATTATTGAAATTGCAGTAAATAAAAAATATGAATTTGGCCTAATATTTACATAAAAGGTCTGTTTTCAAGAGATCTAACCATATGTTTTAATTTTACAGTTGGAAAATAAACGTGATGCTTTCTTTCCTCCATTACACCAATTTTGTACAAATCCAAACAACCCTGTTACAGTAATACGTGGCCTTGCCGGAGCTCTAAAGTTGGGTAAGCTTTAAATAAGAAAAAGGAAACTTTTTAAAATTTCTTTTGCTATCTATAACTTGTAAAGCACTGACAGAAACTTATTTCTGTTGATTTTTTCCGTTTTCACATTTTCGTTTTACTCTTTTCCTGGGTGTGTGTGTTAGTGTATCAATTCTTTAATCTATCGTATGAAGATACAGTCATGATGCCAGTTCCTGGTGATTTCCTGGTGCTTTTGGAATTTAGCTTTTATTTTGGTCTGATCACATAATTATAATGGTGATGAAGTTATCTAATGAAAGAATTTTTAATATGAAATGTAGATAAAATGTGATGCTACAGATCAGTGCTGTAGTCCCCTTGCTAGTTCCTTGCACCTGAAGAAATCAGATAAGTGAAACCTCGGTGCCTGGCCCCCTGAGTCCGCCTCTGCACAAGGCGGCATGATGATTATCAGGTCCCGGGCTTCATTGTGTGCTCGTGTAAACCTGGCACGAAGCTCAGGGCGTGCAGAGGCCCTGGTTGGTTTTCATGGGAACCGGATGGAATGCTGTCACACGTTTTCCTCTTTTCTTAATAAAAGCACTCTCAATCTATTACTCCAAATGTAATTTTCTTTTATTAACTGCATTCATTTATTTATGAAGACCTGGGACTTTTCTCTACCAAAACGTTGGTGGAAGCGAACAATGAGCATATGGTGGAAGTGAGGACACAGTTGTTGCAGCCGGCAGATGAAAACTGGGATCCTACTGGAACGAAGAAAATCTGGCATTGTGAAAGTAATCGATCTCATACTACAATTGCTAAGTATGCACAGTACCAGGCCTCCTCCTTCCAGGAATCATTGAGGGTAAGTGTTTCGTCCCTGAAGATTGTTTTATTTTGAAGAATAGTTTATTTTCATGTTTTATATTATTTTATTTTGAAAGGGCACGTTTCTTTTGTAAGCATCTCATTAGTTTATAGTTCTATAAAATACCTTGTAAGTGCTATCCACTTTGCTCTTAGGAAAGTCTAAGCAAGCCTGTGGGTTGCTAAAATAAATGTTGTTACTGTCTAGTGAGAGGTCTCCCTCATCCCTGGGATGTTTCAGTTGAGGGCAAGGTTTTTTAATCTTGACGTTTTTAACATTTTGGGTTGGATAATACATTGTTGTGGGGGGCTGTCCCGCGTATTGTAGGATGCTTGGGAGCATCCCTGACCTCTCCCCACTAGATGCCTGTAGCACGCCCCTTACCTTCTACCCCAGTTATGACAGTCAAAAATGTCTCCCGACGTGCCAGATGTCCCTCGGAGGATAAAATTGCCCCTCATTGAGAACCGCTGATATCAGAGGCTAAAGGGAGTCTCAAGATTGCTTTGTGCTTGCAAAGTTCCTAGTCTTGTGCCTCCCCATTTTTCTCCTCTACCAGGTTAGTATTATCTGATGGATAACTCCTCCAGGAAGCATCAGTGTTATTCTCACCAGTCTTAGTCTGAGAGAGAAACCCGAGGGGGAGGATAAATTATTTCAAAGTATATAGAAAATTTAAAAAAAAAATTTTTTTTTTAATGTTTATTTGTGAGAGAGAGTGTGAGTGGGCAAGGGGCGGAGAGAGCGAGGGAGACACAGAATCTGAAACAGGCTCCAGGCTCTGAGCTGCCAATACAGAGCCTGATGGGGGCTCGGACTTGGGAGCGGAGAGATCATGACCTACGCTGAAGGTGGACGCTTAACCGACTGAGCCACCCAGGCTCAGAAAATTAAAAAACAAAACGGAAAAATAATCAGAGGATTATTATTCAAAGACTCAGGCCTGAATCATTACTAAAATCCTTTAGCGCTACAATGAGGACTTTGTGAATTCTCCCACAAAGTAAAGATAAGATCTCCACAAAAAATGAGTTTATTAAGTGTATTACTTAGACACTTAGACACTTGTCTGTACTAAGTTGTTTTGTACATATCCTACAGCTGAAACCTAATACGTGCCTGGAAGTCTTTAATTTGTAATTCATTACATTTGCTTATCTGTTTAAAATCCTGTCCCGAGTTTCACATTTTCAGTGAAGGCAACATTTGTACCTGTGAATTGTGTATTTGTTTTTCTTTCTCACTGCCATTCTCTGTGTCCTAACAGAGAAATTAATTGTCCATATAAATCTCTAGTTCAGACTTCTGAGATACTTCAGCTATGTGGTAGTATTATGTTCAGAATAGGATAAATAATACGATTCAGAGATCACCAAAGGAAAATTTGGAGGAGTTGAAAAGCAAAGATAATAAGAGGCAGAGTATTTATATGGGGTGGGATCTATAACCAAAGAAAAGATGCCTTTTTGTGTGCTTTTGAGGCATGGACCATTACCTGTGAAAAATCTGACGAATGTTTAGGAACCATACATTCATTTAAAGGGAGGGAGGCCAAAATGTACCAAGTATTGTCTTTTTTTTTTTTTTTTTTTTAATGTTTATTTTTGAGAGAGAGAGAGAGAGAGAGACAGAGTGTGAGCAGGGGAGGGGCGGAGAGAGGGGGAGACACAGAATCCGAAGCAGGCTCCAGGCTCTGAGCTGTCAGCACAGAGCCAGATGTGGGACTCAAACCCACAAGCCGTGAGATCATAACCTGAGCCAAAGTTGGACACTTAACCTACTGAGCCAGCCAGGCGTCCCCCCCCCTCCCCCCCCCAAGTATTGTCAACTTAAATCTTAGGGCAGTGTTAAGAGATACCATATCTATGACCCCAAATTGTAAATAATTGTAATATTTGCATTGAAAAGCACCTGTATTTACGTAGTACTTATTTTCCTTACTAAAGCTGTAAGTGTGTTATCATTCGTGTATAATTCATTGCAGAAGGAAAGATTTAACCCAGGGAGAACTTCTTCCATTTGTCCGTTATCAAATCAAGAGCGTCTTACCCTTCACCCTTATACATACATAGCTACACACACGCACACACACCTCTGCTAGTTTAGGAAATTTATCATCAAGATGGATACTTCTTAGGCCTCTCTAAAAAAAATTCTCTCCTCTCAAAAATGGGGCAAGAATGAGAATCTGTAGTTTTTTCCCGTATAGAAGAATATTATTAAGAAAGAACTCTTAACATAACTTTGTGGCTGAGGAGGTTGGATACCATGCTGGTGAGTGTTGACTTTTCCTGGGTTTTATTTAATGTGTGGTCTTTGAAGAAATTTTCATGTGAAAGAGGCCTATAGAAATTTAGCTTCCAAACCATCACCTAGATGTGAACTTTTCAGTTGTATGATGGGAAAGGATAGCTGGTTGTAGAATACTAAGCTAGAATGTGTTGTGCTTAATCTATAGGAAGAAAATGAGAAAAGAAGTCACCATAAAGACCACTCAGACAGTGAATCTACATCTTCAGATAAGTAAGTCATTTGTACTGTCCACTTAGTATTTCTGTTTAAAAGGCATGCCTCTAATATTGTCTCTCTCTTTTTTTTAAGTTCTGGTAGGAGGAGGAAAGGACCCTTTAAAACCATAAAGTTTGGGACCAACATTGACCTGTCTGATGACAAAAAGTAAGTACTAGTATTTTTGTGAACTGATGCAAAGAGGTATCCTCTGCAAGACACAGAATTGTCTACAGTTTTCTCTTTCGTTCCTTGTCATCTTTCTAAGTTGATACACAAGTTTTAGATGAACTATTTTTGCTAGGTTTGGCGGTTATTTTCTTCAACTTAAAACTCTTGTACAGATTTTCATCAGGACCCTGATTCTATGCTAATTACACAGTCATAAAGTTGTATTTTATGATTAATAGTATATAATCATTTTATAGAATAGAATTATACAACAATTACAAAAATAAGTCAATTTTTTTTTTTTCTCGCATTTACTCGGTAATTTTTATGCTGCTTTTCATCAGTATGGTTTCTTTGGAAAAATTGGAAAATTAAGCATTTGAGTGTTTCCTGTGCAAAAGGACAGTATTTCTATATTTCATTGTTTTTCTGATTGCGACACAAAGTTTTTGAAGAAATGGCTAATGTCCACAAATATTTGTAGCAGAGTTTCACTCTTGATCTGTTATTTTATTGCAGGTGGAAGTTGCAGCTACATGAGCTGACTAAACTTCCTGCCTTTGTGCGTGTCGTATCAGCAGGAAATCTTCTAAGCCACGTTGGTCATACCATACTGGGCATGAACACAGTTCAACTATACATGAAAGTTCCAGGAAGCAGAACACCAGGTAACATTTATGAACTAACGTATCTCCCACATTTGAGAAACAGAATTAGCCAAAATATGAAACATGCAAAAGAGAATGAGATTTCTTTTCATTTACAGTGAATGAAACTGGAAGGATTACCCCTGTTGTTAAGGTTTGACTTTTATTAGATTTTTTCCCCTTTGTTTTATCATTTTTTATTACAGTCGTCCCAAAACAATAGCAGTTTCATCTGGAAAGGGGTCTTTGGAGCACTCCTAGGCAAGTCCCTGTGGCTTAGAGACTGTTAATGATCCTGTCTACTGCAGAGTGATGATGGGATACCGTTTTTTCTAAACTTTTTTTTTTTTTTTTTTGCCATGATCACACTAAGAAATACATTTTATATTATGACTGTGCACATACGTGTATACAAGAACAGCTTCATAAAATAATACATATCCTAGTCTGTTCCATTCTGTTTCATTTAAATAAGAAAGTGTAAGTTGTAATTCTCTAATTGGGTTGCAGCACACAGCTCACACAAAACATTTGATGTGAAGACATTACTAGACTCCCCCTGGTGTCTGGTCTGGACTTTCCATTAACTAGGCTTGTCACTTTTGGCAAGTCACATGTCCTTCTGTGGGTCTTTTCCCTCATTTGTTAAATGCATTACATTGGCTTTAAACTTAAAATTCTGTCCAACAGTAATAATACCATCTTCTTTGTGCTCCCTTGGATTGACACAAGATTTCAGATTGATGTTTAAAATATGTAACAATTCCGGCAGATACTGGCGATAACAAGTTCACCTATATACCAATGCCTATGGGCTGCGTATCACCATCAGGTGTTTCTTTTTGGTACTCAAAGCAGCCATGGTTTGAAAACCAGATTGCTTTCTCCTTGTCATCTGCTTATTCGATTGTAGCTAAAAAATTGTTTCAAAATAGGCCTATGCTTGCTTCTTAGTAGTGGTTCTGAGTTCCGACTGCCCATTAGAATCTCCTGGTGTAAGGTAAGCTTTTATAAAAAATTTTTTTTTGTTTAATGTTTATTTATTTTGAGAGAGAGCTAGAGAGCGTGAGCAGACGAGGGACAGAGAGAGACACAGAATCCAAAGCAGGCTCCAGGCTCTGAGCTGTCAGCACAGAGCCCAGTGCGGAGCTTGAACTCAGGAACCGTGAGATCATGACCTGAGCTGAAGTCGGACGCTTAACCGACTGAGCCACCCAGGCCCCCTTCCCAGTGTAAAAATAATTGATTAACCTCTGAAGTTTGGGATCCAGGCATCAGTATTTAAAAAAAAAAAAAAAAAAAAAAAGTTTCCCATAGGATTCTACTGTACAGCCAGTATTAGAACTACTAGGTTGTAATAGTTGTTTTCCTCAGGCCATTGGAAGCCCAGTTCTGTGATATTTTATTCATAGTTGGATAAAGTTGAAACAGCTGTGGAATAAATGGCAAAGACCTATATGCTCCCCATTTTGTCATTTAGACACTGATGTAAATACTGGGCAAGTTATTTGAACTCTCTAGAGTTTGTTTTTCTTATGTATGTAGTTATTGGATTGGGTTAAGATTCATTTCAGTGGAAATTTTCCAACTTATTTTATACAAATAACCTCAACTCAAAAAGAACGCAGTTTTTCATTACAAATCAAGGGGGAAAGCAAACTTGATAGATCACTTCTTTGTCACTTGTGTCTGGAGTTTTTTGTTGGTTTCTATATTATAAGGGATTAGTTTTTCAGAAGTGTGACAATATAGTGCAAATCATATGTCATTTAAAATTTTATAGTCATACCAATGTAAAACAAAATAGATGAAAATAATTTTAACCTGGTGTATCCAGATATCATTTCAACATGTAGTCATTGTAGAAGTTCCTGGGATTTTTCATGTTTTTTTCACATTAAGTCTTTGAAATCCAGTGTGTAGTTTACAGTTTTTGCACATCTCAGTTTATATTAACCATATTTAGGTGGTTACTGTATTAGCTCGGTCTTAGAAGAAATGTATAGTTTCATTAGCTCAGTTCAATTTTTAAAAAATTATTCTAGGGGCGCCTGAGTGATTTGTCCGGTAAGCATCTGACTTGGGCTCAGGTCATGATCTCATGGTTCATGAGTTCGAGCCCCATATTGGGCTCAGGCTCTGCTGTCAGTACAGAGCCTGCTTCAGATCCTCTGTCCCCCTCTTTCTCCGCCCCTCCCTGGCTCGCTAGCTCACTCGCTTGCTCTCTCTCTCTCTCTTTTTCTCAAAAATGAATAAACGTTAAAAAAAAATAAAAAATTATTCTGATACTTTATGGGGCAGACACTTTGTTCCTGGAGTTACATAGATAAATATAAGTGTTCCCTGCTTCGGTGGACTTTATGATCAGTCACGTATGTTCTAAACTATAGAGATGCTCTCAGGCTTGCCCCCAAAAGATTTTGAGTCTGACGGTGGGATCTCAGCATCTCTAATTATAATTAGTGCTAAATTTTATTTTGGAGTCCATACCATGGACAATTCCAGCCACCTGCCCACGGCAAGAGATCGTTTATAGGTATTAAGACTACCATCTCCACATTGTGCTATATAATATATATGTAAAAGAGTGTGGTGAGAGCACCTACAGTTTTCTTCATTGAGGTGAAAATCACACGGCCAAACTAATCCTTTTAAAGTATGCAGTTCAGTTGCAGCTGGCATATTGTATATTTACTGTGCTGTGTAGCCATCACCTCTGTGTAGTTCCAAGACAGTGTCACCTGCCCAAAAGGAAACCTCGTACCCATTAAGCATTCACTTCCCATTCCCTGCTTCCCTCCGCCCCTGGCAACCTCTAGTCTACTTTCTGTCCCTATGGAATTACCTGTTCTGGATGTTTTCACGGAGTCATATAGTATGTTCCCTTTTGTGGCTGGCTTCTTTCACTTCGCGTGGTTTTGAGGTTCATCTGCATCGTACTAATGGACCAGTCCTTATGTCCGAATATTCCATTGTATGGTTATAGGACGTTCCGCTTATCTGTTCATCGGTTGAGGGACATTTGGGTTGGTTCCATTTTATAGCTGTTGTGAATAGTGTTTCTATGAACATTCATGTACAAGCGTTTGTCAGAATCCCTGTTTCTTCCAGTTCTTTTGGTTATATACCTAGGATTTAAATTGCTGGGTCATACGGTGATTCTACGTTTACTTTTTGAAGAATTACCAAACTGCTTTCCACAGTAACTGCACCATTTTACATTCATGCCAACAATGTGTGAGAGTTCCAGTTTTTCCATTTCCTAACCAACACTGATTATTCTCCATTTTTTTTTCTTATTATGCCCGACCCAATGGATGTGAAGTGGTTTTTCACTGTGGTTTTGATTTTTATGTGCTTGCTGTCCATTTGTATTATCTGCTTTGAAAAAATGTCCACTCAAGTCTTTTGCCCATTTTTTAATTCAGTCATTTATCCTTGTGTTGTTGAGTATAGTAGGAGCTTATATTCTGAATATTAATCCCTTATCAGGTATATGATTTGCATATATTTCCTCCCATCCTGTGAGTTGTTGGCTCGTTCTCTTGATAGTGTTCTTTGATGCACAGAAGGTTTTAATTTTGATGACGTTCAGCTTATCCATTTTTTGTTTGGTTCCTTGTGCTTTTGGTGTTCTATGTAAAAAACCACGGCTGAACCCAAGGTCGTAAAGTTTTAACCCCTGTTTTTTTTCTTAGATTTTTATAATTCCAGCTCTTATATTTAGATGTTTGATCCATATGAAGTTAATTTGTGTATATGGTATGAACTCTAAGTGTCCAAATTACACAGCTATCCCGTTGTTCCAGCACATTTGTTGGAAAGACTATTCTTTCCTCTGTAGAATGGTCTTATTAAGACCCTTGTTGAGAATCAGTTGACCACATATGTATGCATTGCTTTCTGGAATCTTGATGCTCTTCCATTGATTTCTATCTCTGTCTTTATGCCAATATCACACTGATTTGATTATTGTAGCTTTGAGGTATGTTTCAAAATCGGAAAGTGTGCATCTTCCAACTTAGGCAGTTAGCTTTACTGTAGATCTTTATCTCTTCATCATAGGGCTGTGAATTACTGTGTAGTGTTGTTTCAACTCAGCCTGAAAATTCAGCCTCTAGCATTTTCTTCTATGGTAGATTGGCTACTGACAAACTCCTTCTGCTTGTATTTATCTGAGAATGTCTTGGTTTCTCCTTCATTTTTGAGGAATAGTTTTGTCAGATACGAAATTCCTGGTTCATGTTTTTTCTTTCTTTCATCAGTTTAAATGTGTTACCTCGTTGCTTTCTGGCCTCCATGGTTTCTGATACGAAATCAGCTGTTAATTTTAATGATAATCCCATGTATGTGACAAACCACTTCTTTTTTCCTGCTTTCAAAATTCTCTTTGGGTTTCTATAGTTTGACTGTAAGGTGTCTTTGTGTGGATCTCTTTTGAGTTTTTTCTACTTCGGAGTTTCTTTAGCGTCTTTGATGTATAGTTGCATGTCTTCTGTCAAATTTGGGGCGTTTTTGACCATTTTTTATATATTCTTACTGTCCTTTTCTTCTGGGACTCCCACAGTGCACATGTTAGTGTATTTGATGGTCTCTTAGGCTCCGTTAATTTTTCTTCATTCTATTTTCTTTCTTCTCAAAATGGTTGGCTTCATTTGATCTTTCCACAAGTTTGCTGATTCTTTATTTAACCTGCTCAGATGTGCTGTTTGAAACCCACTAGTGAATTTTTAATTTTGGTTGTACTTTGTAGCTTCAAAATTGTATCGTAATTTCTGTCTCCTTATTAATAACCTCAATTTGTTAAGTAAGACATTATTCTCCTTGTTTCCTGTGGTTCTTGTTCATGGTTTCATAGAGCTCTTTAAGTGTATTTAAGACAGTTGATTTAAAGTGTTTGGCTAGTAAATCCAATGTCCATGCTTTTTCAGGAATAAATTTGTTAATTTCTTCCTCTTTTTTCCCTCCTGTGACTGGGCCATACTTTTCTTGTTTATTTGCAAACCTTATAATTTTTTGTTGAAAACTGACTTTGAGAATTACCCCCCCCCCAAAAAAAGACTCTGTTCTCTGTTGGATGTGGTCCCCGAAGTCTCTCTCCCTTTGGCATAGCACTGTGCTGATATTTTGACATATTGAATATTATCGTGCGGCAATTACATCCAGGGTTTCTTGCTTGTTGTGGGCTACAGTTTGTTCAGTGACTTTTCCACAGTCTTTTCACAAAGACTGTATTCCTTGGTGTGCTTGAATACTGAAGTCTCTTTTCCATTATCTCAGCGGTTAACCAGTGACCTGAGAGAGATTTCCTTCAATGCTTTATGCAAAAAAGGAAAGAAGAATGGAAAACCTGGACAGGAAGGAAAGAAAAAAATAATTCTCTAGGTCTTTGCAGATCGCCTCTGTGTTCAATCATTCCTTCTACACTTAGCCATGCTGCTTACAATTGTACTTGTAGCCTTTACCTCCTCGCTTGCACTGAGCCTAAAGATTAGCAAGAAGTTAAAATTTATTGTCTTAGGTGTTTGTTTGTTTTCCTGAACATGCTCCCTGCTCTGGGTATGCATGTCGCTTTCTAAATTCTCCAGTATTCACAGGAACTTTTCAAAGTCCTTATTCCCCCCCACAAATCTCACTCTCCAGCCTTTCTTTTAGGCCTTTTGTATGTCTGTTGTTTGCCCCAGCTGTTGGTTTCTTTGGGGTGTTTTTTGTTTTTTGTTTTTTTGCCCCTGGTAGCATCAGCTTGTTCATTGGTCTTTCAGTGTTTTGGGGAGAACCTTCACTGAACCACTTGCCCTGATAGAGTGAAGCTCCTTGTGTCAGTCTTTTTGGGAAACTCCAGTCAGGTCAAAACAGAAAAACTAATTCTTTGGGAGCAGGATCCACTCTGCTCTCTCCAGAACCAGGAACACTCACACAGTTAACACAAGACCACCATTTTTAAGTCCACTGACACACTAGTGATGTGGGTGGGAATAAGGTAAGTTAGAGTGACATCTCCTACTGGGTTTTAAGTTCTCTTTCTTCTGGTCATCCATCCATTCACTTGGTTGCTGTAAACCTTGGAGTATCACCCAGAGTTCTGGTAAGTTTGCTTCTGGCAGTTTTTACTAGGTTGTTTTGTTTTGTTTTGTTTTGTTTTGTTTTGTTTTGTTTTGTTTTGTTTTATGTGTTTCTGGAAAGTTCCCCAGAGTTACCTGCTCCATTATTTTTGTTGATGGTACTCCCACAGCTATATTTGAAAACCAGATTTCTTGCCTCTTTTACTGATGTCCAAATACTACTCATGAGAAATGGGGATTAGTTCACAAAGAAGTGGTAACGATATCAATAATGGCTACTGCTACTTACCATGTATTCGGTGCTGTTCGAAGCGGTCATTCTTTCACTGATCCTCAAAACAACAGAATGATTTATTGGAATTGTTATTATCTAATCTTAAATGTAAGGAAACTGAGTCAGAAAGGTTTAGCAACTTGCCCAGGTTCGTAAGCTTAGGAGCCTGGCTCTAGAGCTTTTAATAATGATTTAGGCTGCCCTCTGCAGAAGCTCTTACTAAATAAGTTAGGAGTTGACCAAACTCTGCTCTCAAACTAGACTTGACACAAAAATGATGACAGACACCTGAATACCACTAGAACGTTCTTTGCTGAACATTTCTGAGGTCTCATTTCTAAAGACCTATTTTTCTATAGAATTTATAGTATGCTAATTACTGTTTTTCTTTTCACATTTCAGGCCACCAAGAAAATAACAACTTCTGTTCAGTTAACATAAATATTGGTCCAGGTGACTGTGAATGGTTTGTTGTCCCAGAAGGTTACTGGGGTGTTTTGAATGACTTCTGTGAAAAGTAGGTTTCCAAGCTAAATTTTCTTTAAACATAATTATTTAAAAACAGTAATTGTAAAGGACGACTTACTGGATATCCTAATGTATGTAACCAGCTTACCGTTCAGCAAAACATTCATTTAAATTGATTTGATTCCAAACCTATTATTTTGTATTACTGAGAATACTTTAAGAAAGATGCTCTGAAAGCACTCCATGCAATAGTATAGTAACAGTCTTGAATTTAGAGGATAGGAAGGTTGAGTTGTTTATTAGGTTAATTAAACAATTGATGCGTAAATACAGGCTCATGTGGGAGGTCTGTATTGCAAGAGAAATTATTTTACTGTAAGTGGTTTTAGAAGTGGAAGGAATTCTGTGATTGAGCACCTTTGTTATAGGTTATTAATAACTCAAGCTTGAACATCCTACTCTTTGCCCTATCACTATGATGTCAATTCTTTTTAAAACTATATTGGCAACTTTTCCTATAGAAGAATTTTATAAAATGTAATCAACTGCATCAGATTTTGTTTTCTATAATTGAAGGAACTCACATAGTGGAAGGTATTCCTTTCCTTAAGCTCCTAGAAATAGCCTTCCTTTATTTATCTTGTGTTAAAGGGTACCTTGGAATTATTCTCATTGATTTAAACTTAATTATTTGTCTAAATGGAAACTTACTCTCTCCTTTGTTTTTTTGGTTTTTTTTTTGGAAAGTACTCCATTATGTAAGCACCTGATATTTTCAGTTAGTAATAACATTGAAGAATTATTGTGGTTAAAAGCATAAATTATATATACATTTGGTGTTATTCTCCCCACCCCAAGAAGATAATGGGGGAACCACCCAAAACATTTACATTATGAGAGACTTTGAAAACTAATTACACACATACTCCACATACTAACTTGTAATTTTTTTATTTTGGGTTACAGGATCTTTGCCGTAAATGTCTTGATTTAGTAAGAAGTGTAAATATAGTTACCCAGAACCCCACATTAGTCCCAAATTTCCTTATATACAAGCAAAAGATAACTACCCTTCACTGTTTCTGCTATTTAACATACAGATTTCCTTTCTGATAAGAAATCCAAAGATGTGAAATTTTAAAGTTTCAGATGCTCTGATGAAATAACCTGATCTACTTTAATCTGTGCTTACTTTTATGGACCAGCAATCTGGTAGTAGCAGAGAAAGAGCAGTGCTGTGTAGGAAATAAATCTCCATCGCGCTCTAGAAAGATTTGTATTTCTTAAACTGTGAGATAGTGGTATATTATTACAGCTACAGTGCACTGATCCTTATTCATTATTTCTGAGTAGGGATTTACAATCTAGGATTTAGAATTTTGGGGGTTTTTTTTCCCCTTCTCTAAATGGGGAGGTAACCTGGGAACAAAGATAATTGGAAGAGACAGATCATGTCTAAAAAGTGTGAACTTGGAGATAATGAAAATATCAAGGTATGATGGGCTAGGTAAATTTAAGCTGCAGAAACAGCACTTGCTACTTCAGCATTTCAGTGTAATTTTGTTTCACAGAAGGATTGTTGCTTTTGATACTGACTGATGTTGACCATGTCTGTAGCTTGTGTTACGACTTTAAACAATATCTGTCTTGAAATAACCATTCACTTGAATATATGATAAAAAGGATGCTTTTTTGAGTAACTTTAATTTTTTGTTTTTTGGGGGGGTGTTTTTTGCTTGCTTTTGGATAGAACGTTTTCTCCAATTTTATGATGGCAACACGTGGGTGAAGTGGGAACAGGATTTGTGTTTGTAATCATATTTTGCTTCATAGGCAAGTTTTTCTGGACTGTATATCTACTTAGCGTTATCACAGACGGTAAGCCAATCCATATCCCTTGCAGTTAGGCTACCATTGGCAGTCTGTTCTAGACTTTGAAGAGCAGCCTTGCATTTTTTTCAAGGAAAAAAATAAGGCAGACATTCCATCTACATCACAGGTTGGTGAGATTTTTCCACAGAGAGCCAGATAATAAATATTTTAGGCTTTACAGGTTATATGGTCTCTGTCACAACTGTGTCACTGCAGTAAATAGACAATCGCACATAATAATATGCCAGTGAATGGGCATGGCTGTGTTCTAGTAAAATTTATATTTACAAAAATAGGTAGGCTGGATTTGGCCCACGGGCCCTGGTTTGCCAGCCCTTGATCTAGACAAAAAATTAAATTTAAACCAATGAGAATAATTTCAAAGTACACTTTATCCTTCGGCGCAGGACATAGAAATACAGTGAAGACTGTTTTCTTAGATCTTAAGGAAAGGAACATTTCCATTCTGCAAGTTTTTCCTTCCCCCAAACATAGCCAATTTAATTTTATAAAATTCTTCTGTAGGAAAAGTTTGCTATATAGTTTAAAAAATACTTCACATTGTATCTTGACAAGGTAGAATAAAAGGCCAGATTTTTAAGTAAAAGCTCGCTGCTAGGGTCCGTAGAGTGTTTCCAAAGTGTATTGGTGGTGGTGGCAGTGATGATGGTTATTTGTGCATGTGTGTGATTGTTCATTTTTTATGCCGTTGGTTTCAGCTGCCTAGTTTTAGGTAAGCAGTCTTCAGAACAGTAGAGGCTGACATCCTGTCCCCCTTTCCTACTTAGGATTCAAAACAGCAGTAGAGACCGTTCTGTTTTCCACCTTCCCTCAGAAATGGAAGTTCCTAATACTTACATGTACCTTCCCTTTACGTTTTAGAGATTTCTTGGTACTCCAGGAAGAAGGGTTCAGTCAGATAGCTTTTAGGGAAAGGAAAGGAAAGGAAAGGGGAAAGGAAAGGAAAGGTTCATGTATGTGTTACTTAAAAGGAGTTTTAGATTTCATTTGGATCTTGGAAAAATCAGCTTGAGGTCGTAGTACTGATCGTTGGAGAAGTTGTCAGTACTTAACTGTAATTTCACTCACTTTTCATAGAGTAGTTCTTCTTCCACGGGCAATTATGTTTCAGTGCAATGCCAAAAGAGCATATTTTAATAACTTTTGACCTTGTTTTCCAGTCTTACTAAGTAGTTTATTAAAGTATTTGATCCATTCGCATTATTTTTTTCTTATTTCAGAAATAATTTGAATTTCCTAATGGGTTCTTGGTGGCCTAACCTTGAAGATCTTTATGAAGCAAATGTTCCAGTGTATAGGTTTATTCAGCGACCTGGAGATTTGGTCTGGATAAATGCAGGCACTGTTCATTGGGTTCAGGCTATTGGCTGGTGCAACAACATTGCTTGGAATGTTGGTCCACTTACAGGTATTTTAAAGAATATGCTAAAAAAAAAAAAACCCAAAACAGTTTAATTTATAAAAGATTGTATCTGATAGGTTTATTTTTTTTTTCTTGGAATATAACTCACTAGAAATTAGAGGAAAAGTTGTATCTCCTTGAGTAGAATTTTTATTTGTAGTACAAGAAATTGAATTCAAGTTAGTAGGTAGAAATCCAAGACCATAGATCTCAGCAAATAATAAATTTACGTCTTTATATACAAGGAAGATATACTTTTCATAATTTTTAGAGTGCTTGATTTTGTTTTATAAAGGAAACCCTTTATGGGAGAAGGCAAAGTAGAGTGGTTATTCATTCTTTGAAATGTTTCTTTTATGTGGTTATATCATATGAATAGCCCTATTATGTCAAAATCTGTTTGAATTATGCCTGCCTTCAGGCAGTAGATACTTCAGATTGAGAATATGGCCTTTGGAGCTAGAACGACCTGGATTAGGACCAGGACCTGGCTCTTGCAACTTTGGGCAAGTTATATAACCTCTCTGGGCCTCAATTTCTTCATCTGTATAATGGGAATAATAAAATTAATAAGGTGATGATAAAGATTAAATGAGATAATGTATAAAAATAGCTCAGCACAATGCCTGGCACATAGTTACAGTAAGCACTCTTTGTGTGTTCCCTACTATTGTTATGACCATAATTATCAAAGAAACATAAAAATTATTTTTGTAATGTTTTGAGGTTTTCAGAATTGGTATTGATGATATCATCTGAGGAGGTGATAATGGTAACTTCATATCTTTTGGTACTTTGGGTTGCTTTATAACTGTTTTTTTTTTCCTAGCCTGCCAGTATAAATTGGCAGTGGAACGGTACGAATGGAACAAATTGCAAAGTGTGAAGTCAATAGTACCCATGGTTCATCTTTCCTGGAATATGGCACGAAATATCAAGGTCTCAGATCCAAAGCTTTTTGAAATGATTAAGTAAGTGCTTTCTAAAACTGCTGTAGTCCCTCTCTTTTTGGGGAGTGTTAACTATTCAGTACTTCCCCCCCCCTCCCATTGAATTCTGTTGACATCACAACAAAATGGTCCAGAAGTCTAGTAAAATGTAATATGAGAATCCACACAGTAAAAGTTTTCTTCCCTTCCAAATAGTCAGGACACTATGGTGCGAAGAGGAATGAAGGCACATGGATGGTTCTAAACCTGTAGATTCACAGACCAGTGCTTCCCCACTACCCTGTGAACCACCTGGTTCCTAGGAGAACTTGAGTTTTAATATCGAAAGACTGCCCTTAGTATCACGGGGAGAGAATGGCATCACAAAATAATTTGCTGGTACAGAAAAATTAGCATTTAATATAGGGATTTAACTAAAACAGCAAGTTTTTAATTGTTTTAATGAGATCATCCTTCTTTAATTGTCCCTTTTCTTAGCTGCTTTAAACACCTAATGCAAGTTGTTTGAATATGTATATCCTAGTAAGCTTCTCATTTATTGTCAGTTTCTGTCCTAGCTATTTTGCAAATATTTTCAGAAGTATTATTTTCAAACAGTGCTATATAGCAGTGTTTCCCTAAACTGTATTTTCTACCACTGCTGACCCTACCCTGGAAAGGTGGGGGATTCTGGTCAAAGAAATACAGAAAAAGATGGATTAGATAAAGTTTTACAAGTCCTTTATTCTTTTATTAGTTTTTGTAAACTGTTGTAGAGACTGTAAGTGCTGGTGTGTTTTGTGAATGGGGAAGGAAGAGGGTTCTATAATGTATTGTATTTCCCAAACTTATTTGTTTGACCAGTATCTTTTAAGGGATTGATCTCAAAAACTCACTTTGGAATACACTGCTTTATACTCACTGATATAAAATAAGTTTTCGTCTTTGTTAAAGTAGTACTTACGTTAAATATTTCTCCTGCAGCTATATTAATTTGGTCACCATATGTTATTTTCAAAATACTGTCATTTAAAAGTAATCCTGCCTTAATAAAATGCTTTCAAACCTAAGTCCAAAATTTCCTTCACACAGAAATAGTGTGGCCAAGGTAACACGCCTCTGGATTATCTTACGATACAGTCCTTTATCACTTGGAGTATTTTATTTAGGCCTGGGCAGAAGTAGTAGGAGAGACACGAGGTAATGAAACCCAAATCATAGCAAGTGATGTACAAATCCTTTTAAAAAGTTGGATCTTGGGGACCGTGTTCTATAAATGTAATTGGTGGTGGGGTGTGAGGACTTGTCTGTCCTTTTATCTCATTATATCTGACAGGAATCAAGGAAAGATCATTGTCATATCCTGTTCTTCCTACCTGGCCCACGTTAATTTAAACATCTCTCACTTCTACTTCTATCATGTCCGTCCCTCCGCCCCCATCATCCTTGCCATCCTTCTGAACTCCTTCCAGTTTATCATTATCCCTCTTAACATTGGAAATGTTGAGTATCCACCCTCGTATCATCTTTGTTTTAAAATTGTGTTGTGTTGAAATTGGATACACACCAATTTGGCTGGTTTCCAACTCAAAATTACCCACGATACGGTTTTTCCTCCTACTTACCTTATTTTTTTTAACCTGAGTGCACTTACATACTCATTTGACTCTCGTTTTACTCTGCGCTACAAAATGTTCAATCATTTGAATCTTGATTGTGTCCCTCGTTATATTAAGAATTCTGCTCCCAGCTTGAGTTGTCATGAGATGTGATTAGCAGGCTCCTTTTGTCATTACACTGATTGTAAATGTTCACCATAAATTCAGACCCCTAAACTTTGCTTCAGAAACGTCCCTCTTAAACCATAGTCGTTCAGCTGTTGCTACAAATGTACTTTTCCCCAGCCAGCATTGTTCGCTTTCTTTCATTTGTACTTTGTTTAATGAATATTCACTGACTACGTTACAAGGCTCTGGGCTAGGCACAGAGGGTATGTGTGTTTGTCCAGCTGTATCAGGTGTAGGTCTTGTCTTGAAGGAAAAATGCATATAAATAAGTAGATTGAACGAAATACGACGACAAGTCCACTGGATTCTTTTCCAGCTCCACGGACTCAGAAAAGTCAGTGTACTCTGGGAAGCAGATAATTCGTGCGAAGGGTAAAGATTTGGAGGCAGGGAGAGGACAGAGGACGGAGGAGTAACACCTAAAGTCAGTTTAAGACCCAACTCTTGCGCCAGCAGAAAGATGCTTCGGTTCATCTACAAAGGAGTACATACCACATGTCCTTCAGTCCAGCATAGTCACATTTTCCTCCCATGAGGGAATAAATCCCTTTTCTTCACTTGAGCACCAGGCAAAATAGTTGGCTTATGTGGAGGGCCTTACTGTACTATTAGGATCATACTCGGCATGGAAAACTGCTTGCTCTGTGAGAGGCTCAGAGGAAGTCCTGCTGCCCAGAGGGCCAGCTCATCTTTTCCCCCTGCTCTCATTCTGTCCCCAACACCTACCTCTTTGGCTCCTCCCTCCCCCGACTTCTTCCAGCCTGGATATTTGCATGATCTTAAACGGATATAGGGCACAACTCTGCTACGTACGTGTTAACAACAGTTGGCGTACATTCGAGCTTGAGGACAAGTGTGTGGCGAATAGTAGAATAAGCTACAGTTGTAAAAGTTCTTGGTGGATTGTGTATTGTGTGCCGATCGCTAAGTCTGTTCTGTTAGCTTTTGGTGGGTTTTTAACTATTAGGATCTAATTTGGGTTTCCTACAGATCTTTCTAGCAGTGAAGTAAATAGAGGAAGTTTTTGCATGGTAAGAGAGAGGAATGAATCACAGGTAGTTTGGGTTTTCAAGTCTGGATCCTAGATGGTTTTAGTAATAATGCCAGCTAATAAGTGAAGTTTGGTGCTTCACTGAGCACTAAGAAGAGTGCTTCCCAGACTGTATCTCAGTTATACCTCAGCATCCCACGGTCACCCAGTTGGTTAGAGCCGAGATTTAAGCCCATAGCTGTCTTGCGTAAAAGCCACTTGTACGTATCTGTGGCACGGGACTTCATTTGGGGGCGGTGGCAAGTTTGAGGAGCCGGTAAAATAGTTGCATAGAGCTGTATAGCGGAAGCTGTAGGAAATGCAGAACTCCAGAGAGCGAAGTTAAAGCTGGCAGACTAGGGAGTCTTCTATCTAGCCGTTTGGTTTTGCCTTGAGAGAAAGAAAAGGGGAGGAGCTGGGGACAGAGCTTAGAGGAATACTTTCATTTAAGAAAAGCGGATAGGTGAACGAACTAAAGGCCAGAGGAGAGCATGGGGAATATATCGTTACAGAAATAGAGGGGGTCGTTTTCCACAGGCTCGTCGTTGCTGTAAAACTGTACCCACATCATTGCTTTGGTCCTCAAGCCTGGTATCGGTTTGTCCTGGCCTGTGAGCTGTACCAATTCTTAAGGAATGGTTCTCTCTTGGCATTCCTTTCCTCTGCCTGGAGTCGTTTTCTTCATCTCCTGTTTACTCCACCATCCATAGCACTTGGCTTTTTCTACCTTTGATATGCCCCAGTCACTTCTCTTGCTGCGCTCCCCAGTGACCAACTGATCCGAGCATGCAGAGGCACACGCACGAGCTCATTCTTTCTTTAAAATCCCCATTTGTACCTCAGATCCGACCCCCACTTACTTCGTCAGCTCTTGTTCCCACCGATGCCGTCCGATGAGTGCTTGAATTTTCCATTTTATTTTTACTACTCTCTTTCACATTTTGAAGCCTCTAATCTGAACCGCAATGTTTACACCTCCCCCCTTTCTTCTCCTTGTTTGAATTCTCTTTTGGTAAACGATCCATTCCGTACACATTGAACCTGTGACTTGTAGCCTGTTTTAAAAGAAAAAAAGTATCTGCTCCATGTAAGAAGTGGATTGGAGCTTAACTTCCTCCCTGAATTAATTGTTTTTGGTTCTTAAATACTGTGAATCAACACTGTGACTTTTCTGTTTTAGGTCTTCGTAGCTAAGTTGTAATCAAAAAGAATGTAAGCAAAATTTGCCTTGTGCCTTCACATCTCCTCACCCGTTCAGCTCTACCCAGTTCTTTTCGTGCCTTCATATTTGTTTGATATTTGTCGTGAACTGAGTTGGTGCTGTGGTATCGTGCTTGGGGAGAAAGGGATTTGATGACTTCTCAGGCCGCTTATAATAAATGGGGAAATAGTCAATACGTTCAAATACGTGATCTTTGCTTGTGAAGATACTGCTTAAAAAAGTGAGGGAGCACAGAGCAAGGCACTTCTGAGAGAGGGGTACATTTAGGAAGGGCCCCACAGAAGTAGCAGGACTGCAGCTCCATGGTCCTTTATCCTAAACCCCTTCGGCCAAATGTAGCTCGGTATTCAGAATTCCTTGGGTTTAGAACAGTAATACAAGGCGCATGTGATCTGTTTTGTCCTTCGAGTAGGGTCTGTGACGTTATCCTGAAACCAAACACATTAGTATTTCTGCAGTAAATCTTACAGTCACTCTGATGAGCTAAGTGAAAACTATTTTATAGCCTCAAGTCAAGTTTTGACAGCAAATGAGTTTACGTAAAATTTATGAAAAATTGGCAGTAGTATAAGAGGTTGAAAGTGTGTTTGCACCAAGGGATTTAATAGTGGGAGAATGGTGCTATCTCCTGTTGTCACCTGCTAATTCCTTGATACCATTTTGAGAATGAATTACCTGTAGTTGCTTAAACAAGTCAGCGTTATTCTTGGTGTTTTTTTTTTTTTCTTTGCACTTTCCAAGTTCAAGTTGGGTCCTTTAGAGTCCTCCAGTTCCATAAAGTACTTTATCTGAGTAAGTCATGTAGCAATCTCTTTCAATTTCTACATCCTAGCTGTTTAACTAAAATACTCTAATCTTCATGCTCTGCTTCACATTCTCCCAAATACCTCCTACGTTGTTGGCATGGTCAAAAGACTGTTCATCATCTTGATTACTTCTTTCATTTCATAATGCAGTGAACTTGACTCGTAAAGTTAACAGCCTAACTCCTTAGAAAAATGGCAGTGGAAGCTCAGTATGTAACTCTCTCTTTTGATTTCCTTCAACTGTTTAAATGAACATAAAAACTTCTTTCCACATACCCCATACATCATAAGCAAACTTAGTTTCTCCTTCTTGAGACCAAACTTTTAAATGTCTTTTCGGGTCTGAGCCCTACTTCTTCACATCAGCTGAAGAGTATGGATTTAAACTTTTGTTGCGAAAAATTTCAGGTAGACTTCACATTGGCAACGGCTGCTAAAATCTTTTGAATGATGATCATATTTGCATATTAGATCAGTTGGCGGCAAGATGAAGCATAAAATGGAGCACAGAAGATTTAGAGGAATAAATGAGAATAGTCGCTGCAGTTCAGACAAGAGGAGAGACCAAGGTTTGAGGGTAAAATAGATGACACTTGGTGACAGACTGGGTGTGGAGGCGGGTGCTCCCGGGGCATTGCCTTGGGCCGGGCAGCGGGACTTTCGTGCAGTTGATGAAGCTAGGGATCAAGGAAGAAGAGAGGAACCTAGTTAGGTGTGGGTTGGGATTACCAGCTTGGTGGGCTTTAGACATGCAGAACGTCAGTTCCTCGCATGATGTTTTAGTGGGAGTCTCTGTCAGGTCACCAGATGGCTAGAGGGCTCTACTGCTTAGAGAAGGAGTCTGAGGTACACATTTATGGCTTTCAGCCAGCTGACGGGGACTCCCTCCTAAGGGGTACAAGTTAAATTTTCTGAACCATTAGCTATTTTTAAAGTAGAACAGTGCCCACACAAAGAAATGAAAGGAGAAAGACTGTAAACCTGAGGCCGCTTACCGATCGTTTCCTTTAATTCATGGAACTGTGACGAGCTTTCCAGTGTGATATCTTGTTCTTCTGTAAAATACGTCGTATTTGCTTATAACGCATTGCTGCACACCCCCGCTCCCGAACTGGTTTCTACTTTTTCCTCCAACTTTTTATTTTGTAATTTTTAAAATCTGCCAAACAAGTTGAAAGAAGAGTACAGTGAATACCTGATCTAACCTCATCTGGAGTCATCAGATAAGTTTTTGCTACATTCACTTAGCAGTCTCTGTATACACACGCATGGCACAGAGTTTTTTGGCTGAGCCATACGAAAAAGTAATTTGCAGACATTATGATACGACCCCAAATGCTTCAATCTGCATCTTTTAAGAATAAGGATATTCTCGTGTAACCACAGTACTGTTCAACATATTTAAGATGTGAAATTCAATAGTAATTAGCTAATAGTCTACATTCGATATTCTCCCAACTACCCAAAAATGTCTTTTTGTAGCTCTTAAATCTCTCCACCCCACCAGCCCCTATGCTGACACTGAATTCAGTATGCAGACATTGTGTCTTCGGTCTCTTTTAAATCTACAAGTCAAGTCTTTTTATGTGATTTTTTTTTTTTTTTTTTTTTTTTTTGAAGAGGGCAGACTTTTGTGTTACACAGAGTTCCATGTTGTGAATTTGCTTTCTCATAATTTTATTTGGGTTGTACATTTTTGAGAACTATTGACAGCATTTACTTTTAGTAAACCCCTTTCCCACTCCAGTGTAAAACTATGTCATAGGTGGTCTCCTTAGTGGGTCTTGCATGAATGAGGTTTTACTTTAACACCTAAAATCGAAGGTGGGGAGATTATTGCTGCTGTTTATCCATCTTCATCAGAATATACAGTTTTTACCCTTTGGTTTTAATTTTAAAACTGGTTGGGAGCTAAGAGAAACGTTCTTTGAAAATTCATAATTCCCATTTTTCAGATATTTGAGATACATTGCCGTGGCCTGCATTTTCTCCCTGCGTAGTGCTGAGGCTCTTCTTAACGTCACTTTCATAAGACTCGTATATTCATTATGTTTTAGCATTGAAGTATTCCTTTTAACAGGACCCTTGAAAAGGAATCAAATGATAGTGTAGCAAGTGAGCTCTGGAGCCGGTACTGATGAGATTTCCCTGTAGATTAACAGGCTTTCAGAGCAGTAGATTCTCTCAGATGCAGTTGAATGGTTTAATCTCAGTAGAGAAGGCCAATTCCAACAAATACAGCTTAAATTGCTGCAATCATGTTAGGCTGTTAGCAGGTTAATGTAATGATCGTATGTTTCTGACACATTGGAAACTCTGGTTTCGCCACCTCCTACTAGTTAGTTCCCCTGAAACCGCTGTGATGATAAGTAGTTTAGTACATTTTCAGATGTCAAAAACAGAATGCCAGATACCGCGTTTTCCTCTGAAAAGTTCAATATTAGGAAGTCTCAGATTTGGGAGGAGCATATCAGGCAGTGTGCAAAGGAGTAGAAGGCTAATTTTCCCAATATACAGTCTCTTGTCAACCTCCCCGTAATCTGCTAGGTGATTATACCTTCTAAAAATGCGAATAACTTATAAGCCAATACTTGAAAATAAATTGTCTAAAATTTCAATAGTACCAAGTCCATTAAAAACCACCCCCACAAACTTAAGTTCTTGTCATATCATTCTGTCATTCTTTTGACCACTTACAAAGCACTGTTTTTATATTTCTGTTTTCAAACGTACCATTTTATATGCACAATATTAATGCTTTATGTGCTTTCTCTGAGCCTTTTGTGTATATGTGATCATTATATGTTCGTTATTTGCCTTTCCTGTGTAATTTTCCAAAGTCTTAGATTCTGTGCTATTTAATACCTCAGGGAAATATTCCAGGCAGGGCAGCTCTGTGTAGTTGTTTGGAGTCCAACCTGCCTTCAAATCTCACCTTCTCCATTTATTGGCGGTGGGGGGAATGGGCAAATTACCAAACCCTACTGGTCTTTGTTTCCTTTTCTGAACAATGGGAATAAGAATTTTGTCTTTCTAATATAACGTCCACAAGTATTATGTGGGTCTTAGCACAGAGTAAGCGCCCAGCAAATGGTAGCTGTAGTTCCAGTTATTAATATCAGTGATAGAAACCCCCATCACCTTCCGGTTTTCAGGTAATATTCATGGACCCAGTGCAGTGGTTCTCAAATGTGGGTAGTTTTGCCTCCTCCTGCCCCCTTCCTCAGGGAACATGAGGGCAATGTCCTGATTTGAATGGGACGGGTACTACGGGTATTTTGTGGCTAGAAGCTAGGGATACTGCTAAACATCCTACAGTGCACAGGACAGCCCCTCACAGCAAAGAATTATCCAGCCCAAAATGACAGTAATGCCCAGATTGAGAAATCCTGACCTAATGGGATCTCGACCAAATACTTGTAAATAATCTGTTTTGTGTTCTTTTTGGTATAATTATTGCACTTTTGGTTGGCACTCATTGCACCGTTTTTTCAAATTAAATAACTTCGGTTTATTCATGATACAATCATTTCAACACGGTTTAAGGATTTGACGTGTCAAATTTAAATACCACTAACTGCCAGGCACTAATGTAAGCACTTTATCTAACATATGTAATTGTCACAATAGCACTGTAAGTTAGGTGTCATCTTTTTGCAGGAAGGAAACTGACGCATGGAGGATAAGAAGTATGTGTGGAGCTGGGATTTGAACCCAGGCAGTCTAGCTCTAGAATGTTCTCTTATCTGCACTGCAGTTTTCTGTCTATGGTCTTACGGTAAACATGTCATTTGTGAAGTTGGTATCATACCAAGGCCTGTTGAAAAATAATGCTACAAGTTTTCGACATTGTTTCCCATCTCACCGCTTAAGAAGTAAGAGGTTTGCACTGGTTCTTACTTGCCTGATCATAAAAATCATCTGAGACTCTTACTAACTAGGTCTCTAGTCTCTGTTCTTAACAAGTAAATTCAGAGCTGTATGGGAAGAACCCTGGGAATCTCTTTCACAGTGGCCTAGATGAATCCTCTGATCAGGCAAGTCCCTAACATCCTAGACTAGATTAGATCGCTTAAAACTAACAGTATTCTTGGGGCGCCTGGGTGGCGCAGTCGGTTAAGCGTCCGACTTCAGCCAGGTCACAATCTCGCGGTCTGTGAGTTCGAGCCCCGCGTCAGGCTCTGGGCTGATGGCTCGGAGCCTGGAGCCTGTTTCTGATTCTGTGTCTCCCTCTCTCTCTGCCCCTCCCCCGTTCATGCTCTGTCTCTCTCTGTCCCAAAAATAAATAAAAAAAAAAAAGTTGAGAAAAAAAAATTAAAAAAAAAAAAAAAAAAACTAACAGTATTCTTGTTTCCCCCTTTCGTTTGCACATATTATGGATTATTACCCTATCTACGTGATAGAAACTTCATCACAAGCACAGAGGTTTTGAGTTGAGTACACGTTACAGCAAACTGTTCAGTATTAGCTCCCTTTTCCCTTTGATTCCCATTTTTAAATGGATAAATGAGGTGTAGTCCAACTCTTTGGTAATCGCCAGTTGGCCTGATAATTGGATAAGAGGGGCTAGCCATGAAGACCAGTCCATTGTGCCTGTAGATCCTGGTGTCCTTGTCCTGGGGCTGGGTCTTCTAAAGCACCATTGTGTAAAACATTACAGTTGCTTTGTGAGAACACTGAATAAACAAAATCCAAAAACTCTAAAACTCTGCATCCTCATGGTTAACATTTGCTTTCATGCTTGATTTTCCATCCAAGAGTTTAAAATTCTTAAGATACCCATTTTATCATTGACTGAGACCTTGATTTTCCGCCATGTGGTTGGTTCAAATGAAACTGTTCGATGTCTTCCTGACATTCAGACACTCCCTGTTGTCCTAGAGGAATGTTCCCCTGGAGTGACAGGTGGCAGGTATGTTTCAAAGGCTCACATGTTGGCTCAGTTTGCCTGCGTGGCTCTTTTCAGGAAGATTGGTCAAGGCGAGGCACCACTTGGTGTACTTTAATTTTGTGCACCACCTACTTCTTAGTGGCTAAGATTGTTACCGTAAAGATTTAGAAAGTGTCACGCCAAGTTAACCCATCCATGTTTCATCTGATATTTGGGAACTTACTTTGGCAACTTGGTCAGGTTGCCCCCAGAATGTCTGAGTAGTTCCCAGTGTCGTCTTAACTTCAACATTACGTAACGTCACTATGGCTTTGTTCCTTTATTTTCCTGTCCCCAGAAATCCCATCCCAAGATTAAAATCTTGTAAGAACAGTTATTTGTTCCCTAAATAATCCCCATACTAGCTTTGTTCATGGCATTCCCTCTGCCTAGAAGATCCTTTCCTCCCACCTCTCCTTGCTCACATTTAAATTGACAACTTCTTTATGGAAACTGCTGTGATTTCCCATCCCCCCTCAACTGAAGATGAGCTTCTCCTTCCTTCTAGCATTCGTGGCATACTTTTGTCTATTTATCTTTTGCCCAGTGTGTTGATTATGATTATATTGTACATTATCGTTTGTCCTTACATTTGTCTTGAGTTTTCTTATTCTGGTATTTCAAGTATATTTGTATTTCTAGGCCCTTTGTAACATGGTTCTCTAAAAGTTCATCCCTCTTGTGGGTCCATCTTTGTAGATGGCTTTTTGGGGTGGATTAGATTCTACTGTGTAACCTCAAATACAACAAGCCCTCACTCAGCCTCTTCCTTGTGGTTTTCTTCCAGGCTAGAGCTGTCTTTAATATCCCCTGCCTTTTTGTGTAGTCTTTCATCCAGACAGCTAAAAACAGGGCTTGGGTCCTGACACCAGACTGATCTTAAAAGTCAAAGAATTCCCTGCTTCTCTAGCTCCTGAAATCATTTCTGATCCTGTTCCTAAAATGCATCTGTTAAAAACAGCATCTTCTGTCTTCTACATTTTTACACTTTTTGCTAGTGCTGTATTTCGCTTTTAACAAGTTGCATTCTTCATTGCTGTAAGATAAATTTATTAAAACTCATCAAAAGGGAAGTGAAGAGGAAACGACAACAGTGATTTTGATTCTTACTTTTTAAGCTCTTCGATACACTCAAATGTTGTCTTCATATGAAATCAGAGTCTGTGATTAACCAAAACAGAACAGGTGACTGTTAAGTCTTGAATATTAGATCTTTCTAGGAATCCTTTCCCCAAATGTTTTTATTTTCTATGGATTTTTCCCTACCCTTCAGTTGAATCACATCCTTTCTCTAGGACCTGCTCATTGCTGTGGACTCCAGAAGAGCCTCTGTTTCTCTCAATTCTCCTTCTGTTTCAACTGCTACCTTTTGAAAATGGGAAGAAACAAAAACTTTGAAGGAAAAGACCTAAGGACAAGGGGGGGAAGCCACAATTTGGTGATTCGTTGTCAGATCGCATTAGTTGAATTGACGGTTTTCTAGTCTCCCAAAATAAAAATTCTGGAGCTGTGATTCCAGAAGCAGAATACTCATGCCTTAGTATTTACTCCTAATAACCCTAGCTCTAACCCTTCATTGTTTGCAGGAAAAAAAATACATACTAATCGCCTTTTTCTGGGTGAAACTACCCGATGAGCCATAAATTATAAACTGTAGTCTACCAAAGAGGTCTGTAGCATTGGAGGTTAAAGTTCATTCGCTGAGTAGAGTGGAGTAGTACTCCACAGAAGCCAGGCTGTGTGTTTGAAAAACAAAAACTTAAATTTGCTGAGCTTTTAAGAATGTCATGTTCAAAAGAGAAGACGGGGGGAGCAGGCAGGTAGAAAGACAGGAAGAGAGACCAGCAAGAAGAGAGTACAGTGTGAGATAGCGGAGGCTGGAGGTTTTGTTTTTACAAACCCCTAGCCCAACCATTTCAAAATAAGCTTTATGACATCACACAAATTTTGCTTCTCTGAACCCTAGTTTGCTCATTCGTAAGATGGAGATGTGCCTCTTGCACAGGGTTACGTGGCATAACATGTCTCAAGTCCCTAATACCATGCTTCCTGTTTCTTACGTTTTATTATTTATGTCCTTTATTGTATTATTACTTTTGTTTGTTCTCTCACACAAGAGCGTAGCGGAGTCTGCAAATCTTCTAAAGGTATCGGCAAAGTTTTAGGCGTTACTTTCCTGTGAAAGAGACCTTATTTTGAGGCCCTGCTTGGAAAACTTGTTCAGTAAGCTCAGTGGCATCAGGGGCGAATTGTATGTGACACGGAGAGGTTAAAAAGGGAGGAGCAGGTACTGTTCAAGAGCTGGTGGCACAGTCTGGAATTACATGCCCTCTCTTTTTGCCCTGATCTGACTTTTTACTTGCTACCTCCCCTGACACCTCTTTCCTGCCCCTTCCACACACAGCTGCCCTACCTTTGACCTGCAACCAGAATCTAAAGCTTACTTGGTTTCTACGTAAGTTAAACACAACAATTGCCGGAGCCAAACTAAGAGTGAAATTCTTTGAATATGAAACTGAAAGGATCTGCCTTACAACTGTAAAGCTGCTGTTGTTGTATATTTGTTAAATAAATTAACACATATTTTTAGTCATCTTTTTTACCTTGGTTTGAATTTACATGGGTTCTGATGAGTAACAATGCTATGACCTTGTAACTTAGGAAATAGAAAGGAAATGTAAATTAAGAGAAATTAAATATGCTATTATGATACTTTAAATTTCACTTAAGTAATCATGTTTATTGAGCACCTACTATATGCCAGGCACTGTCCTAGGCAGTGAATAAAGTAGGCAGGAACTTTGCTTTCAAACAGTACTCAGTTGCTAAACCCATTTCCTTTTCTTTAGGGCATTTTCATTGTCTCTGAATTTGAGAGCTGAAAAGTACCTCAGAGATCTTCTAGTCCAGCCTCTTGCAAATGGAGAACCTGAGCCAGTAATTCACAGGAGAGTTAAGAGAATTTAGCAGACAATTCCAAGTAATGACAGCAAACTGTAGGGAAACCAGCACAAATTGAGGATTCACTGTATCGTTAGTATCATGAGTGTAGAAAAGTTATAAATTACTACAAGAAGAGTTCACTCGTGGTAGTGTAAATGAAAGATTCCACTATATTATCCTCAAGTTAAAATCAAGTAATGTCTTTTTTTCTTCTTTAGCACTGTAGAGAAACCAATTTTGTATCGTGTAGTGCCTAAATCTATAAATGGTTTTCTGTGTATAGACTCAGAAGTTTCAGAAGCAGTTACGCAGACGATGCTGTTTACGAGTGTCCAGGTAGTAGTGGTAGAAATAATGTGCCTTCCTGCCTTAATAGAATCATAGCAGTTCATATCTGGAATTTATACCCCTTAGGTCAAGGGTGAGGACATTGACTCCCAAAGAGGTTAATTGACTTGCCCAAATAAGAGCCAAAACTAGCAACTTCTATTTAAGCAAGGAGTCAGGGTTGTTTTTTTTGTTTGTTTGTTTGTTTGTTTGTTTTTGTTTTTTATATTAAGGTCACTATATTTTGATATTCAGATACCCATTTTCATCTTTAAATGATCTAATATTGTCATCAGACTTGCTGAGCGTTGGCCTTATTTTTTTTTTAATTAAGACACTATCTGAGAAATTTACAAAAGATAAAGTCACAGATATTACAACCTGGTCTCTTGGCATTTCTATATTTCTGGTAGTTCATCTCTTATGCTAAAAACATCCAGTCCTCTGTTGCTGGTCATAAATAATTTTTCCCCCATAATAGGTATTGTCTTCTGAGAACTCTGAAGCAGTGTCAGACATTGAGGGAAGCTCTCATTGCTGCAGGAAAAGAGATTATATGGCATGGGCGGACAAAAGAAGAGCCTGCACATTACTGTAGCATTTGTGAGGTAAGTAACCGATGTTATCCACAGTTGTTTTGTAAAGCCTCTTACCTCTCTACTTTCGGTTTCTCTCGAGTGACTTTTCTTTAAAATGTACGTATACCCATATGTCCTGCAGCTTACTGAATTTGACATTGTGTTCAATCTTGTTATTTTATAAAGCCTCTTACCTCCCTACTTTTGGATTCTCTTTAGTTACTTTTATTTGAAATGTGTTTATGCTCTTCTGTCCTGCAGCTTCCTGCAATTGACATTGTGTTCAGGCTTGTTATTTTCTTGTTACTTAGCTATTTTATTAAACTTGAATCTCAGGACATACTGTTTTGGTAACAATGAATTAATTCTAAAAGTAATCTACTACAGTGTCCTCTGTCTGAGGGATATTTTAACAAATGATGATCATCAAGAAGTTTAGTCTTGAGATTTTAAACTGGGAATAATCCAGATGTATGCAGAAGACAGGAAAGTGGATGTAGCTTGGTACAGCTCCGGGCAGATCACTGTTCGCTCTAGTGTGATTCCTAAGACATTGGTCAATCTCCTGTGGCCAAGGCTGGCAAGAGAAGCAGAAACCAATATTAATGTGGTACCTGTTCTGAAGGAGCTTACATTCTACTCGGAGAAGACCAGTTATAAACAACTAATTGTACATGAGCCTGTGGTGAATGTGAGGTTGGTCTTACTGACTTACGATAACACTGAGGGGGAGGGTGACCTAATTTTCCCTCCTGGTATCGGTATAAGAGTTCACAAAAGTATTAAAGTTTGAGTCCATCCTTCAAGGATGAGTGAGTATGACTTCGGTGGGCTAAAAAATGGTGAGAATTAGAGGTAGAGTGAATGTTATTATGAGGCCCACGACTTGGGAAATGGAATGGCTTATTCAGAAAAGGGTTAAGTCGTCCAGTGTGGCTGGCACACAGGCAGTGCAAATTCTACTTAAGAGTCTAGGTGGTAGGAAGCTTTGCTGAGCATCAGCAACGGTGGGTATGTGTTTCAAAGAGAAATGTGATTGGAGAGAATGGAGATAGGAAGCTATGTTACAGGGGTCTTAATTAAGAGTTGTTATCCTAAGGCCTTCCCTAGATTGTAGTGCGAATATTAAAGAAGGAGAGGAATTCAAGAATATTTAGAGAGTAAAATCCACAAGACAACTCATCAAATGGCCGAAGTGAGGGACAGGTTGAAGAATGCTTACAAATTTTCTAGTTCGGATCATGAGGTTCACGTTGTTGTTCATTGATAGTAATGGTAAAATGGTGGGTGAATACTGAGATTTTAGTGAACACACTGTTCAAAGAAGACATGAGGTCATGAGTGTATTTTCATTGAATAAATTCATTGAATTTGATTGTATAAATTCAAGGATTTGCCAAAGCCAAGGATATTAGTGATCCATTTCAAACCTTGAAATTCTGTATTCTGACACTGACGTTTATTTGAAATGGTTGAATCCATCAGCTATTCTGATGTTGTATAACTGGCCAAAGTTAAATCTTTGGGAGATCATGGGCACCCGGGTGGCTCAGTTAAGCATCCGGCTCTTGATTTCGGTTCAGGTCCTGATCTCAGAGTCATGAGTTCGAGCCCCACATCAGGCTATGCACTGGGCGTGGAGCCTGCTTAAGAGTCTCAATCTTCCCCTCCCTCTACTTCTCTCCCACTCGCTTGCTCATGCTCTCTCTCAAAAGTCTTTGGGAGATCAGATAGGTGTGTTATGCCTCAAAAAAAAAAAAAAAAAAGTGTATACGCTTTTCAGAATTTGAGAATGACTCCTATCCCTAACTGTTCTTTCTTATCCCCCCTGAACCTTAGCAATTCATCAGTCTTTCTGTAAAAGTTAGAGGTTATTATTTCTAAAATCATCCGATACTCATGAGCACACTTTTTGCTTGTACTCCTGTTCCCTCACATGAGGCTTATAACTGAATACTCCCCGTCACTGACCTCTTCAGTTTCCTCATCTGTAAAATCAGATTATATTTATTCACCACGTAGGTTTTGAGGTTTGTGTGAGCAGTGTGGTATGTTCTGGAGGTACAAAAGTGAGTAAAGCATAGTCTTCATCTGAGGAGCTCAGTCTGTGGGAGAAGACAGTACTCCGTGATGAGTACCGACAAGTAAATGGAAAATAACAATCACTTTCTTCTGGTTGTATGCCAGTGTTTTGGATTCAAAACAAAAATAGGCTGACCTTGATCAGCCTTTGAACTAGGCTTTTGCCAGTGGTTGTAACGAGTGTGTCATTCTCTGAGATCGTTCCCCTACATGTGCAGTGCCACCCATGTCTTTGGGTTTGGTGCAGAATATACCTGGCTCTCTTAAAGATTCTCAGACATGACCATGTTTGTCTTAGTACCTACTCTTTTTTTTATTTAACGTTTATTTATTTTTGAGAGAGGAAGAGCGTGCAAGCAGGGGAAGGGCAGAGAGAGAGACAGAGAATCCAAAGCAGGCTCAGGCTCTGAGCTGTCAGCACAGAGCCCAATGCGGGGCTCCAACCCACGGACCGCGAGATCATGACCTGAGCCGAAGTTGGGTGCCTAACCGACTGAGCCACCCAGGCGCCCCTTAGTACCTACTCTTAACCAGAGATCACTGTCCACAATTCCACGTAAAGCAGAATTCTGTGGTTATACCAAAACAGTACAATAAATAAATACCATGATCTCCACTGAATGCTTTTTCTCTTGCATAAAAATAGGTGGAGGTTTTTGATCTGCTCTTTGTCACTAATGAGAGCAATTCTCGAAAGACCTACATAGTGCATTGCCAAGATTGTGCACGAAAAACCAGCGGAAACCTGGAAAATTTTGTGGTGCTAGAACAGTATAAAATGGAGGACCTGATGCAAGTCTATGACCAATTTACATTAGTAAGTGAAATGAACATGTGAGTACATACTTAGCTGGATAGGGAAGCGGCAGTGTTTGTTCTGCCACCTGAAAAGTAGGAGGTAATGGAATATTTAAATTTTCCTTTTGCTTGTTGGATACTGCATGAGGAAACAGTCATATCATTCCTTCCAAGTATTTATTCCTATGAACTTGGCGTATTTCATTTTCACTTTTCTTCCTGGGTGAGTCCAAGGCTGAATAATGTCACAGTAATGACATTTTAAAATCTTTCTGTGCTTTTAGAACACTGTCATAGCCTTTGTGTCATTTGATTTCGGTTGATAAAATGTGTACATAGGTTATTAGTGTCCACAAAATGAATCCGTAAGTGTGGTCTTAAATAGACTTGGGCTTTTACAGCTAATTATATTTATTTAAAGTTTTGTCGTTACCAGAACTATTAACCTCCTGGGAATATTTGATGGAGCTTAACTTCCTGGTACGTTACATAACCTTATGAAATTCAAGTATACTTACAAGTTTTACACAGTTTTTAATGTTAACCGGCAGATGCTTAGGGGGAAGCTTTTTACTCTAGCGTATCAATAGTTTCATGAATAGAAACACAGATATAATTTACGAATTGTTGACTTCCTCCAGTACTTTTCTCTTAGTGAGAAAAGTTTGATCAGTGATCAGAAACTGAATTACTGAAATGTAGCTCCCATTTTCACTTAAATGGTCTTCAAGATCGCTTGAAGAAGAAGACAATGGTCTGGAATTATGTTCAGCAAAATACATGATCTCGTTGAGACAGGTTCTGAAGCGAGCCACTGATGAAATTATAATCCGTGAAATCATTTTCCACAAGCCTTTTTTGTTTTGTTTGTTTGGAAGCAGTCTAAAATACGGGCATCCTAATAACTTATCCTAAGAGGTTTTGACCGATTGGCGAAGTACAGAAAAAGGTGGGTGCGCTGAGTAGAGCAGTGGTCTCAAACCCTTAGGAAAATTGCCCAGGTGGGAGAAAGGTAAGGGAAGTTATTCTTTGACATTGTGTAGCAGGCCCTTGAACTTTCTTGAGAACCCTTACTTCGCCTACCTTCAGAGGCCGACTGTGCCTGTAGCCTTGAGCTAGGGAACACCGTTAACAGTGCGAATACCAAAGTAACGTCCCTTTTATTTTCAGGCTCCTCCATTACCATCCTCCTCATCTTGATAGTGTTCCATGGACGTTACATGAGACCTTTTCTGCTATTCAGGAAGTAACTCAGTTCTGCACCACTGGTTTTTGTAGCTATCTCGTAAGGCTGCTGGCTGAAAACTGTGTCTATGCAACCTTCCCAGTGCGGAGTGTCACCCAACTGGACAGGGGAGAGCACTGCTCCTACTCCGGGACTCTCCTGAAGCTGATCAGCTGTACTTCAGAGAAAAAAGAATAATAAATTCCATGTTTTGTATATATCTGACAAAACTGGCAAAATCATACAGACTACTGACTTGAAAACGACCTCTTTTATATTTCTCTATTTCTGGGCTGACGAATTGGTTTTCATCTATCTTTTCCCCTTCAGAATTTTCCTTGGAAAAAAAAAAAAAAATAACTAGCCTAGCTGGTCATTTCTTTGTAAGGTAGTTAGCAATTTTAAGTCTTTCTTTGGTCAACTTTTTTTTAATGTGAAAAGTTAGGTAAGGAACTTTTTTACTGCTTTTATGTTTTTTCTGTCTTGTTTTGAAACCATGACGGTTATTACACTTTTGGTTCCTAAATAAAAATGTTTAAAAAATTAACAGCCAAGTCACAAAGATAATGGATTGCACATAGACTAAGGAATAAACTTCAGATTTGTGATTTTTGTTTCTAATCTTGATGTAAATTTACACTATTTATAAATACATATTTATTGCTTGAAAATATTTGTGAATGGAATGCTGTTATTTTTTCCAGATTTACCTGCCATTGAAATTTTAAGGAGTTCTGTAATTTCAAACACTACTCCTATTACATTTTCTATGTGTAAATAAAACTGCTTAGCATTGTACAGAAACTTTTATTAAAATTGTTTAATGTTTAAAGAGTTTTCTATTGTTTGAGTTTTAAAAAGACTTTATGTACAGTGCCCAGTTTTTGTTCATTTTTCAAATCTGATTATATATATTTTATATATACTTCTGTATGTATATATAATATATATAGAAATCTGGATATATATGTATAAAGATTTAGAACTTAAATTTTTCTCGTTTTAAGTTTCACATCTATGGTAGATTTTTGAGGTGTCTACTGTAAAGTATTGCTTACAAAAGTATGATTATTTTTAAAGAAATATATATGGTATGTATCTTCAAGACCCAAAATGTCAGACTGGTTTATTGTGAAGTTGCAAATTACTGCAATGACAGACCAATAAACACTTGTGGCCAAAACATAGTATAATAGTAGAAAAGAAATAGTGATTGAACTTCAGATTTTAAAGGGAATGTGACGTGGGCTTGATAAATCTTGTACATCACTAAGTAGAGTTTTATATGGAAAAAAGGTTCAGATAAGGGCTCTATTTTAGAATGCAAATAAATTAAAAGAGACTTATTTTTTAATGTTAGGCAGTTTTAAATTTCATGCTTTCCTGCTTGCATGGCGTGATTGGGGTGGTGGGGGGAGAGTCTACAAATCCACATCACTGGTAAAAATATAGCCAGCTATATTACCATCAACAGGTCCCTTCTAATGGACAACAATAGGATTTCGTTTTATAACAATGGCACCTTGCATTTGGCACATACTCTCTTTTTATCAGATTTTTCCGGGAAGCTTTAGTGAAGAAGCATAGAGAATGCTATAAATGAAGTTCTATTTATGACTAAAGAGAATTTATAATCCTATCTGGGGAAATGTCGTGCTGATTGCATTAATCAAGTATTCTTGTTCAGATAGTTTTGGAGTATGTTGTCCTCCTGGAAACAGTTCGAAGGCTTGAAAGCATGGAGATATTTTATTTAATTAGTTAATTTAGTAAATATTGAATATCTACTAGCAGCAATCATCTCTTATTTATAATTTCAGAAGGAAATAATTACAAATCTATTTTAGTTAAGGAGCAAGAGTGCTTGTCTAAGTGCTGCTTAGGATGTGTAACCACTAGTATTTTTGAAGTAACTCAAGGCCGACATTTCTGTAAATAAAAGTTGCAAGCCACTATCCAGAAGCAAAGGTTCTAAGAATGCTAAAGCTATGCCCTAAATGCTACTTAAACAGTTCTAGTTTATCTTGCTGACACGGTGTCTTATTTTCTCTGGTTTTATCAAGATACTTTATTGCCGAGATGAATATACGCTGTCTGACGTTTAGGAATACTTTAGTGCTGTTTCATTGATACACACGTGGAAGTTCTATGTCAAAAATAACACTTGCCCAGCTTAGTCCTTAGTCTTTGAATGGGTAAGAGCATAGGAGAGAGAAATCAAATGTATCGTTACTCTGAAGTATAAACTAGATAGAGTCTTGTGTAAACTGCTTTCTTTTCATCAATTGAATATCCTTTATTATAATTTATATTTTTCATATTTCAGAAGAAATAGAGGAATTTTTTTTCTTGTTACTGCTCTGTGTATAGGTAAATCCCGTTAAAAGCACACTTTATCCAGATGCCTTAATAATGAAATAAGTTTGCATCGTAATGCACACACATTGTTTAGAGAAAGAAGCTGACTACAAAATGTACAAAAAAGCAGATGTTGACCCAGATAGTGGGAACTGAATCATATTCTCTCACTGTCACCAGTTAAATAGGAAATTGTACACCATCAGTAGAGCAGTTCAACTTGCTTTACCTATTTATATGTTAAATCAATTAAAAAAAATTGGCTTCTTCATTTTGAAATAAGAGCTCAGGTTTTAAAAGTAGTAAATTAACAGAACCTTCACATTTTCAACTGAAATGTAAGATCGCATGATGCTATGAATTTAACTTAAATGAAGTGTCTGCTTCTCAGAACCTAGTCGTTAAATCTTTATTGTCATGTATATTTTCATTTAGTATTACTCACTTAGCATCTCCTAAAAAGCAAACCTAAGATGTAATCCCCGTCCTCTGCCCTCCACACACACATCTCTATGGGAGACACATGTAATCTATCAGGCAAACCCTAGAAGAGGTGACAAGAAGGGTGAGTAGTATTGGGGCCTGCATTTCAGTGGGGTTTACATCATCACACCCTCCTGAGCCAAGAGGGTTTGGGAACTTTGGCTAAGGAGTGAGAGGAGTGCTAACAGACAACTGGAAAGGGCAGGAAAGCTCCGAGATGTTGGAAAGCTGCCTCTGCCATGAGAGGTGTTGACACTTTGCCCTGTAGTTAATATGGGACCGTCCATGAGATTTAAACAAAAAAACAGCCCTGGATTTGCTGTCGTCTTCCTACCTGCTTTGACACACTCCGTCTAATCCTGTACATTGCTGCCGGAGGGATATCTCCAAAGCAGAGAAATCCAAGGAAGAGAGGATTTGGATTTGAACTTGGGATGTTGTAAGGTTGGGAATAAGAGCACAGATGGGGAAGACCGAAAGTAAATAGGAAATCACCGAAGGGTGGTTCTAGAGGCAGAAGATCATGAACTACTTGCAGGGCATCTAAGTAGTTGGAATTAGGAGAGGCCTGGACTGGAGCCGTGTATCTGCTGTTCATTGAGGTGGTGCTCAGAACCAGAAGAGAGAAGATTACCCGGGAACTGGTGAGGAGAGGTAGACCAGATACCCGCCAAGGAATGTCAGCGTATGAGAGAACGGGGGATTGCAAAGGAGAAGAAAGCTAAACCGCCCGAGCGGTGGTAGACAAACTGGAGCTTTTGAAAAATAACCACACCATACTGCAAAGATGAGAGTGAAAGGGATTTTTTTTTTTCCGGGTTGGCACAAGATGGTGACACTTGCCAGAGCACCCTCAGTGGAGCAAGCACCTAAATTGCCGTGGATGGAAAAAGGTATTGAATTTGGAGGTTGATGGACTTGTCCATTTGGTCTTTCCAGGAGCCCTCAGTTTGAGATTATATTGGTCTCTGGTGAACAGCAAACAGATCACCGATTTTACATATTTTGTGTCATTGTCTTGGAGTGCTTTGCACAGTCATAGCGTTGTACATATATATCGTGAAGCAACCCGTGTAGTGTTTTGTTTTTGAAAGGAAGACCTACTTTTTTAGTTGGACGGGGAAATAAGGATGGTATTTCGTTTAAATTTTTTTCAATGTTTATTTCGAGACAGCGAGGGAGGGGCAGAGAGAAGAAGAATCCCAGGCAGCCTCTGACACAGGGCTCAAGCTCACGAACTGTGAGATCCCGACCTGAGCTGAAATCAAGAGTCAGACGCTTACCCGACTGAACCACCCAGGGACCCCAAGGAGGGTAATTTTTTAGCGTGGCCTACAGATGCCTATCATTTACTGACTACTTGTATATTCTTTTTAGTCCTCACGGTGACCCTCTGAGTTAGGTACTCTTGGATCCCCATCTTACAGATAAGTAAACTGAGAGCTCCCATAACTTTCCCCAAGGTTTGTGGTCATTAAGTGTTCCAACTGTGGTAGTGATCCGACTCCAGAGAAGTGCTCGCTATTTATTCTACCTCCCACTGCAGAGAACTAGGAATCGCTGAGTGCTTACTCTGTAGTCCTACTTAAAAGAGACTTTTCATTTTGAGTATTTAACAAGAGAAAGATGTCTTTAAATGTGGTAACCTGTAATCGGGCCAACCGTTCCTTTTGTAGTCCAAACCAGAATGCTTTTGAGATCAAAAAGGGGCACAATTGCTAATTCTTGGGACAGGGCAGTAGCCATAAATTGGGCTCCCCTGGCAAGCTGGGATGTATGGCATAGTGTTTAAGCCGGTCTTCAGAAGAAGCATTTGGGAGTAGTCTTCCCAACGTCCTACTCCTAGATTTTTGCGCTCTTAAAATGGAAGCATGGATTTATGCTGCACTAGGACCCACGGTGGTGGTTGCAAAAGACGACACGTTATCAGGGAGAAGATACAAGCAATGGATTTTAGGAAATGGAAATGATAGAGGAAAGGGACGGTCCCGTTAAGTCTTAGTGATGTCTACTGAGTGGTTCCATCCTAAAGTCAAATAATGGCACTTCAGGAAACTGTGACAAGAAAATGTATAAATAGAATATTTTCGGTATAATGATGAGTAGGCATTTTTTCTATACACGATCTACCATTTAGCCGTCTATTTTAGGTGAGAATCTGATTTAACATATCCAACACATGATTTTCAAGTGTGCCAACCTCAGATTAAAGGTATGGTTGGCACAAGGTAATAACCTGAACCACACGTACTCCCCCAAATGTGCAAATACAACACCTGTTGAGTGTAAGGGGCGAGAAAGGAGGAGAAAGCAAACACCGATTTTGTAGGCGTATGTAGTTAATTGTAGCTAAGCATTCTTTAGCGCTCCACGTTGTGTGGAATAATACATTTGGCAGAGTGAAAAGTAGCGGAGAATGTTATCTTTAGAAAACTTGATATATGTGATCTAAATGTCATTATCTTTCATTAAATGTATTCGGATGCAAATTTTGAGATGTGTGCACATGGAAAGGATTCTATGTCTAATAAATGGAAGTCAGTACTCAACTCTATGATCAACAAGATTTTCTGGGTTAAGGTACTGAAAATAATTGGTGGGAGGGGGGAAGTTCAAAAAGATATGCAATTCTGATGCATCAGAAATTTCAGTAAAAAGGAAAAACTAGGAAGTGCCAAAGATTGGGCAATAAACGTGTCTACAAAACCTGGGTAGCTTTTTGTCTTAGGTTTATTTATTTATTTTGAGACAGCTTGAGTAGGGGGAGGGGCAGGGCCGGGCGGAATCTCGAGCAGGCTCCACACCATCGGTGCAGAGCCCAACGCAGGGCTCGAACTCAACGATCTGTGAGATTATGATCTGAGCCGAAACCAAGAGTGGGACTGAGCCACCCAGGCACCCCAAACCTGGGTAGTTTTTAAATCTTGATCAACCTACAAATTATCCCGCCATAAATCATTCTAAATCAGATGGGGCTTGTAGTCCATGAATTAGAATTCCTCTGTAAGACTCGGTTCCTCCAGATAAGGCCGGTCTCCTCAAAAGTTTCACGAGTAAGAACCCAAGGAGCTGTGTGTGAGCAGTGGGTAATCTGCCAGTGAACACTGAAGTGCAATGCTGGAACTTTAGGCTTGCTTCAGGCTCCATCTAGCCCCCTCCATCCCTCCCTCCCTTTATTTCGACTTCACTTTATTTTCAAACTCTACAGCATTTACATAGTCTTGTTCCCATCCCTTTAAGCACCTTCAAATTGTCTCCACTCACCACCTGTAGGTAACCATTCTTAATTCATCAGCTCCTATCTTCTGTGTTTCTTTTCCCAGAAGTAAATAAATTGGTATGTAGAGTCTTACCTCCCTCCTTGTATACCCAAGATGTAGCAGGATGTGTACATATTTTGGCACCTTGACTTTTCTCCACTGAATAGATCTTAAAAAATCATTATCAATTCATGGGGATCCATTGTTTGTATGTATCATCTCCCAACGATGAGATATTTGGGGAGTGTTTCCAATCTTTTGCTATTTCAAATAATGTCTCAGTGACTTTATGCATATGTGGTTTTGTATTTGTGGAGGTATATATCTTCAGAGTAAAATGGTAGATTACTGAGCCACAAGTTAAGTGCATATAGTCTTGCTTGATGTTGCCCTCCATAGCTCTTCTGTGTTGCACTCACCCTGGAAATGCACGAACAAGACTATTTCTCCTACGGCCTTGCCAACAGACTGTATTGTGGAGCATTTGGAAGTTTTGCAAATACAGTAGGTGAAAATGGAGTCATGGCAGAGTTAATTTGCATTTCTTTAATGACTAAGGTTGAGCAATTTTCCATTTTATTTTATTTAAGGGCTATTTGCCTAGTTTTAAAAACCTGATTTTTTTTTTTTTTTGAGATATGGTTATTACCTACAGTAAGCTGAACAGATCTTGAATGTACAGTTTGGTGAGTTTTGGCAAACGTGTCCATTATACCCCAGTCAAGAATAACGCACTGTCGTTACCCTAGAAAGTCCTCTTGTGTCCTTTTCCATTCCGTCCTCTTCCTCCCTTGCTGCTGCCCCGGACCCCGGGCAACCACTTTTCTGATTTCTATCCCCATAGATGAATTTTACTGTCTTTAAACTTCATAAAAATGGAAGTGTGCAAGAGGTATTTTTTTATTTGACTTGTTTCACTGAACATGTTTTTGAAATCCATCCGTGTTGATGAGTGTATCAGTAGTTCCTTCTTTTTTATTGTTGAGTGGCATTTTATTGTATGAATGTAACACAGTGTATTTAACCATTCTGCTGATCGGCATTTGGGTTGTTTCCACGTCCTCAGAGACACTTATTGTTGCTAGTTTTCAAAAGTTCAGCTGTTCTAGTTGGTGTGTGGTATCTGATTGCAGTTATAATTTGCATTTCTGTGATGACCAATGTTGAGTGTCTTTGCATGTGTATAGTGACCATCCGTATCTCTGTTATGAAGAGATAAAATTTTGCTCTTTTTAAATTGGGTTGTCTTTTCGTTATTGATTCGTGGAAGTTTCCTTGTGTGATCTGCTTACAAGGCATTTGTCAGATATTCGTACTACAAATATTTTTCCCAACCTGTGATTTGCCTTTTCAATTTTCTTAATGGTGTCTTGATGAGTAGACGTTCTGAATTTTGATAGAGTCCGAGTGTACCAATCTTTGTATGTTTAGTGTTTTCTGTGTGCTGTCTGGGAAATCTTTGCCCAACCTTGGTCTCAAAGACACTCCTATGTTTTCTACTAGGGGTAGGGGCCTTGTAGTTTTACACTTAGGTCTGTAAATCATCTCAACTTAGTGTTTGTATTCTCTGAAGTCTTTCAGCCAGGGAGTGTACGTTTTCCAATTTTGTTATTCTTTCTCCAAGTGGATTTGGCTATTCTAGATCTTTGGCATTTCTAGATTAATTTTAGAATTAGCTTGCCATTTGCTACCAGAAAGCCCTGTTGGAATTTTGACTGAGATTACATTGAATCCGGAGATCAATTTGTGGAGAGTTGACATCTTGGTAGTACTGAGCTTTCTGGCCCATGAAAAAGGCCTATTTCGCCATTGATTCAGATCTGTATTTTCTCTCACTGTTTTGTAGTTTTTGGTAAACAGGCTTTCACAGCCCTAAGTATTTGATATGTTTGATGCTATTGTGCATTGTATATTTTAAAAATTTTAAGGTCTAAATTTTTCGTGTGACTAGCATGGTTGTGTCCTGCCTAACTTGCTAGGCTCATTTATTAGTCCTAGTAGCTTTCTGTAGATTCCTTGGGATTTTCCGCATAAATAATTTATGTGATCTGTGAATAAAGACAGTTTTCCTGCTTCCTTCCCAACGGCTACCCATGCCTTGTTTTTTTTTTCTTTTTCTATCCTTTTTGCACTGGCTTGAACCTCCAGTACAATTGAAGTGGTCAGAACAGATGCCTGTTCCCAGTTTTAGGAGAAAGTCGGTATGATGTTAACTGAAGGTTTTTCATAGATGGATGTTCCTGTCCCTTTCTGTTACTAGTTTGCTGAAATTTTTAAAATCAGGGATGTATGTTGAATCTTACACTCCTGAGATAAAGCCCACTTGTTCATGAGGTTGGATTACCTTATGTATTGTGGGATTATACGTTGTTGCCAAAAGGTTGCCGAGAATTTTTGCATCTGTGTTCATGAGGTCTTATTATCAGAGTAATATTGGCCTCAGAGAATGGGTTGGGAAGCATTCTCTCTCTTCAGTTTTCTCAAAGAGTTTGTGTCGAATTGGTATTATTTCTTCCTAAAAATGTGTGCTGGAATTCATCAATAAGGCCACATGGGCCTGGAAGTTTTGGGGTTTTGGGGGGAAAGTTTTTAGCTACACAGTCAATTTCTTTAATATATATAGGCTGCTCAGATGATCTATTTTGTCTGGAGCGAGCTTTGGTAGTTTGTATCTTTCAAGTCATTTATCCTTTTAACATTTGTGAAACCTGTAGTTCTGTGTTATTCCTGATATTAGTGAATTGGATCTCCCCACCCTTATCGCTCTGGCTAAAGGTTTACAAATATTTTTGATCTTCTCAAATAGCCAGTTTGTGATTTCATTGATGTTCCCTATTGTATTTCTGGTTTTTGCCATTGTTTCTCTCTCATCTTTATTATTTTTCTTCCTTCTGCTTCCTTCGGGCTTCTTTAGCTGCTTTCCTTCTCGTTTCTTTAGGTGGAAGCCGAGGTCACTGATTTGAGACATTTTCTAGTATAGACATTTAGTCCTATAAATTTCCATCCAGTGGATGCTTTCGCTATGTGTGTAGGCCCCCCCACCCCCCAAGACCAGCCTCAGGCTTGCTGATTCACTATCAAGAGTCACAGGGCTTAGAAACTGTTTTATGCATGGTTACAGTTTATTACAGTGAAAGATACAGATTAAAATCACCAAAGAGAAAAGGCACATAGGGAGAAGTATAGGGGGAAACCAGGCTCAAGCTTCCAGGTGTCCCCTCCCAGTGGAGTTTCACGAGACATGCTGAATTCTTTGGGCAACAATACGTGACAGGCGAAGTGTTGCCAACCAGGGCGGCTCCAGGATTTTTATTGGGAGTTAGCACCTGCATGAGCAACCTCAGCTAGTCGAGACTCCAGACCTCTTAGAGCAGATGCAGGTGTTCACTATAAATCACATCAGCAGCATAAACTATCTGGTCAAAGTGGAACAGAATGGCCAAAGAACTCAGACATACAAAAATACTCTTAACAAGACAGAACATTCCAAGGCTCAGTTTTTAGTTCCCAGGAAGTAGCCAAGAGGTTTTCTTGGTAATGTGCAGGATTTGATCAACCCAGGCCTACTGACTTAACCTTTTCCTGTATAAGGTGCCTTCGATACACTTGGATAGAATATATTTTCATCTTCATTCATTTCAAAATACTTTCCGATTTCCCCTTTGGTTTCTTCTTTCATACAGGGTTTTGTTTTTGGGTTTTTTTTGGTTTTTTTTGTTTTTTTTTTGGTTTTTTTTTAAGTGTATTCTTCCCACTGTTTGGAGCTTTTCAAGATATTTTTCTTGTTAGTTTCTAATTTAATTCCATTGTAACCGGAGACTATATTGTGTGTGTCTTGAATCCTTTTAACCTTACTGAGTCTGTTTTAGGGTCAGGACTGTGGCCCTTGGTAAATGAGTTACGTGTGCTTGAAGAGAATGTGTACTCTGCCGTCGAATGGAATGTTCTGTGACAGGACAAGTGTTATTCGAGTCTATTTCTATACTGACTTTCTCTCTGGTGGTTCTATCCATTACCGAGAGAGTGGTGCTGATCTCTACAACCAAAATTGTGGATTTGTCTGTTTTTCCGTGCATTTCTCTCGGATTTTACTTCATGTATTCTGATGAATTGGCCCCTTTATTATAATGAGATGACTTTCTTCATTCCTGGTAATATTCTTTGTTTGGCAATCTATTTTGATATTAATGTAGCCACTCCAGCTTTTTTTTTTTTTTTTTTTGAGAGAGAGAGAGAAAGCATGAATGGAAGAGGGGCAGAGAGGGAGGGGGAGAGAGAATCCCAAGCAGGCTCCCCACTCTTAGCATGGAGCCCAGTGCAGGGCTCAAACTCACTAACCATGAGATCATGACCTGAGCCAAAGTTGGCAGCTCAACCCACTGAGCCAGCTTTTCTTCGTTAGGGTTAGAATGCTGTAATTTTTTATTCTTTCACTTTTAACCTTTATATAAGGTTTCGGTAACATACTGTTTAATGTTGCCTTTTTATCAGTTTGATAATCTCTGTCCTTTACCTGGAGTAGGTATTACTTTCCTATTGCTGCTATAACAAAGTAGGACAGATGTACTGGCTTAAAACAACACACATTTATTATCTTATGCCTCTGTAGGTCAGGAGTCTGGTATGAGTTCCCCAGATTAAATCAAAGTGTCGGCAGACTGCATTCCTTTCTGGAGGCCCTAGGGGGAAAATCCTTTTCCTGCTCGTTTGGGTAGCTGACAAAATTCAGTTCCTTGTGGTTGTAGGACCAAGGTTCCCATTTTCTTGCTGGCTGTAAACCTGAAAGCTGTTTCCAGCTTCTAGAATTTGCTACATTCCTTGCCTCCTGGCCCCCTTCCTCCATCTTCAGAGCTGGCAATGACAGGTTGAGTCCTTACGTCACGTTTCTCTTGCCATGTCTCTCTTTTTCTTTCTCGTCTCGCTGACGCAGCCAGGAAAGCTTCTCTGCTTTTAAGGACTCTGACATTGGGCTCATCTGGACGGTCCAGGATAATGTTCTGTCTCAAATCCATGCCCTTAATCACCTCTGCAAAGTCCCTTTTGCCATGTAAGATAATATATTCAAAGGGTCTAGGGTGGGGGTATCTTGGGCGGGGAGAGCCATTCTTCTGCTTACCAAGGGTTGTCTAGACCATTTTATTTAGTTATGCTCCGTGGTTCGGTTTAAATCTACCACCTTGCTCTTTATTTTTCATTTGTACCAGCTGTGTTCTGTTCTCTTCTGTTCTGTTCTGTTCTGTTCTCTGTTCTGTTCTGTTCTGTACCAGCTGTGTTCTGTTCTCTTCTGTGTTCTGTTCTGTTCTGTCTTTAGACTGAATGTTTTTTATGATTCTATTTTATCCTTTGTTGGTTTATTATAGCTCTTTGTTGTGTGTGTGTGTGTGTGTGTGCTTTGTTTTTTTTTTTTTTTTTTTTTTTTTTTTTTTCTAGAGAGACAGAGACAGAGGGAGAAAGAGAATCTCAAACAGGCTCCACGCTTAGCACAGAGCCCAGCGTGAGGTGCAGTCCCACAACCCCGAGATCATGACCTGGGCCGAAATCACGCGTCCAATGCTCAACTCACTGAGCCACCTAGGCGCCCCTTTGTTGGTTTTTATAGTTGCTTTAGGGTTTGTGTTATATATCTTATCATGGTCTACCTTCACATGACATCACACTCGTTTACATATATTGTAGTTTTAATGACCTACTATTTTTGTCATATATTTTAGATCTACATATATTGTAAACATCATATACATTGTTATAAGTTTTCTCTGGCTGCTTTAATTTTTTCCCCCTGGTTTTAAGCAATGTGATTGTGAATATCTTGGTATAATTTTCTTTTTGTATCTTTGGCTTGGCGTTCTTTGAGTATCCGAAGTCTGTGGAATTAGTTTTCATCAAATTTGGAAAATTTTGGCCATTATTTCTTCAAGTATTGTTTTTTGAATCCTCCAATTGTGAATATGTTAGGCTGCTTGAAATTGTCCCATAGCTCACTGATCATCTGTTGAATTAAAAAAAATTTTTTTAATGTGTATTTATTTTTGAGAGAGAGAGAACGAGTGGGTGAAGGGCAGAGAGAGAGACAGAAGCAGACCCTGTGCTGACAGCAGAGAACCCAATGTGGGGCTTGAACTCAACAAACCACGAGATCATGACCCGAACCAAAGTTGGATAGTTAGCCGACTGAGCCACCCAGGCGCCCCTAAAATTTCTTTATTTCTGGGTTTCGTATTCGATTGATTTTATTGTTCTGTCTTTGATTTCAGTAAACTTCAGTTCCACAGTGTCTAATTTGCTCTTAATCGCCTCTAATATTTTTGTTTTCATCTCAGACATTGTAATTCTTATCTCTAGAAGTTTGATATGGATCTCGTTGGTATCCTCCTGCTTTCCTCTCCCTGCTTGAACATAGGAAACACAGTTTAATAACTCTTTCAATGTCTTTGTCTACTCATTCTGTTACCTGTATCACTTCTAGGTTTATTCTGATCGATTTTTCTTTTAATTGTGGGTCATGTTTTCCTGTTTCTTTGCATGCCTGATAATGGAAAATGGAGTTTTCCGTTAGTTTTCCATAGTTGAAAATGGAGTTTTCTCTTCCACTGCATTTTAGAAGCAATATTGTTTGACATGTAAAGGCTATTGATTTTTGTTGTTGTTTTTGTATTGTTATCATGCTAAACTTAATATCTGTATTAGTTTTAGCATTGATTCTCTAGAGTTTTTCAGTATCTTATCAACGATATAGTTTTACCTCCTCCCTTCCTATTTTTATGCCTCTAATCATTTTATTTGATAGTACTGGCTAATACCTCCATATGCTGCTAAATATTCACACTCTTCTTTCAAACCTCATATAGACAGCTGACCTCAACTTGCACAAGCTAGGTTTATTTTTAAGGCCTCAGAATGATGTTAAATTAGGGGACTGTCTGGTGGCCAACCAAGTGTCTTTTCAAAGTGGGGTTAAATTGAGAGAATCCAGAATCTAAAAGTGGATTGTCCTCAGACTGTCTACCGATGCATTCTGAAAATTCAAGTGGTGCGATTCAACATGTATGGGTAAATGCGTGTTCTGACCCACTTTGTTCTAAGCCTCTTAGTTTCCCATTAAGATCTTTCTGAGGCCTATTCTGCGGTTACTGGGTGGAGTTGTCTGTAAATACCGACTAGGTTGGGTTGGTTGTTAGTATTATTCAGATCTTCCACAACTTTGGAGATTCTGTCTACTTGCTCCATTGATTACAGAGAGAGGGATGTTCACGTTTCCAAGTATAACTGAATTTTCTCCATTTTTCCTTTAAGTTCTATTGTGTTTTGTTTCAGGCCTTTTGGGGCTCTATATTTAGGTACACAAATGTTGAGGATGCTTAATTGGAGAATTGGTCTTGTATCATTATGTAATGTTCCTTTTAGTTGCTGATAATGTTCCTTGTTCTGAAATCTACTCTGCATGATATTAACATGGCTACTCCAATTTTTTTTTTTCATCATTGCTGTCCGTGTGTGTGTGTGTGTGTGTGTGTGTGTATAGCAGGTATTCATTTCTCAGGCCAGGAAAGGCATGCACAAGAAATACAGCTTTTTTCCTGTAATTTCTATCTAGAGTCCCCATTCACTGACTGACAGAGATGATGACAGTCAATTCAAGGTTTGAACCCCTCTGCAGTGTGACATCTGAGTTCTGCATGGGGCTTATGTGGCACCAAGTCTTAGGGGAAGGGGAGTCTCTCTAAGTGTAAGCATCTGCCAATATGTCTCATTTTCTCCCTTGTCTCCTGTCCTTGGACTTGTTCTTCATCCCGGACACCAGGCCTCTGTTGCCAGCTCCCAGGGGCCCATCCACACAGCTCTCAGCTCCATGAAGACAACTTCTGGGACTCTCTGTGCTGCGTTGGCATGTGGCAAGACTGGAGGGCTGCCTTGGGCATGTCTTCCTTGAGTCCCCCACGCCTCTCCCCTGCCCTATCTCCTTCCCTCCTCTAGCGCGGCCACAATGCAGTCGGATTTGAGGTGGGAGAAATACTCGTTTTTAGTAACTTTATTTCGATGTTACATAATATTATTTTGATATTATTTTCAACGTATAGGAAAGTTGGAGGATTAGAACAAAGTTCTTTATTCAGATTCAGTATAATTGCTTATACTTTGCCACGGTTTCTTTCTCATTTTCTCTCTCGGTGGGTACGTGTGTGGGAGGTGTAGTATTTATTGTGTATATGTGAATCATTTGAAACTAAGCCAAAAAAAAAAAAAACAGAATAAACCAACGAAATAAAAAAAAAATAGGTTCTTTAAAACGTCAGCAAAGTTTATGAGCCTTTAGACTGATCAAGAAAAAAGAGAGAAGACACAAATGATCAAAATCAGGGCTAAAAGAGAGAGCATTCCACTGACCTTACAAAAATTAAAAGGATCGTCAGAGAATGTTATTAACAACTTTATGCCAACAAATTAAACAACTTAGGCTTCCTAGGTACAAATTACCAGAATGAACTCAAGAAGAGGTAGAATCCAATCATAGGAATGTACTCAAAAGAAATTAAAATATGGGTCTACACAAAGACTTGTACACAAATATTTATAGTAGCATTATTCATGATAGCCAAAAAGTGGAAGCAACCAAAAGTCCACCAACTAATGAACGGATAAATCAAAGTGGTAGATCTATACAATCGAATTGTATTTGACCGTAAAAAGGTATGAGAATGTACCTTGGAAACATTATACTAAGTATAAGAAGCTGGTCACAAAAGATCTCGTATTGTATGAGTCCATTTATATAAAATGCCCCAAATAGGCAAATACATAGAGACAGAAAGTAGATTAGTGATAGCCTAGATCAGGGGGAGGATTGGGAAGGAGGGTAAAGGCTACAAGGTTCAGGGTTTCTTTTGGAGGTGATGCAGACATTCTAAAATTGATCATGGTAATGGTTGCACACCTCTGTGAATATACTAAATTGTCCACCTCAGACTGGTTAATTTTATGGCTTGTGAATTATATCTCAATAAAGCTCTTACTGAAGAGAAAGAATAGAAAAGCTAAATAGACCTATAACAAGTAAAGAGATTAAATAGTCATTAAAATACTGCCCACAAAGGAAAGTATTGTTCCAGATGGCTTCACTGGTGAATTTTCTCAAATATTTAAAGAAGAAATAATGTCATTCTTTCACAAACTCTTTCATGCAATAAAAAAAAAAAAAAAAAAAAAAAAAAAGGAGCAGGACACTTGTCAACTAATTCTATGAGAACAGTATTACCCGAACACTGGGGCCCCTGGGTGGCTCAGTTGCTTAAGTGACTGACTCTTGATTTCAGCTCAGGTCATGATCTCCTCATGATCATGAGATCAAGCCCTGTGTCAGGCTCTGTGTTGGGTGTGGAACCTGCTTATGATTCTCTCTCTCCCTCTCCCTCTGTCCCTTCCCCGCTCTCACTCTTTACCTCCCTCTCTCTCACTCTGTCAAAAAAAATTGTTTTTTACCCTAACACCAAAGCCAAACAAAGATATCACAAAAAAGGAAGATCAGAGACCAATATCCCATGAATATAGATGCATTTTTTTTTTTACTTTTTTAAAGTTTATTTATTTATTTTGAGAGAGAAAGAGAGCACGCAAGTGGGGAAGGGGCAGAGAGAGAGAGAGAGAGAGAGTGAGAGAGAGAATCCCAAGCAGGCTCCGCTCCACCAATGCAGAGTCCAATGCAGGGCTCAAACTCATGAACCTTGAAACTCATGACCTGAGCTCAGGTCGGATGCTTGACCAACTGAGCCACCCAGGCACCCCACATGCAAAAATTTTAAAGAAAATATTAGCAAACTGAATCCAACAACGTACAAAAAGGAGTATGTATGCATTATGGCCAAGTGAGATTTATCCCAGGAATGCAAAGTTAGGTTAGCCTCCAAAAATCTAATGTAATATATCTTATTAATAGAAGTAAAAAAAAAAACAAAAAAACAAAAAAAACAAAAAAACCACAGGATCATCTCAATAGAGTTAACATCTGACAAACGACCATACACGAACAAAAGTATCTCAACAAACTTGGATAGAAGGAAATATTCCTCAACCTGATAAAAGTCATCTATGAAAAACCCACAGCAACCATCACACTTAATGATGAAAGAGTGAATGGTTTCCCCAAATCAGGGAAAAGACAAGTACGTCCACTGTCATCGCTTTTATTCCATAATTATAGTTAAGATTTGGGTCACTTCAGTAAGGCAAGAAAAAGAAAATCACCCAGTAGGCATCAAAAAAAGTTTTTTTAATTTAAAAAAAATATTTATTTTTGAAAGAGAGAGAGAGGGAGAGAGCAGGGGCGGGGGCAGAAAAAAGAGAGGGACAGAGGATCTGAAGTGGGTCTCTGCACCGACAGCAACGAGCCCAATGTCGGGCTCGAACCCGTGAACTGTGAGATCATGACCTGAGCCAAAGTTGGACACTCAACTGACCGAGCCACTTAGGCGTCCCCCAGCAGGCTTTTTTTTTAAGTGTTGGTTTATTTTTGAGAGAGAGAGTGCGTGTGTGTGTGCATGCATGCAACCTGGGGAGGGGCAGAGAGAGAGGATCTGAAGTAGGCTCTGCACTGTCCATGGTGGAGAACCGGATGCAGGGCTTGAACTCACGAACCAAGAGATCATGACCTGAGCCAAGGTTGGACGCAACGCAGGCACCACCAGGCTTTTTTAAGAATGAGAGTGTAAGGTTTTTTTGTCTGTGCCCATTGCCATTTCTGGGTTTCCAGCCTCTACATTACGTAGTCTAGGATAACCTGAGGCAAAAGCAAAACCCAGGGAACTCATGGCCGTGTCATTATGTCCCTAGGCTTCTAGCTGATCAGCTAGCTACCTTTTCTCTACCTTTTAAAGTCATCTAATGTTTGTTTTTCTATACAACATTCGCAGTTTCTGTCTTTACTCAGCGGGAGGAAATAGAAAGGACTGCATTTTTCCAGTCTGTAACCGCAAGACTGGACTGTTTATCTTTTATTAAAATCTTTATTTTGGAATAATTTTAGATTTTTCAGAAAAGTTGCAGAAGTACAGATGGTTCTTTTATACCCTTCACCCAGTTTTCCCTAATGTTAACATCTTACATAACCGTGGTACCTTTTTAAAACTGAGAAATTAACATCGGGACAATTCTAACAACCCCAGACTCTTGAGATTTCACCAGTTTTTCCACTAATATCCTTTCGCTGTCCTAGGATCCCATCCAAGATACTACGTTATACTTAGTCATCATGTCTCTTTAGTCTCTTCCGACCTGCGACAATTTTCCAGTCTTTCCTTTGTTTTTTTTTGGTTTTTTTTTTTTGTTGTTTTTTTTTTTTATGACCTTAAACCTTTGGAACCTGTTGTGAGGCTCTAAACAGATAAGAAGCTGGCTACATAAAGAACCACCAGGGAAAGCAAACTAGGTAGTTTGGGGCCAGCGGTGGGAGGAAAACTTTTCTCAGTCTACCCTTTGGTTGCGTGCCTTTTGAATTTTGTATTCTCAATTACCATGAAGATGCTGTTTGTGTTACCAAAATCGTTGATAAAAATATGGAGGCTTGGCAACTCTTAAATCTGCAGGCCAGCAGGCGAGACACCCAGGAAGAGTTGTAATTTGTGCACTTGGCTGGCAGAATTCCTTCTTGCTTGGGGAGGTCAATCTTTGTTCTCCTAAGACCTTCCACTAATCAGCTGAGCTTTACTCGCATTATGGAGGTCTACTCACATTCATCTACTCACAGTCCGTCAACTTAAATGTTAATCTCATCCAAGAAACAGCCTCACAGAAAACGTCCAGGGACGCCCGGGTGGCTCAGTTGGTGAAGCATCTGATTTTGGCCCAGGTCATGATCTCACGGTTCATGAGTTCGAGCCCTGCATCGGGTGAGCTGGAGCCCCGCTTAGGGCAAGCCCTGCTTCTCTCTCATTCTCTCTCTCTCTCAAGAAAGAAAGAAGAAAACAAAACAAAACATCGGGAACTATGTTTGACCAAGTATCTGGACACCGTGGCCCAGCCAAGGTGACGCATAAAATTAACCACCACACTGCTTATTTAAAAAAATTTACATTACTTATTAAAATATACTTTTGAAGAGTACTGGTCAGGTATTTTATAGACTCTCTCAATTTGAACTTACCCGATGTTTTCTCATAATTAGATTTGAATAAGAGGCCTTGGGGAAGAACAACACTACAGAGGTAAAATGTCGTTTTCACCATGTCATGGTGGGGGCCATGATATCGCATAACTTGCTCACTGGCAATTTTGACCTTAATCATTTGGTTAAGGCGGTGTCCACTTGTGTTTTCTACTGTAAAGTTACTGTTTTCTCTTTCCATACTCTATTCATTCCGGGTGAGTCACTAAGTCCAGACCATACTCAAGAGGAGGGAATTAATCCCCGCTTCCTAGAGGAGATAGTACCGATTTGGTATATCACTTGGAATTCTTCTGTAAGGAATAGTTTGTCCCTTCTCCCCCATTTACTTATTTATTTAGTCATTTATAGTGCTATTAACCCATGAATATTTATCTTACTTTTGGAGTTATAAATCAACACCATTGTTATTTAATTTTTTTTTTTAATTTTTTTAATGTTTATTTTTGAGAGAGAGAGACAGAGCACGAGCGGGGGAGGGGCAGAGAGAGAGAGAGGGAGACAGAATCTAAAGCAGGCTCCAAGCCCTGAGCTGTCAGCACAGAGCCCGACGCGCGGCTCCAACCCGTGAACCGCGAGATCAGGACCTGAGCTGAAGTCCGAGGCTTAACCCACTAAGCCACCCGGGGGTGGGGGGGGGGGCATTGTTATTTAATTTTTGATCAAGTTGTTCCAGCTTTGGCCGTTGGGAGCCCATTCAAGTTGACTCTTGTGTACTTTGGACAAGCCCTCTTGCATTTTTTCCAGCACTTCCGAATTTTTCGGCCCCACAGAATGCTCCAGGTTCATCTTGTATTTCTTCTGCCCTACACTCCTAAGAGCCCTTATTCCTTTTACTGAAGAATGGTGTTAGAAACCAAGATCTGGGTGATGGGTGTGCTCACTGCTACTGGGATGTCACTGTTTCTAGGCCCTCTAAAAGGACGGAACTAGAAAATATACGTATGTGTGCGAATACATGTATACGCATATATCCATAATTCTCTATCTGCATCATATATTAAAGTAAACATGAGGTCACTCACATAAAAAAGATACGAGGAAATTGATGTGAAAAATTAAAATCATGCCTTGCCATCCCAGTCTTCTAGAAGCTTTTCATCTGTAACAAAAATAAATCCGACATAATTACATGCCTACACACACACACACACACACACGAGTTCATTCTGGTATCCGCGACTTGAATCCAACACCACAGAGTTCAATTTCGCTTCCTGCCCTCCCTCTCTGTTTGTTTGTAACTACTTACTCTGATATCACTGGCCCCTGTTATCTACAATTTATTTACTTGTTTGTTCGGTGCCATAATCCATGCAAAATAGTTTCAGAATTACTATCCTATAGCCCTATGAGAAAAAAACAAACAAACAAACAAACTTCACAAACTAGAATACAGTATTATGTATCGTTCTTTTTGTAGCCTTTGAGTGTCTAATTAAAACACTCTTCTCCAAGGTTGCTTTGGTCAGCTCCTTTATTTTATTTTTCCGGTGTTATCGAGAAACAAGTGACACCCACCAGGGTTTGATTCACATGTTGTGGAAAAGATCGCCAAAATAGGTTCAGCTAACATCCGTCTTCCCATATAGATGCAATAAAAAGAAAAGAAAGAAGAAAACAAACGTTCTCCTTGTGATGAGAATTCTTGCGCCTTTTATCCCGACCCCTCGGTGACATTTTGTCACACATTTTAATACAGTTTGATTCACTGGTCACAGCCTGCATTGCATCCATTCCGGGCCCCCCTGACACCTTTGTTGATTAAAAAAAGAAAAAGAAAAAAAAAGCGTGTATACAGTCAAGTTCACTCTGTATGGGTAGAGTCATGTATCCACCACCTTGGGACAGTTCAATCGCCCTAAAATTTTTCCTTTCTTTTCTCCCCACTCCGCCATTCCACTCGCAGGCCAGGGCCATTTTGAAGGGCTGGTTTCCAGGTCCGAGGAAACCGTAACACTCACACCCTGAAACTGCTGCGACAACTGGGGTGCAAGAGAACAGAAAAATGTAATTTCTTCTTTCTGGCTGCCCTCTAGAGTCCGAATAAGAAGCCTGCAACAACTCCCAGAAGAAAAGAAAAGAAGGTCTATAACCTTCAGTTGGACCCTTATCTTTTTTTTTTTTTTAATTTAAAAAAAAATTTTTTTTTAACGTTTATTTATTTTTGAGACAGAGAGAGACAAAGCATGAATGGGGGAGGGTGAGGGAGAGGGAGACACAGAATCTGAAACAGGGTCCAGGCTCTGAGCTGTCAGCACAAAGCCCGATGCGGGGCTTGAACTCACAGAGTGCGAGATCATGACCTGAGCCGAAGTCGGCCGCTTAACCAACTGAGCCACCCAGGCGCCCCTGGACCTTTATCTTTTTTATATACTATATTACACTTGTTTATGTAGCAAATAGCTCGAGGGGCTCCTGGGGGGCTCAGTCAGTTGGACATCCGACTCTTGATTTCAGCTCAGGTCGTGATCTTACAGTTCGTGAGTTCAAGCCCTGCATCAGGCTCTGTGCTGAGCAGATTGCTTGAGATTCTCTCTCCTTCTCTCCCTCTCTCTATGCCCCTCCTACATGCTCTCTGTCTTTCTCTCTCAAAAAAAGCAAATGGCTTGCTACTCATGCTGTCTGGTGGGGAAGAAATCTTTTAAAATTTTTTTTAAAAATATTTATTTATTTTTGAGAGAGAGAGAGAGAGGCAGAGAGAGAAGGAGACACAGAATCCGAAGCAGGCTCCAGGCTCTGAGCCGTCAGCACAGAGCCCGACGCGGGGCTCGAACCTACGCACTGCGAGATCATGACCTGAGCTGAACTCGGATGCTCAACCTACTGAGCCACCCAGGCGCCCCGGGGAAGAAATCTCTTAATATTAAGAACATGGCCTCGTGACTTAATCTCCAAGAAGCCCTGTGAGAGACCAGAGAGGCCGTCTATACTTTTGAATGTAGACTTTGCAACTAGCAATCAAATAGGTATATCATTTTTCTTTCTTTTTTCTTGTCTTTCTTTTTTTCCTTTTGACAGAGGGAGAGAGGGCGCAAGTGAGCGAGGGGCAGAGAGAGAGAGAAAAAGAGAGAAACAGGGTTCACTCTGGGGCTCGTGTTCACCAAAAGTAGAGCTCAAGCACCTGATGTGGGACTTAAACTCCCAAATTGTGAGACCATGACCCGAGCCAAAGTCAGATGCTTAACGACTGAGCCACCCAGGCGCCCCGGTATATCAGTTTCTTATAGGCCACCGAATTCGGCCAAGAACATTTCATTTGGTATTTGTGCGTTTCTAGTTATCGGTGAGATTCGTTTGTCTTTCTTTCTTTCTTTCTCCCCTTTTGCTATCTTTGAGCAGGTTTTGGCGTCGGGAGTTTGCTCCTTTTGAGATCCGCATTGACATTCGAATTCCGTAGAGGTGACAAACTGGATGTGGGTAGCAACCCCAGTTTGGTCTGCTCCTGGAGCTGATAGCTGGGGGTAAGTGAGGTGGTGATCTTCGCGGGAGTCGTAGCAGGGAGAAGCTGGATGGAACTTTCCCCTAGGTGGACGGGTTACGCCTCGGAACCCAGAGTGGGAGAGCCCCAGGGAGGGCATTCGAATGAGGCAGTTACTGGAAAACTTTCAGGCCACTGAGCCAGGGGACTCAAGGCTGGGGGTAGGGGGGACTGATATTGGATCCCCTCAGATGAGTTGGATGATCTGGGCTTGCAAGAGACCACCGGGAGCTTAAAGGGGGGCAGGGGCGGGGACTGTGACTGTTCCCATGCCTGAGTTTGGGGAGGTGTGGGGAGGCCTGAGAGCAGGAAGGTTTTTCTCCTGGGGCTTCAGTGGGGGAACTGGTAACCTGCCCGTTGCTATGGGGAGCTCCTGAAGGGCGAGACCACTTTGTCTTCCAACCCTTTGGGGCCTACTTCCCTTGTACTTTCATAACTGCACCCCAGCCCTAAGTTGAATGAACTCCTCTGAGGGGGGTCCAAGAAAGTAACGAGGGATCAATCACAACAAGGCCGACACACGTCCCTTAAAATTTGTTCCAGATAACCGCTCGAGTCAAAAACTATGAACACGGGAAGGGTCTCGTGTAGTGCAAAATATCTTCCGAGTCCGTGTGTTTGCTTATTTGCTCCATTCAGTAGCTAATTGGAAGAAAAGAATGGCCATTATTGAGATACAGGCTGACGGAACTCAAGCAGAAGAAATACTTCAAAGCATAGAGCTCGACCCAGGGTTGGAAACCACGAGGAGCTTGTCACGAGTCGGAGTGAATGAATGTATGCGTGAGTTTCTTTAGTGTTTACGCAAGAGGAGAACTAGTGGATCGTCAGGTAAGTGTATCACCATCTTCATCAGAATATGCTAAGCCATCTTCCAAAGAGTTGGTATGAGTTTGCATGTCCATTATCAGTCACGAGTTACCTTTAGCTGCGCATCCTCCCCGATATTTGATATTTTCAGACTTATACACGTTTGCCAATATGATATGTGTGTAGCGGTATATCGTCATGGGACTCATTTGTATTCCCTCTTTAACAATGAGGTTGACCAATTTAAAAAGTTTTTTAATGTTTTTATTTTTGAGAGAGAGAGAGAGAGACAGAGCGTGAGCAGGGGAGGGCAGAGACAGAGAGGGAGACACAGAATCCGAAGCAGTCTCCAGGTTGCGAGCCGTCAGCACAGAGCCCGACGCGGGGCTCGAACCCACGGACTGTGAGATCATGACCTGAGCTGAAGTCGGACGCCCAACCGACTGAGCCACCCAGGTGCCCCTCCCCTTTTTTGAAATGGCTATTTCAATGTCTTGCCCATGTTTATACTGGGTTGTCTTTTTTCCCTTCATTTTTTATGTAAGGATTCTGTGCATATTCTGAGTGTGAGTCCTTTGTCAGTGAATGTGTTGCACATACCTTCTCCCACTCTGTGGCTTGTGTCCTTAGGGAGTCTTCTGATGAATAAAATTTCCTAATTTTAATGTAGTCGAATGCATCAAATCTTTGCTTTATGGTTACTGCTTTTTGTGTCATGTTTAAGAAAACTTTCCTTGGGGGGGGCGCCTGGGTGGCTCAGTCGGTCAAGCATCCAACTTTGGCTCGGGTCATGGTTCGTGAGTTCGAGCCCAGCATCGGGCTCTGTGCTGGTGGTGTGGAGCCTGCTTAGGATTCTCTCCGTCTCTCCCTCTCTCCCTCTCTCTCTCTCTCTGCCCTTCCCCATGTGTGTTCTCTCTCTCTCTCAAAATAAACTTTTTTTTTAAAGAAAGAAAACTTTCCTTGGCCTCACGTCATGAAGATATTCTCTTATATTATATTCTTAAAGGCTTCAAACTTTTCTCCACATTCAGTTTTATAATCCACCAGAGTGTTTATCTAAGGTGTGAGGTAGGGATCCAGGTTATTAGCCTCTTTCAAGCTGCCAAGTGTCCTCTCACGGGCAGAGATCTTTTAGTATCTCCTCCGTGTTCTAATCAAGGCCCTCAGCTGAGCACTCTCTGGCCCTTCTCCCCCGCCCCCCAGCCCCCCAGCCCCCGCATTCTCATTAAATCAACATAGTTCAGATGTTCCCTTTCTCCGACTTGGAGCCGAGACTTCCCTGCCTCACTCTAACACCCCTCACACATAATAACGCCACTCACCTCGTGCTAAAATTCTGAATCTATTATAGGATCCCTGTTTCCAATTCTGCTTACATTTCCCATGGCTATGCTCCTTCCTAATTTCTTGCCTTATCTTGCCCTCTTGCCCTTCACAAACTCCCATCTTTCTAGCCTACCCAGTGACTGACTTTGCTTCTCTCATATTCGTCTTTGAATTCCTGGTACTTAACACTTAGTAGGTACTCAACAAATGTCTGTTCAAATACAATGAAACCCAACCCATACAAAGTACATGTTCTGGTCAGTGGCCCATCATCAGTGACTAATAAATGTTGGCATGATGAATGAATGACCATCTCTGCACTTGTCATCTCTATTATTCATTTTGGTGTCTAACACACTAAAGCAAGCTTTACCATAGTAAAGTTACTGGGAATTGCCTACCTCATGGAGTTATGGGATCCAGCCCTTGGATCCCTTGGAGATCCAAGGAGATCCAGCCCTTGGAGAAATAGAACAGCAGGTTAATGACAGTCCTATACGACATAGCAAAATATTTTGTAGGGAGTGTGAATAAGACGGTGAACGTGAGGCTGATTGGACAATCTGGATAATAAAGACAAGAAGTGCTTACTAAGTGTGGGACTACGGAGGGGCAAGGTCAACACGAAAAGGAGGAGGTAGGCCCCAGCTGAATTTCGAAGGCCTAAGGAATCCCAACCAGGGGGAAAAGCAAATGCAGGGGTGGGACTGAGCTTGGAGCCCGGTGGGACGTTTGGGTTGGTGGTTACGGCCCCTGCAATCTGACCCTATGGCCTGGCACACGAGATCTGCCTGGCTGGAGCCCATCCTGAGGGTTGGTCCCGGAACATGAAAGCGAGCAAAGGTCCTGATGCCACCAGAAAAGTATAGTGTGGTGGCAACATGCATGGACTCTAGAGTGGGACCGAGGCTCAACTCCCAGTCCGCTGCTTAACTAGGGCGTGTCTACAGACAAGTTACTACTATGCCCTGATTTGTGTCCTCCCCCCCTCCCCCCCGCCGCCGCCCCACCGCCAGATTCAAATGTCGGAGCCCTAACGTCCAATATGATGTTATTTGGAGGTGGGGCCTTCGGGAGGTAGATGGATTTAGATGAGGTCACGAGGGTTGGACCCTCATGACGGAATCAGTTCCCTTATAAGAAGAGACGCCAGAGAGCAAAGAACACTTTCACCAGAACCCAACTGTGCTTGCCCCCCGTCTCTGACTGCCCAGCCTCCAGGACTGCGACAAGGACATTTCTGTCATCTAAGCCACCTGGTCTGTGGCACTTTGTGACACCAGCTCGAGCTGGCCATGACGCCCGTCTTCTCCACACCACGGTCTCCTCACCCACGAAAAGAATGACATCCCAGACCTTATGTGAGGCGTAAATGCAAGCAAAACCAAAACCGAACGAACCAAACAAACCAAAAAACCAAAAATTCAGAATCGTTCCTGGCGCATAATAAACACTCAACAAATCTGCCCCAGGAGGCGAGGTGGCGTTACCCCCAGGAACTGGAAATGGGGGCAGGGCAACCACCCAGGCAGGGAGCCCTCCTTAGCATCACAGATTCTCCAAGGGGGCCCACATCGGTTCGCTCGGTCTCCGTCGGGGTGAAATCAGTAGCCTTTGTTCTAGACCCATCATTCATAACCCCTCCCGAATGCCACAGGACAGCTAAGGGATAAATGAACACGACAGAGTCATTCATGACAGGGTTGGTTCAAACCACACAGATGGTGTCCGAGCCATTTACGTGAGATTTGTCAGGCCAGAGTCTGAGGAAACTCGGCCAAGCATGAAATTTTAATTAAAAATAAAAACTCGAGCCCAGTCATGGCTTCCATTGCGGTTACATTTCGTTGCCATCAGACACAGCTGCTTTTGGACTGTGCAAAGAAGCATTGGACAGCTTCTCTGATGCCAGGCCTGTGAAGATGAGGCCATCCCTCCACATTCCTGTTGTTCTCTGGGGAAGGACCCAGAGACATGGTCTCTGGTCTCTCCCCAGAGAAATGGATTCTTCGCTAAAATAGCAGGTCGCGTGAAGACACGTCCAAGAACATTTATAACAGCTTTATTTATAGTACCTCCAAACTAACTGCGGCCCAAGGTCCCTGGACGGATGAGTGGATGAAAACAAGACACGACACCTCCACGCGATGAAAGTCTACTCGGCGATAAAAAGGAACCGAGTGCGGATACCCACAGCACGGACACATCTCAGAAACGTGTTGGGCCACAGAAGCTGGGGGCAAGGGAGTAAAACGCTGTGTGGTTCCATTGATGCGAAGTTCAAAACCAGGCAAAACAACTCTGCGGTGAGAGAATCCAGAATTACGGCTCCCTTCTTTGCAGGGGGGAGGGCGCTCTGTACTGAATGGGATGTTTCTTGGGGAATGGAAATGTTCTGTAGCTCGATGGCGCTCACAGGAGCGGATGTAGCGCAGAAACTCCTCCAACCGTGCCCTGGAGATGCGTGCCTTTTTGGTGTGTAAGTTACACCCCGGTTCAAACGGGAAGGAGAACAGCAAGAGGAGAGACGAGACTTCTGGAAATGAAGTCATCAGTAAAGCCAGCAAAGCACAAAATGAGACTCGGGGGAAGTGCCTTGGGGACGTGTCCTCCAACGAGGGGGAGGCCTGTGAATGGAGCCAGTGTTCTGGGCTCTTTCCCAGGGGTGCCTGCTGTGAAGCCGGCCCAAGGGGCGAGGCACAATTTGACCTCGGGGCCGGAGATCTGGCTCCACCGGGCCCGCGCTCCCCAGCCTCCAGAAACGGTTATCGCGCGCTCTTTCTGGGAAGACAGATAATTCTGTAAAAATTACAGGAGCTTTGGGCCAACTCCATTCAGCCTCCTAACCTTCTGGCGGCTGCTTCGAGGGACGTCACAGAGCCAGTTGAGACAGTTTCCAGAGTGCAACAGAGTGGGCATTAATCCCACGGTTTTGCTGCCAAACAGGAAGAGAAATGGCAACTTACAAAAAAAAAAAAAAAAAAAAAAAAAGAAGCCAAGAAATAGTGAAACAGTTGGAGGCCAAGACTGCTCTCCTGGAGGGCCAGAGTGCATCCCAGACTCCCAGCGGAGTTCTGTGCTGGGCTCAGCCTTCTCCTCGACTCAGAGTGCTGGTTCACGTGACACCCAGCCTGTCGCTTGCACGCCCCCATCCGCCAAAAGCTCTATCACAGGCACTTGGGTGGACAATTATTCCTCATACAAACGTAGCCGAAAGTTACGCGTGTGCAACCTAGACAAAAATTTATGTATTAATACCCCCTTTTTCTCCGAGCCCACGAAGCTGCCCCGCACGACCTGGGCCTCTGAGGCCAGTGCACAGCTCGGATGGAAACCGAGAGAAAGCAGGCCACGGATTTAGGACGGTAGCAAAGGAAACCAAAGGAATGATAAAGGTGAAAGTGATTTTTTTCCGACGTTCACCGTCGGTCGCCAGGTTTCGGGAATGCTTCTGAAACTTTGTGTTGGTTTGTTTGTAATTCCTGGGACTTAACTTGGAAATAATCATTAAGCCTGGTTCACATTGTTTTTTTTCTTCTTTCAATAAGTTTTTATCTCAGTTAAAAAAAAAAAATAGCCATTTTGGTGCCTCAGATGAAGGCTGTCTCCAAGTTAAGGCCAAGGCTCGGAAGCTTGGTCAGGTCTCAGTTGGCCGGCCAGACTGTGGAAGGCGAGAAAAATCCCTGTTCTTTAAAAATGTCTGCGGGGCACCTGGGAGGCTCAGTCGGTTAAGCATCCGACTTCGGCTCAGGTCATGATCTCACGGTCCGTGAGTTCGAGCCCCGAGTCGGGCTCTGTGCTGACGGCTCAGAGCCTGGAGCCTGTTTCTGATTCTGTGTCTCCCTCTCTCTGACCCTCCCCTGTTTATGCTCTGTCTCTCTCCGTCTCAAAAATAAATAAACGTTAAAAAAAATTAAAAATAAAAAAATAAAAATGTCTGCATTTTTTCGTAATGAAAACAATACATCTAGATGATTTCTATTTTCTTCTTGGTCCCCGTTAATATTTTCAATGTTTCTATAATGGGCACATATTTAGTATTGTTATTAAAATATTAAAAAAATTTTTTTATTTTTTTAATGTTTATTTTTGAAAAAGAGAGAGAGAGACTGAGAGTGAAGAGGAGGGGCAGAAAAGGAGGGAGAGAGAGAATCCCACGCAGGTTCCACACTGTAAGTGCAGAGCCCGATGTGGGGCTCAAACTCATGAACTGTGAGATCATGACCTGAGCCGAAATCACAAGTCGGACGCTTAACTGGCTAAGCCACCCAGGTGCCCCTAAGATATTTTTTTTTAAGTTCCCAAAGCATATTTGTTAAACACAGAAAAGTAGAAATGATTTTTAAACAATCCAAAGCCCCATGATCTAAAGCTAATCAACCATGGCTAATATTTTGGTATCTTTACTTCCAGTCTTATTTCTATGCAAAGCTTTATTTAAAAAAAAAAGGGAAAAAAATACACACAAAACCGGAATGCGCTCAACACATACAGAGCATTTGGTGATCTGTTAGTTTCACTGAGCATTGGTTCATAGCCATTTTCTTCCGGCATTATACAGTCTACATAAACAGTATTTCAATTTAGTTACAAACATAATCGTGTGGGTGCAACCCCAAATACTTAGCCATTTCTTGGCTCTTGGGGGGCGCCCGGGTGGCTCAGTCAGTTAAGTGTCCAACTTCGGCTCAGGTCATGATCTCACTTTTCGTGGGTTCGAGCCCCGCGTCGGGCTCTGTGCTGACAGCTCAGAGCCCGGAGCCTGCTTCGGATCCTGTGTCTCCCTCTCTCTCTGCCCCTCCCCCACTCACCCTCTGTCTCTCTCTGTCTCTCTCAAAAACAAATAATAAGCATTAAGAAAAAAATCTCTGCTCTTGGGAATTTAAATTATAGACAACTGTCTGCTATTTAAAGTAATGGTGTGATTATAATTTCAGTGCATAAGTCTTCTGTTTCTTTTATTTAACATTTTCTGGTGTTGCATTAAGAAAAAAAACAACTTTGGAGAAGTTATAGATTTATGTAGTCTGGAGAGTCATATAGTGCTGCGGGGTTTGTTACAAAACCCAGCTGCTCCCACCCCCACCTTTCTATTTGTCTTGGCCCACAGGCGACAACATCTTTTAGCTGATTCTTTTGCCTACTATCGCCTCTCTAGATAAACAGGTTTGAATGGATGCTCTCGACTCTTCTGTTGTAAGCATCATTGAATCTCCCCTGTGGAAGATGAGGATTTTTTTCTTGGCTTTAGTTTTCTTCTCCGTCGTCCCATGCACGCTTTTCCCCTGTAGAGATACGTCATCATTCTGGTTAAGTCGCTATTTCGTGTTGTTAAAAGAAAATTTCCCACAGACAGTTCACTGATCTGGCGGGTTTTGTTCAGCGATTCATGACTTGGGCAGCATCCAGTCTAGCTGACAGAAGGGAACTCCAAAGAGCGGTACAAGGCAAGAGATTGTCGTATAGGCCAAAGTGAGCAGGAACAACGGGGTTGTACTGGGCGTTTGCTACTCGGTTATATGGCAAAGAGGGAAGGTCTAGAAGCTTGTGCTGAGCAGGCTAAGTGCTGATTGGTTGATCTAGGCCTTCGTTTTCTGGGAGAGCTGAGCATAGAAACTGAGTTAAGTTTTGGTTTGCTGTCATGGGGCTTAGCATGAGTGACTCCATCTTGGGTGACATTAACAGCGTTTAGATAACGATGCCTATGTAAATGCCATTCAAAGCTGCTCCGCGTAGTATACAATGCTCACTTTTCCTTTCCTGGATAACTTAATTTTCTCAGAAAAAAAATTTTTTTAATGTTTATTTCTTTATTTTTGAGAGAGTGTGAGCAGGGGAGGGGCAGAGAGAGAAAAAGAGAGAGAATCTCAAGCAGGCTCTGCACTGTCAGCACAGAGCCCGATGTGGGGCTTGGACTCACAAACCACAAGATCATGACCTGAGCTTAAATCAAGGGTCAGACACCTAACCACCTGAGACACCCAGGCGCCCCTCTGTGTATTTATTGTTAATTCAAATCCAAAGTCTTCACCAATGGTCTAAATCTTCTCTCAAAATATTCAGATGCACCAGGTTGGCATGAGTTGCATCTTCCTGACAGAATGATCGAAGCCTTCCGACCTGCTCCCCTGTGGACTGGGTGGCCCCATGCCTCATGCACAGCTGTCTCCCGGGACCACCTTTTGCCATTTTCTGGGGACCCCTTTCCCCTTCTCCCATGCTGGATCTCTTCTATCCTACACCTTGGGTCTCCTTTATCTTGGTCTACCGTAGTCTTTGGCCGAACACATCCTCCAATAGCTTCCTAAAATACACTGTTTAGAAATGGAAACTTCTAGAATTCGGATGTCTACAATTGGTAGTTTGGACATAGGAGTGATCGATAGTGTTGTGGGTAGAGAATCGAAGGCGGAAATAATTTTCTTTCAGAATTTTGAAGTTGCTCTCTTCTGGCTTCTAGTGTTGGGGAGAAGTTTGAGACCATTCTAACTTCTGACTCTGTCTACGTGACCATTTGCCCCAGCCCCAGCCTCCTGAAACTTGCAGCGTCTTTCTTTTGTCCCCAGGGCTCTAAACATTCATGCATTGTAAGGGGCACTCCACGAGTCCTTACAATGTAAACACGACTGACCTTTTCCTTCTGGGAAATTTAATTTTTTTGTTGATGATTTCCTCCCCTGTGTGTGTGTGTATGTGTGTGTGTATCTATTTGTCTCTGTTTCTGTTGGTATGTCTGTGTGTGATTGTGTACATATGTGTGTCTCCACATCTATGTCAGTATCTGTGTTTGGGTACATGTGTCTGTGTGTCCGTGTGTGTCTTTGTGTATGTGTTTGTGTCACTATGTGCGGTCTATGTTTATGCATGTATCTGTGTCTATGTGTGTGTGTGTGTGTGTGTGTGTGTGTGTGTGTTCTCTTTGGGACTCCTGTTATTGGATATTGGACCTCCTGGGCTAATTCTGTAATTAATTTTTTTTCTCATTTTTAGTCTGACTTTTTGCTCTACCCCCTGGGAATTTTCCTACTGTTCAACCCCGGGAAAATTTGGAGCACCAAAATAAATGATAATCATACATTATAACCTATTGAATAAAATAAGAATCCTCCCCTTGTTACTCGGGACATAAAAGAGATATGAAAGCAAAAAGAAAACAAGAATCCACAAGTCCATATTTATACAAAGTATTAATTTTTATTAATTAATTTTATTTAATTAATTGTATTAATTAATACAAAGCATTAATAAGTAAGTAGGGAAGGGGGGCGCCTGGGTGGCCCCGTCGGTTAAGCACCTGACTTCCGCTCAGGTCATGATCTCGCAGCTCATGAGCCAGATCCCCCAGTCGGGCTCTGTGCTGACAGCTCGGAGCCTGGAACCTGCTTCAGATTCTGTCTCCCTTTCCCTCTGCCCCTCCCCCGCTCATGCTCTGTCTCTGTCTCTGTCTCTCTCAAAAATAAATAAACATCGGGGCGCCTGGGTGGCTTGGTCGGTTAAGCGTCCGACTTCAGCTCAGGTCACGATCTCACGGTCCGTGAGTTCGAGCCCCGCGTCGGGCTCTGGGCTGACGGCTCAGAGCCTGGAGCCTGCTTCCGATTCTGTGTCTCCCTCTCTCTCTGCCCCTCCCCCGTTCATGCTCTGTCTCTGTCTCAAAAATAAATAAACATTAAAAAAAAAAAAAAATCAAAAATAAATAAACATTAAAAAAATTAAAAAAAAAAACCCAAGTAGGGAGGAAGAACAGTTCTTTTGTTTGACAACAGAATGCTACTCACACATGCAAAGGGAAGAGTAGAATTTTTACAAAATCGTCATTTGGCAACCACCGTAGTAAGAGTTATTTAGGCAAAATCACCAATGGATGCTAAGGCAAGTGGGTGAAAGTTTGACGAATACAGGAGATTTGCATAATCTCAGAGGCTGTCTTCTCCAATTCCCGTTTAAACTTACAGGGCAGAAACCTGGTAGACTTCATGTCAGCCACGTGAGTGTCACCAGTGATGAGACAAGTTGACCTCATGTGTTTTCTGATAGGATGCGAAGAAGGGAGCTCAGCCTCACTTCTGAGGCCTCCCTCCCCCAAATGAAAAGGCTAAATTGAATCATTACGGATCAACAGACAAACCCAAATTGAGGGAAATTCTACAATATTCCTTTCCTCTTCAGAGATGTCAAGGTGATCTCTCTCTCTTTCTCTGTCTCTCTCTCTCTCTCTCTCACACACACACACACACACACACACACACACACGGGCTGAGAAAATGTTCCAGATGAAAGGAAGGCAAGAGACATGCCAACTAAATGCAATCTGTGATCCTGAATTGGATCCTGGACCAGAAGAAAATTTCTATGAAGGACCTTACTGGAGAAATTAGAAACATTTGAATAACGGCCGTGGTTACGAAATAATGTGGCATCAGGGTTAACCTCCTGGTTTTGAGAATTGTACTGTAGTTATGTGAGCCTTTCTTTGTTTTTAGGATATACACCCTGAAGTATTTAGAGGCACGTCTGTAACCTATTGTAAGATGGTTCAGAAAAAGATGGTTGGGGGGCGCCTGGCTGGCTCAGTCGGTTGAGCATCCGGCTTCGGCTCAGGTCATGATCTCACGGTTCGTGAGTTCAAGCCCCCGAATCGGGGGAAGGGGAGGGGAGAGGAAGAGAGAGAGACATGGAGGAGGAGAGACAGGGAAGGAGGGAGAGAGAGAGAAATGAAGAGGGAGAAAATGATAAAGCAAACATGGAAAAAATTAAATAGTTGAGAATACCAGTACAGGGTATATGGCAATGATTTGTACGTTCCTTTCAACTTTTCTGAGAGTCTGAAAATATTTCAAAACAATATTAGAAAAAAGGCAGAAAAAAAAATGGTAGGTGCTCTGGACGACCAGTGGGGGTTTGCCAGCTGTGACCTTCCCTTAGAGACCTGAGTGGGATGGTTGAGGGGCTTCCGATGTTGGGAGTTTTTAACCTTTTCCCTGGAAGCTCACTGGTCAGTTCTCCTGCCTGGGGTGGGGATGGGTTTCAGCACACGGGAGGGCACAGAGCATCTACTGTGCACACATGCCCTTGATCCCCTAGTTTTCAGTGTGACTTACTGTTCTACTCTCCCTGCTGTCCCTGAAGACCCTTTGATTTACTGTTTCCAGGCAAGGAGTTTCCAATATTTTGTTGCGGCTTGGAGGGCCATCACCTGGCAACGAAGGGAGAGGGAGATCGGGTTCCATTTGCTTTTTATTGGTTGATGGATGGATTGATTTACTTTTTAATGTTTATTTGTTTATTTTGAGAGAGAGAGAGAGGACAAGCAGTGGAGGGGCAGAGAGAGAGAGGGAGGAATCCCAAGCTGTCATCGCAGAGCCCCATGTGGGGCTCGATCTCACGAACCGAGGTCTCATGACCTGAGCCGAAATCAAGAGTCGGACGCTTAACGGACTGAGCCACCCACGTGCCTCCATTTGGGTCTTAAAGTGGCCTTTTAAGACTCATCCTTATTTCAGCCTTCCCTCTTACTTCCTGAAGGATCCAGTGCTGCTGATTCCTCAACTTTTTGAGAGGTTTCGTGGTGTAAGTTGGGAGGGTTCTCAGCATTCTTTGCTGCCAGCTCAGGATTCTGTTCTCTGGGTCCTGCTAAGTTATTTGCTTTCCAGCTTTCAAAATTTTGTTTCTATTTTTCTCCTTTCGTTTCCCCCTGTGTGATAGTCTATGCCTATTAAAAATTCCACTTACTCTCATTTTTGTAGAGGTTACAAGTGTTCAATCCGTGATTTTTAACAGTCAGTCTGTGCATAAATCTCTCTGCATTCTTGATTACTTCCTTTGGATAGCATCCCAGAAGTGAAATTATTGGGTAGAGTGTGCAATCTTTTTTGAGGTTCTTGATGAACTTTGCCAAATTACTTTTCAATAGGATTATATTTTCACCAAATTTCCATGACGTGCCTCTTTGCCTGAATTGTTGCCTGCCTTGGGTAGGATCATTAAAAAAAAATAAAATACAAAAATGTGTTTTGACAAGGGGACTATCAGCTCACTTTTGACACAATTCCCCCTCAAGAAGGATTTTTCAGAGAGAAGCTCCAGGTAGGGGCAAGAGGCAGAAAGGTGGATTCAGCCAATTGGGGAGGGGGGTGCAGGGGTGTGAAGGGGGATCTTCATTTGTGCTACATGATCTCTGTACATGAGGCACCGTGGTTTGTGGGTAGAAGGGAAGGAATCAGGAGTGAGTATGTGGGCCCTGAGTCTCTATTGCTTTCGATTGTGGTAAGGACAATGAGCATCACTCTAGAGTAAGCCCCAAATGGGAAACTGGAGTCTTCCTTTTTTTTTTTTTTAAGTTCTATTTTCTTTATTTGAGAGAGAAAGAGACAGTGTGAGTTGCGGGGGCGGGTGGGGGGGGGGGGTTGGCGCAGAGAGGCTCTACGCTGTCGGCGAGGAGCCCAACACAGGGCTCGATCTCAGGAACCGTGAGATCATGACCTGAGGCGAATTTAAGAGTCAGACACTTAACCAACTGAGCCACCCAGGCGCCCCGAGTCTTCTTTTTAACTCGACTCAGTCTCCATGTGTTTTTCAGAGTCAGGACCATCTTATCACACAGGTAATGCCTTCACGTTTTGGGATATGTCTTTCGTTTCATACAGTACAACTCCACCGTGCAAGCCAACTTCCTCACCTGGTGGCCAACCAATTTCTGCCTCATTCACCGAGTTGCTTTTCCCCTTTTTATTTTGGGGGGAATATTTGAGACTTTAGACTAGAAATATTTTAGACTTATTTTAGACTTACAACAAAGTTCCAAACTGGTAGACAGAATTCCCACCCGACATCCCCCAAGCAATGAACACTGATGAGATGCTACGTGCTAATCCAAGAGACCTTCTTGGAATTTCACCGACTGTCCCACTGAAAAGCAGCCAAGCAGCCCACAGTAGCTGGGCACTGGCCTGGCATCGTGAAGCCTTCCCCTTGGTGGTGCTCAGAGCCGGCCTGGCCCTCACAGCTGGGCCTCCGTGTTTTCTTTGAACATAAACAATTTCTCACATCGCTAGCATCAAACAAGGCCACTCGGTGACCACAATGAGTCAAGACAAACAACAGGATCATTGTTCAACCAAAAAGAACCCAACATGTCCCCTACCCTGGCTACTATGAGTGACTACTGCCTTGATAACTACAGGGTTAGCCTGCTTCATTCCTCCTGCCCTATAGACGGGATTTATGGAGATGGGCAATCATGGATTTACCCCCACTTCTTGACAGCATCCAATCCAGAGCAAAGCCCCCCTTCCTTGAACCGTCCCCAAACTCACCCAGCAAGCTCTTATTGGGACACCTTATGTTGCTCCTTGGGGTGCATTTTCTCCTTGTTCCAAGGAGCAATAGACCCTACTTTTTCAACTTGTGGGTGGGTTCCTGGTAAGTCTTGGCTGGTGGCCATTGACACCACCGATGTCCTTCTTCTGGGTCAGGATCCAGACGAGGATCCCACGTTGCATGTAGTTCTCAGGTCCCGTTAGTTTCCCCCTCCCCACCCCCACCCCCCAATCTGTGACAATTCTCTAGTCCTTCCTTGCCTTTCATGGCCAATCGTAGGACGTCCCTCAACTTGGTAGATGTTGTCTCATGAATTCGATTGAGGTTTTGCATTTCGGGCAAGAATACCACGGAAGTGATGCTATGCCCCTTCACGGGGCATCATGGTGGGGAGCACACGATATCTATGTGACTCATCACTGCTAATGTTGACCCTGCTCACCTGGCTAAGGTCGCGTCTGCCAGGTTTTTTCACCATCAAGTTCCTATTTTTCCTTTCACGCTTAATGAGTATGTTGGTGGCGAGATAGCTTTGAGACGATGCAAAGGCCCTGTTTCTCATACTTTCATCTACTAGTTTTAGCCCCCACTGGGGATTCTTGCCTACAACTATTATTATTACTTTTTTAAGTCTATTTACTTGTTTTGACAGAGAGAGAGAGCGAGCGAGCAGGGGAGGGGCAGAGAGAGAGAGAGAGAGAGTGAGAGAGAGAGAGACAGAGAAGAGAGAGAATCCCAAGCAGGCTCCACAGTGTCAGCGCGGAGCCCTGTGCGGGGCTCGATCTCACCACCGTGAGATCATGACCTGAGCCAAAGTCAAGAGTCCGACGCTTAAGCGACTGAGCCACCCATTGCCTGCAACAATTATTGGTGTGGTGTTGGCCAAGTGGTCATTTTCCACTCCCACCCTTTCTTCTACATTCATGAGTTGGAATTCTGTAAGGAAGAGCCCTCGCCTTCCCCGTTTATTTACTTATTCGCATATTTATTTAGATCAGTATGGTCATGTAAGAATGGATGTCATTTCTGGGTTATGATATGTTGCTAGCATTATTTATTTTGTGGCCCTTTTGGCTGAGAGACCCTCTGTTCGTGCCCTACATTGGCAAACACAGAATGCCTGTATGTGCCAGGCTCTCGAGACACACTGTCTTATTGAAATAAGACAGCAACCCTAAGAAGGTAGATCTCCACCCCCCACCCCCCTGGACTCCGCCCCCGCCATTTTATGGAGACTCAGAGAGGTTAAACAACTTGACCCAGGTCACATAGGAACCAGCAGAATCATTGTTTGAAACCAGGTCTGTCTGATTCCAGGGCTGTAGATCTTTCCAGAAAGAACACGAATCCAACAAAATATTTATGTTGAACCCTAGAGGAAATGGTCAGGCTCACGGAATCACTTACGGGTGGAAGTCAGATGTTACAGGAGAGGTCTGGAAGGCGAGGGACCTAAAAACTGTCACTCTGAGTGAATTGCCTGAACTAGTTTTCTCCTTTGAACAGCCCACCTCATAGCTGCAGCCGGTGGAGTCCTTTCTCGTAGATCAGTTCCTTGGCCATGGTGGTGATGAAGTGTTTTGTATATCACCTCTGATCCCACACCTAGTCCCCTTGGTTGTGGAGGTCAAGCGAGACCCCAGTGAATCCCAGGAGCCCTCTACACCAAGGTTAACAATTAGTATTCTCAAGCACCCAGGACCAGCTTCACGGGCCATGCAAACTGTACAGTCTCACAGGGCTTGCACTTAATTTAATGTTCTGTGGTCTCGCAAATCTCAATACCAGGAGGCCCCACTGTTTCGTTTTCTACTAGCCGCCCCCCCCCCCCCCCAGATTATGTAGCTGGTCCTGCTATAAAATGGCGGTGGCTAGCAAAACTCAGCAATACACTCTGAGGCCTCCAGTAGGATTCCCGAGGACTGAGAATGTACCACAATGATTATCTTTGTGACCCAAGTCTCCTGAGTGCTGACTCAACCCATCTCCCGGCCGTCGAGGGGAAAGAGCCGTTCTCAAGGAAGCCCCTCTGTCCTGTCTATGGCCAGCATAATGTCGTAGTCTGTTCGGGCTGCTGTAACCAAACACCACAGACTGGGGGCGGGGGGTGGCTTGTGAGCAATCGAGAGTCGGTTCTCACAGTTCTCACAGTTCTGGAGGCTGGGAAGTCTGAGATCAAGGCGCCGGCAGATCTGGTGTCTGGTGAGGGTCCACTCTCTGGTTCGTGGGCGGCCATCTTCTCACTGCGTCCTCATTTGGCACAAGAGACAAGGGGGCTCTCTGGGGTCTCCTTTACAAGGGGACTAATCCCACCCACGAGGGTCCCACCCTCAGGAGCTAACCACCTCCCAAAGGCCCAGTACCAAGCAGCATCACACCGGGGGGGTAGGATTTCAACGTAGGAATTCTGGGGCGACGCAAACATTTCGTCTAGAGCACACGGTCTGTGACAAACACCAAGCCAGAAGGGCTGGAGAACGCAGTCGTTGTCCTCAGCAAGAGCATTTTCCAAGCACCCACTCTGTGCCCAGCCCGGTTGCCGTGGGGAACACAAAAGGACCCCATGTCACCGCCATGCTGAGGGAGCTCCCAGCTGGATGGCGGGCTGGGACACAGATCTGGAACCATCTGAACCTCAGCCCTGGGTACAGGTGCATACAGTGGGCAGGTCCGGCGTTGGAACCTGTCACTATAGACTGGCGTTGGGGAATACTGCAGGTCAGGTTCTTGAGGAGCAGACGCTAAGACAGAGTGTGGGGCGCGTGTCAGTTTCCTGTGGCCGCTAGAACCAATTACTACAAAATGGGTGGCTTTCAGCTGCTAGAAATGTATCGTCTCGTAGTGCCGAAGGCCAGAAGTCTAGAATCAGTTTCGCTGGGTTGAAAGCAAGGTGTTGGGAAAGGTGGTCAATCCTTGCCCTTCCAGACCAAGCCAGAGGGCAACGGTCTCAAAGACTCTCAGGCAGCCCAACCCTGCCCTTCCAGAAGCTTGGCCCGTCATCCTCACTATTATCATTGCCCTGGGGATGGGGGGATGGGGTAGTGCCTGGAACAGTCGAAGGGCAAACCCCAAAGACAACCAATCTGGTGGACCACAAATACGACTTTTCTTGGCCCATCTTTGAATGTGAGTGAAGGGACCCAATGTGGTTAGGACAGGGTGAAAATCAGCAGGTGACGGGGAAGGTAGGAGGGGCGTGGACTGGTAGCAGGAGTTCTGGAACTATCTCAGCGAGTCGCTCTTCCTCCTTGGGCCTCAGTTTCCCCGTCTGCCGTGTGAAGCCTGTTAAGTCAGGCATTCTGACCTAAAGGTGGTGATTCAGAGGGAAGAAAGAGGAGGCTGACTGGGAGGTCCCTGAGAGGAGAGGGCTGACAGGGAGGCTGGACAAAGGTCCAAAGAGCCCCCCACTGAGGTTTGAGGTGCCGGGCAAGACTACACACAGGGGCCCACATAGTATGTGGCTAAATATCTCAAAGGTATGAAGCAAACTGACAGACTGTCGAATAGAGTATGTTTTGTTGGCTGACCTTGAAAAACTATTTTTTAAATGTTTATTTTTGGGAGAGAGAGAGAGAGAGAGAGCACGCGAGCAGGGGGAGGGGCACAGAGGGAGAGGGAAACAGAGAATCCCAAGCAGGCTCTGTGCTGTCAGCACATTCCCCGACGCGGGGCTCGATCTCACGTACTGTGAGATCATGACCTGAGCCGAAGTCAAGAGTCAGACGCTTAATGGACTGAGCCACTCAGGCGCCCCCCCCCACCCCACCAAAATTTTTATAATGACCTGTAAGGTCAAGTTGGAATGCACATTCTCAGACTCCTTAGCCTCCTGCACTGGAGGCTGTTGGTGATGACAGAGCTGGCCTGGGGCCCTGGCTGTGGCTGCGGTGTCCTCACAGACCTCCCGCTCCAGGGAGAAATCCATCTTGGCGGTTAGGCCAAGGCCACGCTCGCGGCAGGCTGTTTTCCTGCCAGCGACCGAGTGCAGCCGGGATATAAGGGCCGTCTGGCCTGGGGAGACTCAGGGCTCCTCTGACGGCTGGCTTGTCCTCCAGGAAACCCCAGCAGCCCTGCTGAACCTTCCTTTAGTTTGTGCAGCTGACCGTCTCTCCCTCACTTGGGCTCAGACTTGAGTAGCTCCTTCTTGCCTTCCACACGGGCATCTTCTTGAATCCGATTCTCGCCCCTCTCACCCCTGTCCTGACACCTGCTTCTCGGAGCTCCTGGACCGACACATCGCCCCCCCACCCCCAGCCCACCCGTCATCGCTTCTCACCCTTGGCTCACCCGGAGTGTGGCCCTGTCCATGGGTCTCCTCCCCCCGACCCGTGGCAGTGTGGGGAGCACGGCAGGAGGGCCAGTGGGAGCACACAGAGAGCAGGCAGGGGGCCCCTCTGGTTGGAGTCTAACAGGGTCTTGGCCAGAGGGCCTCCCCCTCCCCCTGCCTTCCCTCCCAACGGCCCCCACCTCCACGGCTCTGTCTCATTTGCCCTGCCTGCGCACACTTCTGGAACATTCTGTAACCACCGGCAGGTGTCTGTGACCCTTCACAATCCCCCTGTCTTCTTTCACGAACTCGTGAGTCTGATGGAGAACAGGGGACACTGAGGCTCCGAGAGGTCCAGGGAGTGTCCACACCCGAGTCTGCCACCGCCTGGCCCTGGGACAATCACATCGTGTGACACAAGCCCCCTCTGGCTGTCAGCAGGTTCCTCAGGTCCTGGGAAATGAACGTGCATTTCTCCTAATGTCTGGGGACACAGCCACCTCTTTGCACCCTGCAGCCACGCGACTGGAGGGGGGGGGGGAGGAGCCAAGGATGTGGTCCCCGCCTGGCCACCAAAGGCCCCGGGCCCCTCAGAACTTCTCATTATACTTGCAATCCGGGTAGCGGTAGGCGAATCTGGGGTCGCAGGTTCTCAGGGGCCTCAAGAGGTCCTTCAGGCGGCTGGCGGCCCCGAGGACTTCGGGGTCTGGGCTGGCATCCTCCCCACATCGAGCAAGGGCGGCGTCTATCTCGTCCTGCACGGGGGAGGGGAACTTGCCCTGGAGAAGCTGAGGCAGCACCCGCCGACACACCAGCACCAGGCTTTGCTTCTCGGGGACGGCGTCGCAGGAGGGCAGCGGGGCCCGGCAGCCGGAAACCAGGCAGCTGAAGATGTCTGGACTCTCTTCTGCCCCGGCGGCCGCCTGGCTGCCTGGAAGAGAGATGGGAGATGTTAGACGCCCTGCAACCGGCGGGGGGCGCCACTGGTTAGACTTGCGGGGTGAATGGTGCGGCCAGCGCCCCGGCGTGTCCAGTCACCAGATGCAGAGCGTCGGGGACACAATGGTCCCGGCTGGGAACAACAGTGGGACGGGCTCTCTGTGCTGCGGTAGGATGAAGCCTGGGCACGGAGCGTGCGCTTGTCCCTGCCACAGGCTGGGTTCGAATCAGAGGGCTCGCATCCGCACTGCGATGCTCCCATTATAATGACTCAATGGGCGAGCCCCAGAAATCGCTAGAACCGGATCCACTGGTTCTTTTTGAGTCCAGAGTTGGGAGAAACAACAGGTGATTCAGAATATGCATTCAGTGCGACCGACAGGCGCAATAGTTTTCGTATCCCCAGTATTATGGAACCAGACTCATTTCTTCTAACTTGATTCTTTTTTTTTTTTTTTTAATGTTTATATATTTATTATTCTTGAAAGAGAGAGAGAGAGCACAAGTGGGGAAGGGGCAGAGAGAGAGAGGGAGACAGAATCCGAAGCAGGCTCCAGGCTCTGAGAGGTCAACACAGAGCCCGACGCGGGGCTCGCGCTCATGAACCGTGAGATCACCACCTGAGCCCAAGTCAGACATACAACTGACTGAGCCACCCCGGCGCCCCCTGACTTGATTCTTCTTAATAAAGGCAAATCAGGAAGCAAGTGTGGCTTAACCGGCCTGTCTCCGTAGGCCTTCTCGTATAAGCAAAATCGGAGATCAGAGAAGAAAATCCTCTGTCCTCTGATTGGGTTCGGAAAATCCGGTCACGGCTAGAAACTGGGATGTTCCAAGAGTTCTAGAACCCTGGATGAGCCGGGGCACATGGGGAGAAACATGATTCACTCATACACCTCAATTGATGCCGTGGTTTTTAGTCTGAACATTTTTACAAAGCGAAAGTGCCGAAATGGATGGCAACGTGTACCAGTGAATCAGCCAGATATGTAAGTTTCAGATAAGGGCTAGAAGCATCTGATGTGCAAGGCTCTGAGAAAATGGATCCGGTGGTGGTGTGTGTGCGAAGAGGGGGCAGGGCGAGTCCCAGTGTGCCCAGACCGAATTGGGTCAACAGCAGCGCCCTGAGGGTGCAGTCGGGGCCGGGCCACGATGCAAAATGCCTCCATGGCCAAGGTCCAGTTCCCCTTTAGAGATAGAGTCGGAGCACAGACTCAAACGGGGGAGAAGGACATTTTACGTGACAGCTGACACCCCCCCCCCACCCCTGCCGCCCCCGCCGACCGTGGGCTGCTCTCACTGTGACACCCAGAGACTGGAAAGACCCGGGGTGGGACCTCCCCCTCCCCACTCAGTCACCCCTCCCTGCCTCCTGTCACCCTGACTTCCCCTCTGACAGCTGCTCAGCCGGGCCCACGCTGGGTACCTTCCTGCTTGTCGATGACGCCCAAGGCGCTGGCATCCCGGATGAACAGATGCCCGTTGTTAAAGATGCCAAACGTGCCCGCATCGACGTGGGTGAAGTAGAAAAAGTAGTTCAGATCGTTGCTCCTCAGGGACTCCAGGACCCCGAGGAGCTGGTAGGCCAGGTCGGCCGCCTGGTCCGGGGCCGCGCCGTAGAATTCCCGCAGAGGGCTGGTGCTGGTGCTGACCAGGAATCTGCCGCAGGAGCCCAGGTACTTGGGCAGCGGCCAGCCCTCGGCGCCGGGGAAGATCTGGAAGCGGGAAGGAGGACGCATTAGAGGATGAGAGAGAAAAACTTGCCGGGACACCTGTTCCCCTGCCTCTCACCGGCAGCACCCAGAGGGATCAGCCTTACCGGGCACCCTCCGTCTCCAAACGCGTCCGCCACGGGGCCCTCAACCCCCCCCCCCCTTTTTTTTTTAAGAGTTGAAGAGTCGAGAAAATATGACCAGTATTTGGGATTTCACAGATACCAGTGCCTAGGAAGAGGCCATGGGCTTAAAAAAAAAAAAGAGGCTTATTTAAAGAGAAAAATATTTTTTAAATGTTTATTTATTGAGAGAGAGAGAGAGAGAGAGAGAGAGAGGAGAGGGGCAGAGAGAAAAAGAGAGAGAGAGAGAGAGAGAGAGAATCCCAAGCAGGCTCCTCCCTGCCAACGCAGAGCCGACTCGGGGCTTGAACTCACGAACCGTGAGATCATGACCTGAGCCGAAAGCAAGAGTGGGATGCTTACCCAACGGAGCCACCCAGGGGCCCCAGAGAAAAATATTTTTTAAAATGACAGCACAGGCACCAGGTTCTGGGATAGAGCCAAAATCATGAAAGTGGCCCCTGGTGGCACAAGTTTTGGGAACCATGGCACTGACTCTGGGTGAATCTGCCTGGTTTGGGTAACTACCTAATCACAAATGCCCCCCCACTCCCAAAACTGGAACCTTCCAACAGCCTGACACTGATCTAGGGAAGCATACAGCCCCCAGCGGATGTCCTTTGTGTCCTCACAAGAGCACCACTTGTGTGGATTTGGGAAATGACAGAGGGAGGCGGGAATCCTGGCTGGTCTTTTCTTGACTATTTATTGAAGCAGCTGTATCTAGAATAGTTCCTTCCTTCCTTCCTTCCTTCCTTCCTTCCTTCCTTTTTATTTATTTTGAGAGAGAGAGTATGAGCCAGGAAGAATGCAAGGGAGAGAGAGAGAGTTCCAAGCAGGCTCCGCACTGTCAGCACAGAGCCCGATGTGAAGCTCGATCCCATGAACCCGTGAGATTGTGACCTGAGCCGAAATCAAGAGGCGGACGCTTAAACGAGCCACCCAGGCGCCCCTAGAATGGTATTTCTTTAAACCAGGGGGAAACGGCAGAAAGGATAAATACCACTTTTTGTTTCTTATTTTCCTTCTTTAAGAAAAAGAACTGATTCCCCTCTCTGATGATTTTCTGTGGCCTTCTGCCCCTTTTAACCCATCCGCATGTTGTGAGGCTCTCCCACTATTGCCGTAGAGGGAGGTCTTGCCCTCCCCTCCCCCAGCCCTGCGTGGATGGAGGGTCCCAGCCCAGGCCTCTTGGGAGTTGGCTGCCACCACTGAGGTTGGGACAACGGGAAAGAAGACCCTCGGGGGTCACTAGGCAGGTTTTAGCGGAAAGAGTCCGGACCCAGCACTGGATTTGGGTCCAGACGGCTCTGGGTTTGGGTCCCATTGCTGACCTTAGCTAAGTGACTTGTGGTCAGGTCACCTCATATCTCGGAGCCCCACCCACCTCATCTGGAAAGGGGGACAATGATAATATTTCTGTGCAGTTGTCGAGTGGTCGTGATGTAAAGCATTCAATACAATATCCAGTACCTGACAGGTGCTCAAGAAGTGAGAGTAGCTCATTATATTTCAAAATAGTAATCATGTATGTATTAATAAATATACATTCACGACACAGTAACTTATACATTAATATATTAATGGTTATATAGCAAATCATATGATTATTAATATATTATTATATATGCTATCATAGAATTATAACTCATTTTATATATTTTATATTCTATTCTATTATATTTTACAAATTATATTACACATAATGATTAATTTTATATTATAGTCTATTATTATATTTTACAAATTATATTACACATGATGATTAATTTTATATTATAGTCTATTATTATATTTTACAAATTATATTACACATGATGATTAATTTTATATTATAGTCTATTATTATATTTTATAAATTATATTATGCATAATGATTAATTTTATATTCTATTATTATATTTTACAAATTATATTATGCATAATGATTAATATATATTAATATATGATATATAATAAATAATTATATATCAAATAATTATAGATGAGAAATATATTAATATATCAGTTACTAATATATGATAGAATATGCAATCTAATTAATATAACAATAATTATTAATTATGCACAATTAACAACAGCATATGATTATACTTAAAGTTACATTAACATGATGAAATTAATAATTATAGAATTAATTGTGATCATAAATATCAAGTGTCTTTGCTGGGGCGTCTTCTTCCTCCACTTGTACCTTCTCCCTTTCCTTCTCTTTTCGTTCTTTTGTTTTTTTAATTGCTTTTTCATGTTCGTTTATGTATTTTGAAAGAGAGAGACAGAGCATGAGCGGGAAAGGGGCAGAGGCAGGGGGAGACAGAGAATCGCAAGCAGGCTCCACACTGTCAGTGCAGAGCCCGACAGCAGGGCTCGAACTCACAACCCACGAGATCATGACCTGAGCCGAAATCAAGAGTCAAGAGTCGGATGCTTAACCGACTGAGCCACCCAGGCGCCCTTCCATGTCTTTTCTGTCCCCCTCCTTCCTCTTTCTCCCTCCTCCTCTCTGTAGCCCTCCTCCTTTTCCCGCTCCTTCCCCTCACTTCCTAGTTTCCCTTGTGCCCATGGTGTGAGCATCCTGATTCTTGGCATTTGGGGGAAATGGGTGCGACTGGGCTCCCCATGTTCTGTGGATGCTTGTTGACTTGCTCGGTGGCTGCCTCCAGCACTGGATTGGAAACTACAAGAAAACGGGGAGCCACCATGACTGCCTTACTGATCAGTGTATCCCCAAGTTCAAGTGCACCCTCATTTATTTGCCCATTCCCCTATTGGTAGACATCTAGGGTACTTCCACGGTTTTGTCCTTTCTAAGCATCGCTGCGGGGCTCATCTCCAGGAGGTGTGGCCCCAAGGCTTGCTGTAAAGGGGAAGAGAGCTAAGCCCGTGGCTGGCCCCCTTGGAGCCCGACCTGAACCCCCTCCCCAGGGTGGGGGGGGGGGAGTCCCCGCGTACCTGCAGGAGGATGGGATGCGCGTTGACAGCCAGCGTGTAGAGCAGACGTAGCTTGTCGCGGTCCGTGAAGTGGTCCATGAAGATGCTGCCAGCATCGGCCACCTCGGCGTAGCGTCGGACCACACGGTCCAGGAGTCGCTGTGACGGGCAGCGCAGGAAGGGACTGGGCAGGCCCTGTGGGAGGTGGGTGGGAGAGACCCCAGGAGGGGGAAAGGCTGCTGAGGTCTTGTGGGGAGCCGTCAGGACGGGACACAGGCAGGCCCTGATGGTGGGAGGAGACACTAGATTTGGAGGATGGAGAGAGTAAGGGGCTGCATGGGCTCGGGCTGGGGGGGGGGCCTGGGGGGGAGACCCCGAGGGCCAGGGAGAAAGGATGAGCTGTCCTAGGGGCAGGGTAAGCGGGCACTGGGCAGGTGGCACAGCCCAGCAGGCAGTGAACGTGTTAGAGATCCTGCATTTGGCCACCGTCACACCCCCACTGTGCCCCTCCAAGGAGAGCCAGTCTCACACCGAATTGACCAGAGCGGCCCTCACTGACCTTTTCGATTCCTTTCACCGTCTCGTGACACCTACCACGATTGTGGTGTTACACGTGAGCATCTTCTTGGGATCAAATTGGGAGGTCCGGACCTATCCTTACCTTCCGTGACCTGCCACCCTGCCGCCATTTTCTCTTCACGCTGAACCAAGAGAATGAACCCAACCGACTGATAAAAGCGAGTTAAAAATAGGGGCCTGGGGCCCAGCTGGCCACAATTCAGCCCCAGCCCCACACCTACCGGCTAGCTGTGTGACGTTGGATGAGTTACTTCGTCTCTCTGTACTTTGGATTAAAGTCTAAAGCGAGGGTGCCAGTAATAAGAGATCATGAGGATGAAATAAACCAGTAGGTGTAAAATACTCGAAGAGCGTCTGGCCAGCGGTAAGCACTCAGTAAACGCTATCGGCTTTTATTACATGAAAGAAGTTTAAACTCCCAGCACAGAGGATAGGGGTGATAGCCAATGATAGCAGCGGGAACAGGAGTCAGGCTTTGTGGCTGAGAACAGGATTTTCAAGCTCTAAGAGCCTGGCTTTGAAGATTGCAAACCAAAGCCTGAAAGGTCCAGGGCCAAAAGTGTCCCACAGGTGTCTGTAGACCGTGTTTCCGGGCTGCCCGCCTAGCGGAGGCTCTGGCTGAGTGAGCCGTTGGGGTAGGTGGCGAGGTGGAGGGGGGGTTCTCCAGAGCCCCCGGACATCCTAGCATGGGGCCGGGGTGGCAGCCTGGAGCCCGCCATCTCCACAACCAGAACCCAGGAGGATGGAAGGATCACTGGGAGCCTTGAGATGCCTTGAGCGTCTTGGAGGTTGAAGGGGGCACAGATAGACTCAACCATCCCTGTTTGCTTGGGACTGAGAGTTTCCTGGGATATGGAGCTTTCAGAGCTAAAACTGGGAACCCGAGACAGTTGGTCACATTCCCACATGGCTAGACCACGGCCGAGGGCACAGCATGCCTCTGCCCCCTGACGATGACCAGAACTGACTGGTAGAAGCCAGTGCGGAGGGTTGTTGAACTGCCATGGATAGTACCATGGTACCATGTTGAACTACCCAGTGAGCCCTCGGACTCCCCAGGGAGGGAGGGGGCTGGTCCAAATTCTGAAGTGACTGGGCATGATGGAATGTGACTGGGGTCGTCTGACGGTGTTCAGATGCCCCGGCTTACTCCCCAGAGGGGTGACAGCGCGGGAGTTGAGCTCAGAGAGAGCAGATTAAAGACCATTCCATTTTTGCACCTCTGAGTCTGTGAGGGTCCAGTTCCTGTGTGTTCCATCCTTCGGGAATGTTCATAGCTGGGAGGAGTGGGGACTAACCCACCACCTGCCAGGCAGTGGGCTGGGTGTTCCCCGTGTAGTAGTTCATTTCATGCTCCCAGGCACCCACGAGGTAGGTGTCATTATGCATCTTGTTTTGCAACCGAGGAACTGGAAGTCTTCAGAGTGTGGGCAAGGGTTGGATTCAGGATTTGAACCGGGTAGGGACTGCATGTTTGTCCCCCTGCCCCCCCCCCCCAACTTCATATGTTGAAACCTTCATCCCCAGCGGGATGGTATCAGATGGTGGGGCCTTTGGGAAGTAACTAGGCCACGAGGGTGGAGCCTTCATAAAGGGATTAGATAAGAAGAGACATGTTGGGGCACCTGGGAGGCTCAGTCTTGATTTTCGACTCTTGATTTCGGCTCAGCTCATGATCTCATGGTCGTGAGATTGAGCCCCGATTTGGGCTCTGCATTGGGCGTGGAGCCCGCTTAAGATTCTCTCTCTCTCTCTCTCTCTCTCTCTCTCTCTCTGCCTCTCTCGCTCTCTCTCAAAAAAAGAAGAGACACAGGAGCATCACACGAAGAGAGAGCTTTCCCTAGGAGCCGATGGACCGGCACCTTGACCTGGAACTTCCGAGCCTCCAGAAGTGTGAGAAATAACCTTCCGTTGTTTAACCCCCCCTAGTCTATGCTACTCTGTTACAGTAGCCCGAGCTAAGACAGGACCTGATCTGTTAGATCCGCACCATTTCCCCTGAATAGGTCCTGCCCCACTTCTGTCCCCATAAGCTACCCAGGTGGAGTCCACAGATGATTTGAAGCTACAAGAACATCTCTTTGCTTCTGATCTCTGTCCCCGGCAGCCTGAAATTCCACCTTTACAGATAATCATTGGGGACAGGGGGAGATAAGTAATCTCTTCTCTTCTGTGAGCCCAATGCCCGGGAAAATACCTCTGGAAGAGGTAGGACACGATTTGGCCATATTATATATGGCCAATTATATACGGCCATATTATATAAGGCCATATTATATTTGGCCAATAATAACAGATGATAATTATTGAGCGCTTCCTGTACAACAGGAGCCGTTCTAAGCCCCTCACAGGTAGTGGCTTCTTTTATTTACGCCTTGCAAGAGCCGAGGGAGGCATGTAGTATGAATATTGAGAAACGCGAACATTTTCTTGAACCCAAAAGCCCAGTTTTTCTGCGCGATTCTAAAAGAAACGAAAACACATCTATCGGCTCATCAAATCTTGGAGGACGGGGACGTCTCGGCTGAGGCCGGAAGCATGGGTAGAGGGACCCCACAGAGAGGGTGGGAGAGGATTCTTTGCAGACGGAACACCTTGAATAAACCTTGAGATGAGAGAGAATACGCTAGTGACAGTGGGAAGAGAGGAGGCCAGATGGCAGGAACATTGGGGTCATTTTAAGGAATGTTAATTTTATCCCGAAGGGCTGGGAACCACTGAAGGCCTTGAGCAGGGAAGTGATATACTCACATACGCACTTGAGGAAAATGATTCTGGGTGCAGTGTGGATAGATTCAGAGAACTGTGTCTTCTAGTTATGGGCTCTTGGATGCTAGTGAGGCATATGGCTGCCTAAAGATTGCATTCTCTCAGCTTCTTTTGCAGCTAGGTGTGGTGATGTGACTGGGTCCTGGTCAATGAAATATATGGAGAAAGTTCTGGGAAGGACCCTTAAAGGGACAGGGTGTATCCTTCTTCATTCTTTCCCCGCCCCCCCCCCCCCCCCCCCCAGAATGCGGAAGCGATGGCTGGTGATTAGGCAGCCATTTTGGACCAGGGCATGCTGAGTGTTGTAGAGCAGCAAAATGAAAATAGCCTGGGTCCTCGAGAATCATAGAGTCACTGTATCATCCCTGGACATTCAGGTGTCAGTTTCTTTTCTTTTTTTTAAAAAAAAATTTTAATGTGTATTTATTTTTGAGAGAGAGAGGGAGAGAGAGAGAAACAGAGCATGAGCGGGGGAGGGGCAGAGAGAGAGGGAGACACAGAATCCGAAACAGGCTCTAGGCTCCAAGCTGTCGGCACAGAGCCCCACGTGGGGCTCGAACTCACGGACCGCGAGATCATGACCTGGGCCGAAGTCGGTCGCTTAACTGACTGAGCCACCCAGGCGCCCCTGGATCTGTTTCTTTTATGTAAAAGGGAAATATATTTTGATCTTGTGTAAGCCACTGTGATTTGAACTTCTTGTCATATGCGACTGAACTTAATCCCAAGTGTCACAGGAAGAAAGAGTGGACGCAGGGAAATCAGGAAGATGCAGTGGTCCAGGTGTGAGAGGGGAGGATGAAAAGCTTTGATTTGAAGATATTCGTCGGCAGTAGAATCCATAAGTCTGGGCGATTGGCTGGATGGGGGAGGAGGGGCAGGAAAAAGGGACATGTTGGAGATAACACCCAACGTGAGGGTGGATGCCATTTGCTGAGGTTTTTTTTTTTTTTAATTTTAGAAAGAGAGAGAGTTGGGGGGCTGCAAATGGAGGAGAGGGGCAGGAGAGAGAGAGAGACAGAGGCGGGGGGGAATCTCAAGCAGGCTCCATGCTTAGCACAGAGCCTGACACGGGGCTTGATCCCACAACCCCGGGACCCTGGACACGTGCTGAAATTGAGTCAGGTGCTTAATGGCCTGAGCCACACAGGCAGGCCAGCTGTGGTCATTTTAAAACATGTTCGCAAACTCTTCGACTCTCCTCCCCTCAAGGGGTGGAGTCTAATTCCCCTCCCCTGGAACATGGACTGGCCTGGGTGACTCACTTTTAGTGACTGGCATGCTTAGGGGAGTGATGACACATGACTGCCGAGCCTTGGCCATGAAAGGTGATTCAGCTTCTCCTTGGCTGTCTTCTCGCACCCAGCTACCATGCCGTAAGAAAATCCTGGCCGCAGGGAGAGGAAGCAGCCCTCAGTGGAGTGCCTCGCTGACACCAGCCCCAACGTGCCACCGCGTGACTGAGCCATCTTGGAAATGGCTCCTGGTGGCTGTATTGAGCCACCCCAGGGGATGCCACGTGGAGCTGGGTGAGCTCGCTCCTCTAAGCCCTGCCCAAGTTGCAAGTTTTTGGACAAAATCGATGGTTGTCGTTGTTTGAGGCCACTAGGGTTTGTTACACAGCAATACATAACTGATACATTTGCCGAGAAGGTTCTGAGCACGCCCCCCCCCCCCGCCCGCCTCTAGAACAATGGCCAGAAAAGGCTCTGAAGCCATCTCGTACCCCAACTCCCTTTATGGTGGAGGCGGCTGCTTCTCGGGGTCCCACCCGCAGAGTGGAGCTCCAACTAGTTCCGTCTGTGGTGTATTCTGGCCAAGTGCAAGCCCGCGATTATCTCGGCTCACGGCGAACAGAATTGGGAAACGAAGCATTTTCAGTAAAACCATGATTCATCCCCAGGCCAAAGGCACCCTCTTCGGGGATCGCCCACTGCTTTGGAATTTCTAAGCCACCACTCCCTTCTCAACAGGGCTAACGCAGCACCTGCCAGTGAGAGGTTAAAGGAAACGCAAAGCCTGGTCCTCTGTTGCCCCGCCAGTCGCAAGCGTGCCTGGATTCCTTATCTTTGCATTTCCTGCCTCATACCATCTCCCGGGGCACCCGGGCAGCCGGTCAAAGTCTTCATGCTGTGCTGCTAGTGACTGGGCTTCTGCTCTGCCACACGGCCACTTACCAGGGGCCATCTGTGCTGGGTGGTACTGACAGCGATGGTCACACGTCTCCTCCGCAATCCCTAACAGTCTGTACATCGGCCAATACGGGTATGTCACCATGATGGCGTTTTACGTGTCAACTTGGCTGGGCTATGGAGCCCGGTTTTCAACCAAATGCTGATCTAGGTGTCGCCGTGAAGAGATTTTGGAGATGTGGTTACCATCTACGGCCAGCTGACTTAAAGGAGAAGGGATTATCCTCCATAGAGTGGGTGGGCCCGATCTAACCAGCTGAAAGGCCTTAAGAGCAAAACTAAGATTTCCCCGGGGAGGAAGAAATTCTGCCCTGTGGATCTGGGATTCGCCAGCCCCCCGTCATTGGGTTCTGCTCCTGAAGCCAAGACTAGTCTGTCTGTTCACTAACTTGAATTTAAATTAAGAAAAACAAAACAAAACAAAACAGAAAAAGCTATGCATGGGTTCGCCTGGGTGGCTCGGTCGGTTAAGTGTCTGACTCTTGATTTCGGCTCAGGTCATGATCTCACAGTTTGTGGGATCGAGCCCCGTGTCGGACTCAGCCCCCCATCATTGCATAAGCCAATTCTTTGAACTACATCTCATATGTATGTATATATATGTACACACACGTGTATTTGTATATATACATGCATATAAAATATTAGATATTCTGCAAAATATTTATATTATAGTAATAATTTACACCATGTGAACTAATATTAATTAATAAATGATTAATATGGCACCGAATATAATGTATTAACACGATACACAAGATACGTTACACCCAGATTACACACTGGTGCTAAAGGAAAAGCGTTTGTTCATTGTGGACATGACAGCAACTGAAACCAAAATCTGAGTACACGAGGCCTAACTTCCCCGATGAGTTCTTTGATGTTTGGTTGGCTTTTATCCACATTCTCGCGCGTGTTTGCTCAAAAAACATCACCAGCCGCCAACAGGGTCCTCATTGCAAGGGTTCTTACGACAACAGAAACATCAGTGTCGAATTGTCTAGACAAATGATCCCATGACTCTGTTGGAGGTACTTAAACAGTGAAGGGTTCGTGTCCAAAATCTATAAAGAACTTCCCAAACTCAGCACCCCAAATCAAGTCATCCCGTGAAGAAACGGGCAGAAGACACAAATAGACGCTTCTCCAAAGAAGACATCCAGATGGCCGACAGACACATGAAAAGTTGCTCCGCGTCACTCCTCATCACGGAAACGCAAATCAAAACCACAATGAGATACCACCTCACACCTGTCGGAATGGCTAACGTTACCCCTCAGGCAACAGCAGACGTTGGCGAGGATGACAGGAGAAAGCGGAACCCTTGTGCGCTGCTGGTGGGAATGCCAACTGGTGCAGCCACTCTGGAACACAGTATGGAGGTTCCTCAAAAAATTAAAAATAGAACTACCCTACGACCCAGCAATCACACTACTAGGAATATGTCCAGAGGATACAAAAATGCTGATTCAAAGGGGCACATGCCCCCCAATGTTTATAGCAGCCCTATCAACAATAGCCAAAGTATGGAAAGAGCCCAAATGTCCATGGATGAATGGACAAGGATGTGGTATATAATATATATATATATATATATATATATATATATATACATGGTATACACAGACACACAATGGAATATTACTTGGAGATGATAAAGAATGAAATGTTGCCATTTGCAAAAACATGGATGGAACTAGAGGGTATTATGCTAAGCAAAATAAGTCAGTCAGAGAAAGACGGGTATCATATAATTTCACTCATATGTGGAAGTTGAGAAACACAACAGATGAACATAGGGGAAGGGAAGGAAAAATAAAGATAAAAACAGAGAGATAGGCAGCCCGTAAGAGACTGTTAAACACCAAGTATAAACAGAGGGTTGCTGGAGGGGAGGTGGGTGGGGTGATGGGCTAAATGGGTGATGGGCATTAAGGAAGGCACTTTTTGGGATGAGCACCGGGCGTTATATGTAAGTGATGAATCATTGGGTTCTGCTCCTGAAGCCAAGACTAGTCTGTCTGTTAACTAACTTGAATTTAAATTAAGAAAACAAAACAAAACAAAACAAAACAGAAAAAGCTATGCATGGGTTCGCCTGGGTGGCTGGGTCGGTTAAGTGTCTGACTCTTGATTTCGGCTCAGGTCATGATCTCGCGGTCCGTGAGTTCGAGCCCCGCGTCGGGCTCTGTGCTGACAGCTCGGAGCCCGGAGCCTGCTTCAGATTCTGTGTCTCCTTCTCTCTCTCTGACCCTCCCCCGTTCATGCTCTGTCCCTCTCTGTCTCAAAAATAAATAAACGTTAAAAAAAAAAAAAAAGAGCTATGTATGTTGTTCCTTTCTAGAAGCTAGAGATAAGAGAGTTCATCCATAGGTGGAACAAGACGGGACTTTCCCTCGGAGCAGATCACCACTTCAAGTTATGTGGATCTTCAGTAATTGTGCGAAAATTGCCCCAGCTTCTTCTCAAGTTCCATCCCATGGGTGAGATCTGCCCAACCTGAGGGTTTCCACTGGAGGTGAAAGATGGCAGCCAGGGGACCGCATCTGATGATTATCACGGGAGCTGCTTGTGCCGCGAGGCCTCAGCAGCGATCACTGTTTGACAGACAGGGTTGGCATGACCCCATCGGGGTAAGGAAAGTAACACCTTCTACAAGTTATAAGCGTCAGGCTCTATGGCCAGCCTTGTCGCAGACATTACCTCGGCGTTTGCAGGGACTTTGAACCTTTAGTCCTCCCTTGCCCTGGTGACAATCCTGGACATTTAGTGATTGCTTCACAAAGGGCTTCCAAAAGTTGTGGAAAATTCCGTGACGTTAATTTTCACAGCCCATGCTGCCAAATGCAAATGGCAGGCTGTATCATCAAGGCAGCTAGTAAAATGCACCCATTTTCCAGATAAGTGTACTAAGGTAAGAACCAGGAAACAGAAGTGACTTGTTAAAGATCATGCTGCTTACTGATACCCAAACCTGCTTTCATACCCAGATCTCAGTAGGGGATTTAAAATGACTGCATGGAGAGAGAGAGAGAGAGAGACAGACAGACACTGGGAGAAACTGGTGATTTCAGAGTAGGGTAGCATGTCCCAAACTTGACCGACAACTGAAGCCTTCAAAGTGCGATAAAAATACAGATCCCTGGGGCACCTGGGTGGTTCAGTCGGTTAAGCATCTGACTTCGGCTCAGGTCATGATCTCATGGTTCGTGAGTTCAAGCCCCGCATCGGGCTCGCTGCTCTCAGTGCGGAGCCTGCTTCAAAACCTCTGTCTCCCTCTCTCTCTGCCCCTCCCCTGCTCACTCTCTCTCTCAAAACTAAAATAGACACTAAAAAAAAAAAAAATACAGATTCCCTCGGCCCCATCTGAATAGGTAGGTCCAGTGGGGGCCTAGGACTCTGCATGTTTTGACAGGTGTCCTGGGTCATTCTTGTTATCAGGCAGGTGGGAGATGCGGGGTGTGGGGGGGGGTGGCGAGCTTTATTTTGGATGCAAATACAGTTGTGCACTTTGGATGGCAGAGTGTGGACACCTGGTGGAGAAACACTTCCCAGACACTCCTCAGACCGTTTGAGACCTTCTTCCAGAAGAGCGACCCTCTGAAGGGGGTGCTGTGCATGCCGTAAAAGGGATGCTGGGACCACCTTCAAAACCCAACTGGATGAATCTCAGGAGGGAATCAGATGCCTGGAGGAGGGATAGGTGGCTGACCCCTGCCGTCCCGTCTCAGACCTGCTCTGCTTTCTCAGGAGGCTGGAACATCTCTTGCAAACAACATCTCTTCCTCGGGGCGGGGGGGAGGGGAGGGGCGAGCTACAGCTGGAAAGGCCTTGAGTGTCCAAGGGCCGCGTAGTGACCCAGACTGCCCATTGGTCTCAAGCCACAACCCAGGGGGACAGGACCGGAAGGGGGGGCTGGACTCCTAGACGCCTCCATTTTTATGCTTCCTATGTTGGGTCAGGGATGGGTGAAGACTCTAGGATTGCCCCTTTGGTTATTTTGGCCAGGAGATGGCTCCAGAAGTCACACAGCTGAGTTGTCCATTTTCACATGGTAAACAGGCTGGAGAAGTTGTTCACATTCGCCACTATGGCCTGTCCTGCTATCTCTTTGAGGACTGGGCACAGACCCAGTTTACAAGCCCCGCAGAACACGCGTGCAAAAAGCTTGCTGTGGCGGGAGGTGCGTGTTCTGTATTCAGTAAATGGTACAGATGATTGTCGCCCTCATTGTCATCAGCGTCAGCGTCATCACTGCCACGTTATAGACGCGCCTTCTAACCAGCCATGGAACTCTCCATGCACTATGTCCCCGTTTAGCTGAGGCTTCCCTTCCCCGGGCTACACGCCAGGGGGAGGCCATCTTTGATGGGAGCGGGGTGCCTGGTGTGAATGGGGTACAAGTGAAAGACTCTGTCTTGGAGTTTAGATTTGGATTCCATCTGAGAAAGAGGGAATGGGGCAGAGCTGTGGAAAGAAGGGGTGCCATGAGCCGGGGTGATTGGGCGCCCACGAGAGACTGGCTGATGTGCTAGACGCATGGTAGCTGGATGTCAGAGTTGCCTTGGGTCCCGGAAGCTTCCAGGCCCAGTTTTAGGCCAGGATGAGCTTTACCACAAACTCCTTTTCCAGAGAGTGGGTTCACTGACTCTTTGCTCCCAAGCAGCCTGATTAACCCAGAGAAGGTGGCCTCGTTGAAGCACGAGGGAAAGTCAGTGGGTCCGGATCAGAATCTTGGCCCAACTGAGACTCAGTTTCCTTCTCTGCAAAAGGAGATGATGGTTCACAAGATGGCAGGAGGGCTCGGGAAGATAATGCGGGTGAGTGTGCATCTCTGTAAAGTATTAGACGCGAAAGGGGAACCCTCTTGCCGTGCGGGTGGGAATGCAAACTGGTGCAGCCGCTCTGGAAAACAGTGTGGAGGTTCCTGAAAAAATTAAAAGTAGAACTACCCTACAACTCAGAAATTGCGCTACCAAGGATTTATCCAAAGGATACAAAAATGCTGATCCGAAGGGGCGCGTGCACCCCCATGTCTCTAGCAGCACCAGCAACAACAGCCGAAGGATGGAAAGGGCCCCAATGTCCGTCGGCGGATGAATGGATGAAGAAGATACGGTTTATATAGACAATGGAATACTACTTGGCAGTGAGAAAGGATGAAATGTGGCCATTTGCAACAACGTGCATGGAGCTAGAGTATATTATGCTCAGCGAAAGAAGTCAGTCAGAGAAACACAAATCTATGATTTCACTCATATAGAGAATATAAGAAACACAACAGACGAACATAGGGGAAGGGACGGAACAATGAGATAATAAGAGAGAGGGAGGCAACCCATAAGAGACTCTTCATCATAGAGAACAAACTGAGGGTTGCTGGAGGGAGGGGGGAGGCGGGCTGGGCTAAATGGGTGATGGGCACAGCATCAACCGAGGTGTATGAGTGAATCGTGTTTCTCCCCATGTGCCCCGGCTCATCCAGGGTTCTAGAACCCTTTGAACAAACATCTCAGTCTCTAGCGGTGACCAGATTTTCAGAACCCAATCAGAGGACAGAGGATTTTCTAAAATTAAAACACTAAAAAAAAAAAAAAAAAAAAAAAAAAACTCAACACCCTGGGCCGCTTACAGCCATATTAACCCCCAACTCGTTTCCCAGATTAATTGTCCCACTTGGTTCTGGATAACTTTTGGCTGTTTCCCAAATGCAAATATGACTCAGAAGACAAAAGATATACCACCACCGGACATATTTGAACACTTGCTCCGATGGAAATAAATGTGTCGAAGAAAGAGCGCTAACTGCTCTCGGAAAGAAAATCTACGATGAGAAGGGTGGCTTTCCTTTTCAGGATTGGAGGTCCGCCATCTGAGGTCATAGAGATGGCTGAAGGTGCAGTTTCATTCCAAGGTCGCTTTCCAAGGACATCATCAATGGACCAGTGGAGAGCTTCATGTTGAAATGAGAATTAGTTTTCACTTGTCAGATAGAATCTGTTCTTTTAAGGTTTTACAGAACATAAAAATAAGGCAAATAAATACCATTTTTCTTCTTATTGTTTAAATTATTCCTTTTTTGTATGCTTATTTATGTTTGAGAGAGAGAGGGAGAGAGAGCATGGGCGGGGGAAGGACAGAGAGAGAGGGAGACAGAGGATCCGAAGCTGGCTCTGCGCTGACAGCAGAGAGCCTGATGCAGGGCTCGAACTCACAAACCGCGAGATCGTGACCTGAGCCAAAGTCGGATGCTTAACCAACGGAGCCACCCAGGTGCCCCCAAATAAATATTATTTTATGTGCATAAATTATGGCACACGTGCTTAAGTCACTTCCCCCCGCCTCCTGCCCCCCTTTTAACCTTCTCTACCTCCTTCGCCAACAGTTAACCAGTGCACTTTTTTTTTCCCCATGCACTGGGAGGAAAGAAGTTTCCAAAGTTGGCCATCCCGTGTGCACTCATCTTGGGACATTCAAACCATTTCCAAGCTACCATCGTTACATGTGGGGATGTAGGAATACACTCATGTAGTGATACCCGGAAAAAAAAAAAAATCGGAAGTCAGCTTTTCCAGTAAGAAGGCTGCCCTGCTCTGATTTGGCGGGATTGGGAGGGCTGAGGGAAATCTCGAACACGTTTTTGCTTTTAGTGAATTCACTGTTATCAAGCTCTCCTAGCACCCAGGGAGAAGAGGAGAGCATTCGGGTGCTAATAAAGCCCTGAGTGGGTTTTCTGGATACACACCCGAACACCTTGTACATGATTTAGTTGTTAAATATGCTCGCGAAGCAGGGTTTAGGTTAATTATGTATCAGAGTTAATCAATGTGTCATAATTAAAACAGCGATGATTCACTGGCTGTACCCGTTGTTCTGGATAATTAAGTCGCAAGTTACTGAACGTTTCTTTGAGCTGCATTGTATTTATTCAAAACCAGGAAAACCCACTTGGCTTTTCTTATCACAAGAAACAGCTCCCAGTTCTCTCCCACTCCAGTAGACGGATCTCTGACCCCCTTTTACTGACGTGCTTTCTGATCGTCTTGTGTTTTTTGCTTTTTCATCTAAACTTTTTAAACCATCCAGCACAGCGATTATTTGGGAGAAACCATTTGGATGATTTAAAAAGTTTAGATGTCTAAAAATGTCCTCGGGGGCACCTGGGGCTCAGTTGGTTAAGCGTCCGACTCTTGATTTCGGCTCAGATCACAGTTCATGAGTTCGAGCCCCATGTCATGCAGTTCCTGGCACCAGAGAAGGGAGGGGACTTTGTATGGTAGATGGTCCCTTCTTTCGATTTGGCTTTGGAACCCATGATAGGGTAGATTTATCACAGATTTATCACTTCCCCATGAGGAAGTTTCTCTCCACTACAGATTGCCTGGGCTTCTCAGTTCAGGGTCCATACAGGTCAATCACTGATGGAAAGTCAGGCTCAACGAGTAGAAACAGAGACAGGAAACGAGCCAGGAGCAGGTCCCGAAGTTAGAGTTTGCTGTGGATCAACTCAGAGTGGACAACACACCCAGGGAGGTTGTGTAGATATAAAAATAACATTAATTTAAAAATTGGGGCGCCAGGGTGGCTCGGTCGGTTGGGCGTCCGACTTCGGCTCAGGTCATGATCTCGCGATCCGTGAGTTCGAGCCCCTTGTCGGGCTCTGTGCTGACCGCTCAGAGCCTGGAGCCCATTTCAGATTCCGTGTCTCCTTCTCTCTCTGAACCTCCCCCGTTCATGCTCTGTCTCTCTCTGTCTCAAAAATAAATAAACGTTAAAAAAGATAAATAAATAAAAAATAAAAACTAAACAGGGAGGCTGATGGGTAGAAAATGTTTCCCTTGCACCAGAAGGTCCGTCTCTGGCCGAGCTCTGGTTTCCATGGAAAACAGGGCCTCTAACTCTGGGTGACATCCTTTCCTTGCAGAGGGCTTCTGTTTGCTTGGATTCGTGGTACTCTGCAGTTTCTGGGTTGAGCCCTGGTGGAATGTTCGAGAAGTTCTGTTTGAATCGATGGACCAGGTTCAAAGGAGAAGAACGATGAAGAGTCCCCCCCACCCCACCCTCCAGAGGGCGCAGTGGGTGGCCTTTTCTTTTCTCATGCCTCTCCCGCGGCACCTCTGCCCGAATGGGCAGACAGCCTTCACCCCAAACTATGAAGGTGAAAAAGTGGCACCACGACAAAGTGGTTCGGAGCATGTCCTTTAGAGACAGGCTGCCGGGGTTCACATCTCCACTGTGTCACTTAACGACCTGGGGGGAGCTCTTGAATTGATCTGTGCCTCAGTTTCCTCATGAGTAACTGAGGGAAAATAGTTAAGGAGACCTTATGACCCATCTTCTAAACCAAGATAGTTTTGAGAGGGAAAGGGATGATATGAGTAATTACATTGGCACAACAGGCATACGCTGGGACTGTCTCAGGCAACCCTGAAGGTACGGTTACCCTAATAATTAGGGCACCCACCTTATCCGGGTGCTGGGGGGTTTTAGATCTGTGCGAAAAGTGTCTGGTGTGGGGCAAAGGCTCTGTAAGTGTTTGTTGTTGTTTACCCCAAAGACAGCACCTTTCCTGGTTTTTCCCACTCCTGTAAGAGAGCCCGTGATTCTCCTTGTCCTCCAAGGTCTGGGCCTGTTTCCTCGTCTCTTTTTGTGGGCACAATGATGGCTGCTCAGCTTATACCAAGGACATCACGCCATTGCTTGGCTCTCATGGGACTCTGGACATTGTAGGCACCTGATACGGCTTTCCCGAATGTGTGATGAACAGAGACTGTGAAGGGCCTTGCGAACACAAGAGACTGTGGTCAGGTCGGGGAGTCGATGGGCTCAGTGGTCATACACCCCCTTCATCAATTTCACAAGCTATCATCAGATCTCTGGGTAGGAAACGAGGTTGCTTTTGGAGGGTCCAACAAATGACCTCCACGCTGTGACTATGATTGACCCCGGACTGTCTTTAAACATGGGAAAACCAGTTGGGAGCCCCGGGAAACCCGAGGCAGAGAGTTCTGGAAGTAATTTCAGGGAGAACAGATGGGAAATGAGTGTTATTGTCTTGTTCCCCATTTGCAAAGGCCAAGTGGACATAAAGGGTTGGTCAGGTTGGGCACGCGGACAGGAAAATCCGAGGATCAGAAGTCAGCCTTGGGGTCAGCCTCCAGCACTGTGTCCCACGGGCAGGTGGCTGGGCCACTGACGATCCGTTGGCAGAGCCCTTCTCGAATGGGCACCCACCCACCACCTTTCTGACCGCAAGCTGTCTTCTACCGCGCCTGTCTTCATGCACAGAGAAGTACATTCCACTCTGGGTGACGGTAATGCTGTTTTAGTGGCCATTTCACTTGGTGGCTCGGCGACTTACTTGGCCAGCAGTAAGACCACCACACAGAAGCTCCAAAAGGGCAGAACTCAGTCTTCTCCGCGACTGTGTTTCTAGCACTCGGTAGAAAGTCCTCACTCCGTACGTAGCTGTTTAATAAATCCGTGGAGGAATTGTTGACGGCCCAACTCAGGGCTGTGGTGAATTGACCAGCGTAAGCGCCAGCCTGTGAGGTTCTTTAGGAGCTGGCAGAAAGGATGGCCTTTCCGGCGACACACCCGCGCGTGGCTGTGTTTTACATCTTTTGATGACGATGGCAGCCGCAGCTAACGTCATCGGAGGGCTTGCTCTGTTTCGGGCGTGGCGCTCTGTGCCTCACATGGGTTGCTTTGGTGCCCACGGTGAGGATTCTGTATGCCAGGATGTTTAGGGATACTCAGGGTTTCCTACTAAGTGCTGGAGTTAGAATTCGAACTCAGGCCCGTCTGAGTCCCAGACCAGACCATACTGGCCTCTTGCGTTGGCCCCTGCAGCCTCCGTATTAGGCCTTCTCTCCCAGGTATTGCCAGATGGTCATGACCTGGATCCCAGGTGTCCTTGTTCCTCCAGGAACCCTGGGCATCAGCCGGCTGGTAGCAGATGCCATGCATCATGGATGTGCCCTCCCCTCCCCTCCCCCAACTTTCTTCACCAGCAGCTGTTGTATGTGTATGGCCCTGTCTTACTTTTGCTGTCCAGCCGCCCCGACCCCACTCTAGACTCTTGTCCATCCACCCTGCCTACTCCTTTTTTAGGCCCATTTCTGGAAAGATCCACTGTCCTTAAGCCACGTTACTCTAGAAACGTAAATGCTGGGGCGCCTGGATGGCTCAGCGGGTTCAGCATTTGACTTCGGCTCGGGTCATGATCTCACAGTTCGGGAGTTCGAGCCCCGCATCGGGTGAGCTCGAGCCCCCCTTCAGTAAAAAAACAAAACAAAAAAACCCACGAGCCGCGCTTCTCCCTCTCTCTCTCTTTCTCTCTCCCTCTCTCTCCACCCACGCTCACTTGTGCTCTCTTTCTCTTACAAAAAAAAAAAAAAAAAAGAAGAAGAAGAAAAAGAAGGGGGTGGGGAAAGAAATGCAAGTTCTCAGCCCCTGCCCCAGACCTGCTGAATCAGAACCCCTGGAGCTGGGTCCCAGCGATGCCTGTGTTAACAAGCCGTCTGGAAGATTCTGCCACAGGCTCAAGTTTGAGAACCCTTGTACCCCTGTCTTACAGAATGAACTTCAACACCTCCCTGCCTCTCAGTCCTGCCCTTTCGATGTTACCCACTGCTGTTGACACAGACAGTGATCACGGGGCTTGACACTTTCTACGTCCTTAACAAGCAAATATTGGGTCATGGACTGATTGATGTGCCAGGGCGCGCTTACTTGGGGTGTCTGCTCCAACCCACAGTTCTTGAGATGCTGAGTCAGGTGGCCGGTGTCTGCCTCCAGGTGCCTTAGAACTTTCTAGTTTCCATGAGGTCCAGAGGGATGTACTTCCAGCACAATAAGCCCCCCCCCCCTTTTTTTACTTTAATTGTTCTAAGGTTTCTCTCTCTCTTTCTTTCTTTCTTTCTTTCTTTCTTTCTTTCTTTCTTTCTTTCTTTCTCCTTTTTTTTATGTGTGTTTAGTTTTGACAGAGAGAGCAAGAGAGAGCAAGTGGGGGAGGGGCAGACAGAGAGGTGGACAGTGAGCCCGGCGCGGGGCTCGAACTCACGAACCGTGAGATCATGACCTGAGCTGAAGTCAGAAGTTCAAGCGACTGAGCCACCCAGGTGCCCCTCTCAGGAGGTTTCTGATCGCTGCTTAGGTTACAAGCAAATGTTTCCCTTTTGGAAGACATGTATCATTGTGGTTCCGTAGGTGACCGTCTTAGCTGAACTCCCCACCGTGTGACTCCTGGCATCTGTGTAGCAGAAGCTGTGATCAGGGCTCCTCCTTTCCTTGCCTACCTGGGCTCCTTGCTGTCAAACTTCCGGCCGCCAGAGCCTCACTTGGTGGCAATCGTGGTCCCCTCTTCCGTGGGGGGAGTCAACGTCTTCGATGACCCTGCCTGTGGGGTTGGTGACTAGCTTCATCCTATTGGAGTCTCTCTTTTTCTTTCTTCCCACCTCATGCTCCGTCTTCCCCCATTCCGGGGCCCCAGGCTTTGCCCCTGAGGGGTTTGTGAGCTGCTCAAAGCTTCTCACTGTGGCAGATGAAATCATCACGGTGGCAGGCAATTCAGCTGATAGTTGGGACAGACAGGGCAGCTGATGCAGAGTAAACCACATTATTTCATGGTCTGTCATTCTGATTCAGGTATGCCAAGGCTGGTCATAATTCTCCACGGGGCCGTTCCATTTTATGGGCTGCTGGGTTCCCTGCCACCCCCCACCCCCCACCTTTCTTTTTGAATCAGAAGACAGGACACCAAGTGCTTCTGACAACTCATTTGAGCGTGCAAGCTTGCAGAAACTTCCATAGGAGCTCAGTGCCTTCTGCCGTGCAAAGGTCCTGTGGTTCAGGAAGCTCAGACAGAATCCTGATTGTCAGGGAAAGCTTCAAACTAGCCTTGTGCTCGCCTGGGGGCGGGGCTCGCCAGGGTCTCGCCTGGGGGCCAGGCTGCTTCTTCTCTCCGGCCCCTCTCTGTTGAGGTTGTACCACCCGTATCAGCCACGGTTCAATCAGAGAAGCAGAATCACTAGGTTCTTTGTTTTTAAAAGCAGAGATTTGGCCTCACACAATGACAGGAGCAGGTTAAGCAGTCTCTGTGGGGCTGCTGTCCCCCTATCTGATGCTGCAGCTGAAGTCCACAGGCAGGCAGCCGGGCAGGGAAGATCAAGGACAAGGCTGAACCCACCAGCATAGACTGGAGCTCATGAGGCTACTCTGAAACCTGTGTCAGATCTTAGCTTGATGCTGCGGTGACCTGTGGAAGCCGGGGTCCCGTGGGATGGAGCTAAACCCAGCCGGGAGTCAGAGAAGCTGAGGCCACCCTGTGTGTGAGCGACGAAACGGTCACTCTTTCCCTTCTGCCGTCCAAAACTCCCAATCGAATCTTTCCGTAGCTCACTTGAAACAGACATCGACGGGGAAGGGAATTCTGGGAAATGCAGCTCGGCCCCGCACAGGTGACACCTGACAAAGTCACCGCCACGCCTTGACCTTTCTGTGGGTCTCGCCCGGTGACTTTTCTCTTCATTAACGATATAGGAGATAGTACGAGATGCAATATTAAGTTACAGGGGAACGTGCCACGATCCACGCATTGAATATTTAAAGATTATTCTTGTAAGTTTTCAACTTATTCCACTTACTAAGTATTTGACTTATTTTCATTTATTTAGTTTTTAAAATGTGTTTTACTTATTTTTGAGAAGGAGAGCACAAGTTGGGAAGGGGCCGAGAGAGAGAGAGAGAGAGAGAGAGTGCAGGGGAGGGGCAGAGAAAGGGAGACACAGAATCTGAAGCAGCTCCAGGCTCCGGGCTGTCAGCACAGAGCCCGACGCAGGGCTCGAACCCACAAGCCGCGAGATCATGACCCGAGCCAAAGTCAGACCCTTAACTGACTGAGCCACCCAGGCGCCCCTGGACTCATTTTTAATTAAGTTAATAGGACTAGAGGAAAGATTAGAAGAAAGAACTCCAATGGGTTAATGGTGGTTGCCTCTGGGGGGCAGGGGGTGAGTTGTGATTTTTCCCCCTACTTCCTTATGGGTTTTTCAATCTATATACTTTAGCCATTTTTATAATGAATATATGTTCCTTTGATGATTAGCAATAACATTTAAACATTGAACATGAAAGGAAAGATCTGGTTTTGGGGGTGATGGGTGACAGGTGGCCAGGGTGAGAATGTGTCCGGGAATGGAGCGGTGGGGAAGGAAGGGACAGGTCACAGGGCTCTCTGCAGCGGGCCGGAAGTGGTGTCCTCCAATCCCACGGCGGGCGGGGAAGGGCTGGCACGTTGTGAAGGGGAAGGGCTGGGTTGGAAGAGCTCTCTGTGCACAGCCAGGGAGTCGGAACAGAGGGGAGGCGACCTGCCCCGGGGACCTCCAGGGGGAAAGTGCGCTCAGGCAATCCTATGGCCTCCAGACCCGCGAGCCCTTGAGGAATTCAGCTGAAATAGACAACTGAAAGGGGAAGCCGTACATAGAGCGCTCGCTACTGGGCCATGGGCAGGATATCTGGGAGGACCGGGCGATCACATGGACCCAGGAACAGATAGACTTCCTTCGACCAGAGCCCTGGGGGAGGACCATAACTTTAGGATGACAAGAAGATGCCAACTTCGAAATGCTAGAAGGCCGTTCTGTTTGTTGGCTAATACCCAAAAGTCATCTATGTCGTAGAAACTGCCTGCCCCACGAGAAGCACACAGGCCGTCCACTGTCTTGTCCCCGGGATTGGAAAATGCCAGTCCGAAATGCCACCTGCTGAATCTGAATAAATGATGGTGTGCAGAAGGTCTCCACCACATCCAGTGGTGCCATTTTGGGGGCCCTAGATGCACGGTCACCCCGGCCCCCTGACCTTCCCAGAAGCGCTTCGTAGGGAGGCAGTGCTGACCCTAGGAGGAAGAGTGATGGAAGGGGGGGTTAGTCTTTGCACTTCACCTCTCCTTCTGGTGTCTCACCTTCCCTTTGAAGTACAGTCCTCGGAAGTGCTCAGTCCAGCTTATCAGGCAACCCCCTGGAAACACCACCCCTTGTTGTCCCGAGTAAAAGGCATCTACTTCTTCCTCCCCTGCCCTGGGCCAAAACGCCTTCGTGGTCTCTTTTCCAAGGCCACAGTGGAGAGATCAAGCCCTGGAGAAGGTTAACGGATAACCAGGTCACCATCCCTCCTCACCTAAATCTGGTAGACGTTTCTGGCAGTGAGAGTCACATTCCAAGGAGTAGGGACCATGATACTCTCGGACGTGTTAACACCTGGGGCAAGCCGGACGTGTTAACACCTGGGGCAAGAACCGGGCAAGGTTCTTTGGGGGAAAGTCAGGATTTTCAGACTCTGAAATCTGACGGCTTCTAGAGCTGACCAGGGAATAGGCGCTGGCTTGGACTGAGAATCACCCTGAAGCCACGAATAGCGAGTGGTCAATGATGTCCCATTCATTCCCTCATTCTATCACTCCTTCATCTCCCAGACTTTTCTGAAGTGTCTACTCCATGTCAGACATGCGTGAGGGAAGACATTGATGAATAAGATGCATCCCTGGGGTGCCTGGGTGGCTCAGTCAGTTAAACGTCCAACGGCAGCTCAGGTCATGATCTCAAGGTTCGTGAGTTCGAGCCCCGCGTCGGGCTCTGTGCTGACAGCTCGGAGCCCGGAGTCTGCTTCCGGTTCTGTGCCTCCCTCTCTCTCGCCCCCTCCCCCGCCTTGCGCTCTGTCCCTCTCTCTCTCTCTCTCTCAAAAATAAATAAACATTAAAAAAAGCTAAACAACAACAACAAAAAGATGCCGTCCCTGCCGGCAAGCAGCACCCTGTCTGGCTGGAGAGGCAAAACCCAAAAGACAGAAAACCAATGCCATGTACTCTATAGAAAGTGCCTTCCTGGTCTGCTGTGTGTTAGCAAGTCAGACTCTCCTCTGGCTCCCAGGCCAGGCTTCTTTCCTTTCATTTTTGCTGGGCGGAAAGCCACAGGTATCCCCTGCACTTCCTTCAGCCTTGAAATAGTATCCCAAATGCCAAAGCCTTTGAGAATAAGGTGAGATTCCTATTCCAACATAGGGCAATAGTTCTTGAGAAAAAGAGTGCCCATGAGCCAAGCCCCATATTCACACTATCTTCTTTCCCAGAGGGCATTTTCCAAGCGGCAGTACAGGGTCTTGCTGAGTAAAGGAAACAGTTTGGGGCTGCCAGAGTAGCTGGGATTGGGCGGGGGCGGGGGGGGGGCAGAGTCCTGTAAAAGAGAAAGCCACAGAGAAGGACCCCCTCTCCCCTCCCGCCATATATGTAAAAGTGCCGGTCAGGTCTTTGGCCACACACTGCTGGCAAGATGGAGGCTGGACCTTGGGCATCTCAGCACCCTGGGCTTTGAATCGGACCTCAGCAAGTCCTACCGTGTCCGTGGTCCAAGGAACATGTGCTAGGAGCAAAAGCAAAACTGAAAAAGATCTGCATGAACCAAGTCTAACGCCCAGCCTCAACAGGATGAAGACAGTGGCTCTCAACCGGCGGACAACTTTGGACCCTACGAGATGTTTCGCAACATCGAGAAACGTTCTGAGTTGTCACGGTTGGGGGTTGTGAGGCTACTGGCGTCTAGTGGGCAGGGGCCAAGCACGCTGCTAACCACCTTACAAGGCACATCCTCCCAACAAAGAATAACCGTCCCCAGATGTCAACAGTTCCAAGATTGGGAAGCCCCGGACTTGGGTCATCTGCAAACAACGTAGTTGGCTCCTGGAACAAAACTCAACAATCTTTCGTGGAGGGCGATGTGATTCGGAACCTCTACAAAGCTCCTGAAAATCCGGCATCTAATAAAAAATTACCAAAAAAAAAAAAAAATGTGAAGAAGCAAGAAAAACTAACTGAGAATCAAGAAAAAGGAAAACAACCCACAGAAGTGGGAGTAGAACCAGAGGTCATCCAGAGTTGGCACGTATGGAATTCAAAGTAACTATGATTAAGATTTTAAGAAAACGGAGGAAAAGACAGATAAAATTAATGAAGAGGAGAGAATTTCAACAGAGAATTGGGATTTATAAAAAGAAACAAAAAAACCCAAATGACATTTAGAGATACACAGTGCAATATCTGAAATTAAGAACTTATTCGCTGGATTGAACACCAAACTGGGCACAGCAGAGCAGATGATTAGCGAGCTGTATATGACAGATAACTCGTGGAAGCTTCTAGAAGTACATAGGGGAATACATTTATGATCGCGGGGTAATCAGGATGCTAACAGCATTAACTTTAAAATACACAGTCAATACACTGGACTACACTGAAATTTAGAATTTCAGTTCATCAAAAGATACCATTGAGAAAGTGAAACGAGGAGAAAATGAGGAGAAAACGAGGAGAAAGTGAACTAGGAGAAGATATTTGTAATACACATACCCAACAAAGGGCTCGTGTCTTAGAATGTAAATGCAACTTTTACGCATCAGCAAGAAAGGCAGGTGACCCGATAAAAAATGGACAACTTAACCCAGCATTTTACAAAGGACGAAGTCAAAGCGGCCAATACATCTACAAAAAGGGTCTCTATATTATTAGTTAGGAGAAAAATACAAATTCAAACCACGCAACGAGATACTGCCAGGCACCCACTGAGATGACGAAAATGGACAAGTAACACTGTGAGTGTTGAGGGCGACGCGGGACAATGGAACTCGCTTCGGTACAACCGCTTTGGAAAACTGGTAGCATCTATTGAATGAGTCCACACGTACATGCTATCATCCAGCACTTTTCGCTCCGTAAGTAGACTGATGGTCGCCCGTTGACATACACAAGAATGTTTGCAGCAGCTGTAATTCACAATCGCCCAAACTAAATATAACCCTAGTGTTCATCAACAGCAGAATGGATAAATAGCGACATCATCACACGGCGGAATACTATACTGCGATGAAAAAAGAACCCCAGACTACGGATTCATGCAACAACATGGATAAATAGTACAACACCGTGCAGAACATGTACTGTGTGATTTCATTTCAACGAAGTTCAAAACCAGGCAAAACCAATTCATGGTGAGTTAGGTCAGAATAGTAGTTGCCGTTGGAGGGGGTGGGGTGATCAATGGCTCTGGTTTGCTTAGGATTGAGAGGTTTCCTGGGATGTGGGTCTTTCAGTGCTAAACCCAGGATAGCCTCGAGAAAACCGTGCCGTTGGTCACCCTGGGGGGGGGGGGGTGTCTTTTTAGGGAGGGGACATAAAAGAGCCTTCTGAGGGGTTGGAAATGTTCACAGTCTTGATGTGGATCGTGGTTACATGAGTGGATACATGCAAAACTTCAGGTGTTCACTGAAGATTTTTGCATTCAAGTATATACTTTCTCCTTTGATTTTCAAACTCCGAAAATAGCTATATTTTATAATATAGGATTCATTGAATGAAATCATCCTAGACCAACTTCAGTTTTTTTCTTTGACCTCATTATTTGATTTTTAATCCGAGAAATGCAATAGACTTAGAATATATTGACTTTAGTGAAGCATTCAACAGTAATGAGAATTAACGGATTAATCCTCATCGAGAAAGACTTTCTCTTTCTCCCTGATCTGTTTAACATTTTTATTTATGACTAGGACCTAGATAAAAATTGCTTTCATCAACATAAGATGATGATACATAGTTGGGGTGATAGTGACAATGATAAGTAACAGAATCAAGTTGACAGGCTCTTAGAGTAATGGATTTAATCTAAGAAGGTCATATATAACAGGATAACTAAAAGGCTGTGTTTTTCAAAACTAAAATCTAGCTGTGGAAGGGGCTTTAGCTGACACAATGTTTAATATGCATCAATTTGAGGGGAATGACCTAGATAGGAAAGGGAATTGGGGATTATCTAGACTGGGAAGCCAGGATTTAGGGGGCAAATATATGGGAGGGGGAAGTGTCATATGTAACTCCAAGGAGTAAAAATAATTTAATAATTTAAATGAGTGAAAGCCACAAGAGGACAGATTTGAGATGAACTTTCTAATTATTTGGTCGGTTCAAAGAAGGAATAGGCTGTTTCTTTCTTTTAATTTATTTATTTTGAGGGAGAGAGAGAGTGCGTGAGAGAGAGGGGAGGGGCAGAGAAAGAGGAGAGAGAGAATCCCAAGCAGGCTCCAAGCTGTCAGGGCAAAGCCCGACTCGGGGCTCAACCCCATGAACCGTGAGATCATGACCTGAGCCGAGATCAAGAGTCAGATGCCTAACTGATTAAACCACTGGGCGCCCCAAAGAATAGGCTGTTTCTGAAGATAGTGAGTTTCCCAATTTGTTTGGCAACATAAAAGATGCAAAGATTTTGAGAGTTTCAATTGGTAAGATTTCAAGTTTCTTTCAACCCCAAAGGTGTGGTTCAGTGGGTAGAGATCTATCTCGATCTTTAACAGGTTGATACATTGTTCTGTGGTTTGCTCTCTTATATGTAAACCAGGGGTAAATAATACACTTATTTCATACTTAATCTACCGAAACGGCTTACAACTCAAGCCTTCCATAGAATTCTCGGTAATCCTTAAAGAGAAGGGCCAACAAAACTGGAAAATTTTTTATTGTTATAAGTGGCCCTAAGTCAGGACCAAATTGACATGTAATTCCTCATTTTTATGTCTTTTTGTATCTTTACTCCTCTGCATTAATGGCCAAACTTGTATCGACAGCTGCCTAACACAACAATGGAGTGGTTTCCAGTTTTCCTCTGAGCAGCGATTTGGCAAAGGTTAAATCATAGATTGGGGGTATATAGAGTTTTTATCATTGTTATTTTCTCGATATAATTACAATTTCAGTTATTTGTGGCTCCAAAGATAATGTTTTGAAATTCCGGGGTTGGCAGGGTTCTTTTTTCTCCCCCTTTTTGTTATTGTCAATGTCTGCTGTCATTGGCTTTTAATCAGATAAAATGGTCTGTGATATTTCGACGTTTTCAAATTTATTGAGAGGTTTTGTGGCCAAGTAATAAACAGTTTTCAGAACACCACCAATATATCAATTAGTTTCAGCATTGGTTTTTCCGAGTGAGTACCTTTGTAGATATCTATTATATACTATATAGTTTAACCTCTGTTTACTTAATATTATGTGGACATGTGTAGAGGCACAGCCAATTATCAGGCCTCTGAGCCAAGCAAAAGCATTCATTCCAGCATATGGAAAAATAGGGATATTGAGGGGCGCCTGGGTGGCTCAGTCGGTTGAGCGTCCGACTCTTGCTTTCGGCTCAGGTCATGACCTCACGGTTGTGAGTTCAAGCCCCGAATCAGGCTCCGTGCTGAGTGTGGAGCCTGCTTGGGATTCTTTCTCTCTCTCTCTCTTCCCCTCCCGATCATGCTCTTTCTCTCTCTCTCTCTCTTTCTCAGAGAAAGCTGAAAGCCTGCTTTGAAAGCACGGCCTGCTTTGGCTGGTCCATCTTGATGATTGTCCAGGCTTCAGTTAGGCCTTGGCTGGGGGCTGCGTCTATTCTGCATCTGAGCCCTTCGGGAAGGAACCCCTGGTGACTCATCTCACACCTCCCTTCCCTGGGTCTTCTCTTGCCTCTTTTTAATTTCCCAACTTGTTTGTGTCCAGGTGGGGAACACCTTTCACCGTCTTCCTTTCACTCATGAGCTCCATCAGGAGTCATTTAGGAGTCATTTGAGCATGACGGGCTGAGTGGTCCGTCAGTCCTTTTACTATGAGCCTTCCATACAACGGAGGCCTGGAAATTAATAGGTTAGTCTCTACCCCATGCCAGATAACCCGTTTGCCCCAAATGCCGAGGTGATGAGGTCTTGGTGGCCGTAACCCTCAACAAACCCCATGATTCAGTGTCTTAGTTGTTTCAGCTGCCCACAATTCTGTGACTGGAAGGAGAAAGTGGGTGGGGCGGGGCTCAAGCCCAGGCCATCATCTCTCTCCAGTTGACTCCCGACACCCCCACGGGCAACAGGCAAAGCACCAGGAAGACTTCCCAAGGGTCATGGCGAGCAGGTATGTGCTGATGTTCTGGGAATATCGACCTACGTGGGACTGGCGAGGCACTTTTAGTGGCTTAAATTTCCTTTTCTACGAATACTCATCTCATCTTTGATGCCCAGCATCAATCAAGTCATGTCATGTTAAAAAAAAAAAAAAAACAAAGGTTGGGGCACCTGGGTGGCTCGCTCGGTTAAGCGTCTGACTCTTGCTTTTGACTCAGGTCCTGACCTCACGGTCGGCGAGTTCAAGCCCCGCCATCGGGCTCCACGCTATCATTGGGGAACCTGCTCTCTTCCTTCTCTCTCTGCTCCTCCCCTGCTCTCTCTCTCTCTGTCCCTTTCTGAAAATAAATAAATAAACTTAAAAAAATGAAAATAAAAACACGACGGTAACTTTTTGGAAAGGTCTTTGAGCTGGTAGCCTGTGACACATGAAAATATTTATACTCTGGAAACTAGCTGTGAGCCCAGTATAAAATTTTCATCTTCATTCAAACACTTTATCATAACCTGTCTTGTATCACAGTGGGTCAGATGGGGCCTGTCCCTCCCCAGTGTCCCTCTCCCAGAGTGCAGGGACCTTGTCTCCACACCTTTATGCCCTCTCCCCGGCCCTCGGGTAGGTCTCGCAATGACCCCTGAAGTGTTTTTGGATTAAGTTTAAGCAAAGATGAATTTTATTTTAGTGTTTATCTCTAAGACCATGTTCTGAGTAGATGGCCAACATGCATTTTTGCTTAATGTCCTTATTTCCCTTATTCTAGCTATTAAAAAAAAATCATTGAGACGGAGGAAGCAAAATTGCTGGCCATCCCTGTTTAAACAAAGCTGCCTGGACGCTCTATGCTGCCATCTAGTGGGAGAAAAGGATTCAAGGCCATGGAATCCGGTCCCACGAGAGGGCAAAACAGGGTCTGTGTTTAGAACAAGGTCAGCGACGCCAGAGTGGAGGAGATGGGAGGGGCACACGATGGGGGATATGTGTTTTCCTCCGATTAGCCACGCACCGCCGCCGAGGGTGGCTGCCTCTTTGCACTTGGCATAATAGAGGAAGAAGCCTTCTCTGTGGTTTCTCGAACAAGCACATCACGATAAACTGGGTGGTGTCCTTGGCTGTGATTCTATCTGTGGGCTAGTAATTTAGGCTGTGGGACATTCCCATTAGAACAATGCCGTTTTTAGAGGAGAAAAGTCATGGTTTTATTAGCATAAGTGACACACACACACACGCACACGCACACGCACGTAGACACAATGCATTGTTTCAGCCTCTGGCTGATTTCTGGTCCTGCGCTATCTCCTTAATCCAAAGCAGCACTTGGCCCTACAGGAGGGAGCCGCGGGGTCCCTGGCTCAGCCTCTGATGATGACTACTGGGGCTTTTCATCCCAATTGACTTTATTTATTCATAAGCAGAACGCACACTCAAGGTTCTGTGGGCCCTGTCCCGGTCACATCCCCCTTGCCTTCAGTTTTCTTTTATTTCTTTGTTTCCCTTCTCTCCCTTGCCGGTCCTCTGAGCAAACTGGTGAGTTCCTCGGGGCCCCTTTTTCTTTCCCCAAACACATACCAGCACGCGTGCGCGCACGCGCGCGCGCGCACACACACACACACACACACACACACAGAAACACAGTCTGGAGGGCCTTGGCCTAGATCTTTGTTGGAAAGTGGCTTTTGAGAAAATCAGAGAAAACCCACTTAGGTCACGGTCAAGAGAATCCCTGGGGCCAGCAGAGCTGTTCAGCCAAATCTGGGACGAATGATCACTCAGAAAGAGGCTGCTTGGGGGGCGTCTGGGTGGTTCAGGCAGTTAAGTGTCTGACTTCGGCTCAGGTCACAATCTCGCGGTTTGTGGGTTTGAGCCCCGCATCGGGCGCTGGGTTGACAGCTCAGAGCTCGGAGCCTGCTTCGGATTCTGTGTTTCCTTCTCTCTTGGCCCCTCCCCCACTTGCACTCTGTTTCTCTCTCCAAAATAAATAAACATTAAAAAAATAAATAATTGAATAAAAGAGAGAGGAACAGCCTGCTTGCTCGGAACATCATTGAGAAGGATTCTGGGGGCACATCTCGATCTTGTGGGGGGAAGAACTCAGGGATGTATCAGGAAGGTGTGACGGGTGGACGAGAAGGAGTATTACCCTATGGGCTTAACACAGAAACGGTTTCTTGGGAGGCTAACAGTGAGATGCTGTTAGCTGTTAACATCCTGGCTCGAATCAAATTATTGGATTAGCTGCCCATCAGGGCTCCAAAGAAATACAGTCACAGAATTGGTGAAATTTCTTTGGGGCTGAGTCTCCCTTTTTTTTTTTTTTTTGCTTTGTTTTTAGGTGAGGTGCAATTCACATAACACGCAATGTACAACTTTCATTCTAACCATTTTAAGGTGTATAATCCAGCGGCTTTTAGTATCCTCACAAGGTTGTACACCTATCACCACTCTCTAACTCCGGAATTTTTCCATCACCCCCAAAAGAAAACCTGTACCCATTCAGCATTCTCACCTAATTCTCGAATTCGTGCCCTCTGCTCCTGGCGGCCGCTAATCTGCTTCCTGTCTCCGTGGATTTGCCCATCCGGGGCAATATTTGTCCTTTTGCATCTGGCTTCTTTCACTCAGTGTAATGTTTTTAAGGGTCATCCGTGTCATAGCAGGTGTCCGTTCTTCACTCTTTTTTACAGTCAAATAATATTCCATTGTATGGATATAACCTATTTCGTGTTATTCCCCCCTCAGTTGACGGAGGTGTGGATTGCTTCCACTTTTTGGCTAATGCGGAGAGCGCTGCTCTGAAGGTTCACGTGCAAGTTTTTGTGTGAACACACATTTTCAACTCTCGGGCAGAGAGGTGAGTTTCTCCCCCCATCTTTGGTGATGACAGATCCATCAGAAACTGTCTGGTAGGTGAGTTTTGTTAAGAAGAAAAGGGCAGGAATTTCGGTGCTGCCCAGATGAGGGCGGTCTGGGAGGGAAAGGACAAAGTGTCTCTGGAAAGGAGAACAAGAGAGGGAGGAGACGGTGCCAGACGGGATGCCAATAACCTTGAGCTTTGGTGGGTGGAAGAAAAAGGGGGTTTGTTCTGAATTTATAAAATGGCTGCTGATATTTTTCTGTTTTTTTTTGTTTGGTTTTGTTTTGTTTTACAACGAAAGGAAAGATGTCTGGTGGGGATGATAAGGTGGGTTAGCAGAAAAGCAAAAACGGTTATGGCTTCGGCTGTGTCGTAGGGGGAAGTCCTGGGCTTAAATGCGAGATCAACTGTTTAGTGAGCGAAGGACCCAAGTCAACAGTTTGTCCTTCGCTCTCTTCCAGGGTGTCATCAGAACATAACACGCGTTGCTTTGCGGTGGTTGTTGGTGTTCGAATCTGTCCTCGCTAGCGGGCCGCGTGCGCCGCCTGGGGGTGGGGCTTGTGTCGCAGTCATCTCTGTGTCCCCAGGATACAGCGCAGTGTTGAGACTTGTTGACCAGAGGCACCGGAAGCGGAAGCCCTGTGCTCCTCCTGGTTCTCCGCTCCTTCTCATTTTGCGGCAGCTTTTAGCGGCAGAGTCGGGCCTCAAGGCCAGTGTCCAGGCCCCAGAGATCTATTACCAGGCCCTCTGCGATAATCCCCACCGTAGTGTTATTATGGAAATCTCTGGAAGCTGAGGGAAAGAGGAAGCTTTCTTCAGTTCAGAGCCTAAGGTCAGTCTGGCTCCTTTCCGTTGGGGTCTCAAGTGTATCCTGAACACCGGGACGCCTTCTGGTATGTTGTCCAGGTCCCAAGTGGAGGTCGTCTGGAACCAGGGTCTTGGGGGAACTTTGTCCTTCAGCACGGGACCTGACAATGATGGGGGGCAGGAAGAGGTGATGGGGTTTTCGAGGGGCTCTGAGACAATTCCTTGTGTATCTTGTCTTGTTCTTCCTGGGGACTTGTACTTGCTCCTGAGCACATACTCGAGGCAAAGCAGGAAAGGTCTCATATCGGTTCTCCTGTGCCTCAGTACTTGAGGGCAGCCTGCCAATGGCAGATGGCAGGTACCCAGGCCAGCGCGTGGAGGGTCTGTCGGCGAGTGCAGAAAAAGAGGTGCGGGGAGATCATGCCTAGGGTGTGGACCCTGGCGTGGGCTTTGTTATCTGTCTTCTGTCGCCAGGTTCCGCTCAGCGTTCCGCTCCCTGGCCTGGGAACAGCTTGACTTCCTCTGGCTCATTCTCTCCTCACTCCGGTGCCAGTGACATTCACAGAGTCTAGAGTGTAGATTGGTAAGCTCAGCGTCAGATGACGGCCATATTGTCAGCCACTCGATTCCTCCTGATTTTGAAGCGGTTTCCGCACAACCTAAGAGCAAAGCCAGATGGCCTTCTCACGCCTCTTCTTTCCCATCTTTGCTGAAGGGGAGTCCCTCCTCAATCCTCTGGGGTGGCATCTTTGGCCCCAAGAGGCTCGGTGGGGGGTGTGTGGAAGCACATGGGCATGATGGGGGGACAATAGTGCAGGAGGGGAACAACGTGCGATATGACAGCACTGGCAATTTCTGAGGCAGCCTACTCGTGCGAGTGAGTGGGAGCTCTCAAATGGGAAGAGGGAGCTGGATTACCAGGGCCTTCTTCTGTCGTGACTCAGATTGGGTTCTCCTTTATGGTGGGAAATCGATGAGAATCTGATTTTCTTTTTCTTTCTTTTTTTTTTAAATTTTTGCATTTTATTTAAATCAAGTTAGTTAACACACAGCGTCATCACGATTTCAGGAGTAGAATTTAGTGACCCATCGCTTCCACATGACAGCCAATGCTCATCCCAACAAGTGCCCTCCTTCGCGCCCGTCCCCCATCTAGCCCATCCCCCCACGTGGCAACCCTCTGTTCTCTGTACTTAAGAGTCTCTTATGGTTGGGGCGCCCGGGTGGCTCAGTCGGTTAAGCGTCTGACTCTTGGTTTTGGCTCAGGTCATGGTCTCATGACCACTTGGCATTGTGGGTTCGAGCCCCGCATTAGGCTCTGCACGTACAGCGTGGAGTTGCCTTGGGATTCTGTCTCTCTCCCTCTCTCTCTGCCCCTCCCCAACTCGCGCGGTCTCTGTCTCTCTTAAAATAAATACATATACTTAAGAAATTTTTTAAAGTATTTATTTATTTTTGAGAGAGAGAGACAGAGAGAGACAGAGCACGAGCAGAGGAGGGACAGAGGGAGAGGGGGACACAGAATCTGAAGCAAGCTCCAGGCTCTGAGCTGTCAGCACAGAGCCCGACACGGGACTGGAACTCACGAACTGCAAGATACCTGAGCCGAAGTCAGACGTTTAACCGACTGAGCCATCCACGCACCCCAAATAAATAAACTTAAAAAAAGTCTCGTGGTTTGACTCCCTCTCCGTTTTTATCTTACTTTTCCTTCCTTCCCCCTATGTTCATCTGTTTTGTATCTTAAATCCCACATATGAGTGAAATCATCTGATATTTGTCTTTCTCTGACTGACTTATTTTGCTTAGCGTAATACACTCTGGTTCCAGCCATGTAGTTGCAAATGGCAAGATTTCATTCTTTTTGATTGCTGAGTAATACTCCATTGTGTGTGTGTGTGTGTTTTGAGAGAGAGAGACAGAGTGTGAGTAGGGGAGGGGCAGAGAGAGAGGGAGACACAGGATCTAAAGCAGGTTCCAGGCTCCCAGCTGTCAGCACAGAGCCTGACTCGGGGCTCGAACTCACAGACCACGAGATCATGACCCGAGCCAAAGTCGGACGCTTAACCGACTGAGCCATCCAGGCGCCCCTATACCACATCTCCTTTATCCATTCATCCGTCGATGGCCATCTGGGCTCTTTCCATACTTTGGCCATTGTTGCTAGTGCTGTTATACATGTGGGGGTGTGTGTGCTCCTTCGAATCGGTATTTTTGTATCCTTTGGCTAAATACCTAGTAGCGCTATGGCCGGGTCGTAGGGTAGTTCTATTTTTAATTTTTTGAGGAACCGAAGAAGCTGATTTCCAAAGCAGGCTCTCTGGCTGGTGAAACAGGTTGTGTAATGAGAGCTTCCGAGAGAGGGCACAGTCTGGGGGTTGGCCTAGGTCCCCTGAGAAGGTTGTAGGGAGGGTTGGTGAGGGTCATCCCGTCGGATCTTCAGACCAGAGGTAGCACCCAGAAACCGTTTGCCAAATAGCTGCCGGGGGTCACATCAGCGAGAATGGAGGATGACAATGGGAAGGGTCCCTACCACTGAACCTGTTTGGTCACTGTCTTCCCACGAGCCACTGTTTTGTGGCCTTGTTTGGTCCCATTTCCGGTAGATCACGACCCCTCTTCCCCCACCCTGAGATGTGAGGTGGAAATAGACACCTCCCCCCATCTCACCCCTGTGACCAGCACACTCACCTGCACCAGGTCGGGCGTGAGGCGCTTGGCCTGCAGCCATTTCTGGAACCTTCCTGTTTTCCGCAGGATGCGCTCGATGCTGCAGGTCTTTGGGGCTGCCGCAGAGGCACAGATTCTCCTGTCCGAGATGTCACTTTCCTGTTTGCTGACCAACCTCGAGATCTCCACAGGGCGCCAGGTTTTGGAATCATCTGAGTAATTTGCAGGGTAAGAAGGTAGGGGGTCGGGAGGCAGTCCGACGCGGGAGGCCAGCCGGCTGTCAAACCTGGAAGAACAGCCCTTTTAGGCTCTGCCTGGAGCCAGAGGGATGGAGGGGGGGCCGAGGAGGGACTAGCTGTACCTGCCAGAGCCAGCAGAGCCTGGGGACAGGGAGACAGGAGACAACACCCAGCCTGCTCCATTTCTCCTCCTTACACGGGGGCACTCCAAACTCTGCGAGAACACTACTTTCCTTTCCTCAAACTCAGGAGGTAAATATGTGAGGCCAGAAGAGGTGACATAGATGTATGCCAGACGCAAACTTTCTCCTTTTCATGCAGCTGGCACGGAAGGACTAACCATGGCTTTCCGAACTTCCTCTCCAGGTAAAGACAGCAGCTTTATACATGCCGGTCCCTTAGGATTCTCCTAATACCCCCTCCCCACTTCACAGATGGGAAAACTGAGGCTTCTCGAGCTCACGTACCTTGCCCAAGGTCAGGCAATACGTTGCCAGGCAGAGGGGCAAACCCAGGGCCCTCTGTCAGAAAACCCCAGGGTCTTTCCCCTTCCCTACACCAGTTCTAGAAACAACCTGCCCTCTGACCAATGGCTGGGTCTTGGAAGCATAGTTCGTGAAGAGGCTTCTCGGCCTTCACTCGGACGAGCGCGGCTCTCCATATCCCTCCCCAAGAGGCCCCATCAATTTTGCTTTCAGTTGAAAGATTTAAGTCATCCGTACCAATCAAGTCACAGGGAGCGGCGGCTGCTAAATGGTCACCAAACCCAAAAGCCATCTGGGATCCAGGAAGTGTGTAATTCCAGGGGAGAGGCACTGGCCTACGACCTTGACCCTTTTCTCCAGTCATTCTTCTAGCTGTGTGCCAACATTTCCATTAGGGAAGAATATTAAATCTTCTTCCGATTTATGTATGAAAAATTACCAAGGCGCTATCTACTTTCATGATTAGTAACATTTGGCTTGTAAGATCTGCTCTATATTTAATTGAAGGAAGAATCTTTAACTTCTTGCTATCAGACATTATGGGACAACCTCTTTCTCCATCCCTCTCTCTCTGTCCCTTCCCAGCTTGTGCTGTCTCTGGCTCTCTCGAATCACTAAATAAACTTAAAAAAAAAAAAAAAGTATATTAAGAAAAAAGATGAAACCTTGTAAACTAGCAATGAGTCCATTGCACTGGCATTTTCAGGACAGCCACTGGAAATGATCCTCCCCTGTGACAGGATAAGGAAAGGCAGAGGGCACCCAGGCAGGGCCGTCCGCGTGTTTACTGTAGCTGCTTTTGCTCATGGGGTTCAACCCCCTGGAAGGCCTAAGATAGCCATAATAGCAACACACATGTATGAAACAAGCATGCCAGTCGCTGCTAAACGCTTGGTGTGTATTAATTCAGTAAACCTTGCAGCAAGCCTATGAAGTCGGTACTGTTATTAGCCGTACGGATGAGGAAACTGAGGCACGGAGAAATCAAGTAATTTGTCCGAAGTCCTACAACCAGAAATTGAAGGAAGCGGCATTCAAGGCTCCAGAGCTCGCAACCTCAACCGCTTTGCCGTTGCTTAGTCCTCTGTCATCCTTTTTATGAGTTAGCTTTGGGGACCAGATGGGGAACATTATTAGGGGGTGTAGCTAGCAGGGTCCTTCATGACAGGTGACCTGTAATGGACACGTGGTACACATTCAGGGGTGGCCCTCAAGGCATCCCGTTAAGAACCAACTGAGAACAAATAAAGAGGTTTACAGGCCGCTTTCCCCCCTTCCGAAGTGGTACTAAATTTACGGCATGGAAAGGAAAACATGTATATTCTTACAACTTTGAATCCCTACTTTACTGAGCAGAAGAGTGTCAATGAGAAAATACGGTCTTCCCCTTCACTAACATGTTAAAAATCCCAGAATTTAGAAACCTGCAAAACAGACGCAGCATCCTTTTTTTTTTCTTTAAGAGAGAGAGCGCGCGTGCATGTGTGAGTGGGGGAGGGGGCAGAGGGAGACAGAGGCACAGAGAGAGACAGAAAGGGGGAGAGAGAATCCGAAGCAGTCTCCATGCTCAGCACGGAGCCCAACACAGGGCTCGATCCCACCACCCCGGGATCATGACCGGAGCCCAAATCAAGAGCCGGATGTTCAACCGACTGAGCCACTCAGGCGCCACCCCCCACCCCCCCAAAGGCAGCCTTTTAATCTTCCTTCTGAACTGAGATCATGAAAGATACACAAGCAGTATCACAGCTTCCGCAGCTGGAAGCAAGCAGAAAGGTCGTGTGGTCCAATCCCCACGAGCCCCTCAACCTGGAGAGCAGGGTGGAGGTGCGGAGGAGAGCAACAGTGTTGCAATGAGAATAAAACATTTCCTTCTAGGGCATGACCCTCAGGCTTCCGTCCAGTCGAACGCCAAGTGGGTAGACATGCCTTCCTAAATATTTCTTCCCTGTCTTTCCTCATCTCCATTCGCCAGGTCTGCACAGAACCCTCAAAGCATCCGGCGTCTTCCCAAAGCTCAAAGGACGCAGCTTGCACGCCTTAGGTGTATGGATGGATAGATGAGTGGAGGGATACGTGGAGGGCTGGCTGGCTGCAGAGTGATGGCTGGGTGGAAGAATGCATGGATGGATGCCCGAATGAATGGGTAAATGGAAGGATGGGTGCATGTTCGGACTATTAAATGTGTAGACGGAAGCTTTGGTCGTAAGCTCTGGGGCCCTGCAGCTCTCAAGACTTCCGAGGTGAAAGAGACAGGTGAGGGCAGGGGAGAAGAGAAGGCAAGGTCGCGCCTAATGATTTACTGATTTTACCGTGAGCCCTCCGCTACTCAGAAGTATTTAAAACATCCCTTAAGACGTGGGGAGTGGGGGGCAGGGACGTAAGGCCAAGCGAGTACATTAAGGAAGGGCAAAGTAAAGCATCTGTCTTGGTAGGAGCCCAGGAATCCGTAGGAGCGATTCTGATCAGAAATAGTGCTACTAAGTACCCCACCTTCTTCCCCCCACCCCCCAACCCCCACCTATTACCTGCACATACACCAATACGGATCAGTCAGTTCCTGGTACATCTTGCCTCTGGCTGTGATATCACTTGGGATTTCACAGATAGGTATGTTTGCAGGAGGAAGAGTGCGTCAATCAGGTTTACTCTTTCTTTTTTTTTTTTTTCTGGCTTCCCTTAATTTTTTCGTTTAGGATTTGAAAGTCCACATGGAATGCATGGGAAAACTGGTACCGAAAACATGGAAACGTCCAAAGGTTAATGGGTGAGTATGGGAAGCATCTGATTGATTTATCATTAGCATTCTTGCCAAAGAGAAGATAAGGGATAGAAGGAAACATGACCTTCATCTACGAATTACGCGTCTTCAGCTTCCCAGGCTTGCTCTCGGCTGCTGAACAAACATTATCCAATTCGTACAGAGGACCTGGCCTGGAATGTTAATGCTTGCCTGGTGAGGGCATTTCAGTCAAACATCTGCGAGTTTGGGAGGGGCTTTTTCCTAAGGTATCATTGTCATAATTTTTATTATTTTTATGATTAAAAAATTTTTTAATGGTTATTTATTTTTGAGAGAGAGAGAGAGAGAGAGAGATAGAGCGTGAGTGGGGAGGGGCAGAGAGAGAGGGAGGCACAGAATCGGAAGCAGGCTCCAGGCTCTGAGCTGTCAGCACAGAGCCCGACATGGGGCTCGAACCCACGAACTGCAAGATTGTGACCTGAGCCAAAGTCGGATGCTTAACTGAATGAGCCACCCAGGCCCCACATCATCATAATAACTGTTAAAAGCGGGAAAATATTTGGAGATGAACGAGGCGAATGAACACACCATTTAGAGAGAGAGGCAAACGATGTGAACTTGTAGACGATTTAGCGAACGAGAAATAGAAACAGCCAGTAAGCCCGAAAAAAAAAAAAAAGGCTCGACTCAGAAGAAATACATACTAAAAGTACAAATATTAAATATTTGTGAGTGTGCAATCAGTGAGCTCCAGAGGCAGAAGTCTCTGTTTGGAGATACATACATATATAAAATCTCTTTAAAATGTGCTGTATTTTTTGACCCAGAAATTCCACCCTTGGGAATGTGTCATGGGAATTTATCACTGATATGCACAAAAAGCCAGCAACAGCAATGTTCAACATAACGTTTTAGAAGACTAAAAAACAAAAAAAAACATAGTTGTCTCATAGTATGGGTTGGTTCAATAAATTATGCTTGACTGATGCAATCGAATACCACAAAGCCATTAAAAATCTAATTGTGGATACATCATTTGCAAATATCTTCTCCCATTTAGTGGGTTGTTTTGTTTTGTTTTGTTTTGTTGATGGTCTCCTTCGCTGTGCAAAGGCTTTCTATTTTGGTGCAGTCCCAATAGTTTAATTTCACTTTTGTTTTCCTCGCCAAAGGAGACATAGCTAGAAAAATGTCTCTGTGGCTGATGTCAAAGACAAGAGTTAATAATGTGAAAAGGGCGTTCCGGACACATTGCTAAAGAAAAGTTTGCAGAAGGGTGTACATAGGATGATCGCAGTTGTGTGGAAAGAATGTTAAATCCATACTTGGAAAAAAGGTGGCAAGGACACTCACAAGATGTTAACTAAGGGACGATCTCTTGGCGGAGGAATTGTACGTGATTTTTATTTTGTGCTTTCTACTATCAATATTGCCAGAAGATTCTAAAATCAACAGGCATGACTTTTAAAATAAGGAACCAGTTGCTTCAATTGTGAAGAATATAAACGAGACCCACTCGCTGCCTCTCTCTGCTTCTTTGTGCTTGAGGAATATGCCTTCTCAAGGCAGAGAGCCCTCAACCCCAGCCTGCCCGCCCCACCCCCCACCCCCCACCCCCCATGCTTTCCTGCGTGTATCTGCACATATCCCTTTCAGGCACACATAGAAAATAAATTCCGAGGGAGCTGAAGTGATATCCTGAACTTGAATGGATGAACACAAACCTATTTGGGGAAATGCTTCCCGAATTTGGCTAATACCTGCCCGCTGAGAAAAACTTCATTTACTGCCACTTGGTGAAGAGTCAACTGTAAGATTCATATACTCTTGTTTACTTACCTGGGAGCCCCCTTTAGTCGAATCCCATAATTTCCCTCCCTCCTCTCTGAAAATATGTCCATATTCTCCCTGCCTCCTTTCTCTAGGGAATCAGCCCCATGTCGCCTTTGTTCTTGGTCCTCTCCATCCTGTCTCTTAGGGGGGAATCTTTTTTTTTTTTTTAATGTTTTATTTACTTTTGAGAGAGAGCGCATGAGTGGGGGAAGGGCAGAAAGAGAGGGGGACAGAGGATCCCAAGTGGGTTCTGCGCTGACAGCAGCGAGCCCAAAGCGGGGCACGAACCCACAAACCGTGAGATCGTGACTTGAGCTGAAGTCACCAGTTCCCCCTGCGCGCTGCTTTCCATGAGATTCTTCCCTAACACAAGGCACGTCTTGTGCCTACCCCCTAAACTCCTTCACCATCGTCTGCAAGAGCTCCCGCAGTTGGGAAGGTCTTTGAATGTTTTACCATTTGAAATGCCTTTAAAAGGGGCCTGATGGGAAAAGTCCACATCAATACAGTATCTGTCATCTCACAAAAGAAGTTCCCCATTTTTGATCGATGTTTTCTATTTGTTATATCTGTTCGGTACCTTAGTGGAATCATCCAATATGTCTTTGGTTAATACAGATTGGAAATCAAATTGTTGTAAATGAATGCCTTCTGCTAACCCTAAGATAGGTCCTTGGGGGAGGGCTGAGGAGCAAAGGCCTATTACGAAGGGTCTTTGGTATCGAAGGGGCAGGGAAACACTGGCCCACAGGTGAAGGTCCCAATTCCTTGGCACGGCATTCAAGGTCCCTGCCCCATCTGACTCTTCAAATCTCCTCCTTCTGCCACACATGCCCCATGTTCCAGCTTCTAAGTGTTTCTCACCTCTTCCCACACTCTGGGCCATTGTTTCGCTGGTCCTTCTACCTCAAACCCTTCTCCTGAATTTCAGCTGATCCTTTAAAGGCCTTGCTCAGAATACCTTCCCCTGGAGAAGCCCTTCCCCCGTCCCCATTTTACAGTTCCCTTCTGGCCTGCATCAGACCAGGTCATATTACTGTTATTTGTAACGCGGCTCCCTCCTCCTGCACCCCTGGAGGGCCATGGCCAGAGTTCTAGGGATGTCCCTAGAGTACCTGCTGGCTCTTGGTTGCGGGAAAGACTCACTGACCATGTGCTGACAGTGTGATACCTCTCATCCTTGGGTGAGATCCCCGTGCACCGCCATTTACTAAGCTTGGCTTTTCCTCTGGATCCGAAAATTGGTTCAGGAACTTGAGAGCAAACTGCCCTGATCTGAATCCCAGATCTGCCACTTACTAGGTGGTGACCTTGGGCGAGTCACTGAATCTTGCTGTGTCTCAGCTCATTATCTGAACAATGAGTTGCAACACATTAACTTCCAGGATGGTGACGAGGGGTAAATAAAACTAACTTGGTGGCGCCTGGGTGGCTCAGTCAGTTAAGCGTCCGACTCTTGATTTCAGCTCAGGTCGTGATCTCACGGCTCCTGGGATTGAGCCCCAAGTCGGGCTCTCCACTGACGGTGCTTGGGATTCTCTCTCCCATTCTCTCTGCCCCTCCCCTGCTCACACGCGCACCGTCTCTCTGTCTCTCTGTCTCTCTCTCTCTGTCTCTCAAAATAAATAAATAAACATAAAAAATAGCTTTAAAAGGTCTGTCACGTAGTAGGCCTTCTAGCAATTTTATTTCCCTCTTTTTATGAGAAACGAACTTGGTAAACTCCATAATCCCAGGCTACTCCATCCGTGGGAAGGAACACTTTAAGCTCCCACCTCAAAAGAAAACTTGGAAGTCAGCACCTAGGGTTAGAATTCAGCTTCATACCTTCTCCCCCTCTGCACCCCAACTTCAACCGATCACCACTATGATTCGATGGCTGTGCCTCGGCTCCCACCCATCAATTACATCCTGACTCCTTTTCAGTAAACCCCTGGATATCATCACATGAAGGGAACGGAATTTTCCCCTCCGCGTTAGCTAATGGAGATTCTAACCTTATTTCTTCTTTAAAGAACTTCTTGCAAATGGATGTCCCGATGCAGGCATTGCATTTATCAAGACCGAGGAAAGTCCTTCCAAAATTGTAGCTGGTTCTGATTCGGGGCACCAGAGAAGGAGAGGGAGAAGCCAGCGAGGAAACGCAACAGCTCAGGGCTGAGACCCACAGCAGCAGGTGCAGCCGGCCCGGGCAGAGGCTGGCAGCCGTAGGCCCCAGCTGGGGTTCCATCTCAGGCTCAGGATTCCGGCCACAGCCTTCAGCTGCCCACTCAAGGCTGCGCGGGGGTTAGGTCTTGGCAAAAGACAGGGGGCTGGCTTCAGGGCGCTGAGCCCATCCCAGGCTCCCCGGTTCCTGTCGGAGGATGCTAAGAAGCTTGGGGCGAACGGGGCTGGGGAGGAGGTGAGGAAGTCCATGGAGGATGCTGATAACACAGTTTCCAGAGTTACTCTTCCTTTGTCTGGGGCGGCTGCCGCAGGCTGGGGAAGGGCTGACTGGCAGATTTCGGGAAGGACAATGGTCAGGGCTTTCCCTGTGCGGTCCTTTTGACAAACACAGGATATCCTGGCTGGGCAGGAAAGGTCCATGCAGGATGTGTGTCCCACCTGGGTTCCACCTGGGAGTTTCAAAGGATCCTGAAGGCCTCCGCCCTCCACTGTTTCAGTTCTGAGTACATCTGTCCCTATGGATCATACACGCGCACACACACACACACACACACACACACCCCAATTACATCTGTCCCAATGGATCACACACACACACACACACACACACCAATTACATCTGTCCCTATGGATCACACACACACACACACACCCCAATTACATCTGTCCTAATGGATCTCACACACACACACACACACACATACACACACACACCCCAATTACATCTGTCCCTATGGATCATACACGCACACACACACACACACACCAATTACATCTGTCCTTATGGATCACACACACACACATACACACACCCTAATTACATCTGTCCCAATGGATCACACACACACACACACACACACACACACCAATTACATCTGTCCTTATGGATCACACACACACACACACACACACACCAATTACATCTGTCCTTATGGATCACACACACACACACACACACACACACACACCAATTACATCTGTCCCAATGGATCACACACATACACACACACACACGCGCGCGCGCACACACACCCCAATTACATCTGTCCCTATGGATCTCACACACACACACACACACACACACATACACACACACACACAACTTCCCCTGTCTGCAGCAGATACTTTGGCCTGCTGCTTGACTAGCCAGACCAGCCCCACTTTGACTCTATTTGGCCATGAACTAACCCGAGGTCAGTTTGCTGGCCCTTACGTGGCACATTTAACACTGATTCAAATGGCAAAAACTTTTGGCTGCTTAGGGAATAGAAACACTCAAGTAAGCCCGTGTTTCAGCTCCTCTCCCAGGTCTAAGAAGGGAGGGGAAAGAATCTGGTGGCCTCTGATGTGATGAGGGAGCACCGGAGAGATTCTTCCGCCTGCCCCCAGCTGTGTCTGTCCCTCTCCCCCGCTGCCGGCGGGTCCCACTTCCCTTCACCATCTTGCCTCGCTTCTCTGCGGCCGGCCTGACTTGGTGGCATTTCCTGCCCCGCGATTGACAGACAGCAAGATAAGGTCCACAGCATGGACCAAATCAGGGAAGGCAGGCTTGGGTTAGGAGAGGGGAGAAAAGGCAGGTAAGACTGGGCCGAGGATGGTCTCAGGAGAATTGAGGAGTTGTGCCAAAAATTGGCAGGAAGAGCAGGTTAATGGCACTTCTCTGATGGTTACACATGCGCTTATTAGCAAACTGTCTATTCTCAGTGAAATGCCTGGTTGTGTGTCTGTTTTTTTCAAGTAGTACAAACTTCAAGTTTGTTTGTTTGTTTGTTTGTTTGTTTGTTTGTTTAGAGAGCATGAGCAGAGGAGGGGGCAGAGAGAGGGGGAGAAAGAATGCCAAGCAGGCTCTGGGAGCCTGACGAGGGGCTCGAAATCATGAGCCGCGAGATCATGACCTGAGCAGAGACCAAGAGTCAGACGCTTCACCGGCGGAGCCACCCAGGGGCCCCTTGTGTTTGTTTCTAATTCTGGAGTCGTGAGAATTCTTTATGTATTCTAGATACTAGTTCTGTGCTGGATATGTGGCTTACAAATATTTTCTCCCAGGTGGCAACTTGTCTTTTGTCTTCTTAAGAGGGCCTTTCGCAGAATCAACAGTTTTTAAAATTTTTATTTATTTACGTATTTTTTAATGCTTACTTATTTTTGAGAGAGAGAGAGAGAGACAGAAACAGAGACAGACATAGAGCATGAGAGGCGGAGGGGCGGAGAGAGAGAGAGAGGGAGACACAGAGTCCGAAGCAGGCTCCAACCTGCGGGCACAGAACCGGACGCAGGGCTCGAACTCACAAACTGCGAGATCGTGACCTGAGTCGAAGTCGGACACTTAACCGACTGAGCCCCGCAGGGGCCCCAAAAGTTTTAAGGTTTTGTATTTTACATGTAAGTCTATGATCCGTTTTGAATTCGTTTTTGTGTAGGATGTGGTTAGGTCAGACAAGGTTCATATTTTTTGCGGTTGAATTGCTTTTGCACCTTTGTCAAAAATGAGTTGTCTGTAATCGTAGGTGGCTGTGTCTGGATTCTCAATTCTGTTCCATTGACCTATGCGTCTGTTCCTCTGTCAATATCACACAGTCTTGATTATTGTAGCTATAGACTGTGTTTTGAAATCGGGTAGGCTGATTCCTCCAACCTGCTTCTTTTTCAAAGTTATTTTAGCCATTCTAGTTCACTTGCTTTTCCATATACATTTTAGAATAATCTTGTCTGTATCTACAAAAAATCTTGCTGGAAGTTTGATAGGGATTGAGTTAAATCTGTATATCACTTTGCGAGGAATTGACTTCTTTTTTAAAAAATTTTTAATGTTTATTTATTTTTGACAGAGAGAGAGAGAGAGAGAGACAGAGCATGAGCAGGGGAGGGGCAGAGAGAGAGGGAGACACAGAATCCGAAGCAGGCTCCAGGCTCCGAGCTGTCAGCACAGAGCCCGACGAGGGGCTCAAACTCACAGACCGCAAGATCATGACCTGAGCCGAAGTCGGACACTCAATCGACTGAGCCACCCAGGCGCCCCGAGAATTGACTTCTTTATTATGTTGAGTCTTCAACTGTATAAACATGTTATGTCTATTTATTTAGATTTTTATTTCTTTCATCAGGATTTTGTAGTTTTCAGCATCTAAGTCCTGTACATTCTTTTTTTTTTTTTAATGTTTATTTTTGAGGCAGAAAGAGACAGAGCATGAGCAGGGCAGGAGCAGAGAGAGAGGGAGACACAGAATCCAAAGCAGGCTCCAGTCTCTGAGCTGTCAGCACAGAGCCTGACTCGGGGCTCCAACTCATGAACCGTGAGATCACGACCTGAGCTGAAGTCAGACACTTAACCGACTGAGCCACCCAGGCACCCCTAAGTCCTGTACATTCTTTTCTTTTTTATTTTCTTTTCTTTTTTTTTTTTCAGAAAGAGAGAGAGAGAGAGAGAGTGCGCAAGCAGGAGGGAGGGGCAGAGGGAGAGAGAGAGAATCTTAAGCAGTCTCTATGCTCATCTTGGAGCCAGATTCGGGGCTTGATCTCACGACCCTGGGATATGACCTGAGTCAAAATCAAGAGTCAGACGCTCAACTGACTAAGTCACCCAGGTGCCCCCTGTATGGTTTTTTTTTTTTTTTTTGGATCTACACTTATGTATTTTATTTTGGGGAGAACATTTGTAATTAGTGTTGTGTTTTATTGATTTTTTATTTTTTAAAAATTCTTTATTTTTTTAATGTTTTTCTTTATTTTGAGAGAAAGAGAGAGAGAGCACAAGCAGGGAAGGGGCAGAGAGAGAGGGAGAGAGAGTCCCAAGCAGTTTCCATGCTGTCAGTGCAGAGCCTGACATGGGACTCGATCAAAAAATCAAGCGCATTTGAGACAACTCAAGAGGAAAAGGAAACTATATTGTATTCACCCAGGTTGCTACTCTTTCATTGTTCTTTTTTTAAATGTTTATTTATTTTTGAGAGAGACAGAGAGAGACAGAGTGCAAGCGGCCAGGGGGCAGAGAGAGAGGGAAACACAGAATCTGAAGCAAGTTCCAGGCTCAGCTGTCAGCACAGAGCCCGATGAGGGGCTCGAACTCACAAACTGAGACCATGACTGGACCTGAAGTCAGACGCTTAACCGACAGAGCCACCCGGGTGCCCCGATCCATTGTTCTTTCTTCCTTCTTGATGATACAAGATTTCTTCTTTTGTCATTTCCTTTCTGCTTAGAGAATTTCCTTCAGTTATTCTTTTAGGGCAAGTCTGTTAGTGACAAATTCTCTTAGTTTTCCTTCATATGAAAATGTTTTATTTGCCCTTTGTTCTTGAAGGATATTTTCTGTGGATACAGAATTCTGTGCTGACAATTCTTTTCTTTTAGCACTTTAAAAATGTTCTGTTGGGGCGCCTGGGTGGCTCAGTCGGCTGAGCGTCCGACTTCAGCTCGGGTCACGATCTCACGGTTCGTGGGTTCGAGCCCCGCGTCGGGCTCTGTGCTGACAGCTCAGAGCCTGGAGCCTGTTTCCGATTCTGTGTCTCCCTCTCTCTCTGACCCTCCCCCGTTCATGCTCTATCTCTCTCTGTCTCCAAAATAAATAAACGTTAAAAAAAATTTAAAAATGTTCTGTTTTCTTTTGGCTCATAGGGTTCCTAATGAGAAATGCACTTTCACTCAAATTGTTCTTTGCCTACAGGTCAGTCTCTGGCTGCTTTCAGTATTTTTTCCTTGTGTTTAGTTTTCAGAACTTTTGTCTGTTAGAGTGGATTTCTTTGGGTTTATTCTGTTGGCAATTCACTCAACTTCTTGAATAAGTAGGTTTATGTCTTTTGTGAAATTTGAAAACTTTTCAGCCATTATTTATTCAAATACTTTTTCAACACCTCCCTCTTTCTCTTTTCTTATCCACACTCTAATGGCATGTATCTTAGATCTTTTATTGTATTTCCATAGGTCACAAAAGCCATGTTTAATTTTTTCCAGTATATTTTCTCTGTTGTCAGATTGGGTAATTTTTATTGATGTATCTTCAAGTTTACCAATTAGTTCTTTGTTCTCTCCATTCCATTAAGTCTTTCCAGTAAGTCTTAATTTCAGTTAGCGGATTTTTCAGTTCTAAAATTTCTATTTTGTTCTTTGTATCTTATTTCTTTTCTGGGACTTTCTCTTTGTTTACTCAGTCTTCCTGTTGTTTTTTTTTTTAAGTTTATTTATTTATTTTGAGAGAGAGAGCATGCAGGAAAGGGAGGGGCAGAGAGAGGGGGAGAGAAAGAATCTCAAGCAGCCTTCGTGCGGTCAGCATGGAGCCAGATGCGGGGCTCGAGCTCATGAACTGTGAGATCATGACCAGAGCCACAGTCGGCCGCTTAACTGACTGAGCCACCCAGGCACCCCTACCGAATGGTGTAAGTGCTTAATATATTTTAGGTACCGACCCTTTATCAGATAAATGATTTACAAATATTTTCTCCCATTCCGTAGGTTGGCTTTTCATTTCGTTAGTGGTTTCCTTTGCTGTGCTGAAGCTTTTTAGTTTGATGTAGTCCCACTGGTTGATCTTTGCCTTCTTTTTTTTCCTTTGCCTTTGCTTTTGGTGTCAGTCCAACAAATCATTGCCAACTGATGTAAAGGAGCTTACCACCCATGGTTTTTTCTAGGAGTCTTAAGGTTTCAGTCTTATGTTCATGACTTTAATCCATTTTGAAGTGAGTGGTGTGTATGGTCTAGGAGAATGGCGTACCTTCACGTTTTGGCAGAAGCTGTCCGGTTTTCTCAGCACTATATATTGAATAGACTGTCCTTTTCTCATGTATATCCTTGGCTCTTTGTTGTAAATTAATTGACCTTATATGCACGGGTTTATTTCTGAGCTCTCGATTCTGTTCTATCGGTCCATGTGTCTATCTTTATGCCAGAACCATACTGTTTTGATTACTAGAGCTTTGCAGTGTAGTTGGAAATCAGGAAGTGCGATGCCTCCAACTTCGTTCTTTCTCGGGATTGCTTTGGGCTATTTGTTTTTTGTTTGTTTTGTTTTGTTTTGTTATTATTAGTTTTTTGGTTCCATGCCAATAGTAGGATTTTCTTTTAATTTTTGATGAAAGATGTCATTAGAATTTTGATAGGGATTGCACTGAATCCGTAGATGGCTTTGGGTAGCCTTGACGTTTTAACACTATTAACTCTTGCAGTCCATAAACAGGGGATATCTTGCACTTATTTGTGTGCTCTTCAGTATTTTTCAGAGAAAGTCATAGTTTTCAGCTTACAGATCTATCACTTCCTCGGGTAAATTGATTCCTAAGTACTTTATTTTTGGTACCGTTGTGAATGGTGCTGTTTTCTTTATTTCTTTTTCAGACATTTCATTGTTAGTGTGCAGAAATGCAACTGATTTTTGTATATTGATTTTGGCTTTTTCAAAAAATTTTTAAATGGTATTTAAGTAATCTCAACATCCAATGTGGGGCTTGAACTCACCACTCGGAGATCAAGATTTGCATGGTCTTCTGACTGAGCCAGTCGGGCACCCCTGTGTGTTGATTTTGAATCTGGTAACTCTACTGAATTTTTTGATTAGTTCCAATGTTTTTTGTTGTTGCTGCTGTTGTTATTGAAGTCTTTAGAATGTTCTATATATGAGATTGTATCATCTGCAAACAAAGGTAATTTTGCTTTTTTTCCCCACTTAGGATACCTTCTATTTCTTTTTCTTGCCTGATTGCCCTGACTTTCTTGTACTATGTTGAATAGGAGTGGTGAGAGTCGGTATCCTTGTGTTATTCTTTTTTTAAAAAAAAAAGTTTATTTATTTTTGAGAGAGAGTGTGAGAGCATGAGTTGGGAGGGGCAGAGAGAGAGAGGGAGAGAGACAAATCCCAAGCAGACTCCACACTGTCAGTGCAGAGCCTGATGCGGGGCCTGAACCCACAACTGTGAGATCATGACCTGAGCTGAAATCCAGAGTTGAACACTCAACTGACTGAGCCCTCCAGGCGCCCCCCACCCCCCCATGTGTTTTCTTTTTTTGTTGTTTTTTGTTGTTATGAGAGAGTATTTGAGTATTTGAGTCTTCTCTCCTTTTTTAACTTAATCTAGCTAAAGGTTTGTAAATTTTATCTCTTCGAAAACGCAGCTCTTATTTTCACTGATCTTGTCTATTGTTTTTTCTAGTGTCTATTTCATTTATTTCTGCTCTGATCTTTGTGGTTTCCTTTCTTCTGCTAAATTTGGGCATAGTTTGTTCTTCTTTTTTCTAGTACCTTGAGGTGCCAAGTTATGGCTGTAAAATTCCCCCTTATAACTGCTTTTGCTGTATCCCATAGGTTTTGCTGTGTTGTGTTTCCATTATTGCTTATTTTGAAATATTTTTTTTCAATGTTTTTTATTTATTTTTGGGACAGAGAGAGACAGAGCATGAACGGGGGAGGGGCAGAGAGAGAGGGAGACACAGAATCGGAAACAGGCTCCAGGCTCCGAGCCATCAGCCCAGAGCCTGACGCGGGGCTCGAACTCACAGACCGCGAGATCGTGACCTGGCTGAAGTCGGACGCTTAACCGACTGCGCCACCCAGGCGCCCCTGAAATATTTTTTGATTTCCCTTTTGGTTTCTTCTTTGGCCCACTGGTTTTTCAGGCATGTGTTGTTTAGGTTCTACATGCTTGTAAAATTTCCAGCTTTCCTTTGTTGTTGTTTTCTAGTTTTACACCATGTGGTTAAAGAAGATTGCTATATCTTCTTGATGGATGGATCCCTCTTCTTGACGGACGAATCATTATATAATGACCCTTATTCTTGGTATCATTTTTAACTTAGTGTCTTTTTCTGTCTGATGTAGGTATAGAGCTACCCGGCTGTCTGTTTTCCTCGTGCGTGGAATTTATTTGTCCAGCCCTTTGCTTTGAAGCTATGTGTGTCCTTAAAGCTTAAGAGTCTTCGGTTGATCATCATATAGTTGATTCTTGTCCCCCACCCCCGTCCAGCTAGTCTATTTCTTTTGATTGGAGCATTGAATCCCTTTATATTTGGAGTAATTATTCACAGGTTAGGAGTTACGAATGCTGTTTTATTCATATTTTGGGGGAGTGTTTGCAGTTTTCTTGTTCCTTTCTTCCCTTCTTGGTGCCATCCCTTGTGAATTTATGATTTTCCACGGTGCTATGTTTCGATTCCCTCTCTTTGTCTGTTGTGAACCTACTGCAGGTTTTGCCTTGTGGTTATCATGAGGTTTGCATAAAACGTCTTACTGAGGTAACAGTCTGTTTTATGCCAATAACAATTTAACTTTGATCACATTAAAAAGCTCTACCTTTTTACTCCCTCCTTTTATGTTTTTGATGTTGCAATTTATCTCTTTTTACATGACATATCCATTAGCAATTATGGTGGCTATAGTTATTTATTTATTTATTTTAGATTTTGGACTGGTCTATCCCTACGTGGCCCAGACTCAGGACTGATCCAAAGGAGCCTGGAGGTCAAGTCATGTAACACTCAGGTGCATAACTCACCCCTGTCCTCAGGCATCAAGCCCTCCCAGCCTACTGAACAGGGCCCATCCTTTCCCAGCAGGCCATCATCCTGAGGCCAGCAATCTTCTGCATACTGCCACTGGAAGGAGGCCTGAATTATTGTCACCATGAGACCCCACACAGCCCTGAGGTCCCAGAGGGTCCTTCGGGCCTAAGGTCCCACCTTGCCTTAGCTACAGTTATTTTTAGTATTCTATCCTTCAACATTTATACTAAAGTCAAGTGGTTAATACACCACCATATTATAACACTAGAGTATTCTGAATTTGTTTTTTTTTTTTTTATTTTTTACATTTATTTTTTGAGAGACATAGAGAGACAGAGCACAAGTTGGGGAGGGGCAGAGAACGAAGGAGACACAGAATCTGAACCAGGCTCCGGGCTCCGAGCTGTCAGCACAGAGCCCGAGGCAGGGGCTGAACTCACAAACTGTGAGATCATGACCTGAGCCGAAGCCGGACGCTCAACCGACTGAGCCACCCAGGCACCCCTAGAGTATTCTGAATTTGTATACTTACCTTTACCAGTGTTTGTATTCTTTCTTCCTGCAAAACCTACCAACAGCCTTTTGGGAGTTTCCTTTTAGGTTACAAGCTTATTTTCTCTTTCTGGTTTAAAACATTTTTTTTTTTTTGATTTTTGAAAATACTATTTTAGTGTCTTGGAGAGGATCTCTTTGAGTTTGTTTGGTGACCCATGAGCTTGATTAACTTCCCCTGATTTGGGGAGTTCTTGGCCATTATTCCTTTAAATAATCTTTCTTCCCCCTCTCCCTCTCTTCTTCTCCAGAACTGCAATCATTTGCAACTGGTTCCTTTGATGGTATCCCATAGATCCTGTTTTTCATCCTTTTTTCCTTTGTCCTTCTCTGACTGGATAATTTCAAGGTTCCTGTCTTCTAACTCAAAGATTTTTTTTTTTTCTGCTTGATTCATTCTGTTGCTGATGCACTCTAGGGCATCCCCTCCTCCATTCCATTCATTGTATTTTTCAGCTCTAGAATTTGTTTTCTTTAAAAAAAATTTTTTTTTAACATGTATTTATTTTTTAGGGACAAAGAGAGACAGACCATGAGCAGGGGAGGGGCAGAGGGAGAGGGAGACACAGAATCCGAAGCAGGCTCCAAGGCATCAGCACAGAGCCTGACGCGGGGCTCGAACTCACGATCTGCGAGATCATGACCTGAGCCGAAGTCAGACGCTCAACCAACGGAGCCACCCAGGCGCCCCTAGAATTTGTTTTCTGAAATGATTTCTATCACTTTGTTGAGCTTCTCATTTTGTTCATGTATTGTTTCTCCTATTTCTTTGAGCTGCTCTTCTGTGTCTTCTTTACCTTAGTGAGTTTCCTTAACATAGCTATTTTGAATTCTGTAGCGGGTAAATTGCAGATCTCCGTGCTTTGGGGATGAGTCACAGATTTTGTGATCCTTTGTTGGTGTCATGTTTGCTTGATTTTTCATAGCCCTTGAAGTTTTGCATCCCTGCCTTCACATCTGAAGGAGCGGTCACCTTCTCTGGTCTTTACTAACTGCTCTTGGGAGAGAAATATCCTCTGTCAGCTCTGCTAGAGATTCTGAAGCTTGGATCGATACACCTCCACACCCCTCACTCCCCCTTGCGGCAGAATTCTTAAGCTTGTGCGCCTTCTCTCCATCTTGCAAAGGACCAGAGAGAGTGCTGACAGCCTCACTTCCCCCCCCCACCCCCCAAAGGTAGCACTAACGCTCCAGTTTGTGGTCTCTTCCTGGGTCAGTTTTCTGCAGGTGCTCCCTAGTCACCTGCCGAAGCTTGCCCTTGACCCCATCAGGAGCATGCACAGCCAGCCAGCCGCTTAGATTTGAGACTGAGGTGCTCCTAGTGGCTCATAGACAGGCTTCTTCTCGGAAGAGGGATGATGCAGGTAAGGTCAAGCTGTTCCTCTAACTGCCTTCAGTGCATCCAAACTTGTGTGTGTGTGTGTATATATATATATATATATATATATATATATTTTTTTTTTTTTTTTTTTTTTCCTCAACAACATGCTGGAACTTCTCAGCCAGAGACCTGGAGTTACACAAAGGCCCTGTGATCTGTGGGTGATTGTCCAAGACGGTGTTTTCCAGGGGATCTTGGAATGTGACCAAGAAGGGGCTGGAGCCGGTCCGTAGGTCACCGCAGGGTCCGCAGCCAGGATGGAGGTCTGTATGCCTCTTGCCCGTTCCGTGGGTGGGCAACACTTCTCCTGAATCCGTGGTTCCCACAAAGGCACTTTTGTCTGTGAGCGGACACCAAATTGTCGCTGAGGAGGGGGACAGGAATAAGAAACCTCTCACTCCGGCATGATGCGGATGTCGCTCACCGCGTCTTGGCCCTTGGCTTTAGTTTCAGCCGCGGAGATAGTTTGGATTTGAGAGTTCGTGACTACCAATTTCTGTCTCCCGCGACATGGGCAGACACCGTGTGGACAAAAGGGACAGGGAGGCTGAAAGAGGTACGGGGCTCGCAACAGAGCCCTGGGCAAAGTGTTGGGAATGGTGAGCCAGGGTCAGCGTGATTTGGCTAAATGTTTGTGGTGCTCACCATTACCTCAAAGCCTTACTTTGGGTCCTGCAGGTGGGGTCTACAGTAGGGGAGCCAAGAGCCCAGGGAAATCGCTCACGGCCAGTATAGCACTGGGCTGTGGCAGGGAGGACTTGACTCAGCTCCCGAGACATCGGAAACGGCTCTCCTTAGGGTTACCGACTGTCTCAATACGCCCAGGACTGTCCCTTCATCTTGGGAAAACTTGGACAGGAGCGCCATTTAGCTATGAGATTAGAGCACAACCTTTGGGGTTGGAGGGCTTGAGAGACCCCTTAAGGCACACCTGTAGATTATACCACACACACACACACACACACACACACACACACGCGTGCGCGCGCGCACGCGCGTTTTCTTTTTTTTTAAAAAAACTTAACTTTAACATTTTCTCATGTCATTAAATATTCTTCTGTGAGACCATTTATAAGTACTGCATTCCAGGGGCGCCTGGGTGGCTCAGTCGGTTAAGCGGCCGACTTCGGCTCAGGTCATGATCTCACGGTTCGTGGGTTCGAGCCCCGCGCGGGGCTCGGTGCTGACAGCTCGGAGACCGGAGCCTGCTTCGGATTCTGTGTCTCCCTCTCTCTCTGCTCCTGCCCTGCTCACACTCTGTCTCTGTCTCTCAAAAAAGCGAATAAACATTAAAAAAAAATTAAAAAAATAAGTACTGCACTCCATCATATAGATGTAGCACAAGTTATTTAACAAAGCCCTTATTTTTGACATTTTGGTTGCTGATGGATAGGATTTTGACAGCTGAAAAAATCCTAAAAATGATGAAAAACAGTTTTTTTCTCATTTCCAAAATGCCATGAATTGTAAGAGCCACCATCAATTTAAATAGCAGCTTTTAAAGGAAAAAAAAAAAAAACCCCAGAAGAAACACGACATCGAGCATCCATTAAAAAAATGATCTAAATTACCCCTGTAATTTTTAATATCTGCTACTTCCCTTTTTAGAATCATTACCCAATTTGAATGTTTCTCACATTCAGGGCCTGAAGATTTTCCTGAGTGGTTCTTCTCTGCAAGCATTCCAAGCCACTCACTGCTTTTCATAACGTCCTCAAGGTTCTCGGTCTCTTTGGTACCGTTAATTTCATGACCTGGCAAGTGCCGTAGGGTACGACTCTCAGCCTGGACATTTACATGTGTAAGGCCTGTCGCTTTACATTTTGTGACTTACCTTCTATTTTGAGCCCTCCATGCAGGATTGGTGGGAAATCGTAGCACGGTTATTTCCTGAGTTCTTCTTTTCTCTTCTGGAATTTCCTTCTGGGAGACTTCCTTGACATGCAGCCATCGGATGGGGATGCTTGCGGACTCTGTTTCTTTTCCATGTGGCCTGTCGTGGCCAGTTCCAGTTGCTTCCTGATGCTTTCAGGCTCCACTTGGGACACACGCTTCAGCTTCCAAAGCTGCTCACCATGTACCTTTAGAGGTACCTCAATTGCCATTTCCTTCTTTGGTGTTTCGCTGCTCCCTTTCTCCTACTGCTACCAACAGATGGAGCTTAGATCCCCTCTCTCTCGGGCCATATTTCTTTTTTCTTTTCTTTCCTTTTTTTTTTTTTAACTTTATAATTAAAAAAAAAAATGGGGGCGCCTGGGTGGCTCAGTCGGTTGAGCGTCCGACTTCGGCTCAGGTCACGATCTCGCGGTCTATGAGTTCGAGCCCCGCGTCGGGCTCTGGGCTGACAGCTCAGAGCCTGGAGCCTGTTTCAGATTCTGTGTCTCCCTCTCTCTCTGACCCTCCCCCATTCATGCTCTGTCTCTCTCTGTCTCAAAAATAAATAAACGTTAAAAAAAAAAAATGGTTTCAGGAGTAGAATTTAGTGATTCATCCCTGAGGGGCCATATTTATTTTTGAACCTGTCGCACCCTCCCCCCTGAGGAAATAAGAGAGAAACGAACTCTTGGCTTGAAGTGGGGGGGCAAAGGGCAGAATGAGGAAAAAACCAGGGGTGACAGAGCACAGGTCACTGTCTCCGAGTGTTTTGTTTTCTTTTTCTTTCTGTCACACGATGTATAACAGGTTTTATCTTCAGGTACTCTTTGGCTGAAACCATAGTTTCATTTTGCCCCCCAAATTGAGTTATTTGTCACCAGAAGTGAAAGAGCTTCTCTTAAAAGTCAAGCAGACCCAGCGACAGATTTTTCACATGTATGCTCCACCAGGGTAGAGATGCTTATCTGTTTTGCCTCAAGCACCCAGAGCGGTTCCGAGCATATACTGCCTCATTTTGAGTAAAGATTAAGGACCCTACGTTAATGTACAATTGCAGTGACCATTAGATGAACGGATCCCTTCGACGCTTTGCAAAATTCTCCGTCGGCCTTTCTTAACCTCTTCTTCAGCTCTGAGGCTGACACTTTCTTCCGCCCTTGAATACAAGGTGCTTCCTAATTTCAGAAACCCCGGAAGGCTTTAAACATGTGTAGCTCAGCGTTGAAGAAGTCTGCAAGGCAGCTGACAACCAGGATGAGGCACGGTATGGGCAGCACTTTGATTTGTGTGAGTTCAGGGGTGGGACCCATGGGCAAATGGACATAGATGGGAAGGGCATAGATGAAGCGGCCTTGGTTGGGGCCGCGGGGAAGGTCAACGTGGATGGCGAGGGATGGATTTGCAGGACACAGCATGGGGTCGGAAGAAATGGTGCCCAGGGCCAGGGACGTGGGTTCGTGGGTTCGAGCCCCGCGTCGGGCTCGGTGCTGACAGCTCGGAGCCTGGAGCCTGTTTCAGATTCTGTGTCTCCCTCTCTCTCTGCCCCTCCCCTATTCACCCTCTGTCTCTGTCTCAAGAATAAATAAACATTAAAAAATTTTAAAATATTAGCTGCTAACACAGGTCCTATTAATTGATCCCTGGTGGATCTGATTGCTTTCGAATACCAGAATTTGCCCAACTAAACTGCTACCCGTGCTTCTATCTCAATGATAAGGCCAGAAAATTTTTTGATAAATATCTTACTGAAATCCAATTATGCTGTATCATCAGCATTCTCCTGGTGTGCCAGGTTAGTAACGCTAAAAATACGAAGCGAGATGAGCTATCATGGCATTTTCTTGGCAAACCTCTACCGGCCCCTGGTGACCTCCACTGCCACGCTCAGTAGCCCAGTCTAAACTCTCCAGAGGCCGCCTTTAAAAACCCACAGTATGTCTGAGCATCTTCAGTCTCCTGACAGCTCCATTATTCAAGACATTGCTCCAATTCCCTTCGTGAAAAAAAGTGCAGATCAGCTACGAGGATCGCGGTTAGCTGATGGTTTCCAAAATGTTTGTATTTTGGGATCCATCTTGGTTTCGGGGCTGAGGCCACGCTCTTCCTGGGCAGCCCCAGCCAACAGCTGGAGCCAATGGCAGAGGCAGGAAGGTCTGGCCATGTCTGCTCATCAAGGGATACCTTTAATGGGGAATCTTGGCTCTAGAGCTCCCTGTTGGGTTGACTAAGGCTTGTCAGATCTGCATCATGGTTTGAAGTTCTCCCTGCCCCAAGCTGCTTCCTCTCCCCTTACCTTTCCCGAGCATCTCCTACCAATAAATCTTTTGCAGTCCAAACTGCACCTCTGACTCTGCCTCCTGGAGGACCCAACTGACACGCACATGATTGTTCTATGCTCTCCTGGCATTGGTCCTGGGATCAAACGTCTAAGTTTTAGAGGCAGGCGGTTGGAAATAATTTGTTTAGCCTGAAGTCCCAAGGAAAAGGTCCCCTGATTCCTTTAGGTGGCTTGGTGTTTGTTTCTTTCTCAACAATGTTAACCCTACTCTTTCCTATTTGGAAATTATTCCCCTTGATATAAAAGATGGCAACCCAACAGAGTTCAACTTTCTCTCTGTCAGCACCTTCTGCCCCAAGAGGTAGCTCTGTTCTCTTGTGGTTCTTCTTTAGATGATCATGGTTAAAAAATTGCCCCTGAACATATTTATAACACCTAGTTCTCCACTTTTTAATTTTCCTGACCAGGACTTCAAAATCACTGATGATACTTTGGATTGCGGAGACTTCTAGAGTTTTATAAAGCACTTTCACATTGATTATTCCGCTCCATTCTTCTAATCACCCTCATGACGTTGGTTTTAGTTTCTTGCTGCTTTCTTATTCCGGCTTCCTTTTGGGATTCTTTTCTTCCATCCTGCAAAAGACCCCTACTTCCTCTCCAGTAAGTTAGCTCATAGAAGATGTTACTCAAGCCCTGTCTCCTCCTCTGAAGCCAGGAGATCGGTTTGTACCTACCTCGTTCCCACTGGTGAGTGACTCGGGCAGGAGGGCAAACCTGGTGATGCCCATCAAGCTGGGAGAAGCCTTCTCACATTGTCCATAACCCTTGCGTGGCAAGAGAAAGGGCTATCTTTTAGGGCTTCCTTGATAACTCTGCCCCAAACAGTTCATGAAGCTGACTTTTTGAAACATAGGTTGCTGCAGACTCCTGGCCACTTTCCGCCCCTCGGTAGGTCCTCTGATGCTGGACGCGTGGTCTTTTCCCTGAGTTGAAGAAATAGAAGAAAGAATCCATGAAGGCCCCTTAGTTATTATTTTCAAATACCATCTTTAAATTTTTTTTTAATGTTTGTTTATTTTTGAGAGAGGGACAGAGCATGAGCGGGGAAGGGGGAGAGAGACAAGGAGACCCAGAATCCGAAGCTGGCTCCGGGCTCCGAGCTGTCAGCACAGAGCCCTACACGGGGCTCGAACTCAGGAGCCGCGAGATCATGACCTGAGCCAAAGTCGGACGCTTAACCGACTGAGCCACCCAGGCGCCCCTCAAATACCATCTTTTAAAAAACGAATACAGGGGCACCTGGGTGGCTCAGTCAGTTGAGCGTCTGACTCTTGCTTTCCGCTCAGGTCATGATCTCACGGGTCATGAGTTCGAGCCCTGCGTCGGGCTCTGCGCTGACCCTGCGGAGCCTGCTTGGGATTCTGTCTCCTCTCCGCCCCTCCCCCGCTTGCTCTCTGTATCTTTCTCAAAAATAAATAAACACTTAAAAAAAAACAAATATAAAAACAATGCATCTTCTTACTAGAAACCTTGGAGGATGCCAAAGAAAAATAAAGTAAATGTTAACAGTTCTGAGTATTAGCCTTTATTTTTTTCAGTGTGTTTATGCCATACTTGTTTTTTCACTTAAAAATACACTGAAATAATTTTCTGTGTCATTAAACAATTTTCTTCAGGGAGGATTTTCCATGGATGTGTAGTATGTGCCATGATCTATTGAACCAGTCCCTGTTATTAAGACATCTGCTAAAAATTATGCATGATTTGGTTTGCAAAGGGCAAGGTTTCAAAACAAAACACTTTATTTTGGTTCCTGAGAGCTTTGGAAAGGTATATCAGATCGGATTATCTTTAACTGCGAGTTACAAAATATTCCTACTGGCACTGGTCTAAATATTACAAAGTCTATTATCTCATGTAAGAAGTTCAGAGATTCACTGGGCTCTGGCTGCTCAAATAGGTCATCAAGGAAACTGGATCTTGCCGTCTCTCCACTTGGTAGATGAGGTGAGTCAGTTTTCCCTGCAGGCTGGTTTCCTGGTCCTGAATTGGTGGCCGCAGTCCTGGGCATCACACTCTGACATGTCAACTTCCAGCGGAAGAATAGGGGAGGGCTCTCGTTTTCTTGTTGGAGCAGAGAACTATTTCCCAGAGTTCTCCCTTCAGATTTCCCAGAATTCTCCCTTCTCGCCGGCTAGGACTGGATCAGATCCTACCCCATCACTGGGAAGAGGACTGAGATCACCATGGTTGGCTTGGCTCTATCTTTAGAGCTGTGGATAGGGATATATTTTCTTGCGTGCTCTATTGGGGCACCTGGGTGGCTCAGCCGGTTAAGCGTCCGACTTCAACTCAGGTCATGATCTGGCGGTTCGTGGGTTCGAGCCCTGCTTTGGGCTCTGCGCTTACAGCTCGGAGCCTGGAGCCTGCTTCAGATTCTGTGTCTTCTGTCTCTCTCTTTCTGCCCTTCCCCTGCTTGTGCTCTCTGTCTCTCTCTCAAAAATAAATAAACATTAAAAAAAAGTGCCTTATCAAGCCAGCTACTACTATGGACAACTGGGGTTCAATCCGCTAGGGGATTCTGAGAGAGTGAACTGCACACACTTCAGGGTTATTTCAGCTGAAGGACAAGGAGCTGGGGGTGTTTCCAGACCCACACTCTTAGCAGTGACTGATTGAGGGCCACTCTGGGGGATATGAGCTCCATGGTCCTTCTAGCCTGCCCCCCCACCCCCCACCGAGTGAACTGTGATGGTCCAAAAAGGCCTCAGGCAAAGCACTGCAGTGTTTGAAGTTGGAAGGCATCCGTTAAGTGGCAAGTAAGGGACTGAAGGAAGGGCCAAGGGTGCGTGTCCACAGCGTCCGTCAAGGTGAGAAGGCAACAGCGTGTACCACGGGAGGCACCTAGGGAACTGCTGAAGGAAAGGTTGAAATCCTCCAGTGCAGGCTGAAGACCAAGGCTAGTCCATACAGCAGAAGGGATCACAGAGCTGTAGAGCTGGAAACAATCTTGGCAATGATCCAGACTAGTTTCGTCTCCTACGCCCTTTTACCTGAGGCCAGAACAGGTGCATCGATGCAGATCTTGGGATGGGGACGCCGGCAGGACTAGCGACCTAACCGAATGTGTGTTTAGGGCGCCGGCCAAACAGGAGCATCAGTTCGGGGGGCAAGAGTTTGGTATTTCAAGTACCGAGGTTGTCGTTATGGAACCATTCGGAATTCTGTTAAGCTTTCTTGCACTTACTTTACAATGTGAGTTAGGTTTATTGTGAATCACTGTGTATATGGGGTGTGGCATCTACTGTTCTTGAGCCTTTGGGCTTCTTCTGAAGTTTCTGATCCAGACCTGAAGCCTAGTGAGCCTAGTGAGCGCCGCCTGACCCCAGGCTCCTTCTTCCAAGGGAAGCACTGTCACTGCTCTGCCCTGGGGCTGCCGTCGTCAACAGGGGGCTCCGATGAATGGGCCTGAGGCCACTTTGCTCTTCTGAGAGTATCACCCTCCGGATTGACTCAGGATTGAGAGGTGCACTGTTGGGTTGGAAGATACATAGGGATGTGGTTCAATGTTTCCTCTTTCTGTAATGTTTACTTATTTTTGAGAGACACAGAGAGAGAGACAGAGACAGAGACAGAGCATGAGCGGGGGAGGGGCAGAGAGAGAGAAGGAGACGCAGAACCCGAAGCAGGCTCCAGGCTCTGAGCTGTCCGCCCAGAGCCCGACACGGGGCTGGAACTCACCGACTGCGAGATCACGACCTGAGCCGGGGTCGGCCGCTTAACCGACTGAGCCACCGGGACGCCCCTGTGGTTCAGTGTTTCTTGAAGTATGTTTTTGGGGAAAACAAACCTGCGAGAATGCTCATAGGTTTTACAAGCATAGTATGACACAGGGAATAAAAGTTACAGCATAGAGAATACAGCCAATGAGAACATAATAGCGTTGCATGGTGACACTTGTGATGAGCAAAACGTGGAGATGGTGACCCTCTATGTTGTATACCTGAAACTGATGTAACACTGTGTGTCAACTATACTCCAATGAAAAATTTGAAAAAAAAAAAAAAAAACCAACCCAGAATAAACGCATTTATGGTCGCATAAGTGTGGTTTTTGTTTCTGTTGTGTTTAACTGCGAGGCTTGTTAGAGCTCTTGAAATGTCAAATTGCTCTACGAAATTCCAAGAGAAAAAAATAGCGTGAAGTGTCTCCTACAATTTAAAAAGTTTAAAAATTCTCAGTTGCTTTGCACTAAGAAAAAAAACCCCAAGGAACCAAAAAACCATGGGATGCCTGGGTGGCTCAGTCAGTTAGGCGTCCCACTCCATTTCAGCTTAGGTCCCGATCTCACGGTTCGTGAATTCAAGCCTCTCGTCGGGCTCTGCACTGGTAGCGTGGAACCTGCTAGGGATTCTCTCCCTCTCCCTCTCTCTCTGTTCCTCCCCCCCTTCTGCTCTGTCTCTCTCTCTCAAAATAAATAAATAAACTTAAAATTTTAAACTAAAAAACCCTCCAGTTTATCCATTTCTCCCACTTACCACCCCCCACCTCTTACAGCCACCAATCTGTTCTTTGCATTATTAGCTTGGCTTCTTGTTTTTTTGTTTTTCGTTTTGGTTTTATTTGTTTGTTTTTTAAGATTCCATATATAAGAGAGATCATACAGTATTTGTCTTTCTTGGTTTGACTTACTTCACTTAGCGCGATGCCCTCGAGGTCCATCCATGCTGTTATGACTGGTACGATTTCATTCTTTATTGTGGCTGAAGAATATTCATATATATATATGTATATATGAATATACATATATATGAATATGAATATATGAATATTCATATATATGTATATGTATATATATATATGGTGATTGTATACATATCACAATTTCTTAACCCATTCATCCATCAATGGAGACTGTTTCCATGTCTTGGCTATTATAAATTATGCTGCAGTGAACAAGGAAATGCTGATATCTTTTAGGGACAGTGATTTCATTTCCTCCAGATATCTACCCAATAGCAAAACTGCTGGATCATAGGGTAGTTCTATTTTTAATTTTTTGAGGAACCTCCATACTGCTTTCCACAGTGGCTGCACCGATTTATATCCCCACTGACAGTGCACGAGCGGTCCCTTTTCTCCACATCCTCGCCAACGGTTGTGATTTATTGTCTGATACTAGCCATTCGGACTGGTGTAGGTGATAGCTCATTGTGGTTTTGATTTGCAGTACTCTGATATTCATGATGTTAAGCACCCTTTCAGGTACCTGTTGGCCATCTGGATGCCTTCTTTGGGAAAATGTCTGTTCAGATCCTTCTGCCCATTTTTAATTGAATTGTTTGATGTTTTGCTATAGAGTCAGAAGAGTTCTTTACATATTTTGGATATCAGCCCCTTATCAGATGTATGATTTGCAATTCTTTTCTCCCTTTTAGTAGGTTGCTTTTACATTTTGTTGACCTTTCTTCCTTCCTCCTTCCTTCCTTCCTTCCTTCCTTCCTTCCTTCCTTCTTTCTTTCCTTTCTTCTTTCTTTCTTTCTTTTTTGCTGTACGGAAACTTTTTAGTTTGATCGAGTCACATTTGTTTGTTTTTCCTTTTGGTGTCATATTAAAAAAAATCATCACCAAGACCTATGTCAAAGGGCTTACTGCCTATGTTTTCTTCTAGGAGTCTTAGGGTTTCAGGTCTTACGTTCAAATATTTGATCCAATTTGAGGTTATGTTTGTGTATGATGTAAGAACCTAGTCCAGTTCCATTCTTTTGCATGTGGCTGTCCAGTTTTCCCAGCCCCATGTATTGAAGAGACTGTCCTTTCCCCGTTGTGGATTCTTGGCTCTTTTGTTGTCAATTAATTGATCATATATGCATGGGTTTACTTGTGAGGTCTCATTTCTGTTCGCTTGTTTTCCTACAGTTTTTTTGAACACACACCTTCTTTGGAAATGCTAATATGGTCTCTACCTAACCATTTTAGAGGTCCAGTCTTGTGAACGTCTTGGGTTGCCTGATTCATCCTGAATGGGGAATTGAGGCCTGGTCTATGTTTTCCTTTCCCAGGACAATCCTTCCGGCTTCCTTCAAACTGTGTTTCCTAGCTGCCTTCTCTTGGAAGAGGCTTCAGTGGTCTGCCTTAGATCAATCAGTGTCATCTATTTGCAAGGGCCTTTGCTTGACAAAGAGACGAGAGCCAACAGGTAAACTCCCCGCAAAGTTGCCAAGGTTGGTGGGATTGTGGGACCCTTACCGGCAGACCGTCGGGCTCCGAGGGGCCCCTCGGTGCTTTTCTTCAGAAATCTTTTCATTCTCCAAACATTTTCAAATTGTTGTTTCCTTTCCTTTCTTGTGACACAGTCAAAAGAGGCAGGTTTTTTTTTTTTTTTTTTTTTTTTTTTTTTTTTTTTCCTGTGGAAAAACAACGCTGGGTTCTGGTTTCTCTTTGTTGGAAGAGAAAGACTTGAAGTGGGCCTCACGGGCCTGAACTATCAGATACACAAACTATGTGGGGATCCCCTGGCTACTGGCTACAAGTATGGGCTCCCAACGTGGCTTAGTATCATCTGTAGGTTTGGCCCAACTGTAATTTGTAATTGGAAAGGGCTTTGTCCTCTGTGGCCCTTCCATCAGTCATGGGCCATAAACTTGGCACAAAGATTCCACAACATGAGAGAAGGGAGATGTGACGTTTCATAAGGCGGCTGTTGGTTCTTGATGTAAACCGTCAGATCCGATTGGTGATAAGGCCAAGTTCAGACATCGTAAGCTCCTTAAACCAGTGAGTGAGGGAGCAGGGGAGCTAAGTGGCTGTCTGGAACGGGTGCTCCTTTCCAAGTCAGGAATGAAGAAGCTTTTAAAATATTTCTCAAAGCAGTTGTGGTCAAAGAGAGGGGAATATGTGTCTTGGAGGGGAAAGGAGATGATTTTCACGCGTCCCTAAACCCCCAACTGGGATAAAAACGCAGGTAGGTTTCATCAAGGCATAGTAATTTTGTAGCGGTCCAGAGATTTGCCGACTTGACCAATGAGGCCTTGGTTTTTGGAAGGATGGAAAACAGTAACGTCGATGGCGTCCGGAGATGGTTTGTTTTCTGTCCCTTTACTTTCTCTACCCGCCTTCTAGGTGTTTATGAGACAAGATGAGTCCTAAGCAACTGCCAGTCATCATTGGAAAACGTGCTTTTAACTTAGCTGGTGGGTTTTAAAATCTAACTCCTTCTCTGGGGGTGGGGGGCCTGTTCGTAGCCCCTCCCCCCCATGAAGACATCTAATGGTACTTTCCATAAGCGGGTAACACATTTCCCTGTTTCTGCGTTCCCCTCCACTCCACGATCCAGTGAAGTCAGATTCTCCCTGCGAAGGTTTTAGGCCTCTCTTGGGGGTCCTCGTGGGCAAGATTTAAATAGTTCCAGATCAGCTGTCTCTCCAATGCCATTCTCAGGCTCCCCAAACTCTGAGAGTGTGGGCTACCCCCAACACAGCAAACTCCTCCCAGCTGCCAGATCTCTGCCCTGTGAGAACTTTTTGTCATGAGCTGGACGCCAAGCCATTGTATTTCCCCCAAGTTCTGGGGATGCCTTTCAGACACTCTAGGTGATCCTGTTGCAACCTTACATTGGCTTGAGGTGAGCTCGATAACTCCAGAAAAATTCCATCTAAAATCCTTCTTCCCTTAGGAGGCACCTGTGAAGCTCAGTTGGTTGAGCATCCAACTCTTGGTTTCGGCTCAGGTCATGATCTCGCAGTTCGTGAGTTCGAGCCCCGCATCGGAGCCTCCCTTGGATTCTGTTCCTCCCCCACTCGCAATCTGCTTCTCTCTCTCTCTCAAAAATAAAGATTTAAGAAAAAAAAAAGAGTGCAGATGTTCTACTGGGGAGTAGCACCTGTGCCAGGGAAAGGAGGAAACAGGATTGGGCAGGGGAAACCATCAGACTGTGATGAGACCCCCTCCTCACCCCAGGAGAGAGGTCTGGAGACACGGATGACCAGCTCCAGGAGTCTTGCGTTGGACGGAGATGGCAAGGCCTGTTGCCACCGCCTTGCGCAGTCGGTTGCCCCGGGGGGGCTGCCCAGGAAGCAAGTGCCCTCAGCTATCACCTCTTTACTCCGTCATTCCCTGGGAGCAATGACCGCCGTACCCTGGGAAAGGAATGACCTTAGTTTGAAGGCCCAGGCGAACCTTGATGAAGCAAACGGGTGGAAGCTGTAAGTTAACCACACTTTCCAGAACTGGACAGCAAGTTCTTCCCTGAAGGGGGTCTGACACAAAACTTAGTCCATATGCTCTGAGACCAAGTACAGATCTTTTGGCTATCTTTCCCTGTCTTCCTGTCTCTCTCTGAGAAGCCTGTGTGGCTTCCTCTGTCACTTCATTCAGGCCTCTCCCGAAGTGGCCTTCTCAGAGAGGCTTCCTGTCATCACCGTGTCTTCATCCCAATTGGGGCAGGGATCTTGTCTCTTTGGTTCCTTAAATATCCCAGACCTGGTACGCCGTCTTACACGTATTTTTGAACGACTAAATGAATCTGGGTTGCTTGCTCCCCTTGCTTTCTGGTCTCCTTGCTCTGGCACAGAGTGGGGAGGGGGGCTTGGGTCACAGGGCTGAGTTGTTTACACAGCCCTGCTCCTCCAGGGTTCCTGCCCCTGCTCACTGGTGTCAGCAAAGACGTGAATGTGAAAAAGATCACACTTGTCTCCACACGACTAAACAATGTTGATCAGACTTTTCTGAAGGCCCAGGGCTAAAGAGGAACACTAAAAATTGGAATATTTCGGATGTCTGTCCCTGTGGCCCAAGGGAAAATATGTTAAGCCTTTATTATGGGCTGAACTGGGTTCCCCCATAACTTGTGTTTAAGTCCCAAGCCCCAGTCCCTGAAAATGTGACTGGATTTATACATCGGGCCTTGAAAGAGGTAATTAAGGTTAAATGAGGTCAGTAGAGCGGGCCCTCATCCAATATGCTTGGTGTCCTTGTGAAAAAGAGGAGATTAGGACACAGGCACAGAGGAATGAAGACGAGATGACACATGGAGACACTGGCTATCTACAAACCAAGTGGAGAGGTCTCAGAAGACAGAAGAAACAATCCTGCCAACACCTTGATCTTAGACTTCTAGCCTCCAGAACCATGAGAAAATAAATTTCTGGTTCATGAGTTCGAACCCTGTGTTGGAAGCCTGCTTTGGATCCTCTGTCCCCTTCTCTCTCTGCCCCTCCCCTGCTTACACACACACACACTCTCTCTCTCTCTCAAAAATAAATAAACATAAAAAAGATTAAAGTAGGGAGATACCTTGATTGCCGGCCTTGTGCCCTCAGGCACATAGTCCAATTCCTAGCCAGGGCTGCTTTCCTGAAAAAAAAGTTTCTTCGAGAAGAGAAATCAAGGAATTGATCCCATTTGCAATTGCACCCAAACCCATGAGATACCTAGGAATAAACCCAACCAAAGAGGTAAAAGATCCGTACTCTGCAAACTATAGAACACTTATGAAAGAAATTGAAGACAACACAAAGAAATGGAAAGACCTTCCATGCCCAGGGACTGGAAGAACAAACATTGTTAAAATGTCTCTACTCCCCAAAGCAATCTACACGATTAATGCAATCCCTATCAAAATACCAACAGCCTTTTTCACAGAGCTAGAACAAACAATCCTAAAATTTGTATGGGGCCACAAAAGACCCCAAATAGCCAATCTTGAAAAAGAAAACCAAAGCTGAAGGCATCGCAATTCCAGACTTCAACTGATATTACAAAGCCGTAGTGATCAAGATATCAAGACAGTATGGCACCGGCACAAAAACAGACACAAACATCAATGGAACAGAATGGAAAACACAGAAATGAACCCACAACGATATGGTCAGCTAACCTTCACCAAAGCAGGAAAGAATATTCAATGGAAACAAATCTCTTCAACAAATGGTGTTGGGAAAACTGGAAAGCAACATGCAAAAGAATTGAGCCGGACCACTTTCTTACACCATGCACAGAAATAAATCCAAAATGGATGAAAGGCCTAAATGTGAGACAGGAAACCATCAAAATCCTAGGGGGAGAATACAGGCAGCAACCTCTTTGACCTTGACCAGAGCAACTTCTTACTAGACACATCGCTGGAGGCAAGGGGAACGAAAGTAAAAATGAACTATTGGGACCTCGTCAAGACAAAACCTTCTGCACAGCGAAGGAAACAATAAACAAAATTGAAAGGCAACCTTGGGAATGAGAGAAGATATTTGCAAATGACATATCCGATGAAGGGTTAGTATCCAAACTATATAAAGAACTTATAAAACTCAACACCCAGAAGACAAATAATCCGGTTAAAAAAGGAGCAGAGGACACGAATAGACATTTTCCCAAAGAAGACATCCAGAGGGCCAACAGACACAAGGGGAGATGGTCAACATCACTCACCATCAGGGAAATGCAAGTCAAAAGCACAATGAGATCAGAACTCACACCTGTCAGAATGGCTAAAATTAATAACACAGGAACCAACAGGTGTTGGTGAGGGTGTGGATATAGGGGAAGCCTCTTGCACTGTTGGGGGGAAAGCAAACTGGTATGGCCACTTTGGAGAACAGCATGGAGGTATCTCAAAAAAATGAAAAAATAGAACTACCCTAGGATCCAGCAATTCACTACTAGGTATTTACCTAAAGGCTACAAAACTACAGATTCGGAGGAGCACAGGCAGCCCAATGTTTGTATCCACTATCCACAATAGCCAAATTATGGAAAGAGCCCAAATGTCCATCGACTGATGAGTGGATAAAGAAGATGTGGTTGGGGGGGGGAGCGCCTGGGTGGCTCAGTCAGTTGAGCGTCCGACTTCGGCTCAGGTCATGATCTCACGGTCCGTGAGTTCGAGCCCTGTGTCGGGCTCTGGGCTGACAGCTCAGAGCCTGGAGCCTGTTTCGGATTCTCTGTCTCCTTCTCTCTCTGACCCTCCCCTGTTCATGCTCTGTCTCTCTCTGTCTCAAAAAAATTTAAAAAACGTTAAAAAAAAAATAAAAAAAAAATAAAAGAAGATGTGGTGTATGTTTACAATGGAATATTATTCGGCGATCGAAAAGAATGAAATCTTGTTACTTGCAACAACATGGATGGAATTAGAGTGTGTCATGCTAGGTGCAATAAGTCAGCCAGAGAAAGACAAGTACCATACGATTTCACTCCCATGTGAAATTTTAAGAAACGAAACAGATGAACATGGGGGAAAAAAGAGAGGCAAACCAGAAAACAGACTCTCAACTATGGACAACAAATTGAGGGTTGCTGGCAGGGTGTTGGGCGGGGAGACGGGCTAAGTGGGTGAGGCGTGTTAAAGGGGACACTTGTTGGGATGAGCCCTGGGTGTTGTACGAAAGTGATGAATCAGTGAAGTCCGCGCCTGAAACCAATATTACACTGTATGTTAACTAACTGGAGTTTAAATGAAAACTTTAACGAAAACAGGAAAGAAAAGTTTCTTTAATACTGCACGGTGTGAATTTCCATCCCCTGCCCAGAGGCCATGCCTGGGGTGTAATCGTGACTCTGCGTGGGGGGCTACCAGGGAGTTAACAGCGGTCGGCGGAGTTTGGATCTTTTGTACGAAATGTGGAAAAGTCCTAGGTCCTCCCTGGCTGCCAAAAGCCTGCGTTTCTGAACTCACTTTGCTTGCCAGAGGAGGGCGGACTGTGGGAGGGCTAGATGAGGAATTAGGAGACAGGAAGGAAGTAGTCACGGCAGTTCAGATAAGAGGGGATTATGGCTTGGGTCACGGCTCAACGAGGAACGTGAAGGAAAGAACGATGGCCAGGATGTGTGCGAGAGACGACTCAAGTTTGACTGCAAGGTTTTATCCTGAGCAGCTGGGTGAATGGCGGTGTCATTTACTAAGACGGGAAAGCCTCGGGGAGGATTGGAGGTTGAAGGGAAATTATGACTCTGGTTCTGGACATGTTAACATGCTGCACTGTGAATTGGATAGCCCATTCGTGATGTCAGTGAGATGTCCAGGTCAAGGTCAGAGGAGAGGTCCAGGCTGGTGATTGGTGATTGTGTCTAAAAGCCCAAATTATCTATGAGATCAACTGGGGAACAGGTGTAAAATAACCCCTAGGACACTCCAAACTGTAGAGGTCAGGAGGAGGAGAAGGATCCAGCAATGCAAAGGAGCAGCTAGTGAGATACTAGGAAAGCCAAGAGATGGGTCATTTGGAAGTCAAATGAGAGAAATGTTTCTAGAAAGAGGGAATGATGGATTGTGTCAAAAGCTACTAACACGGCTCGCTTCGGCAGCACATATACAAATGCTACTAACAGATGGTTTTCATTTCTCGTGACTTCAAGCACTGCGGCAAAGAACATTCTCATTATTGGGTGTCTTCACGGGCATGAGTTTCTCGAGGGTTGGCACCCGGAAGTGGAACTCTCAGGTCATGAGGTGTGAACATCTTCCGTTGTTGTTGTTTTTTGTTTTTTTTTAAAGTTTATTTATTTATTTTGAGAGAGACAGAGAGAGCACAAGCAGGGAAGGGGCAGAGAGAGAGGGACACAGAGGATCCAGAGAGCCTCTGGAAGGATCCAGAGAGCTGCCTGCGGGGCTCGAACTCATGAACCGTGAGATCATGACCTGAGCCGAAGTCAGACGCTTAACTGAATGAGCCACGCAGGCGCCCCTTCAGTTGTTTTTTTTTTTTTTTTTTTTTTAGTGTTTATTTTGAGAGAGACCGAGTGTGCGCACGCGCGAGTGGGGGAGGGGCAGAGAGGGGGGAGAGAGAGAATCCCAAGCAGGTTCCACACTGTCAATGGAAAGCATCTTCAGTTTTAATAGGCAGCTCATCCTCACAGCCCTTGATGTTATCACACATTATTCTTTTTTACGATCTGATGGGTATGAACGGCTGTCTCCTTCTTTGTCACTTTCATTGTCCTCGGTACTCTTGTCTTGAAGCCTCTTGTCATATGTTTGCTGGCCATTTTGGCTTCTTCCTGTTTGAATGATCTATTTATATCCTGTGCCCATTTTTTCTATTTGACTGGCTGGTTGGTTTATGAGTTCTTTAAAAAAACATTTTTCTCTCCTCTAGCTTACTTTATCGTGAGAGTAAAGTATGTATTACATGTCACACACAAAATATGTATGAATCGGGTGCTTGTGTTATTGGTAAGGCTTCTGGTCAGCAGTAGGCTGCAAGTAGTTAAGATTTGGGGGAGTCAAAAGTGAAACGCAGATTTTTCAACTGCATGGGGCGGCTGGTGCCCCGAACCCCCGTGTTATTCAAGGGTCCACTGTATTCTGGGTGTTGATCCTTTGTAGACTTCGTAAGTGTTTTTCTTTCTTGTTTCTCTCTTTTTTGATGTCAGTATCAAGGACTTCTTCCTTGCCCCAAATGTATAAATAAATTCTCCTACATTATCTTCTAAAAGTTAAAAGATTTACTTAGGTATCTAATCCATCAGGAATGAATTTCTGTGTTGGGATCTATTTTTATCTTTTTATAAGAATCACAGATTATCTCGGTATCCTTTATTGAATTCTTGTTTTATATAGGTACACCCGTGAAACCCAAACCCTTATCATGATACAGAACATTAGTATTATAATTCCAGAAAGCTTCTTCATGCCCCTTTCCTGTGGGCTCTCCACCCCCAAACACCGCTGTTCTGAGTTTTTTTTCACCACAGATTAGTTTTTCTTGTTCTGGAATTTCATTTACATGGAATCAAGCAAAATACATTCCTTTGTGTAGTGAATTTCACTCAGCACGGCGGTTTTTAGAGTCATACATGGTGTTGTATGTACCGGTTTCTTCCGTTTTATCACCAAGTAGTATTCAGTTGTATGGATATACCATCATTTACTGGTTTCTATGCGCTTTTTTTTTCCTTTTTGAGAATCTTTTTATTTCGGGTTAATTCTCAATTCGCTCAAGGTTGCAAAGACGGTATAGAGAGACCTCGTGCCCCCTTCCCCCAGTTTCCTCCAGGAGTTGCATGTTACGTAACTACAGTACAACATCAAAACCAGGAAATTGGCATTGGTACAACGTATGTGTGTGGATCTGTGATTTTATCACCAGTGTAGATTCGTGTAACCGCCACTGTAATCAAGACACAGAACTAGTCGATCCACACCAAGCTCTCCCTCCTGCTACACTTTTATAGTCGTATCTCCGTCCCTGACCCCTGGCAACTACAATTCTGTTTACCCATAATTTTGTCATTTTGAGGATGTTACGTAAATGGCATCATATCGTATGAGACCTCTTGAGATTGGCCTTCTTCGCTCTGCATGACACTGCTTCGTCCTATGGATAGTTTGCTCCTTTTTATTACTGAGTAGTATACTATGGTATGAAGGTACCACAGTTTAACCAGTCACCTCTGAAGGATATTTGGGTTGTTTCCAGTTTTTGCTTATTATTGGGAAAACTGCCATAGACATTTGTGTACAGGTTTTTGGGTGAATATAAATTCCCAGTCCTCTGGGATCAATGTTCTCCAGAGTGGCTGTGCTCTTTTATATTCCTATCAGCAACGTGTGAGAGATATCGTTTGTCTCCATCCGTGCCAGCATTTGGCGTTTCACTATTTTTTCTTTAGGTGTCGAGTAGGTTTGTAGTGCTATGTCATCGTGGTCTTGATTGGCATTTCCCGAACGGCTAGGAAAGAATATCATTCCAAGTGTCTTTTCAACATCTGTATAACCTCTTTGATGAAATGTCCCTTCATGGCTTTGTCCCCCTTTTTAAAACAAGGTCCATTTATTTATTTTGAGAAAGAGAGAGAGCTCAAGCAGGGGAGGGGCAGAGAGGCGGGGGAGAGAGAGAATCTCAAGCAGGCTCCACGCTGTCAGTGCAGAGCCCAACATGGGGCTCGATCCCACAAACCATGAGACCGTGACCTGAGCCGAAATCAAGAGCCGGAGGCTTAACTGACTGAGCCACCCAGGCGCCCCTCTTCTTCCTCTTTTCAGTACATTTTTTTAGCTGTGGGGTTTTGAGAGTTCTTTATCTATTCGAGATATGAAGGATCACTCAGGTAAACCTGAGTGAAGGATGCACAAGGCCTCTCTACTTGTATGTGGCTGGATTCTCTTTTGTTCCATGGATCCACATGTCTATCCCTCTGCCAGTAACACACAGTCTTGACTACTCTGGCTATATAATGTCTTGCTTTTGCCTAGAGTGATCCCTCCCATTTTATTCTTCCTTTTCCAAATTGCTTTAGCAATTCTAGGTCTTTGTATTTCCATATACATTTTAGACCATGCTTGTCACTATCTGTCAAAAGATTTTGCTGGATTTTTGATGGACATGGCTTTACGATATAAATTGTCGACCATGCTTGTCAATATCTACAAAGAACCTTGCTGGATTTCTTACGGGAATTGCTTTAAACCTGCGTACCAGTTTGGGGGAGAATTGATCTCTTTATAATGCTGAGTCTGCCAAATCACAAACACAGTGTGTCTTCCCATTTATTTAGATCAGAGATCTCTGATCTAAATAAGTTTTGTAGTTTTCGGCATCCAAGTCCTGTACCTATTTATTTGTATTTACACCTAAGCATTTCATTTTGGGGGCAATTGTGAATGGTGTTGTGTTTTAAATTTTGTGCCTATGTGTTCATGGCTAACATATGGAAATACGATTTTTAAAAAAATTTTTTTTAACGTTTATTTATTATTAAGAGACAGAGCATGAACAGGGGAGGGGCAGAAAGAGAGGGAGACACAGAATCCGAAGCAGGCTCCAGGATCTGAGCTGTCAGCACAGAGCTCGACGTGGGGCTCGAACTCACAAACCACAAGATCATGACCTGACCCGAAGTCAGATGCTTAACCGACTGAGCCACCCAGGCGCCCCTGGAAATACAATTGAGTTTTATATGTTGATTGCGTATCCTGTGATCTTGTTAAACTAACTTATTATAAGAGTTTTTTTTTGTAGATTTCTTATTATTTTCTATGCAGATTATCATGTCATCTGCAAATAGGGAGTTTTATTTCTTCTTCTTTCCAATCTGTATGCGTTTTATTTCCTTTTCTTGCCTTATTGTGATGGCTTGGATTTGGAGCCCTATTTGAGTAAGAGTAGTGACAGCAGACATCCTCGCCCTGTGTATTAGTTTCTTGTGGACGTTGTGAAAACTTACCACAAACTTGGTGGCTTAGAACAGCAAAAATCTATTCTCCCGCAGGCCTGAATGCCAGAAGTACGCGATCAGTTTCACTGAGCTGAAATCAAGATGCTGGTAAGGCCGTGCTCTCTCTGGAGGCCCTAGGGGGAGACTCTGTTCCTTGAATCTTTCAGTTTCCATTCCACTTTCTGGTGCTGTAGGTATTCCTTGGCTTGTGGCCATAGAACTCCAGTCTCTAAGGCCAGCACCTTCAGATCTCTTTCTCTCTCGGCTTTATCATCACATCACCTTCTTCTCTGTCTGTCTTGTGAATTCTCTTTGTCTCCCTTTTATAAGGATACATGTCCTTGTGTTTAATCCAGATAATCTAGGATAATGACCCCATCTCAGGATTCTTAATCACATTTGCAGTCTTTGATATAAGGCAACATTGATCAGTTCTGAGGATTAACATTTATAAGATCTTTGGGAACCACCATTCAACCCACTACAGTCTGCCCTCTACCCCTCAAAGGTTTATATTCATCCCACATGCAAAATATACCCCATACCAACATTCCTAAAAGCCTCATCCTATTATAGCGTTAACTTGAAATTCAAAATCTCAAGTAAGTGTCATTAGCTCAAAAGATCCCAAACTCATGATCTAAATAATCTTTTTTAAAATGTTTATTTCGTTTTGAGAGATAGAGACAGGGTGTGAGTCGGGGAGGGGCAGGGAGAGAGGGAGACACGGAATCTGAAACAGGCTTCTGGCTCTGAGCTGTCAGCCCAGAGTCCGACGCAGGACTCGAACTCAAGAACTGGGAGATCGTGACCTAGGCCAAAGTTGGACGCTTAACCGACTAAGCCACCCAGGCGCCCCTCATGATCTAAATAATCTTAATCAGGTGTGGGTGAGATTCTGGATACGACTCACCCCAGGGCAAAATTCCTCTCCATCTGTGAGCCTGTACAACTAAAGCACAAATTGTCTGATCCCCAAATACAATGGCAGGGCAGGTATAGTACGACAGTTATAGATAGTCGCATTCCAAAAGGGAAATGGAAGGAAGAAAGGGGTCCCTGGCCCCAAGGAATTTCAAAATTGACCCGTGCAAATTTCATTAAGCTTTACGATAGTACATTTTGCAGCTGAGTAGTTTTGTCAACCTGTTTTTTTAGCCTGTAGAGTTTGAGAGTCCAATGGCCTTCTTTCGTTTTGTCCTGTCTCTACCACATTCGCCCCGAGCTAATGGTGTTTCTGCTGCAGCCACATTCTGAAAAAGCTTGTGAATCACCTGGGCACGTCACAGGAATTCACACGGTTGGAGAAGAAATGTCTCCACAGATATTTCCTGCCTTCTGCTGAGATGGCGGAGGGGACCCATGAGTCACACCCCCAATCTCTTAAGTACTAGCAAAAGGCCATCCAGCCACCCCCTCGGCCTTCTCTACAGAGCATGCTTTCCTGACAGTGAATCTCCTTTTTAAAAAAATATTTATTTTTGAGGGAGAGAGAGAGAGAGAGAGAGAGAGTGAGAGAGAGCGCACAAGCAGGGGAGGGGCAGAGAGAGGGGGACCGAGGATCCAAAGCAGGCTCTCCGCTGACGATCCCGACGTGGACGGCAAGATCATGACCCAAGCTGAAGTCAGACGCTCGACGGGCTCGGCCAGCCCGGCGCCCCGACGATGACTCTCCTAATTTTAACATCCTTTGCAATCCGGTTAGCCTGAGAATTTCCCAGATCAGGTACTGGTTCCTTTTCGCTTCGTAGTTCTTTCTTCAGTCGATCTCTGTCCTCTTCCACTTGGCTGTAAACAAAGGAAGAAACCAGGCTACACCTTCACACTCTTGTGTGGAAATCTCCTCGGCGAAATATCCAAGTCCTGCCGTCACTTCCAAGGGCTTGTAACATCACTCACAGGGTCCCCTTTCCGCACAGCTGTTGGACACAACCCGGCTAAAGTTTCCCGCTACCGTAGAAACAAAGATCATCTTTTCTGCAGTTTCCTGTGACATTGTCCTCGTTTCCTTCTTAGTCCTCACCAGCAGCACCTTTAACATTCTGCTCATGCGGTGGGGAAAGTTCTGACCCCCTACCAGGTTTCCTCTTTTGCTACTCGCAGTAAGAGTTGAGGTATGTCATTATAATCTAGTGGGGGTGGCGGTCTGGACTCGCCACTGGGCTTTTTTTTTTTTTTTTTACTGGGTGGGGGGGTGGAGTTGCATTTTTTTTCCCCATAGTGTTTGCCTGGAGTAGATCAGTTATTGCCTAAAAGTTGTGTGTCCTGCTTGGTTCTTCCTTTCCTAGTTCTTTGGGGAGAGAAAGCAGGCTTTTTTTTTTTTTTTTTTTTTTGGTCTGAATAACGTCCAGGGTCTACAGTTATACTTAGGTACTTAGCAGGGGAATAGGGAAAAGTGCATCTACTCCATTTTCCTGGAAACGGAAATGCCTCTGTAGTTTGAAAAGAAATAAAACTCTTCCATATATATGAAATGCATTTGGCCTGGCCTTGGAGTCAGGCCAACCTGGATTTGAAATGTTGCTTGACTTTTTTTTTCTTTTTAATGTTTGTTTATTTCGAGAGAGAGGGGAAGTGAGAGAATCCCAAGCAGGCTATGCACTGTCAGCACAGAGCCCGATGTGGGGCTCCATCCCACAAACCGTGAGATCATGACCTGAGCCGAAATCAAAAGTCGGACCCTTAACCGACGGAGCCACCCAGGTGCCCCCAAATTTTGCTTGACTCTTAACCAAAGGTATAACTTAGTCTGATAACCGTCCTGTACCCCAATTCCCTTGACTATACAATGAGAATAGGAATATCTATTTGATGAGGGGCTTTTTTGAGGGTTAAGTCAGAAATGTGTGCAAAATACTTACCATAGTACCTAGCATGCTGTTTAAGTGTTCAATACGTGGTAACAGACATTGTTACATTTCAAAATAATGAGATAATTTGTCAGATTCTTCAATAAATAGTTCCTTCCTCATTGCTGTGTGATCCTTCATTATGGATCTTATATTAGGAAGTTTCTGGGTTAGTTAGTTATTTTTGGTGATGAATGTATCTGTATGTTTTAGTATCTGAAAAGGTAAATAACCCATCATTACTCTTCTTTGTGTTTTTATATTTTTTCCCTGTTATTATGTTAGACGTTCCTTGAAAATCTTTTTCGGAATATCTAAAACCAAATCCCATGGGGACTTTGATTGCAATTTTGTCTGACCTTTAAATTCATCGGGGGAAGAACTGATATCTATATATTCCCGAGGTATTGTCATCTAGGAAAAGCGTATATTTTTCTGGCCATTAAAATGTTATCTGAACAATGGTTTGGAATTTTTCACAGAACTTCTTAGATTCAGCAATTATTACGTTGGAATGCTCAATTCTATTATCAAATTGATAACTAGATATTTTCGTTATGATGATCCACCTTTTACAATTTGTGGGTTAGTTGGCCAGTAGTTTTTAACTGACTTTCTTAGGGTTTCCAGGTATCCCACCATATAGTGATAAACTGATACCCTCCTTTCCAGTAGTTACAACTTGGTCAGAGCTCCTAGAAAGTTAAAGTTAACATGAGATAGTGAACATCATTACTTGGTTTCTGCTGTTTATAGAAGTGTCTCTCACTATTTCAGCTGAGGGTAAAGTTAATTGGGTTGATATAAAAAGTATTTACCCTATGAAGTAATTGTTGTTAGTGCTTTGGGGTCATAGAACCCTTTGAGGGACTGAAGACGGTTTTATGAATTTTATTTCTTTTTTTTCATGTTTTATTTATTTTTGAGACAGAGAGCATGAGTGAGGTAGGGGCGGAGGGGTAGGGGGACGGAGGATCGAACTTATGAACCCACGTGACCTGAGCTGAAGTCACACGCTCAACTGACTGAGCCACTCAGGTGCCCCATGAATTTTATTTCTAAAAAAATACTTGCAGAGGGGCACCTGGGTGGCTCAGCCGGTTAAGTGGCCGACGCTTGATTTCGGCTCAGATCACCATCTCAGGGTTTGTGAGTTCAAGTCCCCTGTTGGGCTCAGCACTGATGCCTGCTTGGGATTCTCCTTTTCTCTCTGCCCCTCCCCTGCTTGTGCTCTCTCTCTGTCTCTCTCTCAAAATAAATAAATAAACTTAAAAAAAAAATAAAAAAATACATGCAGATACACACGTACAATTTTGGATACAATTTCATGGGATCACAGACCTCCTGAACTATTATTAATGGGCCCCCTAGAATCCTAAGTTAAGAACTTCTGATATCAAGGAAATATCGTTTGATTCTTAATTTTAAAGGTTTTTTTTTTTTAAAGTTTACTTATTTATTTTGAGGGAGAGAGAGAGAGAGAGCGCGCGCAAACGAGGGAGGGGCAGAGAGAGAGGAAGAGAGAATCCCAAGCAGGTTCCATGCTGTCAGCTCGGAGCCCTCTACGCAGCTCCCATCCCAGGAACCGTGAGATCTCGACCTGAGCCAAAATCAAGAGTCAGATGCTTAACCAACTGAGCTACCCTGTGCCCCAATTTTGAAAGGTTTTGATATTTAAAATCGTGAGTTGGATTTGAAGGTATTTAAAATGCCTTTAAAAACATCCTTAGACCGGGCGCCTGGGTGGCTCAGTCAGTTAAGCGTCCGACTTCGGCTCAGGTCATAATCTCACGGTCTGTGAGTTCAAGCCCTGCGTCGGGCTCTGTGCTGACGGCTCAGAGCCTGGAGCCTGCTTTGGATTCTGTGTCTCCCTCTCTCTCTGTCCCTCCCCCACTCATACTCTGTCTCTGTCTCAGAAATAAACATTAAAAAAAAATTTTAAAAAATACAAAATAAAAACATCCTTAGTGATGAGCTTCCTTATTTAACCTATTGATGGGATGTATGCTATTTATAGACTTCCCACTATAAATTAAATCCTATAGAGTTGGAACAAGCTATAATTAAGTACAGATATGATAGGTTACTGTTTCAAAATTCTGTTGCATTCGATTTTATATGTGCTAGAAAAACAAAATTCAACTGAGAAAGTTTAGAGATTTAATTAGCTTGGGGCGCCCAGGTCGCTCGGTCGGTTAAGCGTCGACTTCGGCTCAGGTCATGTTCGGCTCAGGTCATGACCTCACGGTTTGTGAGTTCCAGCCCCATATGGGACTCTGTGCTGACAGCTCAGAGCCTGGAGCCTGCTTCGGATTGGGTGCCTCCCTCTCTCTCTGCTCCTCCCCTGCTCACGCTCTCTCTCTCTCTCGAAAAACAAATAAACATTAAAAAAATTTTTTTAAAAACAAATAAAGATTTAATTCGCTTTATTAAGCTATTCAGGCATCTAGCATCCCACCTAGCAAGTAGAGAGATGCTTTGAGGAGTTGCACAAAATGGAAGTTTTTTTCTAGCCCAGAAGGGTGGGGCAAGGAAGTTATTAGCAAAAGAAAAGGAAGGATTGTTTCAGGCCAGGACAGCTTATTTTGGGGGGAAGGAACAGAAAGGTTTTTATCATACAGATGACCTCACTAGTGCTAATCAGGAAATTTCAGATTGACTGTTACAAGGTCACATTCCTGGGAGAGACTGAAACTGTTGTAAACCTTAATTGCTGTCATGAGGGGCGAATGACTCCATTTGGGGCTTGGTTTTTCTTTACCAAGTTATTTACGCATTTTGGCTCTTTTACAAAGTGCTAATGGTGTATCTCGATAGCATTTTAGCTGTATCTATCAAGTTTACTGTTACAGAAGTCAAACTGAGTAGTTCCTGCCTGGATTGTTGTTGTGGTTGTTGTTGTTTTATTTTAATTCCTGGAGTGGTTTATGGAGCATTAGAAATGAGCTAACTGAAAGTTCAAAAGGACTCACTGGTAAAACTACTTGGTCCTCTAGCCTTCCTTTGAAGGTGCTTCCTTGCAAACTTCTCTCCTTTTCAGTAATTGGTCTGTTTGCATTTTCTGCTCCTTTATGATTTTCCAGAAAAATTCTCCATGCCGTCAGGATTGCCAAAACGACACATCTGTGTTCCTTTTTGTCCACAATATTTCTATATATTTGTATTTTTCTCTCTTTTTAAAGTTGCATTTTGCAAAGTTTTGTCTAATTTTTTGGAAAACACTTCTATTTTCCTTATTTTTAATTAATGGAGTTGTGGTTTTCTATTATGCCTATCCTCTTGATCTCTCTAGGATTGTTTCTGCTATCTTGTGCCAAATGTCTTGAATTACACTTTTAATATGTTTAAATCCGTTTTTATTTTTAAAAATTTTTAATGTTTATTTATTTTTGAAGGAGAGAGAGTGTGCACACAAGCAAGGGAGGGACAGGGAGAGAGAGAAGGAGACGCAGATTCCGAAGCAGGCTCCGGGGTCCGAGCTGTCAGCACAGAGCCCCACGCAGGGCTCGAACCCACGACCAGTGAGATCATGACCTGAGCTGATATCGGACCCTCAAACGACTGAGCCGCCTGGGCACCCCTAAAATCCATTTTTGAACAACAGAATCTATTAAGGCTATGAGTTTACATCTGGGGATAATTTTGGCCACATTCTATAAAATCTGAGATATAGTGTCATTTTCACTCTTTAAATAGCCACATACTATGGTTTTCTTTTCTCTGACCCAATAACTACATAGGAAGGATTATATGCTACTGGTTGATAAAGACTGGATAAAAAAATCCCATATACTTCTTCCCACTATGGGATTTCTTCAGACCATCATATGGTAACATGCATTGTGAATTTCTGGAAGGTACCAAATAGGCAGCATTTCCTACATTCATTGCCCACAGAACCCTTTCACCGTGGAACACTTAATACCATTTTGTGTGACATTAGGGTCAGGGATAGGAAAGTATTGCTCTGGAACAGGGTTTTTCAAATCGCAGAAAGTGCCCCATTAATTATGCTGTGAGTCCGTGTAGGTTGTGATTAGCTTAAAGAAGAAGGGAGTTTAGAAACTGGCTCAGCAGTGCTCTTGACACACATGTATCCTTGTCCCCTTAGGATCTGGGCCATCAAGCTTCATTAACATTTTCCCCCATGTTTCGTTTTTTATACTATTTATTTGCATTCGTGTGGGAGAGCATTTCGTGATACTAACTTTATGTTTTTATGTTAAAGTTAGTATGTGATATTGACTTTATGTTTTTACTTTATCATTTGTTGTAACAGTCGCCATCATTTTGTGAAACATTCAATTCTTTGACATGCGTGGGTCATGATGTAAAACATGCCCCTTCCTCCGAGTCGTGGTTGAAAAAGTGGAAAAACAGTTCTAGAATATCAGTCCAGAAGCATAAGAGACACTTGGGAGGATGAAAAGTGTTGCAGGATTTTTTGCCTCAATACCCGGGATTCGTTGGCTCGACGCTTGGAAGAATGAAGAGGTGGGTACAGAGAGAGCAGCGGAGAAAAGTCTATTCGAATAGAAGATGAGAAAGGAAGCAGAGAAGGAAAGCTGTCTTGGCAGAGAGGCGTCCTTCGGAAGTGAATGCCCTCGATCATAGGCAAGGGTCCTTGTGGTAGAAGGTTCTGGTCAGCCCTCCCCCTTCCCTCTAGCTCCTTCTCGGGTCCCACCCTTATTGGCTGGACAGCTCTAGGTGCCGGATTGTCCATTTCCGATTGGCTCGTTTCCGTTGTGCGAAGGGTGGCCTGTGGCCACAGTTAGGTCTTTGGTCAAATTCCTGACGGGAACCTGAGGGGCAGTAGGTGGGATCTGTGACATTCTTAAGAGGGACCTTACACCTGAGGGGGTTTGCTGTGGTCAAAAGCTCCCACCATTGTTTCAAAATACGTGTTTTTGCCCACCCAGAGACCTCAGGTCCGAACCTTTCCCTCTCTGCCTACTGAATCCTGTCTTTTCTTATCATAAAAGGAGATGATTCGGGATGCCTGGGTGGCTCAGTTGCTTGAGCGTCTGACTTCGGCTCAGGTCACGATCTCGCAGTTCACGAGTTCAAGCCCCGTAAGGGCCTGGAGCCTGCTTCCGATTCTATGTCTCCCTCTCTCTCTGCTCCTGCCCTGCTGACACTCTGTCTCTCTGTCTCCAAAATAAATAAAGATTTTTAAAAAATTTTATAAAAGGGGATGATTCTGATAAAGTGAATTCGTGGGGCCCAGTGTAAATTGAAAATGTGAGGCACCTTGTTCAAAAAGCAGGAAAAATTCATTTGTTTTTTTTAGACTCCACATATGAGTGAGATCATATGGTATTTGTCTTTCTCTGCCTGACTTATTTCACTTAACCTAATACCCTCTAGGTCCATCCATGTCACAAATGGCAGGATTTTATTCTTTTTTATGGTTGCGTAATATTCCATTACGTATAACATACATATATACATATAATCTACACATATACACATATAATATACACATATACACATATAAGCATATAATACACATATATACATATAATATACATATATACATATAACATACATATATATTATATACATATAATATACACATATACATACAATATACACATATATACATATAATATACACATATACACATATAATACTCATATATACATATAATACACATATACACATATAATACACACATATACATATAATGTACCTATATACATATAATATACATATATACATATAATATACACATATACATATAATATACACATATATACGTATATATGTATCTGTATAAACACACACACACCACATATTCCTTACCCATTTGTCTACCGATGGACACTTAGGTTGCTTTCCTATCTTGACTATTGTAAATAATGCTGCAATGAACATAGAAGCACAGACACTTTTCAAATTAATATTCATCAGACCTAGAAATACAGAAATCAAACTGGTGGTTGCCAGAGGGGAGGGGGTGGGAGATGGGCAAAATGGTGCAGGGGAGAGGGAGATCTAGGCTTCCAGTTATGGAACGAATGAGTCATGGGAATAAAAAGACACAGCCCAGAGAATATCACCAATGAGAATGTAATAGCGTTGCATGGTGACAGATGGTAGCCACACTTGTGATGAGATGTTGAATCACACGTCATTCGCCTGAAACTCACGTAACATTGTGTCTATTACATTAACATGACATGAGCGAAGGTAGCCTGTTATATACTTTTTTTTTTTTAAAAAGCAGGAAAAAGTGCCGTTGAAGAAACCAAAAGATAAGGCTTTTTCTTTGCTTCCATAGCCTCTCTCCACCTGTCATGCTGATTTTATTTGCTATTTAAAGTCGTGCTCCCCGGGGCGCATGTCCTGTGGTGCCTCCTCCCTTCAGCGGCGGAACAGGCATGTAGCATGGCCAGGTGGGGAAGTCCATCCAGGCGGTTCCCCAGCCAACGGACCCACTTCTGCCATCCAGAGCCGATAAAAAGTGATCCCCAAAGGACAGCAAACTCTTTGCCTGACCTGGCTCGGTATCTGGATTGGGAGCGAGCGAGAGCATTGTCCCCCTCTGAGTCACCACGAAACGCTCAGAGGAGCTGCTACGCCAGGCAAGGACCACAGCCACTCTGCCCTGCCCAGAGAGCCAAGGGAACCTGTGCCCTACCTGGTACCTAAGTCCTTGTGAGGCAGAGTGCCACATGGATCGTGGAGGTGGGATGGATCGTGGAACCATCCCAGGGAGGTGGGAAGCCTCCAGGCTCTGGAACATGTCCCGTCGGCCCATCTGACTTCACTTAGGAAACACAAATGTAAAGGTGCAGTTTTCCAAGAATCTTCTCCCAATGGAGTCACACATGAATTATGACAACACGTGTGAAATGTTCCCAACCTTGGAAGCCCATTAATGAGATTCAGTGCCCAGGGTTTTTACCGGGGGCTCGTCACGTCGGCACCCCTTGCTTGGCACCTGTCCAACTTCCAGCCTCCCAGAAGGAAAGCAGTGCAGAAGCCACACTGCTTGTACAGTTGAGGCCCAGTGGGCCACCCCTCTCTGTTCTGGGAATGATGGGAACTCTCCCCAAATCTAAGTGTCCAGATACCGGCCGAGGGCCTATCAAGATAGCATGACTTTCCAAGGATAAGCGGTCAGGCCTATTGTGTTCATTCTTTTCTGCGCGAGAGCCTTCTGGAATGTGGGGCCCAGCATGTATGTGGGGAAGGAGGCTACAGATTTTTCTGCTCTCAGCATCCGTGGCCCTGGCTGCTGTCTCTCTCTTGCCATAACAAAGCCTTTCCCTGTGAAATGGCACAAGAAAGCCGAAATCAGGATGGTCCCGAGTAAAGTCTGCCTCGCCATCCTTTCCCAAGTGTGAATCATTTTTTCTGTAGTACCATCAGTGACACCCTTCCATTGACCTACCTGCTACCGGCTCACAGAGCCATCCTGAGAAGACACGAGAGGAAAGTACGTTTTGAAAATCGAAAGTGATGGCAGTTACGCGTATCGTGAGATTAAGCGGACGCTGATGGGACTTGATACGCGTGCCCTTTGTTACTTCTCTTCCTACCAAAAACTTGAGGGTCTGCTGCATAACAGGCACACACACAGCTGACACATATGACACATATGACAACAGACACATATGACTGCTGCATAACAAACCACTCCAAAACACAGCGGCTTAACACGCCGACCGTTGATTTCGCCCACAAGTCTGCGGGTTGGCGACGTGGGCTGGGCTCAGACAGTTCCTCTGCTGGTCTCCGTTGGGTTCACTCGTACATCTGCAGCTGGTTTCCCATTAGCTAGTGGCCCTGCTTCTAGGGGTTGGATGGCGGTGGCTGTGACAACCGGGTGGCTGGGTCATGTGTCTCTCAGGCCCGGGCTTCGTCACATAGAGTTAGGTAGGTTGTCAAGAGAAGCACGCTCTGATGCACAAAGGCTCCTGAAATCGCTCCTCACGCTGCATACGCTAATGTCCCGTTGACCAAAATATGTCATGGTGTCCAGCCCGGATTCCACAGGTGGCAATGGAACCCATCTCTGGGCACAAGGATCTTCAGTGCACCTTTCAAGGTCTGGTTGGGGAGAGGATTCAGAAGAGCCTGCCCGACTGAAGTTTGCTCAAGGAGAGACGCTGTCGGTGGTTAAGGAAAAGAACATGAAAATGGGCCCTTTCAGCCTCTGTTTTCCACCCGGCACCGGAGGGCGCAGCAGCCGAGTGGCCGAAGCTCCCTGTCCTCACGGCCGTTGACCCTGAAGGCTTCTGTCTGTGTCCACCATCCTGTTGAGTTACCGCCCGCCCTTTCGGCTTTCTTGTGCCATCTCGCAGAGCGAGGCTTTGTTACGGCCACAGAAAGACAGCAGCCAGGGTCATGGACGCGGAGAGCAGAGAAACCTGTAGCCTCCTTCCCCACATACACACTACGCTACTGAGTCACTGGAACCCCATAATTGGAAACAGAGAACTCAACAGCAACTGGTATCATCTTTAAATGGAATTCCAATCCACCGTAGGGATGGCACGTTCACTCACTCTTTTGTGAAAATCGAGTCATTTTAAGGGAGCCTGAATCTAATATAATCAGAACAAACAGTTCCTTTGTGTGTGTGTGTGGGGGGGTCTGACACACCCATTGGTTGACTTTCCTGTAGAGGAAAAAACATAAAAATACATATTTTGTCCGAAAATTGGCAGACGTGCCAGCCGATCACATTGGGACTCTTAACTCTTTCTGATAAGCCCAGTTTGTAGAAACCATTAACAAACCCTCTTCCCCTGTTTCCCATTCTCTTCTTTTAGTTGGCTATTATTAGACCATATTGTGGGTTGTTCTTTCTCCACACTATCCAGACTTGAAGTGTAGCTCAAAAACGTTTCTTCTTCTCCTCCCCCTCCTCCTCCCCCTCCTCCTCCCCCTCCTCCCCCTCCTGCTCCCCCCTCCCCCTCCCCTTCCCCCTCCTCCTTCTCCTCCTCCTCCTCCCCTCCTCCTCCGCTCCCTCCTCCTCCTCCCCCTCCTCCTCCTCCCCCTCCTCCTCCCCCTCCTCTTCCCCCTCCTCCTCCCCCTCCCCCTCCCCCTCCCCCTCCTCCTCCCCCTCCTCCTTCTCCTCCCCCTCCTCCTCCTTGTCCTCTTTCTCCTTCTCCTTCTCCTTCTTCTTCCTCTTCCTTTTCTTCTTCTTCTTCTTCTTCTTCTTCTTCTTCTTCTCTTGGTTTTCAGCTTTCACAGAAAAATTAAAATCATGCAGGATATGTGCTCTCTCCTGAGTATTTGTTTTCAAAGAAGCAGAAATTTGCATGTCTAAAATTGCCCTTGAGGACGATCTCCATTTGGCCTTGAAAACACCCACACAGTAGGGTTTTGATACTTTTACTGTCAATGAACTTTATAAACACATGGCTTCCAGTTCCAGGAAGGCCTCCGATTGCTTTTCCTTCTTCCTGCAAATTATGTGTATTCAAAGGCATGTGATCTAGTTCCTAGAAACATTTAGTCACCAGGCGCTGACTAAACCTTGTCACAGACAGCCACAGAGAACACTGTGGGGAGCGAGGACCCCTAGATTCTGCCCCCTCCAGGCAGAAAGCACCCTAGGAAGGACCTCTTCACCCAGGGTCATGGAATATCAGGCCTGGAGTTCCCGTGGCCAGTACCTGGTGGCTCTGGGGTCCTTTCCAGGGGTTGGTGGCTACGTTGAACTAGACGTCAGAAGGAGGGCGCCACTGGCCGGTGCACACACCTCTGTTGGCACTTTGGGAGGGACTCACACATGCTTTCACCTCACTCCCATGAGCACGAGCTCTGTGGAACAAGTTGTTTTATAAATTTTTTTTTAACGTTTATTTATTTTTGAGACAGAGAGAGACAGAGCATGAACAGGGGAGGGGCAGAGAGAGAGGGAGACACAGAATCTGAAACAGGCTCCAGGCTCTGAGCTGCCAGCCCAGAGCCCGACACGGGGCTCGAACTCACAAACCGTGAGATCATGACCTGAGCCGAAGTCGGACGCTTAACCGACCAAGCCACCCAGGCGCCCCTGGAAGAAGTTGTTTTAATCAGCTATGGCCGCCATAGCAAAATACCACAGACTGGGTGGCTGCTACAATAGGCATTTATTTTCTCACACTTCTGGAGGCTGGAAGTCCAAGATCAGGGTGCTGACAGGGTCCGGTTCTGGTGAGGACCCTCTTCCTGGCTTGCAGAGGCCACTTTTTCAATATGCAGTCAATGGGCTTTCCTGGTGCCTGCATGTGTGTGGAAAGAGAGCGTTTTCGTCTCTCCTCCCCTTCTTATGCAGGTACTAATTCCATCATGGGGGCTCCGTCCCCATGACCTCATCTAAACCTAACCATCTCCCAAAGGCCCACGTCCAAGTACCATCACATTGGGAGTTAAGACTTCAGCATTGGAATTTGTGGGTGGGGGGACACCATTCAGTCAGTAACAGAAGTGTTGATCTGGGGATGGGGTTCCTCACACCAGAGAGCAATATTCTCCCAGTCCCCACTTCCCAGCCATTGTTCGGGTGCCCAGGAGCAGCCTGTGGGCCATCAGGACCGTCCAGAATTTCTATTCCTGGGTCCCTTCCCACCTCCACGGGATGGTCACCCAGGAGCCTTGGGGAGGCTGGAGGTCACGTTTTCCAAAGATGGCTGAGGTCGTAACTTCCATCGCAACATTCTTCCACACCCGTGTGACTCCCCCCATTAAGAGGTGGGGTCTCCATCCCTCCCCAATCCTCTTCTAGAGAAGTTGCATTACAAGCAGCGTGGGGAACCAGGACTTGGGACTTTGAGCATTAAATCCCAGGATGTCCCGGGCAGCCCAGTATGACGACGGGATTTCCCAGGGCCTGGAGGATTTCTTTGCACCTTTATTGAGATCTACGTAACATAAAACACTGTGTACGTTTAAGGCGTGCATGTGGTGATGTGATAGGTGTTTCCCACAGTAGGGTTATATCTTTCACCTGACATAATTATCATTTTGCTGTCGTTGTTGTTATGGTGAAAATAGTTAAGACCTGAGCCGAAGTTGGCACTTAACCTACTGAACCACCCAGGTGCCCCAAGATACATAGTATTTTAAAGCAATAATATAAGAAATCAAATTGGCAAACTGGAGCCCACAGGCCAGCCGCCTGTTATTGTAGTTAAAGACCCAGAGCCTTGGGGCGCCTGGGTGGCTCAGTCGATTGAGCGTCCGACTTGGGCTCAGGTCATGATTTCATGGTTCGTGGGTTCGAGCCCCACGTCGGGCTCTGTGCTGACAGCTCGGAGCCTGGAGCCCGCTTCAGATTCTGTGTCTCCCTCTCTCCCTGCTCCTCCCCTGCTCACACGCTGTCTCTCTCTCTCTCTCTCTCTCTCTCAAAAATAAAGATTAAAAAAAAAAAAAAAGACCCAGAGCCTGGATTACACTGAGGCAGCGAAGCTGAGTTGGATCCTGTCTTTATGCAAAATGATGACGCCGTTTTGTCATCACGGATTTTTTTTTTTTTTTTGCACTGACTTTGACTTTTAGAGATATTACATTGAGGTAGTATTTATCTCTGTGGCTGAGATTTTGGCACACCCTGAAAGTTTGTGCCTTAGGCAAGTGTCTCACTTCCCCCGTTGCTCCCCACCTTGTTTTCATGTTGTTTCACAAGTAGCTTGGACACTGGTAATGGGCCTCTGGAAGCCCCCAGACACTTCCACTGGTGCGAAGTGTCTCTCCCCACCTTCGGTGGGCTTGGCTGCTGACGGCTGGTGCCTGCCACCTTCTACAGAGGCCTCCACTTGGTTCCTGGGGCCACAGGTGCCAGAAGACGCCCGTCCCTGGAGTGATCCGTGGCCAGAGTCTGACAGAGGCAAGAATCCAGCTCGCTCGCCTCCAGACCAATCAAACTTTGAAGAGCCCTTTGGCCTCGGAGCTTCCTGTGGGATCGGCTGAGGTTGGGTATTACTCAATTCATGGCCTTGTTCGCCAACTTTCCCATCCCCTTAGCGCTTTCTCCTGGGAACATCTCCTGCGTGAATCACTTCTGTCTGAGTCCTTATCCCAGAGGCTGCTTCTGGAAGAACGCTACCACTCAGTAAAACTTAAGATCCCAAACTTAAGAGCCCTGTAGAACTCTTTTTTTTGTTGTTGTTTTTTCGGGTTCTGCCTATAAAATTAGGTTTCCTTAGCAACTGGACTCATCACTATGGCAACTATGAGTCACGGTTACCAAGGCAAACTAGACTTTCTGAAAAAAGAGAACGAGGCACTCATCACTTATCTTGTGTGTGTGTGTGTGTGTGTGTGTATGTGTGTGTGTTTTCTTCCTCCAGTCTACTTTTTCTCTTTATGGCAGTTGCGTGTGGGCTGTAGGGTCCTTCACTTCTCTTAAAATGGGTTTCCTTCCATGAAACTTGCATGAAGCGAATCAGGCATGTGAGCGGAGAGGTCGGTGCTTGGCTGCCCCTGGGGTGGGTCAGGGGGGGAGCTCCATGAGCCCAGCTAGATGCCAAGGGACGGAAGACCGACAGAGGTGGTTGGTCTCTAGAGTGAGGTCAAGGTATAAAACAGAACCCAGCACCCCATGGCCAGTCTGCTCTCCCAGCCTCTCCCCCAAAGGGCCCGGGAAAAGAATGTGGCAGAAGACGGGTAGAATTGTAGCACCTCAAACTATGAGACCTTGGATGATAACTGGCAATTATTACCATAATTTCAAAACGATGTGTCAATGAAGGGTGTTGTTTTTCCTCTAAGGCACATATATAATCATTTTTTGTTAAGTTGAAAGGACCTGTACAAAACAGCTATCTCTTTGCATAAGGCTTTGTTTTCCTGGGGGCGGGGGGCGAGTAACTGTTTTTGTTTTTCCCTGAACATCTCTGCCTCTTCAGGGCTGACATTGTGTGGTCTCCTGCCAGCTCCAGGCGCCTTGCTGGTGGGAGGCCCGTCGGGTGGCCAGGTGCCCTCTTGGCATTCTGTCCCCCTGTCTTCTGGCTTCTCCGGAGAACAATGCAGGGGTCAGCGCTGAGAGAATGGAGGTACCTTGCTGGCTTTATTTTAAAAAAAGCAACTCACAACACAAAACCTTCTATTATTCTAAAAAGTCTTTCTTTTTCCCCAGTCTGCTCTCTGTTTCCATGGAAATGGAGCTACTCACCAGCCCGTGAGCCCATGGCTGCCGTGGTTGTATATTATGCATCGTCCTCTTCTTCACGGAAGAAAAAACACCTTGATATCTATTTGTCCTCTTTGTCCAGGGGCCAGGGACTGTCATTGTGTAGCCCTGCATCGGACACTGAGGTGTGTTGGGGGCCAAGAAGAGGGGAGGGCACAGGCTTTCAGAAGACTCCCTTCTTCCTCGTGGCCATCAAGTCCTGGAATAAATGCAACCAGAGGAGCGGATCGGGGTCAGGGACAGAGCTGATCTAGTCCCCCTAACCACCGAGTTCCTACTGGAAACTCAGTAATGGAGGTGCTCCCAGGCTTGACAAGGAGCCTTAGCTGATTTGGGTAGTTGTTCTCTCAGGGAAGAAATCGCTCCGGAGGGGCCCACGCGGAAGCTCGGTGGATTTGTGCTGGTAGAGTGACCACTGCTGGTGCCCCGCCCCCCCCACCCCTCCATTCCTTCTCCAATTCTGCGCACCCATCCCCCAGCATCTGCAGGCCTTGCTGCTAATGACTGGCACCTTCAGGGGATCCTCTCCGAACGCAAGTGTCACCTCATCTCTGCAGAGTTGGTAAGTGTTTAACAACAAACAAACCAACAAAGACCCTAAAAATCCGAAGTCCCGGCTTGTATCATTTAACCATCTCCTACGGGGCCAGTACTCCCACAATGGCTGGTTTCAAGCTACTGACATGATGTTACTGAATTTGGAGTTGGGAACAATGGCTTCTCGGGAGCCAGTACAAACTCGCTCCAGCCCATGACTGCTTGAAAGGGGCTGGGGTGGCTCAGTCGGCTAAGCGGCTGCCATCGGCTCAGGTCACAATCTCGCAGTCCGTGGGTTCGAGCCCCACGTCGGGCTCTGTGCGGACAGCTCGGAGCCTGGAGCCTGCTTCGGATTCCGTGTCCCCCTCTCTTTCTCTGCCCCTCCCCTGCTCGAATCCCGTCTGTCTCTCTCTTTCAAAAATAAATAAACATTAAAAAAATCGTTTTGCTTAAAAGGTAGACGGTGACCAAAAGTGACAGTGACAGAATATTATGGTTACTTTCGGGACTTGTAGTTATTGGATTTTAAGGTTGTGCGGACTAGAGTTAGAGATACAAGGCAATAAAGAAAATAACTGTGATCGTTCCTTGAAAGTTCTCTGAGTCCCACCGTCTTGAGGAAGGCATAGTGGAGGCAATCCGAGGACTGGCGGCTGGTAGGCTGGGGAGCTGTACGTGAAGAAGAATATTTATTTGAGGGAAAAGGCCTTAGTGGGAATAATGAAAGCAACAATAATAGTCATTATCATTTACTGAGAACTTGCTGTGTGCCGAGAACACGCTTAGGGCTCTACTGACATTCTTCTGTAATGTGTTCACACAACAAGTCTTTATTGAGCACTTACTATATACTAGACACTGTTCTAAGTACCAGCAATCACAGTAGTAAACAAAACAAAGTCCTTGCTGTCCTGGAGCATACACTCTAGTTTGCTGGAGATTGACAATAAACAAACGTGGTTATAATATGTTAAAAAGATGCAAAGAAAACTAAAACGTAAAGAAATGCAGTGACTGGGGCGAGGGTGTATCTGCTTTTCCGGGGGTGTAATAATAGACCACCACAAACTGGGTGGCTTACAACAATGAGAATCGATTCTCTTGCAGTTCTGGAGGCTGGACGTCTGAAATCAAAGTATTGGCAGGGCCGTGTGCTGTCTGAAGGCTCTAGAGGAAAATCTGTTCCACACGTTTCTTTTAGCTTCTGGTGTTGCTGGCAAACCTTAGTGTTCTTTGGCTTGTAGACACATCATTCGAGTCTCTGCCTCTGTTATCTCATGGCATTCTCCCCTGCGTGTCTCCAGCTCTCTTTGCTTCTTCTAAGAACACCAGCCATACTGGATTAAGGCCCGCAGTGAGGGGACATGACCTCATCTTGATTGGATTACATCTGTAAGATCTTATGTCCAAAAAAGGTCCCACTCACAGGTACTGACGGTTGGGGCTTCAACACACCTTTCGGAAAGCCACAACTCAGCTCACCACAGGCTGCCATTTCTATAGAAGTGGATGGCTCTCTGATAATGTGACATTTGAGCAGAGACCTGGATAGAGCGAAAGAGTGAGCCAGCATGAGCTATGTGGCTATCAAGAGAAACAGCGAGTGCAAAGGGCCTGAGGCAGGGGCAGACTTGGTAGAATCCAGGTGCATCGAGGAGGCTAGTGTTTCTAGAGTATGCAGGGGAGTGGGGTGACAGGAGACCAGGCCAGAAGTGTAGCAAAGGGCTAGGTTATACAGAGTCTGATGCCAACCATGGAGAGGGGGACTCTGAGCAGAGGAGGGGTGTGATTGTTTTTTTTTTAAGATCCCTCTGGCTGCTATGCGGGGAATAGATGAAAGGGAAGGGACAGAGGAAACAGGGAGGCCAGTAAGGAGGCTGTGGCAGATACCTGGGTGACATGTGATACTGACTTGGAACCCAGTGGTAGCTGGGAAGGTGATGAGAAGCGGCTGAATCCTGGGCACATTTGGAAGGTGGCACCCAGCATAGAATCTTCTCCTCTAACGCTTTGAGCGACACAATGAGGTAAGTACGTATTATCCCCATTTTTTTAAAAAAATTTTTTAACGTTTTTTATTTATTTTTGAGACAGAGAGAGACAGAGCATGAACGGGGGAGGGACAGAGAGAGAGGGAGACACAGAACCGGAAGCAGGCTCCAGGCTCCGAGCCGTCAGCCCAGAGCCCGACGCGGGGCTCGAACTCACGGACCGCGAGATCGTGACCTGAGCTGAAGTCGGACGTTTAACCGACTGAGCCACCCAGGCGCCCCTACCCCCATTTTACCAACAAGGAAACTAAGGCTCGGGGAGGTTCGTAAGCTTGCACCAGTGACCTCAACCAGTGACCTTTAGCCATGCTAAAGGTTGGACGTCCCTTTCGCTTTCACCCTGCCTGGCTGTGGCCTGTGCGTGGGAAAGAGTCTGCAGTGGACTGAATGGTGGCCCCCCCAAAAGGTATGTCCATATCCCACCCCCAGAACCTCTGGTGTGACCTGATGTGGAAGAGGGGTCTTCGCAGGGGTAATTAAGTCAAGGATCTTAACATGGGGAGGGTATCCTGGATTCTACAGGTGGGCCCTAAATCCAATGCCAAGCTTCCTGACAAGAGGCAGAGAAGGAGAAGACGCAGCCGCCAAGGAGAAGACCACGTGAGGACAGAGGCAGAGACGAGAGCAATGCGGTCACAAGCCAAGGAACACCCGTAGCCACCAGAAGCTGGAAAAGATGAGGAAGAAACCCCCACTGGAGCCTTCAGAGGGAGCGCGGCCCTGCCGACACCTTGGTTTCAGACTTCTGGCCTCCAGGGCTGTGAGACGACACCTTTCTGTTGTTTTAAGCCACCAAGTTCATGGTCATTTGTCACAGCAGCCCTGGGCCATGAATAGAGTCAGACGGAAATGAGCTTTTCTTCGGCTCAGCCCGTTATGAGCTGGGGAAACTGGAGATTGTCTCAAGTCTCTGAACTTCGTTTTCCTCATCTCTACACTGCAGGCAAATACCTTCCTTGCCGGCCTCTCGGGAGGATTAAAGGAAAGAATGTTTGGAAGTGCTTAGAAGGTTAAAGAACAGAGCACGCCGGCCACAGGTCATGGTCTCGCAGTTTCGTGGGTTCGAGCCCTGCTTTGGGCTCACTGCTGTCGGTGGGGAGCCCACTTCAGATCCTCTGCGCTCCCCCCCTCTGCCCCTCACCCGCTCACGTTTTCTCTTTCGAAAATAAATAAACATTAAAAAAATATATGTATATACACATTGAGGATACGTGGTAGTACAATGACTCCTTCTTAGCTGAAGCAAATTAGCGTGCGTTTACGTGACAAACAAGAAAGAAGTAAGCGTTTTGTCTGCAAGATAGCTGAGCCCCAGTAACGTGTGCCCGGAGCGGTTGCGATAGGAGGTGATGGGGAAGAGTGCGTTGACATCCCGTTCCTTCCAAGCTTTCCGAAGACCGTAGTACGTCCGTTTGGCCAAACGGTTACAGGGAGCGAAGGTTGCCAACTACGATGCCATCAGGAGCTAAGATGCTGTCAGGAGTCACATGACTTGACTGGCCACCTGTCGGGGAGCGAGGGCTCCAGGAGACTGAGCCAGGGGATGGGCTGGTGGTTTGAAACCTGTCCACAGATTTAACGACTCTCCTGCCGTCAAGAGGTGGGGTCTAACTGCCTTCCCTTTGAACACGGGCTGGCTTTAATGACTTGCCTCTAATAGGACTCTATTATTTCCCACTGCGCAGAGATCCAAGGGTGTGTGTCCTGAAAGAGAGCCACAGAGAAGCCGTATCGAGTTATGTGACTTAGACCTTGGATCTCTGAGCCATCACGCAAGAAGCCCGGTTACCCTGGAGCCGCCACGGCTGGAGGCACCACGTGGAGGTAGGGAATGAGGGTTGGGGAGTCCCCAGCTGTTCCGGGGCCCCAGCTGTTGGGGTGTTTGCAGGCCAGATAAGGACCTGTGAGTGAAGAGGCCTTTGAGGTGCTCTCATCTCCAGCCGCCAACTGGCTGCGATTACGTCTGAGACTCTGGGCGAGAAACCACCAGGCTAAGCTCGGTCAGCCCCCAGGCTAGGAGAGATGAGAACCAATGACTGTTTGCTGTTCTACCCTAAGTTTGGGGTAGCGTGTTATGCAGTCTTATCTTTGGTAACTTCTGCCTGCTGAATAGGGGCATAGAGCTGTCCCTTACCTATGGGTCAACACTGGTCAGTTGGGAATTTGTATGTGGGAATCAGGAAAGGCAGAGGCAGCCGTGTCTGGAGGTGATAACCTACGGGAGTCTCCTTGAGCACAGAGGATCGTCTGTTGGCTTGAAGTCGTGGCAGTGAGGGAGACTCGGCAGCGGGTGGAGACACATGGGAGAAAACGGCAAAACATAATTAAAATAACCAGAAGAAAAAGAAGTCCAAATCAGAGTCCTTCGGTGGTTGACAAAAATCTTCCTCTAGTCCGGGAGCTGAACCGATCATTAAAGGAAAGAGAGGGATCATTGAAAGAGCCAATTTGGGGGTGCCTGGGTGGCTCAGTCGGTTGAGCATCTCAGTTCGGCTCAGGTCACGATCTCACGGTTCGTAAGTTCAAGCCTCGGGCTCACTGCTGTCAGCGCAGAGCCTGTCTCAAATCCTCTGTTCCACTCTCTCTGCCCCTCCCCTGCTTGAAGTCCCTCAAAAGTAAATAAACATTAAAAAAAAAAATAAATCCAGTGCCAATTTGAGTATTCATGTCTTCTTGTCACATTTCTGGGGTAATCCGGAGTATATATTTAACATTCTGTTTTAATAAAGCATAAGTTCCTCTTTCTTTTTTTTTTTCTTTTTTAAAAAATGTTTATTTATTTTTGAGAGAGAGACATAGAGCGTGAGCAGAGGAGGGGCAGAGAGAGAGGGAGAGACACAGAACTTGAATTGGGCTCCAGGCTCCATGCTGTCAGCACAGAGCCCGACGCAGGGCTCGAACTCATGAACCGTGAGATCATGACCTGAACTGAAGTCGGACGCTTAACCGGCTGAGCCACCCAGGTGTCCCGTCTAGGTTCCCTTTTCAGTTGCGGTCAGGATATCAAGAGCCATTCGGTTTTGGAGGGCCACCTTTTGAATTTATGGGTGACTGCGATTTGGGTTTGGTTAAAGGCGGCCACGGTATGCTTGGCTGAGGCCTGTATTTGCAATTCTACATCAATAAGGACAGCTCCTAGGACGAAGGTGGCCAGGCGATAAAACCATCAAGAAGCCCTCTTTGATATCTAGCCTTAACACTATCCTAATTACAAAGAACCACTGGCAAGTGGAAGACTTGTCTGGGATATGGGCATCCCCAAGTGTCGCATCCAATCCAATCCTAAGTGGGTCCACCCATTACTTCCACAAGTTCATAGTTAACCCCATGGAATGGGGTGCTTTCAGGCTTTTAAGGAGCGACTTTGTCACCCCAGCCACACAGAATTGGTCAAGGTGCTAGTTGAGTTACACAATTGTTGGGGGGTCCATCCCATTTCCCAGATGTTCAAATAATCATATGCCCCAGGGGCCTGTTATTATCCCCACAGAGTAACTAGCAGGAAGACTGTCTATACATGAGCTATCGTGGCAAGTTTTCTGAAGTTTACCTCAAGTTCTCCAGCTTAGCCAAACGACAAACATTCAAAGACCATCAGAACTAGAATTTAACATCCACAAAGGTGTGGTGCTGAAACATAACGGTTCATTCTCTAAATCACCCTTATTTCCAGAGGTAGCCAAATCAAGACTAACTCGTTCGAAAGACAAGTCCGTGTTCAACCAATTTGGCCTAATTATTTACATAAGCTCCGCAAGAACAGTGATCGATCGTACAGATCTTTTAAAATCTGCTTTGCTGGAACGTTTCGATTGAACTTTTAGTAGACTCTCAAGGCCAGAAGCCAAGCCAAATACCGGCCATCAGACGTGGTTGCACTGTTTGTAGATTTGGGTGACTTCTTTTTTACGAGGCCCCCAAGATATCCTGAGGTTCCTGCATCTGCCAGGAAGTGGCCTTCTTTACTCTCCTGGTAAGGCTGCTGGGAGCTCTGTAAGCAAGCTATCAGGCCAACATTTCCAAGGGGCTTTATTGGCTCCATAAAGTCAACCTTAGTTCCTTTGAAATTTTTTTAATGTTTATTTTTTATTTTTGAAAGGGAGAGAGAGAGAGAGTGTGTGTATGCGTGCAAGTGGGGGAGGGACAGAGTGAGAGGGAGACAGAGAATCCGAAGCAGGCTCCAGGCTCCGAGCTGTCAGCACAGAGCCCGACGCGGGGCTCAAGCTCACGAACCATGAGATCATGACCTGAGCCGAAGTTGGACGTTTCACCAACTGAGCCACCCACGGGCCCCAGTCAACCTTAGTTCCTTAAAACTGTCAGGTCATATCTGAGTCTATGCATGTCTCTTTCAAATATGACATTGCAGGCAAAGCCTTGGTAAAATAAGCAGGAGAAAATAACAAGGAGAAGGGATTCTTATGGAACTTATGTAAATAACTGTGATTGCCATGGAAGAAAGAACACTCACTGAGACTTTTTGAATTGCAGAGGGTTCAGGTATAGAAAAAAGTTAAATGCTTTAATTTGTTCACAAATGAAGACTCTATCACATTTCTGCAAGTCACAGAAAACTTAAGAGAAAATTTCCTTAATCTGGAAGAACAAACAGAAAACCAGCGGTGTTTCAAACAAGAATCACAAAAACTGTAATCATCTTCCTCGGTTCATTTAGCCCCATGTTACTAATTCTTATTCAGTTTGAACGGAGCCTTTTAGTTAGTTCTGGAAATTCTTACCTGTTTCAGTTTTACGATTTTAAAGATATTAACAACCTGTATTTGTTAAAGGTCCTTTTTCATGAATCTCCTTGAAGATGAAACTTGTTTCCCAAAAGCGTCAGAACAATAACAGTAAGTGACAAAAGACCCCAAAATGGACATGGTTGAAGATCTGATATGAGAGTTCATCATAATGCAATTGACAAGGTCACTCAGTTATCTATGCGACCCATAACACTTTAGTCATCAGAATATCAAGTGATGACCTTATACCACACCAACATGACAAGCCTGATTAGTCAAACATAACACACCAATGAAACAAGCCTGATTAGTCAAAGAGCCTTCGTTTACAATTCAAATCTCAGGGAAGTTTGTTAAAAACATTAGAAAGTTCTGGGACACCTGAGTGGCTCAGTTGGTTAGGCATCCGACTCTTGATTTTGGCTCAGGTCATGATCTCACGGTTCATGGGTGGGAGCCCTGGGTCGGGCTCTGTGCTGACAGTGTGGAGCCTGCTTGGGATGTTCTCTGTCTGTCTGTCTGTCTGTCTCTCTCTCTCTCAAAACAAACAAACAAACAAACAAACAAACATACATTAAAATACCCCAAACCTTAGAAGGTCTTAAAGCACATGCCTAAATAGGATTATGGATCATCAAAGACCTGATAAAGACAAAACATAGAAACTGGTTTTTCTGAGCAGGAAAAAAAGAGGAAAAAAGAAAACCTTCATTTACATTTTTCTATCAAGAGCAGACCAACAATCCAAGAAACGTTGATCTCTGTTTCACAGAGAGAAAAGTAGAATTTCAACCTTATACCAGTGTACTTTAAAAATCCATTCGTTTCAATCTTAGTCTGTCCTGACCACACATAAAATCCCTTTCCAAAGATTTCCCTTCACGAACCTTCTACAACTCTCTTTTTTCACATTCATATTTTATTCCAGGCCATTTCTCTCCAAACAACCAGTCTCATTTTAGGACAACATTACCTTCTTTTTCCTCCAACAAAAATGTATTCTCATTCCTTATATCTTTTTTACACATCTCTTACTTTCCTACATATGAAGTTATTTCCCTCATTTCCATCAGTCTTAACTATATTTAGCAGAATTTCAACTCTTAGAGACCTTAGTTAGTCTCCAGGGAAAACTAAGTAGGACCCAATAGTGAATCGTCTGTTACACCGGAATTCTTTAAATGGCAAATCGATGAATACATTTTATCAATAAGGCACAAAGCATGTTTTCCAACAGACCCAAGTATCTTTAGCTTCTCTGCAATAAGAAGCCAAAAGCATAAACCTATGTTCAGTAATCAATGCTTCAGTATTTTATCTCACTTGGAAAAGACTTATATGTCCAATGAATTCAATCCAGTTTGTCATCCAAGCAAAACTTTAAAGTTTCAAGTTACCAAAGGGTTTGAAAGCTATCTGAACAATTACCCATAAAAACTTTGAGACAGATACAATTAACCATCATTTTAGGTCTTTTTGCTAACCAATCACAGCAGAGATAATACAAGCTTATTTGACGTTCAGTAATACTTGGTAGAATGAAAGTTTCATATTTCATGCTGTTAACTCTGCAAAGACATGTCTATCTTAATTAAACCAACAAACTTAAGTTAGTTTACATACCGAATATGTCCCACCTGGGTCCACTTAAAAGTCAATCAAGGGGCGCCTGGGTAGTTCAGTCAGTTACGCATCTGACTCTTGATCTTAGCTGGGGTCTTGATCTCAGGGTCATGAGTTCAAGCCCAGCATCGGGCTCCACACTGGGTGTTAAGCCTACTTTAAAAGGCCAATCAATTTGTTCCCCATTGTCAGTTTTTGCCTGGGGCACTGGTGGGGAAATCTCAAGTGGGTGGTGTAAGTCCAGCGGGGTGCTCTTTTCTCATTGACAGCGAGGGTAGGAGCAGGGGCCAATGGTGCTGGAGGCACCAAGGACAGTAAAGGAGCCAGTCGTGCAGACTGCACCCAAGGTGGTGCAGAAACAGGAGGAGGGAGAAGGGAAAGGAGAAGATGTGCAGTGCCTCAAAGCCCAGAGGGAAGAGAAAGAGGGTTCCTGGTTTCAAAGCTCATCAGCTGGATGTCTCCAGAGGGAAGGAAAACAAAAGCAAAATGAACTATTGGGACCTCGTCAAGATGAAAAGCTTCTGCACAGTGAAGAAAAACAATCAGCAAAACTAAAAGGCAACCCATGGAATGGGAGAAGATATTTGCAAATGACATATCAGATAAAGGGTTAGTATCTGAAACCTATAAAGAACTTACCAAACTCAACACCCCAAAACAAATAATCCAGGGAAGCAAAGACATGAATAGACACTTTTCCAAAGAAGACATCCAGATGGCCAACAAGCACATGAAAAGATGCTCAAGAACACTCATCATTGGGGAAATACAAATCAAAACCACAATGAGATACCACCTCACACCTGTCTGAATGGCTAACATTAACAACTTAGGCAACAACAGACGTTGGCGAGGATGTGGAGACAGAGGATCTCTTTTGCACTGCTGGTGGGAATACAAACTGGTGTAGCCACTCTGGAAAACAGTATGGAGGTTCCTCAAAAAATTAAAAATAAACCTACCCTATGACCAGCAATTGCACTACTAGGTATTTATCCAAAGGCTACAGGGGTGCTAATTCAAAGAGGCACATGCATCCCAATGTTTATAGAAGCACTATCAACAATAGCCAAATTATGGAAAGAGCCCCAATGTCCATTGACTTATGAGTGGATAAAGAAGACGTGGTATTTATATACAATGGAATATTACTCGGCTATCAAAAAGAATGAAATATTGCCATTGGCAACAACGTGGTTGGAATTAGAGTGCATTATGCTAAGCGAAATAAGTCAGTCAGAGGAAAAAATATCATGATTTCACTCATGTGGAATTTCAGATACAAAACAGATGAACACCGGGGAAGAGAAGCAAAAATAATATGAAAACAGAGAGGGAGACAAACCATAAGAGACTCGTAAATACAGAGAACAAACCGAGGGTTGCTGGCGGGGTGTTGTGTGGGGGGGATGGGCATTAAAGGAGGACACTTGTTGGAATGAGCTCTAGGTGTTCTATGTAAGTGATGAATCACTAAATTCTATTCCTGAGATCATTTTTGCCCTACACGTTAACTAATTTGGGACTTAAATTAAAAAAAAACCACAGCTCATGAGCTGGGACAGATGAGCAGGTGCCATGTTTTTGCACAAATAAGTAAAAATAGGCAGTCCGTGTTGGGCTGGAGAAGACAGGGAACTTCCTTGAAACAAAAGGAATTTGAGCAGCTGGTTGAGAATATTCCTTAAAGTCTCTGGTCTGAGCTAGCCTAACCAGAGGTAGTTGGCTCCAATTTTCATAGCCATTAGCCCAGAAAATGAATGAGGGAGAAGCCCCCACATACAGCTAGAGGAACCTGGGTCTATTAGGAGGAGCTGTGAGAGAAGGTCAGTGTCCCCTTGGTCAGGGATGGCCTGTGTTTCCTCCAGCAACCTGGGTTTATTAGAAAGAGGCCTATTTAGATACTCCTTGTCTAGTAGGTCGGAAAGGGGGGTTATTGGCCTGGTTAGTGGCCAAACACATCTGGCAAGAGGCCCTGAGTTCGGGGTTCTGATTTAGGGCCATGAAACCGTGTAAGACATGTTCTACAGTTTTTGTGAAGGTCGGAGTTTTGGGACAATGTCGTGAAGGCTTGCATGTAGGGGACTTCCAACCATTTGGAGGGGTGCTGGCAAAGGACGTTGAGGTATTACAGTGTTATAAGAAAATAGTATTTTAATAAGAGTTCCGCGAAAGGGCCAAAGCTCTAGATCTGGGACTTTGAGCTGAGGCCAGGAAACATAAAAAGATGAGATATTTTTCCTTATGCCTTTGGCAAGGGGTGGGGGAGTCACATTTGTTCCAGCTTTTAAGAACCCAGCCCAAGGACGAGTCCAAAGGAGTAGAGGGGCCAGAGATGTTCAGTTGTCTGGGAAGGGAAAAGAGAAAGGACAGGGAGGGAAGAATGCTTCTGAAGGGCAAAAGGGGAAATCCCCGCCCTTTTGGGCAAGGGCCTTGGGCTGGTTCCCCCTGGGGCTGCGGATCTTCACTGAGAAGTAACCTCAGCCACAGGCCTTCAGTTCCCCAAGGAAAACTAGACTCGCTCCACAAAGGGAAAGTCTCAAGAAATTCCCAGAGAATTCCGGGGGGAGCCCCAGAGGGGCAAAGGCCCCTCATGCAGGGTTCCCCCAAATGTGTGTGTGTGGGGGTGCATAGTCTCCCTGCACGGGCCACCAAATATGGCGTCTCAATCGGATGGGGGTCCCCAAATGTGGGGCAATGGTGGGGCAGAAGCCCAGGGCGTAGGGGGTGATTCACCTGAGGGAGAACAAAGGAGATCGAAGTTTACTGAACCCACACAAAGGAGTGGCGAGCAGGACAGTACAGGGGAGACTGCAACAAGGCAGCAAGCGGGAGCAGTTTTCAACAGGGGACGGTGAGGAGGTATGGGGATGAGCGGAATTTTCCCTTTTTTGGTAACTATGCCTGGTTGTAAGTAGCCGGTTGGTTAGTTTAGGGCCTGTGGATATTTTGAGGCAGGGGGGAGGGGGAATTCGCCTGATGGGCTTGTCTGTATTCAGCCAGGGGGTTGCTGTGGCCTTTTTACTTTGGTCAAGTTTTCACTGCTCAAGGCTATTGTCTAAAAGTGGCCACAGGGCGCCTGGGTGGTTCAGTCAGTGAAGCATAAGACTCTTCATTTCCGTTCAGGTCACGGGTCTCCCAGTTTGTGAGAGATCGAGGCCCGTAGAGGGCTCTGGGCTTACAGTGCACAGCCTGCTTGGGATTCTCTCTCTCTCTCTCTCTCTCTCTCTCTCAGCCCCTCGCCCGCTCTCTCTCTCTCAAAAAATAACTAAACTTAAAACATAACTAAATGAAAGGAGCCTCACATACATGATACAGAAGCAGCATGGGAAGTGAACGATCATTTTTATCTGAGAGGGGAAAAGGGACAGCCGAGGGTCAGGGAAAGCTTCTTTGCGGGTCAGAGTTTAGTTTTGAAGCCTGAATAGAAATAAAGGGAGATTTCCTGTAAAGCCCTTCACATGCATGGCCTTTCTCAGGCCCTAGGATGGGCCTTAGTAATATACTCATACGGTCCCATATTTTTGTAAAATTTGAAAACGATGTTATAACTGTAATCGGTTAAAACCTTGTATTTGTCAAGGTTCTCCAGAGAAATGGAATATTTATTTATGTATTTATTTATTTATTATGTTTTTTAAGGTTTATTTATTTTTGAGAGAGAGAGAGAGAGAGAGAGAGACACGGCGAGCAGGGGAGGGGCAGAGAGAGAGGGAGACACAGAATCCGAAGCGGGCTCCAGGCTCTGAGCTGTCAGCACAGAGCCCCACGCGGGGCCCGAACCCACAAATGGCGAGATCATGACCTGAGCCGAAGTCGGATGCTCAACCAACTGAGCCACCCAGGCGCCCCTAAGTTTATTTATTTATTTTGAGGGACAGAGAGTGCAAGCAGAGAGGGGGTAAAGAGAGAATCCCAAGCAGGCTCCGCCCTGTCAACACAGAGCCCAATGCGGGGCTCAAACTCACGAACTGCGAGATCGTGACCTGAACTGAAACCAAGAGTCGGACGCTTAAACCGACTGAGCCACCCAGGCGCCCCGCAAAACGATTCTTGTCTAAAGACATGCAAGTTCTGTGCTGTCTGGGAGAGGTTCAACTGACTTCCTTAAGCCCTGGAGAAAAACTGGATTATAAGGTCTCTTAAAGGACCTCCGTTCTGATTGGCTTGTAGAAATAAATAAGCACTTCTGTACATTGAATATTCCCCAAATTACCAGAAAATAAGAAAATTGAAGTTCCAATTTTTAAATGTGCAAGAATTATATATATATATAAAAAACCCTACAGAAACTAACTCAAAAACATTTAAAAATCCAATATCTTAATTTAGGTAAATCTTCAGTAAATAAGACCAGCTTACTATTTGGGGTTTAATAAAAACAGATGCATTTTCTCTGATTTATTCCATGTGTTTATGTTCTTCCCAACTTGCAGAGATTTACCGACCAAATAAACTAGTGTTTCTTTCGTTTAATTTTTAAGCTTATAGAAATATAAATTTGTGTTTAACCAGATGGAATCATTATGCTCACAAATTTTATGACGGCAGAAATTGCACTTTGTAGTCTGCCCATTTGAAGAGAATTTCCAAGATTTTCAGGGTGCTCAGAAATTGGATTGCTATTATATTGAAACAGTGGATATTCATTGGATGCCTAGATCATTCCTAAATAAGTTAGAATGCTAAAACACTGATTATGAAGTATAGCTTCTTTTTTTTTTATATGCTTGTAGAGAGGCTATATCTTTGAGTCTGTGAAGGAATGTGTTCATTTTTTCCACACTGAGAGTTTAGTGCTTGTAGGAAGTTGTGTTATGAGTATTGAGTATTCACGAGCTCTACAAATGCATCAAATCCTGGTGTGTGACAGACAGTTCTCAATCCTTCCTGCTCCCCCCGCAGTCCTCTCTGTGCAATAGAAATTATTTTAGTTAATAGTTATGGAGGGGAGGAAAAACATTTCCTCTACTCTCTTAGATTCTGTGACTGGGGACTGCAAATTAAACTGACAAAAGACAGATTAACAGAAGGAAAAAACCCAAAGTTTATGTGTTCATGCAATGCACATGCATGTGGGAGAACTCAATGATGAGTAACTCAAAGGGGTGGTTAGAACTTGGGGCTTATATGCCATGTTGATAGGCGAAGGGAAGGGAGACAAAGGCATTAATGAGAAAACAAATGATGTTTGGAGAAGTGGGTTTTCAGGAGAACACACAGGAGATAAAGAGTTTCTAGTGATGTTTCTCCATATAGGTATGAGTACTCTCCTTCTTGGGCCATAAAACTCCCCTGGAGGAGGAATTTGGGGGTAGGTTTTATCGGCATTCTCCCTTCTGGGAGTAGATCTAACCTAAAGAGGATTGCTTTTAGTCAGGTAAGGGAACCTCTGAGAAGAGTTTTTGTTTTTCTTTTTTTCTTTTTCTTTTCCTGCATCTGTTGAATCTCAAATGTCTTCAGCTTAAAATAAACTTTATACCAGCTCTGGGTTTCCAAGTGGGTCCCCATAGTTATCATGAGTATAGATGATTAAAACAATACTTAGGAGGAACACTTTCAGGAAGATACACTTGTGTGTGTGTTTTTGTGTTTCCATCAAAATAGTAGTTTTGTCTCAGAATTGGCAGTTCTAAAAGTTTTTCTTTTTTGCTTGTTTTTTTTTTGGGGGGGGGGGCGGGTAGAAGGGGAATCTCCAAAAGGACGCCCGAAAGGTAGTTTGTTGTTGCTGTTTTTCTGGGCTGTTGCTAATGATATTTACCATATTGGAACTTGAGAGTGAGAAATTGTTTAAATGTATAAGTACTCAGTGACTAAAGACAGTAATGATGAACATGTTACATGTTAACAGCATCTTAGTATTGTTACTAAATGAGTTCTGACTTATAAACCCTCTGAGGTCTGCCCTAAAGTGAAGTGTCAGTTTATCCCAGAATATGAACAAGCTTAACAAAAAGCAAAACTTGGAGAGTGGATTTTATTTGCCTTAGTTTGTAATCCTTGAGGCTAAAAAGCTATGAAATGGGTTAAACTCTGAGCAAAGTTTGCCCAGCTTTGATGGCTTGTTTCTTTGGTTTACTTTTTGCCTTTATGTATAGTATGAATACTTTTTCTCTGTACTTTGCCTAGATGACAATTTTCTATGCTGTATGTTGACTTTACTGTGCTATTGGTCACTTAAACAAAAGTTCTCACTTGCTAAAGAGCTAAAATTCATTATAGGCATGTTGAAATCTATACATGTTAAAAACGTTTTCTTGTCACTTTGGTTTAACAGGTAACTACGTATGGTTTCTTTGTTACCCATGGTCCCATCACGATCAAGTGATAACTTTTTTTGATAACTTTTTTTTTTTTAGTTTTTGCCCTGTCTACAGCAAATCCTAAGTAAAACCTAAAACAAAATAAAACCCTCGGGGTATCTTTTTCTACCTAAAACTATCTTTCAGGTATTTCGAAGAGCCCCTGGACAATTACAAAGATTTGTTCTTTTGTCTTGTGAAAAAGATGTGTTAGAAATAAATTGAGTTTGTTTGATGAATTGTTATTGATGAGTTGTGTGGAACTATGCACTTCGTATATTCATGATATATTATGCCTCAGGATTATTATATTATATTATATGACTTATGTTGGCATTTTATTTTACATTATGCCTCAATATTTTTCTCTAAAAATATGTTTATCCAATTTTATAAATCAGATGCAGTGTTCATTACCTTCCTTCATAACAGTCTTAATCATAATGCTTGTAGACATGACGTCTAAAACTTTTCAGAGTGGCCTTATTCGTCTGTTTTTCATGCCACAGACATAACCACATTTCCTTATCAGTTGCATTCTTCTTCTTATGAACTTTTGTCAGATCTTTCACTTTTCTTTAAATGTCTTATTTTCTTTTTTGAGAGACGGGGGGGGGAGGGGCAGAGAGAGAGGGGGGACAGAGGATCCAAAGCCAGCTCGCCGACCGCAAGATCATGACTTGAGCTGAAGTGGGGCGCTCAACCGACTGAGCCGCCCAGGGGCCCCAGATCTTTCCCTTTTTGAAACTTATCAGTAGTAAATTAAATGCAGCCCTTTCAAGTCTGTGTCATCTACAGATCTTTTTGGGGGGGGGGTGTTCTTGATTTGTTCTGATGCTTCCCTGAAGGCTCTGTAATGAGCACAGGCCAAGGTTCTTGTCTTTAACATGGAAAGCCTGTCTCAGAACCCCACGGACAAGGACAGGCTTCCCACGGCATCAGTTAGAAAAGTTTGAGACCGAATCAGTGGGCTGAATTAGGAGGTAGGCTCTAACCCAAGATGCAGAGGACCGAGAATTAATCACATACAACCGAACGCATTGCTGAAGGACGGTGGTAGTTTTGTTTCGAATATTACCGAGGCTAGTTTAATGTTTGCTATAGTCTGAATGCTTGCGTCCCCTCAAAATTCGTGTGTTGAAACTGAATCCCCAACGTTGGTGGTATGACGGGGTGGGGTCTTTGGGAGGTGGTTTGGGATCAATGCGCTTTATAGAAGAGACCTCAGGGAGTTAGCTTGCGCCTTCCGCCCTGTGAAGACACAGAGAGAAGATGGCCGTCTAGAAGCAAGTGGGGTTTCACCAGACTCTGAATCTGGTGGCGCCTTGATCTTGGACTTCCCAGCCTCCAGTACTGTGAGCAATAAACGTCTATTGTTTTATAAGCCCCCAGTCTATGGCATTTTGTTATAACAGCCCAAAGAGATTAAGGCAACGTCCTATTTTCTAATTATAAGGAAGCCCCCTTTTTTTCTTCTTAAGAAAAAAAAAACCTATTGAAAACAAGACAACAGGGCCCAAATGGAGTCGCTTACGTTAAACCGCACGCTACCAAACTGAGATAATCCTTAATGACACTTTTGGCTCTCCCGGAAATGGAATCTTCCACCGGTCAGTCAGGAACTACCTGATAGGCCCTTGTGATCCCCTAAAGGAAAGTGACCTTGCCACAAGCAATCCACTTCGTGTTAGTATAACTTCCTTGTCCCTGCTCCCTCCTGCCTATAAAAGCCTCTCATTTTGGGGGCGCCTGGGTGGCTCAGTCGGTTGAGCGTCCAAATCGGCTCAGGTCATGATCTCGTGGTCTGTGAGTTTGAGCCCCGCGTCGGGCTCTGTTCTGACAGATCAGAGCCTGGAGCCTGCTTCGGATTCCGTGTCCCCCTCTCTCTCCGCCACACCCCTGCTGTGCTGTGTCTCTCTGGCTTTGAAGAATGAATAAACATTAAAAAAATTTTTTTAAAAAAAAGAACTAAATTTTGGCTCTATGGAGAACTGGTCTGGTAACTGGATTGGGGGACCTCAACACAAAAGGCAGTTACTCAAATTTATTTATAGGTACTGCAGGTAAATCCTGGTGGTGAGAGTTTCTTGGCCTGGCTTCCTAGCTTCAGCAAGGCAAATAATAAAAGGCTTTTAAAAGCCAATCTGAGATTCCTTATGAAAATTTCCAGCAAACGTAAGAAGGCCTCCTATGTGGGACATTAACCCTCTTCCTGCACCTATCTAAACAATCAGGTCAGACCTAGGGAGACCAACACTATTTTGTCATCATGAATAATCTTTCTTTAAGGTTGTTTTTGATTACAAGTGGGAAAACTTGTAGTGGAAAAGCATGCCTCAGTGCAAAATTACCCACCATCTAAAGGGCATGCTCCGGGTTATGAGGTTGGGGTTCTACTGGAGCCATTTTCCAAATCTTGAAGTTGTAAATAACAGATTCCAATACAAAACGATTCTTGGGCATAGATGGGTGAAATCTGTTCTGTCCTGTTCAACCGATCTCCCTCCTCTGTTGTAGAAAAACCAGTACTGCCTTTGTTTGCATATTCATGTCAATATCCTTTTTTTTTTAATTTTTTTTAACATTTATTTATTTTTCAGAGTGAGAGAGACAGAGCATGAGTGGGGGAGGGGCAGAGAGAGAGGGAGACACAGAATCCGAAGCGGGCTCCAGGCTCCGAGCTGTCAGCGCAGAGCTCGACGCAGGGCCCGAACCCACAAATGGAGAGATCATGACCTGAGCCGAAGTCGGACGCTCAACCGACTGAGCCACCCAGGTGCCCCCATGTCAGTATTCTTTTACTCCATATTATATTTGTGCTTTTGTTGACTTTACCTTTGAGGTGGCTGTCATGTCTTCCTGAATCATTATCTGACCGAGTTAAAGAAATCTTTCACGCATGTTCATTTTTATGGCAGTGTAAAAGTCATGATTTGGTGATTTTTCGAGAACTATCTTTGAACGGTAGTGAGGAAAGCAAGCTTTGAAATGCACAAAGGCAGAAGCCAATCATATGTGTAAAATTCTGCGTGGAAGATTTGGTTCTCAGTGATGGCTAGTCAGAGCAGCTTTCTCCTACTAGGAAATACTTTACGATGCCACAGACACAACAAAACAACCAACGCGCTTTGGAAGTGGGTTGGTCTATTAATTAATAAAATTTGTGTATCTTTTTCAGGAAGCGTTGTCATATTTGTGTTACATGCTTTAAAACTTGCATGACATGTGTTTTTACACTTGTAATTTGATGGGATATACTTCCTAGTTCTAAATAAATACTGACTTTCAAATTGAATTTTGTATTTGCAATTCGTATTCTATTTCTTTGTGTTAAATTTTATTTATTTATTTTTCAGAGAGGGAGAGAGACAGAGAGCACGAGCAGGGGAAGGACAGAGAGAGAGAGAGAATCCCAAGCAGGCTCTGCACTGTCAGTGCAGAGCCTGACGTGAGGCTGGGACTCATGACCATGAGATCATGACTGGAGCCGAAATCAAGAGTCAGCCACTTAACCTACTGAGCCACCCAGGTGCCCCATATTGTGTTCTATTTCTTTTTTTTTTCTTACTTTTTTAAATGTTAATTTTTGAGAGAGAGAGAGAGACAGAGTGCAAGCAGGGGAAGGGGAGGGAGAGAGGGAGACACAGAATCCGAAGCAGGCTCCAGGCTCTGAGCTGTCAGCAGAGAGCCTGACGCGGGGCTCGAACTCATGAAGCACGAGATCGTGACCTGAGTTGAAGCTGGACGCCCAACCAACCGAGCCACCCAGGTGCCCCACGTGTTGTGTTTTTTTTAATGCAGTCTTTTAAAATTTGAGTTGGTTATGATTGCCATCCCTTTTCTGCTCTCACTCCTTTCTACTTCTCCTTGTGTTCAGTAGCATTGGATTAGCAAGCAGCAAGTGTCAAAGGAAAACCAGAGGCGGATAAGAATTAAAGTGGTGAAAACAGAGTTTATCGAGGGCTCTTACAATACGTGAAAAGAAACTTCGGTAAAGAACCAGGCTCAATTCGGAATAGAGCACAAGCAAGTGGAAATTTATAGCTTAGGAGCAGGGAGGGGGGTGTATCTGTGGATGGAAAATGGCTAAGAAGAAATGTCGGGGGTCAGGGGAATTCTGGGTAAACCAAGCTATCAGGATTCTTGCTGAGGGCAGGCTAGGGTAATGAGACATCACTGGGGGAGGGGTCGTGGAGGATCCAGAACCGGGTCATATATGGAGGGTGACCAGCTATGGAAGGTGAGGGATGCTGGCTTAACCGACGTTAGCGGGATTCTTGCTAAAACTAGACAATGCCAAGATGAATACGGAAATCCAAAAGCTGACACCCGGCTGAAAAGTTCAGGGGAGCTTGAGTAGAGTTTGGTCAAAGAGGGAATCTTTGTCAGAGGTTAACGGTAGGAATTCAGCAAGTGGAGATTTCACTGGGGACACATCTAATTTAGGCTTAACGGGCTCTAATTATGTGCTCATCGGTCATTTTGGTCAAACAAAAAGCGAATCCAGACTTCGTAAGGTGAGATTGTACTTGGTGCTGATGTTGATCTGCGAGCCTGTCAGAGGTTCAGCAGACAGGCCTTTCTTTGAGAGCAGGAGTAAACAAGGCAAAATAGAACGGGGTGTGGGCAAGAGCGATGAAGATAACACACAGTTCCCAACACAACACACAATAAGACGGTGCGGACATATTGGACAACCAGTGTGGTCAATCCAAAGAATATTACAGAATATTAAAGATCCACCAACGGAACAAGAAAACTTGGAAAGTCCTGAAGGAAACTTGATAGAGCTTTGCCCAAATTTGATGACTCCCCTAAAAATGTCCATATTGCATGAGTTGTGAAGCTGAAAGGAACATTTCTAAACCACCAATTATAAAAAATATTTTTATTATAAATATATATATATATATTTTGAGAGCGGGAGAGAGTGAGAGAGTGTGCACGCACAACAGGGGGAGAGGGATAGAGGGGGAGAGACAGAGAGAGAGAGAGAGAGAATCCCGAGCAGGTTCCATGCTCAGCACAGAGCCCAACGTGGGGTTTGATCCCATGACCCTGCGATCATGATCTGAGCTGAAATCAAGAGTCAGACACTCAACTGACTGAGCCACCCAGGTGCCCCTATACGAAATAAATTTTGATCGCTTGGACCAGAAGGAAGGCAATTATCTTTTCCTTCTTTCTACTGGGAAATCATATTACAAAGTCTGTGTTGTCTTGGCAAAGTGAGCAAAGGCATTGTGGTTGAGTTTTAGAAAACGGGCCCCAAAGCGGCATATCTCTTAGCAAAGTGACTTTGCAGCTCCTCCGTGGGAATCTGCACTGGCCTCGTGACTTAATTTCACCGGTAGAATGTCGCGAGGGTGACACGGCGCCCTCTGCTTTGCAGCTTCTGTTCGCCCCCTCGGGGCGCTCCTGTAATAAGGTGGAGAAGACCAGGCTACATGATGAGAAACCATGAGGAGAAAGAAGGTCAGCCGACCACGGGCATCAGGACCGCAGACATGCGGGTGAGGCCATCTGGGACCGTCCAGCCTTCCTTGATGGCGATTGCATGAGTCAGTCTGGAGGAGACCCACCCACAGAATTGTGAGAAATAAGAAATCATTGTTTCGAGCCACTGAGTTTTAGGGCATTTTTTAAATCATAGGTAACTGATATAAGTATATAGCCCGAACTGTATAAAAACAAATAAATAAGCAAACAGTATGGAGGTACGGCAGGTGATTAGTTAATAAAAATGCAAGGGCATCTTTTTTGGATTTTATGATATTGACGTTGTGGTACTTACCGGCCTTTTACATTTGGTCGCCCACTATCATGTCTTTCTTATTCTAAATAAATATTCACTTTCCAGCCTCATTCTGTGTTTGTAACTTTGTATTCTTTTCTTAAAGAGGGATCCCCAAATCATTTAAGCCTTAGGCCCCACAAAGCCCGGGGCTAACAGGAAGTCCTCTCTTCCTCAATCACTGTCTCCCCCCTCCCCCCCCCCCCGGAGCTCTGTCCCCTCAGGTTTTAAGCTTCCTTCCACGTGTACCCCAGCTCCTTGGAGTCCCCCTGCTTCCTGAATACACCTCTTATTCTGGACATGTGATCCCTGGGGATAAAAGCCCTAAACAATATTAAAGTATAGGCTCTGGCCACCTATGGAGTCACTAATGGTATGTCTAGGATGATGAAGAAGGGGAGGAGAGCACATCCGGGAAATGGCCTGTTCTCAATGTGTGGCAGGCGGATGCTCGAGCCATCCAGAAGGGGGGAAAATAGCCTTGGTGTCCCCATCAGAGGGTGAGGGGGTGTGTCTTAAGACCTGGGACATCCTTCTCTTCAAGCTTGGAAGCCTGACTTTGGGTGGGATTCTGCTTTGGGAATGGAGTCTGGAAGGTTCTTTGTTAAGAAATAATGTAGGTGGCTAGTGAGGGTGAGATAAATAAGGACCCAGGTGGGCAAGTGAGTTATTTTTTGCAGTATAGCATGGCGGTTAAGAATCAGACTGACCACGTTCAAGTCCTCACTGCTGTTTGCCCTTGGGAAAGTTGCTAAAGTTTTCTGTGCCTTAGTTTTTTTCATGTATAAAACGGATCTACCTATAGTATCTGTCTGTTCTGGTTAAACCTTCCCAAACGTAGTGGTGTAAAACAACCACCATTTTATTATAGTTAGACTTTTGGGGGGGGTCAGGAATTCAAACGGGGCACAATGGAGGTGGTTCATCTCTGTTCCCCGATGTTTGGGGGTCCCATCTGGGAAGATATGAAAAATTGGGGTGACTTGAAGTGTGGGTGGGGGGTGTGGAATCATCTAGAGGCTTCATTCCTTACACGCCTGACTTCTGGGCTGTATTCAAGGGACGATGGGATTGCTGACCAGAACAACACCATGTGGCCTCTCCAGGTAGCTTGGACTTCTCACAGCTCGGCAACTGAGTTCCAAGAGGGAGAAGAGAACCTGGAAGTAAGCGTCCCGTGAGAGTCAAACAGAAGCTATGTGGCCTTTCATGACTTAGAGAGTCATGTAGCCTCACTGGGCTGTACTCTAGAGGTTGAAATAGTCACCAGCTCACCAAGATTCAAGGGGAGGGGACATAGACCCCACCTTTTGATGAGAGGGGTTGCCAAAAACTTGGGGGCAGTCCAACTTTAACATCATCGCACTATCTCATAGGGGAGTTGTGAAGACTGAGTTATTATACACAAAGCACTTAGAACGGGGCCCAGCTCAGTGCAGATGTCATTAGGTGAAAGCTTTATTGCTATTTGCAGGACATAGTTCTTCTGGGCAAAGTGTTTGCCAGAGGAGAGGGCAGAGTTGGGGAATCATGTTGAGGGACTGACCCTCGGTGGGTGTCGGCCGAGAGGGAGGTTGGGAATGCCTTCGGGGTGGGTGGCCCAGCTCACACAGGACCTATCGCCTGGGCTGTGGCTTCAGGGCTGGCTGTCGGCTGTCTTGCCCGGGGTCTGTAGAGCCCAAATGCATTTGGGTCCACCAGAAACATAACTAGACACAGCAGGGCCCCTCATTCCCTTGTGGAGCTGTTTCTGCCAGAGTCTGCCCCTGGAGGGTGACCCCAAGATGCCTCATGGGCCCATAAGCACAGGCCTCCTTCTGGAGAGGCTGCTCTACTCTGGACAGTAACCAAAGCCCTGAAAGGTTCTGGTAAACACTAAATCCCACTGCAGGGGGAACAGTGTCCATGTGTGCGCCGCATATTTGGGAGAGAGCAAAACCCTATTTTGCAAGCGTCTCTGGGCACAGCTACCTTCTGTTCAGCAGCAGTGACAAAGGCGGATATTTAACATCTCTTTGCAAAACCACCCCCAAAGCCCTTGCTACTCTACGTGTGGTCTGTGGACCAGAAGCATGGGCATCACCTGGGAGTTGTGAGAAAGGCAGTATCTCTGGCTCCACCCCAGACTTTGCCTTTTACAAAAGCTCCGGATGCTTCTTCCATGTATTAGAGTTTGGGAAACACAGATATGATTTCCCGGTGGACCTTCACTTCCCCTTCTCAGGCTAATTCTCAACACTTCATGCCCTGCTCCATCTTTATCCTCATTTATTTAAAAGAAGGTACAATGGTCTCAACACCCAAATTTCACCCAATGAACAATCCAGTGAAGAAATGGGCAAAAGACATGAATAGGCACTTTTCCACGGAAGACATCCAGATGGCTGACAGACACATGAAAGAATGCTCAAATTCACTCATCATCAGGGAAATGCAAAGCAAAACCACAATGAGATACCACCTAACACCTGTCAGAATGGCTAACATGAACAACTCAGGCCACAACAGATGTCGGCGAGGATGTGGAGAAAGGCGAACCCGTTTGCACCGCTGGGGGGAATGCAGACTGGTGCAGCCACTCTGGAAAACAGTGTGGAGGTTCCTCAAAAAATCAAAAATAAATCTACCCTACGACCCGGCAATTGCATTACTAGGTATTTATCCAAAGGATACGAAAATGCTGATTCGAAGGGGGACATGCACCCCAATGTTTATAGCATTATAGCAGCATTATCAATAATAGCCAAAGTATGGAAAAAGCCCAAATGTCCATCGACTGATGAAAGGGTAAAGAAGATGCACACACACACACACACACACACACACACACACACACATACATGATGGAATATTACTCAGTCATCAAAAAGAATGAAATCTTGCCATTTGCAACAACGTGGATGGAACTAGAGTGTATTTTGCCAAGCGAAATAAGTCATAGAAGGACACATATCATATGATTTCACTCATATGTGGAATTTAAGACACAAAACAGATGAACATAGGGGAAGGGAAGGAAAAATAAGATAAAAAATGAGAGGGAGGCAAACCATAAGAGACTCTTAAATACAGAGAACAAACTGAGGGCATTGGGTGTGGGGGCTGGGCTAAAGGGGCGATAGGTATTAAGGAGGACACTTGTTGAGATGAGTACTGGGTGTGATATGTACGTGATGAATCACTAAATTCTACCCTTGAAATCATTATTACACTACACGGTAACTAACTTGAATTTAAATAGAATTTAAAACAAAAAAAATTAAAAGATGGTGAATGGTGACTTCCTGAGATAGGGCAAGGGCAGTGTCAGATCATAGGAAGTGTCTTTGCAGAGTAAGAACCATTTTTACTCAGAGTGGATGAGAAGGAGAGGGAGCTGGACTATAATTCTTTTTTTTAAATGTTTTTAATGTTTATTTCTGAGACAGAGACAGTGCATGAGCGGGGGAGGGGCAGAGAGAGAGAGAGAGGGAGACACAGAATCCGAAGCAGGCTCCAGGCTCCGAGCTGTCAGCACAGAGCCCGACTTGGGGCTCGAACTCACAAACCGTGAGATTGAGATCTGAGCCGAAGTCGGACGCTCGACCCACGGAGCCACTCAGGCGCCCCTATAATTTCTGACAAAGAGGAAAGGAAGCCACGATACTGATGACTGAAAAAACCCACAATATCTGGTGTCAGGGGAGGTGAGGAGGGGGAGAGGCAGGCCAGAGCCGGGGAGTTGTTGTGTGTGACTGAAAACACAAGTGGGCTTCGTGCACGTGGGCTTCTTTCTCCTTCTGGATGATGTCAAACGCTTGGAGTCTGGAGGTGAGCCTTGCCCTCCCCTTTTCCAGCCTTCAGAGCAACACGGGGGGAGTTTTACGGGATTTGATTGTGGGAGATCTGAGTTTCCTTCGGTAGAATTCTAGGAGGAATGGAGAGAAGAGGAAAGATGGTTGCCCAGATATTAGTTCCGGTCCCGCACCCCGAGCCACTGTTACGGTGACTCCGTTCACCCACATCTCTGCCGGGGGTCCCCCACCCCCTGCCACCCCACTACCTGCTTGCAGATCGCCCACCCCCCGTTCCTTCATGGCCTGCCCCCCTTCAGGGGCATTTGTCTATCTGCCATATAGAGGTTCTAGGACTCAAGAGAGCAAGATGAAGTCAACGATCACAACGTGGGCACATCTGTGGGACCCCCCCCGCCCCGAAACTCATACGGTGAGGGACCTCCTCTGTAGCCCTCCAGGGACGTGCAAATCCAGTCCCATTTTCTGGGTTCCAGTTCGGTTCCATAACTCCGTGCTCCTGTTCCAGCCTCCCTGGCTGATGCCCTCTCTCCCCTCACTGAACCCCTGTACTTGGGAGCAATTAGAGGGTCCGGCAATCTCCGTGACCCGCCCGACACACGTCTTTCTTCAGTTTACCACTGCGCCCCAGCCCTCGGCACCTTGTAGCTGAACAAGGGGCGCAATGGTGCAATCCGCTGGGTAAGTTCTGAGCTCCTAAGGGGGGTTTGCCTCAGCAGCTCCAGGGGCCCGCTGGCGTCTTAGCGTGGGAAGGGGGAGATTTGAAAGGCAGTCTGAACGGGAACGAATGCCCAGGGTTGGCGAAATCCGGTGGCCACCCGTCCTGACTTCCATTTTAACCTCAGTGTCTTCAGAACGAGCTACTTTTGCAGTCATTCACCCCACGCGTTTTTGGCTAGGTGATTCCAGGGGTCGACATGGCCATTCATGTGTGTGCGTGTGTGTGTGTGTGTGTGTTTGCAAATGCCTTTCTTATCCATCCGTGGTTATGTGCGACTCCGTGTGTAGGAGGGAGGGAAGGTCTGGTGAGCACCTTTACTCCATCATAAATTTAGCTCAGTCTGGCAATTTGCTCTGAGGTAAGCTTTTCCAGATATTTCTTTGAACACGGCTTCTCTCCTCACAAACACACCGGCTGGGGTGGGCGGAGGGGGGGGTGTCCCACGGTTCTGCAAAGCCTGTGCTGGGAAAAAGGGCACAGGCGGATTTTGCTGGGTCTTTGTCTTTTATTTTTTATTTTTTCTCTTACTAGATAATGTGTACGTTCTTCCTCACCAACCGAGTTCTGTATGCCACCCTTCCTGCGGGAAATAATTAATTGAATGACCCCTCAGCTAGGAATTCTGGAAGAAAGGCATTCAAGCACATCTAGGCTGGTTTGAATCAAAATTGGGGTAGCAACGGAAGTCTCGAAGGGACAGCCAGCAGAACTGCAAATGTCAGCAGAAGTAAAGCTCACAAAAGCATTCCGTAGCCCCTCCGACGTGGAGAGGACCAATAAATGTGAATTCAGGGTGTCTTCTGCTCGCTCAACCTAAATTGTGCGTCTTCAGGGAGAAGTGAGTAAGAGACCCTTTTCAAGGCTGGATGGTGTATGCTGTTGACTGAGGGTTCTGAGAAGTGGAGGCTCTGATGGGGCACCTGGGTGACTCAGTTAAGCGTCCTGCTTCAGCTCAGGTTACGGTCTCGCGGTTCGTGAGTTTGAGCCCCGCGTCGGGTTCTGGGCTGACAGCTCGGAGCCTGGAGCCTGCTTCGGAGTCTGGGTCTCCCTCTCTCTCTGCCCCTCCCCTGCTCATGCTCTGTCTCTCTCTGTCTCTCTCTCTCTCTCTCCAAAAAACAATAATGAAACAGTAAAAACGACTTAAAGAAGTGCAGGTTCGGGTATGTGTCTCTGTGGAATCATTCTTGACGCATGTTGATTAAGGAATCAGTATTTTCTGAGCATCTGGATGATGGGAAAGTCACCGTGGACTTTCTAGTTAGAGGCCTTGTAAAAAAAAAAAAAAGTACCAATCTGTTGGGTCAAATGTGCAGTGCCCCATGAACCTTTATTGAGCACCTACTATATAACGGGCACGGTCAATGACGTTGGGTTGAATAAAACTGGCAATGCCTCTGCTCTCGATAGTGGCTGTTAACATGCGTGTCGTGCCTAGTATGGGCCCCAATACTCTTATAAATGCTTTACACATATTAAGTTAATTCTCACCAAAAACTTATGTGGAAGGCACCATTACCCCCATTTTACAGATGGGGAAACTGAGGCACAGAGAGATTAAATAACCTCCCTCCAAGGTTACGAAGCTACTGTTAGGCTGGTACTCAACCTAGTCTGCCTTCTGAGGCTAAGCTCCCGGTTGCTGGGCAACACTACTTTTCAGGGAGCTTATCTCAAAGTGAGGAAAGATACACCATAAACACATAAACAGGTAATTAAGGAAAAATCCACGGAAGTGCTCTGAAGAAAATAGAAAAAAGCTCTCTTCCGATGAACAGTCAGGGAGTGCCTGGGTGGCTCAGTCGGTTAAGCGTCTGAACCTTTTTTTTTTTTTTTTTAAAGGAAGCATTTTTTTTAAGTGTTGATTTATTTTTGAGAGAGAGAAAGACAGAGCGTGAGCTGGGAAGGGGCAGAGAGAGGGAGAGGGAGACAGAATCGGAAGCAGGCTCCGGGCTCTGAGATGTCAGCACAGAACCCCACGTGGGGCTCGAACTCACATACCGTGAGATCATGACCTGAGCCGAGGTCGGACGCTTCACCAACTGAGCCACCCAGGCGCCCTTAAGCATCCGACTCTTGATTTGGGCTCGGGTCATGATCCCGCGGGTCATGAGTTCGAGCTCCACAGCGGGCTCTGTGCTCACAGCACAGAGGTCTAACTGCGGGCAGGGTCGGCGCCTTCTGAGGGCTGTGAGGGGGAAATCTGGTCCAGGTTTCTCCCCCAGCTTCTGCTGGTTTGCTCACAGTCTTTGGTGTCCCTTGGCTTATAGATGCATCCCCCCAATCTCTGCCTACATCATCACATGGCGTTCTCCCTGTGCGTATCTGTCTCCATATTTTCCCCATTTTATAAGGGTACCAGGCATATTGCATTAGGGGCCCACCCTCCTCCAGCATGACTTCATCTTAACCAATGACGTCTATAGCAGCCCCATTTTCAAATAAGGTCACGTTCGGAGGTACTGGGGGGTTAGGATTTCAACATATGAATTTGGAAGCGGGGGGCGGGACACAATTCGATCCATAACGGGAGCCCAAAGAAAGGAATGCTAGTGTTACCTCAAAGGCATTTTACGTCCTGCTGTTGGTAAAGATGTTCCTAAGGGAAGTGAGCTGGAAGGCAGAGTTATCTTTGAGCAGAAAGGACACAGCTGAGCGAATGGATGAACATTCATTGTCTTTGAAGTTTTGTCTTTGTCTTTGAAGTTGACATGACGGATTTACCGGGGGGGGGGGGGGGGGCCTGCACTTGGGATGTTGTTTCAGCTGGCCCCGACATGTGCTTGCTCAGCTACATTTCCTCCTTCGGTTCTCTTTGGAACAATGGCCGCCACTCACGAGATCAGTGACCAGAGCGGAAGGAGTAGTCTGAGGGGGTGGCTGGTCTACCCAGGGATCAAACGCTCAGGTTGGCCCTCCTGAGCTCCTGGCTCCACCGGCTGAGGCAGATAGAAGAGAAGAAAGCAGTCCCTTCAGCAAAGCTAGAAGTGTGTGGGTCAGGTTGTGGCTGGAACACTCGAGCTGTCCACAGAAGCCGTGTCTCACGTGGCTGCGAGCCCGCCATTAGTCCTATAAGCACACCTCTTGACCAAACTGGGGCACCAAAAGAAAGACTAGTAGATCTGAGCCTGAGCCGAGGGCCGCGGGGAACTGGAGCGAAAGGCAGAGTATGATGTTCCACTCGTTTTGCTGGGTCAGGAGCCCCAGGCCTTACAAATATTGGCCTGGAACAGCTTTAATATCTTCCCTGCAACCCCTGACATCTCCTGATTCCCTTCCCTTTTCCTCCAACCCCGCATGTGCTCCCAGCAACCTCACCGTCCTCCTGAGAAGGCCCCTTAAATGGGAGTTGGCCTTCTCCCCAGTGAAATCTTCCAGGCTCTCAGCGGAAGCGTAACAGCTCAGACGTGGGTTAGGGGATTAATAAAGTGGGGCCGATGGACTCAGATCAGTAATTCTCAACCCTGGCTGCACACTGGGGTCACCGGACGAGTTTAAAAAACACCGATGTTTGCGTCCCATTCAAAGAGATTTTGATGTAATCGGTGCGGAGGGTGGCCTGGGTTTCAGGCTTTGTAAAGGTCCCCCCAAGCGATTCTAATGCTCAGCCAGGGTTGAGACCGCTGGTCTATGTGAGTCTTAAAAGCGCAATGAATTTGAACAAGACGAAAGGAAATGTACAAGTGTGCTGTAGAGGTGGCTGGGGTGGGGGTAGGCAGGTTACTTTGTGTGTCAATGGGAATCCCACGTGGCTGTGTCCGTGGGGCCATCGGGGTCATTTATGCCTGGGGCAGTGCTTTTTTTCTTCTTTTCAACAAATGTTCATTTATTTTGAGACAGAGAGAGAGAGTTAGAGAGTGAGGGAGGGGCCGAGAGAGGGAGAGAGAGTCCCAAGCAGACTCTGCACGGTCGGAGCACTTAACTGTCTCTGTGCCTGGTAATCTCCCAGAAGAGCTTTTAGGTGGCGATTCTGGGGGCTCTGGAGGTTTCGAGGGTGAGCAGGGGTGACATGGGAGGCAGGTCTCTGCGGCTGACTCGTTCCGAAGTCGGGGGCTTCTCGAGTAGCTGATGCTAAACTGGGATGCGTTCCCGGGGCTAATGAGACCTAGGATTGACACACGAGAGCTGAGGGAGAAAGAAAGCGAGACTCCTCTGAAGAAAGACATCCTTTCTCAGCTGGACGCAGCATAACCAGTGAGCGCAGGTCCCCACCAAGAGGACGAGTGAGAAAGGAACCAGGAGACGGTACCCGGCAGAGTCTGAAAGGAAAGCCTGCTTTTAGAGCTCTGTGATTTGGAGTATCTGTGTTCGTTTTCACTGTAGTAAAATAAAAAGAGATTTCCTTGTTTTCTGCTCGCGGTTGCTTTTGATGGGCTACAGTGGTTCTCCAAGGGTGGGGGTCCCTGGACGGGCTGTATCAGCATCACCCCGGGGACTCGCTGGAAATGTCCATTCTCGGGCCCCACTCCAGACCTAAGGAATCAGAAACTGCGTTTGAATTGTGTTTTGGCAAGCCCAACAAGCGATCTCATGCTTATTCAAGATGGAGAACCTCTGTAACGAGGAATCACGCCAGGCGCTAAAAGAGTAGGTCTTCTTTGGGGGCGGTGGTTTCCCTCGACTGAACATGTGTATTATAACGGTTTCAAAGAATTTCGGGCCTCTTGAAAATTGCGTCCGGGTCAGCCTGGATGGTGCCAGCCAGGAGAGGCCTAGCCTCCCCATCTTCCGGTCAAGGTTGCAGAGAAGCAATATCTCGCCTGTGGTTACCAGTGAGTGTAAAATGATGTCGTCTAGAACCGGGATAAGAACTTCTTCTCAGGGCCGAGGTGAGCCCAGAGTCCTTGGCTCTTGATTCCTGGTCCAAGGCTTCCTTCCGTTGCCAGAGGGAACCCGCTTTCCAGTTGATTCACGGAGGTGGTTCAGGGGTCTTAGAGCATCTTGATTCCATGTGGTCTGTGAATGGGGAGACATCTCCTCGACTCAGCGATGGCAAATTACACACATCTTCTTCGCAGAAATGCTTAGTTCTACAACTGGTCATTGCATGTGTATTGATCGTCTACTATGGGCCTGGCCTTGTGCTAGGCAGTGTGGGGGTTGCATGGATGACCGAGGCTCAGATTCTACCCCTCCGGATGGTAGGGTGATCATTCAACAGGGTGGCCCATTTCATTTATCATCTAAACCAGGATATACTTTGCAAGCCGGAGGGATTCTTGTTAATATCTATCCTGGGACAACAGACATAAACTAGCACTCTCCTGAGCAGACAGAGAGGTAGGGTTGTGTTGCTTATAGACAAATGGGGGGTATTGAAAAACACAGCGTCGTTTGTTGAAGGAAGAGAAAGCGAACATAATATCTGTATGTAACAGACATACAAAATGTTATGAAAACATGAAGGAAGGGAGGGTCAGGAGAGTAGGCGTTTGAATTGGGCTTTTATTTTTAATTTTAATGTTTATTTATTTGTGAGAGAGAGAGCGTGAGTAGGGGAGTAGGGGAGGGGCAGAGAAAGAGGGAGACACAGACTCCGAAGCAGGCTCTGAGCTCTGAGCTGTTGGCACAGAGTTATTTTGAGAGAGACAGAGCATGAGCGGGGGAGGGGCAGAGAGCGAGGGAGAGAAAGAGAATCCCAAGCAGGCTCCTCATTGTTAGTTCAAAGCCCGACCAGGGGCTTGAACTCACGAACCGTGAGATCATGACCTGAGCTGGAACCAAGAGTCGGACCCTTAACTGACTGAGCCTCCGAGACCCCCCCCTTGAGTTGGGCTTTTGAGTTTGGGTAAGATTTCAATTGGTACCGTGTTTTGGTAAGAACGGGCACATGTGTGTATGCGGTCTGGAATGGTAATGGAGTTTTCTCTAATACGTGTCATTCAATGACTGGGACTCAGTTGTACAGAATGTGAATTACAGCTTTCGTTTCTTTCATGGTTTGGTTGAGTCCCACTCCCTGGTTGGTCCGGGTTGATGGTTTTAGAATGGAAGGGACTGGATCTGCTTTACAGAGCTGGGCTCTGGGCGGCCCACGTTTATGATAAAACTTCATCGATGTCTCTCCACGTTAACCCCGAAGAGGGTCCCTGGGCACTGAAGAGACTGACAAATGAGCTGGACACAAGGCTCATTTATCATCGGTTCCTCGAGGAAAAGGAAATAAGGGTTATCGCTTTTTTTTTTTTTTTTTTTTTTTTGTGCCTTCTTCCCCTCTAAGCTGTGTTGCCTCCTTGGTTTGAAAAGGTTTTTCATGATGATGAGGTTTTTGGAGCCATGGCGGGGCCGGGGGGGGGGGGGTTTCGGAGCTGACGGCCAAGAAAGAATTCTTGAAGACATCTTTTGGTACAGGAAAGGTGACTTTATTAAAGCACAAGGATGGGACCCGGGGGCAGGAAGAGCTGCCCTGGGACCATGAGGTGAGACTGGCTATATACTTGGGAGGGAGGTAAAGTGAAGGGGAAATTTCCAGTGAGATTTTCATATGCTAAAGACCACTCACAGGGTACTGGGGGCCTATATTATCAAACTAAGGTTGTTTTTCCCTCTAGCAAAGCAGTAACGTTAAGACAGTCGGAGTTCCTGGAGAAACGTTTTACTCTGCCTGCCTCAAGTATCTGCCAATGGGCTGCAGGTTATAAGGAAGTTTAATTTTATCTGCCATTCCTTCCTGCCTTTGTTTCCTACATCAATCAGAGTAAGTTTTCCAGAAAGGATCCCTCTTTTGATGGATGTATCTTTTGAGGAAGATATAGGAGGAAAAAAATGAAATTTAAAAAATGTCTCCTCTTTTCGGGGGGCCTGAGTGGCTCAGTCAGGTGAGCGTCAGACTCTTGATTACGGCTCAGGCCGTGCTCTCACGGTTCGTGAGTTCGAGCCCTGCATCGGGCTCTGTGCTGATCTTGTGGAGCCTGCTTGGGATTCTCTCTCTTCCTCTCTCTTTGCCCTCCCCCCCGCGCCCCGCTTGTGCACACATGCATACTCTCTCTCTCTCCTCAAAAATAAATAAATAGGGGCGTCTGCGTGGCTCAGTTGGTGACGCATCCGACTTCGGCTCAGGTCATGATCTCACGGGGGGCGAGTTCAAGCCCCGCGTCGGGCTCCGTGCTGACAGCTCGGAGCCTGGAACCCGCTTCGGATTCTGTGTCTTCCTCTCTCTCTGCCCCTCCCCTGCTTGTGCTCTCTCTCTCTCTCTCTCTCAAAATATAAAATAAACATGGAAAAAGAAATACATAAACTTAAAAAATGCCTCTTCTTTTCTTCCAATGGTTTTCATTCTCTTCTCAAACTGCTCCTGTCAACACCACATAATTCCTCCACATGGCTAATTCCAGTGGTTGGTTCTGAGTCTTTCGTCTTCCTTGGTGTTTTTTCCCTCTCCTCCAACCTCAATGGTAGCTCCTCCTCGGTGCTCTTTGCTGGTTTCCTTTCTTCCCCCGCAAAGTGTCAACATCGGCACCTCCTGGTCCTTGGTCCTCTTCTCTCTGACTTCAGTCAGAAGGGTGTGAATACCGGGATGTCTCCCGATCTCTCTCCTGGATGTTGGCTTGCATTCGCCATCAGATAGTAGATGTCCCCACCTAAATGAGTAGAGGCCACCCAAGTGTGGTGGCCTCACACACTCGAACGTGAACTCTGCTCTTTCTTATAGATTCTCGATTCGATCCATCAGGGAGTCCTGAAAAAAGGTGCTTTGCCCTTCGAATGTCTCCACAGTCTGACCGCTTCTCTCTACCTTCACTGCCACCTCTGGGCACCAAGCCACCGTGACTAGTCACCCGGGGGTGACTGTGGTCTCCTCCTACCTAGCCTCTTGCTTCTGTTTTGCCCCCTACAGTGTATTCTCCGCACGACAGCCAGAGCTGGGGTGATTTTTTTTTTTTTTCAAAGTCGGATCATGCCGTACCTCTGGTCAGAACCACCCTATGATGGATTGTCCCTTTCATGTTGAGTAAAAGCGAACCACCTTATTTCCCACTAGTGCCTTTGAACTCACTCCATTCAAGCCTCACTGGCCTTCTTACTGTTTGCTGGCCAGGCCAGGCGGGATACTGCCTCCGGGTCCTTGCCCCGGCAGTGCCCTCTGTCTGGAGTGCCCTTCCGCCGGATATATGCGTGGCTCACTCCACTCCGACATTTCCTTCAAGCGTTTGCTCAAATGTCACTGTTGTGGGTTGGATTCTAGGAGAGGCAGACGCTGAGATGATGTTTGGCGTGCGGGATGTTTATTAGGCAGTGAGCTTGCCATCAATAGGTGTGAAAGGGAAGGGACAGAAGCAGAAACGGGCAGAGGGAGAAGCTGATCTGTGCTCCAGGTCTAAAGACGGCCTCAACTGGTCCCAGTGAAAACTCAGGAGCTAAAATGGCTTGTCAGAGTTGTCCTCCATTGGGCTAAAATGCCAAGTCCTCTATGCTCCCCTCTCTGATCGGGGCTGACCTCGGGAGAGGTAGCTTTCTGCAGAGAAGGCAGTCTCTGAAGGAGTGGTCAGCATTTCCAGAAGCCGGGGCCACAACTCCTTCCTTGAAGGGGGATCTGCCTCTCCCATAGTCACCTTCCCGATAAGTCTTATCCTCTAATTCTGGCAAACTGGGGCCCACTCTCTACTCTTCTAAACGTCCCTTATCTTCTTCTATTTCTCCATAGCATTAACCACAGTCTACACACTATATCATTTATTTACTCCATTTTTTTTTGGTTTATAGCCTGTCTCCTCTGCCCTGTGAGGGCAGAGATTTCTGTCTCTTCTTCACTAATATATAACCATGTGCCTAGAACCGTGTCTGGCACCCAGTGGGCACTCAAAACTACTTGTGAATGAGTGATGCTTGGTGCCTCCTAGCTGATAGTCGATGTCGTATCGAACGCGGTCAGGAGTCAGTACTGAAAACAGGGGACGCATTTTGGTCTTTAGAGCTCCCAGTATGCAAAATAAGAGGGATGCCCTGAGATGTTTATTGTTTCGAATTTTCTACCACGGTTCACAAGCCTCCGGTGTTGGGTGACCTGTTTCTGACCTGTGGTTGATTAACTCAGCTCTGGGGCCCCGTGGGAGAAAAATGAATGATGACGCATAGGAGTCTGCTGACCCACACGAAAGTGTGCCTCTTCTAATATTTATGAAGACTGACATTTCATGTATATGAAGTTATTATTTACCATATATATTTTCTCATGGCATGCTCATGTTCACTGGCCTGGCATGTTAAAAATCAAGAGCTGTCTTAACAGTTGGCCCATTAGGCCCTGACGGTCAACACAAGCTGGTAATGCAGACGGCAGTTCCACAATAGCAGGATTGCGGTAGGAAGGAAAGGGGAGCGTTTAGCAGAGCAAAGATATAAATTCCTTTTGTTACCACTGACTGAACTTTCAGATCGGGTCAGGTCAGGATTTATTGCTCTTGGCTAAAAGCCAGCACAAGATTTACAGAGCAAGGAAGAGGTGCAGCGTGAGATCAGAGTGAATTACAGAGTTGGCTGGAGAGAGGCATGAAAGTAGTTAAAATGTCAGAGGTAATTTTCACAAAAGAAATCATCAGGCCACGGCGCCCGCCGTTGTCAGCTCTGTAACAAAGTTTTTAAACATTTGCAAATATCCGCGTGTGTCTCCTGGGTTTATTGAAGAGACTCCGATGATCTAGACAAGCACGAAGATGAAAATAAAAATGGCCCGTTAAAACTCCTGTTTAATGTTCCCTTGCGTTTGCTTCTAGATTTTTTTTTCTAGACATGTTCCCTTACACTCGTACACATGCACTCTTGATTGTTTTCCAAAGCTGTATCAAACCGGGGGTATTTCTGCGGGTCCAGCTTTGTTTACTTGATAGGATATCTTCAGCATTTTCCCATATTAACTGTTTGTGAAAATGATTCCCGATTTAAATAGCATAATATGGCATAGCTTGTGTGTGTGTGTGTGTGTGTGTGTGTGTGTGTGTGTATGTGTGTGTGTTTCTTTTTACCACTCTTCTGTTTGTACGTTTATACTGTTCTCAGATGTTTGGTATTGACCAATATTGCTATGCCCGTTCTTGAATGTCAGCCATTTTGTACATCCTTGACTATCGTTTTAGGGTGATTTTCTAGAAATGGAATTACTGGCTCAAAGGCAGATACTTTAAAGACTCTTGATGCATATTGCCATACAATGTCCCCAAAGCCTGCTTCCATTTAGACCTCTACCGAGAAGCATATGAAACTCTCCCCACACCCTAGACAATGCTGGATCTTCTTGTCACAGAGGGAAAAATTTCCTCCGAGCCCTCTTGGTTCTTTTGGCTGGTCTAATAATGAAACTGACGCAAGACAGATTAATAGGAGAAAAAATACTTATTTCCTATGTACGAAGCTTTCAAAGGTTAGGAGACCTAAGAAGTGACCAAAGCAGGCTGTTTATATACCTTTCAGACAAAGAGACGATACATTTGTGAAGAGCAGGCAAGACAAAGAAACTTAGGTTTGGGTACTAATTAGTGAAAAAACGAAGCAGAATTTGTTTACATAGCCCTTCAGCCCTGAATTCTCTATCTCTGGCTGTTTCTCAAGTAGCTCTAATTCAGAATAATTAATACACCACTTCGGCATATATTGAGGCAGGCTGCCCTGAGCCCCATCATACATAATATTTGTAATCTTTGCCAGTCTGGGTTAAAAATGACATTTTTATTTCAATTCAAATTTCCACTTATGGAGTAGATTCCTTTTTCACATTACAGTGGCTTATTTGAATGTACTGCCTTCTGATATGTCCTTGTTTTGTCCTTTGCTCATTTTCTATGGGGAGTTACATTTTTCTTATCGCTTCGTGTAATTTGTTCTAACTTAGACATGCATGTATTTATTATAACCTATTTAGGAAATACAGGAAAACACAAGGAAGAGAAAACCCCACCCACAATCCCCTGACCCAGAGAATCAGGGTGAATATTCTGATTTGCTCTTCTCCAGATGTACATGTGCTTTTGTATGCTGTGTATACAAAGGATTTTAGAGAATTTTACAACTTTAGAATAAAAATTACTTTTCGTTTTCATTTTTCTTTGTTTTCCATGCTGCCATCAAAATTTACCTTTAATTGCACAAGTATACACGAATGATGGACTTTTTAAAGGAAAAATGTGATAGAGAAGGTCAAAGTCCCCGTCCTCAATGCTCGGCCCCTGTCCTCTTCTTTCCCTTGCCACAGGCTACCACTACTGTCTGTGATTTGCATCCTTTAAGCAGATTTAATGCATTTATACCACAATTGGGATTGTGTGTGTGTGTGTGTGTGTGTGTGTTTTAAGATTTTTTTAAGTATATTTGTTTATTTCAAGACAGAGAGAGCACGCATGCAGGGTAGGGGCAGAAAGAGAGAGAGAGAGCGTGAATCCCAAGCAGGCTCCGCACTGTCAGCATAGAGCCTGACGCGGGGCACGAACCCACGAACCGTGAGATCATGATCTGAGCCGAAATTAGGATCCCGACGCTTAACTGACGGAGCCACCCAGGCGCCCCTTTAAAACTTTTTTTTTTTTTTTTTTTTTTTTTTTTTTACTGTGATAGAAACTCAGAGAAAAGTTATGGAATGTAAATCTCCAATATGATGAATTACTCAGAAGTGGACACTGGTGTTACCCAAACCAGGTCAAGGAATAGAACATTTGGACCACCCCTGGCTTCCCATGGGTTCCTCACTGATCACATCCTGTCTCTGACTACTATCCTGATTTTTATGGTAATCACTTTCTTGCTTTTTTTTTAATTAGTAATTTTATCCCCTCGGTATATATCCTTACCTATCATGATTTTTTTTTCCTGCTTTTTGACTTTATGGAAATAGAATTATACTGTGCGGAATATATTCTTTTGCGCCTTGAATCTCTCACTAACCATGATGTTTGTGAGATTGACCTATCTTTTTGCTTGCGGCTAACCTTTGCTCGTTTTCATCACGGTGTAGTACCCCACTGCATGACTACACCACCGCTGGGTATCCTTTCTACTGCTCATGGACATTTGGATTGTTTCCAGCTTGGAACAATGACAAACAAAGCTGGTATGAACTTCCAAAAAGCGTGTGTCTTTGTACACGTGTGCGTGGGCTTTCCTAGGTTATAAATCTAGTGGAGTTACTTGGTCGTTGCGTATGCGGATCTCCAGCTTTATTAAATAATGCTGAAGTGCTTTTCAGACTGTTCGTGCCCATTTACACTTCCCACCCCCAGTGTGCGAGGAGTTCAGTTACTTGTTCCACATCCTCTCCAACACTTGGCATTGTCATATTTTTTGAGTTTTTGCCAGCCTGGTGGGCGTGTAGTGGTACCTTATGTGACCTTACATTTGTCTGATGACTAATGAGGCTGAGCACCTTTTTTTCATATGGATTTAGATTTTATTAGCCTATGGATTTACTATTTTATGGAGGTACCTGTTTAAATTTTTGCCTGTTAAAAAAAAAACCATTTATTTATTTATTTATTTATGTACGTAAATTATTTATTTATTTAAATCACTTATTTAAGAAATATCCATGCAAATTATTCATTTAATAAATCATTCACGCAAATTATTTAATGAATTATTTACGCAAACCATTTGCTTGATGAATAATTTATGCAAATTATTTGCTTAATGAATTACTTATGCAAATTATTTACTTGATGAATTATTTATTTGAATTATTTCCTTAACGAATTGTTTGAATTATTTATTTAAATATTTGTTAACTTTATTTAAATTAAATTTATTTAAATATAGTGCTATATTCGTTTCAGGTGTACGATATAATGATTCAACACTTCTACACATGACTCAGTGCTCACTGTGATAAGCAGACTCTTGGTCCCCCTCACCTACTTCACGCATTCTCCTCGGATAACCATCAGCTTTTATTTCTATACTTAAGAGCCTGTGTTTGGGTGTGTCTCTTTTTTGTTTTTCTTTGTTCATTTGTTTTGTTTCTTAAATTCAACATGTGAGGGAAATCGTATAGTATTTGTCTTTCTCCAACTGGCTTCTTTCACTTAGCATTATATTCTCTAGATCCATCCATGTCGGTGCAAATGGCAAGATTTCATTCTTCCATTCTCTTTTATGGCTGAGTAATATTCCATTGTATATATACGTGTGTGTGTGTGTGTGTGTGTGTGTATAGTATATATACGTATATATACATTGTGTATATATATACACATACATATACACACACACATATAGTACATATATATATATAAGAAGAGATTGTGTGTGTGTGTGTGTATATGTATATGTATATGTATATGTATATGTATATGTATATGTATATGTATACACACACACACACACACCCAATCTCTTCTTGATCCATTCAGTTATTGATGGACACTTAGGCTGCTTCCATAATTTGGCTACTATAGATAATGCTGCTATAAACATCGGGGTGTTTCCGTTTGAATTAGTGTTTTCAGATTCTTTGGGTAAATACCCAGTAATGGCATTACTTGATCATATAGTAGTTCTATCTTTAATTTTTTGAGGAATCTCCATAGTGTTTTCCAGAGTGACTGCACCAGTTTGCATTCCCACCACAGTGCAAAAGTGTTCCTCTTTCTCCACATTTTCTCCAACACTTGTTGTTTCTTGTATTTTGATTTTAGCCATTCTGACAAGTGGGAGGTGGTGTCACATCATAGTTTTGATTTGTATTTCCCTGGTGATGAGTATCTTGAGCATATTTTTATGTCTGTTGGCCATCTGGATGTCTTCTTTAAAAAAGTGTCTATTCATGTCTTCTGTCCAATTCTTCCCTGGATTATTTGGTTTTTGGGTGCTGAGTTTGATAAGTTCTTCACAGACTTTGGATTATAACCCTTTATCAGATACGTTATTTGCAAACATCTTCTCCCATTTTGTAGGCTGCCTTTTTGTTTTGTTGATTGTTTCCTTCACTGTGCAGAAGCTTTTTTTTTTTTTTTTTTAACATTTATTTATTTTTTGAGAGACAGAGAGAGACAGAGCATGAGCAGGGGAGGTACAGAATCGGAAGCAGCCTCCAGGCTCTGAGCTGTCAGCACAGAGCCCAACTCGGGGCTCGAACTCACGAACCGTGAGATCATGACCTGGGCGGAAGTCAATCACCTAACCGACTGAGCCACCCAGGCGCCCCATGCAGAAGCTTTTTATATTGATGAAGTCCCAATAGTTCATGTTTGCTTTTGTTTCCCTTGCCTCTGGTGAGATGTCTAGTAAGAAGTTGCTATGGTCGATGTCAGAGAAGTTGCTGCTTGTGTTCTCCTCGAGGATTGTGATGGTTTCTAGTCTCACATTTAGGTCTTTCATCCATTTTGAATTTATTTTTGTGTATGGTGTAAGAAAGTGGTCCAGTTTCGTTCTTGTGCGCATAGCTGTCCAGTTTTCCCAACACCATTTGTTGACAAGATTGTCTTTTTTCCATTGGATATTCTTCCCTGCTTTGTTGAAGGTTAGCTGACCATAGAGTTGTGGTTCATTTCTGTGTTTTCTCTTCTGTTCCATTGATGTTTGTGTCTGTTTTTGTGCCAGTACCATACTGTCTTGATGACTACAGCTTTTTAGTATATCTTGAAATCTGGGATTGTGATATCTCCAGTTTTGTTCTTCTTTTTCAAGATTGCTTTGACTATTTGAGGTCCTTCGCCATTCCACACACAGTTTAAGATTATTTCTGGTAGTTCTGTGGAAAATGCTGTTGGCATTTTGAGGGGGGTTGCATTAAATCTGTAGATTGCTCTGGGTAGTATGCACATTTTAACAATATTTTCTCTTCCCATCCATGAGCATGGAACGTCTTTCCATTTTTTCTGTGTGTTTGTCTTCGATTTCTTTCATCAATGTTTTGTAGTTTTCAGACCACAGGTCTTTCACCTCCTCAGTTAACTTTATTTCTCGGTATTTTGATATTTTTTGTAAAATTATAAGTGCATTTCTTTTCTTTTTAAAGTTTGTGTATTTATTTTGAGAGAGAGAGAGAGATTGAGCAGGAGAGGAGCAGAGAGAGAGGGAGAGAATCCCAAGCAGGCTCCACACTGGCAGTGCAGAGCTCAACGTGGGATGTGAACGCATGAACCACAAGATCATGACCTGAGCCGGAACTAAGAGTCAGCCGCTGAACCAACTGAGCCACCCAGGGGCCCCCAATGCAATTGTGTTCTTAATTTCACTTCCCGCTACTTCGTTATTATTGGTATATAGAAATTGGATGGATTTCCGTATATTGATTTTGTATCTTGTGACCTTACTGAATTCATTCAGTTCCAATAGTCTTTTGGTGGGGTCTTTAGGATTTTCTCGAGTATCGTGTCATTTGCAATAGTGGAAGTTTTACTTCTTCTTTACCAATTTGGATGCCTTTTATTTCTTCCAGTATAATGTTGAATAAAAGTGGTGAGAGTGTGCATCCTTGTTTTGCTCCTGATCTTACGGGAAAAGCTCTTGAGGATGATGTTGGCTGTGGGTTTGTCTTTATTCTGTTGAGGTACGTTCCTTCTAAACCTGCTGTGCTGAGGGTTTTTATCACGAATGGACGTTGTGCTTTGTCAAATGCTTTTTCTGCATCCACTGAAAGTAGCACATAGTTTTTATCCTTTATTTTGTTGAGGCGATGTGTCACATTGATTGATTTGCAAATATGGAGCCATCTTTGCAATCCGGGAATACATCCCTCTTGATCATGGTGAATGATTTTTTTTTTAATGTATTGTTGGATTCGGACGGTTAATGTTGTATTGAGAATTTTTGCATCTATGTTCATCAGTGATATTGGCCTGTAGTTCTTTTTTTTTTTTTTTTTTTTTGTAGGGTCTTTATCTGGTTTTGGTATCAGGCTAATGCTGGACTCACAGAAAGAATTTGGAAGCTTACCTTCCTCATCTATGTTTTGAAATAGTTTAGGAAGACTAGCTTCGGGGCACCTGGCTGGCTCTGTTGGTTGAGCTTCTGACTTCAGCTCAGGTCATGATCTCACGGTTTGTGAGTTCAAGCCCCGCGTCGGGCTCTGTGCTGACAGCTCGGAGCCTGGAGCCTGCTTCGGATTCTGTGTCTCCCTCTCTCTCTGTCCCTTCCCCACTTGTGCTCTGTCTCTCAAAAATAAATAAATGTGAAAAAAATATATATATAAAAGAATAATAGATGTTAACTCTTTTTTAAATGTTTCTTCTGCCCATTTTTTTTTTTTCCTGTTAGGTTGCTTGTCTTTTCCTAATGATTTGTATGAGTTCTTTATATATTTCAAATACTAGTCATCTACCAGTTTATATGAATTGCAAATGCATTCTCTTCTTCTGCATCTTGAAGATTATAACTTCTTAATATTAATGTAATCAAACTTATGAATATTTTCCTTCATTACTAAAACACTAAGTTTTTTGTGACTTGGGCGTGTGGTTTTACTTTATATATCATATCATATATGTACCATCTTTCAGCTTTCTTTTTTTACACATCACTGCGTTTTAATGATCTACCTTGTTAATACATACAAAGTTCTTGATTCTTCTGAAATAGTGTACAGTGTTCTAGATTGTGACTAATCCCAAATTCATTTAGTCATTTCTCACTTGAAGGTAATTTAGATTGTTTCTAGTCAATAATATAATACTGAACATCTTTGTATATAAACCTTTTTTTGTCACCCTTATTATTTTCTTAGGCTGAGTTCCTGGTTGATGAATACTTAGATCAAACATCAAAAAAAAAATTAATTAATTAATTAAAAAGTAGAAAAAAATTTTGTTAAGTTTCCCAATTACCTTTGGGAAGCTTGAAAGAATTTACGTGGCCATTAGCATTGTGTGAGTGTTTTGTGAATGAAGGAGTAAGTTACTCTTGTGGGGTCTTTATGGATCAGTCTAGGGGCGCCTGGGTGGCTCAGGTGGTTAAGTGTCCGACTTCGGCTCAGGTCACGATCTCACAGTTAGTGAGTTCGAGCCCCGCATCTGGATCTGTGTTGACAGCTCAGAGCCCAGAGCCTGCTTTGGATTCTGTGTGTTCCTCTCTCTCTGCCCCTCCCCGACTGATGCTGTGTTTCTCGCTCTCTCAAAAATAAATTAACATTTAAAAAAATGTTTTAAAGGATTAGTCTAACATGGCTGTGGAAATTACATTTGGAGAGGCGTATGAAATAGAAGGATTTATTATGCTTTCAGATCCTAGAGATGGAGGCCTGACATGCTACACAGGGGCCACACAGGCTCAACCCAGTAGTTTCAATGTCACTAGGTCTCAGTCAGAGGAAGGCAGGAGGGGGAACTGGTTGTAGGAACCAACCGTGTTATACTGGTGCACCCGGTCACCTGGGACAGGCATTCACAGGCTGTTTGTGGGAATGTTAAGCAGCAGGAAAATATGACATCTAAAAAATTAACAATATTCTGTATCCATTTTTCTATAAGTTGCTGTCATTGAGTGTTTTGTTTTAAAAGTGTTTGCCAGGGGCGCCTGGGTGGCTCAGTTGGTTAATTAAGCGCCCGAATTGGGCTCAGATCATGATCTCATGGTTTGTGAGTTCGAGCCCCACGTCGGGCCCTGTGCTGACAGCTCAGAGCCTGGAGCCTGCTTCGGATTCTGTGTGTTGCTCTCTCTCTGCCACTCCCCCTCTCATGCTCTGTCTCTCAAAAATGAATAAATGTTAAAAAAGAGTCTTTTCCAATACTAAAACCATAAATCTTTTATAGGAAAACATAGGAGAACATGTTTGTCACTCTGTATTGCTTAATTAGGACTAATAAAATGCTGACCATAAAATAAATACTTTCAAAGAATATATTAAATAAAGGACTTTTGTCCATCCAAACAAAAGGGCAACCCAGAGACTGGGAGATAATATTCACAAGACACATATGTGAAAATGGACTGATATCCACCATATATAAAGAATCCCTACTTATCAACAAGAATCCCTACTTACCAACTAAGAAAAAAATGGGCAAAAGATTTGAACAGATACTTCACAAATAAGTATATCTAAGAACAATAAACCTAAGAAAAGGTACTCAGGTTCATTATATTTAAGGACATACAAAGAAAAGTCAAAATGAGATAATATTACATACCCACAGGAATGATGAAAATACAAATGATAACACCAAGTGTAGGTGAGGACGTGGGGCAGTTGGGACTCTCATACCTTGTTCCTGAAGTGTTAATTGGTACAAACATTTTGGGAAAATATTTGACACTGTCTACTAAGCCTGGAAAAGTGCACACCCCAAGAGCCAGCAGTTTCATTCCTAGGTATATATCCAACAGAAATGTGTACTTAGGGTCACCAAAAAACAAGTACTAAAATAGTCAAGAGGGTGTTATTCATAATAGCTCCAGACTGGAAACTACACAATGACCTTCCACAGTAGAATGGATACATTTTAGTGCATCTACAGTGGATGACTTAACATGGCAGTGTTAAGACAATGAATGATCTATGGCTAAATATGATAGCACTGGTCAGTCTCACAAACCTAATCTGAGCAAAAGAAGCCGGACAAAAGAGCCCAGGGTGTATGATTGTATTAATATGCAAGATAAAAATGGGCAAAGGTATGCTCTTAGAAGGTACTGTAGTTGTTACCCTTGAGTGGGGGTGGGAGGTTGTGACTAGGAGGTGCTTCCAGGGTGCAGGGGAATGTTCTGTTTCTTCATCTGGGTGCTGGTTGTAGGGACAGGTTCCATTTGTGAAAATTTAGCCAACTATACGCTTTACATATGTGTTCTTCTTTATTTATGGGAGGCTTCAATGAAGAGCTATTTTAAACGTGTTTATAGACTACAAGTCATAAGCCATCATTGCTTCTATTTCCATTTCTCTGATTTTCATGGAGATTGAATATTCTTTCATATGCTTATTGGCACTTTGTGCTGTTGGCCTTTTTTCCTTTTAAATACTTTTTAAGTGTTTATTTATGGTTGAGAGAGAGAGAGAGCACAAGCCAGGAAGGGGCAGAGAGAAAGGAAACAGCAGGCTCGAGGCTCTGAGCTGTCAGCACAGAGCCCAACACAGGGCTTGAATCCATGAACCGTGAGATCATGATCTGAGCCAAAGTCAGGCGCTTGACCAACTGAGCCACCCAGGCGCCCCTGTGCTCTTTTCCTATTTTACGTTATTTGCGTTTTTACTAATTTTTGTATGAGGATGTTTGTCTTTTTCTCATTGATTTATAAAAGCTCCTTATATGTGAAGAACATTCACTGAAATTTTTTTTAATGTTTATTCATTTTTGAGAGAGAGAGAGAGAGAGACAGAGTGCAAGCAGGGGAGGGTCAGAGAGAGAGGAGGACAGACTCCGAAGCAGGCTCCAGGCTCTGAGCTGTCGGCACAGAGCCCGACGTGGAGCTCGAGCTCACGAACCGTGAGATCATGACCTGAGCGGAAGTCGGACACTTAACTGACTGAGCCACCCAGGCGCCCCAAAAAGTGCTTATGTAATCCTTTCTATCAGTCATTTCCTTTATAATATGTTGGTTTTCATTTATGCTAAGCAACCTTAATATCCTTTGTTTGTGAGTACAAATATAATCACAATAATACCTCACTTTCCTTAGTTTGTAGCTTCCACTTACTGAAATGGAAGACACATCTCCATCCTGCCTTTCTACACTCCCATGTGTCCCCAGTTGTTTCTGAGAATCTCCTGTGCTCAGTGGCCTCCTCGTTGATAAGAATAGCCTTTGCCCTGAAGTTCCTGATGGTACCACATCACCATGCATGTCTTCTACTGGGTACCCTACTCTACCACTGTCTCCTGATATTCTCAGGGATGCAGTCTTTTTTTTTATTATTAAATATAATTTATTGTCAAATTGGTTTCCATACAACACCCAGTGCTAATCGCAACAGGTGCCCTCCTCAATGCCCATCGCCCACTTTCCCCTCTCCCCCACCCCCATCAACCCTCAGTTTGTTCTCAGTATCCAAGGGTCTCTTATGGTTTGCCTCCCTCCCTCTCTGTAACTTTTTTCCCCCTTCCCCTCCCCTATGGTCTTCTGTTAAGTTTCTCAGGATCCACATGTGAGTGAAAACATATGGTATCTGTCTTTCTCTGCCTGACTTATTTCACTTAGCAGAAGACCCTCCAGTTCCATCCACGTTGCTGCAAATGGCCAGATGTCATTCTTTCTCATTGCCAGGTGGTATTCCATTGTGTATATAAACCACATCTTCTTTCTCCATTTGTCAGTTGATGGACATTTAGGCTCTTTCTCTAATTTGGCTATTGTGGAAAGTGCTGCTATAAACATTGGGGTACAGGTGCCCCCATGCATAAGCACTCCTGTAAGGGATGCACACTCTTGAGGGGCTATTGAAGGTGCATGGTCTTCAGCCCTAACTGTGCTGCAGCCTTGTTGCGATCCAGAAATGATGAAAATGTCACTTGTTCCATAAACAGCAATAGGTATATCGATCATTAAGTCTGTATAAACAGTCCATGTTTATTACCTATGTCATTGTGGTTTTCAAATTCATTAGCAACAAAATGTGTATCTTTTTATAACTTCTTTTTTTATTGAGATATAACTGACATATAACATTGCGTAAGTTTAAGGTGTGCAGCATATTGATATGATACATTTATATATTGCAATACGAGCACCACCATAGTGTTAGCCAACACCTCTGTCCCATCACATAATTATCATTTCTCTTCTGCGGTGAGAACAAATTAGCATCTAGTCTTTTAGCAACTTTGAAATTTATAATACAGTGTTGTTGACTAAAATCACTATGCTGTGCATTAGATCTCCAGAACTTATGTATCTACTAGTTGCAAAATTTTAACCTTAAACAATATCTCCTCAATTCCCCACCCCCCACCCCCAGCCTCTGGAAACCACTCTTCTATCTATTTCTGTGAGTTTAGCTTTTTTTAGATTCTACCTGTGAGATCATACAGTATTTGTCTTTCTCTGTCTGACGTGTCAGTTAGTATAATGCCCTTAAGGTCCATCCATGTTCTCATTGGCAGGATTCTTTCTCATGGCTGAATAATATTTCATTATATATATATATATATGTGTGTGTGTGTGTGTATATACACACACACACATATATATATACACACACATACATACATATATATACATTTATATATATATATATAAAACATCATTATATATTATAACATCATTATATATTATAACACACATACATATATATATACATACACACGTACATATATTATACATATATACATATATTATATACATATACATATATTATAACATCATTATATATTATAACATACATACATATATATATATACACACACATATATTATACATATATACACATATTATATACATATACATATATTATAACATCATTATATATTATAACACACACATATATACACACATACATATATACATTTATATATATATATAAAACATCATTATATATTATAACATCATTATATATATATAATATCATTTTATATTATAACATCATTGTATATATATAAACATCATTATATATATAACATCATTATATATTATAACATCATTATATATATAGCATCATTATATATATATGACATCATTATATATTATAACATCATTGTATATATATAACATAATTATATATTATAACATCATTACATATATTATATAACATCATTATATGTAATGTGTGTGTGTGTGTATATATATATATATAAAACATCATTATATATATAACATCATAATATGGAGCTTGCTCCCACCACCGCTCTCAGCAGCACATACAGGGAGCTAGCCCCAGAGGGTGTGGAGGTATGGGGTTAGCACTTGGAAATTTGGGGGCACCCACGGGCCCATTGGTGGGACCATTGAGTGAGGTTGTCCCAGAGGCTGTCTCGTGCTGAAGTCCCGGGCGCAGTCAGCAGGAACTGCATCCCTTTAATGGCCTTTGATACTCTTATCTGCCTCTTTTCCTGATCTCTTCCCTCCCCCCAGTCTTGGAGGTCCCATCTCAGTAGCCTGGATGCTGCTGGAGCAAACACGGTTCTCCCGCAGCGTCCAGCAGAGCTGGGGAAGCTAAGAAATCGCTCACCGCTCTCCCTTTCCCCCAAGGGACAGGATGCTGCCAGCTAGTTCAGGCCCACACGGTGTTGCTTTAAGAGAGGGATGAATATCAACGTTCCTCTCATTGTCTCCCATGTATCCAAACACACACACACACACACACACACACACGCATATATATATATATATATATACACATATATATACTTATACCTATACATGTATATATGCATATTCAATAAAATATATAAATATAAATAAAATAAAATATAGTAAATATTATATCATACATGTATATTATGTATTATATAATTTAATATTACATATAATAAATATATGGTGTAATAGAATAGATAATAATTATATATAATAAAATATATTCTAAATATATAAGAAAATATATTTTTGCTCCAACAGCATTCTGGAATCTTCCCTTGGGAAGGCTGCAGTTCGACGAACGTTCTCCCTTCCTGGGTTTCTGCCCAAGTCACTATTCTCCAGGCTTTTCCTGACTGTGGCAGAGAGGGATTGGGGCAGGTTAATTAGCTCCTGCTGGTTTTGCAGCCCGTATCAAGGTCTGTCTGCTTATTACCACATGCACAGATGGGCAAGACTCCTTCTGGTTCCCTTGGCATATTGTGCTCGATCCTGCGACTCCCACAGGGGCCCTTTTGTTCACGGATGGATGCAGAATTTATTACTAAAAAGGGGGACCTAAAGGAGGAATGTCTTATGCCACCAGGATGTTGACCCCACTCTTCCATAACTTGTTTGAATACAATGTTTTACCTAACAAATAGGTGGATGTGTTTTTTACATTTTGCTTTTTGGGCTTTTTTTTTTTTTTTTTTTTTTTTTTTTTGAGAGAGAGAGCGAGAGAGCGTGTGAGCAAGGGAGGGGCAGAAGGAGAGAGAGAGAACCTTAAGCAGGCTTCACCATCGTGAGATCATGACCTGAGCTGAAATCAAGAGGCGGTCACTTCATGGATTGAGCCACCCACGCAGCCCAAGGTGGGTGTGTTTCTCCCACGACTGTTCTGGTTGCTCAGCTGGCGAGCATCTGATGGGCTTACTAGTTTATAAACATGACTCTGAAAGTGCCGGGAAGGTTGAGACTCCTAAGAGATGCCTGCATTTCAGAGCATTTGTTTACTAAATCTCTTTGGAATTAAGCTTAGAATGAGTAACTGAAAAATCCATTTGTGCAGAGACATTTTGATAAGAATTACACGCCTTTCTGAGCATTTAATCAAGTAATTTTACGCTTAAAAGAAGCATATAGGTAACCCAAGCTTTAAAAGTATCAAGAAACATAAAAATGACTGATCTGAGTATACAAGAACCTTGACGAACTGTAGATGAAAAGGTATATGAATAAATAAAGTACATCAATATTTTATCAATTACTATAAGATCTGCTGGTTTATTTTATCTCTGGGATGTCAGTTTTTATATCTTCATCCTTATTTAATAGTCTGTTTCTGTGTTTGCAGTATTTTTCCCCCTGATAAAACCAGCCAGAAGTTTGCCTACCTAATTGGGTTTTCTCTAATTTACTTAGCAATTCTGTTTTCTTCATTTGAATTCTCATTTGTTTTGTTTTTTCCCTCCATCCTAATTGTTTTCTTTTGGATTACTTGATTTCTTATTTACTTGTGATTTTTTCTGACTCCTTGTGGTAAATTTTAGTTCAATTCAGTTTTATCCTGTTTTTGTTTAACAGTAAGACAATTAAAGCTATTAAGTGTCTCTGAATATTGGAATCAGCCTGTAAGTGTTTTTTTGAGTAGCGTATTGATTGTAATAACTTAGTTTTTTCCCTAAACCAAAATGTGTTCATTAGAACAATTGCAAACACATACACATATGTGGAGGAGAAAAATGACATTCACTTTTTTTTTTGTATTTCTTCTCTGTTACACACACCCTTTCCTCATCCAGAGATGAACACTGTTAATGACTCGGTATATACCCTTCCAGATCTATTTCTATGCATTTGCTAACACATGTGTGTGTGTGCATTTATATTTACACACATTAGACGTACGTACAAACATACATGGTCTACACATTATAAGTATCATATTATACCTAATGTTCTGTTAATTGGCTTCCCTTTTAATACATCATCTAATTTTCACAAGATCGACATGTCAAGAGATACATTATTATTTTACATGAATGGACACTTCTTTGATTATTACTGAGGTTGGGCTAACTTCATTTATTAGCCACTAATCCTTCTTTTTTTTTTTTTTTAATTGGTTGGAGGGGCATTTTTACGTTTTATTTTATTTTTTTTTAATTTTATTTTAATGCCAGTGTAGTTAACATACAGTGTCACATTCGTTACAGGTGTACAAGATAGTGATTCAACAATTCTGTGTATTGGTCAGTGCTCATCAAGATAAGTGTATTCTTTTTTTATTTTAATTTTTTTTTTGAGAGAAAGAGGGCACAAGTCAGGGAGGGGCAGAAAGAGAGAGAGAGAGAGAGAGAGAGAGAAGCCGGGCTCACCCCAAGCAGGGCTTGGGCTCACCTGAAGCTGGGCTCGTGCTCACCCGACGAGGGGCTCGAACCCCCGATCTGTGAGATCATGACCTGAGCCAAAGTCAGATGCTTAACTGACTGAGCCACCCAAGCACCTAACGTAAGTGTGTTCTTAATACTTCACCCACTTCACCCATCCCTCCCACCGCCCCCCCCCCCCCCGCCCCTGGTAACCATCTGTTTGTTCTCTCTATAGTTAAGAGTCCATTTGTTGGTTTGCCCCTCTTCTCTTTCGTTCATTTGGTTTGCTTCTTAAATTCCACATAGCAGTGAAAGTATATGGTATTTGTCTTTCTCTGACTGGCTACTTTCGCTCAGCACTATACTCTCTAAATCCATCCATGTTGTTGCAAATGGCAAGATTTCACTCTTTTTATGGCTGAGTAATATTCCATATGCATATAAGGGTGCATATGTCTTTTCGAATTAGCGTTCTCATATTCTTTGGGTAAATACCCAGTAGTGGAATTACTGCATCATATGGAAATTCTATTTTAGTTTTTTGAATGTTTTTTCATTTATTTTTGAGAGGGAGAGACAGACAGAGAGAGAGAGCACGAGCAGGGGAGGGGCAGAGAGAGAGGGAGACACCGAATCGGAAGCCCAGAGCCCGACATGGGGCTCGAACTCACCAACCGCGAGATCATGACCTGAGCCGATGTCAGACGCCTAACTGACTGAGCCACCTCGGCGTTCCTATTTTTAATTTTCTGAGGAACCCTCATCCTGTTTCCCACGGCATTAGCCATTAATACTTCAATAAATTGCCTGGCCATGTTCTTTACTTGATTTCACCTGCCTCACTTCTTCTGATTTACTTGACTAGCTCTCATTATTTTCTAAGTGATTGGTAAATAATATTTGATTTTCCATTTGACCCAACGCCCGAGGAGAGTGGTTTCATATTTCTAAGAAGATGAGGAATTTTGGGGGGTTTTAAATGTTTCTTCCATTTATTTGTTTTTTTTTTTAATTTTTTAATTTTTTATTAAAAAAAATTTTTTTTTAACGTTTATTTATTTTTGAGACAGAAAGAGACAGAGCATGAACAGGGGAGGAGCAGAGAGAGAGGGAGACACAGAATCTGAAACAGGGTCCAGGCTCTGAGCTGTCAGCATAGAGCCCGACACAGGGCTCGAACTCACGGACCGTGAGATCATGACCTGAGCTGAAGTCGGACGATTAACCGACCAAGCCACCCAGGCGCCCCTGTTTGTTTGTTTTAATATTTATTTATTTATTTTGAGAGAGAGAAAATGTGAGCAGGGGAGGGGCAGAGAGAGAGGGAGACACAGAATCCGAAGCAGGCTCCGAGCTGTCAGCACAGAGTCCGACCCGGGGCTCGAACTTACGAACCGCGAGATCATGACCTGGGCCAAGAGTCAGTAGCTTAACCGAATGAGCCACCCAGGTGCCCCAAGTTTTACGCTGTTCATCATTTTGTTTTAGGCTTGTCTCTTATAAATGGTGTGTTATTTCCCCTCTATATTTTATTCCAGTATGAGTCTTTGCTTTTTTAATGCATTGCTTAAATTTTTGCTCTTGTATTTTTTTCTTGTGGTTATTTTGTTTTATTCATTTTTCTGTTGTTATATAAACCTGTTTCTTTGCTTTTATCGCTTCCAGGAGTTTGGTAAAAAATATATTTTATAAATTCCAAGATAAATATTTTCCACATTTTAATACTTCTAGAATTAGCATGTATCTTATCATTGATGATATATTATGGTTTAATTGGTAGCCTTTTTTCTATCTTGGTGACACATAAAAGAAGATGTTTCCTACCTCAGATTAGATGAAAAACAGCATGTCATATATATATTTTTTAATGTTTATTTTTGAGAGTCAGAGGGAGACACAGAATCCAAAGCAGGCTCCAGGCTCCGAGCTGTCAGCACAGAGCCCAATACAGGGCTCGAATCCATGAACCGTGAGACCATGACCTGAGCCGAAGTCGGTCGCTTAACCGACTGAGCCATGCAGGCACCCCCAGTATGTCATATTTTAATTTCTTTTTTACCTTAACTTTTTCAAAAGATTTGGAAAATCTATATTTCTCTGATTGAGTCAAGAACAAAATGCCATTTTAAACAATCTTGTCTACTCAAACACAAGAAACTCTTTAACAAGGCATCTCCTTTATTCATCTTTGATCCAGTTAATTCCGTGTCTGGAGTCTTGTACCTGTATGATTACTATTCAAGTAGTGTTTTTATGTTATATCTCTTTTATTTTTTTAAATTTATTTTTATTTATTTTGAGATAGAGACAGAGAGAGAAAGCGAGCAGGGGAGGGGCAGAGACAGAGAGAGAGAGGGAGAGAGAAAGAAAATCCCAAGCAGGGTCTGCATTGTCAGTGCAGAGCCCGATGCAGGGCTTGAACTTATGAACTGTGAGATCATGACCTGAGTCGAAGTCAGACGCTTAACTGACTGAGCCACCCAGGCACCCCTCTTTTCTTTCTTTTTTTTTTTTAAAAGATTTTATTTTTTTAAAAGTAATCTCCACACCCAACACGGGGCTCGAACACACAACCTTGAGATCAAGAGTCACTTGCTCTCTGACTGAACCAGCCAGGTGTCCCTATATCTCATTTCTTTTAAGAAGGGCTCTTGACAATTACATGCAGTTTCACAACCAAATTCACGAGAATCATTTACATTAATGTTTGGTTTAGTAGGTTTAATAGGTTTGATGTTCTCTGCCCGTCCTTTTGTAATAAAATTTAACCTATTTTTGGTCTCTTTATTTTCTTTATCTCTCAACTGATGGAGTTCATTTTCAAGTAAGTTTTTCTAAAACATATATATGTGGATATATAATGAATGTGAGTTGTGAGCCTTTGCATATGTGAGTTGACTTTCTGTTGTCTACACATACATACATGACAACTACACGTAATATGGAATTAACTGGGTTGCATTCCTTTTCCCTGAAATTAATTAGGTATTGAGGTGTGGTCTTCCTGGGTTTTGCATCGCAGAAAACAGCTCTGCACACAGCTTGCTTTTCGTTCCTTTGTTGCTAATTTGTGTTTCATGCTTGAGTGTTTGTGAGATTTCCTTTACCTTTAAAATTAAAAAAAAAAAAAAAAAAGAATGACCAAGATTGCTATGTCTAGGGGTGTAGTGAACACTTCATACCTGCAGATAGATACTGGTTGCTTCTCCAGCATTCACTTCTTTCTTTTTCTTCCCAGAGCCTGACACGGGGCTCGATCCCAGGACCCTGGGATCGTGACCTGAGCCAAAATCGAGAGTCAGATGCTCAACCCACTGAGCCACCCAGGCACCCCTTTTCTTTCCCTTTCTTAACATGACTCTCGCATTTCCTAGCCATTTGATTTGAGTAGATTATTTGAGACCTTTCTCCTTTTCCATTTTTATTAGTTTTTTTTTTTATTTGAGAGAAAGAGATGCGGGGTGAGGAGAGGGTCGGGGTGGGGGGGAGAGAGGGAGAGAGAGAGAGAGAGAGAGAATTTAAAGCAGGCGCCACACTCAGTGCAGAGCCCGACAAGGGGCTTGGTCGCACGACCCTGGGATCATGACCTGAGCAGAAATCAAGAGTCAGACACCGACTAAGCTACCCAGGCACCCCTCTCCTTGTTTAATATAAGCAATTCCTACTCTAAATTTCCAACTATGCTTATCCCACAAGTTTGTCACATTGCGTTTTCCTTTTGATGTAACTCAAAATATTTTCTAATTTCCTTGTGACTTCTTATTTGACCCATAAGCTCTTGAGAAGTTTTTTTTTAACGGTTGTCTCATTTCCCAGTATTTTACCACTTCAACGAAAATGTAGGAGCCTTCCCACCATATATGTTCCTTTACTTTCCCCTCGACCTTTATGCCTCCGTTGTCATGCGTATCACATCTGCACACACTGAACCCTCACTGGACACTATAATTTCTGCTTTCAGCAGTCATACCTTTGCAAAGCCCTTAAGAGGAGAAAAACGATCTATTCATCATTTTGGGGTTGTCCCTTCTTTTCTTTTAGCACTTCGGAGATGTTCCGCTGTTTTACCTCTGTTCTCTGATACCAAATCTGCTGTCATTGGAGTCGTTATCCTGTAGGTAACATGTTGTTTTTCTGTAACTGCTTTCAAGGTTCCCCCCCCATCTTTGGGAGCAGCAGTTTGATTATGATATGTCTGGGTGTGGTTTTCTTTGATTTCTCCTGTTTGGCATTTACAGAGATGCCTGAATTTGTAAAATTAGGGGCTCCTGGGTGGTTCAGTCAGTTGAGCGGTGACTCACGGCCCAGGTTTGTGAGTTCGAGCCCCTCGTCGGGCTCTGTGCTGACAGCTCAGAGCCTGGAGCCTGCTTTCAGTTCTGTGTCTCCCTCTCTCTCTCTGTCCATTTCCCACTCCCGCTCTGTCTCTCTCTGTCTCTCAAAAATAAACAAACATTAAAAAGGATTTTTTTGAATTTGTAAAATTATTTGTATCATTAAGAAGTTGTAAAAAATGTACCTGGGAAGTTGTATGCCATTATTTTTTTTAATATGTATTTTTTCCCCCCACCAACCTTCTTCACCTCTCCTTCTGGGACTCCAACGATGCCGCTGTTAGATCATTTGATATTGTTCTGTAGACCTTGAGGCTTTCTTCATTTTATTTTATTTTATTTATTTATTTTAAATTTTTTGTTTAACGTTTATTTATTTTTGAGACAGAGAGAGACAGAGCATGAATGGGGGAGGGTCAGAGAGAGAGGGAGACACAGAATCCGAAACAGGCTCCAGGCTCTGAGCGGTCAGCACAGAGCCCGACGTGAGGCTCGAACTCACGAGCTGTGAGATCATGACCTGAGCTGAAGTCGGATGCTCAATCGACTGAACCACCCAGGCGCCCCTTTCTTCATTTTAAAAAAATCTTCTTTCTCTCTCTTCTTCGTATTGGATAATATGTATTGACTTATCATCAAGTTGACTGTTTCCTCTGTCATCTCCCTTTTCCTGTTGGGTCCATCCAGGAATTTAAAATTTTCAGCTATTTTATTTTCAGTTTGAAAATTTCAATTTGATTTTTTTTTTTCAGTTTCTCTTTCTTTGCTAAGAACTTCCATTTTTCTCTGACTGGTAACTGGGGTCTCCTTATTTTGCTTAGCATAAGTCACTCAAGTTCCATCCATGTTGTTGCCAATGGCAAGATTTCATTCTTTTTGATGGCTGAATAATACTCTACTGTGTGTGTGTGTGTGTGTGTATGTGTGTGTGTGTACATATATATATATATATATATATTACATCTTCTTTATCCATTTACCAATCAATGGACATTTGGGCTCTTTCCATACTTTGGCTATTGTCGATAGCGCTGCTATAAACATGGGGGTGCACGTGCCCCTTGGAAACAGCGCACCTGTATCCCGTGGATAAATCCCTAGTAGTGCAATTTCTGGGTCATAGGGTAGTGTTATTTTTAATTTTTTGAGGAACTTCCATACTGTTTTCCAGGGTGACTGCACCAGTTTGCATTCCCACCAGCAGTGGAAAAGAGATCCTCTTTCTCCGCATCCTCGCCGACATCTGTTGTTGCCTGAGGTGTTCACGTTAGCCATTCTGACAGGTGTGGGGTGGTATCTCAGTGTGGTTTTGATGTGCATTTCCCTGATGAGGAGTGATGTTGAGCATCTTTTCCTGTGTCTGTTGGCATTCAGAGCACATGTGTTTCCCTTCATGTTACTGAGCATAGTTATAATAGTTGCTTTAAGTCTTTAATATTTCCATTATCTGGATCATTGCAAGCTTGGCGTCTGTTGGGAATGGATGACATTTAAAAAAATTCTTGGTGTGTTGCATAATTTTCTATTTTATCCTGGACATTTTGAACAGTTTGTTGTGCAGCGTCTAGATCTTGTTATAATTCCCTGGAGAAAGTTGATTTATTTTGTCTGGCGTGTAATTAACTCGGATTCAGACTGCCAGTTTTATCCCGCCATATGAGTGGGGGACGATACTACTCTCAGTCTGGTTTACAAAGCCTTTGCTGCGCTTCTTTTGGTTTGTCCCTCGTATGTGCCACTCGGGGTTAGGTCGAGACTTGGCAGTGGATTGACGTATACCTCACTTCTCCAAGTGTTCTTTGGGTCTCTCCTCTGCGTGCGAAACTCAGGGGTGAGCCCCGGACCCGTGTGGATTCATACAGAGAATTAGGGGATTTGTTCTCCCGTTCTCTTCTCTCGGACTCCTCTGCCCTTTCTGCCTCGCAGGGGTCCCTTTCCTGGTTACTCTGGCCAGAAAATTGGGATTTATCTCAGAGTTTTAGCCACCCAGCTGGCCACTGCACGGCAGACCTGTAACTGAGACCCACCCTTGGAACCAAGGTGCAAGAGAAAAGAGATGAACAAGAGTTTGCCCTCTTTGGGCCAAGGGACTCCTTTCTCTCGGTTCCTCCGGCCAGGAGGTTTTCGCTGTTCACATCGGTGCTGTAAGAGTAACGAAAGAGAAAACATGAGAAATTTACCCCTGTTTGAATCACTTCTCCCAGTTTGGATTTTTTTCTTTTTTTATTCCTCCTACTCGTGTTTACTTTTTAGTCCTCAGTATTTTGCGCAGCATTTTTTTTAAAGTTTATTTATTTATTTATTTTGAGAGAGAGAGAGAGAGAGAGAGGGAATGAGCAGGGGAGGGGCAGAGAGAGAGAGAATCCCAAGCAGGTTCCGCACTGTCAGCGCAGAACCTGATGTGGGGCTCAAACCCACAAACCATGAGATCATGACCTGAGCCGAAGCCAAGAGCCGGACGCTCAACCGACTAAGCCACCCAGGTGCCACCGTTGGCCATTTTTAGCTGTAGTCAGTAGGACATGCTTTAGTGGACTTTTTAGGCATTTTTTTAGTCTCCCCCCCCCCCCGCCCCCGCCATTTTTGGTCACTTGGACATCCTCTGTAATAGTCTTTTTGAGTACTTTGCCTAATTTTCTATTAGGTTGTCTGTGTTTTTCGTATTGGTTATCGGTTCTTTATTCAGAGTACGAGTCCTTTTTGGATTCATGCGTGAATAACTTCTTCCATTCTGTCCTTTGCCCGTGCACTCTCTTTATGGTCTCCTGATAAATGGAAGTTCTTAATTTTGATATAATGCTATTTATCTTTTTTTCCAAAGATGGTGTTTTTTATGCCTTAAGATTTTTTTTTTTTTTGCCAATTCCAAGACGTTCTCCTATGTTTCCCTCTGGGGAGACTTATTGTTTTACCTTTCACATTTAGATGTGCAATCCATCTGGATAGTTTTAAAAAAATAGAGTAAGAGTCGAATACATTTTTTTTTTCATATGGCTGTCCAATTGCTTCAGTATAATTCGTTAAAAAGACCATCCTCTCTCCCATGGAGCTGTAAACGTTGAGTGATGGATATTACTTAGTTAGCACGTTTATTTGAAGATAATTCTAATAGAAGTAGATTGTGTGGAAATGTCATTTCTATCAATGATCTTCTAGTTGAGGTCGAGTAAGTCTATATGAAACAACTTGTCACTCTTTTAAATGGCGTAGAATTTAAGAGACTTATAATATTTAGAGTTCTGTGGGAAGGTATAGCATAATTTTGATGTCGACGTTTCTAAAGATCTTTAAAGGCTTCGATAAAGTACGGCTACTGCAACCATACATCTTTATTTCAAATATTCTATTGTGTTTCTGACCGTATGCCGTATGAATTCTTGCGAATTGGGTGCAAAAACAGTATACTTATGTAGTAAGAGGTGAGAAAGGAAATGAGGAAATAGGCTACGCACTTAGATGCACAGGGGTCTGAAGAGTCAGATTTAAATTTTTTTTTAATGTTTCTTTATTTTTGACAGAGAGAGAGAGAGAGAGAGAGAGAGACAGAGCATGAGAGGGGGAGGGGCAGAGAGAGAAGGGAAGACACAGAATCCGAAACAGGCTCCAAGCTCCAAGCTGTCAGCACAGAGCCTGATGTGGGGCTTGAACTCACAGACCGCAAGATCATGACCGAAGCCGAAGTTGGACGCTCAACCGACTGAGCCACCCAGGGTCCCCTGAAAAGTCAGATATATTACCTGGGGCGATCAAGCTCAGAGTGATCTATTCCCATGATTCTGGCAAATGAATGGAGTTACTCGTGGTGCGAAATATATTGGCGACACGTCACCAACACTGAGCCTCCTTCTTAGTGATAAGTTCCACTCAGGCAGCAGAATCTGCTTGGATGATTCCACGGAGCAGCAGGGACAGAAACCAGTAGGGTTCGTCAGTATCATAAATGTGTGATGTAAGACCTGGCTGGATCCTTGGGCCAAAAAGCACTACAGGGGAGTGCGAACACCGCTTGGACAGGCGTGGTGGACAGAATTGCACAGTGTTTGGCTCTGGACTCTTTCTGCCCCAAGTTGACATATTTGGATTTTCTCACGTTTTAAATCTTGTTCAAACAGGTTTACCGTTGAATTTGGAGACTGTACAGTAACTCTCTGGGTCCTGTTTACTGCTGTTTACAAGTTATAATCTAGATCACGTTAACCCAGAAAGAGATGTTTTTGGTCTGGGAAGAAACAAAATAGCCCAAATTGGTCATCTGCGGTAGGGAATTTGTTCAGATAACTCCTATCCTGGGGGCTTTAACTTTAATTTTGCCCATGGTAACTGGGTTCTACCGAAGCCCCTCTTTGTTATGTGAATTAGGAGAATTCGATACTTAATGCCAAACGTCTTGTAATAATTATGGCACATATTATCATTGTAGTGTCTCATTTTCTTTGAGACAGAGCATGTGATATCCCACGATTGGACTTTGTTTTCTCCAATACCCCTTGTCTAAATCCTGGATAGTGTCTGCTGGTGTTCCTGTCTTGCGTACCCTCCATAAGTGCAGGAGACCCTACAGCAAATCGTCGCGGATCAGGGATTAATTGGTGAGATCGATCTGAGTTCATGGAACATCTAAATTATGCAATTAAAAACTGTGTCGTTACTTTCCTTGGCAAGCGATCTAGGTCGGTTTAACTCATGACTGGGAGTGAAGGAAATCTGGACTCTGGGACAAAGGACTGAGATAATGAACATCGATGACAGTCTTGGGCACCATCAAGGACCATCGCTCATTCTGCCAACCGTTCTGTCTTCAGTCTTTCATGAGAGAGCACAGCTGACCACCACCTTGAAAAATTAGTGACAAGGCACCTCGTTTGGGGTGAAGCATATCTGGGTGGTGCAAGGGACGTGTTTCTTCATCGGCCACTTTTTTGCTTCTAGCGATCCCTCCCAAGTAAACTGCCTTCCAGTCCTTGTCTCAGGCTCTACTTATGTAACTTTATCAGTGAATCATGAATATTTCCTTATGTCTTTAGCCTGAGAAAAATTCTTAAATACTGATTGTTTGACTGGCTAATAAATGGCCTACGGTCTTACAAATGTTTAACTCTCTTTTCAGATAATATTTCCATACAGTGAAAATGTAAAACTTCAGCTAAGTTTAAATGGAATTATTAAAAATCACACGTCACTGGGGTCCAAATGCACCACATTTGAAAGACAATATTTTCAAAATAAAAATGCAGATAAGTTGATTTTCTAGATCCAAGGGCATGGATTCCTTCTTGTTCTTTATTACCCATCTACAATTTTTTTTTTGGCTTTCAAACTTTCCGTTGGTTCTCATGCTCTGTTTTATTTCCAGCTCTTATGAATGGTTTCCCCACTGTTCTAGGGGACAGGTTATTATTCTTGCACTATTCTCTGTAGGAGCGGAGCCTCCTGCAGTCTGTTGAGAGTTGCTGTTTGGTTAATGGCATTTAAGAATTTGATATTTCCAGAAAAATCTTTCTCGATACCGCTGTCTGCCTCCCCCTTGCACCCTGGGTGCCTTTTCTGCATTTCTACTTTGTAGCTTAGAGCCTGTCAGTTGCCACACACTGGCGTTCAAACTTTGTCACAAGGCAGTATTCTATTCATTCCATGTTCGAGGTCTTTCCTCCTCTCCGTGAACCTAGGATTTTGCCCTCCTTCTCCAGCATGTTTTTTCACATAGACTTCAGTCTCTGTTCCATGAGATTTATCCCGAAACTGTGCGCTTAATATAGACGTTCTTCAAGAGACCTGAGTCTCTAGATGTAAGAAAATAGCTTCAGTAACTACGTCAGTCAGAGACTAGTCAGTAAAAAGGAAATTACACCAGGGAGTTTAATTAAAGAATTTAACAGTGGGGATTAAATTACAAAGGTGTTAGTAGAGTCCAAAGAGAAAATTGGAAGACCATCCCTACCGCTGAAGGGACGATGGAAAAGACAATGTGAGTAGAGCCCACGAACCGGGATCACCTTGGGGGTCTGAAATCATGACACAGGCTACCCCCCGACAGCCGGGGCCCTGAAGGGACACAGCCACTGCTGGAGATGCCACTGGAAGCGGAGAGGGAGGGAGGAAGGGAGAGAGGGAGAGGGAACGAAAATGAGCATGGGAGAAATGCACTGCTCTGCCCCTCGTCTTTGTCTACTCTTTTGCTGGGGCCTCCCACAGGTTGAACTTAACCAGAAGCCTGAGGAAGTGTGATTTGCACGGTTCAAACCACCGCGGTACAGAGCACAGCGAGGGAAAAGCGGGGAGTGGGTTGACTAGAAGAATACACGGTGACGGTAATGACTTTGTTGAGGCTACCCCAGCTGTAGATGTTATTGTCAAAGGGGAGGAAGCAGATGTCTGTCAGTTGAGGGAGATACCGGGTAGGAAGGCTCCCTTCCCTGTAGAATGGAGTACCTATCGTGTATTGGTCACTGTGGATGAGACCGGAAATAGAATGAGGAATCCCTCCTGCACCTGCAAAACGTATAGCCTAGCAGGAGAGTTAGGCAACTAAAATCTGTAATAAATTGCAATGCATGTGTATATATGTGTGTGTGTGTGTGTGTGTGTGTGTAATGTATATTTACATGACATTTATTATTTATACTTACATTATGCTGTTATATAAATATAGCATATAATATGTTATTACATGTTTATTATAAATAAGGTAGCAAGGCAAGGTGTAGCTAGAGGCGTAATCTGCGGCAGTCTGGGAAGGCTTCCCGGAGGAAGTCACATTTAAGGATGAGTAGGAGTTAGAAACAGAAAGTGGAGGGGGCAGAAGAGGGAAGAGATGAATGCAGACCACAGAATAGCAGGCGTGTGGTGGCCTGAGCGGGGAAGAGAGGAAACGCTGTGACAAAGCAATGGCTATAGGCAGGAGCAGGGGCTGTTGTTGGAGGTGGAGCTGGGAAGCAAGGCCGGGCGAGGTCACAAAGGGCTTTGTAGGCCAAGTGGAGGATTTTAGACATTATCCAAAAGGCAATGGCGGGGAGGGGGTACTGAAGGGATTAATTAGGGAAATAATCAGATTACTGGTTTAGAAAGCTTGCTCAGACCGACAGTGGGGAGAGCAGGTGCAACACTCGAGGTCAAACACTCGAGGTCAAAGAGGACGCAGACGGGAGAAAGTTCTAGAATGTTGAAAGTTTGGGAGTTTCTGGAAATTCTCGGAAGGCCGAAACAGCGGTGTTTCCATTGGAGTTTGGGAAAGGGTGGGAGAAAAAAAAGGTTGATGTTCTTAAGGAAACCTAGTTTGTTCTTTCTTTCGTTCATTCGTTCATTGACTCGTTCCTCCCTCCCTTCCTCTCTGTCTCTCTCTTTCTCTCTTTCTTCCTATTTCTCTCTTTCTCTCTTTTTTTCCCCTTTCTTTCTCTATTCAATTGAAGTGTAATTGACATACGATACTATGTTAGTTTCAGGTGTACAAAGTAGGGATTCCACATTTATACACATTGGGATCACCCCGATAAATCTAGCTACCATCTGTCACCATACAAGGTTGCTACATATCATTAACTATATAACCTAATGTTGCACATCCCATCTCTGTGTCTTACTTATTTTACAACTGTAAGCTTGCACTATTTAACCCCTGTTCCCTATTTTGCCATCACCCCCACTTACCCCTGTTCTGGCAACCTTCAGATTCTTCTCTGTATCTATGAATCTGTTTCTGTTTTCCTTTTTCATTCGAAAGATTGGGTGGGAACTCACCAAGAAAAGTGTAGAGCTGATGGAAGGGGTGGGGGTGAGGGTGGCCCAGAATATTTCTCAGGTGGGAAGTTTCCTGAGTATTGGATTTGCACTCGTTCTGCCTCGAGTTGGAGGCACAGAGAGCGCTTGGCTGGTAGGACAAGGGCTTAGCTGGTGGATTTGGGGGTCTGGGAGCCCAGTGGGGCACTTCGTTGGTCCAGGGGCTTGCTTCCATGAAGCCTGCCAGTCTGTATGTGGGAAGCTTGATCCCATGGCTTGATCCCTTGGTAGTAGGATCCTGTGAAGGGAGGCTCAGCATTCAGGGCTGTTTGCCCTTTCCTAACGGTGTGGCTTCTGTGAAGTCCCAACTATTGGAGAAAACAGCTCACCGTAAACCCAGACAAACAAATACAAACTGACTTTCATGCCCTGATTCTTGTTGAAAGATAAATATGTTTGCAGGAGGAGCTATCATTTGTAAAGAGGACTTCATTGTGCCCGCCCCAAACCCTCTCGTGGTTCTAGAGCTTGAAAGTTTGCCGTGAAGACAGAAGAAAACATTTCGCAAACACAGGTCACTGGGCCATGCAGCAAACTTCCTGATCGTGCTTCGCATTTTTCTTCCCAAGCTCAGAGGCACTGAGAGAAATAGAACAGGCCTCAAGATGGAGCCCTTGAACCACACAGGTTTGAAGCAAAGTCTGAATCTTGGAAACTTGCCAAGTACAGGCAAAGTTGGGAGCCAGTGGTCAAGGCTGGTTGTAATTCTAGCACAGAAAGCAGAAGATGGGGAGAAGCTGTATTCCCCCGTTCCCGAAGCGTTCAAGAGGCCAGGCTGGCCTTAGGGGCAGTCTGATTCCCAGACTTGGGCTCAAGTTCAGGGTTAAAGTTTCAATCAACAGGATAAATCATTTTATTCGTCTAAGTTTGTTTGTATATTCCACGAACAAAGTCTGCATTTCCCTTTTCTTAAGCCCATCTCAAACGGTGGAGACCCAGCTTGGAAACTTGGTAATCTTCTCAGAGACCTAAGAAGCTCTCACCCTAAAACGCACACAAAAGGAGCCTCAACCAGGAGGCTACTGCAGTACCCCCAGTGAATATCCTCTCTGGAGGGTGGTGTCTCCTAGAAAGGAAGGCAGCCCTGTGTAAGGGGAGGGAAAGGAGCTAGGGCCACGGAATCGTTGTCCTCCTAATGGTTACTGTCGAAACATCCATTTACGGGCATTCAGGCTGTGCACCGAACAGGGCATCACGTTTAGGGGGGTGGTGTTCACACTGTAGACCTCGGATGCGTATGAAAGCAGGTGGGACCTACCGCAATGGGAAAATAGCCCCCCTACGTTAACCCACACTGGCCAATGCAGCCACGGGCTTATTGGGGCTAATACATGGGCAAGCATGAATTTGTGCACCTGTCTGCAAGGTTGTTCCTATTGCAAGACGGTACCTATTGTCCCCACCCCATAGGACCCTGATACGCTTGCCCTTCCTGCTTTGGTGGAGGATGTACGGGGCATGGGCTGCTATTATGAGGGGCCCACATGACCCAGGGAAGCAGTTAAGAGTGGGGGTTCCTGGACGGCGGCTCAGACAGTGCGGTATCTTCGACCAATTCCTCGCAGGCTTCTGGTGGTCTAGCCAGTGGCTTAGAAAAGGATCCGTGGAACTGTCATTGGGACAATTTTCAGCTGGATGACAGTGTACCTCTCAACATCCCCCCTCACTCCTTCCCCTCTCTCTCTTTATAAGGAGACCATGGTCCACACAAAATGTTGCACGCCACACTTTCTCCGGCCAGCTGTGTAAGCTTGTTCAACTTGGCTATTACCAAGAGACCTGGGGTCCGTCATGTTATCTATAACACCGATTCTTATTTGCTGATAGTCATACTTGCTAATTATATTTAGTAGCGCTTTTTAAAAAAATATATTTATTTATTTTGAGAGATAGTGAGTGCGAGCAGGAGAGGGTCAGAGAGAGACGGAGGGAGAGAGACAATCCCAAGCAGACTCTGAGCTGTCCGCACAGAGCCAGAGCGGGGGCTCGATCTCACAAACTGTGAGATCATGACCTGAGCCGAGATCAAGAGTTGGAGCCTTAACTGACTGAGCCACCCAGGTGTCCCATGCTTTATTTTTTAAATTTTATTTTAGAGAGAGGGCACACAAGCAGGGGAGAGGGGCAGAGGGAGAGAGAGAGAATCTCGAGCAGGCTCCATGCTCAGAATGGATCCTGACACGGGGCTTGATCCCATGACCCAGGGATCATGACTTGAGCCAAAATCAAGAGTCGACCGCTCAACGAACTGGGACACCCAAGTACCCCTTTCGTAGTGCTTTGTACTTTTCATTCCTCATGTCAGTGTCTGCCCTGCAGTCCATATTTTTTCTCTTCTCCATGCTTCTTTTCTTGTCTTGTTCATTTCCCCCCTCTCTCCATGTTTTCCTTCCCAGCCACTTTTTTCTTTCAGCTTTATTCCCTCCTCTAAACCCTCACAGGTAACCCCTTCACTTTCCCTTTATTCATTCACTCCATTTCTCCCAGTGACATTGGAGTCGGCACTGAGAAATGGAAGGTCGCAGTGGTGGTCGTGGGTGCTAGGAATCTATTTGGTACAAGCCAGGTCTTGCAAATGTTCATTTCACATTGCATCCTTAAAACAAACAGTAATGGAGTCCAGAGAAGCCACCATGATGGATCTAGATGTATAGACAGCAGGTAAATTCCCTCTGGAGCTGGAGCTGTGAATTTAGATCTTGTTTGGGTTTAAATTCAAGTTCATGGCTCATTTCCCCCTTGAAATGATGATGACAGAGGAGTCATGGAGTCTCTTTATAGCTAGTCTAATGGTCTTGACCTTTTTGAGGGTCAGGGTCTCCGTTGAGAATCTGTTGGAATTTTTGGACCCTCTTCTCAGAAAAATGCACATGAGCTCAAATTTTTGCTTACAATGTCTGCTCTGTGAGGTCTTTGGTTTTTGATAAGTTACAAGGTTGTGAATTGAGGCAGAATTTCATACTTCAATAGCAGAGCTACAGACTATGGTAAGAAGTTTCTAGATTGAGGAGATACTGGTCAGGTTCTGCCTGCCCTATGAGTTGCCTACTCTCAATGAAGACAAGGACCTTTCACGTTTCAGAGTCCATATTTTCCTGGCCTGTTGAAAACCTGGAGGTTTTAACTGCATAAGCTTCCAGCTGGGAAGGAAGCTGAATGGAATACTCATCATGACATCTGATGCTTCCTGCTTTAGTCAGCTTTAGATTAATATGTATTTTTGGGGAGGAGTGGAATAAGGAGGTCACTTTCTTTGTCCAAACTTTCTGACTCAAGGTGGCTTTTTCCACACGAAAAATAAATGTGGGAGGGAAGAATCCCATTTATCCACTTTGGAAAATAATTTATTCCAGCGGTTTGAACTCTGGGATGCATTTTATTTAATCAGCATGGCCCCATGAATTATCATCTTGTGCTTTTCTGTTAGCGGTGGCCCTTATGTCTTGCTTGCATCTGTATTGTAAATTTAACGCTTTCCAGTGAATTAGTTTTTCTTCTCTCATCCCAAGAGGTCTTCCAGGTTTATAAGCAGAATCAGATTTGCAAGAGCAATTTACTCCTTTCTCTGTTCCACTAGATGTTGTTTGGAATGGCCTTGTGTCAATAAATTTAATTAATAGGGACGAAGAGTAATTTTTGTGTGAAACCTTGGTTCAAAGAGGAGGGAACTAAAAAGAACGAGACAAGCCCCTTGCTATACCTAGTGGGTGTGTGTGTGTGTGTGCGCGCGCGCATGTGCACAAATAGGAAAATTACCAAGAAGAGGAGAAAGTCACTGGGTCTAGAGACTTGTCCCTATGCTGGCAGATAGAGATCTGATGTTCCGAGTCCGAAAGGGTTGGGCGAAAGCCAAAAGTGCTGGGAAATCTCAGTTTTACAGCTAAAGACACTCAGGACGTGAGATTGATGGTTGTACCAGTAACTTCTGACTCACTTGTCGATGGCAGAGATTTCTATTGCTCTCCTGGCTGGGAACGCAGCAGGACTGGGTGGAGGTCTCTCAAGCTCACACTAGGCAGTGCTGAGGAAGGCAGAAGGAGACAGTGGCTAATACCATTAAGGGACTTGGAGAAGAGCACGGGAGGGAGGAGCAGGTGCGAGGGGAAATTGTGAGTTGCACACAGCACATTTTCTTAAAATTTACAAGTGGTAGATTATTCATGCTTCACCAAGAAGAATGTAATCTCCTAGAACTTGGTACGATTGCCGTCGGTTATTGTCATCCAAACAGTGATCATTTTCTCCCCGTAGCTGGCTACCAACGTGGCATGGGGTCTCAGTGAATCAGTGTTTGTGTCAGTGTCATGATTACAAGCCAGTGTCATGTGAATCATGCTGAGTATAGGAAGCAGGGTGAAGAACGACCTTCTCAGCTAACAGCACAACTTTGGGGTCTGAGACATTTGGAGACAGAGATTTCCAGAAGATTCCTGGCTAACAAAGATGCTACCATGCCTTTGGGAGGTTGTTGGTTCTGGTAGAATATTTCTCTCCAAAAATGGTTCCAGTAATAGGTACCTGCCTTTGGGGTAGAAGCAAAGAGTAAGGATAGACCTTCTCATAATAATAATAATAATAATAATAAGAGCTGCCACATACTAGGTCCCAAGCATTGAAGTAGGGATAGTCTTATTTGGACAGAAGAAATGGGAACCCAAAGACTATGAATGGAAAAGGAAGGAGAAACAGGAAAGCCGGACTCAAAGTCCTGTAGATCTGGCTAATGTGATCAGTATCCCAGTGTAAATATCTTGTCTAGGACCATCCTCTCCCTAGGGTCATGGAGTCAGATTACAATGAAGGATGCTGGCTTTACATTCTCCCCAGGGTCTCTGTGTTTTTCTGACTACAGAGTGGGAGAGACCAAAACACCGAGTGTTGTCATCACTTCTGAACTCAAGAAAACTCATTAGCTCAAAACAGTGGGAATAGCAAGGCTCCCTTTCTCTTCCCCAATCCGCTTCTCTCTTGCTTCGTTTGTTTCAGGAAACAAGAAACGCAAGGAGGACCTCATGTGACAGCTCCCAGCAGGACACCTTACCAGTCACTCTTTTTTTTTTTTTTTTAATAACTTATTGTCCCAACAGGAATGTGTGTGTGTGTGTGTGTGTGTGTGTGTGTGTGTGTGTGTGTTTTAACCTAAACATTGGGACAGTTGTTTTTTAAAAAAAGATTTTATGGGGTGCCTGGGTGGCTCAGTTGGTTACGTGTCTGACTTTGGCTCAGGTCATGATCTCATGGTTTGTGGGTTCGAGCCCCACATGGGGCTCCGTGCTGACAGCTCAGAGCCTGGAGCCTGCCTCAGATTCTGTGCCTCCCTCTCTCTCTGCCCCTCCCCCACTTGTGCTCCATCTCTCTCTGTCTCTCAAAAATAAACAAATGTAAAACCATAAAAATAAAAAAGGATTTTATTTTTGAGATAAGCGTGTATTCACACGCAGTGGGAAGAAATAATACAGAGACATCCTTTTATCCTTCACCCAGGTTCCCCCAGTGGGAACATCTTGCGTAACTATGGTACAATATCACAACCAAGACATTGGTGTTGATACAATCAACCTTCCTTATTCAGGTCTCACGAGTTTTATGCACCTGCCTGTGTGTGTGTGTGTGTGTGTGTGTGCGCATGCGTGTGTGTGTTTTGCTCTAGGCAATTTTCTCAAATATGTAGAATACTGTGACCAGCACCACAATTAAGATACAGAAGAGCTCCATCACAAGGATGCCTTTGTACTGCCCTTTACTCTCCCCTCATCTCTCCATCCAAGTCCCGGCAATCAGTAATCTCCATCTCTCTAATTTTGTCATCTCAAAACTGTTCTATAAATGGAACCCTGCAGGGTATAACCTTTTGGAATTGCCTCCCCCTCCCACCCTCCGCATAATTTCCTTGAGAACCATTAAGATTACGGCAGGTATGAGTAGTTTTTTCTTCTTTATACCATTCCACAGTGGAAATGTACCGCATTTTGTTTACTCGCCGATCAGTTGACGAACGTCGAGCTGTTTCCAGCTTCGGGCTATTATGAATAAGGATGCGACGGTTATTTGAGTACAAGGCTTTGTGTGGACGTAAGTTTTCATTTCTCTGGGAAGAATGCCCAAGAATGTAAGATCTGGGTTGGAGAGGAAGCGTGTGTTTCGGTTTAAAGAAACTACCGCACTCTTTTCCAGAGTGCCCGTACTAGCTTACATTCCCACCAGTGGTGTATGAGACAGCCACTTTCTGTTTTGTGTCCAACATTTGATATCATCACTAGTTTTTATTTGAACGATTCTACCGGATAGGTAGTGATAAGCCACGCCATCTTGCTCACAGCCACGATTGTTTTGTGGTGAGTGGGATCACCTTGCCACCCAAAACGTGTTCAGATGTTGAGACTGACGACGCCACACACACACACACACACACACACACACACACACACACGGTTAGAAAGCATGAAAAGAGCTCACAAAGTCGGACTTTCGGTGCGGAGAGTACGGCAGGTAGCCAAGCCAGTCCAAAATGGCTTGAGTGAAGGGAACGACAAGAGGCTCTGGATTTTACTATGATTAGGGGGTGGGGCGAGGGTGAGAATTCCCAGGTGTGGGCAGGTTTTCACCTTTCCTGGAGGTCCCAAGGGAGGGAGTGTCCAGGCTTCCTTATCGGATGCAGGCAGGGCAAGAGAGGAAAAGGGATAGGCGATGCGTGAAAGCTGTTGGCACGAAAGCATCAGAAGTGGATTCAGACACTTTCTTACAAATTGCTTTCGAAGCTTTCTCGAAGATCAGTTGGGCATTTTCGTGTTGGTCTAGTTCCGGTTTCTCTATTCTTTCCCATTGACCTATGTGTCTGGGCCTCCGCCAAAACTACCATGTCTTGACGACTGTAGCTGTAGAGTAAGCCTTACCATGGGGTAGAGTGGTTCTACCCACTTTATTCTTCCTTTCCAAGATTGTTTTAGTCATTCTTGCTTCTGTGTCATTCCATATAAGCTTAGAATACGCTTCTCTAGGTCTACAAAACTCCCTGCTGGAACTTTGATAACTATCGCATTAATTTGTAGATCAATTCAGGGTGAATTCCCAGTTTTACTACGTCGAGTCTTCCAACCCATGGACGCAATATGTCCCTCCTTTTGTTTTGTTCTTTTTTCATTTCTTTCATTGACATTTTGTAACTTTCAGGATACAAATGCTGTATTCTGCTGTATCATTAGATTTTTTTAATGTTTATTCGTTTTTGAGAGAGACAGAGACAGAGACAGAGAGAGACAGAGTGCAAGTGGGGAAGGGGCAGAAAGAGAGGGAGACACAGAATCCGAAGCAGGCTCCAGGTTCCGAGCTGTTCGCACAGGGCCCGACACGGGACTTGAACCCGCAAACCAAGAGATCATGACCTGAGCCAAAGTTGGACACTCAACCGACTGAGCCATCCAGGCGCCCCTGTTTTGTTAGATTTGTAATTAAGTATTTCATTTTCTTCGGAGTAATTATAAGTTAAATAAATCAAGATAAAAACTTAAAAATGTTCAAGTACTCTACTAGAAAGCTAGAAAGGAGAAAGAGAGGAATGAAAAGTATAGGCAATAAACAGAAGCAAATAATAAAATGGCAATAGAAGCCCTAAGACACCAATTATTACTTTAAATGTAAATAGTCTAAATATATCAATTAAAAAACAGAGACAGGCAGAGCGGATTAAAAAACCCATGATACAACTATATTACGTCTACAAGAAATTCACTTTAATTACAATGACATAAGTGGGTTGAAAGTAAAAGGACAGAAGAAGATGTCCCATGCAAATATTAGCAACAACAACAAAGCAGGAGTAGGTACATTAAGTATCAGGTAAAACAGGGGCACCTTGGGTGGCTCAGTGGGTTAAGCGTCCGACTTTGGCTCAGGTCACGATCTCACGGTTCATGGGTTTGAGCCCCGCGTCGGGCTCTGTGCCGACAGCTCAGAGCCTGGAGGCTGCTTTGGATTCTGTGTCTCCTTCACTCTCTGCCCCTCCCCTGCTCATGCTCTGTCTCTCTCTGTCTCAAAAATAAACAGATATTAAAAATTTTAAAAATTTAAACATCAGGTAAAACAGATTTCACAGCAAAGAACTGCCTCATGTAATAGTGTGTGTGAGACGTGTGGGCAGTGTGGAGACTTGTCACTTTAACGTGCGGTTAAATGTAGCAACTGACAACTCTTTCCAGATGCAACATAACCAACACCTCCTTTTCAAGGACTGGCTGCAGCAGCTTGCTTGTAGAACAAAGCTCTCTCGGACTCCAGCAGTTAGAGTTGGCCAACCTCCGGTGTCAGATGATGTGTTTTGATGCTAATGCATCTGCGGGTCAGTTAGCGTATCAGTCACTTGTGCTGTGGCCCACACCACAGTCCACAAGGTGCCTAAAGTTGCCAGTTCAAAGGGTCTGTAGGACATGTGAGATACCATGGGTTAACTCTAAGCAAAATGCATGTGGGAAATCGAGGCTGAGCAGTCCTTCTGTAGAACAAAGAGAAAACAGAACAGCTTGCTACAGCAGTTGCATTATTTATGTGAAGGTGGAAATCTACAACTATTTACTTGTTATTCTGTCTGGTAATTTTTTTTATTTTTATTTTGCAAATAGAGCTTCCTCTCTGCAGCGATGAATTTGCAGTGGCAACCAGAAAAAAAAAAAAAAGCACGTTTTGTAAATTAATGAAATTTGATTTCTCAACAACAACAAAAAAAAGATGGTGAATGTGTCACCTGCCCAAAAATGTTTGCCAACGTTTATCTTCCAACTAGAAGTCATCGTGATATCACTGACCATGAGAAAGCCAGAAGCCTCAAATCTGCTTAGAAAACCCCAGGATCTATTTCAAAAGTTAGCTGCAGAAGGTGAATTTGCATGGCATTCTGTGAGGCATGGCTTTGCCATTAGATCAAATGACAATTCTAAATTAATTTCATTCACTTTCAATTCAGTTCCATGTTTTTTCCGTGCCTGTATAAAGAGCGAAGTGATAGCTGTTAACGGGTTGGCTCCATTAGCAGAAAAAGATCTTTGCACACAGTTAAATGATGCCAGTTTTAGATCAGTGACATTAGATGTTTCAAACAGAAAATTGGTTAATTTCAGTAACGCCTTCATTTTTTCATCACATTTATGCAAAGTATAGCTTTTGGAAGTTCATTGTTAAAGGTAAAACACTTCAGTTTAAGATGCTTCTTCATAAATTCAGTTTAAAAAGCCAATATTGAAGATAAAATTATTTTGTTGTGATGATAATTCAAATACAAACTTAGGTGGAATGTAATTATCTTGGCAAAACAATGTTCTTACCAAATTAAGGAACCTATGAAGCAGAAATACACTTGGAACTGGTTCTGGAGCATATATAATTCATCATTGCATCTACACTACAATACTGTATCAATTGAAAGAGAAGCTATAACTGTCAGCATTTTTAAGTGTATTTACATATACATGGACACATTTAGAATCATTGAATTACAGACTTTTGTGACAAATCTGTCGTTTCAGTCATGACTCAGATTTTTAAAATGTTTGAGCCTTTACAGAAGTGCGTCGTTAATTAACTAAAGTGTCCTCCAAAGTATTGAATGCTATTGTAAATAAGGTCTTTGCTTTTTGTTCAAAATCATTTGGAAATTTTTAATCAAAGTAGTCAAGGAATGAAGTACCAAAAATTTCCGCTTTTGAAGCTCTTAGCAAATTGCAATTATGAAAACAAAGACATTGCAAAGACATTGAAATTAATCATGTATCATTTAACAGATGACATGACGACAGCCCAAACTGTGTACAAAGTTAAATTTGACGTTCTACAACTGCACTTTGTAATATCTTGACTTGATACATCTCTTACGTCTAATTAGAGAAGTTTATAGTCTGTACTGGAGTAGAATAAACTTGAGACGACCTTGATTTGGCAGTGTTAAAATCTGGTGAACCATTTGAGAGAATCGTAAATTCAGAGGACTTATGTAATGAATTTTATCTTGTAAAAATATTTGCTGAAGGACCCTAAATGGAAACAAGACGATAGTACCCTTCAAAATATTTATACCATTTTCAACCAAAGAATTAGAATTGAGAATACTCTCTGATTAACAGAACTTGTTCTAGATTTACTGGATATCTTAACATCTGTAAGGAGCCTATTGTCTCAATTAAAAATACTAAAATCTTCACAAAAGAATGAATTGAAGTCATTAAAAATTTCAAATTTATTGGCTATGAACTACAACTTTGGAGATTCTTGCAGGCAATTTTCTTAAGCCCTATTGGAAAAAATATGTTTTCTGGGAAAAAAAATCAATAGCATAATATTAAAAATAGACATTGCTAACAAACTGATTAGAGCACATCTGTATGTACCAAGAATAATTATTCTTACGTGTTTTTTAATTTTAGAAAATCATTTTGAAAAGTCTTTTACCTGGAAATAATGTTATTTTTAAAAATAATTTCATATTTTAAATCTTTTATTTTTTGAGTTCCATTTTTTTTTTAATTTTAGAGAGAGAGAGAGAGAGAGGGAGACCATGCATGCGCGGGGGAAGGTACAGACAAAGAGAGAGAAAGAGTCTTAAGCAGGCTTCATGCCCAGCATGGAACCCGACACGGGGCTCCATTCCACAACTGTGGGATCGAGACCTGAGCCGACATCAAGAGTTAGATGCTCAACTCACTGAGTCACCCAGGTGCCCCTAAAAATATGTTACGTTTAACATTTTTTTTCTGGTTTTACTGATGAAATTAGTCCAACTTTGTTGGTCCATAAGTGAATGTCTTAAAAAAATGTTTTTGATGTTTATTTATTTGAGAGAGAGAGAGAGAGAAAGAGAGAATGAGCAGGGGAGAGGAAGAGAGGGAGGGAGACACAGAACCCGAAGCAGGCTCTAGGCTCTGAGCTGTCAGCACAGAGCCCAACGCAGGGCTTGAACTCACAGACCGTGAGATCATGACCTGAGCCGAAGTCCAGCGCTTAACTGACTGAGCCACCCAGGTGCCCCATGTTTCAAAGCAAATTTTATTTATTTATTTATTTATTTATTAAAAAATTTTTTTTAAACGTTTATTTATTTTTGAGACAGAGAGAGACAGAGCACGAATGGGGGAGGGTCAGAGAGAGAGAGGGAGACACAGAATCCAAAACAGGCTCCAGGCCCTGAGCCTTCCGCACAGAGCCTGATGCGGGGCTCGAACTCACGGACCGTGAGATCATGACCCGAGCCGAAGTCGGACGCTTAACCGACTGAGCCACCCAGGCCCCCCTCAAAGCAAATTTTGGAGTCAAAGTGGGTAGTGGGCATCTTCCGCAAAGTATGTAATATAGAATAAGTGGGGGGAGGAAGGGAGATGGGTTTAAAATAAGAGCGCAAAGGATAAAAGAAATATATTATTTGGGAGTCACAGGGAGGAAAAGGCTTTAATCTAAGACATTTAGTGTTTCCCTATTACGGTTGGCACCAGATTGGCACCCACATTCCTTACTTAATGTCTAAGTACGTGCCTACAGGTATTTGCAAGTACTTGCCTGGAAAACGTATCTACCTATGTTGCTACTGCATAAATAATTGTGATAGAAATAAACCCATTACTAATGAAAGCTTCACGTACAAATAGTTAAACATCTCACTGAATATCTACATTATGCCGGTGGAACTCCAGGGCAGTGATAATAGAGATACATCCGTGTAATGACTGATGACAAACATTAAAGGGGTGTCCTTCAAAGGAAGGAACACGCAGTATCGTGAATAACACTTATATACAGGTTTCTCCTCCTACAACCCTTGCCTTCAACCACGCGGTAGTGCCTATCTTTTGTATCCCTTAATGATACCTTGGGTGGATTCCAAAGCTTTCTTGTTACTTTTGGTCACTGAAACTCAGCCCAATCTAGTTAATGCTATGCCTGCTGAAGTGCCCCGGGTCAAGTATACCGATGACTGCATTTTACTTTGAAACGGATCCAAAAAGTAAGATAAAGTCATCAATGATAGAAACACGAAGAGAAGCGTAGATATGAAATGAAGCAAGCGTAGCAACATGGTAAGTGTAGGGTCGAGGTAGGGAAGTAGATGGCTGTCTACTGTCTACTGTATAATTCTTTCAACTTTTCTGTCCACTTAAAAATATTCATAATAAAAAGCTGGGAAAAATAGAAGGCCTCTTTCCTTCACACACCTCTCCCTCCCCTATTCATTCTCGATTTAAAGCAGGAACTTCAAGCTCGTTGTTGGTCCCATCTCTTCCCCCCATTTCAGGGTCAGTTTACCCAGGGAATTGTGACTGCACGAACTGATGAGATGTGGGAAGTAAGTGAAGCCCAGAACTTTCGGCCTGGAAGATTTCAAAATAGGGCCAGTGAGCTGACTTACTCTTACAGTCAAGTTGTGGTTAAGTATCCAAATATGGAATATGTGGTGAACAGGGATGAGTCTCACTGTCCAGTGTTGGCTCAAAGTGAAATGGAGAGGCCAGTGGAGCTGTAGACTTGACTGAGCTGAGCCTTCTAGGATACTGGGTCCCTTATTTAGAATGTGGATACTTAGTGCTAAAGGGGTTGACTCACCTACACCCATACCAACACTAGAAAAACTCCACCAAACCCCCTCCCCCAAACACACCTTAAAGAAAAATACAATCCAGTCAAAAAATAATCTTAAATTTCCCGAGACATAATCCTTTGGCTAGTTTCCCTTCGGATTAACGTGACTTTCTTCCTTTCGATTGCCGTATGAAAAATACAGTTCTGGAATTTGAAATGTGGACTGATTGACTAATATTCTTTCATGTTATTTTCCAAGGCTGGCCCCTGTAATGTGATGATGTCAGGAAAGTATCCTGGAGGGGCCAGTCTTCTCCCTCTCCAGCTTCTTTCCTTTTGTCGATAGTTGGTGTACCCCTTTGCCTCTTTGCATGCCCTTCCTTCACAGCCCGCTTGCCTGGTCTTCTGTTGTCCCTCCCCTCCCATGCTCAGTTCCTCTCCTTGCATTTCCTGTCTGGTGTCATCTCTTAGGGAACGAGCCAGCTGGTCAGAGTCTTCATGGTGCGGTGCCGGTGACCGAGCGGTATCACTTAACATGGGCTACACTTCTCCACCACAATCCCAGACAGTCTGTGAATCAGTCAACAAAACGTAGTGGATATGTCACTGTGATGGTTAACTTTACGTGTCAACTTGGCTAGGCTATGGTGTCCGGTCAAACACTAGTCTAGCTGTTGCAATGAAAGTATTTTATAGATATGATTGATATTTCCAATCCGTTGACCCTTAAGTAAAGGAAGTTACCCTTGATCATGTGGGTGGCCTTCATCCAATCAGCTGAGGGCCTTAGGAGCAAAACTGAGATTTCCCAGAGAAGGAATTGTGCCTCAAGATCGTAACCTAGAAACCCTGCTAGAGTTTCCAGCCTGCTGGCCTACCTGATAGATTTCAGACTTGCCGACCTCCACAACAGGGTGAGCCAATCCCTTAAAATACATTTTTCCCTTTCCCTTTCCCTCCCCCTAACTTCCTTGGTCATGTTTTTGGCATGTTGGCACCTGCCCTCCCTTCTACATCTGGGGAGCCCACCTATGAGAGGCATCAGCACAGATCCACAGACATAGAAAATAGCAGGCTATTGAGCCCAAGATGGCAGCCAGCATGTAGGCCCAAGACTCAGGCACTCCCTCTTGGATTCACCTGTGAAGTCAGTAGCTAATGCCAGCCGTGACCGTTTAGATCAGGGCATTACAAACTATCTGTGTTGAGGGGCCAGCTTTTAAAACTTTCCAATTTTCTGGGGACTGCTATTTTATAACAGACCATAAAAATGAGTCACTAGAAAGATGAATAATAAATGAAAAAAGTCATAAAACTACAAACCTCAATTATACACTATTGGGTTCGCAACAGAAAATCACTCCACCAAAGCACTATAAAATTTCTAAACGCTTTCTGTCAAATTCTGTACTTGTTGAAGATTAGTAACACGCATTTTGGAGACTCCCCGTGAGTGGCAGTGACTTAGACCTTATTCTTGGAAGGATGCAGAGGCAAGGAGCATGAAGTTCAGGAGCAGGGGAATCATCGGAGGCATCTTAGCCAGATTCTTCCTACAGTGTGATTTGGCTAATTTCTGGCTCCTGGTCTGCTCTCCCCCATGTTTCATTCTGCCCATTCTCCAAGTTGGGCTTCGCTTCTTTTCTGGACTCTGTGAACCTCCCAATACCCTTCCAATACAAAACATCTGAACAAAAATTACCCCCAACTATTGTTTGTAGTCTGTAGCCAAGAACCCTGACAAGCACAAATATTCACAAATATTTACTGTGAAAAATTTTAAGGGATTGTGTGAGCTGATGGGAATAAGGTGCTTATATGGGGCTTAGAACCGAACAGGAGCTCAAGAAGCAATGTGGCAGACAGAACTCTGGTGATCCCTAGTGATTTCCCACTTTCCGGTATCCACACCTTTCTGTAGTTCCTTTTTCCTTGAGGGCGGATGGGAACTTGTGACTTGCTTCTAATCAATCGAATGTGACAAAAGTGATAGAATGTTACTTCTGTGACTACATTATATTATATGATTCTGTAGTCGCAGATTGGAGGGAGATTCTCCTTGCTGGTTTGATGAAGTAAGCAGTATGATGAGAAGTCCACATGAGAATTGGGAGAGAAGTGTGCCTTTAGGGCCGGAGAGAAATCTCCAGCCAAGAGTTAATAAAAAGCTGGGGCTGGGGCACCTGGGTGGCTCTGTCGGTTGTGCATCGGACTTCAGCTCAGGTCATGATCTCGTGGTTCGTGGGTTCGAGCCTCACATCAGGCTCGCTGCTGTCGGGGCAAAATCCACTTCAGCTCCTCTACCCCTCTCTCTCTGCCCCTCCACTGCTTGCGCTCTCTCAAAAATAAATAAACAACGTTTAAAAAAAATAAATAAAAAGCTAGGGCTCTCAGTGCTACAGCTACAGGGAAATGAATTCTGCCAATAATCTGAGGAAGCTTGGAAATAAATCCTTCCCCAGTGGACCTTCGGATGAGAACTCATCCCTGACCAAGACCTTGAATGCAGTCAGTGAGAGACCCAAAACAGTGTACCCAGCTAAGCGGTAGCCGGACTCCTGACCTATGGGAATTCTGAGATAATAAGTGTGTGTTTTTTATGTTGCTAAGTTTGTGGTGATTTGTCATGCAGTGATAGGTAATGAATACAGGTAGCAATGGTTTTTATTATGATTTCTTAAAGAAATAATTGCGAAAATTAGCCCCAGTAACTATGGTATACTTGACTAAAAATGGGTGCCACTTTCACAGGCATCCAGTACCAAAATCTCAAAATAAATCAAAGAGTATTCACTGAGATCTTCCAAAGGGATAGTCAAAACATCAACCGAAGGATGAAATTTCTTTAGCGTGTCACTTAAAAAATAATTTTAGAAATAGATGGAGCTTTGTACAACTACTTTGGAAAACTGAACATATGCCCACTGTATAATCTTACAATTGGACTCTCGGTTATATACCCATCTTAGATAAATGCTTATTTCTGCCAAAGGACATGTACAAGAATATTGATAGAAGCACTATTCATAACAACGTCAAACTAGAAATTGCCTGAATGACCGTGGATAGCAGATGCTAAGCACATAGTATGATTCTATTTATATAAAGTTAAGGCGTTACCCTTGGGAGGTAAACTTGAAAGGGGCATAAGAGTGACTTCTGGAATGTTGGTAATGTTCTGTTTCTTGATCTGGTTGCTGATTCCATGGATGTATTCAGCTTTGGAAAAGGTCATGAAACTGTACTCTTATGATACATGTATTTACCCGCATGCATGTTATGTCTCGATAGGGATTTAAAAGTGAATGTGAAGATTGAATTCCACTCTGAAAAATGTCTGTATCTGTTTAAATGTGCAGAGAGTGTGTATCTCCCCACATTTTCAAGCAAAATAGAGTCTCAGAGAAGGTGTACTGCTTTTATTTTGTAGTTTTGCATCACCTGCGGCTTACTTTCAGGGCTTGCTATCCTGGCGGAGATCAAGCAAACCCTTGATCCTAGAGCTGAAGCTTTAATGTTAGAATTAGGAAAGCTACAGGATGGGATGAGACTTTGGAGGCTCTTTCTGCTCTCCTCCCTTAAACCATATGACAGAGATAACTATCTCTGCTACCCCAGGGCCAGATTTACCCTGTGCATAGAATACAGAATGGTTTCTGATAGATGTCATTGGCTGTCGATATCAACTCTCTTCCAGCTTAAGTCATGTTAGTCCTTCATCCAGTGATGAGCTGTGACAGAATCATTATCACTCTGGGATACAAACTGCAGGGAAGGGATGTGGGAGGGTTTTAGTGGGGCCAGTCCAGAAGATAAAGCCACCTTACTAATCCACTAACTCCACACTTCTATGTATCTGTTCTATTCCACGTTCTGTGGTTTTCCACACCTGTTATTATCTTTACGTGCTATTGGGGAGTTGTAAAGAAGCCAAAATCCATCTAATTTCTAAGCCAGAAGTAAAGTTGTTGAACTAAGGACAGCATCGAAATTTATCGATGGCAATTTAAGTTGCTTCTTCATGACTTGAACTGGATGCAGTGGAATACTTGGTGGGTATTTGTTTGTATTTCTGTAAACAGAAGCATCTTTAAGGAACCTTCCCACTCCTACACTGGTCTGCGAAATGTTTGAAGGGAACGTTCTCTTCTTATTCATTCTAGAGTTTTAAGAGGTTCGCGAGCAAGTACCTCGTTGGCCAAAGGAAATTCCAGAATTTCCATACAGAAGGGAAGTTTGGTTGCAGTCTAAGAGGGGTGAGAGTAAGTCAGGGGACCTGCCTCCGATCCGTGTTTGGTTACTAATGGGTTTTCATTGAACTGCATGTTAATTTGGGATGACTTTGGTAGGTTGTGTGGGGTGTAATGGAGCAGACTGGGCACCTGACCAAGATACCTCTTATTGGTGTCAGCATAAGCAAATCATTGAGCTGGTCTCTGTCTTGGTAATAGTACCTTGGGACAGTTTCATACGCATGCCTCCCAGGATCTCACTGTCTCCTGGGAAAGATACTGACACCAACACCTACAGTAAAAGTTCTCTAATGTAAATGTATTATTTTAAAACCTTTTTTTAGAAAACAGTTTATTTAAAGAAAGAGAAAGAGTGTGAGCGGAGGAGGGACAGAGAGAGAGAGAGAGAGGAAGAGGGAGAGAGAGAGAGAGAGAGAATCCTGAGCAGACCCTGTGCCGTCAGCATAGAGCCCAACATGGGGCTGGAACCCATGAACTGCGAGATCATGACCCGAGCGGAAATCAAGAGTTGGGTGCTTAACCGACTGAGCCACCCAGGCGCCTGCCCCACTTGTAACTTTGGATCAATGAGCATGTTACTGAACTAACTTATGAGTCTATGTGATAAATCATTAATGAAAAGACAAAAGGCAAATACAGGGAGGAGGCAAGAATATTTGCATATAAATGTTGGATGGAGATTTAACACACGATTGGAGCTTTGTCCATGTTGTTCTAGAAAGACTGAATAAAAATTTGGACCTTCTTTAAAATGAGTATTTTCTAGACTGTGTTTAAACCATAAGTTCGGGGCACCTGGGAGGCTCAGTCGGCTGAGCGTCCAACTTCAGCTCAGGTCATGCTATCTCGGTTTGTGAGTTCAAGCCCCATATCTTGCCATGCTCTTGCCCTCTCATTCTCTCTCTCTCAAAAGAAAAAAAAAGGTCAGTTCTTCTAGATCAGGGGTTGAATTTACTTTTCACTTTGCATGTTTCTATTACCCAATAGGAAGCTGAATATATAAATGGAAGGGAAGGAGGCAACCCCTTTTTTTTGGGGGGGGGTAGCTTATATTTTTCTAAAAAGGTGAAAGAGAGAGGTGCTTGGCTGGCTCAGTTGGAAAAGCATGTGACTCTTGGTCTCAGGGTTGTGAGTTCAAGCCCCGGGCTGGGTGTAGAGATTACATACATACATACATACATACATACATACATACATAAAAGAGATGTGGTATTGAATTGGGCCAAGTACGCCATTGCCTCTCTAGGGTATAAAGAGTGAGAATTTTCTACTTCTAAGAAATTATGGCTTCTTGACTCTTCTTTTCTCTCTGGTTTCAACACTAGCTCTTTTCCAGACAAACCAATACGTGCATAATCAACTTACTGCATGACTAAATTATAACTGCAGAGTTTGGCCCCCGGGGAAAGGAAGATGGAGAGAAAGAGAAAGAGCGACAGAGACCGATGACTCATCACCCATTTGGGGCGGAGAGGGTGGGTACCTAAAGATTTAACCTTTTAACTCATGGACTTTGGTATTTGAATCATTTTCCAAACTCTGCCATGCTTGTCTCTGCTTTCTTGGGCCAACGATACTGGATTCTGAACTTTTTCTCAGCCACGGATCCATTCATTCATTCATTCATTCACCCATCCAACAAATATTCATTGAACATCTACTCTGTGCCAAGCACTGTGCTCAGCCCTGGGGGCATAAATGTGCAGAAGATGTTCCCAGGAGCCTGCACGTACAGGGTGGTAGGTATGGCTGTAGATGGTTATGCTGTTGGGCGAGGCTAAGGGAAGCTGACTCCGGCATGGCTCACAACGGCCTTGCACGAGCAAGTCAATGAAATCAGCTTTCATTTTGGCCATTTGCCCCATTCTCATAAAGACTGAGTGACGCGGTAATTTGTCTGCAAATTAAAAAGGCATACCAAAGACTGAGACAACTTTTTTCCCCAGGTGCTGTCACCAAGCTCAAGAGACTTTTCTTTACTCTTGCTGCTGTGGTTGAAGAGGCCACCCTGGGCTGGGCCCGCCGATGGCATCAGGACCTCGGTTGAGCGAACTCACTCAAAGTCAAGGCCTTGTGCCTGTGAATCCAGAAATGGCAAATCAACTCATTTCTAAATGTCACCATTTAGCATGTCTTTAACTTGCATGATAATACTCCTAGAGAAGAGGAGTATATGGCTGGATCCAGAGCCGAAGAAACCCTGTGAAACTACCACTCACCCAAGCCACAGGAAACGGGTAACACAAATTAGAACCCTGATATATAATGTACAATGAGAATCCTGACGGTTGCCTTCTTCACTGGGCAGGTGATCTAGTTTCTAAGGCGTATGGTGTGTTAATTTCATTAACCAAAGTCTCCGGGTTCTGGTAGCACCTTCCTGCAGATCCGCTCTTAGTGTCCCCTGTTTGGTCAGCTCAGGGAGACAACCTGTCACCGGAGGAGCCTGGCTGTCTTGCTGAAGCCTATGATGCCGAAATGCCCTACTTCTGAGAACGTTGTTCGAGAGGTTCCCCCATGCGATCAGGTTGAAGCTGGCCTCCAGCTGAGACCACAGCCTGACGTAACCCCCCCCCCCATCTTCCCACTCAGTTCTGCTTCCCTCCCTCTCTTTCTCGTAAGAGCACCCGCCCCCTCCTCAAGAACTCACGGGCACAAGAGCTCCTGTTTCAGGCTCCGCTTCTCAAGATGGGAACTTTAAGACGTTTAAGTAAACCAATGTAGATAGAGTCTCAGCCTAGTTCCTATATCTTCAAATGGCGTGCCTATTCCTTTAGAATTCTTTGAGTCACTACTGGCTGTTGATTGCTCCCTCCACCGTCACCCACAGAGGGGAGGGGTCTAATGCCTATGATTTGAAGGTCCAGAGGTTATAGGTGGCTGATGTCCCCCCGATGAAGTTGTGGGCTTTCTTCTTTTCTACTTTGGGTTGCCTGCCTCTCCGTCTGTCCCTGCTATCTTTTGTCTCTGTGGCTACTGTCACTGTAGCATTTTTTTTTTCTCAGCTCCTCCCCCGTGGCCGCCTACCATCACCTTCTCCTTTTTCCCTCTTGCTTAGCCTCCAGAGTCATCTCTGATGACAAGTGAAGGGACATGAGCCGAATTACCACGGGGAAATACTCCAGTTGTAGCACCCCGAGGCTTTCGCTCGGGTGTCATGTGACCTATTAGCCGTTCGTCCACGTGGTTTCAAAGGAGCAAATGCCTCATCTCTGCCAGAACCTTGGGAAAACATTCTGGCTATCTCGTGGGGAATGAGATAGAGAGGCGCCCATGGCCACCCTGACGTAGCTGAAACGAATATATCATTTCTAAGTGCTCGGATTCTTACAGTTCTTTGCTCTCTCCGATTTCGGCTGACCCAGGCTACCTCAAGGTGCTGTAAATTGCAACAGGGCCACGATGCAATTGGCCATAAACACAGGGTAAGCCTCTACGGGGGCGGGGGGGGGGAGGTCACTCTGATTCCACGGCGCACCTTGGTTATCGGGGCCCCAGGGGCAGGTGGAGCAGGACTGAGAGCTGCTGAGTCAGTGGGGTGCAACGCTTCTCCAGAGCATATTCCAACAGGTCCCCTTACCTGTCTGTCATGGGGCAAGACTCCTTCATTGCTCGGTGGATAGGCTAGCCAACCTTACTATTATATATTTTGCAGAAGGTGGTCCTGACCATTTTCAAGACTCCCCCCCACCCCCGCCTTCTTTCCTCTCTTCTCTTTCCAAACTTGGCCTAGAGAGGTGTGTTTGATAAATTTGTCACTGCTCAACTGCCCTGAGTTAGGCCTTAGATATCCTCTTTTCATAGCCGGAGTAGAAACAAGAAGCAAGACTTTCCTGTTTCAGCACCCTCCCGGTTCAAGGTCTTTTGGTTTGTCCCTGTCCCATCTCTAGAAAGTCACTCAAATCTTAACGTTGCTCTGCACGGAACCCAATGAAAGGCAAGCTTCCTTCACCCCTCCCGTTAGCATCAAAGACTCGAGGCACCATTCCTGACGGGAACTCCCTGGTCAGATGCCCCTGAGAGAATTGGTACCAGCTGGCAGGCTAACACACAGGGATGCTGTCCTGGGGTGGGTAGCGCGTGCCTTGGGGCCCCCCAGTATGGAAGGCCTGGTTATGAGGGTCCCAGCATTTCCAGGGCATTCGGATGGACAGCGTGTTTGCACTCGTTGTCATCTCAAGGGATTCCTTGAAGAAAACATCTATGGCGGACAACGTTGGTTGAAGACAGAATTTCTCAAGCCCTTTCTTCTTTTCACTGAGCAAAGTCCCAGCTGCTGCCAAAGTTTCTGTCAGCTACACCTGGCCTTGGGAGGAGTACTTTGTCAGGAACCACGGGATTTCCATCTACTTCTGCCCCCTCGCTCCCCACATCTTGATTACTGAGATTTCCCGCTTTGTCCTCACATCTTACTCCCATGTCTCAGACTGAGACACAGACACTTCTCTCAGAGGAAACTGAGAGTTGTTACCTTAGGGAAACAATATGGATGCGTGGGGCACAGAAAATTAGAGGGGATGGGAAGGAGACCGTGGGAGCCCTCGAAAGGTCAGAGGAAGAGTGGAAAGTTGGGAATGAATATAGGTATGAGTGAAGCTTTCCCTCGTGGAGGAATCCACAGACATGGATTTGCCATGCTTGGGTTGTGGCCCTCAAAAACGCCTTCCTTGGCTGAGGGAGTAGAACACAGTGTCTACGGGCTTTGGAACTAGACAGAAGTGACGTGAAGCCTGTCTTCCTATCTACCGCTGGTGCCGGGACCCAGCTACTGAGCCTCTCTTAGCCTCCCTGACTTCCCCTAGAAACCGGACAATAATACTTCAACTCATGTTTGTGCGGTCTACCAGAGGAAGTTTGTGCAACTGTCCCGGCAGGCAAGAAGCTCTCAGGAAGCACTTGTTACCTTCCCTTTTCCTTAGCCCGTAAGCCTTGCCCAAACAAGAGAGGTGCCATTTCCTAAATGGGAAACCAAAGGAAACAAAGACCCCGTTTCAGCCGATTTGAGTTGCCCGTTTGAATTTTCCCTCTGAGTTCGTAGAAACTTCCCGTTTGTCTTTCACGTATTTTCTTTCCGTTTCAGAACTTCTAGTACTTTCTACATGCGATTTGATTTTGTGAGACTCCATGTTTATGGCTGTTATGTATAATTGTTGTCTTTTATATACTCTTGTTATACGTACTGCTTCATGTTGCTGGTTTTTTTTTAATTTCAGAGGATATTTATTTATTTACTTTCAACCTTATTGAAATATAATTGACATATAACTTTGTATAAGTTTAAGCTGTATAAGGTAATGATTTGATATATGTGTATATTGCTAGATGACCACCACAATAAGGATAGTTAACACGTTCATCCCTTTACGTGTTTATATATTTTTTTGTATGGTAAGAACTTTTAAGATCTACTCTCTCAGATGTAGTCCCAGTAGTTTATTTTTGCTTTTGTTTCCCTTGCCTCAGGAGACATATCTAGAAAGAAGTTGCTATGGCTGATGTCAAAGAGGTTCCTGCCTGTGTTTTCCTCTAGGATTTTTATAGTTTCAGGCTTCACATTTAGGTCTTAAATCCATCTTAAATTTCTTTTCGTGTAGGGCGTAAGAAAGTGGTCCAGTTTGATTCAGTGATCCAGTTTACAGGGTGCTGTCCAGTTTTCCCAGCACCATTTGTTGAAGAGACTGTCTTTTTCGCATTGGATATTTTTCCCTGCGTTATCAAAGATTCATTGACCATATAGTTGTGAGTTCATTTCTGAGTTTTTTGTTCTGTTGTGTTGATCTATGTGTCTATTTTTGACTACCATACTGTTCGGGTTACTGCAGTGTTGTACTATAACTTGAAGTCCAGAACTGTGATGCCTCCAGCTTTTCTTTTCTTCTTCAAGGTTGCTTTTGGCCACTCGGGGTCTTTTGTGATTCCATACAAATTTTTGGATTTTTTTTGTTCTATCTCTGTGAAAAGTGCTGCTGGTATTTTGATAGGGGCTGCATTAAATGTGTAGATTGCTTTCAACAGCGTAGGCACTGAAACGATATTTGTTCTTTCAATCCGTGAGCATGAAACGCCCTTCCATTTCTTTGTGTCCTCTTCAATTTCCTTCTCCGGTGTTTTATAGTTTTCAGACTACAGGTCTTTAACCTCTTGGGTTAGGTTTATTCCTTGGTGTCTTGCACTCGAAACAATTGTAAGTGGGATTGACTCCTTAATTTCTCTTTGAATTTGTTTATCCATTCTAATAGCTTTTTGGTAGAGTCTTTCATATTTTCTATATACATAGAAATCATGTCATCTCCAAATAGTGACAGTGGTACTCCTTCCTTGTTCCTTTTATTTCTGGTGTCTGATTGCTGTGGCTAGGACTTCCAGTATTGTGTGAAATAACAGCGGTGACATTGGGTCTCCCTGTTCCTGACCATAGAGAAAAGCTCTCAGGTTTTCCCCATCTCAGAGGATATTTGCTATGGGTTCTTCATAGATGGCCTTTATTATGTTGAGGTATGTTCCCTCTAAGGCCACTTTTTGAAGTTGTTGTTGTTTTTTTTAAATCACGAATGGATGTTGTAGTCTGTCAAGTGCTTTTTCTGCACCTATTGAAGTGGCCTTGGGCTTTTTATCCTTTATCTTGTTGGTGTAATGTATCACGTTGATTGATTTGTGAATATTGAACCACCCTGGCAACCCAGGAATAAATCCCACTTGGCCGTGGTAAATGATTTTTCCGATGTATTGTTGGATTTGGTTTGCTAATATTTTATTGAGAAATTCTGAATCTGGGTTCATCAGGGATATTGGCCTGTAGTCTTCTTTTTTAGTGTCGTGTTTATCTGGTTTTGGCATCAGGGTAATGCTGGCCTCATACAATGAATTTGGAAGTTTTCCTTCCTGTTCTATTTTTTGGAATAATTTGAACAGAATAGGTGTTAACTCTCCTTTAAATGTGTGGTAGAATTTGTCTGTGAAGCCATCTGGCCCTGGACTTTTGTTTGTTGGCAGTTTTTTGATTATTGATTCCATTTCTTTGATGGTTACCAGTCTGTTCAAGTTTTCTGCTGCTTCTTATTTCAGCTTTGGTGCTTTATATGTTTCCAGGAATTTATTTCTTCCAGGTTGTTCAATCTGTCAACATATAACTTTTCATAATATTTTCTTAGAATTGTTTGTATTTCTGTGGTGTCGGTTGTTATTTGTCTTCTCTCATTTGGGATTTTATGTATTGGGGTCCTTTCTCTTTTCTTTTTGATAAGTGTGGCTGGAGGCTTTATTAATTTTTTCATGTTTATTTATTTTGAGAGAGAGGGAGGGAGAGAGAGAGTCCCAAGCAGGCTCCACGCTGTCAGTGCAGAGCCCAGTGAGGGGCTCAATTTCACAAACCATTGGATCATGACCTGAGCCGAAATCAAGAGTCGGACGTTTAACTGACTGAGCCACCCAGGTGCCCTGGTGTTTATCGATTTTATTACGTTTTTCAAAGAATCGGTTCCTGGTTTTATTAATCTGTTCTACTGTTGTTTTTGTATCTATATAATTTATTTCTGTTACAATCTTTAGTATTTCCTTTCTTCTGATGGCTTGAGGTTTTGTTTATTTTTCTTTTCCTAGCTCCTTTAGGTGTAAGGTTAGGTTGCGTATTTGAGATTTTTCTTGCTTCTTGAGGTAAGCCTGTATTGTTAAATATTTTGCACTCAGGACCACTTTTGCTGCCTCTCAAAGGTTTTGTACTGTCATGTTTTATCATCATTTGTTTCCACGTATTTTTAAATTTCTTCTTTGATTTCCTGGTTGCCCCAGTCATTGTCTAGCAGCATGTTGTTTAACCTTCATGCATTTGTGGTCTTTCCAAATTTTTTCTTGTAGTTGACTTCAGTTTCATAGTGTCGTGGCCAGAAAAGGTGCATGGTATGATTTCAGTCTTTTTGTATTTGTTGAGACCTGATTTGTGATCTGATACGTGATCTCTTCTGTAGAACGTCTTATGTGCACTTGAAAAGAGTGTGTATTCTGCTGTTTTAGGATGGAATGCTCTGGATATATTTGCTAAGTCCATCTGGTACAGTGTGTCATTCAAAACCACTGTTTCCTTGATTTTCTGTTTAATGATGTAAGTGGAGTGTTAAAGTCCCCTACTATTTTTGTATTAGTATTAGTTAGTTCCTTTCTGTCTGTTTGTTATTAACTTTTTAATGTATTTGGGTGCTCTCATGTGTGGTGCATAAATATTTACAATTGTTCTATCTTCTTGTTGGATTGTCTCCTTTATTATGACATAGTGCCTCCCTTCATCTCTTGTTGTGGTCTTTGTTTTACAGTCTAGTTTGTCCCACATAAGTTGCTACCCCAGCTTTCATTTGACATCCATTTGTGTGATAAGTGTTTTCCCATTCCTTCACTTTCAATCTGCAGGTGTCTTTAGGTCTAAAATGACTCTCTTGTAGCCAGCATCTTGATGAGTCTTTTTTGTACATTCTGGCACCCTACATCTTTTGATCGGAGCATTTTTTTCCTTTTACATTCAAAGTAATTATTGATAGGCATGTATTTGGTGCCATCTTATTCCTTATTGTGTCATGTTTCTGGTGATCTTCTCTGATCCTTTCTTGTCTTTGTCACTTCTGGTCTCTTTATTCCATTCAAAGAGTCCCCTTGAATATTTCTTTCAAAGCTGGTTTAATGGTCACCAATTCCTTTAGTTTCTGTTTGTCTGGGAAACTTTGTACCTCTCCTTCTAGTCTGAATGATAGCCTGGCTGGATAGAATATCCTTGGCTACAGACCTTTCTCATTCAGCACATCGGATATATTATGCCACTCCCTTCTGGCTTGGCAAGTTTCTGTTGAGAAATCTGCAGCTAGCCTTACGGGTCTAACCTTGTAAGTAAAAGACTTCTTTTGTCTTGCTTTTTTTAAGATTTTTTTTCTTTATCACCACATATTGCAAATTTAATTACAGTATGCCTTGGTCTTGGCCTGCTTTTGTTGACTTTGATGGGAGTTCTCTGTGCCTCATGGATCTATCTGGATGTCTGTTTCCTTCACCAAATTAGGGATGTTTTCAACTCTTATTTATTCAATTAAATTTTTTGCCCCCTTTTCTCTCTTTTATTCTGGGACTCTTATAAAATTCGTCTTATTACATATGATGAAGTCACTGAGTTCCTTACGTCTATTCTCATGTTGAATAATTCTTCTTTCTCTCTTTTGTTCAGCTTCATTATTTTCCAATAATTTTTCCTCTAGGTCACTAATTCACTCTGATCCTTCTTCCAGCTTGCTGTTCATTGCATCAAACCTGTTTCCAGTCTCATTTACTGCATCTTTCACCTCTGATTGATTCTTTTTTTAACTTTTTTATCTCTGTGGTAAGGGTCTCACTAATGTCTTCTATTCTTCTGCTGCTTTAAATTCTCCATCAGGCATGTTACTTATATCTGTTTTGCTTAGATCTCTGGCCATGGCCTTACCTTGTTCTTTCATTTGGAATACATTCCTCTGTCTTCACATTCTGTGTAAGTCTCTGCCTTCTTCTCTGTGTTAGAGAAGCCAGTTCTGTCTTCTGCTCCTGAAAGTAATGTCTTTATGAAGATGCCATGCAGCACCCAGGGCCTGGTGCTTCAGGGAGTGTCTCCAGTGTGTGCTGTTGTGTTCCCGCTGCTCTATCCTTCAGGTCAGTTGTCTGCGGAGGCTCTCCTTGCCTGCTAAGGGCAGTGTTTGGTCTCTGGCTTGATTGTGGCAAATTTTAACTAGATGTGCTCTGGTCTGCTTGTGAAATGAGACTTGACACCACTTCCACCAGAACTAAGGTCCTGCAGTACTCTCTGTCAGGGGATGTAGTGTGGGCAGGGATTTGTGCTTGTTTTCTGGAGGAGGGGCCAACTGCATTGGGACTGAGGCAAGTGTCACTAAGAAGGGTAGTCCCACCAGAGTGCATTGGGGGTTGGCGCTTGGTGTATATAAGTTAGACGACCAGTGTTGGTGCTGTGCTGCTTCCTACAGGTGGCTCTGTGTTTATGCTGGGGGATAGTGAAGGGAAGTGGCACCAGGGAAGGCACAAAGGAAGTTCATTTGTTCCCAGAGAGGTGTCTCTGTGAATGTTGCCTCTCAGGGACATGCTCTGAGAAGAATGAATAATCGCCACCCTGTGTGCCCTAGGCATTCTTCAGATGGCTGTTTCCACACTGTCTGCCCCTGAGTTGTTTGCCTGCCTTCTCTCCAGGGGCAGTGCAGTGCCCTCTGGGCTCCATGCCAGCCAAGTCTAGTGACTTAAAACTCCAGGCTTTAAGTCCCGCTGGTTGCAAGAATTCACGAAATTCAGCCCCTTACATTTCCCAAGCCAATGGTTTTGGGGGAAATATTCTCCTTGTGAGTTCCTCTGTGTGTTCTTCTCTCTCTGGGATTACAGCTCCCTCTCCACTGTAGCACCGTGATCTGTTTCTCCCCTAAACCACACCTCTGCACTTCCTACCTTCTTCAATATAGCCAATTCTCTCCCTTTAGTCGTGGAGTTTGTTCTGTCAGTCTTCAGGTCAACTTCTGGGATATTTAGGATGATTTGTGGATCTGTAGTGTACTTTGAATCACATATGTGATAATTTCTTTTTTTAAATTTTAAAAATGTTCATGTATCTTTGGGATAGAGAGAGACAGAGTGTGAGTGGGGGAAGGGCAGAGAGAGGGAGACACAGAATCCAAAGCAGACTCCAGCCTCTGAGCTGTCAGCACAGAGCCTGACGCAGGGCTCAAACTCACGGACCTGAGCTGAAGTTGGACACTTAACCAACGGAGCCACCCAGGCGCCCCACAAATGTGATACTTTCAGCTTTGCTCTACTTTCGCTTGGCTTTCTGGGGTCTTTTGTTGTTCCATGCAAGTTTAAGGGTTGGGTTTTTTCCCTATTTCTGTGAAAACCTCATGCATTCAAATATGCATTCTATTGACTCAAATATGGCTTTGAGTAGCAAGGATAGTTTAATGGTATTAATCCTTCTCATCCATGAACACAGGATATCTTTCATCAAAGTCTTGTAGTTTTTATTATATAGATCTCTTACTTCCTTGGTTAAATTTATTCCTACGTATTTTATTGTTTCTGATGTTATTGTGAATGAGATAGATTTCTTTATTGATTTTTCCAATGTTTCATTGTTAATGTATAGCAAAGCAAGTTATTTCTGTATGTTGATTTTATATCCTGCAAGTTTACTGAATCTGTTAATTAGTTTCAAAAACTTTCTTGGTTGAATCTTTGGGGTTTTCTATATGTAAGATGATATCATTGGCAAGTAATGATAATTTTATTTTTCCCTTTTCAATTTGAATGCCTTCATTTCTTTGTCTCGGCTAATTCCTCTAGCTAGGACTTCCAGCACTATGGTGAAGAGAAGCGAAAAGCGTGAGCACGCTTGCGTTGCTCCTTATCTTAAAGGAAACACGTTCAACCCTTCATTATTGAGTACGATGTGAGTTGTGGGTTTGTCCTATAGAGGCTTTGTTAGTTTCAGGTACCAATACTCAATTTGTTGACGTTATTATTCCTGTTGCTGAAAGTTTCCATTCTGCGTTTGGCTTTCCTTTAAGCAAACTAAAGTTGTATCAATTTGAGGCAGAGTTGGAGGCAGGTGAATGTTGTTGGAACTCCATTCACCAAAGCTATTACAGGTTTCCTGGGCATGAAGAAGTCGTCTCTTCAGGTCTGGTGCTTGGTGCTTCAGTCTTTAGGTTGTGTACCTTCACATAGGTAAACTTAAATGGGGGTCGCCTCTGTGGCTTTACCTCTTACATGGAGTAACACACGTTCATCCTTGTGAATGATGCCCAGACCATCCTGCCGACTGAACACCAACACGATGCAAGGCCGAGCGCAGTCTGAATGCCAAAAGTAGCAGTCAGCACCCCTTGCATGAACCAAGAGCTGGAACCTCATTTCCTGAAGTAGACGAGTGTTCTAGCTTTCCCGTCTGCCAATTGTAATGCACAATTTGTAGTTAAAATTTGAATTCCTCAGCAACTGTGCCTAAGGGCCTCTGGGGCTCTCCTAAAATTAGTGAGAGAAAGTGACAGTCCGAGAGCAGCTTGCTCAGGCCTGTCATCTTTATTTAACATCAGCACGTTGTTGAACTGCAAGAAGGTAGAGTACTGGAGCAGAGGAATGTTCCTTTCAGGGGCTTCGTTCCTATGTTTTCATTTCAGACAGGGTGGCTCCCCCGGTGCCGGGATTAGAAGAGACAAGAAACCAAATCTGCTAGGGTCCTTCATTGATTTATCTCTGCTCACGTCTGACTTCCCATCTTGATTCAAAATAAGACTGTCACAAGAGGTCGTGCCCTTCAGCTTCTTCCTATAGGTGACCCTGGAATCACAAAAAGATGGAGAGGATGTCTGAACCCAACCCAGTGCACTGGGAGCTCAAAAACAGAGAACCAACGATATGACCGCTACTGACAGAAGCCCCTGGTTTCTTCTTCAAAAAGCTGCCATGTAAGTTCATCAGAAGGTCTTCCCCTTTCAGTGGTGGTGCGAGACACTCTGGGTTAGGTAGCTATCCTGGTGTGATCGCGATGTTCCACTGCGAAAGGGGCTCTTGGATTATTCACTGCTATTGGCGGGTGCTGCGGAAGTTACCCAAACCCCGCCACAGTGATGGGGAACGTCTGAGTATGCAATTAGATCGGGTCATGGTCTGATGACCTTGGCATAGCTCTTTCATGTAAGGGTTAAGGGCACGGGTCGTAGAATCAGATAAACTGGATTCGAACACTGATGTGACTGTTTTCCATCTGTGTAAACTCGGGAGCATCAAACGCTGAGTTTCTCATCTGCCAAATAGGGTGTGTTAGGATGTGTTCTGTTTCCAGAGAAATAGAACAACTAGGATATGGATATATGGATACATGGATATCCATGTATATATATGGAGGGGGGAGGGAGAGAGCTATATATGAAGGAACTGGTTCATATGATTGTGGAGACACGGTAAGTTCAAAATCAACAGAGCAGGCCAGCAGGCTGGAGACCCAGGGAAAAGTTGCAGTGCAAGTCCGAAAGATGTCTGCTGGCAGAATTCCTTCTTGTTCAAAGGAGATCGGTATTTTTCCTATTTAGGCCTTCCCCTGTTTGGATGAGACCTACATTACGGAGGGGAATCTTCCTTACTTAAAGTCCACCAATTTAAATGTTGATGTCATCCAAAAACACCTTCGCAGAAACATCCAGAACAATGTTTGACCAAGTATCTTGGCGCTGTGGCCCAGACAAGTTGACATAAAATTAACCATTACGTAGGGATAATGCCATTCAACTTTAGGACTATTTGGAGACTTTGTGAGATAATGTATGTCAAGTCAAAAGAAACTGAGCTTTCCACAAATGCTGGCTGCAATGACTACTATTAACATTCTCTTGATTGAGCTATTAGTAGCCAAAAGACCAAGATAAAAATTGGTATAAGCTTTCTGGAGAGAAAGTTGGCAAAATGTACCAAAAATCTTCAAAGGTTTATTCTTCAAAGGATGCTTCCATAAATAAAACTTTATTGAAAGGAAATAATTCAGGATGAGTGCAAAAATCTAACTATGGGGGCGCCTCGAGGCTCAGTCGGTTAAACGTCCGACTTCGGCTCAAGTCATGATCTCACGGCTCATGAGTTCGAGCCCTGCGTCGGGCTCTGTGCTCGTAGCTCAGAGCCTGGACCCTGTTTCGGATTCTTTGTCTCCCTCTCTCTGTCCCTCCCCTGCTCTCACACTGTCTCTCTCTGTCTCTCTCAAAAATAAACTTAAAAAAAAAATCTAACTCTGGGGGTTCTCATAATAGTGAAATTTATAATACAGAAAAATTGGAAACAATCTAAATTTCCAACAATATGAGATTGAATAAATAAATAATTATATAGATCACAGAATGGAGTATTAAATAACCCTTTAAAGCAATGTCGTAGAAGATTTTTTTGATGGAAAATTGTGATATAAGGAGAAGTAAAAAAAAAAAAGACTGAAACTGAAATGTACAGGCTGAGTCTGTAATTTTATTTGAAAAAGCATATGCATAAAAACGATGGAAAGGCCATCCTTCGAAATATAAGTGATAGTTATTTCTGGGGTGTGGGATTAAAAGTGATTTTTTATGTTATTACTTTTTATAGAGTTGATTCTTCTGATATTTATAAAAATGAATGGGCCACACAAGGATTTTTATGCAGTTTTGTAATGGATCTTCCATGGTAAACATGAGATCGGTCAGAGAAGGTTTGGCCAGGTGGAGCTTCTCGGAAAGAGAGAGTCAAAAGAAATTGGGTCTTCTAGGTATGGACTCACTTAGAAAGAGAGCCAGTTAAAGCAGGAATTCTCACTGTGAGGTGGGGGGTGGTCTTTTCCCGATCCTTTGAAAAGTCTTTGTAATAGCAGGCTTTTTTTTTGTTTTGTTTTAATTTTTTTTAATGTTTATTTATTTTTGAGACAGAGAGAGACAGAGCATGAACGGGGGAGGGTCAGAGAGAGAGAGGGAGACACAGAATCTGAAACAGGCTCCAGGCTCTGAGCCGTCAGCACAGAGCCCGATGCGGGGCTCGAACTCACGGACCGCGAGATCGTGACCTGAGCCGAAGTCGGCCGCTCAACCGACTGAGCCACCCAGGCACCCCTGTAATAGCAGGCTTTTAAGATGCCAGTGAGGCCAGGACGAGGGTGAGGAAAGCAAGGCACCATGGGGCAAAATGTAAGCTGGCATACACTCTTGGTACTGCCCCTCGCCTTGCACCGTGAAGAAGTTCCAGTACCTTCTCCAGCACGTGCTTGAGTGAGTGCTCTTACATTCTGAATGCTGGGTGCCTCATTTGCTTCACTCTAGTCTCTGTCCTGGTATCAGCAAGTAACTTCTAACTGGTTGCCCCCCCTGAAGTGGTTTTTTGTTATTTTTTTTGTTCGCCAAAATGCAGGAGTCTGTAGTTTAATGTTTTATTAATTCATTTTTGAGAGAGAGAGAGAGAGAGAGAGAGAGAGAGAGAGAGAATCTGAAGCAGGCTCCTTGCTGTCAGTGCAGAGCCTGAAGCGGGGCGTGATCTCACGACCCTGAGATCACGACCTGAGCCAAAATCACGTCGGACGGAGCCACCCATGTGCCACCCACCTCTGCCACTGAAATGTTAGTAGTCAAATAAGATTACAAAATTTTCCTGAGCCGCTGGAAGAAGTCAGAAATGGCACCCCTCGAACTCAGAAAAATCCAACCATATAAAGAGCATAGATTCCCCATGTAGTTAACTGAGAAAAGGCTCAATCTTAAATTCTCTGAAAAGTGAAGGTGCCAGAATGTGTCCACTTAATGCACCTGCTCAAATCCATTGTACAATTATAATTGTAGCTGGGAATTGAAAGGCTGATTTATTAGTCCGGTTAAACAATTTTTCTTGCACATTGCAAGTACATAAATACCAAATACGCACAGATTCTCTAACGCAAAACAGTAAAAATATGTAGCACTTAAAGATTTATGCTTTATTTCTAAATCTTGTGGTGACTGAAAGAAGCTCACAACTGAGACAGGTGGAATTCTAAGATCACCCCAGTGACCCACTTCAGTGTGGGTGGAACTTAGAAATACAATGAGATTGCTGTGATTACTAATCCATTGACTTTGAGCTCATCAAAATAGAGATTCCACGGCACCTGGGTGGCTCAGCCAGTTGAGCATCTGACTCTTAATTTCAGCTCAGGTCATGATCCCAGGGTCGCGAGAGTGAGCCTCACATTGGACTCCGCACTGAGTACGGAGTCTGCTTAAGATTCTCTCTCTCGCCCGGTCTGCCCCTCTCCCCCCATTCGTGTTTGCACTCTCCCTCTCTCTCTAAAAATGAAAACAAAAACCAAAAAGTAAAAAAGCCCAGATATTTCTGGGTGGGCCTGACTTAAGCAGGCAAGCCTTTAAAAGCAGGTAAGACATCAGAGAAACAGTCTACTGACGTTGAAGATACAGTTGTTCCCTGGCCAACAACCAGCCAAAACACACACACACACACAAAACCCCAAACCAACCTGGGATCTAAGTTCTACAACCACAAGGAATTCAATTATGCCAACGACCAGTAAATTTGGAAAAGGACCCTGAGCTTTACATGAGAACCACAGCCCTAGATTTCAGCTTGGCGAGACCTTGATCTAACCCGTGCCAGAACTCGTGATCCACAGAAGTTGTCATAGAAAACTAATACTCCCTCTGTAGTCGATTGTCTTGTGTCCTCTCAAAATATGTTGAAACCCAAACCCTTGGTATCTGTGAATGTGATCTTATTTGGAAATAGAGCCTTTGCAGATGTAATCAAGTTAAGAAGAGGTCATGCTGAGTTCGGGTGGGCCCTGAATTTGATGACTGGTGTCCTCATAAGGAGAGGGAAACTTCTAGACATACGTACACACAGAGAGGAAGGATGGCCAAGTAAAGATGGAGGTAATAATTGGAATGATGTAGCTAAAGGCCAAGGAATGGTAGTGATTGTTGGCAACCATCAAAAGCTGGAAGAGGTAAAGAAAGATTCTCCCCTAGAGCCTTCAGAGGGAGCATGGCCGGCCAACATCTTGATTTCAAACTTCTGGCCTCCAGAATTGTTGTTATAAGCCACCCAATTTGTGGTAATTTGTTATGGCAGCTTTAGAAAACTAATACACCCCCTCGAGAAACACTTATGCCATTCCTGGCAGAGAGGAGCCAGACACTCACCAAATTCATTTCTTCTAGCACATGGCTAGACCACATTTCCAGTGGCCCTTCATCTGGAGTGGTCATGTGGCAAATTCTTGCTGATGGATTGTGAGCGGAGGTGTTGTGACACTTCGGATCATTGAATTAAAAGCTAATGTGCTTTGCCTAGGCTCTGTCTTGCCTTGTTCCAGAGCAATCTTGGAGGCCATGTGTTGAAGATAGCAGCCCCACGTGATTTAATGTGCCTGGCTCTCCAACTTTCTGCTTGGAGGAAATCCCTAGTCTGGGAACATCTGCATTGGACTTAACCATGAGAGAGGAAAAAAACTTACAGTGCCCTAAGCTACTGAGGTTTGGGGGCTTGTCAATTGCCCCATTATGCCATCCCAAATATTGTCTGAGAGTCGATGGCACGTAGTGTGCAGACATATCAGCCCCCTTTTTATACTCACAGTGTCTTGTACTAAATATACACTGAAGTTTAAAGAATGGATGATCACTGCATTAGGAATTGGCTCATGCAGTTATGGAGGCTGAGAAATCCCACAATCTGCTATCCGCAAGCTGAAAGCCAGGGAAAGCTGGTGGTATAGTTCAGTCGAAATCTGAAGATCTGAGAACCAGGAGAACTGATGGTCTAAGTTTCAGTCTGAGCGTAGGCGAGTCCAATGTCCCAGTTGGGCAGAGAAGGGACAGATTCTTCCCCCCCTTTCTCTTTTGTTTTCTTTGGGCCCTGAAAATACTGAATGATGCCCGCTCACATTGGGCAAAGGGATCTCTGCTTTACTGAGTTTGATGATTTAAGTGCTAATCTCATCCAGAAACACCCTCACAGACGTACCCAGAAATAATGTTTAGCTAAATATTTGGGCACTCCGGGATCCAGTCACGTTGACACATGAAATTAACCATCACAATCACAGAGCCCATGTCCCTAGTTTGTGCCTACCCATTACCAAATTCCTCCTTTCGCTCACAGAATCCTGCGACCTCAAACTCCTCCTTCACAAAGTGGGATTTTGAATTTTAATATCTCAAGGTACTTAAAAATCTTTATGTTTAATTTCAAATACTTGGGACTTGACAGCTCCGGCATTTTCCATCCTTTTCAACACAACTTTAACAGATTTTAAAAAGACATCTGGAAGAATTTCCCAAGGCTTTGTCCCTCATTTTAAGGACATTACATCGACATGTTTGTTAAATGGGACCAATCATCAGTCAAAGGCATCTGTGTGAATGATCATGAAACATGACTAGATTTATACCTAGAAGAATAAGATTTGTAGGTTGAACTTGAAAGCTTGTGGAAAAACGAGGTTTGGAGTTTGTAACTTTAATAAATAAAATATAATAACCCTCTCGTTCGACAGCAAATTGTTATCTGCAAACACAAAGACCCCCTCACATTATAGCCTGAAAAAAAAATCAAACGAACAAACAAACTTGCTTCCACACCACAGGTAGACAACTTCTGATCTACTCTGTTGGGAAATCAGATCATCAGAATTTTGAGGATATTGTATAGATAAGAGCAACGGACTCTGGTCAGTGTCTGAGGAGCTCCTCAAAAAAGAAAGGGCATGAATTTTAACGCACATAAAAGGTGTGGTATATTTAGACCAGAATGGTCACCAGGGATGTTTGTTGAATGATCAGATCCTGGGATTCTCTCCTGGGATTTTGATCTCCTGAATGTGAGGTGGGATTTGGGGGATCTGGAGCGTTTAACACAGTGCTTCTCAAGAGGTGGTCTGTGGACCAGCCGTATCAGCTTGACTTACATTAAGATATTTCTTGGGGCACCTGGGTGCTGTGTCCAGCTTCAGCTTAGGTCATGATCTTGCAGTTTGCAGGTTCAAGCCCCACACTGGGCTCTGTGCTGACAGTGCAGAGCTTGCTTGGGATTCTCTCTCTCTCCCTCTCTCCCTGCCCCTTCCCTACTTACACTTTCTCTCTCAAAAATAAATCAATAAACTGAAAAGAAGATATTTCTTCACAGTCAACAAAAACAAAAACAAGAACAAATGGGACTATATCAAACTGAAAAGCTTCTGTACAGCCAAAGAGAAAAATCAACAGAGTGAAAGGTGGAATGAGAGAAAATATTTGCAGACCTTCTGTCTGATAACCTGCACAATATATAAGGGATTTTTTAGCTCAATAGTAAAAACAAATCTAATAACATGATTAAAAAATGGGCTAGGGGCACCTGGGCGGCTCAGTCGGTTGAGTGTCCGACTTCGGCTCAGGTCAGGATCTCGCAGTCTGTGAGTTCGAGCCCCGCGTCGGGCTCTGTGCTGACAGCTCAGAGCCTGGAGCCTGTTTCACATTCTGTGTCTCCCTCTCTCTGCCCTTTCCCCGCTCATGCTCTGTCTCTCTCTGTCTCTCAAAAATGAATAAATGTTAAAAAAATTTAAAAACGAGCTAAAGACTTGAATAGACTTTTTTCCTATACACACACACACACACACACACACACACACACACAAATGGCCAACATATAGAAGAAAAGATACCCAAGATAACTAATCATTAGGGAGATGCAAATCAAAACCACAAAGACCACCCCACACCTGTCAGGATGGCTATGATCTAAAACACAGCAGACAAGTGCTGGTGAGGATACGGAGTAATTGAAACCCTTGTCCAATGCTGGTGGGAGTGCAAAATGGCGCAGCCAGTAAGGGAAACAGTATGGAGGTTCTTCCAAAAATTAAGAATAGAACTACCATATGATCCAGCACTCCTGCTTCTGGGTGTTTATTCAAAAGAATTGCAATCAAGATTTCAAAGAGCTATTGGCACTCCTATGTTCATAGCAGTAGCACGAGGTAGAAACAATGGAAATGCCCATTGACCAATGAATGGATCAAGACAATGTGGTTTATACATACAATGGAATACTACTCAGTCTTTCTTTCTTTCTTTCTTTCTTTCTTTCTTTCATTCATTCTTTCTTTAATTCTTTCTTTCTTTCTTTCTTTCTTTCTTTCTTTCTTCTTCCAAATGAAAAGACAATCGGGAGAAAAAGTTATTTCTTCTTATGTTCTCTATCAATTTGAGTTGCTGGTCATTTAGGAATGGTTTCTGTGCTCCGGGCTCAGCGGCGATCTTCTTCCCTGGAAGGAAGGTAGCGCTGCCCACTGCTTCTGGGTTTCCAATGCTGCAGACCCCTCATGGCTTCTTACCCTCTCGACACCCCAATTTTTTTCAGTTTTCAGACTGAATACGGGCTAGAAGAAGGTCACCCGCTGGGTAGAGCCATGACATTTCCTGTCATCACAATGTTGACTATTGGCTGAGGCGGCCTGTTTGATTTTTCAGTGATTTCTTGTAAATGGATGCAAGTACGCTGTCGTGACATAGGTTGTTTCTTCCAGAGGTCTTTAAAAAATGTCTTCTGGGTTGCGATACCTGTAGTTGAAATGGCCACGTGACGGCAGTGCGTCTCTTGTACGTCCTTGCGAAATGCGAGGGCAGGGAGTATGGTGAGATGTTAGAGGTGAATCTTGGAAATGCCACTGTCATCTGATAATTTCCTTCTGCAAGTGATGAAGAAGCCGCAAGTGATTTTATTAGAATATGTATCGAATTTTGCAGCATTGCCATTGACTCCACACATGGGCTCACTGAGCGGGAACACTTCACTTGTAAAGGTCCGTCGGTTCCTAATATTTGTAGGGCTCGGGGCAAGAGTGTCAGTGGAGACCCCTGCCATGCAGCTTCCACCCCCTTTCCCTTTCCCTTCTATCTGGCTTTGTTCTGAACCACTAGGGGCCTTGGGTGGCTATTTTAGCCCAGGTACTTATGTTCCCTCTACTCCTGAACTGTTTTCGTTCAATTCAGCAGCCATCCCTCAGCACAGTCTCCTCTCAAGAGGATCGACCAGGGACAGGCCTGCATGGGCCCTGGGAGTAACTTGGATCCCTCTGGGCAGAGAATTTTGGCATCCTGAACTTGACCTAGAAGAGGGGCTGTGGGCTTTGAGTGAACACATTTCCTCGGCTCTATGGATTACTTGCTTCGTGTGGAGGGCGTCACTGGAGGAAATCTAGAGCAGGGCCTTCTAAACTTTAAAGGGTGGGCGTCCCTATAGGTGGGGGGCCCTTGTTTCCCAGGATTAAGGGTAGCACTGGTCACAGGATCCAACAATGGAGAGGATCTAATTGTTAGAAAGGGTACGTCATGATGGGGAAACTACCCCACGCCCCTCACAGTGCCCTTTGACTTGTGTTATGACATCTAAGTTTTCCCAGTGGCCACAATCTGTTCACGTGAGACCCTAAGTCATTAGGCTCCCATCCGTCTTCTCTTATCTCAACCACACCTTTCCCCCCGAAACCCACCCCCCCGCAGCAATTCAGTTTTGCCGTGATTTATGATTTCCAATCATTAAGCCGCCTTTAAGAGTTGGAACATCTCAAACTTCTTTGGGATTTTGAAATGTTCCATGAGAGACAAAAAGAGTTTAGTGGTTAAATAAGTTCAGGAAATACTTCATATACCATCTCCCTAGCCTGGTGACTTAAAACAGCGCTTGGCATATTAAAGGTTCTGAGAATTCCCGTAGTAAAAAAAAAAAAAATCTGTTTAACTTTAACTCTTCGGTTCCCACATGTATTTGAAAATAGACACCTCACTCCTTTAACTCCAAAGAAGCGCCTACTAATAGTTTCTGCCTTAAAGGACAGTGAAACTAAGGGATTCGTCCATTTAGTTAATACCTGCTTATGATCCCAAAGACTAGACTAGAGATGCAAAGGAAAACTAAATAAGACCACGCCTTTGGGCAGCTATTAATCGTTTTACCAGTGACTTCAGATGTCGATTTGATTTAAATTTGGGAACGGCTCTATTTTGTTTAGGAGTTTTAGGTCAGTTATAACTTGAGGACAGCAAGTGTTCAGACGGCTGGAAAAAACGTGTGACTGCCAGAATGTGCCTGCTGTCCATTACATTTGCCAATGTTCTCTGTCTGTGAAAGGTGTCTCAGAATCAGAAAATCTGAGATCCTTTTATCTTAGATCTGATGCGGACCATCCCAAACCTCTGGGATGCTTTGGGGTTGATGTGGCCCAGCACCACCTCCTAGGATTCTGGGGCTAATGTGGCTCATCATTACCGCCCAGGTTATTTCGGTGCCGATGTGATTTATTTCAACCTCCCGTGTGTTTGGAAGGGCTCGTGTTTGGAGGGCACAGGCTCTTCTGGGAAAGTTTCAGAGCGTCCTGTACATTTCACATCTCAGTTTTATCTAACCACCCGCCTGCCATGATCAGGAATGTGTGGGGTCACTTGACATGAAACAAGAGCTGCGTGTCTCCTCAGGGGTGTTTTCAGGTATAATCCTTGATGAGAGCAGGAAAAGAACTGGGTGGTCGCTCAACAGCTCTTGAGTTACGGTGACTATAGAAGATGTTTCTCGCACCCCGTCCGTATTTCTCCCACGCTTATCTCTACATGCTGAAGGCTGCTTACTGTGAATACCAGTGACTCTGCCGGCGGTGGGCGGGGGGGTGGTTTACCTCTTTGGCTGGGGGAACATTCTCAGCCTTCACACATAGTAAGCCTAAAGTGCCAGCGAGTTAATGTTTCTAGAAGCAATCTTCCACCAATGACGATAAGAAGCTGGTGAATAAATACCCCAGCTTTTTCACCCTTAGTCGGGATAACGCTGAGATATGTTCTTCACCTGCCTCCCACAATTCCCTACTGCAACTGACATCCCGTTGCCACAGTAGTAACTAGCTTGAAAACACACACGTTATTGACTGCATTTGCTTTCATTCTCATTTCCCCACTCCCTTACTCCTGTGTCTTAATATTGCTTCCCCACGCACCCCAAATGCCAACACTTAAACACTTGTCTAAAGTCTTCTTACTGGATAAAACCAATCCACGCCAGGGATTCTAATCTATTTCGTCTTTAAGGTCGCCAATGGAGGCCAGAGACACTTTCCTGACTTGCAACCACCACGTGGCATCAATTGTTTGAAAAATGTTACAGTCCATTTTTAATTTGTTACTTTAAATTTGAGAAAAAAATATATATTCAGACTCTCCTCGCGGTAGAGGTTATAAATCGAGAAAGGGAAATCGGTATTGACATCAGGCGTTGGGAAATAAGAACACTTGGTCCAAAGCCTTACCTGCCAATCTCCTTTTGACTTGAATCTGGCTGAATGTACCAGTACATTCTTACTTGTAAGCAAAAAAACCCACTTTTTTATTGGATGCATGTCCTGTATGTGTTATTAAGAAATGAGCAGACTGAAAGTGGCCATAATGAAAGGGGGTGGGATCTTGTACCTCTGCGTGGTGGGTAGCTTTTAAGATAGCCCCCAAATATTTCTATCCTTTGGTATTCACAGCCTTGTGTAATCCCCTTCTTGTGAGTACCTTGCTTTAATGGACTATCTCAACTATGAGGAGATGTCGCTTCTGTGATTAAGTGAAAAGAAATTGTTCCCACGCCATCTCGCTATCCAGACTCTCTCCTTTGCTGGCAATGAAGAAGCAAACTGCCTTGTTTAGGAGCCCCACGTGGCAAGGAGCTAAGGGCGACCTCTGGCCAACATCCAACAGAGAACTAGAATTCTCAGTTCAACAATCCACGAGGAGCTGAATCCTGTCCATGATCATGCAGTGAGCTTGGAAGTAGATCCTTCCCTAGTTGAGCTTTCGGATGAGACTGGCCCGCCCTGGCTGACACCCTGATTGCAGCCTCAGAGGACACTCTGAGGCAAAGGATCCGGCTAATCCGCGCTCAGATTCCTAATCCACACAAGCTATGAGATAATGCAAGCGTGCTGTTTTAAGCTACAAATGTATGTCGTGTTGTGTTACGCAGCAATAGGTAACTCGTATACTAAGCCTGTATAAGCAAGTGCACTTGTGGAGGATTTGCATTTTCTCATTCATTCCATATCAGGGCAAGAATCTGGGATTTAGTAGGGAAATTCAGCCTCTAATAGGGTGGCTATCACCCTGGATACTGAATCAAATTGACCACGGTGGTGATGGATTATACTTAAATTTCAGGCTTGAACTCCCACCGTTGTCAAAGGAAAATAAAGACACCTCTTTGCAAGGCTACCCGACCAAGACTCCATGTAGAAAAGTGCCACTTGCCGATTAATTTCTGAGTATGTTTTGTACCAATGAGCCTAAGTCATTCTAAGCATATGCAAGTCTCTTAGCAACAGAAGATGATTCCCAAATGAGAAAGTCTCATGAGCCAACTCCTCTGCAAGCATCTGAACCAACAAAGATGGGACTTTAAACTTTATTTTAAAAATATTTGAAACAAATTCATCTTGAGGGAAAGGCACAGCATGTATAAATCCATGAACCGTTTAAGCAAGTTCAATTGTTCCAAGTTTGTATCTTTTGTGTCGGTTTAAGCAAGTTCAATTGTTCCAAGTTTGTATCTTTTGTGTCGGGGAGAAATACATTTAAAAAATGCACACAGTAAGATGTGAAAAACAGTTTCCTTGGGATCAACATGTCTGCTGTGAAAGAAGTCATATTTCTTGTAAAACAATGCAACATAATGGATGGCAGTGGAGTGCGGCCAACTGGTTTTAAATACCAAGCTGACAGTGGAATGTGGTATTTAGAAGGCAGTCACAGCACAACACACACGGAGACATAGAAACCCACGGGTTGACAACTTAACAAAATGCAGTGTGCTCTCCAAAGGATTCTTGCAGCCTCAGAAATGGCCACCTGTCACGTAGCTTCACTTTAGGGTCAGTATATCCTGCCTGCTGCGGGTGAATCCCACGGGACCATTTCAGAGACGAAATTGCTTCATAACTAGGTCTTTTTTGCCCCTTTATCCCCTAGTCTAGAAGTTGCTGGGTTGGGTCCATGAAATGATCCACTTGGGTAGGGGAAGAAAATATTAGGATATTTCCTTTAAAAAAAAAACGACAACGAGAACGAAATTAGGCGTTATCAGCAGTTAATATTCAGACGAACAGTGAGGGCTTCAGTCAGTCCATTTGCATAGCAGGCTGTTCTGTGTTGTGTGCCCAGTGTCCGCGGTTTCCTGAGAGAAGGCTGGTGTCCCATAAAATGTAGACAGGTTGACAGAGGTCCCCCTCACTATTTGTTGGTTCCATTCAGGGTATTGAAGTTTATGTGAGACTGGCTACGTGGATTTGACTGATAGGTTGTATTTTCTCGTAAAGGGGGAACTATACAAGCATTGAATGCTATACATCCTCCCCCCACAACCCCAATTCTAGATCATTGTGGATGGCACGTAGACGGGTCTTGGTTTTTAAATCCACTCTGGCAATCGTGTTTCAACTGGAGTATTTTTTTTTTAATTTTTTTTAACATTTTATTTATTTTTGAGACAGAGAGAGAGAGAGCATGAACAGGGGAGGGTCAGAGAAAGAGGGAGACACAGAATCCGAAACAGGCTCCAGGCTCTGAGCTGTCAGCACAGAGCCCGACGCGGGGCTCGAACCCACGGACCGTGAGATCATGACCTGAGCCGAAGTCGGACGCTCAACCGACTGAGCCACCCAGGCGCCCCTCAATTGGAGTATTGACAGTGCTCCTCACAAATTTTGTCATGCTGGATTTTCACTTCTCTTTCAGCTCAAACTATTTTCTTATCTCTCTCGGAACTTCCTTTTTGGCTCACGGATTATTCAGAAGTCTTTTGTTTCATTTCTGAGAGCTTGGGAATTTTCCAGACGTCTTTCTGCAAGTAAACGTCTGGTTTAACTCCGCTTACTGCCAGAGAAGACGCTTCGTGTCACTTTCTTTTAAAGTTCTTAAGGTTTGTTTTAGTACCCCGGATGTAGGGCGATATTAGGGAGATAATGAGCGTTTTGCTGTCTTTACGTGAAATCTTCTGTAAATAGGTGTCAATTAGGTCCAGGTGATTGATACTTTTGTTCGGTTCTTTTATATCCTCGCTGCATTTCTGTATACTTGTTCCATCAACTACTAAGAGGGGAACGTGGAAAATTCCCATCTGCAATCGTAAATTCACCCATCTCTGCCTTCAGTTCTATCCGATTTTGCTTCGTGTATTTTCAAGCTGTGTTGTTTGCAGCAGACACATTTAGAACACTTAACGTCTTACGAGTGAACTGACCCTTTAACCTTATGAAATGTCGCTCTTTGTCCCTGGTCATTTTCTTTGCTTGTAAGTCCACTTTGTCGGCTACTAACATAGAATTTTTAGGCCACGCACAAAGCAAAAGCAATCCAGAAATACCATTTTATATCACATCACCTTAGAGTTCTGTCTCATGTAGATTATACACTGTATGTAATGCTTAAGGACGGTAGCGGTTGTATAACGTATGAAAGATATAAGTAATATACAAGCACAATGGTGCTTGCAGGTATATCGTTTGCAAGGTGGGAGACCTTTCTTCTAAATTTCTGTAGCCCAAAGTGTGCTATCACGTGCACTGCTTTCACAGAATGTAACTAGATGTTACGAATAAATGAAAAATAGTCCAGTCTTCCACGGTCTCATAAAGAGAGGAGACGCTGCGTTAAGCAGAACAGAAACGTGTTTCTTTGCGCATGTTTCTTTGCAGTATTCCCCAAGCTCTGGTTCTTAGAAAAGGCTTGTTAGTCTTATTTTGAGACCACCGTGCGCCTCGTGGTAGTCAGACTTGTGGTAAAAATACCAGCTTTGGCCCCTTTTGTGTTTGGCACGTCTTGCTAACGTCATGCTACTCGTCTTTCTTCATCATAAGTAAAGAGCAGCGTTACTTTATTTTTCGTGGAAGAAGTGAAATCGTATTGGGCAATTCATCAGATTCTTTTTTTTTTTTTTTTTTTTTGCATCTAGTCAAATTCTGACCAGATTGGAAGTATGAATAATTTCCTTAAATTGATCTATAATAAATCTAAAATTACACCCAAATGCGATGAGGATCAAGGAGGGCATTTGTTCTGACGAGCACCGGGTGATGTATGGAAGTGTTGAATCACTACATTGTACACCTGAAACTAATATTACACTGTGTGTTAAGTGGAATTAAAATAAAAACTTAAGGGGCATCTGGGTGGCTCAGTCAGTTGAGCATCACACCCGAATTCAGCTCGGGTCACGATCTCACGGCTCGTGGAGTTCAAACCCCACATCAGGCTTTGTGCTGACAGCTCAGAGTCTGGATCCTGCTTCCGATTCTGTGTCTCCCTCTCTCTCTGCCCCTCCCCGCACGCGCGCGCGCACACACACACACACATTAACACACTCTCTCTCTCTCTCAAAAAGAAACATTCAAAACATTTAATAAAAACCTTAAAAAAAGGAAATAATACCAAAGTATTCAGCACTTTATTTGAATGTCTAACCAAGGAATGAGATAACTATATATACAGCCCATGTATAAAATTCTATTTTAAAAGTCTGAATGTTTTAGTATCATCTGTGAACATAACCCAAGTGAATTTTCTTCTCTATTAATTACCTCACCCAAGCTCTGTTTATTCTGCCAAGACATATCTTGAAGCAGCACCCAACTCTCTGTCTTGTCGTCCACTGCTACAGTTCCGGCCCTCATCCTCTCTTACTTGCTCTTGCTTTCTGGGCTTTTCTTTCTGTTTCCCATTAGAGAAACTTGGTCACCAGGGTTCTTGTTTGAAAAAATAGCACAAGTGATTCATGTCAACTCCTTGTTTAAAAATTTCCACTGCGCAACGTATTGTCCAAACTCCAAGATAACATTCAAACACGTGAGCGCCTTAAACGTCTAACACTGGTCAAAATGTATTCCTTCATCACTTGACGCTCTGCCCTGCATGTACCCTGAACTTGAGGCACATCAGTGTCACCATTTATAAAGCTGGTCTTTTGCCTGTAAGATACCGTGTCCATCCTTGTGAGGATGACAAGGTGTTTTGCTACGGTCTGTGTTACGTGGGCAAAGAAACAGAGCTTCATGATCCAGCCCGGGGTCGCAGACCTGGTAAGCCAGAGAAAGGAAGATGATCTAGAGATCAAAAGCTTCTGAAACAGTTCCTGAAGGTGATAACTTAAAGAATGACAGGTTTAGACAAATATGGTGAAAACTCGTAGATAGAGGCCCGGCATCTATCCCATTATGCTTCTAGAGCCATGGTTCTTGTTCTTGGCTTTGCATTAAGATCATGGGTGGAGTGCTAAAAAAACCGATGGCCCAGTCTCCCCCCCAGAGAATCTTGTGTCATTGATCTGGAGTGCAGCCTGGCATCAGGATGTTTAAAGGCTCCACGGATGATTCTCATGTGCAGCCAATGTCAAGAACAACTGTTCTAGACCACCTGTTCTCAGAGTACATTCTTTGGACCAACAGCATCAACATCACCTGCGAACCTGTTAGAAATGTAAATTCTCAGGCTTCACCCCAGATGTGAATCAGAAACTTGGGAGGGGGCCCACCATCTGTGCTTTCACAGGCCCCCCCGCCCAGGGGATTCTGATACAGGTGAAAGTTCGAGAATCATTGCACTAGTCTAACACATTCAAAACTTTTTGGATTGGAGCCTACAGTAATAAACGCATTTTAGATAGTGTCCCAGGACATTTCCATATTACATGGTCTTTACTTATATAACTGAAACGACATTTTCATGAAACGTTAGTAACTCTGAATGCACACTGTGATTTTTCTACTCTATCCCATCCCATTCCATTTCATTAAAAAATATGAGTCATGGGACGCCTGGGTGGCTCGGTCGGTTGAGCGTCTGACTTCGTCTCAGGTCATGATCTCATGGCTCCTGAGTTCGAGCCCCGCGTCGGGCTCTGTGTTGACAGCTCAGAGCCTGGAGCCTGCTTCAGATCCTGGGCCTCCCTCTCTCTCTCTGCCCTCTCCTGCTCATGCTGTCTCCTTCTGTCTCTCAAAAATAAATACACATTAAAAAAAAATATGAGTCGTGACACCCTAAATTAACTTCATAATCCATTAGTGGATTATGAAAAACACTGATCTAGTGTCCTCTTCTCTTCTACAGAGGTTGGAAAATTAAAATCTACGTTGCATGGACTCCGTGGCGACCGGTTCTGTGTGTATACAAGGTCTACCCAATCCAGTGCATGCGTGTAAGATATGGAAGACAGAATTTTCCTACGGTAGCATTAACAGAAGATCCCATGTCGAGGAACTAGATTCATGGGTGTTGAGAGAGGGGGTGGGGGTGTCAATTTTTCTGGTGTAGATCATAGCAGGCATGGTGTGGTTCTGCAGTGGCACTGGTGATGATTGTTCTGATTGTAGCAGCTTTTTTTTTTATGGCAATGGCTAGATGGTTCTTGAACGAGAAGCTTCCTGATGTAGAGGAAATAGTAGCTTCCCTGGTGGCTTTCCCTTCTGCAGTCCGGCTTTGGGATTTGCTCGAGGAATCTCAGCTTAAAGTTTGTTTCTTCACCTTTCCCAATGATTCTGAGTGATTAAGAAATGGCAAGCACTTCATTGTTTCTGGGGTGTAAAGTTTGGGGCGGACACAGGTAGGAGAGGAAACCAGAGAGACAGATGACAAAGGATCTTGTATGCCGTATTATTTGGAATTTGGAATTTTTCCTGTAGTTAATGGAGAGCCATTACCTACTTTTAAGTGGAATTTTCAGAACTGACTTTTAGCCAGATCAGCGCTACCCAAATTGTGGTCCGCACATCATTGCTGGTCCAAGAACGATCTGCAGTAAATACATACATCGAGATAAAGTATCTGAACATTTTTAGAGCAAGTTGATGCTGCTGCCACATCCAAATGAGGAATCAGTTGACTTTGACAAAGTATCGGTACGCCATCTATTAGGGAAAAAACAAAAGATCACGCTTCACCATAGGTAGTTTGAGAAGCACAGAGTTACATTATTCTGGAAGTTATATGGAAACTGAAAAGAAGGTATAAAGACATCGGGAGCGAGAGGGAGGTTCCGGAAGATGGCGGCGTAGGAGGACGCTGGGCTCACCGCGCGTCCTGCTGATCACTTAGATTCCACCTACACCTGCCTAAAGAACCCAGAAAACCGCCAGAGGATTAGCAGAACGGAGTCTCCGGAGCCAAGCGCAGACGAGAGGCCCTCGGAAGAGGGTAGGAAGGGCGGCGAGGCGGTGCACGCTCCACGGACTGGCGGGAGGGAGCCGGGGCGGAGGGGAGGCTCGCCGGCCAAGCAGAGCCCCCGAGTCTGGCTGGCAAAAGCGGAGGGGCCTGACGGACTGTGTTCCGACAGCAAGCATGACTTAGCGTCTGGGAGGTCATAAGTTAACAGCTCCGCTCAGAAAGCGGGAAGGCTGGAGGACAAAGGGAGGGAGAGCTGCTGAGCCCCCGGACGGCAGAGCTCAGCTTGGCGGGGAACAAAGGCGCCAGCGCCATCTCCCCCGCCCATCCCCCAGCCAAAATCCCAAAGGGAACCAGTTCCTGCCAGGGAACTTGCTCGCTCCGCGCAAACACCCAACTCTGTGCTTCTGCGGAGCCAAACCTCCGGCAGCGGATCTGACTCCCTCCCGCTACCACAGGGCCCCTCCTGAAGTGGATCACCTAAGGAGAAGCGAGCTAAGCCTGCCCCTCCAGCCCCCGTGCACCTTGCCTACCCACCCCAGCTAATACACCAGATCCCCAGCACCACAAGCCTGGCAGTGTGCAAGTAGCCCAGACGGGCCACGCCAACCCACAGGGAATCCCACCCCTAGGAGAGGGGAAGAGAAGGCACACACCAGTCTGACTGTGGACCCAGCGGTGGGCTGAGGGCAGACATCAGGGCGGACTGCGGCCCCGCCCACCAACTCCAGTTATACACCACAGCACAGGGGAAGTGCCCTGCAGGTCCTCACCACTCCAGGGACTATCCAAAATGACCAAACGGAAGAATTCCCCTCAGAAGAATCTCCAGGAAATAACAACAGCTAATGAACTGATCAAAAAGGATTTAAATAATATAACAGAAAGTGAATTTAGAATAATAGTCATAAAATTAATCGCTGGGCTTGAAAACAGTATACAGGACAGCAGAGAATCTCTTGCCACAGAGATCAAGGGACTAAGGACCAGTCACGAGGAGCTGAAAAACGCTTTAAACGAAATGCAAAACAAAATGGAAACCACGACGGCTCGGCTTGAAGAGGCAGAGGAGAGAATAGGTGAACTAGAAGATAAAGTTATGGAGAAAGAGGAAGCTGAAAGAAAGAGAGATAAAAAAATCCAGGAGTATGAGGGGAAAATTAGAGAACTAAGTGATACACTAAAAAGAAATAATATACGCATAATTGGTATCCCAGAGGAGGAAGAGAGAGGGAAAGGTGCTGAAGGTGTACTTGAAGAAATAATAGCTGAGAACTTCCTTGAACTGGGGAAGGAAAAAGGCATTGAAATCCAAGAGGCACAGAGAACTCCCTTCAGACGTAACTTGAATCGGTCTTCTGCACGACATATCATAGTGTAACTGGCAAAATACAAGGATAAAGAGAAAATTCTGAAAGCAGCAAGGGATAAACGTGCCCTAACATATAAAGGGAGACCTATAAGACTCGTGACTGATCTCTCCTTTGAAACTTGGCAGGCCAGAAAGGCTTGGCACGATATCTACAGTGTGCTAAACAGAAAAAATATGCAGCCGAGAATCCTTTATCCAGCAAGTCTGTCATTTAGAATAGAAGGAGAGATAAAGGTCTTCCCAAACAAACAAAAACTGAAGGAATTTGTCACCACGAAACCAGCCCTACAAGAGATCCTAAGGGGGATCCTGTGAGACAAAGTACCAGAGACATCACTACAAGCATAAAACATACAGACATCACAATGACTCTAAACCCCTATCTTTCTATAATAACACTGAATGTAAATGGATTAAATGCGCCAACTAAAAGACATAGGGTATCAGAATGGATAAAAAAACAAGACCCATCTATTTGCTGTCTACAAGAGACTCATTTTAGATCTGAGGACACCTTTAGATTGAGAGTGAGGGGATGGAGAACTATTTATCATGCTACTGGAAGCCAAAAGAAAGCTGGAGTAGCCATACTTATATCAGACAAACTAGACTTTCAATTAAAGGCTGTAACAAGAGATGAAGAAGGGCATTATATAATAATCACAGGGTCTATCCACCAGGAAGAGCTAACTATTATAAATGTCTATGCGCCAAATACCCGAGCCCCCAAATATATAAAACAATTACTCATAAACATAAGCAACCTTATTGATAAGAATGTGGTCATTGCAGGGGACTTTAACACCCCACTTACAGAAATGGATAGATCATCTAGACACACGGTCAATAAAGAAACAAGGGCCCTGAATGATACATTGGATCAGATGGACTTGACAGATATATTTAGAACTCTGCATCCCAAAGCAACAGAATATACTTTCTTCTCGAGTGCACATGGAACATTCTCCAAGATAGATCATATACTGGGTCACAAAACAGCCCTTCATAAGTTTACAAGAATTGAAATTATACCATGCATACTTTCAGACCACAATGCTATGAAGCTTGAAATCAACCACAGGAAAAAGTCTGGAAAACCTCCAAAAGCATGGAGGTTAAAGAACACCCTACTAACGAATGAGTGGGTCAACCAGGCAATTAGAGAAGAAATTAAAAAATATATGGAAACAAACGAAAATGAAAATACAACAATCCAAACGCTTTGGGACGCAGCGAAGGCAGTCCTGACAGGAAAATACATTGCAATCCAGGCCTATCTCAAGAAACAAGAAAAATCCCAAATACAAAATCTAACAGCACACCTAAAGGAAATAGAAGCAGAACAGCAAAGGCAGCCTAAACCCAGCAGAAGAAGAGAAATCATAAAGATCAGAGCAGAAATAAACAATATAGAATCTAAAAAAACTGTAGAGCAGATCAACGAAACCAAGAGTTGGTTTTTTGAAAAAATAAACAAAATTGACAAACCTCTAGCCAGGCTTCTCAAAAAGAAAAGGGAGATGACCCAAATAGATAAAATCATGAATGAAAATGGAATTATTACAACCAATCCCTCAGAGATACAAACAATTATCAGGGAATACTATGAAAAATTATATGCCAACAAACTGGACAACCTGGAAGAAATGGACAAATTCCTAAACACCCACACGCTTCCAAAACTCAATCAGGAGGAAATAGAAAGCTTGAACAGACCCATAACCAGCGAAGAAATTGAATCGGTTATCAAAAATCTCCCAACAAATAAGAGTCCAGGACCAGATGGCTTCCCAGGGGAGTTCTTCCAGACGTTTAAAGCAGAGATAATACCTATCCTTCTCTAGCTATTCCAAGAAATAGAAAGGGAAGGAAAACTTCCAGACTCATTCTATGAAGCCAGTATTACTTTGATTCCTAAACCAGACAGAGACCCAGTAAAAAAAAGAGAACTACAGGCCAATATCCCTGATGAATATGGATGCAAAAATTCTCAATAAGAGACTAGCAAATCGAATTCAACAGCATATAAAAAGAATTATTCACCATGATCAAGTGGGATTCATTCCTGGGATGCAGGGCTGGTTCAACATTCGCAAATCGATCAACGTGATACATCACATTAACAAAAAAAAAAGAGAAGAACCATATGATCCTGTCAATCGATGCAGAAAAGGCCTTTGACAAAATCCAGCACCCTTTCTTAATAAAAACCCTTGAGAAAGTCGGGATAGAAGGAACATACTTAAAGATTATAAAGGCCATTTATGAAAAGCCCACAGCTAACCATCCTCAACGGGGAAAAACTGAGAGCTTTTTCCCTGAGATCAGGAACACCACAGGGATGTCCACTCTCACCGCTGTTGTTTAATATAGTGCTGGAAATTCTAGCATCAGCAATCAGACAACAAAAGGAAATCAAAGGCATCAAAATTGGCAAAGATGAAGTCAAGCTTTCACTTTTTGCAGATGACGTGATATTATACATGGAAAATCCGATAGACTCCACCAAAAGTCTGCTAGAACTGATACATGAATTCAGCAAAGTTGCAGGATACAAAATCAATGTGCAGAAATCAGTTGCATTCTTATACACTAACAATGAAGCAACAGAAAGACAAATGAAGAAACTGATCCCATTCACAATTGCACCAAGAAGCATAAAATACCTAGGAATAAATCTAACCAAAGATGTAAAAGATCTGTATGCTGAAAACTATAGAAAGCTTATGCAGGTTATTGAAGAAGATATGAAGAAATGGAAAGACATTCCCTGCTCATGGATTGGAAGAATAAATATTGTCAAAATGTCAATACTACCCAAAGCTATCTACACATTCAATGCAATCCCAATCAAAATTGCACCAGCATTCTTCTCAAAACTAGAACAAGCAATCCTAAAATCCATATGGAACCACAAAAGGCCCCGAATAGCCAAAGTAATTTTGAAGAAGAAGACCAAAGCAGGAGGCATCAAAATCCCAGACTTTAGCCTCTACTACAAAGCTGTCATCATCAAGACAGCATGGTATTGGCATAAAAACAGGCACATAGACCAATGGAATAGAATAGAAACCCCAGAACTAGACCCACAAATGTATGGCCAACTCATCTTTGACAAAGCAGGAAAGAACATCCAATGGAAAAAAGACAGTCTCTTTAACAAATGGTGCTGGGAGAACTGGACAGCAACATGTAGAAGATTGAAACTAGACCACTTTCTCACACCATTCACAAAAATAAACAAAATGGATAAAGGACCTGAATGTGAGACAGGAAACCATCAAAACCTTAGAGGAGAAAGCAGGAAAAGACCTCTCTGACCTCAGCCGTAGCAATCTCTTACTTGGCACATCCCCAAAGGCAAGGGAATTAAAAGCAAAAGTGAATTACTGGGACCTTATGAAGATAAAAAGCTTCTGCACAGCAAAGGAAACAACCAACAAAACTAAAAGGCAACCAACGGAATGGGAAAAGATATTTGCAAATGACACATCGGACAAAGGGTTAGTATCCAAAATCTATAAAGAGCTCATCAAACTCCACACCCGAAAAACAAATAACCCAGTGAAGAAATGGGCAGAAAACATGAATAGACACTTCTCTAAAGAAGACATCCGGATGGCCAACAGGCACATGAAAAGATGTTCAACGTCGCTCCTTATCAGGGAAATACAAATCAAAACCACACTCAGATACCACCTCACGCCAGTCAGAGTGGCCAAAATGAAGAAATCAGGAGACTATAGATGCTGGAGAGGATGTGGAGAAACGGGAACCCTCTTGCACTGTTGGTGGGAATGCAAATTGGTGCAGCCGCTCTGGAAAGCAGTGTGGAGGTTCCTCAGAAAATTAAAAATAGACCTACCCTATGACCCAGCAATAGCACTGCTAGGAATTTATCCAAGGGATGCAGGAGTACTGATGCATAGGGGCACTTGTACCCCAATGTTTATAGCAGCACTCTCAACAATAGCCAAATTATGGAAAGAGCCTAAATGTCCATCAACTGATGAATGGATAAAGAAATTGTGGTTTATATACACAATGGAATACTACGTGGCAATGAGAAAAAATGAAATATGGCCTTTTGTAGCAACGTGGATGGAACTGGAGAGTGTGATGCTAAGTGAAATAAGCCATACAGAGAAAGACAGATACCATATGGTTTCACTCTTATGTGGATCCTGAGAAACGTAACAGAAACCCATGGGGGAGGGGAAGGAAAAAAAAAAAAAAGAGGTTAGAGTGGGAGAGAGCCAAAGCATAAGAGACTGTTAAAAACTGAGAACAAACTGAGGGTTGATGGGGGGTGGGAGGGAGGGCAGGGTGGGTGATGGGTATTGAGGAGGGCACCTTTTGGGATGAGCACTGGGTGTTGTATGGAAACCAATTTGACAGTAAATTTCATATATTAAAAAATAAAAAAAATAATAAATAAATAAATAAAATAAAAAAAACATTAAAAAAAAAAATAAAGACATCGGGAGCTTTCTAGTCAAAAGGACATCTAGTCAAAAGGGACTGTCATCTCTGAAAACAAGAAGATGGAACAGAAATGCATAGTACTGGACTCGCTGTGCTTCGGGTTGTGAAGCAGAAAAAGGCATCCAGATTTTTAGTGTCTGTGAGGTATACATTTCTTCACTGATGGTTACGTAAGCTGGTAGTAAGTTCAGTGTTGTCTACAAATCTCTTTCTTTTGACTTTCATCTTCAAAGATAGTTGAGGGGCGCCTGGGTGGCTCAGTCGGTTGAGCATCCGACTTCGGCTCAGGTCATGATCTTGCGGTTTGTGGGTCCGAGCCCCACATTGGGCTCTGTGCTGACAGCTCGGGGCCCGGAGCCTGCTTCGGATTCTGTGTCTCTCTCTCTCTCTGACCCTCCCCTGCTCACACTTTGTCTCTTTCTCCCAAAAATAAACATTAACAAGATTTAAAAAAAAAAGATAGTTTAGCTAGATACAGCTATTTTTCTCTCAAGTCCCCATTATCTTCCTTAATCTTTGGATTAAGAGTATGATGCCAGTTGAACTGTCTTTAATCTGCCAATTTCTTCCTACATAGCAATGAAGATATTCTTTTAGTCTTTGATACGTAGCAGCTTCACGATGATGTGTCTGAATATGGGGGTTTTGGGGGGGGATTTATTTTTATTTATTCAGCTTGAGATTTGGTATGATTCTCAATGTCATTATCTTTTCCAATGTTATTTCTCTTCCAGGCTTTGTGTTCTCCTCTCCTGGAATTTCTACTAGAGATGTAATAAACATGTTTGTTTTAGGATTCAAGGTCTCTTAACTGTGCTTTTACATTTTTCATTTGTACTCCAGTTTGGGTAATTTTTCTATACCACTCTTCTAGTTCAGCTATGTATAGTGTTTTTTTTTTTTTCCCATGTTCACGGAGTTGGTTGCAATTACCAGCAATTTTTTGAAATGAAAAAACTATATTCCATTATTTCTGAAAATGTTATGCCACTGAGTTTCAAATCTTTGTTTTCTTGGTAATTCCATTATATGAAGTTCAAAATGATAATATTCTTCATGTTTGTTTATGCTGATTTTCATTCATGATGGCTGGTTTTCTTGTCTTGACTGTATATATGCATATGTTATTTTAATTGTAAGATCGTGCTTGGTGGAAAAGGAGGCAATATTTATGTGTGGAAATCCTATGTAGCCAATTTTGAGGATGGGTCCCTTCAGTGGGATTTTGAATTTTCTCTTCTAGGTCTCTTGAAGTGTAATCAATTCGAGGTTAGTTTTCCACTTGTATACTGATTTCTCCGGAGTTCCTTGGATCATTCAGTGTCCTAGTCCGGATAAGATAGAATATCTTATTTATGAGTGTGATACATCAGTAAATGGGAACTGACCACCAGATTTCCGCTGTGCATGCGCGTGGATTTTTCCACAGCACCAAGCAATTCTCCAAACACCAGCTGGGTGTCCTACAACTCAGTTCTGACACTGTCTATCTGGAAATAACATCAGATCTCACAGGTTAAGGGTTTGGTCCCGCGAGACTCTCCCGGCCCCCACACTTCAGGTGCCAATGACAAATCCAGATTGTCGCCCGTGCTTCTGACCAACTGGTTATAAATCAGAGGTTCCCACAACTCCTTCCTTAGGTTTGACAAATTTGCTTGAGTGACTCACAGAACTCTGGAAACCCATTTACCCCCAAGATTACTGGTTTATTATAACAGGACATGATAACTCAGGAGCAGCTAGACAGAAGAGATCCACAGGGCAAGGTATGGGGAAAGGGTGCAGAACTTCCACGCCCTTTCCAGGCCCGCCACTCTCCCCACATGTTCGCGTGTTTACCAATCCCGAAGCTTTCCAAACCCTATCTTTTGGTGGGGGGCGCTTATAGAGGCTTTATTACATCATTGGCCATCGGTGATTGAATGCAATCTTCAGGCCCTTTCTCCTCCCCGGAAATCAAGGAGATGGGATTGAAACTTCCAACCCTCTCATCACAGGACTGGTTCTACTGGTGACCAGACCCACAATTAGGTGTTTTCCCAAAGTCACCTCATGAACATAACAAAGACATCTTTATGGCTCTCATGAAAGGAAATTTAGGAGCTCGGTGCCAGAGCCCAAGATGAAGACCAAGTATGTATATGTGTATATGTATACGTATATGTACATATATACACGTATATATACGTATACATATACACATATATATGTATATATATACACGTATATATGTGTATATATATACGTATATATACGTGTATATAAATATATGTATATATATATTGTCCAAAATATGATTCTAGATTTATGAGAAATATATATATAAATTAAATTATATATATATAATTATAAACAAAATTATATATATATATTTCTCATTATACACCTAGAATCATATTTTGGACAATATATACATAGATATACATATATATACACATATATACATATATACATATATACATATAAATATACATATATACACATATATATAGTCCAAAATATGATTCTAGATTTATAATGGGAAATATATATATAAATAAAATTATATATATATCTTTATAAATAAAATTATATATATATATTTCTCATTATAAATCTAGAATCATATTAATATATTTTCTGAAACCGGATTATCATTGCATTTCTAGGATAAAACCTACTTGGTTGCATTTCTTTGTCAAACCCTCGATATTCTTATTTTCGTTTTGTTTTGCCTTCAGTACACTGCTGGATTTTACCTCATGAGATGTGTAGGATTTCCTTTTCTTATATTTTCCTTCATAAATTGTGTGTGCGTGTGCGTGTGTGAGTGTGTGTAGGGAGAGAGCAGGAGAGCAATGAATTGAATCCTGAAGTCTTTGTGGCTTCAGACAACAAATGTTTGTTTCTTGCTCATACACAATCTGCTTCAAGCTGGGCATCTCTTCAGAGCAGCTCTCCCCGGAGCAGTGATCCAGAAGGATCCAGGCTGTTTCCATTTTATGATGTTGTCATGGCTTCTAGGTCTCCACAGCAGGAGAAGAAAGAGCGCAAAAATGGGAAAGGGGCTTTTGACTTCCTCAGCCCAGAAGTGACCGTGGGCGAAAGCTAATCACAGCCCTCCACACAGTCGCAAGGGTATGGGAAGGTGCAATCTTTCAGGTGTTAGGAAGGAAAGGAAAACTATATGTTGGAGAGCGTAAGTGACGTCTGATACACAGGTAGTGTAGATTTGTGCCCTATTGTTGCAGGGTTTTTTTTACCACAATACCCGGGATTTGTTGTCTCCCCGCCTCGAAGAATGGAGAGGTGGACACAAAATAAACAGCAGGCAGAAATTTATTAGAACGTAAGATTAGAAAGGAAGAGTAGAGGAAAGCTCCCTTTGCCGAGAGGGGACATTGGCAAGTGAACGCCGAAGGACTACAGGCAAGGGTCCTTGTGGTACAAGGTTCTGATTGCCCCTCCTTTCCCTTCCCCCTCGTTCCTTCCCAGATCCCACCCTTATGGGCTGGACAACTCTAGCTGCTGCGTTGTCCATTCCTGATTGGCTCGTTTCCATTGTACGGGGGGCGGGGGGGGGGGGGTTGGTCTACGGCCATACCATTCCTCGTGGGTCATAAGGTTTTCTGGTCCACTTATTTTTAGTCAGGTCTTTTGTCAGATTCCTGAGGGTGTCTGTGATATTCTTAAGAAGAGCCTTACACCCAAGGGGGTTTGCTGTGGTCAGATACTCCCAGCATTGTTCCAAAATACGTCTTTCCCCACCCAGGGACCTCGGGTCCTAATCCTTTCCCTGTCTGCCTATTTTATTCTGTCCTTTTCCTATCATACTATTAGTGTAGACACCTTCTATTCTCAAGGAAGACTTTTTTCTCACCTAAATCCAGATCGAGGCACTAACCTTTGCAGGGGTTTATATCCTGTCTATACCTCCGAATAGAGTACACAGTTTTGACAGCCTGTGTTTTTATTCGGGGATCTTAATTCCATCTATTTGCCTCACAAGGGCCTTGGTGCCTCTCCAAGTGGTTAAAATATTCAAGTCTTTTATCTACTGATGTAGGGAATGCTCTTAGGGTAGCCAAAGCATGAGTGCCTATGTATTTAGTAAGTTTCCTTTTAAGTTTTGACTCTTGGGGATTCCTTCCTTCCTAAACTTTTTATTTTGCTGTAATTTCTAACTTAAAGAACAATTGTAAAGATGAAATCCCAGCCCAGCTCCACCGAGGCTATCCCTGAGTCCACAGAAAGCTAAATTAATGGTCATGACCTTGGCTTACTGGGACATCCACAGACTGGCTCATACTATCCACCTGCTTCTGGAATACCCAGATGCAAACTGTGAGGAAACGAAGTATGTGATGAGGGCTGCTCCAACTATGACAGAAGCCAGCGGCTGCATGACACATTCAACTTGAGCCTGGACTTTTTCAGCCTGCCCTGTTTGATTGATAAAGCTCGCAAGATCATCCACAGCAATGCTATCCTTCCCCGCACTGCTCACAAGCACAACCTATGAGAGGAAGCGGAAGAGAAGATTCGTGCGGACATTTTGAAGAACTACGTTACAGACACCTCCAACCAGCTGGCCAGTGTTTGCTACAGCCCTCACTTTGAGACCCTGAAGCAGGAGGACTTGGAGGGGCTCCCTGAAAAGAGGAGGCTCTTCTCACAGTTTCTGGGGAAGAGGCCACAATTCGCAGGGGACACGATCACCTTGCTTCTGGCATCCTTGGCCTGCACCGTATATTTGAACCCGAGTGCCTGGATGTGTCAGACACGAAAGACTTCATCACCCTCTGGCCCGAAGGAGATCTCCGCTTATGTAAAGCCCACCTGCCTCCTCCCAGGCCCTATGCACGGAATGCCTGCCATGTAGGGCAACAAGTCGGGCCCTGTTGAGGCCAGGAGATAGGAGCCAGGAGCTCGTACTGCCCCGCTGGGAAAAGCTGGACCTCCTTGCACTCCAGAATCACGCTTCTTGTTCCTTTCTACTTCTTTTCTTTCCTTCTTTTCATGGTTGTCTCTGCTTTGAGGTGCCCAACTGGACCCCTCACCTGTAGGGCTCAGCCCTGAGCTCCCCGAAATTGCCCTGAAGACCAGTATTGGCCTGGTATGCAGGCCCTGCTCCCCCCAGCATGGTCCTCGCCCCGGTCCTGCCTGGTACCCAGTAAAGCCTTAATCATACGTGCGCACACACGATTTATGAAGGAGAATCTAAGGGAAGAAAATCCTAGACCTATCTCATGAAGCACACGTTATCATATCCAATTCAACAGTACCAAAAACAAAACAAAAGAAAAAATGAAAGCATCTCAACTGTATCAGTTGTATTTTACAACCGTCTGTATTTTCTACGTTTTGACATCTTGGAGCCTTGCTAATCTGGAGAGACTTCCCCTCCCAGGGCGAGCTAATTTCTAGAAATTGTAAACAACTTGCCCACTGGCGTGCCTTTCACATGCAAACCAACTAATCCATATCCCCAACCACTTCCTTCAGTCTCTCACGCATGAAGCCAATATTCCCCCTGCCCTAAATCACCCCAAGGTCAGGTACAGGACGACTGGGGACCACCTCTACAGCCTGGAGCCTGCTAAAAGTATTCAAACTCACCAATCCGAAAAGGCTGACCTTGCCTTGCCCATTCCTTGCCATCAAAACCACAATAAAGGCTGGCAGCCATATTGCCCCTTCACTCCTTCTGCCCCCTGACTGACACCGGTACTTCCCTCTGTGGCCCCTATGGCGTGACATGCTCTTTCCTCTTGGGAACTATGAGTAATAAACTCTGATTTGAAAAGCAGTTTTCTCATGTCTGTCGCCTTACCGTGCCTGATTAAAACAAATCTCAGGAACATTTCAAGACATCAGTCAAGTAGAATTTATCCCCAAAATGAAATGATAATTCATGATCCGAAAACCTACTACTATGCTATAGCATACTAATAAAGAATATAGTCATATATGATCATGTCCCTGGAGCAGAGAAAGTATTTGATAAAATTCAGTCAAATATATCCTTCCATAGCCCGGAGCAAGCATATATTTAATTGTGACACTTTTGACACAACCCCATAAAGTCAGAATCTCAATAAGCATTAGTAAGTGCTTCTGTCCAACCTTATGCTGGAAGTGAAGAAAAACAAAGTGTATCTACATTGGATTAGGAAGAGACAAACTGTCTCCATTCGAAGATTGTGTGACAGTCTCCATAGAAAATTCAAGAGCCGCTACAGATAAAATTATTAAAACAAATGAGGATTCATCAAGTTTGCTGGGTAAAGGATCAACCTAGAAACCCAACGGAAGTCTTCAAATTGTGTCTTATACTACATAATACTGAGTGACAAAAGCAAAGTTCACAAAGATTCATGTGGTTTGGTCCCATTATACGAAGCTCAAAACTTGAAAAATAATACTCGGTATGGGCTGGGGATGTGTACAAATGTAATAATTAAATTAAAGTTTCTGTGCTAATGATAAATTCTAAATTCATGATGCTGATTACCTCTGGGGAGAGAGGGAAGGAAATGAGCTGGGGGTGAGAACACATGAGGCCTACATCTATCATTTTCCTTTACTTAATTTTTTTATTCTTTCTTTATTTTTGGGAAACAGAGAGACAGAGTGCGAGTGGGGAGGAATAAAGAGAGAGGGTTGACGGGGGGTGGGTAATGGGCACTGAGGAGGGCACCTGTTGGGATGAGCACTGGGGGTTGTATGGAAACCAATTTGACAATAAATTTCATATTAAAAAAATGAATAAATATTTAAAAAATTAAAAAAAGAGTTAGTGAGATAATATACTAAAGACCTTAGCGTATTGCCTGGGGACCGTAAGGGTTCAATAAATGTCACTATGATTACAAACATATAAGTTCTCTTTACTTAAAAGCTTACATGGTAACAAAGAAAGTCCTGTTCTGTAACAAAAGCATGATTACTATGTTTTTAGTGCTTACGTGCCAGCATTTCAGCCTCCATTTTCACAGTATTTGTTAAATGAGTGCATATTTACTGACCTCGCACTGAGTTCTAACGTTTTACAATTATTATTGACCCTCTAATATCTGACAAGTGCAAAAGCAGCGATAAAGCCAAAGTGATAGTAAAGAGACTTGCAAGATTTCCAGGAGTGCAAAACTAGAGATTATAGAGAGAGAAGAACAATGAGACCTCTGGTCTGGGCAAGAAGGTGTCGACTTACATCTCTTTGCCCCTTTCTGCTGGACGCGGCTATGAACCCTGAAAATAACTCATGAGATTACCAAAGAAAAACTCTGCAACGTGGAAGTCGGACCACAGGACTAGAGGAACCCCCACCCAACAGAAGAAGGACACCCAGACCTGGTGTTTTCCAAACCCACAACCTACTAAGAAAAAGGGCACCCCTGATAGGCTCACTCCTCCCCCAAATGCAGTTGGAGTCCCGCCAACAATATTCTATGTGCCTGGCAGAATCAGCAATGGTGAACCAACTGGAAGCCCAATGGACAGGAAATGAGCAGCGTGAATACTCTCTATCCTTACCCCGTTTGAGACTCACCTCCCCCACCTGGAGATACCACACAGCTAAGAAGTATTGGCAAAAGGGATCCCAATGCAAGGGCCAGCTGGAAAAGCATCCTGCTCCCTATTGAGCCTGAGGCTCTCCTTCCCCACTCAGAGACACCATGTATGCAGCGGGAGGGCAGGGGATTGGCAAGTAGGATCATGCCACAATAAGTGTGTAGCCAGGAATGTACTCTCCATCCCCCACGAGCAGCAGGGAGGCTTCCAGGAAGGTTATTTGCCCCTCCAGGCCTAAGACTCTCCCTGCCCCCCATTCAACAGAACCTTGACAAGCATTCAGCTACGGTGGCACTCTCCATCCCCTACAGACAGGAGAAACTTGCTACAAGGCGGGTCAGGAAACACCATCCATCCCTGAAGCAGGAGCACTCCCTTCCCCCACCTCCAGGTTCTAGGAAGCTCCACCTGAGCAAGCTTCTTCAGCTCCCTCCAACAGCATCAGCAAGAATCAGGAGACACTCCAGTGGCATGAGATAAGTCAGGTAGACAAAAATAGTATCGCAAAGGCTCCGAAAATGATTTTGGAGCCACAGTCCAAAAATGAGGCCAGGGCCTGCATGATAAAGCTAAACAGAGTGACTCCCTTCTTAAAACGGAAAAGTTACTAGGACCTACGGTCTCCAAGATGACCGGGATAGGACACAACTGACAAATCACCCTACGTCAGAAACCAGGAAAATCACAACTAGAAAGAAAAATGAGACTTAACTTCTGTCACCCCAGAGATGAATCAGGTGCTGGAATTCTCTGATAAAGGTTTTAAAGCAAACGTCCTACAAACAATTCAGTAAGCAATTCCAAATTACAGTGAGACACTCGAGAGATAATTTAAGATCTTGGTAAAGAAACAGAAGTTATGAAAAAGACTAACTGAAAATTAAAAATGGAAAATTATAGTAAGAGAATAAAAACTCCCCGTGTGCAGGTTCAATAGTCGAGTGGAGTTGACAGAGGGTACATTCAGTGAACTCGGGGACAGATCAGTAGAAGTTACTCAAATATTTTCGAGCCACATATCTGACAAAGGTCTTGTATCTCAAATAAAGGAGGAACTCTCCAAATTCAACAGTAAAGAAACAATAAATGCCATTAGAAAATGGCCAATATCATTAGCCATCGGAGAAATGGAAATTAAGACCATGAGGAGATATCCCTACACACCTCTCAGAAGAGCTAACATAAAAACAAACAAACAAAAAAAGACCGTGATAATCCCAAATGCTGACGAGGCTGGAGAGGAACTGAATCACTCAGACCTGGCTGGTAGGAATGCAAAATGGTAGAGTCATTCTGGAAAACAGTTTGGCAGCCTCTTAAATAAACACAAAGTTACATTATGACCCAGCGATGGCACACATAATGTGAAAGCCTAATGCATCTAAAAACCTGCGCATAAAGGTATTAGTCCCAAACTGGAAAATAACCCAATGTCCTCCAACGGTTGAATGATTAAACAAATGGTGGTACATTCATATCTGCTCGGCAATAACAAGGAATGAACTATTGATACACGTCACCATATGGATGACGCTCTAGGGAGTTATACTAACTTAAAAAATAAGCCAATTCCAGGAGCGCCTGGGTGGCTCAGTCGGTTAAGCGTCCGACTTTGGCTCAGGTCATGATCTCGCGGCTTGAGAGTTCGAGCCCCGCGTCAGGCTCTGTGCTGATGGCTCGGAGCCCGGAGCCTCTTCAGATTCTGTGTCTTTCTCTCTCTCTCTCTGCCCCTCCCCTGCTCACGCTCTGTCTCTGTCTCTCAAAAATAAATAAACATTAAAAAAAATTTTTTTTAAAAATAAGCCAATTCCAAATGGTTATGTACTATATGATTCCAGGTATGTAGTTTGAGAAGGTAAATTTTTAGAAATGGAGAACAAATTATCGGTTTCCAGGGATCAGGTGATGGGAGACAGGGTGGTGGCTGCAATCATAAAAGGGCAACGGGAAGGATCCCTATGGTGATGGAACATTCTTTTTCTGGCTTGTCAATATCAATGTCAATATCCTGGTTGTGAAGGATGCTTCTCCAGCTGGCACTCGCATTGGGATCCCTTTTGCCAATACTCCTTAGCGGTGGTATCTCTAGGCGGGGGAGGCGAGCCTCAAACAGGGTAAGGGTAGACAGTATTCACCCTGATCATCGTCAACGTCAATATCCTGGTTGTGATACTGTATTAGATTTTGCAAGATGCTACCTTTGGGAGAACCTGGGTAAATGGTACGTAGGATCTGTCTCTACTATTTCTTACAATTGCAAGTTAAATTCACAAGCACTTCAAAATAAAAAGTTTAAATAGGGCCCTTGGGTGGCTCAGTTGGTTACGCATATGACTTCAGCTCAGATCATGATCTCATGGTGTTGGTTTGAGCCCAGCATCAGGCTCTGTGCTATCAGCAGAGCGGAGCCTGCTTCAGATCCTCTCTCTCTGCCACTCTCCCACACGCACACCCGTGTGTTCTTTCTCTCTCTCTCTCCCCCTATCTCTCAAAACTAAATAAACATTGAAAAGTAAAGTTTAAATAAAAAAAGGTGCAAGATGGTGGCCATTGCACACGCAAATGGAATGGATTATAGGAACATGTCCGCAAGGCAAAGAGGAAATCCCGTGACATAGTATTGCTTATGTAGTTGACAGTAAACGACAACACAGGAGGAAACCAAGTTGGCCAAATACAGGAAGGTTTGCTCACAGAGGGTTGACCTTCATTAGTGTGGGCCTGTGGTGGCGTCGATCGTAGTTAGGGAGAAAGCCGGCGTTCAGCTTTGGAACTTAACAGACTCTCCTGAAGGAGGCCTCCGGCCTCAGGTTGTTGCATAGCGTCAGGACTCTGTTCCAGTCTGCACAATACCAAAGGGACTGGTGCGGACACATGGACGCTAAGAATCTCCATACATCCCGAATCTTCCTCGGCCCGCCGAGAATGAGGTTGCTGACGCCAGTAAGTGCCCCGTATCGATGGGTCATGGGAAACGGCTGCCTAAGAGAGTGCGTTCCAGTAGGTAGAAAAAGCGTGACTGAATTTATAGATTGGAAGAACCACCCCGCAATCCCACTGGCGGAAACACTTCCGGGAACTTCAGATATAAACCTACGTGGCTTACTCACTTTGGACTAGCGCACAATGGACCGTTGGAGCAGCCTTCCAGGTCCTTGCTCACCCGTAAGGAAAGCAGGTACTCTACCTCATAGATGGCGGGACATGATTCCCTACAAGGTTTGTCTGTAAATTGAAGGGAACCACAAACGGTCACCCTTTACAATCCTCAAATTCTCCAACTTTAGTTTAGTACTCAAGGGAGTCAGCTGGCCGTGGAGAGAGAAAGTGAGCGCCTTTCTAGGGGGGGCCCAAAGGCCCCAAATGACAACAGAGCCTTCCAGAATGAGAAACCGTCGTTGGAACGTGGGTTTGGGCTCGATCCAGGCCTCTGCTGATGTGGGGCTGCAGAAACAGAACCAAGAATTCGTGACATGGCAAGTACTTTTGCCCCTAAACCACGAGAAATCTACAAACATTTTGCTGGGCCGAGAAGAAAGATCTTTGGCGCTGAGAGACTTGGCTCCTGCACGAAAAACTGCATTAGACATTGCTCTGTCCTTTCCCTGGAACTCTCAGGGGAATTTGGAGTCCTGCTTGGTGTTAGGAGGTAAAAAGGGGACAAACTTTCCACCACCCTGAATCTGGTGATGGAGGCCTCCTCGACGCCAAATGGCACAAAACTCTCTTCCTTGTCTTCAAAAATAAGCTGCCCTCCCTGAGACGGGATTCAAGAAGTGCAGTTAGGTAACTTACAGTTCTTTGAGAGATTGTGGTAATGGCTGTGATGTCACTGATGATAACCACGGAGGGCGGTGTTTTCTAAAGACACTTTGAGTAAAAAAGCGTCCGGTGTCGAGTAAGTTGGTAAAACGCTGCAGCATCTACTTTTTAAATAGCAAATTAAAGGCTGGGAGAGGTGCATCGTTAAGAATCCTGCGCAAATTTCTTTAACTTGACTTGCCAAAACTTATTTGATCGCACAGCCCTGTCAGGGTATAATTTTCAAAGAAGTTAAAAAATCAGGACTGTCACGCGAACATAGTGAGCATATGTCAGAAGTGTCTTTAACACAAAGATTTATTTAACTTGTTAATGAGAGTATGTATCACTGGGGTGGTAAAACCAGTTCCAAGGAGGATCTGAGGAACCAGTATATACAGCCAACTGGGGAAAGAATATAAAACAGGTCAAAGTCTTACAGGGCAATAAAACTAACTATCGGGGTTATCTTTTCCATGGGACAGAGATCATTTGCATTTCTACTGGACAAAAATCCTTGGCAACTTCTACATACTCACCTGCAACTTTCCAGAATCTTTGCCTTAATCGACAGTAGTAGACAAGTAAGTCAAACCAGGGGTGTTCTCAACGTGTGCTCCCTCGACCAGCACCCCCTGGAATCTTGTTAGAAATGCAATTTCTTGAGCCCCACCCCAGACCTCCTGAATCAGAAACTCTAGGAGGGGACACAGCGCTCGGTGTTTTAACCAGCCCTCCAGGGGATTCTGATGCATATGCAAATTGGAGACCCACTGATCTAGAGAATTCATCCTCAGGCAAAGTGAATATGCTGCCAGCGCTCTGGTATGACTTTGCAAAGATTCGCAATCTTCCTTTTGCCTATTTCTAAGCTTTAAATAAATTTTCTTAGCTTATTTTTCAGCATCACACTTTAGAAATGTCAATGCACAGTGAACAGAAACCACTCAGGGTTGTAAAAAAAGGAAAGACTTTATTTCTATTGCACCCTCCTTCAAGCAACAGTTCGAGTCACTTTCTCCAAGGACATATTCTAACCCTTTTAGTCCTCTGCAATCTCTTTCCTCCTTGGTCCTTCTATAGACTCTTACATTACAGTTGAACCGTTAATTTCACATGGAAAACTGCATGGAGGCAGCAACTGTGACCTAAGCCCCTCTTCTCAGTGCGAACGTCAGTGTAGTTACAGAATCATAGATTCTCGGGATTAGAAGGTACTTTGAACACCAATTTGTTCAGCTGAGTATGCTATTAGGAATATCTTATCGATGGTAGGCGGAATTCTAACCTCAAGATACCGCCCCCCCCCCCCCCCCCACCGCATATGCACCTTGCATAATGCCTAGAGAGTCAATGTGATGGCTTTTACTCCCATGATTTGGTCATGTTATACGGCACCATGGACCTGAAGACGGAGAGGTCATCCCGGCGGCCTGACCTAAACGCATGAGCCTTGGAAAAGCAGTTTCCTCCAACTGGTCATGGAGGGGAAGTCAGACACTCGAAACACAAGGATTCAGTAGGCCATTGCTGACTTGGAAATGGAAGGAGACCCATGAGAAGGAAGGTGAGCTCACGGCCAACAAGGAAATGGGGACCTCGGTCTGTTAAAGAACAAAATTCAACTGCGTACATTTGAAGATCTAATTGGCTTTATTAAGTGATTCATGACTTGGGCAGCGACCCATTTGGCAAGTCAGGAGATGCCCTAAGGAGTTGTACACACTGGAGGGTTTTTATAGGCAGGAGGGTGGGGCAAGGAAGTTATTAGTAAAAGAAAAGATTATTTCAGGCCAGGACAGATTCTTCTGGGCGGAGTGGGGGGGGGGTGTGCGGGGGGGGGGGGGGGCGGGAGGAATCCGTCCTGTTTGTCATGCGTTACTTCCCCGCTGCTGATCAAGCCATTTCAGATTGACTCTTGCGAGGTCACATTCCAGGCAGAGGCCGAAATAGTAATCAAGTCTGGGTTTACTGCCACGGGGAGCAAATGGCTCCACTCGGGGCTTCTTTTTCACAAATCCTACAACTATAAAGAACTGATTTCTGACAACCGGAGCGAGCTCTGAAGGAGGCTCTTCCCTAGAATCTCCCGATGAGAATTTGGCCCCACTGACACTTTGATTTCAGCCTTGTGACACGCTGAGCAGAGCACCAGCCATGTTGTGCTGGACTTCTGACCTGTAACCGTAAGCAAATAAATGCGTGTGGTTTTCGGTCTCTATATTTGTAGTAATTTGTTATACGGCCACAAAAAAACCTAATGTATTATTTTCCCAAGAGGGAAGTTAGCTTCTTGAGTACTTGGGGCAAGACAGCTCACTCCTCCTTTGGACCCCTCTGGCTTTTAGAGATTGCTTTACCGTATTGAACATCCATCAATACTCCCTTTTCTCCTGTCTTTTTTTTTTTTTTTAATTTGTGTTTCTTTCTTCCCTTTTTTATGTTTACTTATTTTTGAGAGGGAGAGAGAAGGGAGGGAGGGGCAGAGAGAGAGAGAGGGAGACCCAGAATCTGAAGCGGGCTCCAGGCTCTGAGCCATCAGCACAGAGCCCGACGCGGGGCTCGGACCTACCAACCGTGAGATCATAACCTGAGCCGAAGTCAGATGCTTAACTGACTGAGCCACCCAGGGGGCCCCACCTTTGTTCCCGTCTTAATACGTTCATTCTACTATAACAGAACACCATCAACTGGGTGTGGGGGGGTGTATAAATAGCACACATTTATTCCTCATAGTTCTGGAGGCTGAGAGCTCCAAGATCAAGTTGCTGGCAGATTTCGTGTCTGGCGAGAGCTCACTTCCTGGTTTCACAGTTGGCACCTTCTCACTGTGTTCTCACACAGACGAAGGCCCCATCTCCTAATACCATCGCATTGGGGGGTTAGGATTTCTACATAAGAATTGGGGGGGCGGGGTGCAGAGCACAAACATTCAGTCTGTAGAAATCCCTACAGCCAGGCAATGCAAAGCTGAGCTTGCTTCCATTTGCTTCTATCCTCAGGATAACCTACGTTGTATTAGAGAAGGTGTCAGCAAATGTGTTCTGTACAGTCAGTGATTTCAGGTTTTGAGAGCCCTACGGTCTTTGTCACATCTACTCTGCCATTAGAGCCAGGGACAATACGTAAAGAAATGGGTACATTTGTGTTCCAATAAAACTTCATTTATAAAATAGGCTATGGGGCACCTGGGTGGCTCAGTCCGTTGAGCGTCAGAGTTGCTTGATTTCGGCTCAGGTCACGATCTCACGGTTTGTGAGTTTGAGCCCCGCATCGGACTCTATGCTGACAGCTCAGAGCCTGGAGCCTACTTTGGATCCTATTCTCAGTTTTTAAGAGCCTCTTATGGTTTGGCTCCCTCCCTCTCTAACTTTTTTTGTTTTCCTTCCCCCTGCCCATGGTCTTCTGTTGAGTCTCTCAGGATCCGCATGGCTGGAACTGGAGTGTGTTATGCTAAGTGGAATAAGTCATATACAGAGAAAGACAGACGCGTTTATTCATTTTTGAGAGACAGAGACAGAGTGCGAGCGGGGAAAAGGCAGAGAGAGAGGGAGACACATCTGAAGCAGGCTCCAGGCTCCACACTGTCACCACAGAGCCCTATGTGAGGCTCGAACCCACGAACCGTGAGATCATGACCTGAGGCTGAAGTCGGACATTTAACCAACTGAGCCACCCAGGCGCCCCTATCGCACTAACTCTTGACAACTACCATATATGATAATGTGGTGGGTTGAATAGTGCCCCCCTCTTCCAAATCACAGTTCAAGTCCTAACCCCCAGTGCTGCTGCATATGACCTTACGGGGAAAAGATACGTAATTTGCTGATATAATGAAGTGGAGGGATCCAAGATGCGATCACCCTGGATTGTGGTGGGCCCTAAATCCAATGACTGGTATCCTTTTAAGGGGGAAGGAAGGGGAAGATCTGAGACGCAGAGAAAGAGGTCACGTGAAGGTGGAGGCAGAGATTGGAGTAATTCGGCCACGAGCCAAGGAATGTCAAGGATTGTTAGCAGTCACCAGGAGCTGGGAGACAGCCATGGAATGGATTCTCCCTTAGAGCCCCCGGAAGGAACCAACCCCGCCAACACCTTGCTTCCGGGCTCCTGGCCTCCGGAACGATGAGCGAATACAATTCTGTTGCCGTGAGTTGCCACATTTGTGGTCATTAGCTCTAGCAGGTGACAGGATTGTATGCCACCATTTTATAGATGAGGAAACGGGGTTGGAAATGCTAAGTGACTTGCATATGTTCATACAGCTTGTAAGTAGAGGAGTTGGGAAGTAAGCCCGAGACTGTCTCCTGGGAAGCTGATATTTCTCAACCTTAACCTTCTAAAATGTCACCGATTACAAGTTAAAAACAGCACCACAGCCTTCGCACTTCCCACTTGGCCTACTCTTTCTTTGGGGGAGGGGGGGGTCTCTCCTTACGCCAAGACTTCCCTTGCTCTTAAGCTGTTCCTGCTCCGTGTGGCTACTAGCGATTATGAATTAGAGGTGGCACCTCGTGGTTGGGTATTCTTGACCCTGGAAAAGGCTCAACGAGCTCTAGGGGAGAGGGCACTGCTTAACATGATGGGAAAGCTCCTGATAGGGGGTCGCCAGGCCATGGGCCACCCAATCAGAGAAAGAGATGGTTTTTTAGGCCACGCAAGGAACATCAGTTCATGTCACCCACACTGATGCCTTGTTTCCGCCCCAGTTAAAGCCAGCCCCGCTATTCGTCTTGAGGGTCAGGCCACAGCAAAAGACATTTGCCTCCTGAAACTCAGTCTTCGGGCGCTGGGAGTGAGCGAGAGTTGTCATCCGCTCCGGCCCCTGCCAAGAAACCTTGCGTCAGGTGCTGGGGAGAAAAGCAGCAGTTGTGACTTCCCGGTGGTTCTTCTAAAAGTGTTTCTTTGTTAATAAGATGTCATTAAACATTAGGCACAGTTGGCCGGATATTAAAATTATAGATGAAAACATTTTTTTTTTCCAAAAGATGTGTTCGTGTAAAAATAAATCGATGTGCGAGAACAGAGTGCCTGAGCAGCAGACGGCATAGTCTGGGGCTGGGTGTCCTGATGCCATGTCTGCCACCAAATTCGGTGTCATTGGGTAAGTCGTTCAATATCAAATACTTACTAAACGCCTACTGCGTGCCAGGCATTGTTCTGGCTGATTCTCCGCTTGGTGTCAGCTACACTGGATAAATTCGTAACTTTCGCATCTTCTGAATATGAACTAAGACGAAACAATATCACTTTTCTTCTTCTTCTTCTTCTTCTTCTTCTTCTTCTTCTTCTTCTGGCAGGAGTTAGGAAAAACGGGAGCAGAGAATTCTACACTAGAACCAACTAATCTGAGCCCGAATTCCATTTTAACCTTGAACTCACCAAACGGAACATGTTCCGCATTCATTCCACTGATGACCTTGAGCAAAGGGCTCGGTGGTTAGAAGTCAGAGAATTAGCAGTCAGTTCTTTTCTGAAAGATGAGGCAAAGAACGACGTCTTGAACGCTGGCTAATTACTTCATTCTTGCTGGAAAAAAAATTCTAATGCATATCACTTAAATTGTTTGGGTAGATTAAACCTTATGAATGTAATCATAGCTTAGAAAATACGAGCTTGTGCTTCAGTGTCCTTCTCTTCGAGAACTGTGAGGAACGAAATGTCTCCTTAGCGGTGAAACTCTTTGTATGGCAAGCGTCCCCATGAGTAAAGCCTAGTGGGGGAGCAGAACCCGGTGCCATGACTGAACAACCTCAACAGCTTGCCTTGTGGTTTGGTCACTGATGGAGAAGATTCCTGACTGTAGGGCAGGCCACTTAGAGAGACCATCTTTGAACTCCAAGCCACCCCATGCTGGCTGCAAAATGTGGCATGATTGGAGTTGGGCTGGGGACCATCCTGCAGAAATGACTCGATCTTGAGAGTGGGGTGGCAATGATGTTAATGTCGTTTAGATTTGAGAAAAGTTATTATGTTTACTAGAAAATGTCCTACCAGAGCTTAGATATCTTTTTCTTTGTTGGTGAAAGGAGCCAAACAGACGCTTGCTACATGTGCAGAGATCCTCATGGAGGAGGTATTTGAGGGGTTCCTCTTAATGAAGCCAATGGAAGGCAAGCCCAAGAGAAAGATATCATGCGTTCCCATGGAACCCGGCAAAGTCAGCCTCTCCTCCAGATGACCGAGGCGAGGCAGAGTTCTGAGAAACAGTAGACGTTTTGCATGAGGAGCTGGGGTGGGGGTGGGGGGGCTCCATCTCCTCCTCTGCAATTCTTGGTCAGAGGGTCTCCAGCCTTATCCATAAGCAGACATCGGTTCACTGGTCAGGCCTCGAAGTAATAAGGAGGCTGACCAACACATTCTTCAGTCGTCGACGTGCCAAAGTCGGGGTGCTCCAGCATCAGGTGTCTGTCAAAAAGCTGGGATTCTCGGGCTTTCTCTCCACCTGACTCTCTTGTCCTGTGACTTCCAGAGCATTCGGGGCGTGTATACTTGCTCGCCTCCCACCGTGGTGGACGAATATCTCCTCCTCCCTCACTGAAGTTGTGTCCTCCTGAGAAAAAGCCCAGCCCTCAGTGACGGTTCCTTTCAGGGAGCTTGCGCTGAGGAGAGAACACGGACCCGTAGCCTGCTGTGCCACGGTTTGAGAAGCCTGTGGGTTGCGTCCGGACTAAGGAGAGTTAAGGAGGTTGAAGGTTCAAGTGCCAGATTCTACCACTGGGCGGCTGTGCAGGGGGAGCTGGAGACAGGAGAAGTAGGGTGGGGAGAGCCAGATGATTCCTGTGATTCCATGAAGGGCAGTCATTCTAAATCACGCTTAACCACTTTAACTGGGACCCCGTCCTCCCCTTGCAGGAAGCAATGGGAACGTTCAGTATTATTTTTACTCATTTTTTGACTTTTAAAAACAAAGCTTTAGGAGGCCAGCTTTTATATCAATTTCAATAGCCCCTAATCTTAACTGTCTGTCTATCTATCTATCTATCTATCTATCTATCATCACCTCTCTATTATCTATCTGTCTAGTCTTCGATCTATCTATAATCTATCATCTACTGATCTATCATCTATCATCTAGCTATCCATATCAGGGTTTCTCCACCTTGGCACTACTGACATGTTGTTCCAGAAAATTCCTTGTTGTGGCAGACTGTCCTGAGCATTGTAGGATCTTTAGCGGCAGCGTCTTTGGTCTATCTACTAGATGCCAGTAGCATCGTGTCCCCTTTCTCAGTTGTGACCATGAAAAATGTCTCCTTGTCAAAAGTCTTTTGATGGAGGGCAGAATCGTCCCCATTTAAGGACTGTTAATCTATATTTGCCTATCTAAAGGAACCAACCATCTATTTATTGATGCATAATTAACCACCCCCAAACTCAGTAGCTTTAAACACCTACTGCTCCCCACGTTATTAACTAGCAGCACTCTTGTGGCTACATCCCAGTGAGCTCGGTTGAAGGGCCTCTTTTCTCCACATGTCCTCTCTCTCCACGTGGTGTCTCATTCTCTCCACACCGTCTCTCTACAAGGCTCTCCGCATGGTCTCTTTCTCTTTAGCAAGGTAGCCTGGGCTTCCTCACAACATGGCGGCTGCATTCCAAGAGAGCCGAAAATGAAAGTCGCCAAACCTCTTAAGGCTTAGGCTCAGAGCTGACACGGTACCACTTCTGTCACATTTTGTGTCAAATCAAACCCCAAGGCTGGCCCCGATGCGAGGGGAAGGGAAACAGATTCCACTTCTTGATTGGAGGTCCAACACGCAGATACAGGGAATAATGGAATTGTTGGCCGCCATATTCTGGACTGGCTTTGACAGCTATATAATGTATTTAAATTTGTATTTATTTGTAATGGTAGATATGTATTTAAATGTATATTTACAATGTATTTATATTTATGTGAGATATGTTTATATACATAGAAATATATATATTCCTCCCTCACATGCCTATTGTTTGAAATTACAGAATCTTGATCCAATGTTAACGTTCCACTGATACGTTAAGAGGCACATTAAGAGATACACCAATACACTAAGAGATAATGACTTTCATACCTAATACCTTTATAGGGCTAAATATACATGACTTACCGCGAAACTCTGCGAGGTGAGCACTATGATTATCTCCTTTTTTACGGAGGAGGAAACTGACGCTCAGAGAAGCCCAAGGACTCATAGCCAGGGAGCCAGTCGGAGTCCAGATGTGAATCCAAGCAGTCTGGCTCTAGAGGCTGTGTGTTCTCTTAACCACTCTGTTCCGATGTTAGAGAAGCCACATGCATATGGTTTGTGATTCATCACGAAGGTTACAGGTAGGAAAAGATGGTGAAAAATAGGAATAGTGCATGGTAGAGAAACAAAGTAACAAGCTACAGAAGTCCCAAGATGTTTCTTGTCCTTGCGGTCGTGTTCCTCGGGGTCAAGTCAAACAATTGTAATGCGTTTTCTTCCTCCAAGGAATACATGACCGTGGCGCGCCTTCCCTTGTAAGGAGCAGAGACTTTGGAACGGACACGGTGCTCCTGAGTGAAACTCGGTGTTACTTAGAAGAGAGGAAGTGAATTCTTTCAGCAGGTATACTCCTCCCACAGGCTAAATGTTTTTTTAAAGCTGTTGTTTCACGAGAGTATCAGCAGCCGGAATATACTTTCAACGCAGCCCTCAGACACCAGGCAAATTGATCCAAGGCGCGGTTTGAAAAATCTAAGTCTAGCCTTCCATTGATAGCCTCAAAGGCAAGTCAGTGTGAATGCTGGATGGCAGAAAGCTCAGAGGGCCTGCCGCCTGTGTCCGCTCTTGCTGGGCCTCCGGTTCCGACCTCGGAGCACAAAGCGGGGCCCTCCCTCCTCCCAGGCCCGAAGCAGAGACATCTGAATCCCCTTCCCTCCACGAGCTGCGCGATCGCCTGATTTCTACCCGCCCCTTAGGAGCCAACGGCGAACGATTCAGGTGCATCCCAAAGTCGTCTCCTTAAGGGTTCGCAGAAAATGAAAGGGTTTTATGTCTGAGCCCTCAGCGGGAGCAGATAGAACCGACGTTCAGGTTATTTATTTTTGTATTGAAAGGGGCTCGCGGCCAACGAAAAAGCCTTTCAGCCACGCTGACCTGCCCGAAGAACCCGGGGCCCTGCGCAGCCCTGCTCACAAACTCCTGGGCCGGCGATCCAGAGGCGTTTCAGGATCATGATTCTGGGGTCGCCACCACGTGAAGCTGTCATACATAGCCTTGAAGCAAATGAGGCCTGGGAAAGGAGACGCTGCTCTTCATACCTTGAGACACAGAGTCAACGGAAGGCACTCAGCAGAAGCGGTGAGAGCAAAACATCCGTCTCATGTGAATACAGCTCTACAAACTCCGGGCACGTAAAATTATGCGGCAGGCATGAAAACCATCTCACAAAAGGAAACGATCGCAGCATTTAGTCCTCAGGTACTTGGACGCGAGGTCTCCTCAGCAGTTGGGGCAGGAATCCCGGAGGGAGTTGAAATTGGAGAGATGGTCAAGGTTCAGATTCTGACGGTTCTTGCCAGACTAGTTGAGGGGACCGGGTCCACACCTCACGGCGTGTGGAGACTGGATCGGGATGCCATTGAGCTGGGCAGGCTGCACCTGACTCATTTCAAGAGCAGCAGGGCCAGTTTCCTGGGCTTGTTCAGAAGGGACCATGCCGGGAAGGGGCCCATGCTTAGGGTGTGATGCCATGTGGACGCTGTCTTCAAATTCTTGATGATTTTATCTCTGCGTTCGTGCTCTGCACGTAGCACCTGCAGGGACAATGAGGCATGTGTGAGGAGCTTGGAGCCTTTGCTCAGGAAAGCTCCCACCTTTTCCATCACCCTGGGGTGGATTCTCGACTGCCTGCTTTCCTGCTTCTGATACCTCAGGTCCCACCGGGTGCCCCCTCTCCACCTCAGCCCCGACAGCCGACGCCCTCTGTCCCCGGCAAGGGCCTGGGTATGAGTGTGGGGACGACAGGGTTGGGCGTGCGCCCCCTGCAGCGTCCCTGGGCAGGCAGGGTGGCTCTGTTCCTGCCCCAGGCTGGTGGTACTATGACATGTCCGGTGGCAGCTTTGTCTCAGGGGGGACACGCACCTCTTGCCTGTCCTAATCCGGGCACTGATGCATCCTGGCACGGAGTGTTAAAGATCCTTCCAGGTCACCTGCCTGCCATCGGTTAGGGCAGCAGGCCCTAGGAAGGGAAAATGCTGGCTGAACTTCACCAGGCTCCGCCTCCTGGTGGGGGACAGAGGTGGGGCAGAGGCATGGTCTAGCAGCTGGTGGGAGGGGGAACACCTCGAAGGTCAAGGCTGTGAGGGTGCCCCACTGAGGGCAGAGGCTTGGGCGCTTGGGTGCCTGGGTAGGTCTGCACCTGCCTGGCCAGTATCACAGAAGAGCTCCCCCAGCTACTTCCGTGCCTGGGGATCCCCTTGAACTCCCTCCAACCTCCTTGAACCTGTGTCCATTTCTTCCGGCGTCCTGAGGCACCGTTCAGGGACAAACCACGAAACACAAATTGTGACATTTCGGTGATTCTACATAGAGGATCAGTGCTCTACTTTTGCGTTTAAAACCGACATTGCACAATAAAAATAACTTGAAGTTTTAATTTTTCTTTAATTAGAGGGATATTAACTTACAAATAAAAAGTCCCGTGACAAGTTGAGAGGCGGGGAGAAAGAAAAAAAAAAAAAACAACCTATGTCTACCTTTGCTGACACTCTTTTCCCACTTTTTGAGCAGGAGTCCCACATCCTCATTTTGCACCGGGCCTGGAAACTATGTCGTAGGCAGTCCTGGTAGCCGGAAGGTACAAATAAACCTATAATATGTGGTACTTGGATGGGGAGATGTTCAACTTTGACTTCACCTCTAGCCTAGGAGGACCATGAATCCATCCTGGAGCGAGTATCTCACACTTCGGTGTCCATAAAAATCACCTAGAGGGCTTAATAAAATGCAGATGCCTGGTCCCGACCCCTAGAGTTTCTGATTCGGTAAGCTGAAGTGTGGGCTCAAGACTTTGCATTTCTTTTTTTTCTTTTTTTTAAATTTTTTTTTTAACATTTAGTTATTTTTGAGACAGAGAGAGAGACAGAGCATGAACGGGGGAGGGTCAGAGAAAGAGGGAGACACAGAATCTGAAACAGGCTCCAGGCTCTGAGCTGTCAGCCCAGAGCCCGACGCGGGGCTCGAACCCACGGACCGAGAGATCACGACCTGAGCCGAAGTCAGACGCTTAACCGACGGAGCCACCCAGGCGCCCCAAGACTTCGCATTTCTAACTAGCTCCCAGGTGGTGTTGATGCTGCTGGCCTGAGATTGCACTTTGAGGACCACTGAGCTAATGCTATCCTTGATGGTTGGGTCCTGCATGGGAAGCACGAGGACAGATTTAGATGTGAAGGGTCTGGCAGAACTGTTTCCTTGAGTGACGATCAAATGCGTCGGAGGGTCGCCTAGAAGGACAAAGTCGCAGAACATGAACCGACCCACTGCTTAACCCACCGCTTCACCGTAGGACCAATTCAGGCTGAAAACTCCCATGAAGCAGGGAGAAAAATCCACTGGGGGGGGGGGGGGGTCTGCGGCTCCATGCTCCTTCCGCCCAGAGGTAATAAAAGTCCTTAAGTCATGGTTGGGAAGGTAGGAGTGACGGCATAGAGTTTTAGGGGAGAGGAAGAGGGATTGATTTCTGCCAAGGGATAGTGGGGCCCAACAAGGGTGAAGCAATTCTCAGGTTCACATATTGGAGGGATGGCTCCGGCGGTGACCCTTCGAGGAACTTTGTGCTTCACGTGGAAATCAAAGGCTAGAGACACACAGAGACCCCAGGCTCCAATTGATGGGCGAGGCAATGATACGGATGAAGCTTTAACTTGTACTCAAGTTGACCAGAAGTCCCTAACACTGCCGGGGAACTATCTTCTCTTTTTCCTTTAACAAGGCAGGCAGGGGCGGGGGTGATGACTTTGCGGCTGAAACTGGTCGGTAGTGCTTTTTATTCCTCTTTTTTTTTTTTTTTTCACACCACCTTCCAGACCCAGATAACCTGTGGGGAACATCTCTTCTCTCTTCTTCCCAAGTGTCCTTTCCTGCCCAGTTTCGTCCTTCTGTTTAGCCTCATTTCTGAAGTTTAGGCTTTCAGTCATATTCATCCTGTTTCGTTCTGAGTCTATTTAACCCACTTGTCCCTTGGAGGCTGATGATCTGGGGTTGGGAAGCAAAGAGAAGGCACAATCGTGGCATGTGGTAACCAGATGCAAAGAAAGTAGCTCCTGTAGGATTTCCAGCTCCTGGTTCCAATCCTGCCTACAGTACGGCTGCGAGCCTCCTGCCCAAAGGCTTAAAGATGCTTTTGCATCCTTACAATATGTTCGCCTTTTTTCTCTCAGCTAAGTGGAGGAAGTTTCTTCCTTGTAACTATGTCACCTCTGCCACACGATGAACCCCAAGCTCTGCGTACAAGGATCCTGAGCCCCTCCTGAGTGACAAGTGATGGGGAAAAGCCCCCGGGCTGTATCTGAAGCTATTTGAGGTCAACTGCGAGTGTGGGGTATGGAATAATTTTAAGTCAAATCACTAGCATTCGAGTGATCCCAAATCTTTGGTTTTCAATGGATTTTTTTTTTTTTGGTACCAGAAATAGAACATTAAAAAAAAAATAAAGGCACCGTAGCATTTCCACCAGCTTCCTTGAAACTTAAACATCTGCGGTTCCTGGTGGGAAGGCACAGTACCTCTGCATTTGCTTAGTTCTAAAATGTCTTTCAAAATCCTGAGGTTCTTTCTACACCAGTGAAAACTCCTCAGGAAACCCTGCAAGGCCCAAGCTATATATTCCGTCCCTGTGATGAAAGTCAGTCAAGCGGATGAGATACACCTCTTAAAAGGTCACCACCATGAGCCAAGATTGATTGAGTACTCACCACAGGCCAAAAACTTCATACGCGCTACGCGATTGAATCCTTATAATAAGCCTATGAGGTAAATACAATTATCGCCACCATCTTACGGATAAGGAAACTGAAGCCTGAACTGGGTACGGGGTCTGCTCAGAGTCACGATGATGTGAGGCAGAACCAGGAATGAAACCCGAGCATTTTGATTACACAGTCCCACGTGCTGAATCACGCTATACTGCCTCTTTCCCAAGCGAATTAATTCAGATCTTGAATCCAGTCAAGTCACTTGGAAAGGGGCACGAGCCAAGATTAAACGTAAGATTACCTTTAAAGACTGGGAAAGGGAAACAAAAAGCATCCATAAGAATTTCCGCTTCAGATTGAATTTTTCGGTTATTGACCCGTCATTTTCCAGATCAGTTTATGTTCCTGTAGGACATCTGCGAAGTGTTAGGAATTCAGGTGCTGTTTCTTCCATTTCAGATTTGTTAACGTCGGGTCCTACTTATCTTCATTTATTTTATTTTTTTATTTTATTTTCATTAAAAAAAATTTAATGTTTATTTATTTTTGAGAGAGAGAGAGAGAGAGAGACAGAGCATGAGCAGGGGGAGGGGCAGAGAGCGAGGGAGACAGAATCCGAAGCGGGCTCCAGGCTCTGAGCTGTCAGCACGGAGCCTGAGGCGGGGCTCGAACCCACGAACCGTGAGATCATGACCTGAGCCGAAGTCGGGCGCTTAACCGGCTGAGCCACCCAGGCGCCCCATTACCTATCTTCATTTAAATCTCAGGGTACGAGTCACATCAGCACCACAGCTGAATAAGGCATCCATCATTGTATCTCCTCCTCGATAACAATTTAGCACTCATCCATGGACAAAAGTGCCTTAGTGGGAGCTGTGGGATCCGGCACCATCTGCCAAGGGACCTGGGAGTAGTCTTGCTCACCCATGCATGGGGAAATAAGCATACTAAACTCAGTCTCAGGTGTGGACCCTGAAGTGGCTCATGAAGTGGTTCCAGCACCTTTCAGCCATGGTCTGGGAACCCTAGGAGATCACGGTCTTAGACAATCACCCGTGGACAAAAGAGCCTTTGTAGAAGCCCAGGTTTCTGGCAGAGACATTGTTGCACCCTGTCGGAACAAAAAGGCAATAGGAGTTTTGATGCCTTGGAGAGGGTAAGAGAAATAATTCAACTTTACCTGCAGCACCCCTGCCCCAGGTGGCACAGCTCAGTGCCAGGTAAGACCTTGTTGGCCATGATTTTTCCCATGGGAGAAAGTGAGAGCACGTGTGTGAATGCCTGGGGCTCCTTCAGCTATATGGGATCATAAAAAGGAAGCAAACAGAAATTCTAGAGCTGAAGAATGTAATGAATGAAATGAAGAATGCACTAGAGAGTATCAATAATGGAATTAACCAAACAGAAGAGTCTGTGACTTGGAGCACCGAAACTTTGAAAGTATCTAGTCAGAGGAGAAAGAAGAAAAAAAAATGAAAAAGAACAAAGATATGATTCCATGATCTATGGAATACCATCACAAGAACCAATTTATGAATTATTCAATACAAAAAGAAGAGAAGGAGAAGGGAAAAGAAAGCTTATTTAAAAAATAATGGCTGGGGGTGCCCGGGTGGCTCTGTCAGTTAAGCGTCTGACTCTTGATTTTGGCTCAGGTCATGATCTCATGGTTCGTCGGTTCGAGCCCCACGTCGGGCTCTGGGCTGACAGTGCGGAGCCTGCTTGGGATTCTCTGTCTCCCTCCCCCACTCATACTTGCTCTCTCTCTCTCCCAAAAATAAGCAGATAACCTTAAAAAAAATTGAAAAACTTAAAAAAAATAATGGCCGAATACGTCTAAATCCAGAGGGAGATTTGGATGTCCAAGTTGATGAACCTCATATGTCATCAAACAAACTCACCTTAAAGAGATTCTCTTCAAGACACATTATAATAAAACTGTCAAAACACAAAGGCAAAGACGGAATCTTAAAGGTATCAAGAGAAAGAAGCTTGTAAATTACCAGGGATTCCCCCATAAGACTATTGGTAGAAATCTTACAGGCCAGGAGACAGCAAGCTGATACATTCAAGGTATTCTTTCCGGCAAAGCCGTCCTTCAGAAAAGGAGAGATAAAGACTCCCGCACAAACTGAAAGGAATTCTTCAAGCCATTCCCACTGGCTAAGATATGGAAACCACCTAAGTACCCACTAATGGATGAATGGATAATAAAGATGTGATCCAGATTGAGATCTAATCTGTATATCTAGGTCTCCTTTTGGTTTGGTTTCTCCGGAGAATCCAGACTCACACAGAAGGTGATAGGCCAATGCCACTTACAAATATAGGTCCAAAAATCCTACGTAAGATATCGGTAAATCTATTCAAGCAGTATTTCCTAGAAATAGAAAACCAAATCTAAAGTGTACGAATAGTTCAAAATTAGAAAATCTTTACATAGTATTTGTTACATTACAGGTTAAAGGATATACAAGTATAACCATCTTACTAGATGAAAAAAAACACTTAAAAAATAGAAACCTACCATTATAAAAGATTATTTCCAAACTAGTTATATGAGATAAGGGGGCTTTCTTCACCTAATAAAGAATATCTAACAAAAATCTATAGCAAACATCATACATAACAGTAAAATGTTAGGATCATTCTCTTTAAGATAAGAAATAATGCAGGGGCGCCTGGGTGGCTCAGTCGGTTGAGCGTCCGACTTCGGCTCAGGTCATGATCTCACAGTTTGTGAGTTCTAGCCCCGCGTCGGGCTCTGTGCTGATAGCTCAGAGCCTGGAGCCTGCTTCAGATTCTGTGTCTCCCTCTCTGTCTGCTCCTCCCCCTCTCATGCTCTGTCTCTCTCCTTCAAAAATAAATAAACATAAAAAAATTTTAAAAAAGATAAGAAATAATGCAAAGATGTTTACTATCATTGCCTTGATTCTTTAGAGAATTATTGAGTGTGTGTGTGTGTGTGTGTGTGTATACATATGAAAAAATAAAGGTTATAAAGACTAAATAGGAAGATACACAATCGTCATTATTTGTTAAAGCAATTAAAGCAGTGTGATAAGAACATAAACCAGAATCTTTCTAACATATCAATCGCAATGTCTATTACACAGTAAATTATTAGAATCTCAAAAGTGCAGGAGAATTGACTAATGATTAAGAGACAAATAGTCAAGGAATTAGATTCAAAGATGTCCCAGATATTGGAGTCAACAGATAAGGACTTGGAAAGTAGCTATAATTAATATGTTAAAGAAAATAGAAGAAAAATGGACAAAGAAATGAATGAAAAGATAGACTGTTTAAATGGAGAGTTTAAATATATAAAAATAGGGGCGCCTGGGCGGCGCAGTCGGTTAAGCATCCGACTTCAGCCAGGTCACGATCTCGCGGTCCGTGAGTTCGAGCCCCGCGTCAGGCTCTGGGCTGATGGCTCGGAGCCTGGAGCCTGTTTCGGATTCTGTGTCTCCCTCTCTCTCTGCCCCTCCCCCGTTCATGCTCTGTCTCTCTCTGTCCCAAAAATAAAATAAAAAACGTTTGAAAAAAAATTAAAAAAAAATATATATATATAAATAAATCAGGTAGACATCCTAGAATTGAAAAACACAGTATCTAAAATTAAGAAATCATCACATGACTTAAATTAACAACAAGCTGGACACAAGAGAAAATGGGATTGATGACCTGAAAGACAGGTCCACAGGAGATACTCCAACTGAAGCACAAAGAGAAAAAGAATAAAAAGTAATCTTAAAAACAAGCAGAAAAAAGCATGAGAGCGATTGGGACATGATGACAAAAATTCCAACATAGATGGAGGTGAAGTGCTGGAATTAAAGAAACATTATTTGAAGATATGAAGAATGAGAATTTTCCAAATCTGCCGAAAGATACAAACCCATATGTTCAAGAAGCAGGATAAATAATAATAAAACCATGTCTAGGCACATATTAGTCAAACTGTTGGAAACAAAAAAAAATGCATGGGGCACCTGGGGGGCTCAGTCGGTTGGGCGTCCGACTTTGGCTCAGGTCATGATCTCACGGTTTGTGAGTTCGAGCCCTGTGTTGGGCTGTGTGTTGACAGCTCGGAGCCTGGAGCCTGCTTCGGATTCTGTGTCTCCCTCTCTGTCTGCCCCTCCCCTGCTCGTGGTCTGTCTCTCAAAAATAAATAAACACTTAAAAAATACAAATAAATAAAACCTAAAAATGCAGAGAAAATTCTAAAAGCTGTCCAAAGGAGTGAAGGATTTATGACTTTCAGGACAACAGTAAGGATTATCTACGACTTCTTAATTAAAACATGGATGGACTTTAGAGGGTACAACGCTAAGTGAAATAAATCAGACAGAGAAAGATAAATACTGTGTGATTTCACTCATATGTGGAATCTAAAAAACAGAACAAATGAACAAACAAAACAGACACAGACTCATAAATACAGAGAACAAACTCGTGGCTGCTGGGGTGGGGGGGAGATTAAGAGGTAGAAACTTCCAGTTATGAAATAAATTAGTCATGGGGATGAAAAGTACAGGGTAGGGAATAGAGTCAGTAATATTGTGATAACTTTGTATTGCGACAGATGGTAACTTATCACGTATATAAATGTTGAATCACCGTAATACACCTGAAACCAACATAGTATTGTATGTCCGCTATATTTCAGTTTAAAAAAAAGAAAAAGAAGAGAACCTATGGAATCCAGAAGCTAACGGGATGACAGTTTTGAAGCACTGAAAGAAAGAAACCGAACAGCCAAACTACAATTTTGTGCGGAGAGATAACGTTCTTCAAAGAAACGGAGGCAGAATAACAATGTTTTCAGACGAACAAATCTGAGAGATTTTGTCATCACTACACGCCCCATTACCAGTATTCAGCATGAAAGAAAATGATCCCAGATAGAAGCAGAGAAGGACAAGAAAGAATGACCAACCCTCAAAAGAAGTAAACATGTGAATCAATGTGAAATATTACCGTCTGTTTAGGCGACAAAAATAACAATGTCTTGTGGAGTTTATAAGATAAGTTTATAAGGTAGAGGAGGGAATAAGTGTAGTCAGGCTGTTGTAAATTTCTTGTATTGAGAACATGGTAAAAGTATTGATTTAAAGTAGAGTGTAAGGGCTCCTGGGTGGCTCCGTCGGTTAAGCGTCCAGCTTCAGCTCGGGTCATGATCTCGCGGTCCGTGAGTTCGAGCCTCGCGTCGGACCCAGTGCTGACAGCTCAGAGCCTGGAGCCTGCTTCCGATTCTGTGTCTCCCTCTCTCTCTGCCCCTCCCCCGCTCATGCTCTGTCTCTCTCACTCCCAAAAATGAATAGATGTTAAAAAAATTTAAAAAAAAATAGAGTGTAAATAAGTTAAAGATTATCCAAGACAATCACTGAAATATTGCTGTTCATGGGTATAACTACAACGCTAAGAGGAGAGAAACTAGAATAATAAAAATACTTAAATAGTAAAAAACAGTGTGCTGGTGGCATAGAGTTAAACTAATAAGTTTGTAGGCAGCCTAAAGAATACAGAAAGAGATCTGAGCATTTATGGAAATATAATAAGGTTTATACAATGTTCTTTTCCAAAGCAATCTCCTGAAATGTCCACCATTTGCTTTTAGTTTTGTCATATAGAAATTTAAAATACACACCAACACCTCCCCCCCCCCCCCCCCCCCCCCCCCCCCCCCCCCCCCGCCGACACACACACATTCTGCATAGTTGAAGATGATTACTGGTCTCTCTTCTTTATTCTGATTTGTCTGGCCCTCGATTTTTTTTTTTTTTATCCTGTGATGTGGTTTCTCACACCTCTATCACCCCATTACTTCTGTCCCGGGCCCACTCCATTTTGCCAGTGTCTTTAAAAGAGTGCTTTCCAGAAGGGGGCACAACACTCTAGGGTAGTCTGGCTATTCCAGAATGGTATGGATTCTGATAAATTCATGTTTGTTAGGGATTTCAGGGAGACTCTCCTTATTTTTTAAAAATGTTTTATTTATTTTTGAGAGAGAGAGAGACAGTGTGAGCGGGGGAGGGGCAGAGAGGGAGGGAGACACAGAATCCAAAGCAGGCTCCAAGGCTCTGAGCTGTCAGCACAGAGCCCGACGCGGGGCTCGAACTCACCAACCGCGAGATCATGACCCGAGCCGAAGTCAGACGCTTAACCGACTGAGCCACCCAGGCTCCCTGGGAGATTCTCCTTATTGATGTATACTGAGCTTAGAGGTAATGGAAATATCTATATTATTCCACACTTGAATCTATTCATCCTCTATTCCTATCCTGTAAGTTGACTTTATGAAGCCAAATTCAGGAAGTTTAGATACTCTTGATTATCTTTCTTCTCATTGGATCTGGGTCAGAATTCCAGCCTGGACTTCTCTTGGACCCCAAATCTGTCATTTGCTAACCCCGCCTGCCACATTGTTTACACTTGAAAAGTGTTCATTTCAAAATTATGGAGTAGGATAGGCTCAAAAGATCACATAATGTGAATTCTCTGACAGCTATACCCTGGAAAGGGTCAGCTAAAGAAAGTCCTTAAAGTCCATTATAGACAGAAGAAGTTCTCATGTGTCACAGTGTGCTTAGAGGCGAGTTACTGACACGGAGTGGTGAGCAAAACACGTGGAAATGTCCTGAGGCCACTGTTGACCTCATCAAGTGACCTACCTCCTCTATTCTTCTAGCTTCTGAGTACAACAAGCCGTTTCAAAGGCAGTTTTACAATCCGTTTCCTCTTCCCTCTCACTCTTTACTCCTGGAAAATTCCTGCTCGTCTTTCGAGAACCCGTTCAGACATCGCTTTCTCTCTGTCGTGTCTTTGACTCTCCACCCTTCCCCTCTACTCCTATCGCAGGGATAAATAACAGCTTGCTCACTTGTGTGCCTCTAACTTAATATTCATCCTGACATGTCGCGGTCAATGGTTGATGGGTCTGACTCTCTCGTGTGTGCACCTCTTGAGAACACAACTCGGGTCTGACTTGTTTTGTTTTCCCAGTAGCTTGCACAGGGCTTGGCCCAGAAGAGGTGCTCAGGAAATATTTATTAAGTTTGTAAAAAGTACCTTCTGTGTACCCCTCAAATTAAAGCAGACCTACCTATGGGGCCAAGAATGTAAACTTCAGCTGTTTGGATTGTTGACATATCAAAAACCGAACAAGTGCCCTACCAATTCTCCTATTGCTGTGTTCTGAACAGGATTTCCAAACTCCTTGCTATCTTTTTTCATAATTGATTAATTGAAAGGCTGGCCTCAGAGTATTTGGTCACGGTGTGAGGGACCCAGCATTCTGCTCAAATAGAGAAGAGGATTGAAATCCTTTAACCATTGGATAAAGGGTCCCAAAGGAAGAGTGACATAGACGTCGCTGAAAGATACACGTCACAGGAAGGAGATTGACCTATTATGTCTAATAGGAAAAGGTAGCTGACCTCAGTTGGATGTATTCACCTCTGATTATAAAACCCTCACCATGCATGTGTGAGTGTGTATTTGGGGGTAGGAAACTGGGAGGAAAAGGGAAGAGGCGGCCTTAAAGAAAAGCCACAGGTAGCAATGAAAACCTGCTACAACAAAGTATGCAGTAAATATTTACTGATTGATTGAATGAATGGATGAGAGGGTGAGTGTTTGGCTGTGGGTTCAACAGGGAAATCTACTTTGGGTGATGGAGAATAAAAGAATTCTAGATTCTAGATTATTGGTATTAATAAAGAAATTAGAAAAAGAAGAGGAAGGATTTAAAATAAGAGGTCAAGGGGCGCCTGGGTGGCTCAGTCGGTTGAGCGTCCGACTTCAGCTCAGGTCACCATCTCGCGGGTCACGAGTTCGAGCCCCGCGTCGGGCTCTGTGCTGACAGCTCGGAGCCTGGAGCCTGCTTCGGATTCTGTGGGTTCCTCTTTCTCTGCCCCTCCCCTGTTCTCTCTCTCTCTCTCTCAAAAATAAAAAAGAAATTAATAAAATAAAAGAAAAGAAGTAAAAGGTGACCCAAAAAATGAGAAAGAAAGGGTAAAAGAGGATACTCAGTGGTTAGAAACCTTTGGGTTTTAAACACATGGACTCATGGCATGATCTGAGATATTGGAAGATCCATCTAACTTTACCTATAACAAAATTGTGTTTAATAAATAGCTATAGATGAGGCCATGCATTAGGAAAAAGAGTTTTTCATTCATTCAATGACAATTTTATAAGTTAGGTATCTACTACTGTACCAATAAGGTCACGTGTCTCCAACCCATACAGTTGGCTGCTCTTTATACAGGACCAGTGATTTCATTTATGATGCATTTGGGTACAGAATTAGAAAAACTGAAGTGATTGTTTTCTGAGGAAAGAATTCCTATTAAGCATATACTTAGCGTTTAAACACTGCATCCACAGAGTGGCTCAGACAATGTCACCTTGGCTTGATTGGATCCATTGGCCAGTTAATCAGAAAATAGCTCTGGTGTGGGCAGGTGCTCTGTGAAGCGACCATGACATATCCCATAAAATTCTGGGGCCCCTGGGTGGCTCAGTTGGTTAACCGTCCGACTTCGCCTCAGGTCATGATCTCACGGTTTGTGGGTTCGAGCCCCGCGTCGGGCTCTGTGCTGAAGGCTCGGAGCCCGGAGCCTGCTTCGGATTCTGTGTCTCCCGGGCTCTCTGCCTCTCCCCTGCTTGCTCTCTTTCTCTCTCTCTCTCAAAAATAAAAAAAATAAACCTTAAAAAAATTTTTTTAATCATACAATTCTGAAAGCCTTTCCACCAGCTGGTTATTTAAATTTATACTCTTTTAAAGAGTATATGAATTTCAACTAAGAATAAATGTAAATAGAATAAGATATTAATGAAATGGATCCTGATTATAAGAACAAATGAAACTTAGGCTGAAAAGTCAAACGAGGAAAAGAAAACTAGGACCAGGGGATTAACTTAAGAAAATAAATAAGTTTCATGAGAAACTGATTTTGTATATAGAGCCCAGATTAGATCAGAAAATGCTTCGGAATATTTAGAATCAAGGCAACAAAGGTATATATACCAAGATGCAATGCGCAGGTAATCAGGGTTCTTATGCATTCTCCCTGAACTAAACACATACTACTGTGGTTTCTCACTGCAGGCTTCTTTTCTTTTCTTTATTTTTTTAAGTGCTTTGAACGATCAACACCTACTTCTAAAAGCTCCACGATTCGCCTGCTTCCGCTTTTTATGCCTTCCACATTCATCTGCAGCGTCCCGGAAAGCCTTCATGCCAGCCGCCCCACTCCCAATTCCGTTTCTCATCTTCTAGAACCAATCTTGCATCTAGAGTAAATTTCAAAAGCTCAGTGTGTGAGCTCTGCCTTCTCTGCGTGCCTGGCTTTGACATCTGGCCTCTTGCCTAATTGACATCTCTTTTTGTTCAAGCTCCACAGCTGAGGTCTCTGCTTTGGTTCTTGCACTGAAATCTTATTTGACTCCCCTTGCCCTTGGGAACTCGAGTGTTACCTTGCTTTCCATGGTTCCCTTGAATCTTGGCCCCGCAATCTTATTTTGTGATGGATTTTCACTTGCCTGCCTTGTCCTCCCATTTACAGACTGAATCCCACAATGCTTCCCGTACTCACTTGGCCAAGCTTCTTCCTATGGCCTCCTGCTGGGTATTTACGGGCACTATAAACTCCAATAAGTGTAGGTATACGAGGAAGAGGCAATTTTTGGAGGCAATTAGTTTAGATGTTATTCTCAACTAAAGTTATGCGTTAAAATCACCTGGGGAGCTTTTGGACATAAATAATTGGCCTCAGCCCGTATTTAAGCTTAAAATACTTATGGATGATTATGATGGTACCCATAGGTAGAATAACACAAGACTAGAATCTTCATTAAGAAGCTCCTTCTTTGACTTTTGTCTCTTTGCATTTTTTCCTTTCTTTCCGTTCTTCCTTCCTTCCCCCCTTCTTTAAACTGCTGGATATAGAGTGCCTGACATATACTAGGAACTCAAAAACTAACTACTCACCGACTGATCACCCAGAAGATGGCAGCTGAGTGGAAAGACCAAGAATTCCAAGGGTTCTAGGTGTGGCAGATCTTGACGGAAATGTGGTTCCATTTTCTATAGCAGTTGTTCTCAAATTATCTGGTCGTTAGGACACATTTGCATTGCCAAAAATCGAACTCCGAAGAGCCTTGGCTTATGCGTGTCAATATCTATTGATATTTACCATATTAGAAATTAAAACAAAAATTCAAAATGTGACAATACACTTAGATACATCCCACTAGTCATCACAGTGATGGCATCATGACTCATCACGTAGCCTCCATCAAATGCCAGTGTATATTCACAAGAGACTGAGAGAGAAAAAGGCAAATAACACCTTAGTTTTGTTATAAAGATAGTTTCCACCTCATGGATCCCCTGACAGGGTTTCAGGGACCCCTGAGTTCCCCCAGATTACCCTTTGAGAGCTGCCGCTGTCTAAGGGTAAAAACTGATGGGAGAAGTAATTCTTGGAAGAACAGTGGGAAACGAAGGGAGTACATTGGAGTCCCAAAAGCAGGCATCTGGGATAAGGTCGAAGCCAAAGCACAGAAAACAGATCTGGGGACTCGCCCAAAGACTTCCTGTGGCTGAGATAAGATTGAGTAGGTAGAGATAAGTAGGTAGAGACAAGTATGAGTAGGTAGGCAGAAGTTGAAAGTAATTCTGTTTGCTAGCAAATATATCTAAGTAATACCTGAGCATTTGTCTTCGTCTTACGTACCATTTGCATTTAAGGAGCCATTTGTTTAAAAAACAAAATAAAACAAAACAAAACAAGACAACAGGCCCCAAATGGAGTCATTTATGCTAGGTGCTAAACCCCATGGCACCAAACTGAGACGTGATTTCATTACAGTTTCGGCTCTCCCAAAATGACCTTGGGAAAAGAAAACAAAAGCATGCTTTTCTTGGTCTAGTATGACTTCCTTGTTCCCATTCCCCTCTGCCTATAAAAGTCACTTTGTACAGCTCCTTGGAGCTCCTTTTGATCTGCTAGAGTCCATGAGGCCCAATTCATCAATCGTTGAATAGAGCCCATAAGATCTTTAAAATGTACCCAGTTGGATTTTGATCTTTAGCAACGCTGATTCAGTATATGATGTTTCGAATTGTGAAAAAATTATGTGGCAAGCATAGAGTTGGCTATGCTCTCAAAATTCTTCTTTCCTCTGCGACTCATACCTAAAAATAGCTTAGTCGGACCTAGACAGAGTCCCTGGATCGGTGCCTATCTCTCCCTAATCTGGAGCATTGGTTCTCAAACTTCGGTGGGCATGAGAATTACCTGGAATGCGTGTGGAGATGCACATGTTACAATTTGGAATGCCCATGCTTGACACACCTTAAGAGTCACTCCAGGTGTTTCTGACCAGGCAGAAGACATTTTGAGAAAGGGTGCCTCGTACTAGACAAACCTGGCCCTCGTGCGGTGGCCTTACCTAGGTGCCTAGGGGGAGGTGTAAGGTGCCTCATGGATTTTGGTCTCGCGCACCCCTACCTAATTGCGTCAGAGGATAATCACATCCCTCCATCACAGAGTTTGGGTTTGGGTTTGAAAACACTTGGTTTCTTCACGAGGAAAATGAACTCCTTCCTCTGAGACACCCTCTTTGTTAGGTACCTCCAGTCAACGTTGAGCTTAACCGGAAGGAGCCGAAGCAGTGGGGCATCTGGGGCTCCTGGTTGAGGTGGGAACGGCCAGTGTGGGACAGCACATGCTGTTTATTCTTCAAGAGGAAGGAGACAGGAGGCGGGTTTTACTGGTGCCAAGTAACTGAATGCTAAGGAAGACTGGCGTTTGGGTTAGGAGGGTTGAGATCATTGTAGACTTTGCCATTCCTTCGAGTCAAGTTTACTTGGTTGTCAAAGAGGGTGGTCAACTCAACTTGTCCCCTTTTTACCCACAATTCCAGAACAAATGCTCCCGATTGAAAAAAAAAAGCCTACCAAACACACAAGGGAGGTGCCTGTACGGTTCCGGTGGGTGAGGACTTTCCTGGCGGCTTGCCCTTTGCTGATGAGGAGGGAGGTTTTCTTTCCAGTCACCGTGGGATGCAGCAGACTTCCTCGGTTGACACCCACAGACGAGTAACATTTTCATAAAAAGAACATGATTTTGCATCTCCTTCGCTTGACAGAAATTTAGCAGCCAGGGGAATTGTTTTAATGGCCACATTCTTGATGTTCGCGTTCAGCAGATCAAGGTGGCTGAGATCTCATTTGTGACCCTGGCCAGTTGTTGCAAACGACGGTGGGACACCGCGTGACGACAGCGAGAGTTGACGCAGAAGCGAGGCAGTAGGGAAGGCAGGTGGAAGGAGTAGGGTCGAGTTGGGGAGGGGAGGAGAGAGGACAAGAGGGCGGGGGAGGGAGGTCCAAGGACCTCTTGTCCCCACTCTGCTGTTCATAGCACCGTGAGACTAGCGTCCAGCAGATTGTGAATCTCAAAAGCACGGGACATTTTTATCCGCAATCTCTTCGACTAAGAGCCAATTGCCTATCGCAAAAGGCAGAGAAAAAACAATGTTTGCCCTTTCTCTAATGAAGATTACAGGTCCTATCGCACAGAGGGGTTGTGGAGTACAGTTTGGGCCTTCTGTCCATTGCTCTGTCAAGGCTGAGCAGGTATGCTTTTGCCCAAAGCCCGCCCCCTTCCCCCCCCCCCCCATTGGGAACATGCCTCTCGGTGATCCCTCACTTACCAATGACAATAGCAGAGGTTTGCTCTGGCGAACCTTTCTTTTCAGAAATGCCAAGAGCCAGTTCGTAGAGTAGCTTTAGAATGAGTCTCTGAGTCTGAGGATGAGTCTCTCAGAAGAGAGTCTCTCTCTTCTGCAGTTGTAGAAATGACACGGATGGCAAGGGGTTAAGATGATCGTGGGGCCTTTCTCCACCTCCGCCCCCATGGCCACCACATAAGTCACGTCCGGCTTCGGAGAAGAGCCACAGATTTCGACCTGGGTCAAAACCTCATTTTTAAGACCGCAACGAGGCCCTCAGCTCAGCTAACCGGCTTTATTCTCTCTAGGCCTTAGCTATCTCCGTTGTGAGCTGGGGCTGTTGCCTGGACCATCTTGTGTCATCGGTGCTTGGGAGAATCACGTGACAGAGTGATTATTTATTTATTTATTTATTTTTAACGTTTATTTATTCTTGAGACAGACAGAGCATGAGCGGGGGAGGGGCAGAGACAGAGGGAGACACAGAATCGGAAACAGGCTCCAGGCTCTGAGCTGTCAGCACAGAGCCCGCCGCGGGGCTCGAACTCACAGACCGCAAGATCGTGACCTGAGCCGAAGTTGGACGCTTAACCGACTGGGCCACCCAGGCGCCCCTGTACTTTGTTTTTAGACCCTTGTTAACCAAAGGCAAAGGGGCCAGGGGACCTGGATGAGGGAGAAAGGAACTCGACCCGCTTGCGTTTTCAGACTTCTGCAACCGCTGGGGGTGGTTGGGTTGCTCTGATCGCTGTTAAAGCTGAGAATGCTTAGGAGACCCTGAAGGAAAGAATATTGTCGTCAACCACACTCTATTTATTTATTTATTTATTTATTTATTTATTTATTTTTTAATATATGAAATTTACTGTCAAATTGGTTTCCATACAACACCCAGTGCTCATCCCAAAAGGTGCCCTCCTCAATACCCATCGCCCACCCTGCCCTCCCTCCCACCCCCCATCAACCCTCAGTTTGTTCTCAGTTTTTAACAGTCTCTTATGCTTTGGCTCTCTCCCACTCTAACCTCTTTTTTTTTTTTTTCCTTCCCCTCCCCCATGGGTTTCTGTTACGTTTCTCAGGATCCACATAAGAGTGAAACCATATGGTATCTGTCTTTCTCTGTATGGCTTATTTCACTTAGCATCACACTCTCCAGTTCCATCCACGTTGTTACAAAGGGCCATGTTTCGTTCTTTCTCATTGCCATGTAGTACTCCATTGTGTATATAAACCACAATTTCTTTATCCATTCGTCAGTTGATGGACATTTAGGCTCTTTCCATAATTTGGCTATTGTTGAAAGCGCTGCTATAAACATTGGGGTACAAGTGCCCCTATGGATCAGTACTCCTGTATCCCTTGGATAAATTCCTAGCAGTGCTATTGCTGGGTCATAGGGTAGGTCTATTTTTAATTTTCTGAGGAACCTCCACACTGCTTTCCAGAGCGGCTGCACCAATTTGCATTCCCACCAACAGTGCAAGAGGGTTCCCGTTTCTCCACATCCTCTCCAGCATCTATAGTCTCCTGATTTGTTCATTTTGGCCACTCTGACTGGCGTGAGGTGGTATCTGAGTGAACCACACTCTATTTAAAAACTAGGGGCCCCGGGGGGCCTGCGTGGCTCCGTCAGTTAAGCGTCCAACTTCAACTCAGGTCGTGATCTCGCGGCTCGTGAGTTCCAGCCCCGCGTCGGGCTCCGTGCTGACAGCTCGCAGCCTGGAGCCTGCTTTGGATTCTGTGTCTCCCCCGCCCCCCTCTCTGCCCCTCCCCTACTCATGCTCTCTCTCTCACAAATAAATAAACATGAAAAATTAAAAAATAAATAACAAATACAAGCTAGGGGCTCTGACACTGTGTCTGAGTGTCTTCTTCAGATTGGTGTTATTGGTTATAGGCAGGCCAAGGCTATGCTGAATCCAAGTTAGTTAGCATAGAGTGCTATAATGATTTCAGGAGTAGATTCGGGTGATTCATCCCCATATAACACCCAGTGCTCATCCCAATGTCCTCCCTAATGTCCCTTCCCATTTAGCCCATCCCCCCCCCCCACAACCCCTCCGGCAACCCTCAGTTTGCTCTCTGCATTTAAGAATCTCTTCTGTTTTGTCCCCCTCCTTGTTTTTATATTATTTTTGCTTCCCTTCCCTTATGTTCATCTGTTTTATATCTTAAATTCCTCATATGAGTGAAGTCATATGATATTTTTCTTTCTCTGACTGGCTAATTTTGCTTACCATAATAGCCTCTAGTTCTATCCACGTAGCTGCAAATGGCAAGATTTCATTCTTTTTTATTGCCTATATATATATATATATATACACACAATATATGTATATATATACAATATATTGTATATATATATAAATATATGTGTATATATATACAATATATGTATATATATACACAATATATTGTATATATATACACAATATATGTGTATATATATATATACAATATATTGTATATATATATATACAATATACAATACAATATATTGTATATATATATATACAACATCTTCTTTATCCATTCATCTGTCAATGGACATTTGGGCTCTTTCCATACTATTGGCTATTGTCGATAGCACTGTTATAAACATGGGGGTGCATGCGCTCCTTCGAAACAGCACACCTGTAGCCCTTGGATAAACACCTAGTAGTGCCATTGCTGGGTCGTAGGGTAGTTCTATTTTTAATTTTTGGAGGAACCTCCACACTGTTTTCCAGAATGGCCGCACCAGTTTGCATTCCCCCCAGCAGTGCAAAAGAGACCCTCTTTCTCTGCATCCTCGCCAACATCTGGTGTTGCCTGAGTTGTTGGTGTTAGCCATTCTGACAGGTGTGAGGTGACATCTCATTGGGGTTTTGATTTGTATTTCCCTGATGATGAGCGATGTTGAGCATTTTTTTGCGTCTGTTAGCCATATGGATGTCTTCTTTGGAGAAGTGTCTATTCGTGTCTTTTGCCCATTTCTTCACTGGATTCTTTGTTTTTTGGGTGTTGAGTTTGATAAGTTCTTTATAGATTTTGGATACTAATCCTTTATCTGATATGTCATTTGCAAATATCTTCTCCCATTCCGTCGGTTGCCTTTTCGTTTTGCTGATTGTTTCCTTCGCCGTGCAGAACTTTTTTCTTTTGATGAGGTCCCAATAGTGCATTTTTGCTTTTGTTTCCCTTGCCTCTGGAGACGTGTTGAGTAAGAAGTTGCTGCAGCCAAGATCGAAGAGGTTTTTGCCTGCTTTCTCCTCGAGGATTTTGATGGCTTCTTTTCTTACGTTCAGGTCTTTCATCTATTTTGAGTTTATTTTTGTGTCTGGTGTAAGAAAGTGGTCCAGGTTCATTCTTCTGCAGGTCGCTGTCCAGGTTTCCCAGCACCACTTGCTGAAGAGACTGTCTTTATTCCATTGGATATTCTTTCCTGCTTTGTCAAAGATTAGTTGGCCATACGTTTGCGGGTCCATTTCTGGGTTCTCTATTCTGTTCCAGTGATCTGAGACTCTGTTTTTGTTCCGGGTGATTTCCTTTTCTTCTTTCCTTTTTTTTAAAAATTTGTGATCCTGGGTAGGATCACAAATTAACTTTTTTAATCGAAGTATAGTTGACATACAAAGTTATATTAGTTTCAGGTGTACAACATAGTGATTTGACAATTCACCATCAGTCACCATACAGCATTATTACCCTATTATTGACTATGTTCCCTATGCTATACTTTTCATCCCCATGATTTATTTATTTTACAACTGGAAGTTTGTACCTCTTAATCCCCTTCACTATTTTTGCCCATCCCCCACCATCATTCCCTCGGGCAACCACCGGTTTGTTCTCTGTATTATGAGTCTATTTCTGTTTTGTCTGTTCATTCATGTGTTTTATTTTTTAGTTTCTATAGGTGATTTTCAAGTTGCTATTTCATAATCATGCACTGGGTTCTTCTCTGCTTACATCTGTTTCTCTTTGAGTTCAAGTCACTGTGTGGCCTAACGGAGAGAGCACTGGACTGGGAGGCAAAAAAGTTTTTGCTTTATTTTGCCTTATTCAGGTCACTTAACTTCTCTGAACCTGAGTTTCCTCTTTCCCAAATGGGGTTCTTAGGCTGCGTATTTTCTAACATTCTTTCTAGCTCTACTATTCTCTGATTTTATGACTTTGAGGAGGAAAGGGTAGCCGAAAGGAGCCAGAACTGGGAAGAAGCTCACATAGGGGGCAGCGCACCATTGAATGTCTGTGTCACTTAGAAATCGTGCTCACAAGACGTGATTGCAATCCAGCGGCATCCAACCCACACTTATTGGTCTTTAGTCTTTTTTTAATGCTTATTTTTCAGAGAGAGACAGAGTGCAAGTTGGGGAGGGGCAGAGAGAGAAGGAGACCCAGAATCCGAAGCAGGCTCCAGGCTCCGAGCTGTCACCACAGAGACCCACGCGGGTCTAGAACTCATGAACTGTGAGATCATGCCCCGAGCCCAAGTTGGGCAGTGATGGGGTGGGGGCGGGGGGAGTCAGGTGGTTCGTCTCCTTTCCACACATCTCCTGCCGGAAGCTTTCCTTGACGACAGTAATTCCTGTTGCTTTCTCTTTTCCAAAGTTTCTTTCGTGCCAATGGCCCGTAGTGTGTGACTCAGAATCGATTGTATTGGCATGGGAACAATGATATATCTCATCTAACATATTAAAGGGGGGTCAAAAGGTACAAACTTCCAGTTATAAAATAAACAAGTTATGGCGATGTAATGTATCGCACGGTGCTTATAGTTAATAATACTATCTCGCGTATTTGGACGTTGCTGAGAGTAAATCTGAAAAGTTCTCATCACTAGAAAAAAATGTATACCCTGTATGACGATAGATGTTAACTAGATTTACTGTGGTGATCATTTCACAATACATACAAATATCAAATCATTATATTGTACACCTGAAACTAAGATAACGTTATTTCTCGATTTCACCTCCATAACAAATATTTGATGTAATACTGACTTCTTCTACATGCCGTCCCATTTGACCGAGTCTTATCTTTCAAAATATACCTAGAATATCCCACTGGTAGAGAGTGTGTGTGGAGGGACGGGGGGTAGCGGTGGGGGGGGGGGAGAGTGTTTTCCTTGTCTCTACAGGTGCTACAGAATAGACTGCTTAAAAACCTTTCCATTAATTCTTATCAATTGACGGAATACTAATTGTTGTCCAACAATTATTTCACGAAGGTCTGGTAGAGTGAATGGAGGGACCGCCAAGGAAATATTCTGGAGTTTGGTAATTTGGGACCCGCCTTTCATGGCAAAGGAAAGAGTTACCTCCTTACTTTTGTTCTTTTCTGACCACCACTGGCAGAGGTGCGTCTTCGGTCCCCTTTTCCAAGGGGTAACCAGAGAAACAAACCTGGCTTCACTCTTGACGAAGCCTGGAATATGAAGGTTCGTGCTGGAGTTGTGAATGGCTTTTACCGACAGCTGACCCAGCACCTACCTATCCAGGGACCAGCCTCTGCCCGCTCAAGACCTTGCCCTACAACTGCATCCACATTTCACTTTGCAAGGACCCTGACAGTTGCTGCCTTCCTTCGTTTATCTAGGAATGGATTGGGCCTTGGGTCACTGCTCACCTCTTTGTTCATGTGTTTCTTGTGTTCCTCAAAATTAAACAACAACAGCAAAAATCTGATCAAACAAGCTCGGTTAACATGATGTCTTTTACCTTTTTTTTTTTTTTTTGGCATATGGAAACATTTTCAGAAGGACACGTTACAAAATCAGAACTCTAACCCAAGGCTGCCTTTCACCTGGACGGCTCGGTTCTGAAGAAGAGGGTAGAAGAAAAATCCAGGAAGGAGTTTGGAAAATTTTTATCTGGCATCATTTTAATGGAACTGGAGGGGCAGAGGAGGCAATCGTGAGAACATAACAGCCAACTGAATTTGCAGATGGTCCTAAAAAAGAAGTGCTTTCAAATGCCAATGCATACTCATTCTTCCGAAGCAGAATCTGATGGTTGTGTCTGGTTTGTTTGTTTTTAAATCAACAGTGCATCAATCAGATAAGGAGAATTTGCACAGTGGGCTCATCCCCTTTGGCCACGCCACTCTTCTGTGCCCTGCTGTCTTAGGAAACTGACCTGTAGGGACCGTATGGTCTCCCTTGCGCTCTGGTTCCCCGTGGGTTTGTCCGATGGGAAGTACCAGCAGGAAACTGGAAGGATGACTTCAGTTAGCTACCCCCCCCCCCACAACTCTTCGCCTGCAGGCTTGTGGAGGCTGGCCGTATCCCCCTCCTGAAGGTCACAGCCCTCCCCACATAGCTCTCTCCGTGGCCAGGTTCTGAGACATGCATCTTCGTCTCACACTCTCAGGACTAGGGGTGCCACTAACATTTCACTATAACCTGCCCCTTCTGAGGTCCTACCCACGTGTGAGCTCCCTACGCCCTGACCTCGTCTGGGTAAAAAGTCCCTTTATTAAAATCTCCTTAAATTACCCAGTGTGAGTATTTCGCCAAGTCCTGGCCAATGTACGCTGGGAAATGAGAATGAGAATAATGATGACAGTGTATAAAACACCATCCCTCCCTTCAGGAAGCTTATAGTCTCATGTCGTGAAGTTACCATTGTGGGAATATACATTAGCACACACAACATCCACTGATTCCGGAGAGAGATGCTACAGAGTAGTGAGGGTTTTTTTTTTTTTTCTCCTTTTCTTTTTTATTATTTAACAGCTTTATCGAGGTATTAGTGAGATGCAAATAAAACGCTCATATTCAAAGTGTATAGCTTAGGGGCGCCTGGGTGGCTCAGTGGGTTAAGCGTCCGACTTCGGCTCAGGTCATGATCTCACGGTCCGTGAGTTCGAGCCCCGCGTGGGCTCTGTGCTGACAGCCTGGAGCCTGTTTCGGATTCTGTGTCTCCCTCTCTCTCTGACCCTCCCCTGTTCATGCTCTGTCTCTCTCTGTCTCAAAAATAAATAAACGTTAAAAAAAATTAAAAAAAAATAAAGTGTATAGCTTAACAGGTTCTGACGTACGATAATATACCCATGACACCATCAATAATAGCATCTAACCTCATCAAAATAAGAAACATATCTATCACCCCCCCAACCGTTTCTCCACGTCCTTTTGCAATCTCGCCTTCCTGCCAAACCCTCCCCTCACAAACACCTATCCCCACGTACCTATATTTTGTTACTATAGATTCATCTTCGCCTCCTAGAATTTTGCATAACCAGAATCAGAAAGGACCACGTGCTCATTCTTTTTCCGTTTATTTTCAAGAGTTTTACTTCTGTTTCTTTTCTTTTCCGGGGTTCTTTTCCGTTTGTAATCACTTAGCCTCATTATTCCGAAATTCATTCATGTTGCAGTGTGCCTCAATAATTCATGACTTGGTTTCTGAGTCACACTCCATTGTGCGCACATATCACAGTTTATTTATCCCTTTACCTGTTGATAAGCCATCAGAGCTGTAGCCAATTCTCGACTATGACAAATAAAGCTGCTATACGCATTTTGGTACCAGTCTTTGTAGGGACACATGCTTTCATTTTGCTTGGGTAAATACCTAAAGGTTAACAGCTCCATCACATGGCGGGTGGCTGTTGAACTTTTTCAGAAACTGCCACATTCTTCCGAAGTGGTTTTATATTTCCACAACAGCGCATGGGAGTTTCGGTTTCTCCGCTTCCTCGCCAAACACATGCTGTGGTGAGTCTTTTTAAGGTGATTCATTTGAATAGATGTATAGCGGTAGCTCGTTGCCGTTCTGATTTGTGTTGCCCTAACGACGAATACTGTTGAGCATCTTTTTGCGTGCTCATTTGCTATCTGCATATCTTCCTGAAGTGCCTGTTCAAATCTTCTGCCTAATTTTTTTTTTTTTATTGAGTCTTTTTGAAAACCACCGAGCATCGGGGCGCCTGGGTGGCTCAGTCCATTGAGCGCCCGACTTTGGCCCGGGTCATGATCTTGCGATTCACAAGTTCGAGCCCCCCGTCGGGCTCTGTGCTGACAGCTCACAGCCTGGAACCTGCTTCACATTCTGTGTCTCCCACTCTCTCTGCCCCTCCTCATTCTCTCTCTCTCTCTCTCTCTCTCTGTCTCTCAAAAATAAATAAAAACATTAAAATAAATAAATAAATACTATTGAGCAATGAGAGCTCTTTTTTTTTAAATTTCTAGGTTATTTTTATTTTATTTTAATTTGAATTCCAGCAGGTTAACAGCTAGTGTTAAATTAATTTCAGGTGTATAATATAGTGATTCAACAATTCTACGTATTACTCAATGCTCATCAAGATAAATGTATTCCATCCCCTTCACTTATTTCACCCATTTCCCCACCCACTTCCCCTCTGTTTGTTCTGTATGGTTGGGTCTGTTTTATGGTTTGTCTCTTTTTTCCTTTGTTTATTTGTTTGGTTTCTTAACTTCCACATATGAGGGAAACCATATGGTATTTGTCTTTATGCCTTATTTTGCCTAGCTTTATACTCTCTAGATCCATCCATGTTGTTGTAAATGGCAAGATTTCATTCTTTTTTGTGGCTGAAAAATATTCCATTGTCTGTACCACATCTTTATCCATTTGTGTATCGACTGCGTCCATAATTTGACTATCGTAAATAATACTGCGATAAACATCAGCATGCATATATCTTTTTCAATTAGTGTTTTCATATTCTTTGGGTAAATACCCAGTAGTGTGATTTACTGGCTTAAGTTTTTGAAGAAACTCCATACTGTCTTCCACAGTGACTATTGCGACAAATGGCGCTGGGAAAACTGGACAGCTACATGCAAAACAGTGAAACTGGGCCACTTTTTTACACCATAGACAAAAAGAAACTCAAGATGGATTAAGTTCCTAAAGTGTGAGACCTGAAACTATAAAGAACTTCCCGAACTCAACACTTGAAAAACAAACAATCCAGTGAAGAAATGGGCAGAAGACATGAATAGACACTTTTCCAAAGAAGACATCCAGATGGCCAACAGACACATGAAAAGATGCTCAGCATCACTCATCATCAGGGAAATACAAGTCAAAATCACGTTGAGATACCACCTCACACTGGTCAGAGGGGCTAAAATTAACAACTCAAGAAACAACAGATGCTGCCAAGGATGTGGAGAAATGGGAACCCTCTTGCACTGCTGGTGGGAATGCAAACTGGTGCAACCGCTCTGGAAAACAGTGTGGAGGTTCCTCAAAAAATTAAAAATAGAACTACTTTATGACCCAACAATAGCACTACGAGGAATTTATCCAAAGGATACAGGAGTGCTGATGCATAGGAGCCCATGTACCCCAGAGCTTATAACAGCACTTTCAACAATAGCCAAATTATGGAAAGAGCCCAAATGTCCATCAACTGATGAATGGATAAAGACATGGTTTATATATACAATGGAATACTACTTGGCAATGAGAAGGAAGGAAATCTTGCCATTCGCAACAACGTGGATGGGACTGGAGGGTATTCTGCTAAATGAAATAAGTCAGTCAGAAAAAGACAGATATCATATGTTTTCACTCATATGGGGAACTTGAGAAACTTCACAGAAGACCATGGGGGGGAAGGGAAGGGGGAAAAATAGTTCAACAGAGAGAGAGGCAAACCATAAGAGACTCTTAAATACAGAGAACAAACTGAGGGTTGATGGGGGGGCAGGGGGAGGGGGAAAATGGGTGATGGGCATTGAGGAGGGCGCTTGTTGGGATGAGCACTGGGTGTTGTATGTAAGCGATGAATCATGGGAATCTGCTCCCAAAGCCAAGAGCACGCTGTATTGCACTGTATGTTAGCTAACCTGACAATAAATTATATTACAAAAAAAAAAAAAAAAAGAATGCCGTCTGAAAAGAAAAATCCTAGAAGAGAGTACAGGCAGTAATTTCTCTGACATCAGCCGTAACAACATCTTTCTTGATATGTCTCATGAGGCAAGGGAAACAAAAGCAAAAATAAACTATTGGGACCACATCAGAATAAAAAGCTTCAGCACCGTGAAGGAAAACAGTCAACAACACTGAAAGACAACCTACCAAATGGGAGAACATATTTTCAAATGACTTATCTGATAAAAGGTTAGTATCCAAAACATACAAAGAGCATTGAGAGTTCTTTACACATTCTGGATAGAAATTCGTGTGTGTGTGCTTGTGTGTGTGTGTATGTGTGTGTGTGTGTGTGTGTGTGTGTACATATATAGCATACATATGACATATATGTGATTTGCTCACAGTATACATCTTGTCGTTTCATGCTCTTTAACAGTATCTTTATATGAGCAGAAATCTTAACCTTGATTATGTTCCACATATCAATTTTTTTCTTTCATGAATCATTCATTAGTGTCTCATCTAACATGTCGTTGCCAAATTCAAGGTCATGGAGGCAGTCTGCTAAATTTGTTTTCCAGAAATTTTATGGTTTTAAGCTTTACATTTAGGTCTATGATTTATGTTGAATTAATTCTTATATATGATATTTGTATGGAAGGGTTTTCTTGGCATATGAATATCCAATATAGATATCCAAGTATTCCAGCGCTATTTGTTGAAAAGATGATCTTTTCTCCACTGAATTGCTTTAGCGCTTGAAAAAATTGACCACAGATGGGTGGGTCTATTTTAGTCTCTATTCTGTTCCTATTTGTATTGTCTTGACACAAATGCCATACTGTATTGATTACTCTAACTTTATAGTATGTCTTGAAGTAAAATAGTGTAAACCTCCCATGCTTTTAGCTCCCTTTTAAGCTTATTTTGGCTATTTTAGGTTCTTTGCGTGTACTTACGAATTTTAGAATCAAATTGTCAATTTTTACAAAAAGCCTGCAGAAATTTGCCACGGGATTGTATTAAATCCATAGTCCCATTAGGGGAGAATTGATATCTTGACAATATTTAGTCTTCCAATCCATAAACACAGTAGATTGTTCCCCTTCTTTGGGTCTTCTTCAAGTTTTCTTACCAATATTTTGTAGTTTTTCATGCGTAGGCCTTTCATGTCTGTTGTTAGATTTTTTCCTAAATATTTCATATGTTTCAGTCCGTTATAAGTGGTGTTGTTTTTTTATTTCAATTTTTTATTGTTTCTAGTACTTAGTATATCAACAATACTTTGATTTTTACATGTTGATCTTTTATTCTACACCCTGGCTAAATTCACCTATTAGTTCTGATAAATTTATTATGTAGATTCCTTTAGGTCTTCTACATATATGATCATGTTTCAGATAAAGACAGTTTTACCTCTTGCTTTCCAATCTGGATGCTTTTATTTCTTTACCCTGCCGTATTGCTGTGGCTACAACTCCTATTACACAGTTGAATAGATGTGATATAAATGGGCATCCCTGTCCTGTTCCTAATCTTAAAAAGCATTCAATTTTTTACCATTTAGTATGATCTTAGCTGCAGGGTTTTTGTAGATGCCCTTTGTTAGGTTGAAGAATTTTCCTTCTATATCTAGTGTGCTGATTTTTTAAAAATATTTTAAAATTAAGAATGTGTATTGGATTTTGTCCAATGCCGTAGGACTATTCAAGGGATCACATATTTTTTTCTTTTTTGTTTGTTAATATGATGAATTGAGTTCATTGCTTTTTTTTTTTTTTAGTGTTTATTTATTTTTGAGAGAGAGAGACAGAGTGCAAGCAGGGGAGGGGCAGAGAGAGAGGGAGATACAGAATCTGAAGGAGGGTCCAGGTTCTGAGCGGTCAGCACAGAGCCTGACGCGGGGCTCAAACCCAAGAACCGTGAGATCATGACCCGAGCCAAAGTCGGAGCTTAACTGACTGAGCCACCCAGGCACCCCAAGTTCATTGCTTTTTAAAATGTTAGGCCAACTTTGCATTACTTTGACAAGCCCTGTTTTGTCCTTATATATAGTACATTTTGTTGGATTTGATTTGTTATATTTTGTTTTGAATTTGTGCATGAGGAATATTGTTTTGTGGTTTTCTCTTTTTTTGTAATGTCTGTCTGGTTTTGGTATCAGGGCAATTATGGCCTCACAGAATGAGCTGAGACATATTTGACTGTTTTCAATTTGAGGGAAGTGTTTGGGTGGAATTAGAGTTATTTCTTCATTAAATATTGGGTAGAATTCGCCAGAGAAGCTATCTGGGCCCAAAGTGTCTTGTGTAAGGTTTTTAACTACAAATTCAACTTCTTTAAGAGATACAGGGACATCTACATTGTCTCTTTCTTCTTAAATGATATTTTCAAGCAGTTTTTCAATGTTATCCAAGTTGTTGAATATCGTGGAATAAAACTGTTTATAAATTCCCTTAGTATCCTTTTAATATCTGTAGAATTTCTTGTGAGGTCTCTTATTTCATTCTGGTAATTGTAATATTGGTAATTGTGCCTTCTCTCTTTTTTCCTGCTCAGTATGGCTACGGTTTAATCAATTTCATTGATCTATTCAAAGAATTAGGTTTTGATTTCATTGATTTTTCTCTTATTTTTCTGTTTTCTGTTTCATTGATTTCCTCTCTAATATCTATTATTTACTTTCTCCAGTGCAATTTTGGTTTAATTGGCTCTTTTTTCTAGTTGTTTAAAGCGGAAGATAAGGTCACTGATGTCAGATCTTTCTTCTTTTTTCACGTTGGTGGTTAGTGCTATCTACTTTCCCCCAATTACTGCTGAATTGACATCTCACAGATTTTGATATGTTGTGCTTTTATTTTTAGTCAGTACAAAATAGTTTCTCGTTTCTCTTTTAATTTCTTCTTTGACCCATGGGTTATCCAGATGTGTGTTATTCAGTTTCCAAAATTTTAGGGATTTTCCAGAGATCTTTTCATTATTGATTCTACAGGAAATTCCACTGTGGTTAGAGGACATACTTTTTATGACTTAGATCCTTTAAAATTTATTGAGGCTTGTTTTATGGCCCCGAATATGGTCTATCTTGGTAAATATTCTGTGTGCATTTGAAAAGAATGTGTATTTGGCTGTTGTTGGGTACAGTGCTCTATAAATGTCAATTAGGTCAAGATGGCTGAAAATGTTGTTTAAATCTATATCCTTGCTGATTTGCTAGCTACTTACTCGACCAGTTATTTGGAGTGGGGAGGTTTAAATCTCTAACTGTGATTGTGCACATACCTTTTCCTTTCTGCAATTCTATTAACCTTACTTCATGCATTTTGAAGCTTGTTATTAGGGGCATACATGTTTCAGATGGTGGAGTCTTCTTCATGAATTGATTTCTTAATCATGAAGAAATGGCCTTCTTTATCCCTGATAGCATGCTTTGTTTGGAAATCTACTTTGTCTAGTATTAATATGGCCACTCCAGCTTTCTTTTGATTAGTGTCACCACAGTGTACCTTTTTCTACCTTTTATTTTAACTTATTTGCATCTTTGTACAAAGAATAGAGTTGGATGTTGCTTTTTTATTCAGTCTGACAACCTCTGCCTTTCTATGGAGGAATTCCTATCTTTTACACATCATCTAATTAGTAATATGGTTAGGTCTGAACCCACCATATTGTTATTTGTTTTCTAATGTCCTAATGTCTAATGTCTTTTCTTCCTTTCTCTTTACCTTCTTTCGGAGTAATTGACTTTGTTAATGCTTCCATTTTATGTCCATTGTCAACTTATTACTTATCTTAATAGTTGCTTTAGGATTGAGTTAACTTATTATTATAGTCTGCTTTCTTTTTTTGAGCGAGAGAGAGCGAGAGCATGAGTGGGGGAGGAGGAGAGGGAGACGGAGAGGGAGAGAGAATCTTAAACAGGCTCCGTTCGCAGTGTGAAGTCCAATGCAAGGCTCAAAGTCACGGCTGGGAGATCATGACGTGAGCCCAAACCAAGAGTTGGACATTTAACTGACTGAACCTCCCAGGCACTCCTATAGTCTACTCTCAAATGATATTATCCACTTCATACATAATAATATATTTTCATTTCTCCCCTCTTGGCCTTTGTGATATTGCCTTCATGCATTTTACTTATACGTGTATTATAAGTTCTGCCTTCCTCCATTATTTTTGTTTCAATAGTCATTTATCTTTTAAGGACATCTAAATGAGATCACGTATTTTCCACGTCACCATTTCCTGTGTTCTGTCTTCCGCTGTGTAGATCCATATTTCAACCTAGTATTATTTTCTTTTTGCCTTAAAGACTTCATGTAACATTTCTTGCAGTGCGAGTCTCCTGGTAATGAATGTTTTCAGCGTTTGTATCACTGTAAGTATCTGTATTTCAATTTTTTTCAAAGATATTTTTAATAGTTAGAGAATTGTAGGCTGATAGTTTTGGTTTTTCTTTCAGTGCTTTAAAAATATTGCTCCAGGTGGGTGATGGATTGGTTTTAATTGATTGATTAATTAAATTAATTAATTAAATTAATTAGATTAAAAATTAAATTAGATTAAATCTAAAAATTAGATTAAAAATTAAATAAAAAAATAATTTAATTAATTTAATTTAATTAATTTAATTAATCCAATCTGGATTGGTTTTAATTGATTGATTTCTCTCTTCGTCCTAGGTCTTATTTTCCTGCTTTGTCACACTTTCACAGCTTTATTGAGATATAATTAACATACAATTCAATTCGCCCATTTAAAGGGTACACGTCAATAATGTTGTTTAGACTGGTAACTTTTTTTTTTTTTTTTATTAGATGCCAGACATGGTAAATCTTTACTTTCTGGGTTTGGGATATTTTTTTATTCCTATAAATAAGACTGCTATGTATTCTAAGATTCAATAAAATAGATCGACAATAGTCTGATTTCTTAGGTCTTGCTTGTAAAGACATTTTAGGCAAGAGCCAAGTTATATTCAGCTTCTTAAGGCTAATTATCCCCCACTACGGACACAAGACACTTCTGTGTACTTTACCCAATGCCTTGTAAATCATGAGGTTTTCCGGTCTGGTTGGTGGTAACAGGCAAAATTCCTAGCCCTGCGTGAACACCAGCCATTGTTCCCTGTAATCCTTTTAGATGATTGTTTTGCCAGCCGTGGGCGGTTTCTTTACTTGCTTCCCCTGATCGATACTTAGCTGAATACTAGAAAGGGTCCTTGTGGGCAAATCGACAGAGATGTCTCTCTGTGTGCAACGCTTTTTTTTACTGATAACGGATTCTGTTAACTATGGCTACTTTGGTCTCCTTAAACTCTCAGCTCCGTCTTCCGAACCCAGGTAGTCTATTAGGCCCTACTTCGGTTCCCTGTCCCTGTGGCCTGACATCTGTTAAGGGACCAAGCTGAAGCCATTATAGGGCTCACCTCATTTGTTTTCCTTCTCTCAGGGCTCACTTTGCCAATCCACATTGCCTAATATCCATTGTCTTCAGAATTATTGCTTCTTATATCTTGTCCACCGCTTTGTTATCTGGAGTGAGAAATTCATCTGACCCTGTTACTTCATATTAGCTGGAAGCAGAAATGTGAGACAAGTATTTTTTAATCAAGTTCTTTCTGTAATTCCAAAGAATTTTTCATGTACCTCGTAAGGGAAACACATTGAGTTCGTGTCTATCCTAGAACCTCTAAACCTTGATCTGGTATAGCGTTGGGTTGAAAAATGAATCCAAAAACCTAAAAACATCACTCAATTATTTATTAAGGGGGCCAGTCTGCAATACTATTTCTGAGTTACAAATGATCCCTTCTTCTCTGAACCGAAACTGCCTTTCTCTCGTTACATTTTTTTTTAATTTTTTTTTTAATGTTTTTATCTTTGAGACAGAGACAGACAGATCGCAAGCAAGGGAGGAGCAGAGAGAGAGGGAGACACAGAATCTGAAGCAGGCTCCCAGTTCTGAGCTGTCAGCACAGAGCCCGACGTGGGGCTCGAACTCACAGACTGTGAGATCATGACCTGAGCTGAAGTCGGACGCTCAACCGACTGAGCCACCCAGGCGCCCCACATTTTTTTTTTTAATCCAAACACAGCTAAGATCTATGGACTAGCTTCAGTGGGGTTTGATTTATCATTATAATGGAAGCATAGAGAACCTGGTGGAATGAGGCAAGGGTTTGGTATCCAGTGCCTTCTTCAAGTTACCTTCTAGATCTCTCGCTTGGGGAGCGGTACCCATTACTCAGACCCCTCTCTCCAGTCTGGACCTATCCTAAACTCTGACCATTCTTTCTAGTACATTTCTATGTAGCTTTATATTTACTTGGAATGTATCGGGAGCATAAATGTTCTTTAGCTTTAGCTTCCAGTCTTGTTTCAGCAATCCTGAGTCCACCTCCTGACTTTTATTTACATCCACTCACCTTAGGCACTAATGAAATAGGGCTAATTATAATGCTTAGTCTTATAGCCTCTTACAGAGGCATGGACTTGGTCAAGAAATCCCGCAAAGAGGGTTAAGGCATTCAGAGACTACTAGTGACATTGGAAAACCATTATCACTTCTAGGCCTGAAGGGGCTGTGGCAATAAAAATCTGTCACTGGAGCCATACCACAAGGCAGAAGGGGAAGATTCCCAGCAGGAGCTATAGTCTCACAGGGACACAGCCATGCCAGAGATGTGCCACCGACGAATGGAGAAATCAAGAAAAGAAATACTCCGGGGCTCCCGGGTGGCGTAAGCGGTTAAGCGTCTGATTTCAGCGCAGGTCATGATCTCGTAGTTCGTGAGTTCAAGCCCGGCGTCGGGCTCTGTGCTGACAGCTCGGAGCCTGGGGCCCGCTTCGGATCCTGTGTCTCCCTCTCTCTCTGCCCCTCCCCTGCTCACATTCTGCCTGCCTGTCTCTCTCAAAAATATATAAACATTAAAAAAAATGAAAAGAAAGAAAAGAAATACCCCCCCCCCTTTTTTTCTGGCACTTTTCAATCCCCCCATGAGTGCTACCGTAGAAATAGCCTAAGCAGAAGTCATCTGGCAAGGAGGCTTGGGTAATACATTCCACATGACCCCCTGGGCCATATAGCAGAGCAGAAAGGGGCACAGAATATACATGATGAGAGTGTAAATAAAGAAAACCCAGCCAAAAACCTTTGTCCCTTTCTAGCTCCTAGCTGCTATGTTAGGTAATGATTTAACTCCTACAGTTTACAACCACAGTAAGACTCGCAATCGAGCAAAACTGTCACTTCACTGGTTTTCTTTATGACCCGCAGCAACTTTACAAAACTTTGAACACCAACTAAATCACGTGGAATGATGTTTTTCAACGTTATAGTGGCTTCTAGTATAAAACGTTTTTCAGTGCAGTCCATGAGATGCATATCGCTATTTCAAAATGGCCAATGAAGCGATGGGGTGGGAGCCTACACTCACTGACCACTCCACTTGTAATTTTTAATGCTCAGAACCAAACAGGATCCCCGAGAGCTCCTGTTGGCGGGGCTGTGTTTTTAAAAGCGCTTCCTCGGAATACCACAGTTATTTGAAGGATGTGTCATATGTCTGAGAGCCTGGGCGTGAGTCCCAAACTTTTGAGCTTTAAGTCTCCTCTGTGACTCTGGAGTGAGTAGTCGTGTGGACTGCTATGGATTCCTCAACCAAGGCTGACAGGACCTCAAGCCACTTGGTTCTCAGCCTCAGTTGCCAGAACTTCTGAGCAAGTTAGTTCTTGTACTGTTGCCATTTGGGCGCCCTCAACACAGATGGACCGGACCACCACGATGTGCCAGGCATTGAGCCTGATGGAGGGTCAAAGAAAGACAAGATGTGGAAGCAACAGGAAAGAAATGGACACATAAGCAGACTCTTCCAAAATCACGTAGTGTGTGTGGTTATGGAGGTAGACATGGGGGGTATTTAGTTCACCTGAGTCATAGAAAAGCTTTCTGGTGACAAATAGATTTTTTAAAGCTTTCTGGATTTCATATCCAGCGGGGAAAGGAAAATGGAAAGAGTGGTCCAGGCAGGGAGTACATCACGACGAAAGGTACAGAGACATGAATCAGCATGGTGAGTGCTGGGAATTATACCAAACATAAATAGGGAAAAAGGGAGCGGTAAGGAATTCGGCTGAGGGAAGTCAGCGGGAAAGCTGACGTCAGGTGGCATAAACTTGCTCAAAAGTCTGGACAGTATCTCAAGTTGTCAATATAGCTTTGAGCAAATACAGGAGAAGGGATTAGGTCTGGGAGGGGATGACACTGGAGGGCAGTGGTGCAGGGAGCGTGAGTGGAAGGCCACCTACGTGACGTTTTGGTCTTTCAGCCTCCCAAGAAGAACAGGGATAAGATATCAGGAACAACTGGCCCATGTGAATCGTATAATTTGCAGATCATACATGAGGGACCCCTGGACACAAATCCGATTGGCAGTGCAGAAATCCAAAGCCATGGGTGAAACAAAAGTCAATTCTATTTGGCCTTGCAATCCTGAAATGAGAAAAAATAATCCAGTTGACCTATATCCCTATAACTCAAGGAAATCAAGGCCATTTTCTCCCCCAATGGTTGCCAGTAACCTTTTCCTCAGAGCGTCATCTGCACAGCAAACACTCAGTTGTCTAAGGGAAGCCCCAATTGTCTTCATTTTGGGGAGATTTGAGGATATAGTCGTCACCAGCAGTTTATTCATAACTATTTAGGTAGTCTACGGGATTCATACTGGTAATGGTTGCCTTTTTATAGCTGCCTCTCCATTCTCCTTCCAGATGGAAGGGCTCATTACCAAGCTGGGAACTGGGGAGATGACCTCATAGAATGAGTTGGAAAGTGTTCCTTCCTCTTCTACTTTTGGTAGACTTTGTGTATGGTTCGTCTTCTTTAAGTGTTTGGTAGAATTCAGCGGTGAAGCCATCTGGGTTTGGGCTTTTCTTTGTGGGAAGTTTCAAGTTACTAATTTCATCTTTTCCTTATAGGAAAATATTGTATATTTCTTCTTGAATCAGTATCAATAGTTTGTATCTTTCTAGGAGTTTGTTCACTTCATCTTTCTTACTTAATTTGTTGGCAAACAGTTGCTCACCGTATTCACTTTTGATTCTTTTTATTTATATAAAGTCGGTAATAGTGTTCCCTCTTTCTTTCCTGATTTTAGAAATTTGAGTCTTCTTTTCTTCTTGATCATTCTAGCTAGAGATTCATTTTGTTGATATTTTAAGGAACCAACTTTTGTTTTTTTCTAATTGTCTCTGCCTTTTTTTTTTTTGCAGGAACCACCAAAGTTTTAGTGTTTAATATTTAACAGCACAACCGACCAAGTTCCAAGATGTGAAATTACCATGTTCAAGAAATTTGAGGGGGAAATCACTCTATAAGCTAACATATAGTATGTGATAAGAAGAATGTACATGTTATAATAAAACACCTGTCTACACATCGTTGTTTCAAAACTCCATTCGGTCTTCTCTTAGCTTATAAAAATGGTGTTTCAGGTTTCCGTGTAAATTAGCAAACGTCACCTCTTTGGTATGACAGGTATCTTGCTTTTGCCTTCCAGTTCTTCCACCCCAGCCTTGTCATGAGGTCTGCAACATGTTTCTCCAGGTTGTCAATGTGACTACTCGTGTCATCAATTCTTCCAACGATCTGGTCAGACATGGTCTGAAATTATCTTTCATGTGTTGCAGGAGTGTCTGCACCGCTGAGGTGAGATCCCTCCCAGTCTATATACCTTTTATTTCCTTTTCTTGTCTTATTGCACTAGCTAGAACTTCCAGTATAATGCTGAAAAGGAGTGTTTAGAGGAGACATCTTTGCTTTGTTTCTATTTATTTATTTATTTATTTATTTATTTTTTTATTTTTTTTTATTTTTGGGACAAAGAGACAGAGCATGAACGGGGGAGGGGCAGAGAGAGAGGGAGACACAGAATCGGAAACAGGCTCCAGGCTCCGAGCCATCAGCCCAGAGCCTGACGCGGGGCTCGAACTCACGGACCGCGAGATCGTGACCTGGCTGAAGTCGGACGCTTAACCGACTGCGCCACCCAGGCGCCCCTCTATTTATTTTTTAATATATCTTATGTACTTTATGTTCCTGTATTCTTCTGTTACTGCCCTTTTTGGTGTTAAATCGGTATTTTCTAGGGTATCATTTCAAATCCCTTGTTTTATTCACTATATATTTTTGAGTTATTTTTGTAATGCTTGCCCTGGAGATTACAGGGCAAATATTTAAAAATCTCATTTGGAATAATGTCAACTTAATTTCAATAATATCCAAAAAAATTGCTCCCATATACCTCCATTTCTTCTCCCTTCTTTGTGCTATTCTTGTCATACAAATTATATCTTTATACGTTATAATCCCATCAACACATGTTCATAATTATCGCTTTATGCAATTGTCTTTTAAGTCGGATTTAAGAAAAAATAGTTATAAACACAAACATATTTATAGTCTTTTATATTTACCTATGCAGTCACCCATTCCAGTGCTCTTTATTTCATCTTGTCAACTAAATCTGCTGTCTAGTGTCCTTTTATTTCAGCCTGAAGAGCTCCTTTTAGTATTTCTTGCAGGGCAAGTCTGGTGGAAGCATTTCTCTTAGTTTTTATTTATTACAAATGTCTTCATTTCTCCTTCCTTGTTAAAGAATAGTTTCGCTGGAATTAGAATTCTTAGCTGACAGGCTTTTTCTTTGAGTACTTTGAATATGTTATCCTAGTGCCTTCTGGATGCTAGGGTTTCTGATGAGAAAATAGCTATTAATCTTATGGGAGATCTCTCCTATATTACAAATTATATCCTTTTTTGCTTCTTTCAATATATTATATTTTTCTTTGTCTTTTAACTGTTTGATTACAATGTGTCTTTGAGTTTCTCTGACTTAAAGTTGGTTTAGATTTATAGATCATAGATTAACGTGGTTTCGTTTTGTCATCAAATTGGTAAGTTTGTGACCATTGTTTCTTCAAATATTCTTTATGCTTCTCTCTCTCTCTCTTTTTGGGACTCCCATTACGCGTACTTTGGCACATTCAGTGATGTTTCACTCAGTTCATTTTTCCTCATTTGTTTTGCCTTCTGTTCTTCTGACTGGATAATCTCAACTGACCCTATCTTCAAGTTCTCTCATTTTTTTTTCTTCTGCTTACACAAATCCACTGTTGAGCCACTCTAGTAAATTTTTCCACTTTCAGGTGTTATAGTTTCAAACTCCAGAATTTGTTTGGTTCGTTTGTTGTAATCTCTGTCCCTTTTATTCATATTTCCTATTTGGCAAGATGTTGTTCTCATACTTTCTTTTTGCTCTTTAGATATGGCTTCCTTTAGCTCCTGAACACATATAAAATAGTTGTATAATTAATTAATTAGTTATATATTAAATACTGTATTATATAATTAATAATTATAATTAATTAATTATTTTAATTATATAATCATTAAATGATTAATATATTAATATATATAATAGCTGGTTTATGTGCAGTAGGTCCAATATGTGGCTTTCCTCAATGAAAGTTTCTATTGGCTGCTTTTTTCCTCTGGACATGAGCTATGCTTTCCTATTTCTTGGTGTGTCATTTATTAGTCAAAAGTTGGATATTTTAAATAACTGTAATGTGGACACTCTGGAAATCAGATCCTTCCCTCCCTAGAGTTTATTATTATTTTTGTTGTTTGTTTGTTTAATGACTCTCCTGAATCAGTTATATAGGTCTGTATTCTTTGTTGTGTACTGTGACTGAAATCTTTGTTTCATTAGCTTAGTAGTCAGCTAACGCTTGGACAAGGATTTCCTTAAATATCTGAACCACTCTTTGCCAAAGTGCTGTGTGTGGGTGTTGGGCACACCTTCAATGCTCTAGCAATTTCAAACTCTGCCTGAGCCTTTACTTACCGCTTTCACATAGCTTCAAGATCAGAGAGGGGTGAGAGATTAAGGCCTTCTCAAGTTTTTCCTGAACCCTGCATATGCATGGGCTTTCTAGATACCTGGAAATATGTTGAAGATTTTCAAGGCTCCCTGTAGGCATCTCATTTCCCAGATTTTCCCTTTAAGTGATTGGCTATCCCTTTGCCTCAAGAAACTATGTGGTTAAACAATTGCCACTGATTGTCTTTGACAAACATTTTGAATATGATTTTCCTTGCTGAGTGATCTGAGTCGGGTCAAAATAAAAAAAGAAAAAAAAAACTCAGTGAATGGAAGTTTTTCAGGAAGCTGCCAGCCAGATCAAATAGTGATAAGTCACTGGGAGCGAATCTTTTAGGGGAGCTCCAAATCTTCTCGGCCCCCTTCTAGTTGCTGCTAGGCTGCTGTTTTTCACAGCTACTGTGATTTTGAAGCTGCTGATTTTCAAAGACTATTGAAAAGCTGGGGACATGAGGATCAGTGTAAGTCAAGTTAAAACGCCATCAAGCTCACTGTTCTTTCAGAGATTCAGCCATTTTTCTAAAATAAATCGTCTTTGAATTGTTGCAGGCTTTGAGTTAATTTCGAGTTCTGAAATCATTGATTTTGACATTTTTTCCCCCAGTATTGCCATTGCTTTTATGGAAGGCTAGATTTCTGAAGGTCTTCATTCCATCACTTCAGAAGTGCTTCTTTAGGTGCAGATTTGAAGGGAAAGGCAACGAGGTCCATTTTGGGCTACCTGAACCAAATTTGCCCTGGAGGAGATATTTAGTAAGCAGTTAAATACATGCAGTATTTGACAGATGCGATTGTTAGTATTAATTTTTGGACTTCTGTTGAAGAAGGTTGACTTATCATATTTCTCAGTCCATTGCACGTTAACACCATTAGTTCATGCAAAGCCCGTCTCTAGTGTGTATGTATATATGTATGTATGTATACTTATGTATATATCATTTCCATTCTTCCTCTGCCTCCATAAGCAATTATTCTGAATGTGTTTGGTAGGTATCATTTAGTTCATTAACTGTTCTCCTAAAATGTGTAGTATTGGTTCATGTTCACGTTTTGCGTGTGCAATCAAAAAAATATTGTGACACACACACGCACGTGCGCACACACACACACACCTGAGGGGTTCTCGAATTTGGCTGCCCTTTGCAATCACCTGTGTTACTTTAATCTGACACCCAACTTGTAGCCCATATAAAAAAATCAGAATCTGTTGGGGGTAAGACCCAGGCATCACAAGTTTTAAATTACCCCAGATGATCCCAATATGCAGCCAAGTTTGAAAATCAGTGATATATAGCATTCTGTTTTTTCGTTTTTAAACCCAGCAGTATGTTTTCAAGATCTGTCCATATCTCTTCATGTGTATCTAGTCCAAAGATCAGCAAGCATTTTCTGTAAAGAGTCAGATATTAAATATTTTCAACTTTGCACGCCATATATCGTCCGCTGTAGCCCAACTTTACTGCTGTTGTGTGAAAACAGCCCTAGACAATGCACAAAAAAATGGACTCGATCATGTTGCAATAAAATTTTATTTACAAAAATCCCAAACAGTAGGAGGTGGGCCATATTTCGCACATCAACCACAGTTTGCTCTGATCTAGCTTCCAACCATTGGGTATCTTCATGGAATATATCTCTTACATTTTTCCTATTTTTCCTTCTAGTTAGACGCTAGTTTGTGTCTAACTCTTCAACACCACAAGTACTATTGAAATGAATATGTATCTGTCTATTTATCCATATCCTTTGGGCCCATACAACAATTTGTTGGGGGGAATTACTGGACCATACGGCATGCATACAGTTACGTTGATCATATAATTCCAGGTGTTTCCAGAATGTACCAGTCTACAACAGTCCCCCCATTAGAACATAAAGATTTCTAGATGTTTACATCCACACAACACTTGGCATCATTTAACTGTCTAAATTTTGCAAGTTTAATAGTTTACTTCACATTTCTGATTTCTCGTTCGCATAATTATTTGTTAACATCTGTCTCCGAAAACTCTATGCTCCGGGAGGGCAGTGGCCTTGTCTAGTTTTGCTCACGATTCTATTCTAGCACCTAGCACAAGCCTGGCCCATAGAGGGCGTTCCATAAATATTTGTGAAACAAATAAATGGATATGTGAGCACCTCTGTGTTAGCTGCACAAAAACGCCTGTTTCTTTCTTGGTAGGTTTGAGCTAGTGACCCGAGATGAATCAAGGAAACTTGGTTAGCGTAGCTGGATTGTTGACCTCCAGCGACTTAAGCCCTCGGAGAGAGGGCAAAGACACTCATTCCATTTATGCACAAACTATTTGGAGCTCTTATTGTGCTATGTGCCAGACATTATGCACAATGGGGAGCAAGACAGACACAGCCCAGCCCTTAGGGAGCCCACAGTGTGATGGAGTGAGAGGAATGTTCCTGGGGAAGTATCAGATACTCTGGAAGCTGTTAGCAGGTGTCTCCGAACGTAAGCTAGTGGAAGTGAAGGAAGATGAGTGTGGTAATCACACAAGATGACTCCTGATAAATGCCTAGAGTTTCCCTGGCAAGGGGATGTTGAGAGAATTCAGGGATTCATAGGAGAGAACGGTAATATTCTAGCAGCATCATGCAAACAAGCCTGGATATGCCTTCAAGCTGTTCTGCAAAGAGTGAAGTGATTTAAAGGAGCTTAAGATAATTATGCTTAAATCTCCCCTTCCCCAATTATTCTATTTTTGACTGCTAGAAAGGAAATGCTGGACTCATTCCCTTTCACTTCATTACTTGTAAAATAAGTATATATCCAGGCTCTTAGAACTGAAAAGGAACCTTACTTCTTTGGCCAGTGGCTGATACGGTCAGTAATGAATACAGAATCTTCAGCAAACCAGAACTGATCTCAGGCAATTTTGAAAGTTTGACTGCTTTCAAAGGGATTCTGAATTCCTGGGAAAAGTGGAGCTGAAGTGTAATGGCTTCAATTTGCTTAATGAGCACTCTCCCCCGCCTCCCCCACTGCCACATGCACCCCCTGAAGAATTTCACTGACTATTATCAGAGATTTAAAAGCTCCATAAAAATACACACTTTCCAAACAATTACTTCAGCTCTCCTTGTTTATTCTTCCTTCCCTTTCAACATCAGTTATTTTCGCCTCTCCCTCCCTATTTCCCCCCTTTCCTTCCGTTTATAATCTTAACAAGCAAGGACTGATAGAGCTCTTTTCTTGCTTCTCTTTGACGACCGCCCTAGAACAGGTTTTAAGCCCTACAAGAACACGGTGGTGGGTGTGGTGGGAGGGTTATTCTCTGTCACCGTTCCTCCCAGCCCCTATTCCATTCTCTACCCTTCTCTGCCATGCTCCTTGATCTGAGAAGAGGCTCCCCATGGACTACATCACTAGACTCCCTTACCCCTGGCTCTGGTTGGGCGTGGTCCATGGGAGGCACAGACGCGAGACAGGAGGCCAGAAGGAGAACACATAGAGGCATGCCTCCTGCTCCCTCCTTCTCTGACAGCAGCTGAGATCCTTCTATGACCATACCTCCCACTGGAAGGCCCCTCCTTTCTCCATGTAGCAGCCCCCCACAGGATTCTGTTTTTTCTTTCCCGTATTCTCCTCGGGCCTACAGATGGCAAGGGCTTCCTGCTGTCTTAATCTCTGGGTGCCTCAATATCCCTCGTTTGTTCTCCATGCCCAGTGGGTGGCCCCTTCATGAAAGCTCTTCCTTTGAATTTTATGAGGCAGGTTCTGTTTCCTGGTGAGATCCTGACCGATATGATGGGTCCCCTAGGTCCTTCTGACAGTACTTTTGCAAACAGTACTAAGGGTAGGAAAGTACTGTGGAACTTTAAAGGAAGAAGAACAAAAACTTCTGATCTCACAGCCACATCGCAGAAATGGGACAGACAAATACACACACAGGGACGTGAGTCCCCGGACCCAGGAAACGAGAGCGAGATCAACTCTCTATGTACGGTGACAGGTGCAGGATGCACCTAAGTAGGAAAGCGGGGACGCCCTGAGTCTCGGTTCCTACCACAGTGTGCCCCACAAATGCCTGCTTGTGCCGTGAGCTCTCTCATCTGCAAGCCGATCATAACATATGAAATATGAGAATTTTTGCTTGCCAGTCTCTGGGGAAAGGTCTTGCTGCTTCGTGTGTCGCTCGGGGAAGGTAATGCTTCCTAATGGGAAAATCATTCCGTTCTAAGGTATTTTATGTTTTCCTGTTTGTCTAAAGCCTGTCCTTTCCTTTTATAACGGCCCAGCGGAAAGAGAAGCACATTCCATTTAGGAGAAGGGAAAAGAGCCGTGTTAACCCTATAAATATTTTGACGTTGTTGTTTTCTTAAGCAAGATGGTGGATCTCATTGCACGATGGGCAGTTGTCCCCCTGACTCTAGCTTGCCTGGGCAGGTGCCCATGAGCGGGGAGCAAGGAACGTCTTTGTAGCCTGAGACTACTACTCAACTAACTTGTGTGCCGGGGGATGAATATCTGCAGCCACGTGAAGCCGGATGCATTTTCAGTCTTGTTTTAGCCACGATGCTGATCTCTTCCCATTGGGGGTTTTTCGGGTGAAGGAAAACTCTTTTCTGTGACTGGGTGCCCAGGGATATGCTATCAGCAATAACTCAAGAGAGCTGACAGGGAAAAAAAAGCCTCTTTTAAAGGCATCAGGGTTTCACCTCTTTCACATTCTTTAAATAATATAAACACGAAGGACACTCGGGAGGCCTGAAAGGCAGGGCCGCTCATCACTGTACCGAAAACAAATTTAATTTCGCTGTACTTAGGAATTGTTTAACAAAAGATATACAAAGTACTGACTATGTATCAGACACGAAGCAAGGTCGGACCTACCTCCCAGGGTGAAAAAGGAACACTCTTGGTCCTCACGGAGCTTATGGGCTGGGAGCTTATCTGTTCACTAGCATTTAAAGGCAACCCCCTCCCCCCAATAATAATAAAAGCAACCCCAGATTTGAAACCGATTGAACATAAAGAAAAATAAAGGCAACCCCAGATAACAACCTTTGTTGAACTTACTTCTTAAAAAAATTTTTTTTAACGTTTATTTATTTTTGAGACAGAGAGAGACAGAGCATGAACGGGGGAGGGTCAGAGAGAGGGAGACACAGAATCTGAAACAGGCTCCAGGCTCTGAGCTGTCAGCACAGAGCCGGACGCGGGGCTCGAACTCACAGATCGCGAGATCATGACCTGAGCCAAAGTCAGACACTCAACTGACTGAGCCACCCAGGCACCCCAGTTGAACTTACTTCTTAAGTTGGTCCGCTTGTTTTATCATACGCCATAATGGGTGGTGTTATACACGGCGGCTTTATCTTCTATCTGTCATGACAACCGCTCTGTGACTTCAGGAAGGTTAGTATAATATCCTCCGCTGCATAGGCGAGAAAGCTACGAGATACTCTGGAAACCAAAGGTTTACAGTCTGGGAGAAGTCACGCCCCAGACTCTCCTTGGAGAAAGGCCTTTGCTTCTTCCCATCACTACTGCCTTGCACCTAGCCTTTGTTACTATTTTTGGCATGTTAATCTTATCGATCACCCATAACCCTTTAAGCTCCTGAAAGCTCGGTGTCATACATTTCTTTGAACTGCCCAGAGCATTTAACATCATGCTGAACAGAGTGTTTAATCCATATGGGTTGGGTATATTGACTTGGCAGGATTGGAGTGGAACTTCGAGATGCGCTTGAAAGAACTGACAAAGTAATTCCAACTCACCTCTCTAGGACCCACCTGTTTCACAGGGTGTTGGCCTTGACTTCTTCCTTTGCGAATGACCTCCTTCTGGACGGGTTTCATTTACTGTGGGCTAGGATAGTTGGGAGGGGATGAGACTATTACCTGGGAGACCTAATGGCTGAAGATCTTACTCATACACTTCTTTAGAAGGAAATGCATGAGTAATTCTCGCGTGGCTTAACCAGGCCCTGGATTTCACTTGGGAGATTATGATTTTAATTTAACATATCCTGCCATACAGTGTGTGAAATATGCAGCCAGCAGTGATCTCTGTGGGATGAAAGCACAGTTGTGTTTATTTTAAGAGACTTGCGGTCCCTTGCCAAAGCCAACATTCCAGGGCAATGAATAGCCTGAGTGAATCATTCAAAGTAGGTGAGAGGTCAGAAGCCCGAAGGGGAAAAGACTGAAAGCTGAAAGGTTTTCCCCAAATAGAAGGCATTTGAAAAAGGCATGTATAAAGCAGAAACGGTTGTGGAAACAGGTCTTTCTTTTTCGAGATGAATCTTCTGCAGGTAGAGCCCAAAGACCTCTCTTTGGTTTCAGCTAATCACTCCCGGTGTCGTTCACCGTTCCTGGAAATCAGAGCAGAGAAATGCTCTAGTTCCCGTCTCTGGACAATGGCCTCATTGGGGAACAGAAAAGTAGCCACATCCTTGAGGGCAACATAGACATATTCTCTGTTAGAAACAGGCTGGCCTACAGCCTATGAGACATGACTCTGGTAAGGTTCCAGCAAACCTTCATAGCCATCTCTAGCTTCCTTCTGTGTCAAGCATCATGGAATGCCCACAAGGGTCCGGGCAGGACATTAAAGGCTGAGGGTATGACAATTACTACGGAGTCCCTACTGTGTAGCAAGTACTTATTATTATCTTCGCTCATCCAATAATGTGGAGATTTTAAATTCCGATTTAATAGACGAGGAAACTGAAGGTCATGGCCGTGAAGTCACGTAGGTAGTTAACGTCCAAGACAAGATTCAAAGCTGAGAAGGATGGCAACAACCCATTCTATGACCATCAGCTAAATAGTGTCCTCAGAGAAAAGACAGGCTCTGAAGCTTGGGCACCAGCTACGTGCTAAGGATAGCAACAATCCATCCCACTTACCCGTGGCCATACCCCTTGAGATAAAATTGACGGCATCTCCAGAGGTCCCAGCTTTCAACGCAAGACTTCTAGAATGGAAACCCAACCGGCCACGTCAGATTTTCCCCAAATGGTTTCATTTAGTAATCAGCCATCACCTTTTGGACCAGGAAGGGCCTGGCTGAGAGAGAATGGTGGACTGAGTGGTAGACTGGGAGCTCCTCACTGAGGCTAGGAGTGATGGGAAGTTCTGCGGCAGGAACCGTTCAGGGAAAGCAATGCCAAGGAGGAGGGCAACGCCCGGGCAGAAAGAAGGTTCCCTCTGAGTGCTGGGGTATAGAGATCCAGGAGGGAGTTCTGGATAGGGGGATGGAAGTTAAATTCACCAGAACTCATTTTGAGGAAGGCAGCAGAGAGGGTGAGCAGTTGGAGAAGCATCTTTTTAAAGACCTCCATCCGTGTTTTCGGTTGACTTTTGGTGACGATAGGGTGTATGTGTGTGTGTGGGGGGGGGGGGTAAAATTTTCTTTTCAATAATATTTTGTCAGCGTCTTTACTTTCCCTTCCATTACAGTGGGTGTGCTGGGGAACTTGTACCGGAAGAGGCTTTTGAGAGCGGCACCTTGCGGGAATGTTTTTGGCAAGCCCCGAGTGTGGGCATGGCCTGCAGCTAACGATTCTCCAGGGAAGCTGGGTGTTCCCCCTGCTTGGGGGGGATTCGATGACCTAACAGGGAGCTCTATATGAAGGAGTGACGCATGTGGACATGCAGAAAGGGATCTGCGAAACGTTTGGGAGTGGTTTTCCTCGGGTCCGTCATCCCTTTGCTGCTACCTCCTGTTTCCCTTGGTTTCTCATTTCCCTGAACCATCCCTCAGTTGCCCCTCTCTAGCGCTGGCGACCTGGGTGGTTTTCTTGTCTTTTGCGCTTGCTTACGCCCCAGCTGATTGAAGATACTGCCTCAGTCACTTCCAACACGCCCACTCCTTTTCCTCTTCAACCCGCCACAGGCTCTTCTCTGAAGGCATCTATACATAGGGCTTATTCTAGCTCCCGATTTGGAACAGAGGTGGATGCTGGCAGGGAACAGACAGCAAGTGAGGTGAAGGCTGAGCTGACAGCAGTTGGTTTTGTACAGTTTGGAGAACTGGAGACAGGAGAGCAGCCTTCTCTGGCCCATGGCCCTGGAGGAGGGAGACCAATGAGCAGAGGCCATTACTGGGTCTGCTGGGGGGAGGAAGGGGAGGGAGCCGGGAGGCTGACCTTCGAGCCAACACGCTGCCTATAATTAGCTCCACACACACTCTTTCTTCTTAGAGAATTCTACATTCTTCCTACCGGCAGCACATGGATATAAACTGACCACACATATGATTTTCAGCTTTGAGTTGAGCAATTTTTCTTCGTTGATTTGTTTAGTGTATTCAGGTAACTGACACGCACAGCATCAGCTACATTCCAAGCGCTCTCCTAAGGGCTTTGCAAATACTAACTCATTTAATCCACTGGAACCATAGGGAGTAGGCACCATTTTTATCTTCATTTTGCACATTAGGAAAGAGAGGCACAGGTTAATTAACTTGCCCAAGGCCACATCCTTGGGAAGCGGTGGAGCCAGATACAACCCTTCCCCGGAATTGTGTACCTTGCTAAGCTTACATTTTTTGCTAGCGTGTTAATGAGATAATGAATGAAGCACCCAGCACTACATAATATGGTGTAAGAATAATAATGGCTTTTGTTGTTGTTATTAGCTAGGGTTCTTACTCCTACAGATGCTTGCAGAAGTCTTAAGGATCTGTGCAGAAACAGTTCCTGATCTGGAAGCATCGGTCCAAGCCCTGGCTCTATTACTCATTAGCTGTGTGATATTGGGCATGTGAGTTAATCGCTCTATGCCTCAGTTTCTAAACATGTCACATGGAGAGGGTAATAGCCTTTGGCTCATTGATTTGTTGTGAATATTAAATCAGGTAATGTTTATAGCACTCTCAACGAAACGCCTGGCACAGAGTAAGTGCTCAGCAAATATTTGCCGTTCACATTAGTACCTTTTGCGATTGAATTAAGTTGCGTTTAATTCTTTGGGGTTTCTTTTCCTTTAGCCAATTAGTCACTTATTCCCAGAGATATCCCAGTAGTGTTGCCTTACCCTTATTTATGGAAACCCCAGCATGTTTCAAGCCTTGAGGGGAGTCATTCCATTTAATTTTGAGGTCAATGGGGGTAGGTATTACCTCCTTGTTAAGAATGTGGAAACAGAGGCCAGAGAGCAAAAATGACTAGATTAAGTCCACATGACTTAATCTAGGGTTGTGGTAGGTTTTCTGACTAATATTGATTGCAGTGGTCTAATAATGCAATGCATGCACACGCACCCACCCACCCACCCACCCACCCACAGCCTTTCTCTTGGGCTCCTTAATTCTGTATCATCTAACGCAAATTCTTGAATCTTTGGCTGTCCATACTACGAAAGACTCATTTTCTGTCCAAACTTCTTAGGGTGATAAAGAAGTAAGCTTCTGTAGACTACTCCCTCCCCCTTCTCCCCTCCCTCACCAAGTTTAAGGGTTTAAGGCTTTGGCTTGTGTTCCAGGGATGAGAGCCAGATCATCTCCATTTTGGATTTTCAGAGAGTGATAAACGTAACAGATAGGACTAGAGACTACTTTATCCATGAATCTTTGTTTGCCACAGCTGAGCCTAGACCGTGAACCTCACATCTAAATTTTTGTGCAGTAAATTTGGGCTAAGTAATCATTTGGGTTGGCCTTTTACTTTGGAGCCAAACAGCAGAGGCATGAGGGCTAATGAATCTGGGGAAGGTTGACTGAAGAGTGACTGGACAGGCTGGCCTTGGCCTTGTGCCACACAGAAAGCTTCACCTGTGGTTTGGCCTTGAGATCCAGCCAAGGACTCGTGGAGGGAAGAGGGGCTTGGGGGTTCCAGGAAGGAAGATGCTTCTGTTGCTTCCAGAAGGGCAGTTCGGTTTCCCTCACATATGATTCCAGGTCAGGTTGCATAGTTTTGGCCACAGGACATTCTCTTAAAACTTCTCATGGCTATACAGACGCTACCCGGAGAGGAGGTACCATATGGGCCCTGTCATGTAGCAAGTCTGATGGCATTGCCCTCTGCCCTCCATCTAGTCCTCGACCTCTCACGCTGCCCTCCCCCTACTTTCTGACCAGGGTCCTCCCCAAAATATAAACCTTCTACCCCCAAACCTGAATAGTTATTATTTCTCTGGATCTGGCTGTGTGTTTGCTAAAAATAAACCAACTCTCGGAGGGCTCTGAGGTGTTGATGGAAGCAGAATCTTAACCCGAAAGATGGAAGCTAAGGATGGAGTTTCAGGCACTGGTGCAGACCCTGACGACTCTCAAAGTCGCTATGCTTGGTCGCCTACCCCCCCCCCCCATAGGACCAACCCTGAATCTTCATGTAAAGGTAGACATAAGCTCTTTTCATGAAAATCCTGGAGAGGTAGTAAAGTAGTGTGGTGGTTACGATTAAGGCTCAGGGACACCTTAGTGTCCTTAATTACGTATTCCAACCCATCTTGTCTTAGTATGCTTGAGTGTGTGTGTGTATATACACACACGCAAGCACGGACTCATCGTGTTCTGTGTTCTGTAACTTTCCTGTTTACTCAACCTTCCCCCAGTGCTTGGTGAGGGGAGAGGAAAATCTCCCAAGCCCACTGGCAAGTTTTGTGGCCAGGGAACAGATTTGGTCATAGCAACCCAGCCGCATGGCGGGTCTGCTGCTGAGGTGATGCCTGCCCCTGCATCACAGCAGGACTGAGTTGGGATTAAAACTGCCTCCGGCTCTGAGATTCTGTGAACTCTCCTAGCTTCTGTTAACAACTCAGCCTTCTGGGTGATGCTGGCCATGGAACGTGGGGGCCAGATGCTGTCATCCCTGACCCCTTCCCTTCAGGAGTGTCTGTGAGAGGTGAGAGGAAGTCCAAGGCTAAGGGTGACCCCCGCAGTGAGTGGTTGTGAAGTCGTAGGTAGTATTCCTTCCACAAGTGCACCCTGATTTGAAAAGGTAGCCTCACAATGAAAGTCACTCTGCAGGGGGGTGTTCTTAAGGGTGACTTCCATTTTTCCGAGGTGACCGGAGGAAAGGCCACCCAGGACGCAGTGGTGACCCTTCTGTATGATGAAGGGGACAGAAGTCGTGCATTCTCCGAGGGCTGTTACTTTGATGTCTATCTCGTGAAAGCTGGGAGAAGTGGTAGGTTATAGGGGACGGAGGATTATCTACCATAAGCAGCATGGGGTGATCTGTCCAGAGGTCAGAGGAAACATGTCCACATACCGTGGACAAAAAAACTATGCCCCAGACGGCAGCATTGACATTCTATTAAGCCTCAGATGCTTGGCAGAGGACATTTGGGTTTTTGCTGCCTGCCCCATGCATCAGAACCTCCCCTTGGTGTGCCCACAGGTGGGAGGTAAGGCCGGATACAGGGTCTCAAAGGAGAGGAAGTGAGGCATATTAAAAAAAAAAAGGGGTACTTTAATCTTGAAGGTTATAGAGATAAAAATTTTAGGTCTAGCCCACTGCTGACTAGCTGTGTGACCTTGAGCCGGTCTCACAACCTCCCTGAGCCTTTCTTTCTTCGTCTGAGAAATTATAATTTCTACTCCGTAGTGATACAGTGAGGGCTAGATGAATGTCATAGGCCGAGTCCTGCAGAAGCAAAGCTTGAGATGAGGATTCTGTGCAAATGATTTATGGATCTGCCCCCAGGGGAGACAGTGGGGAAATACGACGGGGACGACCTGTGTCCAGGTTTGGCGTGGGCTGTTAGAACCAAAGGAATTCATAGGAAAGGTAGACGGAATAAGAGGGCCCTGGGCAGAAAAACGACAGCGTCTGGTTAGAGATTCGTCTTGGTTAGCGATTCATCAGGGATTACTCAAACCACGTTGCTTTGCTCTCACCCAGGAACAGAACCCCAGCTCCTTCTCCCAGACTTTCAGAGAGAGAGAGAGTACGAGCCTCACCTATCTGGAAGCGACCTCGCATTAAAAGCCTGGACAAGCAAAGGGACATTTAGAGGAGGTGGTCCAAGTGAAAAGCCATTCTTCAACCTCCAAGAGACACTCGGTACGCTGTCCTGGATCGAAAATACCAGCCAAAATACTAAGCTGAGGCCCTCTTAGACTCACCTTCACTGTGTAGTGCCCAATGCTGTTAAGGCTCAGTAACGAAAGAGCTCCAGGGAACGCAGTCCTCACTGTTGAGTTCACTGGGGCAAGCGGGAGCACGGACCCGATGAAACCCGGAGCACCTTAGAAAGGGGGGAGTGGGCAGGGGCCTCTTTTTGGGATTGGGTTTACTTAGAGTAATTCCTAGGAGGGATTAGGGCAGCAGGGGCCATTCTGGATTGGCCGCTTTCAAGAAACGGGGGGGGGGGGGGGGGATTCGGGAGTTTGGTACCTTGATCGTCTTCTCCGTGAACAAACAAGGCAGGCATCGTGGTCGGTAAAGGAACAGCAGTCACTCATGTTAGCCAGGGAAGGAGGATGTTTAGTCATTTTTGTGATTGCCGAGTGGCTTTATCTTCATCTTGTTCCAAATATGACCCTGGAGTGGCCTTGTTTATGTCAGTGGAGAACATCACGGCCTGGCCGCCAGCAGGTCCGTTTCTCGCTTTCTCTGCTTGTCAGCAGGATGGCTTTTATCTTCTCAGTGGCACACCGTTTTTAATTCTCATGAAAGTTGACGCAGCCCTCCTTCGTCTGCTCTGGCCGCAATGGCACAAATTCCGAGGAGCATCCCTTCTGCCCCCGGGCACGTGCCACCAAAGCCCCATGAGCATTTCACGCCGAGAGCAATGATTCCACCGGGGGAACGACAGTCTCCCTTCTTCACGACAGCAAGGCCTCGGCAATCCACCCTACTGCTTTTCTTCGTCTTCTGGCTTTGAGGATGATGCCCAGGGCCAGACCTGAAACTCCTTCGGACGCCGACCTTCAGGCGGAGCCCATCTGCAGTGCCCTCCTCCCCCTAACCTCAGTTTTCTCTTCCCGTGGGACGAGTTTTGTCGTCGTCGACGTTTGTTAGTTTCTCGGCGTGAAGTCGGGGAAGAAATGACGACGTTGCACGGTGCGCCGCGTGGTGCAGCCTGAAGCGAACACAAACTTAGACCCGGGCCCGGGTTCCCGGCTGTTTTGTGGCTGTGATCCGTCTCTGATGATTTAAGGGCAAAGCATCGCTCTCCTCTTTCCTCAATTTCCTTCCTTCCTGTGGCATCGCATTGGGCAACTCGTTGCGTTTCATGGGAGATGTTTTAAGGATTCTTGCAGGCAGACGGTAGAGGTCACCATGGAGCTGCGCATGATGGAATGACTGCTCAGAGACCTGGCAACATAGCTCGGTGGGTCGGAAATAGCGTGGGGCTTCACCGTTCAATTCAGATGTGTATTCTTTTGGCTCCGGTCATCCGGCAGACAGCACTTTGCTGTGGTTGCCTTCAGTGTCACTTTAGTAATACAATTGTTTCGAGGAGGGAAGGTGGCTTTTCTATATTGTTTACAAAAAAAAAAAAAAATCCATCTGAAGCACTAAGGAACTCTGAAGAAAAAATGGTTACAAAATGTGTTTACTTAAATATTGTGAAATGAGGATGGAAATTCGCAGTGCAGGGTATTTGCCATCTGCTCATGACTAGCAGATGGCGGCCGCCTCCTCCCCTGCGAGCGGAATGACTCACATCTCACGAGGGTGCGCAAATCGAAATTTCGAAACTCTCCAGAGCAGAGGTGCCAGGGCCATAACTCGACGCGGGAGGAGTGTGCCAGCCGGGTGGCTTGGCCAGCCAGCGTGCCGCCAGAGACTTCACAAGATGTCTCTCGCTGGAGAGCGAAGCGTTTGGATGCCGCTTCGCACGCGTGCGCGCCACCATTTCTGGAAGGGCACAGGGTGTGCGTCAGGCTGTGGGCGAGCCTACGCGCGTGAAAGGGAGCAGGTAGCTCAGCAGCCCGGAGCGCGGGCAGTCGTCGCTCCTACCAAAGCGAATCACGCAAGACGGGCTCACCTGTCTGGGCTCGTCAGCTCTAGCGTGGTGCAAGTCTGCCTCCGGCCCCCCGACGGAGCCAAGTCCGAGGAAGAAATAGAGTTTAAGGAGATCCAAGTTCAAGGCTCTTCTCTTTTTTTCTCTTTTGTTGAATTAAGAGGAACCCTGGGTCCGCCATGCCTCACCAAAAAAAAACCAAAAAAACGAGGGCTGTACTGTAGGCAATGATATCTGTTTGAAAAATAGAGTCCTGCCAGCCAGGTGGACGGACAGCCAACTGGACTTTTAAGCTGCGGATTCCACTTCCCCTCCTGCGGTAGCCAGTCACCAAAGATGCTCCCCCCCCCGGCCCCCCCCCCCCCCCACACAGTGAAGCTCACTTCCTGGCGTTCACACCTGGGTGTAGTCCCTTCCTTTTGAAGCCAAAGGAAGGCTCGCAGCTTCCACTTGGGTCTCTTGGAACACTCACTGTGAAAGGTGCCAGCTGCCATGTGAGAAGTCTGACTACCTCAGTACCACTATGTTTCAGGTAGCTCAAGTGTCGACATGAAGGGGCTGCTGGGAGACAGAAATTCCCCGCAGACCCTCAGCTGTTTCAGACACCCCAGCTGATACGCTAGACATGTGACTAAGGAAGCCATCTTAGACATCCAGCCCAGTTGAGCTTTCTGATGAATCCAGGCACCACCCAACTTCACCGATCTGAGAGAACTCAAAACCACCTAGCTGAGTTCCATCAACCCACAAGACAACGAGAGATAACAAGAAAGGTTTTGAAGCTTCTATGTTTTTGTGGGCGTTTTTTTTTTTTTTTTTTTTTTTTGCACTGCAATACATAACCTGGGCACTTCAAATTGAGAGGGCAGAGAGAGAAAGAAACAGAGAGAGAGAGAAGAGAAGAAGGAGGAGGAGGAGAAGGAGGAGGAGGGGGAGGAGGAGGAGGGGGAGGAGGAGGAGGGGGAGGGGGAGGGGGAGAAGGAGGGGGAGGAGGGGGAGAAGGAGGGGGAGGAGGGGAGAAGGAAGGGGAGGGGGAGGAGGAGGGGGAGGGGGAGGGGGAGGGGGAAGGGGAGGACGAGGGGGACGGGGAGGAGGAGAAGAAGAATGGAGGAGAAGGAGGAGGAGGGGGAAGGGGAGGAGGGGGAGGAGGAGGGGGAGGAGGGGAGAAGGAAGGGGAGGGGGAGGAGGAGGGGGAGGAGAAAGAGGAGGAGGAGGGGGAGGAGGGGAGAAGAAGGAGGAGGAGGAGGAGAAGGAGGAGGAAGGGGAGGAGGAGAAGCAGGAGAAGGGGGAGGAGGAGGAGGGGAGGAGGAGGGGAGGAGGAGAAGGAGGAGAAGGAGGAGGAGGGGGAGGAGGAGGAGGGGAGGAGGGGGAGGAGGAGGAGGGGAGGAGAAGGAGGAGGGGGAGGCTGAAGGAGGGGGGAGGATGGGGGAGGAGGGAGAGAAGAAGAAGGAGGAGGAAAAGGAGGAGGAGGTGAAGGAGGAGGAGGGGGAGGGGGAGGAGGGGGAGGGGAGGAGGGGGAGGGGAAGGAGGAGGAGGGGAAGTAGGAGGAGGAAGGGGAGGGGAAGGAGGAGGAGGAAGGGGAGGAGGAAGGGGAGGAGGAAGAGGGGGAGGAGGGGGAGAAGGAGAAGGAGAGAGAGCTATCAGGTGGCTAATAGTAACTGAATAGGTAGATTATGTTACAAACCAACACTTGGAAGCACTTGTGATATAGCCTGAACCTCCAAGATTTTCTAAGGGATCTTATGACACTAGCGATGTGATGAACATATACTTATCAGTAGGCATAACACAGTGAAGACAGAAACAGAATGCCCTTTGGGGCTGCACGAGATGGGGCCATACCCAATGGGCTAAGAAGTAGGAGAGACCCTGGAGGTCATTCAATGCAACAGTAGAATTGTCAGCCTTGAGGCCCCCATTCTTTGCTCATTATTGGGTCCATAGACATCTGAAATGTGTAGATAAGTGAAAGATGTATTACAGTATTCTGGCCACTTATTTACTTATTAAAAGACATTCATTTTTTTAAGTTTATTTATTTATTCTGGAGGTGTGGAGGGGAAGACAGAGAGAGAGAGAGAGAAGGAGAGAATCCCAAGAAGGCTCTGTGCTGTCAGTGCAGAACCCAACAAACAGCTCAATCTCATGAACTGTGAGATCATGACCTGAACCGAAATCAAGAGTAGGACGTTTAAGTGACTGAGTCACCCAGGCACCCCCACCTCTGACAAATTATTTAGAATAATGAAGACAGGATGTCATCTGAGAAAATTAAAGGCTCTGAATTAGGAGAGCCTGGCCAGACAATGGCTGAGGAATGGCAGGCGCACGAGGATGTCAGTGACAAAGAGAAAGGTATCCCTTAGTCATTTGTAGGGTTGGGTTAGAGCCAGTGAGAGAGGAAGAAGAAAGGGGACCGACAGCAATGGAGGCAAGAGGAAGAGGCAGACTGAGGATGTACAAATAATAGGATTTTTAGGTTCCAGTTCTTCCAACCACTGCATTTAAGCAAGCGAAATTTGGTAGAGCAGAAAGAGTACCCACATGCAAATTGTCGAGATCTTTGTTCGGCTACTAGTGGTCATATAGATTTGGCAAGTCATTTATCCTCTTTGGGTCTCAGGAAGGTATGTCATAACTTGCAAAAAGCTCAACAGGGGCGCCTGCGTGGCTTAGTCGGTTAAGCATCCAACTCTTGGTTTTGGCTCAGGTCGTGATCTCACCGTTCGTGAGTTCCAGCCCCGCATCAGGCTCTGCACTGATGGTGTGGAGGCTGCTTGGGATTCTCTGTCTCCCTCTCTCTCTCTCCCCCGCTCGCTCTCTATCTCTCTCTCAAAATAAATAAACATTAAAAAATAAAATAGAAGGCTCTACAAAGCCGAAGTATTATATCAGTTGTAATAAAGTGAGGAGTAGTATTTTATGAAATCTAAGCTTCTTTTCAACTATGAAATCTTCCGGTCCTACACCATAGACACAGGAGACAATTTTAAAGTTTATTAATTAGGTATGACTTCACTCATATGAGGACTTTAAGAGACAAAACAGATGAACATAAGGGAAGGGACACAAAAATAATATAAAAACAGGGAGGAGGACAAAACAGAAGACTCATAAATATGGAGAACAGACAGAGGGTTGTGGGAGGGGTTGTGGGAGGGGGGACGGGCTAAATGGGTCAGGGGCACTAAGGCATCTACTCCTGAAATCACGGTTGCACTAGATGCTAACTAATTTGGATGCAAATTTAAAAAAATAAAGAAATAAAAATTTATTAATTAGGTGATTAGGCTTATGGACTGGAGATACGTGTAAAAAAATCTTTGAGATTGTATGTAATAAAATATAGAAAACACTTCAGTTAGGGGCAAGGATCTTTGTTTGATTTCTTGATGTGTCCCAAGTACCTAGAACAATGCCGACATATGGCAGGCACTAATAAAGATCTTTGCGGTATAGAATAGAATATTATTCAGCTGTAAGAAATGAGGAAATCCTGCCATTTGCAACAACATGCATGGGACTTGAAAGCATTATGCTAAGTGAAGTAAGTTGGGCAGAGAAGGACAAATACTATATTATCTCGCTTATGTGTGAAATCTAAAATAAAACCCAGGGGCGCCTGGGTGGCTCAGTGGGTTAAGCATCCGACTTCGGCTCAGGTCATGATCTCAGGATTGTGAAATCGAGCCCCTGCATTGGGCTGAACTCTGGGCATGGAGCCTGCCTAAGATTTTCTTTCTCTCTCTCTCTCTCTCTCTCTCTTCCTCTCACCTACCCTCCCCCCAACCAGCTTGCATGCACCCTCTCTCTCTCTGTCTCTCAAAAAGAGGAAAGGAAAGGAAAGGAAAGGAAAGGAAAGGAAAGGAAAGGAAAGGAGAAAAGAAATGAAATGAAACAAAAAGAAAAAGAAAAGAGAAGAGAAGGGAAGAGAAGAAAGGAAAGGAAAGGAAAGGATAGGATAGGAAAGGAAAAAAAGAAAAGGAAAGGAAAGGAGAAAAAAGAAAAGAAAAGAAAAGAAAAGAAAAGAAAAAAGGAGAAGAGAAGAAAGGAAAGGAAAGGAAAAAAAGAAAAGAAAGGAAAGGGGAAAAGAAAAGAAATGAAAAGAAACGAAACGAAAAGAAAGAAGAGAAGAGAGGAGAGGAGAGGAGAGGAGAGGAAAGAAAGGAAAGGAAAGGAAAGGAAAGGAAAGGAAAGGAAAGGAAAGGAAAAGAAAGGAAAGGAAAAGAAAAAAAAATTTGTAGCGACTGGCTGTTTCAGTCATGCATGTCTCTTGGAAAGACATGCAATTTTTGATCTCGGGGTCATGAGTTTGAGCTCCATGTTGGGTGCAGAGATTACTTAAATAAACCTAAAAAAAAAAAAAGAAAAATGTCAACCACATAAAGTAAATGAAATATCCATCACCGCGATTCAGCAATTTCATTTATACCACTGGTGTTTCTTACTTCCACTGTATTATATATGACTATTTCTGAAAATAGATCTTTCTACATCTAATAAAACAAAACCTAGCATTCCATTTATCTTATCCTAGTATACTCATGCGCGCGTGTTTCAATTTCCCAATTTTTTTAGTAAAATACCAAGTTGCAAACAACTTCCCCAGGGCACTATTTCTTCTGATTCTGGCTGCAATAAAATTGCAACAAAAATTTTAGAAAAGCTCTCTGTAGATGCAGCCCCTTGTACCTAGGGTTTCATAGCTGTTGTGTTTGGAAAGGGAGCCATATCAGTCAGGTTTCTTGGTTGCAAGCGTGAGAATTCACCATAGCTGGTTCAACAGCAGACTTCTATCTGGCAGATATGAGACGTGTCAGTATCCATCTGAGAGGACAAGAGACTCAGCCTAGAAGATAGAAGGGCAGGAACCATAGTCAATGGCACTTCAAAATGGCTCCAGAAAGGCCCCCACTGTTACTGCCCCTGGGCACCAACACCACAGATTGCCCCTTCGTACTGAATTGTTGCTGTCATTATCCGTGAGAGGAGGATATAGCTGATTTTTTTTTACCTACACACTATAAACAATTTGTTAATTTCTTCTCCAGTTTAAAAACAAAAACACAACTTTTTTAGCGGTAGAAAAGTCATATATATGACTTTCTTTTGCTTTTTTAAAAAATATTTATTCTTGAGAGAGAGAGAGAGAGAGAGACAGAGTGCAAGTGGGGGAGGGGCAGAGAGAGAGGGAGACACAGAATCCGAAGCAGGTTCCAGGCTCCGAGCCATCAGCACAGAGCCTGACGCAGGGCTTGAACCCACGACCCGTGAGATCATGACCTGAGCCGAAGTCCGACGCCCAACCGACTGAGCCACCCAGGCTCCCCTCTTTTGTTTTAATGTCTTCTCTCTTCTGGATTATCTCCAGAATCTTCAAACCTCTCTATCATTTGAGAAGTCTTTACCAGTTTACGTTTCCTCTTTTTCTTGGTTTTCCCCACTCTACCACCTTAGAGTGTTTCTAAAATAGTTTGTGTTCTAAGACATTCTTTGGTGCAATAGCGCCTTTGCTTCACAATTTTCTCTTACTTTGAAAAAGCTTTCTAAAGCATATATGCTTTTCTTGATAAGGAAGGATACGTCTCAAGTACCATAAAAACAATGTTAACTGATACACATTACCTCCCCCCCACCCCCTGCCAGGGCTTTTACAATTATAGGCATGTCGACATAGTTTCTCTGAGTGACTCTAGTGAGCCATCTACTTTCTATTAAAAAGAAAGAAAGAAAAAAGATAGACTAAGGAGATAAGACTTTCAGTCATATAGACTTATAAAGATATTGCAGGGGCGCCTGGGTGGCTCAGTCGGTTAAGCATCCGACTTCGACTCAGGTCATGATCTCACGGTGTGTGGGTTCGAGCCCCGCATCGGGCTCTGTGCCGATGGCTCGGAGCCTGGAGCCTGCTTCAGATTCCGTGTCTCCCTCTCTCTCCGCCCCTCCCTTGCTCATGCTCTCTCTCTGTCTCAAAAATAAATAAAACATTTTTAAAAATTAAAAAAAAAGATATTGCAGGACATTTGCAATTCATATCAAACCTCTTTAGTTTGAACTACACGATCCATCGTGTCCCTTTCTGCTACTCACCGAAAGATCATATTTGCTCTTTCACTGAAATTTGGAAAAATTTCCTGGCAAACACTAGAAGAGGACTTTACATTAGGTAAAGAGATACTGAAATGTGTTCATTACACATCATCTGGAATAATAAAATAAACTTACCAAAAGATCACTCTAGAAAATGATTGTGTCCTTGAGGGATACAAATGATGAAACCAGCTCAAAGGCATTTCTCTCGTCATTGATTATCTTCTCTGTATCACTGAAGTCCCAAGCTCAGTGACTCACATAACAATCGCCAGTGCAGTCATTGTAAAGGTCGAAACATTTCAATTGTCCTTTTTTCCTTTAGGAAATATCATTTAATAGCCAGTTCAGTGAAAATACACTACCCAAATATTTGATGGCTTGGATTACAATCAGCCATTTGCCAAAGTCTGTTTTGTATTGCTTAGATTTGTTTTTTAAGGGGGTCGGTTCTTTTTCACCTCGTTTTTCATCATTGAATGCAAATGAAACATTTAGGAGAGTTTTGGAATAGTTAAGGGTTTGGATATTTTGCAGTCTTTGTTGCCAGTTTAAGGGAAAAATGTATTAAAATAGTATGCCTTTCCATAAAAATGTTAAAGCCTTCCTCTCGAACAGATAAAAAAAAAAAAACAAACCAAGATTTACAACCTCCAATAAACACTGACAGAGGTAATAAAGAAAAAAGCAAGAAAATTTTAAAATAAACAGTGCGTACTAGTTTTCTATTGCTGTGGAACAAATTTCCACAAATTTAGAAGCTAAAATGATATGCATTTATTATCTTACAGCTCTCGTAAGTCAGGAGTGTGGTCACCACTTATCTGGGTCTTCTGCTTAGGGTCTGAAAATACTACAGTTAAGGCGTCAGCCCTGCTCTGTCCTCATCAGATGTTTGGGGAAGGTGATGTTACCAGGTTCCCTTGGGTTGTTGGAAGGATTCATTTCCTTGTGGCTGTACGACTCAGGGCAGCTTTCTTCTTCAAGGTCATCAGGAGAATGGAAAGCGAGTCTGCTCAGAGGCTTGTATCTAAATTGCAAGGCAATTACAGAAGAGACATCTCAGCATCTTTGCCATATTCTGTTGGTTAGAAGCAAATCACCAATAGGGCGCCTGGGTGGCTCAGCTGGTGAAGCGTCCAACTTTGGCTCAGGTCATGATCTCACGGTCGGTGGGTTCGAGCCCCGCGTCGGGCCCTGTGCTGACAGCCCAGAGCCTGGAGCCCGCTTCGGAGTCTGTGTCTCCCTCTCTCTTTGCCCTCCCCCCACCCATGCTCTGTCTCTCTCTCTCTCTTTCAAAAATGAATAAACATAAAAAAATAAAAAAAAAAGAAAGAAGTCACCAGTTCTCCTTCCACTAAAGGGGAGGGGATTATACAGGGTGTGAGCATGGACGCCATCTTGGAATTCTGTCTACTGCACCACTGAAAGCGTATTTTAACAATTGCCAATGAAATTCAAGGCGGTCTACCAGACAGAACACCCTTTGACTAACATACTTGTTGGTATTTACAACGATAAGATTCAGAACCACAGGATTCCCAAGTATATCAAGGTTTTACAGGGAACGTGACCATCTTGTTTGTAGTAACACTGAATTACCCTTTCTCAAGGGAACCGGCATTGCGACCCTAGAGGGACCACAGAAGAGTCTGGTTCAGTCACTGCAAGGCCAGTCTTCCTCGGATGTCAGCCACGGGTTTAGCCATCTCACGAGGAGAGGTAAACCGAAGCAAGGTTAAACATTCTTCATGTGGGAAAAATACCATGAGGAATAGTAAAATGTGAAAGTGAGGAACTACCATCCCTCCTGTTGAAAGCATCCGTGTGCTACAGGTCTTTAAAACGCCACATCCTGCTTTCAAACGAAAGGCAACATTGAAAAATAAAATAAAGTAAAATAAAATAAAATAAAATAAAATAAAATAAAATAAAATAAAATAATAAAATAAAATAAAATAAAATAATAAAATAAAATAAAAAAGCGCCTTCTGTAAACATTCTCTTTGGCATGGGTTCACGCACACACACAAGATTATGGACCCAAACTGGGGTGGGAACTGAGGATAATATACACCTTAAATAGTTTCCGTACTGTGGAAAGAACAATTAGTCTATACTCCTGTATTGCCTGGATTCTCTAAGAAGCAAGTGCTGAAATGAAGTTGCCCAGGGTGGGGTTAGTTAGCGGGGGGGGGGGGGGGGGGGGGGGTAACACCTTGTGAGGAAACAGAATTTGGCAAGGAACAGTTGTGTCTGACACAACTACATGGGGCCCACAGAGGTCGCAGATCTGACCTTCAATTAAAAAAAAATCCTATGGCTTCATAGTATCTTTGCAGTACCCCTGTTTAAATTTTTTTTTAACGTTTATTTATTTTTGAGACAGAGAGAGACAGAACATGAACGGGGGAGGGGCAGAGAGAGAGAGAGGGAGACACAGAATCCGAAGCAGACCCCAGGCTCTGAGCTGCCAGCACAGAGCCCGACGCGGGGCTCGAACTCACGCCCGGCGAGATCATGACCTGAGCCGAAGTCGGACGCTTAACCGACTGAGCCACCCAGGTGCCCCTCAGTACCCCTGTTTATAGTGATGAGAACTATCTCAGAACCTCAGGGGCTTATGCAAATTCTGAGACTGCCCAGGCCACCTCTTTGTCTTTAGACAGGGATGCATCGAATGCTCCTGTTTGGGGGGAGCTTTTCCATCTTTGAGATAGACCCAGGAGGTGGTTCGGTGAATCCCTTGCTCAGCTATGGCACGAGGAGGTTGTACACATTTGAATCTTTCTCAGTCCTCGAGGCCTACCCCAGGTCACAAGCAAGGCAGTATTCCCTGGTGGTTTCTTTTCTTTTGCGTGTCCCTTCCACGCTGGCTTTCACTGGTATTTTCTTGTATTATTCTAAACGCTTTCCGAGGATGATTCATCTACCTGTATGGCAGTGGTTCTCAACCAGGGGCTATCTTGCCCGCCAGGGGACATTTGGCAATATCTGAAGACATTTTCGGGTCGCCGCAACTGGGGAGACGCTTCTGGTGTGTACAGGATAGAGAGCAGAGATGCTGTTTTTACACCCTTCAATGTACAGGACAGTCCCCCCACAACAAGGAATCATCCACTCCAAATTCTCAATGGTGCCGAGGTTGAGACACCCTTTTCTATAGAGACGGCCCCCAGCCCACGTCTCCCGCCCAGGTTTCACTCCCAAGCTTTGCATGGCAAGATGAGGAATCTTTGACCTATATTCTAAATAAAGTAAAAAGCAAGGTCATCAGATGAAGAAATACTGGGGATCAAACTTGACTTATCCATGAGACATGGTAGTTAGTCAGTCACAGTGCCTGTTTAAGGACACACAGTACTTTTAAGGGCCCATTAAAATGCTTTCATTTTAATTTCTCTTGAAATCAGAAGAAAAAATGAATATAGCAACCGTGAATATACAATAATGAATCAAGCTTGGATTATATTTGGCTTTATACCAGCTCAGTGGTAAAACATAATTTTTAGCTTGCTTTTCTTTTCTTTTCTTTTCTTTTCTTTTCTTTTCTTTTCTTTTCTTTTCTTTTCTCTTCTTTTCTAATAAAGGAAGGGACCCATGAAAGCAAAAGTGTCTAGAGTCCACAAAAATCATAACACAGTTCTTTTAGGGGAGAAGGAGACATAGGGAATTGGAAGAGTGGATAAAGTATGAAATATCCTTGTGGGCAGTGGGAAAGCCATTTTAGGAAAGAAATGTGTAATTTTAGGTAAGATTGCCAGGTGTTATTACGTGCCCATTTTGGGTTGGCATTCATCAATTTATAGGCATACTGGAGCTAGAAAATTTGACAATATACATTAGTTACTCTGGGAAATGCCAGTCATTTTGTCAAAGGGTCAAATTGGCCAGGGTGTCAAGTTTTCTGTTCAAGTGCAGACATTCTTGAGAAAGAAATAAACTATGTCCTTTTTTGTTAGCACCTTAGCTTATAGCCAGTTGCGATTAGATCTAATAGGGAATAGGACCTTGAATGTGGACCTAAGATACAGGCCAATTCAAACAAAGATTTATTTGCCAGAAATCAATTCAACTTGCCCGATGGCCAACGTGACAAAGTGCCAATGTGGCATTATTGATTCACCAAAAAATCGTTTCCGTTCACTAGCATAAAACTTATAGAAACCTAGGTTGAATAAGATCGTTCACAAGCCACTGAAGATTTTTCAAAGTTTTATTTTAGTTAATGTCGTTTAGCTTAGCTTTTGCTTTTTATTCCCCGCAGCCATTTTCCCACAGCCATTTTGTGGTAAACTTGCCGGTCTAATCACCCATTTTCTTGTGTGATTCGCATTTTAGAAGACGAGCACTTTTCACTTGCCTACTAGGAGACAATTTTCCATGTGTTCCTGTACATCTTGTAGGCAAGATAAGCATCTTATAAGCAAGACGAGACCGTCCTTCGGTCCGGGCTATCTTTTCAAAGATATTTGTGTAGTGAACAATGTCTCCCTCCTAAGCAAAGGGCAGGAATGGTTACTTTCCATTTAAGAAGATTCGAGTTCCCTAAGCTCAGAATTCTTCTGTCACGCAACCCACTGTGTGTGGGGGGGTATCACCTGGCCCCCTACCCATCACCCTGTGAGAAATGGGGCTCAGGGAACTTGCACAAAAGATGCTCACAGCCTAGCTACTTCTGTTTCTTTGAGTAATAGGTTGTCCTTCACTTCTGACCTAAGAGTCTTGTGTCTTCTATTGGCGTCCATGAAACTGTATCCAACTAAACCATTAGATTACAAGTAGACTGAAATCCCAAACACTTCTCAGTTCTTGACACTGTCTAAAACGCATGCAAATATTCATTTTATTTAGCCAGTTTTGAAAAATCCACGAATTACAGTCATTACAAAATACCAGGGGATGAATTTAAAATACGTTTGTAAAGCAAATCCCTCTACCTTTTTTCTGAAATCCTTAATATTTGGGACATGTGCAGCTCTTGTAATTTGAAATATATAAGTAATCCTCAATGTGAAAGGTCACTTGCAGCCAGAGTATTGAAGAATCTAGAATACATTAAATTTCACCCATGATGAAAGCTATTTTCTGCAAAATAGCGGCAGAATAACCAAAACCAGACTCAGTTACATCTTGGTGCCAGTAACTTACTCCGCCCAAACATCTCCAAAAGCTGATACAACCACCCCAGCCATTTGGAGTTGCTATACATGTTGAAATGGTTACATCAATCCGTTTTTTTTTTTAAATACTTTGGTAAATTTGGCAAAATTCCCATTCACTGACTTGACCCAAATAACGCAGGGGCGTGGAGGAGGGGGCCCGAGAACTTGGGGACCAGTGGGAGGCACGGAAGCAGACCTCCTCAACTGCATGACTTAATCGAGAACACCAGCCTGCTGCGAGGGGAATTTTCATAGACGGACAACCTAGACAGAACTAGTTTCGTTTGGCCTTTCTATGTGAAAAGTGGTCTGAAATACCTTCATCAAACTGAAGCAGTCACGTTTCGTAGAGACTCGAGTGACTGAGAGCTGAGGCTTTGCTCACCTCGGTTCAAGACCTGGCTCTTCCAATTCTACCTAATCTCTCTAAGCCTCAATTTCCACATCTTGAAAGGAGAGGTAATCCGAGTACTTGTTTCTCAAGGATGTTGTCAAGATTAACTGAAATACGAGTTGGGGCACCTGGGTGGCTCAGTCGGTTAAGCGGTCGACTTCGGCTCAGGTCATGATCTCGCGGTGCGTGAGTTCGAGCCCCCTGTCGGGCTCTGTGCCGACAGCTCAGAGCCTGGAGCCTGTTTCAGATTCTGTGTCTCCCTCTCTCTCTGCCCCTCCCCTGTTCATGCTCTGTCTCTCTCTGTCTCAAAAATAAATAAATGTTAAAAAAAAATTTTTTTAAATACGAATGCTGCCACTTACTTCTTAGTCCTAGTATGAGATATGATTAAGAAATTTATTTTTTTGCCCTGGAATTTGAAAGCACTGTATCAAATACACTTACGGCCTTTTGTGTCTTGGTAACTTTCTCTTCACACATTTGGGGGAACAGTCACAAAGACATAGCACTTTGCGATGGGCTAGATTAATACTGGATGGGAATCGTGTGTTTTAGAGAATCCAAGGACGGCATAAGCGCTTTGCAAACGCTTAGGTTTGGGCGGAGCAACAAACGGAGTTTTACGAAGACTGTCCTTTAATTAGGAAACCTCCGTGTATTAAAAGGAAATCGACCTGTGTGGTGTGTTTTGATCCACTTGCACTTAATGAATAAAAATATGGTGGTGTAAAACGTATTTGATGTTCAAGCCCGTCTGTACCTCCCACTTTCTTTGTAAGTTACCCTTTTCTTTGGGAAGCTTAGTTTTGGAAGTCGAGTGATCAATGTTCGCCTCAAATAATTCGGGTTTACTTTCAATACTAAGTGCTGCAAAGCCAGGTAAATAAGGCGACTTAGTATCCCTGGGGGTAGAATTATTGTATTTAATCTGTCTATAGATATAGATAGATATATTAATGTTTCTTTATTTTTGAGAGACAGAGAGAGACAGACTGTGAATGGGGGAGCGGCAGAGAGAGAGGAAGACCCAGAATCCAAAGCAGGCTCCAGGCTCTGAGCCATCAGCTCAGAGCCCAATGCGGGGCTGCAACCCAAGGACCAGGACATCACGATCTGAGCCGAAGTCGGATGCTTAACCGACTGAGCCACCCAGGCGCCCCAGAATTATTGTCTTCACTGTCACAACACTTTGAAGAAAGAAGATGGCCCTCTGATGAATCCTGCTACCTTTATCCAGCTGGAAGTTAGTCAGAATGGGGGCAGATCCGGGTGATATTATTATTCCAATTATTACTTGTACTGGCTACAATTTATTGAGCACCTACTATGTGGCAGGCATTTAACTTATATTTACTTATAATTTAATTCTCACAACTCTATGATATAAGCATTATTGCCACCATTTTTTTTTTTTTTTACACAGATGAGAAAACAGGCTTAGAGAGTTTAAGCAACTTGCTCGGGATTATCCAGTTTATAAGTGACAGAGCCAGATGTTGAACCTTAAGCCCTGAGTCCACCACTTTATGCTTCAGTGGGACCTGATAAAAGCTTGGCGGTCAATCTTCAGCGTTCTGGGTACATCCCAGGGTACCCAGAGCTAACCTAAGATCTAGTCAAGAAAAAAAAAGAAGTGAAGACTCAAGGGAAAGGGACGCTGGCAAGAAGAGCCTGGCGTTGTTCCTACCTCTTTGGAGACATTATTTCAAACTGCTGGTTACAGATAATTTCTGCTGCTAACAAACCCAAAGTCCAATGAAGAGAATGGATGAGGAGGCTGCAAAGTTCTGATACTATGGGTTCTATTGAAGGCGGGGGAAGACTTTAAAATTTTTCCTGGGTTTTGTTTCCAATGTTGGCCATTTTAGAATGAAGTTGGAGATGCTCAAGAAGGTAAGTAAGCACACATTACATGAGTTAGGATTCACTTTAGCCATGAGTGACAGAAAATCCTAATGAGCAGTAGCTTAAATCAATTAATAACAATTCTTTACAAACGCTTCCTAACTCATTCCATTGGGACAATACTCACCCTGATACCAAAACTAGACTGAGATAATATTCTTTAAAAAAGAAAACTATAGACCAATATTTATTATGGATATAAATGTAAACATTCTCAACAGAATATTAACCAACAGAATCTATCAATATATGAAAGAAGTATGCACCATGACTAAGCAGGACTTATCTCAGGAATGCATGGTTGGTTTAGTATCTTAAAATAAATTAATATAATAAACCACATCAATAGAATTAAAGCCAAAACCATATGATTACCTCAACAGACTGAGAGAAGCAGTTGATTAATTATAATACTCTTTCACGATAAAAACACTCAATGACCTAGGAATAGAAGGGAACTCGCTTCATCTACAAACAAACATTGGACTGAAGATTTTAGTCAGGACATTTAGTCAGTAAAATGACAATAGGCATCCAGATTGGAAAAGAAGAAGTAAAACGCTCTTTATTCACAGATGACATGATTTTATAAATAGAAAATATCAAGAAATTCACTAAAAAGTTAGGAAAACTAACAAGTTCAATGTGTTGCAGGATACAAAATCAATATACAGAAGTTCGTTGGATGTCTATATATTTGTAGTGGAAAATCCAAAAATAAAATTAAGAACACAACTTCATTTACAGTAGTATCAAAAAGAGTAACTTCAGCGGAAGAAGTGTAAAACCTACCCCTGAAAACTACAAAATATTGTGGAAAGAAATGTTTTTAAAGATCTTAATAAGCGGAAAGACATCCTAGCTTCATGGATTAAAAGGCAATATTGTCAAGATGGCAGGAGTCTCCAAATTGATCCATAAATTCAGTTCAATGTCTGTTGAATCTCACTGGGCTTCTTGGTGCAAATTGAGAAGCTGATCTCCAAATTCATATGGAAACTCGAGGGACTGAAAATAGCCAAAATACTGTTGACAAAGAAGAACAAAATTGGAAGACTCACAGTTCCCATTTCCCAAGTTCAAAAGTTACCAGAAAGCTACAGTAGTCAAGACAGTGTGGTACTGATGTAAGAATAGACATCAAGAACAATGGAATAGAATTCCATAGAATAAAGTCCAGAAATAAACAAATATATCCATAATCAATTTATTTTGACAAGTGTGCCAACACTATTCAGGAAAGAATAGTCTTTTCAACAAATGGTGTGGGGACAAATGACTATCCACATGCAAAAGAATGGATTTAGATCTCTTAATTAATTCATTAGCTAATTAACTTATTTATTCCCAAGTTAGCTAACATACAGTGTAGTCTTGGCTTCAGGAGTAGAATCTAGTGGTTCATCACTTAAATATAACATCCAGTCCTCATCCCAACAAGTGCCCTCCTTAATGCCCATCACGCATTTTCCCCATCTCCCCCAACCCCCCCCCCCATCAGCCCTCAGTTTGTTCTCTGTACTTAAGACTCTCTTATGGTTTGCCTTCCTCTCTGTTTTTTTTTTTGTTTGTTTTTCCTCCCCTTCTCCTATGATCATGTGTTAAGTTTCTCAAATTCCACATAGGAGTGAAATCACATGATATCTGTCTTTCCCTGACTGACTTACTTCACTTGGCATAATCCCCTCCAGCTCCATCCACGTTTTTTACACCATATCTAGATATTCACTCGAAATGGATTGTAAGGTAAATTTGAGAACTAAAACCATAAGCCTCTTAGAAAAAAGGTAGGGGTAAATCTTCGTGACCTCGGATTTAGCAAAGCCTTCTTTGGTCTAACATCAAAAGCATGAGAAACCAAAGGAAAAAATAGATAAATTGGACCTCATCAAAATTAAAAAAAGGGGTTTGCTGGGCTTTTTTGACTCAAAAGACGCCACCAGGAAAGGAATAACGCAAACCATGAAACCGTTGTAAATCATATATCTCGTAAGGACTTGTATCTAGAATATATAAGGAAAGGGGCGCCTGGGTGGCTCAGTCGGTTGAGCGTCCGACTTCGGCCCAGGTCATGGTCTCACAGTCCGTGAGTTCGAGCCCCGCGTCAGGCTCTGTGCTGACGGCTCAGAGCCTGGAGCCTATTTCTGATTCTGTGTCTCCCTCTCTCTCTGCCCCTCCCCCATTCATGCTCTGTCTCTCTCTGTCTCAAAAATAAATAAACATTAAAAAAAAATTAAAAAAAAAATAGAATATATAAGGAAGGTTTACAATTCAACAATAAAAGGCAAAATAACTGAACTTTAAAATGGGCACAAGATATGAATAGATGCTCTCGCAAAGAAGACATACAAATGGCTGACAGACACATGCTTAACATCACTCGTCCTCAGGGTAAGCCAAATCAAAACCACAGTGAGCTATAACCTCACACTCGTCAGGATAGGCATAATTGTTTTCATACGGAAAATAACAAGTGTTAGTGAGGATTTGGAAAAACTGGACCTCTCATGCCCTGCTGGTAGGCATGCAAAACGGAACAGCCCCTGCAAAAAATAGTCGGGCAGTTTCTCAAGAAGTTACACACAGAGTTACTATATTACTCAGCGATTCCCAATGCCTAGGTACATACTCAAAAGAAATGAAAATATATTTCCACATGAAGACATATATGAATGTTTCATAGTAGCATTGTTCGTAAGAGTCAAAGAGTAGAAGCAACCCACATGAATGAATAATAGCTAAACATAGTGAAGTATGCCCATCTAGCGGGATATTGAGGCCATAAAAATGTGCTGATACATGCTTCACCATGGATGAACCTTGAAAACATGCTACATAAAATAAAGCAGTCACCAAAGACCACATATACTTCATTTATACGGACCTTCCCAAACAGGCAAATCTAATGAGACCGAAAGGAGATTAATGGTTGCCGAGGGCGGGGGGCTATGGAGGTGGAGGTGAGAGCTAAAGAGCATAGAGCTTCTTTTTGAGGTCATAAAAATGTTCTAAAGCTGACTGTCGTGATGGTTGCACGTCTCCGTGGCAATACTAAGAAACATTGACTTGTACACCTTAAAATGAGCACTGGGTGCTGTATGTAATCAACGAACCACGGGAATCTACCCCCAAAACCAAGAGCACATTTTACACACTGTATGTTAGCCAATCTGACAACGAGTTCTATTAATTAAAAAAAATTAGGGGCGCCTGGGTGGCTCAGTCGGTTGAGCGTCCGACTTCGGCTCAGGTCATGATCTTGAGGTTGGTGGGTTCAAGCCCCACATCGGGCTCTGTGCTGGCAGCTCGGAGTCTGGAGCCCGCTTCGGATTCTGTGTCTCCCTCTCTCTCTGCCCCTCCCCTGCTCACGCTCAGTCTCTCTCTCAAAAATAAATAAACATTAAAATAAATAAATAATAAATAAAATTGATATACGTGGGTATAAATAGGTCAAAAGAATAAAAATAAAAATAAAATGTATGAATGGTGTGGTAGTTGAGTTATATCTCAACAAAGCTGTTACCAAAAGAACCCAACAACATAAAAACAAATAAAAACTAGGTGAAACAAGATGTAGAGTAAAATTTAGACCTGTAAATGCATATAATTGAAAACGAAATCTGAAAATTGATCTCAGGAAAATAAGCAAAAATAAATTTAAAAAAGGAAAAATTATGAAACAGAAAAAATATAGAGACCAACAAAACAAAAGGGTGGTCCTTCGAAAACACCAAATTTATAGACCTCTGATGAGGCCATCCATAAATTAAAGAAAAAAGGAATAACCAATACTAAAAATAAACAAAGGGTATTTACTACAGTGTAAGAGACAAACATTGGTGGAACTGAATGGATAAATACACAAAACCACAATAATAGCTAGAGAGGTCAAAAGCCCTTTCTTAACAAATATATGGAAATAAGCAAGAATATAGAACTCAATGCTACCATCAACCAACAGGATCGAATTCACATTTATAGAATACTTCACCCCACAATAGTAGAACACACGTTCTTTTCAAGTGCCTATAATATATTTATTAAGATAAACCATATTCTGAATCACCAAACAAACCTTAACAAATTTTTAAATATTGAAATCATACAGTGTATACTTTCTGGCCATAATGGAGTCACACTAAAAGCTAATAACAGAAAGAGGGGCACCTGGGTGGCTCAGTCGGTTAAGCATCCGACTTCAGCTCAGGTCATGATCTCACAGTTCGTGAGTTCGAACCCCTCATTGAGCTCTGTGCTGACAGCTCAGAGCCTGGAGCCTGCTTTAGATTCTGTGTCCTCCTCTCTCTCTGCCTATCCCCTGCTCACACTATCTCTCTCTCAAGAATAAATAAACATTAAAATATTTTTAAAAGTAAGTAAAATAAAATAAAATAAAAACCAAAAACAGAAAGATAACAGGAAAATTTCTAAACAGTTGGAAAGTAAACAAAACACTAATAACCCATGGGTTAAAGAAGAAATATCAAAGGAAATCTAAAAATTCACAGGATTAAATGAAAAGACAACCTATCAAGATTTGTACGATGCGACTAAAGCAGTGTTGAGAGGGAAATTAATAGCACTAATTGCTTAGATTAGAAAGGAGGTCTCAAATCAATAATGTAATTTCCTACCTAAAGAAACTAGAAAAAAAGAAGAGCAAAACAAGTAGAAGGAAGGAAATAATAAGTAATACAGGTAGCAAAACTCAAGGAAATGGAAAACAAGAGAACAAAAGAGAAAAAAGATCAATGAAACAAAAAGCAAGAAAGATCAGTAAAGTTGACGAATCTCTCGCAAGAGTTATAAATACAAAGAGAGAAGACCCTATCACCAAAAATGGGAATAAAACTGGATATAACTTGCAGCCATTCATAAGGAAACTAAAGTGACACAGGCATCCTCAGAGATATTGCGGGTTCCAGACCACCATACTAAAGTAAACATAATAATAAAGTAAGTCAAATAAATTTTTGGTTTCCCAGTGCATATAAAAGTTATGTTTACATTATACTGTAGTCTGCTAAGTGGGCAATAGGATAATGTCTAAAAACAAAATACACATACCTTAATTTAAAAATACTTTACTGGTTGGTATGCCTGGGTGGCTCTGTCAGTTAAGTGTCAGACTTCGGCTCAGATCGTGATCTTGTACTCTGTGAGTTCGAGCCCTGCGTCAGGCTCTATGCTGACAGTTCAGAGCCTGGAGCCTGCTTCGGATTCTGTGTCTCCCTCTCTCTCTGCCCCCCACCCCAACTCACGCTCTCTCTGTCTGTCTCTCTCTCTTCAAAATAAATAATTTTTTTAAAAAGTTTAAAAATACTTTACTGCTGGAGCACCTGGGTGGCTCAGTTGGTTAAGCGTCTGACTCTTGATTTAGGCTCAGGTCATGAGCTCATGGTTCATGAGATCAAGCCCCACCTGGGGCCACTTGGAAGAGGCCACTTGGAATTTTCTATCTCCCTCTTTCTCTGCCCCTCCCCCACTTGCATGTGCTCGCTGTCTCCCTCTCTCTCAAAATAAATGAAATAAAACTTAAAAAATACTTTACTGCTAAAAAATGCTAACCTTCATCTGAGCTTTCAGTGAGTCGTAATCATTTTCTGGTGGAGGGTCTTGCTTCAATGTTGATGGTTGCTGGTCAGGGTGAAGACCATGAAGTTTTCCGTATCAATGGATCCTTCTTCTCAAAATGATTTCTCTGTAGTGTGAAATGCCGTTTGATAGCATTTTACCCACAGTAGAAATTCTTTCAAAATTGGAGTCCACCCTCTCAAACCCTGCCACTGCTTTATCAACTACGTTTGTGTAATATAATCCTTTGTGGTCACTTCAACGGTCTTCACAGCATCTTCATCAGGAGTAGATTCCGTCTCAAGAAACCACTTTCTTCTCTCATCCATACGAAGTAACTCCTCACCCCATAAAGTTTGATCATGAGATTTCTGCAATTCAGTCCCATCTTCAGCCTCCACGTCTAATTCTAGTTCTCTTACTGTTCCCCCCACATCTGCAGTTACTTCCTCCACTGAAGCGTTGAACCCTTCAGAGTCATCCATGAGGGCTGTGTCAACTTCTAAGCTCCTGCTCATGTTTACATTTTGACCTCTTCCCGTGAGTCACAAATGTTCTTAATGACATCGAGAATGGTGAATCCTTTCCAGAGGGTTTTTGATTTCCTTTGCACAGAGGAATCACAATCCATGCCGGCTACAGCCTTATGGGACACATTTCTTAAATAAGAAGTTTTGAAAGTCAAACTAGTCTTTGATCCATGGGCTGCAGGAGGGATTTTGTGTTAGCATTCACGAAAACAACATTAGTCTCGTTGTACGTCTCCATCAGAGCTCTTGGGTGGCCAGGTGCATTGTCAACGAATAGTAATACTTTTAAAGGAAGCTTTTTTTTCCTGAGTAGGTCTCGAAAGTGAGCTTAAAAACATTCAGTAAACGATGTTGTAAACAGATGTGCTGTCATCCTGCTCTGAATTAGGTCTTGGTCTGACAGAATGTGGTGGCTAACTTGATCTTCTGTCTGGACCGCTAAAACTTTCTCCCTACCAGCAAGAAGGCTATTTCCCTTTCTTTCATTTGTGTGTTCACTGGAGGGCCACTTTCAGTTTCCTTCAAGAACATTTTCTTTGCACTCACAGCTTGGCTGTTTGACACGAGAGACTGGCTTTTGGCCTATCCCAGCTTGCAACATGCCTTCCTCAGCAAGCTGAATCATGTCTATGTGTTTCATTTGAAGTGGGACATACAACTCTTCCTTTCACTTGAACACTTGGAGGCTGTTGGAGGGTTAGTAACGGGCCTGATTTCAACATTGCTGTGTCTCAAAGGAGAGGGATGCCCGAGGAGAAAGAAATATAGGAAATGGCTGGTCAGGGGAACAGTCCGAACACACGCATTTGGGTGTTAAATTTGCCGTCGTATATGGGTGTGGTTCATGGGATCCCCAAACAATTACAACAGTAACATCAAAGACTGTTGATCACAGACAAGCTTAACAAATACAATAATCATGAAACACTTGGAGACATTGAAAGAATTATCAAAATGTGACACGGAGACATGAAGCGGGTCAATGGTGCCAGTGGACTCACTCAACCCAGGATTGCCACAGGCCTCCAATTTGTAAAAATGCAGTATCCGTGAGGCGCAACAAAGCGAAGCACAATCAAACGAGGCATGCCTGCATTACAAACAGCTTTATGCACATAAATTCGACAACGTAGATGGAACGGACTGGCAGAGTAGAACCAAAAAAACTCGAGAGCACCCACACACAAAAGGGAAGGAAGACAGCTTCGCTTTGCGTCCATCATCCCCTACCGCAAGCCGCCCCCCCCAGCACTGCTCAGGGTCAAGAGGAAATTCCCAGCTAGAAAGAGCTTCCCTGGTGGGGAAAGAAAGACTGGTGTGAACGATCGTCTTCCCCAGCCTTGGAAGGCCCTGTGCGAGGGCTCCGCTTTGGTTTTCCCCGACCCAGGGACTGGAACAGCTGGTGTGTTATAGGGATGGCTAGGAACAAGGAAGAAAAGCTGGGGTTCCCAGGAGCAGGGACTCACTGGGAGCAACTGGGGTTCCCAGTGACCAGCTATGTAGGCAAGCGCAGCAGGTTTTGCCACTGACGAAACCCCCCCGCCGCCCCCCTGCTGCAGACTACACTGGCTTCGGCCCCCACGGGCATTTATATTCCCTGCTACCAGCTGCCTGAGTCCCTCATCACGCCATCCCCCTGCATAAGAGCAGGACACCAGCCTAGACCCTGTGTGGACGACCCACGCTGCTGGATGCGCGCTCTGGGCTAGGCTGGGCCGCTGTGTACCCGCATGCTGCGGGCCTGTCACCACGACCAGCCTCTATTGCCAGACCGAGCACACTCGGAGGGAGGCCTGCAGCCACAGGACAGCATGCCAACAAGCAGGGGACCCGCAGCTGCTTCTGGGGCCAAATCGGGCCCTTCCAGTTAGGTACTTGCACGCCCTTGGCACGAGCCCCGTCCCCAGCCTCCATTGTTGTGCTAGCACGGCCGGACTCAGCAGCCACATTAGTGCACATCACTAACGCTGACACCCGGGGCCTGCGCAGCCGTCAGTGCACCTGTAGGCGGTCCTGTCCCTTGCCGCCTGCCCTGGAACGCCTCACCTACAGCCAAAGATGTGCACACCGCCAACTCTGGCTACTACCACTACTTGTCCCGGTCCCTAGCTACTGGGCCTGGAGGGATGGCTGAAGACCCCAGCAGCTCTTGTAACCTTTGTGTATCCCCTGCAGGGCCTGCCAAGGACCATGCAGTTGTCAGTGGCCTGAGTGGACGAGCCACCAGATTTTCCCCAGAGCTGGTGCTGCCACATGCCCTTGCACTTGGTGCCTTATACCACCAGACCCAGGGTCACAGCACGCTTCAGCATGCCCCCACCTGAAGTCGTCCCTTAATGAAGTCAACCCACGACATCTGGAGAAGGTGACTGCTTCTTCAAATGTGTAGATATCTGTGCAAAGCTCTAGGGATCACGGAGAATTAGGGAAACATGACAGGACCAGAGGAACATAATAACCTTCCAGTAACTGATCCCAAAGAAGTTGAGGTCCAGGAATTGCCCAACAAAGGGTTTAAAACAATCGATCTAAAGATGCTCAGAGAACTACGAGAGAACACAGAGAAACCAAAACTAACTACTGGAAACCAAAAAGGCCAATGTGATAGTTAATTATACGGGTCAACTTGGTTGAGCCATCGCACCCAGATGTTTGGTCAAGCATTGTTCGGAATGTTTCTGTGAAAGTGTTTTTTGAATGGGCATAATAGTTACGTTGATGGCCTTTGTATAAAGCAGATTACTCTCCATAATGTGGGTGGATCTCATCCAATCAGCTGAAGGCCTTATTAGAACAAAAACTTTCCTGAGCAAGAAATTCTGCCAGCAGACTGCCTTCGAACTCCGACGGCCTCTCTTCCCGAGGTCTCCAGCCTGTAGCCCAATGTATGAGTTGTGGCACTACAACATGAATCGAATTCACAACTTCCCAGGGTGCCTGCCATCAAAGTGAGGGCATTGATTGAAAAGGAATGAGATCCTGAAAACTGGAATGGGGATGTATGGGAAGACCTGACGAAACTGGGGACATTGAACCTCTAAATTTGAATGAATCCTCATGGCCAGAGGAAGTAGCCTCAACAAAATAAAGGCCATGCATGACAAGCCCACAGTTACCATCATACTCGGTGATAAAAGCTTGAAAGCTTTTCCTTTAAAATCAGGAAAAAGACAAGGTGTCTCAGCCTCACACTTTTATTCAACACAGTACTGGAAGTCCTAGCCAGCATCAGGAAGGAAGAAGTTAAATCGTCTCTGTTAGCACACGACATGGTCTTAGACATAGAAAACACTAAAAACCACACCAAAAAAAAAAAAATGTTAGAATAAACAAATTTAGTAAAGTTGCAGGATACAAAATTAACACACAAAAGTCAGTTATGTTTCTATACACTAACGATAAGCTATCTAGAAAGAAATTAAGAAAGCAATGCCGTTTACAATTGCATTGAAAAGAATAAAATACTTGGGAACACATTTAACCAAGGAGGTGAAAGATCCTTATACTGAAACCTATAAGACTTCAATGAAAGAAATTGAAAAAGACACAAATAAATGGAAAGATATTTTATGTGCAAAGATTAGAAAAATTAATATTGTTAAAATACCCATACTACCTAAAGTGATCCACAGATCTAATACAATCTCGATCAAAATTCCAGTGACGTCTTCCACAGAAGTAGAGAAATAATATTAAAATTCATATGGAACCACAATAGATGTCAAATGACCAAAGCGATCTTGAAACAAAAGAACAAAACTAGAGACATCACACCTCCTTATTTCAAACTATAGTACAAAGCTACGGTAATCAAAACAGTCTGTTACTGCCATAAAAACAGACACATAGACCAATAGAACAGAATAAAGAGCCTAGAAAGAAACCAGTACATATATAGTCAACTCATCTTGGACAAAAGGTGCTAAATACCCAGTGAGAAAGGAGCGGTCTGTTCAATAAAACTGGGTACCCACACACAAAAGAATGAGATTGGACCCTTATGTTGGACCAAACACAAAATCCACTTGCAACGGATTAAAGACTTAAATGTAAGATTTGGAACTGTAAAGCTCCTTCAGAAAACATATGGAAAAGGCCCCTCGAGACTGGTTTTGGCAATGATTTGGGGGTAGGACATCAAAAGCATAAGCAACAAGAACAAAAATCGTAATGGTGAGAGCGGGCATCCTTGTCTTGCTCCTGACCATAGGGGAAAGGCTTTCAGATTTTCCCATTGAGCATATTAGCTGTGGGCTTTTCATATATGGCCTTTATGATGTTGAGGTATGTCCCAGAGATCCCGACTTTGTTGAGGGGTTTTTTTTTTTATCATCAGGAATGTGTGCTGTATTTCATCAAATGCTCTTTCTGCATCTGTTGAGAGACTCATATGGTTTCTATCCTTTCTTTTATTAATGTGGTGTATCACATTAAAGTCTCAGCCTCAGCAATCAGACAACGAAAAGAAATACAGGGCATCCAAATTGGCAAGGAAGAAGTCAAACTTTCATTATTTGCAGATGACATGATACTCTATGTAGAAAACCCAAAAGACTCCACCGAAAAATTGCTAGAACTAACACACAAATTCAGCAAAGTCACAGGATATAAAATCAACATGCAGAAATCTGTTGCATTTCTATACACCAGTAACGAAGCGGCAGAAAAAGAAATCAAGGAATTAATCCCATTTACAAGGGCACCAGAAACAATAAGACACCTAGGAATAAGCCTAACTAAAGAGATAAAAGATCTGTACTGTGAAAACTATAGGAAGCTTATGAAAGAAATTGAAGACGACACAAAAAAATGGAAAAAGATCCCATGCTCCTGGATAGGAAGAACAAATATTGTTAAAATGTCAATACTACCCAAAGCAATCTACACATTTAATATGATCCCTATCAAAATACCACCAGCATTCTTCACAGAGCTAGAACAAACAATCCTAAAATGTGTATGGAACCACAAAAGCCCCTGAATTGCCAAAGCAATCCTGAAAAAGGAAAACAAAACTGGGGGCATCATGAGTCCAGATTTCAAGCTATATTACAAAGCTGTGCTTATCAACACAGGACGGTAGTGGCACAAAAACCGACACATAGATCCATGGAACAGAATAGAGAACCCGTAAATGGGCCCACAGCTATATGGTCAACTCATCTTTGACAAAGTAGGAAAGAATATCCAATGGAAAAAAAGTCCCTTCAACGAATGGTGTTAGGAAAACTGGACAGCAACAGGCAAAAGAATGAAACTGGACCACTTTCTTATGCCATACACAAAAATAAATTCAAAGTGGATGAAAGACCTAAATATGAGGCAAGAAAACATCAAAATCCTAGAGGAGAACACAAGCAGCAATCTCTTTGACCTTGGCCGTAGCAACTTCTTACTAGACACATCACCCAAGACAAGGGAGACAAAAACAAACATGAACTCTTTGGACTTCATCAAGATAAAAACCTTCTGCACAGCAAAGAAAACAATCAACAAAACTAAAAGGCAGCCTATGGAATGGGGGAAGATGTTTGCAAATGACGTATCTAATAAATGGTTAGTATCCAACATCTATAAAGAACTTCTCAAACTCAACCCCCTCCTAAAACAAAAACAACAACAAACAATCCAGTTAAAAAATGGGCAGAAGACATGAATAGACAATTTTGCAATTGTCTATTGTAAAATCCACATGGCTAACAGACACAGGAAAAGATGCTCAACATCACTCATCGTCAGAGAAATACAAATCAAAACCATGATGAGATAGCACCTCACACATTGTACAAATGGCTAAAATTAACACCGCAGGAAACAACAGGTGTTGGTGAGAACGGTGAAGAAGGGGGATCCTCTTACATTGTTGGTGGGAATGCAAACTGGTGCAGCCACTCCGGAGAACAGCCTGGAGCTTCCTCAAAAAACTAAAAATAGATCTACCTTACAATCCAGCAGTTGCACTATTAGGTATTTACCCAAAGGATACAAAAGTACAGATTCGAAGGGGTACATGCGCCCCAATGTTTATAGCAGCACTATCAACAATAGCCAAACTATGGAGAAAGCCCAAATGTCCATCGACTGATGAATGGATAAAGAAGATGTGGTATAGACATGCAATGGAATATTAGCCATCAAAAAGAATGAAATCTTGCCACTTGCAACAACGTGGATGGAACTAGAACTTATTATGCTAAGCGAAATAAGTAAATCAGACAAACATCACATGATTTCACTCATACGTGGAATTTGAGAGAAGTGACAGATGAACATAAGGGAAGTGGGGGGAAAAAGAAGAAAGGGAAGCAAGCCACAAGAGACTCTTTTTTAAAATTTCTTCTTTTTTTATGTTTATTAATTTTTGAGAGAGAGACAGATTGTGAGTGGAGGAGGGGCAGAGAGAGAACGGGAGACACAGAATCGAAAGCAAGCTCCGGGCTCTGAGCTGTCAGCACAGAGCCCGACGCGGGGCTCGAATTCACGAGCCATGAGATCATGACCTGAGCGGAAGTTGGACACTTAACCGACTGAGCCACCCAGGTGCCCCAAACCACAAGAGATTCTTAACGATAGAGAACAAACTGAGGGTTGACAGAGGGAGGTGAGTGGGGATGGGCTAGATGGGTGATGGGCATTAAGGAGGGCACTTGTGATGAACACTGGGTATCGTATGTAAGTGACGAATCACTGAATTCTACTACTGAAACCAATATTGCACTGTAGATCAACTAACTAGAATTTAAATACATTCATCGAAAGCAAAGATAAACACGTGGGAAGATATCAAATTAAAAAGCTTCTGCACACACCAAAACGAAACAATCAACAGAGTGAAAAGGCAACCTACAGAATTGGAGAAAATGTATGAAGACTGAAATAGATATATACCTGAAAGGAGTTAATATCCAAAATACATAAGGAACTCATAAAACTCAAGAGCAGAAGCAAACAAACAATAACAATCCAATTTATAAGCGGGCAAAGGACATAAACAGCCATTTTTCCAAAACAGACATACAAATAGCCGACAGATATATGAGAGGGTGCTCAACATCACCAGTCATCAGGGGAATGTAAATCAAAACCACAAAGAGATATCACCTCACACCTGTCAGGATGACTATTAGAAAAACGACAAGAGGAAATGAGTGTGGGCAAGGGTATGGAAAGAAGGGAAGCCATCTACACTGTTTTCGAAATGTAAATTTGTACAATCATCGAGTAAAACAGTATGGAGTCTCCTAAAAAAAAAAAAATTAATCATAGAACTACCAAGTAAATCCAGAAATTCCCTAGGGTCATTGCAGCATTATTGACAATAGCTGAGGTATGAAAACAACCTAAGTGTCCATTGATGGATGAATGGATAAAAAATATATTATATCTTACACGCATGTATTATATCTATTTAATGAAATGCTATTCAGCTATAAACATGAAGGAAATCTCGTCATTTTCAACAACATGGGTGAACCGTGAGGACATTATGCTAAGTGCGGTAAGTCAGACAGAGGAGGACAAACACTATAAGATCTCACTTATATGTGGAATCTAACAAAGCCCAACTCCTAGAACGGGAGAGTAAAACAGTGTTTACCAGGAGCCGGGGGGGGGGGGGTAGGCAGGTTAGGTTGGGGGGAATGAAGAGACGTTGACCGGAGCGTGCACACTTGAAGTTATAAGAGGAGTACGTTCTGGGGACGTCCCGTAAGCATGGGACTATAGTTAACAAAACTGCCTTGTATACTTGAAAGTTGCTAAGAGACCGATTCTTAAATGTTCTCTCCATAACAACAACAAGAACAGAAACAACCAAATGCTAATTATGGGAGGCAAAGGATGTGTTAACTGCCCTTACCGTGGTAAGCATTTTGCAATATATAGGAATACGAAATCTTCACAGTGCACCCCTTAAACTTACACAATGTTATATATTACCCATATCTCAGTAAAGCTGGAAAATGTGTGTCTGTTCCCAAATTCCACTCTTTATAAGGTTACCAGTTCCATACTGGATTAGGGACTCGTCCTACCTCAATATGACCTCCTCTTAACTCTCACTAGTTAAGTGTCATCCTCAATGACACTATTTCCACGTAAGGTCACATCCCAAGGTACTGGGGGATAGGACTTAAATATGTGAATTCGGGGGGGGGGGAACGTAAGTCAATCCATAAACATATGTTTCCATTATACGCATCAATTATAGCTAATGGGTATGTAGGTAGGTAGTGAAAGCCTGAAACATCATGGAAATGTTATGTACCAATTCAAGGACAGTGATTACCTCCAGAGAGGGAGGGAGACAGGAAGAAAGGTTTAGGGATGGAACTCTCATAGTCTCCTTAACCTTATCTTAAAAAAGCAAAGCAAAACAAAACAAAACAAAACAAAACAGTTCTATTATGGCAAAATAACTGTTAAATCTGAGCTCTGAGTGACCGTTATATAGACGTATGTTGCATTATTTTCTAACCTCTTGGGAGTGTTTGATACTTTGTATCTATAAAAAAGTAATTCATTCTGGGGCACCTGGGTGGCTCAGTCGGTTGGGCGTCCGACTTCAGCTCGGGTCATGATCTCTCACGTTCGTGAGTTCAAGCCCCGCGTCGGGCTCTGTGCTGACAGCTCGGGGCCTGGAGCCTGCTTCGGATTCTGTGTCTCCCTCTCTCTCTGCCCCTCACCTGCTTGTGCTCTGTCTCTCTCTCTCTCTCTCCCTCCCTCCCTCAAAAATAAATAAACATTAAATTTTTTTTAAAAAGTAATTCATTCCTTCATTCATTTTCTTGAAAGAAGTTACAAAGGACTGACTCACTAAGCTCAACAACACAGATAGCCCTTCCTCCAACAATGAGAGTTATGTCATTGTTTTTACATTTTAAAATCAAATGAGGCGTCGCTGTGATTTTAGTGATCCTGCTATTTATAAAAATCTATATCTTTAAAGACGTGATTACACTCAATGGGCTAAGATGCTCCTGTCACGAGATATTACGCCGCATCTGAGACAGGCAAAGAGAACAAAATTCTAACCCCACAGTTTATGCTTATGCCATGGCCTACTCGTTGTGGCTAGAACGGGGGTAGAAACACGCAAAATCTTCCAAATCTTTCTTCCTCCTACCCTTTATCTCTGCGTCTTTTGAAAAGTGGGCTTGTAAAGTTCAGTTCATGTAAGTCCCATCTGTAAATGTGTTTTCTACTTAATGCTGGCTGCATCTATTTACACAAATTAAGAGGATACCTGAGTCAAAGGACCTCAGAGTCTAACCCTGCTTTGCCAATAGCCGACTGCTTGCTTTGGGACAAGCTTTATTGGTTTGTTTTTTGGTTTTTGGTTTTTTTTTTTTCATCCGGAAAATGAAAGATTTGAATTGTTCTGAGATCTAAATGTGTTAAGAAACACAAAGATGATTTATGTAATTTGTGAAAATGTCAAACTTTCAGTTGAATATTCAGTTACGTGATGAGTTACCGTAGCTGATGTGATGAACTTTTTCTCAGAGTGGAATACAATCGCTTGTTTGTTCTGGCAACCTGGAGACACAATCTCTGTTAATCTGACCCAATCACACAGCCCCCCCAACGTAACATTATGCACGCATCGAGACTCCTGAAGCGCCTTGACAATGATAAAACACACGTCCTGGGAAGGAAAAAGACGTCTCTGTAAAATCTTGATGTCAGATGCAGCTTTCATCCAGGAGTCTTGAGCATGATTTTTTTCCTGAGCGGAACTTGATGAAGTCTTGGCCCCTTAAGCCCTCTCTGCAAGAAAGCCAATCATACCGACTATATCCTAGGTTTTATGGAAGATTTTGGGGGGCCACAGGGAAGAAGCGGGTTAGATGACACACAGTGTTCCACGTGAATACTCCCAAACAGAACCACCTCTGCTCCGAGACTCGTCGTTGAGATTTCCGCCGCTGGCTGTCTCTCCTTCCCCAGATTTGGCCCAAATAGTGCCTAGTTCGCCTCTCCTCCTTGAGGGACTCTGGGCCTCGGAAATTCAATCCTCCCTCTCTGTATCCTTACTCAAGGATCTTTTCAACAAAGCTGGTCTATGCTTACAAAGAAATTCTTCTTCTTGAAGAAGAATTTGAAGGTAAACTTTTGCACCTGTAGGCATTTGCAGACACAGATCCCTTGCCTATTAATGGCTGTATTTAATGTGCAAGCAGCCTGCTTGACGCTCAGGTCTCGATTATGTACCAAGCCTTTGGACTTTTGCCTCCAGAAATGGTGCCCCTCACCCCCAATGCAGCACAGGCAACAGACCTTCCAGGCTACCTCCCAGGCACCAAAATTATTAGCAGACACTGAAGTTGCCTTGGACCCAGCCCCTAATTGCATCAGAACCTGGCTACTCGAAGACTGGCTTTCTTAATCTATCCAAACTCAATTGGAAAAATCTACTTAATTAAATAGGAAAGTGGTTAACATTGTGCAAGTACAATTTTCTCAGATGATTAGACACTTTTTCTTTTGAAATGAATAAATAAAAGGGAAAGAGGGGCAGAATAATAATGGTACAGGTTTTACTTTTCTAAAGTTGGAATAAAATTAGCATAATTTCCCTTTTATTAAGCTACAGTAGATAGAAGGCACATTATAGACACTGTAGGTGGAGTTGTGGGTGGACACAGAAGAGGGGTAATGAGAGAGCATTGAAAATACAGCTGAAATAATGAATCAGGCTGTAGAATGGAAGGATCCCTGATTTGATCACAGACAAAGGGGATGGAGAATAAAGAATACAAAAAGAACAAGGAACACTTCACCGTTGATGGGGGCTTCAAAAGTTATACTTTGTGCTCAAAGAGGAAGAAAGCACAATAATATCATTCATTAAACTATCTAATTTTATTCAGACTAATCATGATGGAAATGGAAGGTACCTTTGATCTGGAGCAAACTTGCTAGAATGTCAGAACCTTGGGGGTAGTGGTCATTTTGCCCACCCCCCTCAAAGCACGGACAATGCAACCCTCCACATATACCTTCCCTGTGCCATTCATTGTACAGACAAGGAAAGGAAGGCCCAGGGAAGGTTTGCAGAATAAGTGGTTTTTTTGAAACATTGTAGAGCTTTGTGACGCCGGCAACCAAATCTCCACGTGATTTCTACAGAGCGGGCTCCACTGCTTGACGTAAAGCAGAAAGTGAATCAAGAAATTATTAACAGGATTGGGCCAATCGATCTAGATTCTTAAAGGATGTATACAGACGAGGAAGTGACTCTGAAACTGTGATTTCTTCACCTGATCTGTGCCAGGAATAATATTTAGATGGCCCCATTGTTTCAGCTACAAATCTGGAAAGCCCGAGAGTTACCTGGACAATATTTTCCCTCCCCACACGTAGGCAGTTAGATAGCAAAGTCTCTGGCCCAAAATGCGTCCTGGGATGTCACCTTCTCAGCCAGCTTTCTGTCTGTGTCTCCCACACAATGGTCCCACTCTTGAAATTTTCTCCCTGCTCGAGATCTTCTTCTCAGTCTCCTCCCAGACTTTCTTACTTCCCACTCACACATCGTTTACCCCTCCCCATAGTCCCTACTCTCTTCCTCTCATTATGATTCCTCTTGACAGCTACTGAGAGATGCTTTGATGGCCCACTAAATATGAGGCCCAATTTTTCCTTAATGTGAAAAAGTTAGATCCCCCTTACTCAAAGACGAGGGCCATTCTTCTCCAGAAACATAATTCATGGTGTGGTTTCCCGTGCCCACCCCCCCCCCCAGAGATTTTCTTCCTAGAGAAGAAGGATCTTCTGTACATATTAGGATGAGCCGTTCTGACGCAGTTACAAAAAAATAGTAAAAAGTGAGGTTTTCCCTGAAAACAAAGGGAAACCCTGGATCCTGCTACAAGGTCTGCTTCTTCCCATGATGGATAATCTCTTCTTGGTATCCATCTTAGAACTTGCAAATACCAGCCAGATGCATGCAGTTCGTCCCTTCTTGAGCCTCCCTGCAGGAATTCTGGCTGTGCTTCAAACAACTCACCTGAGATCGTGCTGTTCTCAGCCACCTTAGCTGGTGGAGACTTTCAGCTAGTCTTTGATTCAGCACGTTATTTGTCAAGCTTATAAAGTCTGCAATCATTGTTATGTCTGTTTTCTTACATTGAAATTTCGGTTGCGTTCTCTCAGGGCAGCAACTCTGTTGCTCCTGGTTTGGTGTCACTCCCAGTGACAGTTTCTGGCTCATAGCACGTGCTCAATAAATACTTGTTGAATGTTAGGTAAGTGACCTAATACAAGGTTGGTGATCAAGGTTCTGCCACTTACGGACGGCTCTCTAGGGTGACAACTTATCTGTACATATGGCCCAGAAACATCACGAGCCACCTGAATTGAGGATGTTGGGCTGAGCCAAGAGGTTGTCTAACCTTCTGTGGGCAAGAAATTTGCCCCTATGCCACCTATGGTAGACCGAATCATGGAAATCAATTCTTCACCCTTCCTATCCTCGTGCTTTCTGTGGCCTTTGATTTTAGATTCAGTCATGTCTTGCTTTGGCCAACGTCGGCTGAAGTGATGCTGAGTCAATCCTGAGCCCAGACCTCAAGAGCCTTTGCATGTTTCTGTGAAGAGCTGAGCCGAACTGGAAAAAAAAATCTGAGCTTCCAGGTAGTCAGTTAACAAACCCAAAGGGGCGCCTGGGTGGCTCAGTTGGTTGAGCGACCGACTTCGGCTCAGATCATGATCTCGCGGTCTGTGAGTCCTAGCCCCGCATCGGGCTCTGTGCTGATGGCTCGGAGCCTGGAGCCTGCTTCGGATCCTGTGCCTCCCTCTTTCTCTGCCCCTCCCGCACTCTCTCTCTCTCTCTCTGTCAATAATATAATAAATACATGTTAAAAAGATTTTTTAAAAAAGATAACAAGCCCAAAGGAAATAACAGCCAAGCATTTAATCACTTACTGTGGTATTATAAGCAAGAGAATAAACAGTAGAAAGTGTTAGTTTCCCCAGTGTTCCATTTTCCACCATGAAAGAGCACCAGGTGAAGGTCAGATACATCATTGGATGGGAGGAATCATCTCATTGCTGAGGGAGCCCCAAGCAAAAAACCTCTTTCCATTAATGGATCTGGAGGTGAGGGGAAGAAAGAGAAGGAAAGGTTAAGAGTGGAAAGTACTGAATATTGAGGTAGAGTGGGTAAAATATTCTTTAGAATACCTGAAAAAATATTCTCGGCAGAGGTGACAGAGAGATGCACTAGCCAAAGGTCCCTAATAAAGAGGCCTCCGAATGGAGGTGCCGTGGCTAGGAAAGCAGATGTGCATAAGAACATGGCTGGTTGAGGGGCACCTGGGTGGCTCAGTCGGTTGAGTGTCCGACTTCGGCTCAGGTCATGATCGCATGGTTTGTGGGTTCCAGCCCCGCTTCGGGCTCTGTGCTGACAGCTCAGAGCCTGGAGCCTGCTTTGGATTCTGTGTCTCCCTCGCTCTCTGCTCCTCCCCTGCTCATGCTCTGTCTCTCTGTCTCTCTGTCTCTTTCTCTCAAAAATAAATAAACATTAAAAAAAATTAAAAAAAAAAAAAAAAGAACATGGCTGGTTGGGAGGCCTGAATCCCTGACTGCAGCTCCCTTTACAGACTGTAACTCGTTATCTGTGCACCAAGTCTGGTGTGGAGAGATGACAGCTTTGGCCAATGAAGCCTGGTAGGTAGGCCCTTCGTAATGGCCAGAGTGGCCAGGCCTGAAAGATCACATTTAGGTGTTTGACCGAGAGCCTGACTTCTCAGTTTCCATTTGCCATGTTGGACCGCTGCCATTACGATGAGAAGAGCTTCCTCGAGTAGCTACTGCCTCTTTATCCTGGGTCCCAGAATGAACACATACGGAGTAGAGCCACGCCAGTTGACTTAAAGACATACAGTAAAGGCAGAGCTGCCCTAGCCATGAGAAAATGAAGGTGAGCCATCACGTGGAGCCCAGCCTGCATCAGCAGAGCCAATTTAACTGATCCATAGATCCGTGAGAATAAAGGCTGGCTAATTTCAGCCACTAAGTTTGGGGTGTTTGTTACACATTATTGCGGCCACTAAGTTTGGGGTGTTACCCATTAATGTGGCATAGCTAATAGATACACTACCCTCTCTCCAGCTGTCATGGGTGTGGGCCTCTGCCAGACGTCCTTATTTCAATCAAATGTTACCAAAGATGCAAAGAGACTGGAAAAAAAAAAAAAAACCACTCACAGTGAGAAGACGAATGAATCAATCAAGAGAAGTCCAGAAATGATAGAGCTTAGTAGACAAAGACACTTAACTTGTTAACAAGTGTTCAAGAAGCTACATGACAGATTGAACATGTTGAAAATGGGAGATAAAACAAAGACATCAATTGGGCTTTTAATTCTAGAGATAAAAAGACTACAATTTCTAGGCACTGTATAGAATTAATGGCAGATTAGACATCGCAGAATGTCTAGTTCTGACCTTGAACACATAGCAATAAAAAACATCCAAGAAGATGGGAAAAATAATAGAACATTAATGGGTTGTACAACAATTTCTAGCAGCCTAATGTATGTAAAATTGGAGTCCTCGAAGGAGAGGATTTGGGGGAAAGGAGGAGAAAAAAGTCCCTGAAAAAAATAATAGCAAAAAAAATTTTGATGCAAACTATAGGTGAACATATTTTAAAAGTTCAACAAATCCCTAACACAAATAACAGAGAGAAAATTACATCGAGGCGCATAATAAATTTCACAAAACAATTGATAAAGAAAAGAAATCTAAAAAGTACCCAGAGAAAAAGACACATTAAGTCCAGAGGAACAAAGGCACGGCATATTCAAAGCATTGAAAGAAAAACAACTGTCCACGTAGAATTCTTTCCCAGTGAAAATATATTTCAAACTTAAGGCAAAATAAAGGCGTTTTCAGACACATAAAAGCTGTGCTTTAAAAAGTAAATTCCTTCAAGAAGAAGGAAAATGATTTGAGATGTACATCTGGATCTACACAAAGTCAGGAAGATCAGCGGAAATAATAACTACATGGATGAATATTAAAAATAAGTTCTCATTGCTTAAATCCCTTTTAAGATATTACTGATGGTCTAAAGCAGGAATTGGAAACCTTTTTCTGTACAGAGCCCAGTCCAAAGTATTTTACGCTTGGTAGCTTATATGGTCTCTGTCACAACTACTTAATGTTGCTGTTTTTGCATGAAAGCAGCCATAAGCAATACGCAAATGAGTACATGTCACGATTTTCCAATAAAACTTTATCTACAAAAACAGATGGTGGTCTGGACTTGACTCATGGGCTATAGCTTACCAAACCTTGGTTTAAAACAAAAATAACAATATATTGGAGGGTTTATAACATATATACACATAAGATAGATGCCCCCCAAAAGGCACCATGACTGGAAGGGAAAAAGGAAAATATATGTAACAGAAAGGCTGTTATACTACCCTTGAAGTGTATCATTTGAGGATAGACTAGTATAACGTAAGGATGTACATTACGTTACATAGTACATTTACTATGTAAAACCTAGAGCAGCCACCAAAATAACAAAACAAAGCATTATAGTCAATAATTCAACAAAGGAGATAAAACAGAATCACAAAAAATCAGCCCAAAAGAAGGCAAAAAAGAGAGCAGAACAAAGAAAAGTTCGAAGAAAATAAATAGATGTTTGACTTAAACACAATCAATAATCAAATAAAATATAAATGATCTTGACACTCCAGTTAAAACTTCATAAAGGCTCAGATTAGGTTTAAAAAATCAGGATCAAACTATGCTTTGCCTATAAATAGCTTAAAAATTAAAAGTGTGAAATGGCAGACCATGATAACACTAATCAAAATAAAGCTGAAGATACATTCATATCAAAGTAGATTTCAGAAAAAGTAATATTACTAGGGATAAAGACAGTAAGCTTGTAAGTGGGTCAGTTCATCAAGAGAACACATCAATCCTAAACATGTATTCACCTTAAAACTGAACATCCATACTGAAAAGTTTAACTGTATTTGCAAACAATATGTCATCCGTGAATAAAATCCTATAAATAAAAATGTGGCATGAATGCATAAATGGCTTAGCAAGGTGACAGGATTTTATATTAATGTGCAAAAATCAATCAGCAATTGAAACTCAAAAACAATACCATTCACAATAAGATATAGAAGATACTTGGGGATAAACGTGACAAAATATATGTGAGACCGGCACACTGAAACGTATAAACCATCATCAAGAGAAATTAGAGAAGACTTAATAAATCAAAAAGTATACACAAAAATAAATCCCAAATGGATGAAAGGCCTAAATGTGAAACGGGACACCATCAAAACCCTAGAGGAGAAAGCGAGCAACAACCTCTTTGACCTCAGCTGCAACAATTTCTTGCTCGACACATCTCCAAAGGCAAGGGAATTAAAAGCAATAATAAACTATTGGGACCTCATCAAGATAAAAAGCTTCTACACTGCAAAGGAAACAATCAACAAAACTAAAAGGCAACCGACGGAATGGGAAAAGATATTTGCAAATGACATATGGGATAAAGGGCTAGTATCCAAAATCTATAAAGAACATACCAAACTCAAACCCGAACAACAGGTGTGAGATCCCCTCTATCACAATAAGCTCCCCTCTATTTCTAATGGGTATTGTGTTTTCTCAAACGCTTTTTCTGCTTCTAGCGAGGTGATCATTTGTTCTTTGTTATATGACATTAATTGATGTTTTGGATTTTAAACCAACTTTCCACTTTGGCATCCCATTTGGTTATGTTGCATAATCCTTCTTATATGTAGCTGAGTTTGGTTTCCTGCTATTTTGTTGTGGATTTTTACATGTATATTCATAAGATGTATTGGTCTGCAGTTTCCTTGTGATATATTCTTCTGGTTTTGGTACCCAGGTTGGGAAGTGTTCTTCCTCTCTTTCTTTTGGAAGACTTTGTGAAGAACTGCTATTCATTTGCTTTAACTGTTTGGTAGAATTCACCAGTGCAGCCGTCTGGGCTTGGCCTTTTCTTTTAGGTAGTTTTTTGATGACTAATTCAATCTTTTAACTGCCGTAAGTCCACTCAAATTGTCTAGTTTTTCTTGAGTTGCATTCGGTGGCTCGTGAGTTTTCTAGAAATTTAGCCATTTCATTTAAGTTGTGTTGCCTAATTTATTTTCATATAATTGTTCATTGTACTTATAATCCTTGCTAAACATTTGCCAATTTTATTAATTTTATTAAAGCTCATTCTTTCCAAAAAACCAGTCCTCGGCTGCACTGATTTTCTTTATTTTTTTATATTTTCTATTTCTTTAATTTCTGCCCTAATAATTATTTCCTTCCTTCTTCTCACTTTAGGTTTAGTTTGTTCTTCTTTTTTCCAGTGTCTTCAGGCAGAAAGTTATTAATTTTCACTCATGTTAGATTATTTTCTAATTTTCTTTGGGATTTCTTCTGTGAACTATTGGTTGTTTATGTGAGATTTATGTGAGTGTTGTTTAATTTTCATCTTTTTGCAAGTTACCCTACTACTGGTTTTTAAGTGTTATTCCCTTGTGGTCTGAGAACATACTTCGTATTATTTCTATCCTTTTAAACGTAATTAGGTTTGTTTTATAGTCTATCTTGGAAAATGTCCCATGTGCATGTGAGAAAATGTGTATTCTGTTGTCTTGAGGTGGAGTTTTCTACAGATGTCTGTTAGGTATAGTTGGTTTACAGTGTTGTTCTTTTTTATTTTAAATTCCAGTAAAATTAATAGTGTTAGATTCAGGTGTACAATATAGTGATTCAGTACGGCCACACAACACCCGGTGCTCATCACAGCAAGTGCCTTCCTTAATCCTCATCACCGATTTAACCCATCTCTCCACTCACCTCCCCTCTGATAACCATCATTTTTTTCTCTATAGTTAAGAGTTTGTTTCTTGGTTTGCTCTCTCTCTCTTTCTTCCTTTACTCATTTGTTTCTTAAATGCCACATATGAGTGAGACCATGTGGTATTTGTCTTTCTTTGGCTGACTTCTTTCGCTTGGCATGAACCTCTAGCTCCATCCATGCCATTGCAAATGACAAGATTTCATTCCTTTTTATGGATGAATAATGTTCCATTGTGCATCACTGCCGATATCGTTGGAGTGGTTATACTACCCAAAGCAATCTACAGATTTAATGCATCCCTATCAAAATACCAACAGCATTTGGTAACAACAAAAAATCCTAAAAGTTATATGGTACCGCAAAAGACCCTGAATTGCCCAAACAATTTTGAAGAGGAAAAGCAAAGCTAGAGTTATCACAGTTCCAGACTTCAAGTTCTGTTACAAAGCTGTAGGAATTATAGCATTTCCCAAGTCATCTATTTCCTTGTTGATTTCCTGCTCGGTGGTTCCATTCCTTGTCGAAGGTAGTTTATTGCAGTCTCCCTCTAACTCTGTCCATTTTTGCTTCTGTTGTTAGGCGCACATATCTGGAGCATAGTTTCCACCTCACTGAGCTGGGAGGGGGGAAGATGGGCATAGGTGTTGGTTCAAATACCACAGAGTCTTGCAGTTCTCACTGAGTTTTTGTAGATTTTCTTGAAAAACATTTCTTCATTTCTCATATGTCCTGAGAACAATTTTCAGAGACTTTATTTTATTTTATTTTATTTTATTTTATTTTAATGCGGTAAGAACGTTTAATATAAGAGCTGCCTTTCTATTGAATTTTTTTTATGTAAGAAATTTATTTATTTTTATTTTTTTTCAATATACGAAATTTATTGTCAAATTGGTTTCCATACAACACCCAGTGCTCATCCCAAAAGGTGCCCTCTTCAATACCCATCACCCACCCTCCCCTCCCTCCCACCCCCCATCAACCCTCAGTTTGTTCTCAGTTTTCAGAGACTTTAAATGGTTGTTTTCAAACTAATTTTTACCAGTTTAACTGAGAAGCATATCCACAAAGCCTATGATGTTGTCATGTCAGAAGTGACATTCTTAGAAAATTTTTTTAAGTTAAATATATATATCCACCATAGGAACTGGCCATTCCACACTTGATTATTTATCGAAGAGAAAAGAATACATATGTCTATACAAAGACTTGTACATGAATGCTCCCAACAACTTTATTTGTAATAGTCCCCAATTGGAAATAACTCAAATGTCCATTAACAAGTGAATATATAGATGAATTATGATATATCAGTACATCAGAATACTACTCAGCGATGAAATAGGGCGAACTGTTTATACACACAACAGCATGGATGAATCTCAAAATAATTGCACTAAGTGAAAGACGTGAGACCAAAAAAAAAAAAAAAAAAAACCACACGTACCCTATGATTAGTTTTATACAACCTACTAGAAAACATAAACTAACTGGTAGCAACAGAAAATACCATAGACGAGATGTACTGGGAGTGATTGGAGGGAGGGATAATAACGAAGCACGAAGAAACCTTTCAGTGTGATGGACATGCTAATTATCTTCATCGTGGTGATTCACGAGCTAATATATGTGTCAAAACATGAAATTGTATGCTTCAATTTTTTTTAATTTTTTTAATGTTTATTTTTGAGAGAGAGAGAGAGAGAGAGACAGAACGCGAGTGGGGGAAGGGCAAAGAGAGAGAGAGAGAGACAGAATCTGAATCAGGCTCCAGGCTCTGAGCTGTCAGCACAGAGCCCCATATGGAGCTCGAACCCAGGAGCCATGAGGTCATGGCCTGAGCCGAAGTCGGTCACCCAACCGACTGAGCCACCCAGGCGCCCCAAAATTGTGCACTGTAAATATGTGAAGTTCGTTGTAAGGCAGTCATGCCTCAATGAAGCGGTTAAACTAAGGATTGATGGGGGCATGGGGGAGAGGGGAAAGTGGGTGATGGGCATTGAGGAGGGCACTTGTTGGGATGCGCACTGGGTGTTGTATGGAAACCAATTTGACAATAAATTACAGTTTTTGAAAAGTTCCATTCTTCTTCTTCTTCTTCTTCTTCTTCTTCTTCTTCTTTTTGCTGAACATCTCTGGTCCTGGGAGAAAACAGCAAATTTCCTCTTGCTCAAGGTGACTTTTCTTCTTTTTCTGTGTGTTTCCCGCTTCTGAGGAACCACCCAAACCACTGCACTCTTCTTTTTTTCCTCTCCTTTTGGTGCTTGGTCTCCTCTCTCATCTGTAATTCACCTGTGCCCTCGATCCATTCAATTTCATTTCTCTGTTCATTTCTTTATCCATTCAACAAACATTTGTTGGGCACCTGCTTGATGTCACATGCGATGCTAAGTTCTAGACAACAAAAAAAAAAAAGAAAGAAACATGGTTCCCATTGCCAAGGAACTCATTGTCTGGTAGGGTGGAAAGACACATATACAAAAATTACTAGAAGTCTTAAGTAATATAGAAGTTTACACAATACACAATAGGGCACAAAGAAGGAAATAGTAGTGGGTATTTTTGGTTTTGTGTCCCTTGAGTATTCATTCACACTAATCGGGTAACCACAGCCTGATTTCCCTCTGGGGAATTACCTTTCCCCATGTGTGCTGTGTCAGCGTGACTATGGGTCTAAGGCGACTGTGCCTTCCCTGACCAAGAGGACTGTATATAACCGAGGCTGGAATACAGGGTTTCTCCATGGGTTTTTCATCTTGAGAAATTCAAGGATGGAAAAACAGATACAGTTGGCTTATTCCAAAACTACCTCTTGGGCCAGGTGGTCATATTCTAATTCCTGCTCCCTAGATCCCAGATCTGTCCTGACGCCTGTCTATTTCTGAATCTGGTACTCCAATCTTGCGATTATATCTGTGATGCACTTCTAATAAATTTCCTTTTTTTTTTTTTCCTAAATAAACCCAAGTCAGTTGCAGGTGCTTCTAAAGAGCCCTAAATGGTATAGCTTTATGGAAGAGAAGGTGCTGAAGTTATTAACATGGGCCCTAGATAATACTGAAGCTGGAGAGATTCACAAGGGCCAGACCCTGGAGTCTCTTAGGATAACAACAAGGGGATTTTAAACTAGAAAGCAATCAATCAATAAAGTCATATATTAGAGGTTCTCAAAGTGTAGTCCTCTGGGCCAGAATTATAAGCATCACATAAAAGATTGTTCGAAATGCACATTCTAAGGCTCCTCTGAATCAGACCTACCAAATCAGAACATCCGAGCACAGGGTCCACCAATTTATGTTTTAACAAGCACTCTATATAATTCTGACGCACTCTAAGATTTGAGAGTAACTACTCTACATAATTCTTGCTGTGTGATGGAAGGATGAGAGGTTAAAGGGTGTAAGTTTAAAGACAACGAATCCAGTTGGGGCACGATTACACTAGCATATGGCCTAAACTGAGGGGCTGCTTGTAGATAGAGGATAGGAAAAAAATTCAAGAAATTCAGTGAATCCAGAGCCAAATGGACTGCGTCATTAATAGGATGTTCGCAATGAGGAAAATGAAAGAGTCAGAGTTACGTCCAGATTTCTGACTGGGATGAATGGGTGAATTGAGCTTGGAGGGAGAAGTATAGCAGGAAAAGCGGATTTTTAAAAATTGACCGAGGTGAAACTCACGTGACAGAAAAGTAACCGAGCAACCACCACCTATATCTAAATCCAAAGCATTTCCGTCACTCCAAACTGAAGTCCTGTACCAATGAAGCAGTTTCGCTCCATTCCCTCATTTCCCAGCCCCTGGGAAACCCCCAATCTGTGTTTTGTCGCTAGGGATTTACCTGTTTGGCGTATTTCATGCAAAGGGGATCGTACAGTATGTGAACTACTGTGTCTGGTTATTTCTACCTGACATAATTTTTTTGAGATTCATCTACATGGTAGTATGTATCGGTATTTCATTCCTTTTAACGGCTAATATTCCACTGCATGCATATAGCGCAATTTATCCATTCATCGCTTAATGAACATGTATTTTCATATACCCGTTTTCAGTTCTTTTGGGTACGCACCTGGGAGAGGAATTGCTGAATTATATGGTAACTCTGTTTAACATTAGAAAGAACTGCCGAAATGCTTTCCACAGTGACTGCATCGTTTTACATTCCCGCCAACAATGTATAAGAGTTCCAATTTCTCTATATCATTACCAACACTTATTATTTTCCTTTTTTTGTTGTTGTTATAGCCATCCTAGTGATGTGAACTGAAATCTCATCGTGGTTTTCATTTGCATTTCTCCAATGACTGGTGGTGTTGAGCATTTTTTCATGTGCTTATTAGCAAGTTGTTTACCTTCTTTGGAGAAATGTGTATTTAAGTCCTTTGCCCATTTTTTAATTGGGATGTCTATCCTATAGTTCTTGAGTGGTGAGAGTTCTTTATATATTCTAAATACTAGACCTTAATCATATATATATAATTTGTAAATCCTTCCTTTCATTCTGTGGCTTGTCTTTCACTCTCTTGATAGTATTATTTGTTGCGCAAAAGTTTTTCATTCTGAAGAAGTCCAATCTATCTGTTTTTCTGCTGTTGCTCATGCTATTTTGATGTCATATCTAAGATTCCATTGTACAAATCCTAAGTCATAAAGACTTACTCCTATATTTTTAATAGAAAGTTTATGGTTTTAACTATTATATTTAGGTTTTTCATTCATTTTGAGATAACTTTTGCATATGGTGTGAGGTAGGTGTCCAACTTCATTCTTTTGCATGTAGATATCCAGTTGTCCCAGAACCATTTATTTATTTTAAATTTTTTTAAATGTCTATTTGTTTTTGAGAGAGACAGAGTGTGAGTGGGGGAGGGTCAGAGAGAGAGGGAGACACAGAATCTGAAGCAGGCTCCAGGCCCCAAGCTGTCGGCACAGAGCCCGATGCGGGGCTTGAACCCATGAACTGTGACCTCACGACCTGAGCTCAAGTCAGATGCTTAACCGACTGAGTCACCCAGGCCCCCCTCCAGAACCATTTATTGAAGAGACTATTATTTTTCCATTGAATGGTTTGGGAACCTTTAGTGAAAATCAGTTAGCTATAGATGGGGACCAATTGATTGGGGAGTTATTTCTGGACTCTCAATTCTATTCCATTGATTTATATATATCACGTTGTTTCGATTGTTATAACTTTGTAGTAATGTTTGAAATTGGGAAATGTGAGTCTTCCAACTTTGTTCATTTTCTAGGTTGTTTTAGTTATTGGGGATCCCTTGCAATATTATTTGTTTGAATATTGGCTTTTCCATTTCTACAAAAAAAAAGACACTGGAATTTTCTTAGGGATTGCATTGAGTTTGTAGAAAATCAGATTTTAAGATAAAGCATGAGTTTTACTTTGAGCATGATGAGTTTAGGGTACCTGTGAGACATTCAAGATACTCATCTATAAGTAATTAGATATATGTTCTAGCGCTTAGGAAAGAGGCCTGAATAGAGCTGTATATTTGGGATATGAGTATACATGAAGACAGTAACTGAAGTCCTGGCTACGATGAGATCTTTTGGGAAGAGCATAGAGAGAAGAGAAGAAAATCCTTGGCTTCTCCAATATTAAGAAATTGTAAGGTATAAATTATATTTTTAAAAAGAGTATGAGTTGTTGACTGTCCGTAACCCCAAACTTTATTTTCTAAAAAAAAAATAAAGAAAATAATTTTTAAAATTAAAGAAAAAATAAAGAAAGTGTAAGGGAAGGAGAGCCTGTGAAAATACTTTAATAAAGGAGGGAAAATGATGAAAGTAAGTGAACAGAAGAAGAGTGGTACAGTAGAAGCCAAGGGAGGAGAGAGATTTAATACAAGTAGTGTTTCACGTTGCGGAGTTCGTGACACAATTTTGAAAAACGGTCCATGGATTTGGCAGTCATGAGGCCTCTGGTATCTTTGGGCAGATCCGTCTGTGTGAAATGTGGAGGCTGAAACCTGGCTAGGGCAGGTTGGAGCATATACAGGAAGTGAGAAAGAAGGGAAGTCTAGAATATTGTTTGTTAGCATTTGGGCTGTGAAAAGACTGGAACAGAGAAGGCTAGTGTAAGAGGAGGGAGGATATAGTGTTATTTGGAAGATTGAGAAGCCACAGAAAACTCCCTCAGAAAGGAGCTAAGTTGAAAATAGAGAAGAATGATGGTAATGAGCAGAATAATGCCTTGAATCCATAGATGAGGGGGCTATGGAGGGAATTGCCTTGAGCAAGAGAAAGGACAGCCTCCACAGCCTACTTTCTCCTTCATGAGCATCAGTGACCAAATCTGAAAGTAGGTGCAGATAAAAATGACTCATCGGTGTGGCGGGAAATGACACACGTTCAATACCCGATAGACTTGATGTTCTGGGTGAAATCGGAGGTAAGGCCATCTGCACCGAAGTGATGGAGTACTTGAATTTAGTGGAGCAACCACTCAGAGAGACAAGAGGAGAAACTGGTCAGAAAGCAGGTAACAAATTAGTAAGGGACGTTGAGGGTCTAGGAGAGACTGGACGCCATACATCCATGGCGGTCCTAATCCATTCAAGGATGTGATTTTCTGGAGTGGCGTTCAGCTGCCCAGATGTGGGAGCAGCAAAGGAAGATGGTAAGGTTGATCTAAGGTTGAAGACTGTAGGAGAGATGTGGTGAAAAGATGATGGGCTCGGTTCTGAGTTCAAGGGTACAGGGGTTGAGTAGAGTGGAATCAAGGTTGGATAGATGAGAAAGTAAAGCCAACGGGGCTGATGGACTGGTCATAAAATGGCTTTGATGTCTCTGTGTGTGAGGTTAAAGAGCTGAAGGGAGAGAAAAGGCCGGAAGCATAAAAGAATAAGGTCCATAATGGTACATTAGAATATGAGTTTAGAGGCAGAGCCGTTCCAAGTGATCTGAGGTCTAGGGTACGACAATCAAAGTGGGTCACTGAGGCAGTGACAGGAGACGACCGTTGGTGTTGAAGACGTTTTTGAAAACGGCCCTGAGGCCAGGATGCTGGATGGCTTCTCATGGAGAGCGTGAAGACAGGACACGGGGAGGAGAAGAAAGGAGGCAGCAGGCATCCAGGCTTTTCATGAATACAGAGGAACAGGTGAGAGGTTCAAAGATAACACAAAGAGGAGAGGGATCAAGGAAGTATACAGAGTTAGCATAGATCTTTTTTTGAATGTTTATTTATTTTTGAGAGGAGAGAGACAGAGAGAGAGAGGGAGACAGAGCAGGAGCATGGGAGGGGCAGAGAGAGAGGGAGACACAGAATCTGAAGCAGGCTCCGGGCTCCGAGCCATCAGCCCAGAGCCCGACGCGGGGCTCGAACTCACAAACCGTGAGATCATGACCTGAGCCGAAGTCAGACGCTCAACCGACTGAGCCACCCAGGCGCCCCTGGCACAAATCTTAATAAAGGAGGATTTCTTGCCCCAGGATGGAGGAATAATAATCTGCCAGTCGTGCTGGGAGTGTTAGGAGACCTGATCAAGCAGGTGTGGAAGATCAAGCGGGTGTGGAAGAATCAGCCTTTCCCATTGAAGCAGCTTGGAAATTTCAGGAAAGACGTTGTGCTCTGGAGAGAGCCCGGAGAAGTGCTCTGCGAAGTGGTTGAGGATACAAGAGAGGTTATTTAGAGGAGAATAAGGGACTTTGAGGAAAGGATTGGAGGGAAGGCAACAATGTGAGAAATATCCAGGGAGAATAACAATCACGGGTGATAATAATAATGTGTGTCAGAAGCCATACCAAGGGTTTTATATATTTATTTTCTTTCATTATTACCCTCACTTTACAATGTAGGCGTTATCGCTCTTTTTCATATGAAGAAACGGACAATGGGGGCACGCAGAAACTTGTTTCAAGTCACGTATCCAATCAATTTTCCCATATTTGACTTCGAGGCTTAATCTTTCAACCAGCGAAAGGATAGAAGGGGAGTAGTTGCTGGAGAAGCTCCCATTTTGGTCAGTGGCCTCCAATGACCTCCTTGGTCTCCAGGGAGACTTCATGGGTTCATCTCACTGAAAACCTAGAAGTGTGTTCACGAGTTCTTCTGGCTGGAAGGGACCCTCGGTCAGGGTCAGCAGTCTGCCCTCGGATTTCCAGATGATCGGCCAGCAGGAGGAGGTCGCGGACAGGCTCCTGGGGAACCCTCAGAAAATATCACAATTAACAGGATTGCTGAGACCAGAGATGATTGCTTCTCCGGGTTTGTTTGTTTGTTTTTTTCCTCTCTCTCTTTCCTTCTCAACACCGGCCATGCCCCTTCCACAACCTAAAAGCTTTTTAGGTTTTGCCAGCTGTGGCGAAAGCATGGCTCGTACTCAGATCCCTTCAGATTTCTCTTACTGTTTCTGCACCCCCCCCCCTCCTGGTTTGGATGTGCGTTTGCTTCCAAAGGCCACATCTGAGGCTCTTCTGATGACCTGCTTTCTTTGCCTGGGACAGCTTTAAGCCAGTGACTGATGGATGGGGCAATACGAAAGCTCAGCTTCCTTGCCGCAAGTCGGGACATCTTGGAGGCGTAACTTAACCATAAAGTTCCCTTGAGGGATCACCTTGCCTGACGTTTCACTCTGCTTTGGCTTCTTCCCCTTCTCTGTCCTGCTTCCCCCACTTCCTTACTAATTTCTTCTGGGAGCCCTTTTTACATAAATCACATACTTATGAACCCTCAATGTAGGGTCTGCTTCCGGGGAGCTCAAGACAGGAAATCAGATGGCTATTAAAGGGAAATTCAGTTCGATAGACATTTTGAGGCTAAAATTGAAAATGTATTTTAAAAACAAAAACACATGGACAATTTAAGTACTAAAATAAAGCATGGATAAATTCCTTTATAATACAGAAGTGGAGACAGCTTTTGGACATAGGCCTTAAAATCAAGAAGGAATGATGGGGCGCCTGGGTGGCTCAGTCAGTCGAGGGTCCGACTTCGGCTCAGGTCATGGTCTCGTGGGTCATGGGTCTGAGCCCCACGTCGGGCTCTGGGCTGATAGCTCGGAGCCTGGAGCCTGCTTCAGATCCTGTGTCTCCCCCTCTCTCTGCCCCTCCCCCACTCCTGCTCTGTCTCTCTGTCTCTCTCTCTCTCTCTCTCTCTCTCTGAAAAATGAATAAACATTTAAAAAAAAATAAAGGAGTGAAAAGAGAAGATAGATAAATTCTACTACACAAAAATGAAAATTAAATTTTCTTATAAAACATAAGTAGGGGGGCCTGGGTGGGTCAGCCAGTTAAGCGATTCTATAAATAGAATACCCTAAAAAAACTTCATTAAAAAAACATTATATCTAGGAAACGAATTCTAGTAAAGTTGCAGGACACAAAATCATATCCAAAAATCTGTTGCATTTCTACACACCACAATGAATTGTCTGAAAAAGAAGTTAGGAAACAATCCATTTACAATAGCACCAAAAAGCATTAAGCACTTGGAAATAAACTTAACTAAAGAGATCAAATACTTGTATGCTAAAAACTACAAAACATTGATGACAACAATTAAACAATACAAAATCAAATGAAATGACATTCTATGTTCAAGGAATGAAAGAATTAATATTGTTAAAATTTCCAGGGGCGCCTGGGTGGCGCAGTCGGTTAAGCGTCCGACTTCAGCCAGGTCACGATCTCGCGGTCTGTGAGTTCGAGCCCCGCGTCAGGCTCTGGGCTGATGGCTAGGAGCCTGGAGCCTGTTTCCGATTCTGTGTCTCCCTCTCTCTCTGCCCCTCCCCCGTTCATGCTCTGTCTCTCTCTGTCCCAAAAATAAATAAAAAACGTTGAAAAAAAAATTTAAAAAAAAAAATTTCCATATCACTCAAAGTTTTCTACAGATTTAATGCAACACCTATCAAAATTCTAATGGCATTTTTTTTTCACAGAAACAGAAAATATTTCTAGAATTTATATGGAACCACAAAGACCATGAATGGCCAAATCAACCTTGAGAAAGAAGAAAAAGCTGGAGGCATCATCCTTCCTGATTTCAAAATATATTAGCAAGCTATAATAATCAAAACAGTATGTATGAGACTCACATAAAGACAGACATATTGACCAATGGAACAGAATAAAGAGCGAAGAAATAAATTCCCATATATATAGTCAACTCGTCTTTGACAAGGAAGCCAAGAATACACAATGGAGGAAAAAGTCTCTTCAACAAATGGTATTGGGAAAGTGAGATATCCACATGCAAAATAATGAAATTAAGCCGTTATTTTACACCATACACAGGTATCAATAAAATAAATTACAGGTTTAAATGTAAGACCCCAAACTGTAAAACTCCTAGAAGAAAACATAGGTTGAAACGCTTCATGACATTGGTCTTGGCATCAGTTTCATGGATAAGACACCAAAAGCACAGACCAAAACACACACACACACACACACACACACACACACACTAAACTAAAAAGTTTCTTCACAGCAAAGGAAAAAAAATCAAGAGTGAAAAGGCAACCTACAAAATGGAAGAAAATATTTACGAAGTACACATCTGAGAAGGAGTTGATATCCAAAACATAACAAACTCCTTCAACTCAATTGTAAAAAAAACTAATAACCCAATTTAAAAATGGCCTAAGGACTTGAATAGACATTCTTCCAAAGAAGACATACAAATGGCCAACAGGAATATGAAAAAAATATGCTCAACATCACTAATTATCAGCGGAATGTAAATCAAAACCACAATAAGGTCACAACTGTCAGGGTGGCTATTATTTAAAAAAAAAACACAAGGCAGCAAATGTTGGCAAGTATGTGGAGAACTTGAAACCCTTGCACACAATGTTGGCAGAAGTGAAAAATAGCGCAGGCTTTTTGGAAAATAGTATGAAGGTTCCTCAAAAAATTAAAACTAGAACTACCATATAATCCAGCAATCCTCTTTCTGGGTACTTATCCAGAAGAAATGACATTAGGATCTCAAACAGATATTAGCACTCTTATGTTCATTCAAACATTGTTTACCGTAACCAAGATGTGGAAACAACCTAAATGTCGATGAACAGAGAAATGACTTAAAAAATATATGGTATATACATACAACGGAATACTATTTGGTCTTTGAAAAAAAGGAAATGCCACAATATGTGACAACATGGAGGAACACTGAGGACATTATGCTAAGTGAAATGAGCTAGTTGGGAAAAACAAATTTTGCCTGATTCCATTTATTTGAGGTATCTAAAATAGTCAACTTCATAAAATCAAAGAATGAAATGGTGGTTGCCAGAGGCTGGAGAAAGGGGGAAATAAGGAGTTAGTAATCAATGGGTATAACATTTCAGGTAAGCAAGATGAATAAATTCGAAAGATCTATGCAACAGGGGCGCCTGGGTGGCTCAGTCGGTTAAGCGTCTGACTTCGGCTCAGGTCATGATCTCACAGTTCGTGAGTTAGAGCCCCGCGTAAAGCTCTGTGCTGACAGCTCAGAACCCGGGGCCTGCTTCGGATTCTGTGTCTCCCTCTCTCTTTCTGCCCCTCACCCACTCGTGCTCTGTCTCTCTCTCTCAAAACTAAATAAACATTTAAAAATTTAAACAAATAAAGATCTACTGTACAACATTGTATATATAGTAAACAATATATTGTACACTTAAAATTTTGTAAAGAGGTTAAATCTCATATTAAGTGTCCTTACCACAATAAAATAAAAATAGGAAAATAAATAAATATATGAACTTTTTTAAAATTGAGAAGAAAGATACCAAAAGCCCAACAGAAAAACGAGAAAAAGATGTGACAGAGAAATTGCAGGGAGAAATATAAAACGGCCCTTACACATAGGAAAATATGCTTAAAATCACTCAGAAATATAAATTACTACTACCCAAAGATCCTTTATGCTTATTAATTGGCATAAATGAAATGTTTGGGGCACCTGGGTGACTCATTCGGTTAAGCATCCAACTCTTGATCTCAGCTCAGTTTTTGACCTCAGGGTTGTGAGTTCAAGCCCCTTGTTGGGCTCTGCACTGGGTGCAAAGCATACTTAAAAAAATTTTTTTTTAATGAAATGCTTGACCAAACGCTCTGTTGCAAGATAGTGCCCAAGCATATGCACACTCATCGTTAATGACGGGAAGTGCAAAACAGCACAAACGCTTTGGTGGGATTTTGGCAATACGGAATGGAATTAAATACATACATACTCTTTTACTCAGCCGTACTGAAAATATACCTCCACAAGACTAACACAATATATTCTTAAGTTTATTAGTCATGTATTATTTATCACATGACTGAAAATAATGCATCTCTGTTCCTGTAGAGTGGTTGAACAAACTAGCCCCGCAATGGAGTACGATACAGCTATAAAGAAGGAATGGAGACAAACTCCATGAATCGAAACTGAGTACTTTCCGGGGCACCTGGATGGCTCAGTCAGCTAAGCGTCCAAGTCTTGATTTCAGCGCAGGTCATGATCTCACTGGTTCGTGAGTTCAAGCCCCAGATCTCTCTCTCTGCTCCTCCCCTACTCGTTCTCTCTCTCTCAATCTTTCTCTCTCAAAATAAATAAATAAACTTAAAAAAAAAACCTGAGTACTTCCCAAGATGTATTAAGCAAAAAAAAGAAAAAAAAAAAAAGAATCAAGGTACAGAACAGTCTACAGTCGGCTACATTTTGTGTACGAAAGAAGGAGGAAAATACCACCTGCCACACACATAGGTATAACAACGTGTGTCTACACACATATACATTATTTACATTGTGTATATTGTGTATATATATATATATGCATATATATATAAAATATAAAACTATATATAACCCCATATGTATAGTTACATGTACATGGGCTTAATATTTGCAAAAACAAAAAAATATGCAGGAAGGACCATCAGAAACATAAAAATTGCTACTATGGAGGTATGAACGGAGAGAAAGGTATCAAGATGGGACTGAGACTTCTTTGAGGATGACTTTCTGTGTAGTTCTCGCTTTTGAAATCTATTAATATTTTACATATTCAAGACTAAAATTACATCAAAAAAAGCAAAAAAAAAAAAATCAAATCCTAATATGGACCATAAGCAGAAACCGATGAACCTTGCTGTGTATCAAAGAATAGATAGTGTACCTGGGTGGCTCAGTCAGTTGAGGGTCTGACTTGGCTCAGCTCATGATCTCAGGTTTGTGAGTTCAAGCCCCACCTGGGGCTTGCTGCTGTCAGTGCAGAGCCCGCTTTAGATCATCTGCATCCTCCCCCACCTCAACCTTTCCCCCGTTTGCACTCTCTCTCTCTCTCAAAAATAAATAAACATTAAAAAACTTGATAATATAATCACACAGGGAAAAAAACCACAAATCCTTTCAAGCAACTTATGAGCACTGTTCTCTGACTCCAATACACTATATATTTAGTGGCATATATTCTAAAGGTAAAAAGAGCTGCAATATATATATATAGATACAGATATAGATATATCTAGATATATCTATATCTATATCTATATCTATATATATATATATAGATATATCTATCTTAAACTTTACTCCCTAGATTTATTGTCAATACTATCAGTTTGGTTGAAATATATTGTAGGATAAATATTGTATATTTATTGTATATAAATATATACATATATATTTATACAATATATATACAATATAAATATATTGTAGGATATCCAAATTGCAATTTGACAATTTGGGCATGAGTGAGAAAATTGCTGTATTTTACTGTAGCAGGAAATAAGTAAAAATTTAAAGGCCTGTGATACCCAAAGAGAGGGAGGGGTGGAGAAAAAAAGTGAGAGGAGAAGAAGGAGAAAAGGAGGAGAAGGAGGATTTTGACTGTGGTACTGTGGTTATTTAAGAGAATGTCCTTGATCTCAGGAAACGTACAGTGAAGTATTCAGTAATGGGGCTTGATGTTGCCAGCTTACTTTCATTTTAGAGTGTTCAATTCAGAAAACAAAAAACCAAAAACAAAACACATAGGGACACCCGGGTGACTCAGTCGCTTAAGTATCTGACTTCAGTTCAAGTCGGGATCTCACAGTTTGTGGGTTCGAGCCCCACGTCAGGCTCTGTGCTGACAGTGTGGAGCCTGGAGCCTGTTATGAGTTCTGTGTCTCCCTCTCTCTCTCCCCCTCTGCCACTCATGCTCTGTCTCTGTCTCTCAAAAATAAATAAACATTAAAAAAATTAAGAGAAAAAAGCATATATGCACATTCACGTAGAAAGAAAGAGAGAGAGGGGCGCCTGGGTGGCTCAGTCAGTTAAGCGGCCGACTTCAGCTCAGGTCATGATCTTGCAGTTCATGGATTTGAGCCCCGCGTAGGGTTCTGTGCTGACAGCTCGAAGCCTGGAGCCTGCTTCGGGTTCTGTGTCTCCCTCTCTCTCTGCCCTTCCCCTGCTCGCGCTCTGTCTGTCTCTCTCTGAAAAATAAACATTTAAGGAAAGAAAAGGAAGAGAGAGAGAGAGAGTAAAACAGATGGGGCAAAACGTAAACAATCGGTGAATCTGAGTGAAGAACGTAAGAGAGATCCTTACACTTATACGTGGAACTTGAAACCAAATCAAAGTAAAAAATTAGCATACAAAAAAGTTACTCCAAAAATACTACCTTGGCGGCGGGTGCAACATTTGAGAGCAGGCCAGGTGGAAGGGTTTCCCTTTGTGCTCAAATCTTAACCCCGGTGCAGGAGGCAGGGTGATCAGAAAACAGAAAAAGGTCCCGTTCCGAATCCCCAAGTCGACCCTTCCATAATGGAGAACACATGTTTCGCAGGATGGAAACGTCTCTGGGTTTTGTCATTAGACGTCAGTAGGGCGTTAACTGCACAAAGCAAATGTGCAATTTGGTGTTTCAGGGGATGGTGTTTTAGAGATCGAACAACAAGTGCTAAAACCAGGTATGGGCCACACCCCAGCTTGGGTTGATTGTGCCTGCGACAGGGAGGGGTCTGGTGTATACATCGGGATGCGCGTATGTGCACAGAGGTCAAGCCCCAAAGAGGGAAGGAGTGGAGGAATTCAAGAAACTTGACCACAGGAGCATTCTCCTGAATAAAAGCCCCAGAGGGGGAGCAGCAGGAGGCCACAGCATCAGGCCTTTGCCACCGCCTCATTAACACATCATTAAGAAGAGTCCATTCTACCCAAGCGAGTGCTTCCCAGAAAAATGGGTTATTTCGGTCCCCTTAAAATTCATAAATGCTGCCCAGAAAGCCCCAGGTTTCCTGTAATGTCTATTAAAAATTCTGGATATTCTAGCAACAATATCCAACCGCCACTGGAGAGAAGGCATAACATTGGATTGAATATTCAGTCTCTGGGGATCATTCCTAAAATACCTGATAGTCTCTTAAAAATGTGTAATATGGCAAACCGTAAGAGACTCTTAAACACTGAGAACAAACTGAGGGTTGATGGTGGGGGGGGGAGGGGAAAGTGGGTGACGGGCACGGAGGAGGGCACCTGTTGGGATGAGCACTGGGTGTTGCATGGAAGCCAATTTGACAATAAATTACATTTAATATAAAAAAATAGGATACATCTTGGGAAAGGACGAAAAAATGTGTAATACGTCTCATTCTCTAAAAACTAAAATGCAAGAAAACCATTTCCATTATGAGGGTTTGGGTGGGGTTTTTTCTTTTTGAATTATCAAAACTCAAAGGGTTTACTCTATAGTGAATGTAAGTTGAGGTTGGCCTTGATTCCTGAAGCGTTGTTTCTCTAGGGCTATAAAACTACTTTTATTTCAGAGTATCTTCTATTTCACTGGAAGGAAGGAAATTGACATTTACTCCAGAATGAAGCTCATTCCAAACTCAGAAGAGAAAGAAAGAAAACACTAGGAGAGTCTTTTGCACTAGAAAGGATTAGCATTAGCACCATTTTGTCCATGTCCCCCTGGGTTGTTTTTGTCACTGAGAATTTCTTACTGCAACTATTTTTTCCTTTCTTCATTTCCCAGTCGTTTCTTCTTTTTATAGAAGAGAATGCTCACAATATTACCCCAATGAGGCAGATCGTGTCTTATTCTCTCCTTGCCACTGAAAGGCCATATAAAAGCGTTGCAGAAAGTTTGGCAAAACGATGAAGAAAACCCATCGAACATCTCACCATCCTACAACAAGGGCGCTGTCCAATTCTGTGCATTTCTTCCCAGCCTCTGTTCGTAGCCCCACGTTTTTACACAGCCCCAAAGTGTGTGCAAGTGGGGGCTTTTTACTCACCTTTACATATCTCATCGTGTAAGTGCCTACTTTCAACGTTATAATTCTTAGTGCTAAGATGACATCCAATAAAGTGGCTATGGCGTAATTTCTCTACCATTAAACAGCTAGATTGCTCCCTATTTTTCAACATTAAGCAAATTGTGTCAAAAATGTCTTCACCTCTACAGCGTTCACTTTCTCTTTCGATCGTTTCCTTAAGATAAATCCCTAATAGAATATGAGTGCTTTTATGGCAATTGACCTGTCTTGTCAAATCGCTTTCTAAAAGTACCGTTAATCAAATGACAACCTTTCAGCGTCAAGTACCTTCCAGATCTGCCACATTCTCCTCAGCACTCCTGCACATGATTATCTTAATCATCATGCTTTGGGCCCATTTAGTAGATGAGACGTGGCCTCATTTAGTATTCTATGCCATCACCTATTTGATTTTTTTTTTAACTTTAAAGGCTTTATTATTATTTTTTTTTTTTTTAGAACAGGTTCACTGTAAAACGAAGAGGAAAATTTTCTATATACCCGCTGCCCTACACATGCATAGCCTCCCCCCCTTATCAACATCCCGAAGGAGAGTGGTACGTTTATTACAATTGATGAATCTGCGTTGACCTGTCATTATCGCCCAGCGTCCATGGTTTCCATCGGGGAGCCGCTCTTGATATCGTACATTCTAGGGATTTGGACAAACGTATCATGACACGTATCCACCATCAGAGAATCATACAGAGCAGTTTCACTATCCTAAAAATCCTCTGCACTCTGCCTATTTATCCTTTCCTCCTCTCCAATCCCAGGCAACCACTGATCTTTTACGGTCTCCATGGTTTTGCCTTTACCAGAATGTCCTATAGTTGGAATCAGACAGTATGTAGCCTGTTCAGATTGGCTTCTTCCATTAGTAACATGTATTTCAGATTTTCTCCATGTCTTTTCATGGCCTGGCTGCTTGTTTCTTTTTAATACTGAATAATATTCCATTACCTGGATGCACCATAGTTTATTTTATCCATTCACCTGCTGAAGAACATTTTGGTTGCTTGTACGTTTGACATTCATGAATGACGCTACTGTAAATATCATGTGCAGGCTTTTGTGTAAATATTTTATTTGATTTTTTTAATGTTTATTTCTGAGAGAGGGAGCATGAGCAGGAGAGGAGCAGTGGGGGGGGTGGGGAGGGCAGAGGATCCGCAGCGGGCTCTGCGCTGACCGCAGCGAGCCCGACATGGGGCTCAAACACACAAAGTTCATGAGATCATGACCTCAGCTGAAGTCAGACGCTCAACCGACTGAGCCACCCAGGTGCCCCATTCTGTTTGATTTTTATTTGCCCGTCTTTAATTGGAACCAAAGCTGAAACTTTCATCTTATTTGTATTTTCTAAAGTAGGGAATTTTTGTGTGAATTTTCTTTGTCCCAATCTTCCATGGATATCTGCATGTTTTATATTCTGGTCAATTTCTACTTCTGGGGGGGGAGGGGTTTAAAACTCACATCCCTGCAAATCATTACCTGAAGCATTCTTCTCAGTATGTGGCTTGCTGTTTGATCTTGTTTTTCAAAACGATGGTCTTGATGTTTATATGATTGACTCTATCTTTCCTCTTGTGCTTCCTTCGAAGGCTTTAAAGTTTTTAAAGTTAACTCTCCTCCAGAAACCTGAAAGATATTCGAATACTCTTCTACTTAACTTGCCTATATGCTTATAATTTATTTAGGTGAATTCGGTGACATTCACTTCTAAGTTGTTCTTTTTCTACATTGCCCACCACTTATCTGAATTGCAATATTTTGGATGCCTCCTTTATGTTATCTGTGATCAGATCGATTTCTGCATTTCCCTTTCTCTTCCATTGATCAATGCCAGCTCTTCCTCTACTACTGTGCTCTTTATGTTTTTGTTGGTGATGAACAGGCATTTGGATGGCATCTGTAATGGGGTCTGTATTAGCTCAGGTTGTTCTGACAAAATACCACAAACTGGGCGGCTTAAACAACGGACACATATTTCTCGTGGTTCTGGGGGCCAGGAGTCCAAGATCAAGGTGCCATTTGACTCACTTGATAGTGAGGGCTCTCTTCCTGACTTGCGGATGGCTGCCATTTTGCTGTATTTTCACATGGCAAAGAGAAAAGAAGGAACTCTCTGGCGCCTCTTCTTATAAGAACACTAATCCCATTAGATCAGGGCCCCACCCTTATGAACTGATTTAACTTTAATTGCTTCCTGACTCTAAATACAGTCACATTGGGGCTTGGGGCTGTAACATGAATTTGCAGGGGACACCATTCATCCAGAGTGGGGTCACGTTTCCCAACAAGCATCCAGTCCAGTTATGTTCCTGACCCTATGGTTTCAGACTGCTGAAGATTCTAAAAGCCAGCCACAGCCCCCAGCATCTAATTCTAATCATCGTTCTAGATCCTCAGTCTCAGCCTCTACTCCCGTGATTTGTCTCTGGCCTCTTTTGATCGTGCCAGCCCTGTACATCCCTCCTGACCTTTGGAATCTCAGTAACCCTGCGTGGCTCTGGCTCTCTACTCCATTCTTCCTTGGAGACCCTGTGGCCTCAGGTGAGAACTTTTATTGAACTGTCATCAGGCTGACCCCCAACTCCCTGCAGATCTAGAGTTTCTTCTAAAAGGGTAAGGCACGTAATGGCCCCACAATTCACCTTCCGGTTGCACACTGACTCATAATACAGGGCTCTATGACACCTTTATCTCTGATGACTGTGGTTTAGGTCAATGTAATGGGTCTGTATGTCAGGCTTCTTAAGTAAGAACCTTAGGACAGGGCTATCCATATGTAAGGGATGGCTAAAGTCAATACTGCTTGCATGTAATACTCTCTTGCCATGTCTTCAAGACCGTTCTCTTACTCTACATGCTATTCCACATCCTTTTTGAAGAGATTGGTGTTCTCATTGTTAGGTTTCCAACTGGTTGGACATGTCAGCAAGACGACGGAGACCCTCTCCTTAAGTTTTGGAATCTTCAAGGCCATGGAGAAAAACCAGATCCTATTTGGAAGGATGGACATTCTTCAACAACTCATCCACCCCCAGAAAACATGGTCTTTTGTTCTCCATTATGAAAAATCTCTTAAAATGGCCGCTGAGAATAGGAGTCTTTGGCCAGGGACTATTTTATTTGTCCCTCCATCTCCAGCTCAAAAGGTAGTACCTGGCCCATAGTAGACACCTAACAGATATTTATGGAAGACAAGAAAGACAAGGTGCATTGAAGCCTGGGAGCTGGGATCAGTTTTTAATTTTATATATTCGAGTTATTTGATGGTTTCTTGAATGTGTGACCCCTTCTCCATAGGTACACCAAGATGCTGCTCACAGAGACAAAATGCTGAGTCGCAGGGTCATTTTTCCAGTGGTTTGGCCAGAAATGTGCTTTCCAAAGAAGGGTCTACCAAAGATCTCTGCCTAAAATTTAGAAGAGGGAAGGAGGCTTGTACTCATTCTTCAGTTCTGTGGGTAGTTTCAAAGATGAGTAAAAGTAATGTGCCCCCATTAGACACTGTTCGTGTCTAAGAAAGATGACTCCGAAATTAATGCTGAGCCTGCACTTTTATTTACTTATTTATTTCTTCATTCATTTATTTACTTTACTTACTTTTGAGCCTGCAGTTTTAAAGGTGAAATTGCTTTACGTATTTTGAAGACAGTGGAGATCGGTGATAAGACATTTACTATCCTTTCCTAGTCCACCACCCCCCCCCCAAATTGGACCTTACAAAAGTTATAAGATTGATGTTCCCATGACTTAGCGTCAAAAACAGCATCACATCATTCAGACACATCACTTAGAAATTGTAATTCATGGAGTTGAGGATCAGGAAATCAATCTGGTGTCAATTCACGTCAAGTTCCTGCTGTGAGAACTTTCTATTTTATAGCCTTTCTTATCTGAACAACTCTCCTGCATCTTTCTCCCTCATTGCTCCCAGTTTCTCTTATCCTCTATTATTATTTACCATTTTAAATCTGTGTGGCTTGACGGACAGTCTATTTGAAAGTTGTTAACACAAAGTTTCATGGCTAAAGCACCACACTCTTGGTAGCCAAACAACTTGTGCTACCTACCCCACAGATGGTAGAACATTCTCAGAATTCTGTTCAGGGCTCCCAGGAACGTGGTCTTAGGGACTTAGCCGGGCTCTTACATTATGAAGGTAGAAAGTCCTGAGAACGAAGAAGCAAACAGAAATTCATGAGTATGAAATCTGCACCCATCGATGTGACCATGCTGCAATTAAAAAAAAAATTTTTTAATGTTTATTTATTTTTGACAGAGAGAGAGACACAGAATCGGAAGCAGGCTCCAGGACTCCGAGCTGTCAGCACAGAGCCCGACGCGGGGCTCGAACTCACAGACCGCGACATCATGACCTGAGCCACCCACTGAGCCACCCAGGCGCCCCTGGCGTTGCTGCAATTTACTGTTGAGGACTCCAAGGCACCAAACAGAGGGAGTGCCTCAGCACAGTGCTTTTCCAACTTGAATGTGTACTTGGATCACCGGGGGATTTTGTTAAATGTAGATTTTAATTCAGTAGATCTGGGGCGAGGCCTGAGATTCTGCATTTTCTAACACTCCCAGGTGATGCTGATGACCCGTGGACCACACTCCGAGGAGAGTAGTCTTTTTATGATTTCTTTATGTACATCTTCTTGGTTGAAAGAAAAAAAAATTGTTGCCGTTTATGAAGCCATGAGTGATAAAACAAGATAAAACATAAAAAAGGTGAAGAAATTGAGATTTTTGCCAATTGACACACGTTACCGCATAACTTTCAGATGTACAATATTTACATATTCGGTTTACGTATGTTGTGAAATGATTGCCATGACAGCTTCAGCTAACATCCGTCTTCTAATCTACATACAGTAAAAAGGAGAAAAAGGAAACTATTTTCTCCCTGTGATGGAAACTCTTGGGATTCACTCTCGTAACAACTGCCCGGTAATATCACACAGTAGGGTTGGCTACAGCCGTCATGCTGTATGTTACATCCCTGTTACATTCTCTTATAACTGAAAGTTTGTACCTTTGATCACCTTCCTCCACTCCCCCCGCCCCCGCCTCCCTCTGCCTCTGGTCACGACAATGCTGAGGTTAAGGAGGGAAAAGTAGGAAAGGAAGAAAGGAAAAAAGCAGAAGTCTAGAAGGATCAGATGATGCGGGAACTGCAAACCGTCGTGACCTTGAACAATTGCTAGAGAAGGGAAAGCATTTGTGTACTTTTTAATGTCCAGAACAAGATGAAACACTCGGCCTGTTACAAATCTTCCGGTGTTTGTGAGATAAAGCCTTCTCGGTGTTCAGCAGAAGCAAGCGCCAGGGGCATCATTTCCTGTGGGTGAAGCAGTGTTCTGAGAGGAAATAGAATGGTTAACTCTTCGCTTTAATTTTTTTTTTTTAAATCACACGTGCATCTGTGTAGGCCAACGGCAGAGCGCCAACATGTAGATTTACTGCTCTCTGATGCTCTCGCTTATTTCAAGGATAAGATTTAGGATCTCTAGGATGGGAGGACTGCACATCCTTCAGTATGGATTATTTATATAGAGATAAATCATATGTATGTATCCAGCCCAGGAAAAGTTTGGGTAACAGGTTACATGAAAAGGTGTGGAATGATTTTGTCCAAAGTTGAGTACAAGGCCTCCATTAGGCACAGTCCCCCAAGGTTTGCTAAGATGTAGGCTAACTGGTCCTTCAGTTACTCACCCCATCTCCAATCTTTAGAATATATATATGAGGCTAGATGGCCACTAATGTGATCTTCAGCTTTATGTGTTACCCCAAGGCGAACCAGTAGAAAAACCATCAATCTGAGCCTCTTCCAAATTACTGACCCACAGAATTTTGAGCAAATAAAGTGGCTGTTGTTTCCATCTACTAAGATTTGGAGTGTTTTAACCCACTAAGTCTGTATGCAACAGTAGATAACTGATATCGATCCTGGTAGAGTAGATCATGAGGGCATGGCATGGAGAGGAGCATCAGTACTGGGTCAAACCGTACTGCCACCTTTGGGCGAGCAAAGTCAAGTCCTTGCCATGAAGGGGATCCTTGAAAGGACTCCACCCAAAAAAGCTACCTGCTGGGGCAAAAAAAAAAGACCCCACAAGAATAGAGATTATGGGAAACCCCCTAGAAGCAGAAGATGAGAGGTATTATTAACAGAGGTCTACCAGAAAGCTTAAAGGTAACAGAAAGGTATAGTGAGGTAGCTTCCACCAATGCACTTCATGGAAGGTATCCAACAGCCAAGAGAAACATCGACAACACCAATCCAAGTTCTCTTTTCTCCATCCTTTCCTTAGCAGAGCCACTGGTGGAAGTCGAATAAAGAGTAAAGTAGAATAAACCTGTTGCGCGCTTGTACCAAATCTGGGCAATTCCATAACTCGCAAAACTTACATTTACATTTAAAGACCTTTCAAAGAATATTCTATGCACAATAGGTGGCTTACAGACACCTAATAAAAATGAAATGATATTATCTTATTCATTCATCCATCCATCCATTCACTCAATAAACACAGATTTAGGGTGATTTTCCCCAGGCAAGCTGTAGGATCTAAGAATTCACCAATAAGCAATATAAAGTTCTTAAGCGTCATCGAGCTTACATTCTAGTGTTGGGGACAGATAAAAGAGGTAAATACATAGTCTAGTATCAGTGGGAAGTCCTTGAATGAAAATAAACATGTATTTTCTGATACCATTCCGGTGAGTGAGAGGGTCACCTCATTACCGTTGGGTGAGGATGATAGTTCAGGTTCTCCATTCAGCTTCCATTAACCCTTGGGTGAAAGGGGCTCCTTGTCATTCCTTGGTGGCAGTTGGGGACCAAAAATGTGGATGAGGAGAGGACAGCAAGGGAGTAACGGAGGGCAGAGATGCTACCCTTCATTAGGTCCTAACACTTCCCAAGCAGCCAGCGAAGTTCTCAATATGTAGTTACTTAAGACAACTTAAATATTCAACATCGGGACAATGGATAATTAATTGTGACATATTTATACAATGGAATACTATGCACCAATGACCACAAACAAATGGTAGCTACGTGCGTCAAAACGGATGAATTTCAAGAACATAATGTGACAAATAAAAAGCAAGTCACAGAAGAAAACATATACTGTGCTTATAACTAAATAAAGCTTGAAAATGGGCAAAACCAAGTGAGCAGGGGAGGGGCAGAGAGAGAGAGAGAGAGAGAATCCCAAACGGGCTCTGCACTGTCAGCGCAGAGACCAAGGCGGGGCTCGAACACACGACCGTGAGATCATGACCGGAGTTGAAATCAAGAGTCGGACGCTTAACCAACTGAGCAACCCTGAGCAAAATATTTTTAGGGATACCTGAATGAGTGCAAATGAAAAACCATAATGAACAATGAGGGAATGGTTAACAAAGCTTGAAGACAATAGTTGAATCTGGAAGGAGTGGGATGTGACTAGGGAGAGGTACACAGAAGCCTTCAAAAATATTGCTAATATTCTAGCTCAGCAGTTCTTAAACTTTGATCTGCGTCAAAATCAGGAGGAAAACTCGGTCAAAGGCTGAGCCCTATCCTGCTTCCATGAACTTGAACCTCTTTCTTCTCTATTAGCTCTGCAGTTGATTCTGGCAGGCAACAAGGGTTGAGAACCAAGCTAGGTAGTAGGTAAACAGAAGTTTATTTTGTAATTATCATTTAGCTATGTGTGTGCGTTAAATACGTCCTTTATACGCGTAATACGTTCCATCTGAAACCTTCACGGAATTGTCTTGACAGCCTTGTCCCTACTTCGTAGGCTTGAAAACTTCCAGCAGCCTAAGACTCTTGACCATGGCTGGACAGACCTCAAGATGCTCTATGGGGCAGTCTACGTTGAGAAATTAGAGTGTTCAGTCCCGGTTGAGTCAAAACTCCAAGCTTGATGTAGCATTAAACTACATTTCTCTCTCACTCTGTACGTGCTTCAGACTAGAAGTCTTCGATAGAAAAGATGCGGTGTGGTTGACACTGTTGACTTCTTTTTTCCCCCTTAAATCCCCCTCCACTAGCTGCTATGGTCAAAGTTAACACCTACTGTTACTACTGTCTGTTGCTACTACCGTTATGATTCTCTATCAACGGGTCTGTCTTCTCTCACTTTTGCTTTCCCTGCAGCCCATTCTCCACACAGCGGCCTGGATAACATTTGTTTTATGTTTTTTAAGTGTAACTAATTTAGGCTTATTGGAAAGGTGTATAAGTAGTACAAGAGAGTTCCTTGTATCCCTCAATCAGGTTTCCGTAACGTTCGCACCTTATATAACCACGGCACACTTATTAAAACCGGGAAATTCGCATAGGCACAATAATACTAACTAAACTACATGCTTTATTCTAATTTTAGTAGTTTTCCCACTGCCTTTTTTTTTTTTTTTCTTTCTCTTTCAGGATCCTATGCAGGATCGCACATTGCATTTGGTTGTTGGTTCTGCTTAATCTCCCCCCATCTATAAAAGTTCTTCACTCTTTCCTTCTCTTTCATGACCTTGACATATTTGAAGAGTAATAGTGAGTTACTTCGGTCAGATGTCCCCTGGTTTCGGTTTTTCTGATGTTTTTTAATGATTGGAAGGAGGCGTTGGAGTAGGCCTTATTGAAAGATTTTTCAGAGGTCTCCAGTACACTAGAATTAAAAAATCACACACGGTGTGGTAGTTTGAGCTGCCCAGGAAGCAGACCGTGAGATGGAGTTTACTGTGCAGGATCTTTTTTTTTTTTTTTTTTTTTTTTTAAGTGTATTCATTTTTGAGAGACAGAGAGAGACAGAGCGTGAGCGGGGGAGGGGCGGAGGGAGAGGGAGACACAGAATCTGAAGCAGGCTCCATCCAGGCTCTGAGCTGCCAGCACGGAGCCCGACGCAGGGCTCGAACCCACGGGCCGCGAGATCATGACCTGAGCCGAAGTCAGACGCTCAACCGACTGAGCCACCCAGGCGCCCCTGTGCAGGATGTTTTTTAGAGAGGGCTTGTCTGCCCTTAGCACTCCCAGAAGTTGGGACAATAAGTCCTTCAGTGAAAGGGGATCTAGATGGTACATGATAAGCATTCCGCCAAGGTGTCTTTCAGTTCAAAGTCATTTCTCCTTTAGAAAATGTCATGCACTCATCCTTCAGAAACGAGCTAAAATATCAGTGTCACAGTGAGGCCTTCCTGCTTTCCTTCTTCCTATTTCATGATTTATGATGACATATCTGTGTATTAACTTACTGGCTCCTGATGGGGCCGGGAGCTCCCTAAAGGCAGGGAGCACCTACATCTGATTCACCTCTGTTTACCACCACTTAAGTTGGGGCCCAGCCCATAGCAAGCCCTCAATAAATTGTCTCAAAATGAACGGATCACAGGATAAGTGGATGAAATAAAATATGATAAATCCGAGTTTGTTAGACACAACTTCAGAGTTCCAGACAACCCGGAAGTGATCTAGGATATGTGGTGTGGTGCAATCTCCTGAAGTAAAGGGTTCAAGAGGTGGATAATTGAAGTGAGAGACTCAGAAGTCAAGGAGAGAGTCAAATCTGACGTTGACGATGGATGGCTTTAGTCTGCTCAGGCGACCGTAACAAAATACGGTAGCTTAAACAACAAAAACTGATTTTCTCACAATTCTGGATGTGGAGCATTCAAGATCAAGGTGCCAGCATGCTCGGGCCCTTTAGCTGGCTTACAGATGACTGCCTTCTTGCTTGGACTGCTGGCTTGTCTTCCTTTGGCGGAGAGAGAGAAGGCAAGTTCTCTGTCGTCTCCTCTTATAAGAATACTAACCCCATCGGGAGGGCCCCACCGTCATGATCTCATCTAACCCTAATTATCTTCCAAAGTCTCCACTTCCCACACCCCAACACTGAGGGTGGAGGGCTGCAACACAGGAATTGGGGGGGTATACAAGTCGGTCCATAGCAAGACGCGATTCATTTTCGATTAAGTCTGTTTAAAGGACCATTAACTTACGGAATGTTGCCTTTCGAGCTTGTCTAAAAGCCTAAACGCATTCACTCGTTAGCCTTTTCTAAAGCATATTCTCAAAGAATAATACCGCCACACATGAAGTTTGAAATACTAACGATATACTCCTGCGGGCAACGCGTACTGTTGAAAATTGACTATGAGCAACACACCACGTTTGAAACATCCACTTTCAAGCATCCACGCGCATTCAACGCTCCTGGGGAATCTGGCTGAAATACAGATTCCTGGGCTCCAGATCTGGTACCGCCGTCACTTCAAACGGAGCCCCCAAGTGATTTGGGAGCGTGCTGGTGAGGGTTCGGGTGCGTGTTGGTGCCAGGGCGCGGCAGCATCTCCACGGGGTCTGGTTGACGTCTATGGCCGTGCCAGGTGTTCAGGCAACGGGAGAAAAGGAAAGGCGCCTCTCGTAGCCAGCAATCCTCTACTTCCGTTGTGCAAGAGCGTGCATGCGTGCACGCGCACGTAGGCGCACACGCACAACGGGAGAGAAATGGTGCGAAAGGATCTGATTGGGGCTGGGAAGAGCTGGTGGGTAGCTCTGGGAGAGTCAGGAGGTGAGGGCCGCCTGCCACAGGATCATCACTGAGTGGAGAAGCGTAATGACTGACAAAAACGTTTTTTAAATTTTAAAAAGGATTTTTTTTAACATTTTATGTATTTTTGAGAGAGAGAGAGAGCGAGAGAGGGCAGGGGCAGAGGGAAAGGGGGACACAGAATCCGAAGCGGGCTCCAGGCTCTGAGCCATCAGCACAGAGCCCGACGCGGGGCTCGAACTCCCGGACCGCGAGATCATGACCTGAGCTGAAGTCAGACGCTCAACCGACTGAGCCACCCAGGTGACCCTCCCTAGTACTTATTTATCTTATAACCGGAAGTTTGTACCCTTTGACCCCCTTCCTTCACTTCCCCCCACCCTCTGCCTCTGGTAACTACAATTCTCATCTCTTTTTCTATGAGTTTGTGTATTTGTTTTTTTCCACATGCAAGTGTCATCATACATGATTTGTCTTTCTCTGTCTAACCTATCTCCCTTAGCGTAATGCCTTCAAGGTCCATCCATGTTGCTGCAAACGGTAGGATTTTTCTCATTTTTATGGCTGAATAATATTCCACTGTATGTATATACCACAACTTCTTCATCCATTCATCCAGCCATGTCCTGGTTATTGTAAATAATGCTGTGATGGACAGAGGGGTGCAGATGCCTTTCTGAGTTAATGCCTTCATTTCTTTTGGATATCGTCCCAGAGGTGAAATTGCTGAATCATATGGTAGTTCTATTTTTCATGTTTTGATGATTCTCCATACTGTTTTCCATAGTGGCGTCACCAATTTGCATTCCCGCCAACAGTTCGCAAGGGCTCCCTTTTCTCCACATCCATGTCAACATTGGTTACCTCCAATCTTTTTGATGATGGCCGTTCTAACTGGCGCGAGATGATTTCTCATGGTGCTGTTCATGTGAATTTCCCTAAGGACTGGTGATGTCGGGCATCTTTGCATGTACCTTTGGCTTTTTGTGTATCTTCTTTGGACAAACGTCTGCTTGGGTCTCTGGCCCATTTTTACATCGGGTTGTTGTTATCACTATTATTTTATTATTTGCTAGCAAGTTGTCTGAGTTCTTTTTTTTTGAGTTCTTTTTAAAATTTGAATCGACATACAATGTTACATTCATTGCAGGTATACAACGTGATGTTAAGCAACTCTATACGTTATGCTGTGCTCACCACAAGCATAGTGACCATCTGTCACCATGCGACATTATTACGGTACCACTGACTCTATTCCCCAGGCTGTGCCTTTTATTCCTATGACTTATTTGTTTCATAACTGGAAGCCTTATCTCCTACTCCTTCACCCATTTTGCTCACCCCTCACCCCCCCTTGTGGCAGTCACCAGTTTGTTTTCTACATGTATAGGTCTGATTCTGCGTTTTATTTGTGTATTCATTTGTTCTTTCTTACATTCTACATGCAAGTGAAACCATATCGTATTTGTCTTTCTCTGTACTTATTTCACTGACCTCTAGGTCCATCCAGATTATTGCACATGGCAAGATCTCATCGTTTTTTTTTTATGGCTGAGTAATATTCCATTGTGTAAAATAGACACGTGGCTCAATGGAACAGAATAGAGAGCCCAGAAATAAAAGCCATGCATTTATGGTCAATGAATCTGTAAATGGTCGCTAAGTCTCTTCAATAAGTGGTTCTGGGAAAACTGGACAGCTACACGCAGAAGAACCACTTTCTTATACTGTACACAAAAATAAACTCAGAATGGGTTAAATATCTAAATGTGAGACCTGAAACCATAAATTTCCTCGAAGAGAGCACAGGCAATAATTCCTTTGACATCGCCATAGCAACATGTTTTCCAGCTATGTCTCCTACGGCAAGGGAAACAAAAGCAAAAGTCAACAATTGGAACCACATTAAAATAAAAAGCTTTTGCACAATGAAGGAAACCATCAACAAAACAAAAGAGACAGCCTACTGAATGGGAAAAGACGTTTGCAAAGGACGCATCTATAAGGGGTTACTATTCAGAATATATAAAGAACTGATGCAACTCAATACCAAAAATAAACCAAATAATGCAATTAAAAATGGGCAGAGGCCCCAACTAGACATTTTTCCAAAGAAGACACACAGATGGCCAACAGACATATAAAAAGATGCTCAGCCTCACTCATCATCAGGGAAATGCAAATCAAAACCACGATGAGTCTGAGTTCTGTATATATTTTGGATATTAACCCCTTATCAGATATATGGTTTGCATATACTTTTCCCATTTTGTAGGTTGTCTTTTCCCTTTGTTGATGGTTTCTTTTGCTGTGTAGTTTTTACTTTGATGTCGTCACACTTACTTATTTTTGCTTGTGTTTTAGGCGTCATATCCAAAAAATCATTACTAAGATCCACGACAAGGAGCTTTACTCCTGTGTTTTCTTCTAGGAGTTTCATAGTTTCAGGTCTTACATTTAAGTTCTTAATCCATTTTCATGTTATTTTTTGTGAGTGGTGTCAGATATGAATCCAGTTTCATTCTTTTACATGTGAATATCCAATTATCCCAGCAGCTTTTCCTGAAAAGACTATTTTTCTCCATTGAGAATTCCTGGCTCCCTAGTCAGCTATTAGTTGACTGTATATTCTTGGGCTTATTTCTGGACTCTTTATTCTGTTCCACCGGTCTCTTTGGTTTTATGCCAGTACCATACTGCTTTGATTATAACTTTACAGTATAGCTTGAAATCAGAAAGTGTGGTGCCTACTGCTTTGTTCTTTCTCAGTATTTCTTTGAATATTCGGGGTCTTTTGTGATGTCATGTAAATTTTAGAATTGTTTTTTCTACATCTGTAAAAAATGCCATTGGAATCTTGATAGAAATTGCATTGGATCCATAGATGGCTTTCGGTAGTATTGACATTTTAACAATATTAATTCTTTCCGTTCATGAACACAAGGTATTTTTCCATTTATTTGTGTCTTCAATTTCTTTAATCAGTGTCTTATAGTTTTCAGAGGGGAGCTCTTTCACCTCCTTAAATTTACTCCTAAGCATTTTATTCTTTTTTCCTTTACTTCTTTTTCAGATAATACGTCATTAACGTATAGAAATGCTGCTGATTTTTGTTTGTTGATTTTGTATCCTGCAATTGTATTGAATTGATCTAACAGTTTCCTAGTAGGATTTTCTATATGTCAAATCATATCATCTGCAAACAGACAACTTTACTTCCTCTTTCCTAATTCTAGTACCCTTTATTTCTTTCCCTTGCCTCATTGTTCCAGGCTATTAGTACTGTATTGAGTAACAGTGGTGAGAATGGGCACGCATGTCTTGTTCATCTTCTTAGAGGAAAAGCTTTGGACCTTTCGCTATTGAGTATGTTGTTAGCCATGGACTTTTCATACATGGCCTTTATGTTTTAAGATATGTTCCTTCTGTACCTAAATTGCTAAGAGTTTTTACCAAGAATGGATTTTGAATTTTGTCAAATACTTTTTCCGCATCTATTGAGACGACCATATAATTCTTTTCTTTCATTCTATTTATGCGATGTATCATTTGGACTTATTTGCATATGTTGAACCGTCTTTGGCATCCCAGGGATAAATTTCACTCATCATGGTGTTTGATGATCCTTTTAATGTGCTGCTAAATTCGACATGCTTGTATTTTATTGAGAAGTTTTGCGTCTATATTCATCAGTGGTATTGGCCTGTAGTTTTCTTTTCTAGTAGTGTCCTTTTCTGGGTTTTGTATCAGGATAATCCTGGCCTCCTAAAATGAGGTTAGGAGTGTTCCCTTCTCTTTGATTTTTTTTTTTTTCCCCCTTTGGAAGGGTTTGAGAAGAACCGGTGTTCTTTTTTAAATGTTTGGTAAAATTCATCAGTGAAACCATCTGGTCCTAGGATTTTCTTCACTGGGAGGTTTTTGATTATGGATCCAATCTCCTTACTGGTAATTGATTGATTTGGATTTTCTATTTCTTCACGATTCAGTCTTGGTAAGTTGTATGTTGTTACGGTTACTTTCACTTCTTTTGGTGGTCCAGTTTTTTGGTGGAGAGTTTCTCAGAACAACCTCCTATGATCCTTTAAATTTCTGTGATATCAGTTGTAATGTCTCCTTTTTCATTTATAACCTTGTTGGTTTCGGTCTTCCTCTTTTATGCTAACTTAGCCTAACTAAAGGTTTGTCAATTTTGTTGATCTTTTTAAAGAACCACCTTTTAGTTTGGTTAGTCTTTTCTATTGTTTCTCTGCTCTCTATTTCATTTATTTCCTCCCTAATCTTTATTGTTCCCTTTCTTCTGCTAGCTTTGGCCTCAGTTTGTTCTTTTTCTAGTTCGTTAAGGCAGAGAGTTAGGTTACTTATTTAGGATCTTTCTTGCTTCTTAACGTAAGTGTTTATTGCTATCAACTTCCCTCTTAGAACTGCGTTTGTTGCACCCCACAAGTTCTAGTATGTTGTGTTTCCATTTTCATTTGTCTCAAGAAACTTTCATTTCCACTCTAATTTCGTCTTCGTTCAGGAGAGCATTGTTTAATTTCTATGTGTTGTGAATTTTCCAGTTTTCCTCTTGTTATTGATTTCATGCCATGTTGCTCAGAGAAGATATTAGATGTGATTTCAATCTTGAGTTTGCTAAGACTTGTTTTGTGGTCTAACATATGGTCTATCCTATCAAATGTTCTGTGTGCACTTGAGAAGAATGTCTATTCTGCTGCTGTTGACTAAAATGTTCTATGTATATCTATTAGGTCCTTTTGGTCTGTAATGTTGTTCAAATCTGCTGTTTCCTTATTATCTGCCTGGATGATCTATCTATTGTTGAGAGTGGTGCATTAAAGCCTCCAGCTATTACTGTACTACTGTTTATTTCTTCTTTTAGCTCTGCCAGTTTTTGTTTTATATATTTAGGTGCTTCTCAGTTAAGTGCATAAATACTTATAATTGGTATGTTTTCTTGATATAGTGACCCTTTGTCATTATATAATGATCTTTTTTGTCTCTTTTCACTATTTTTAACCTAAAGTCTGTTTTGTCTGATGTAAGTATAGCCTACTTCTGCTTTTGGGGGGAGGGGCGTGGGAGGAGGTTACCATTTGCTTGAAATGTCTTTTTCATCCCTTCACTCTTCATCTATGTGTGTGTCGACGGCTAACGTGGGTCTCTTGCAGGCAGCATATTGTTGAATCTTGCTTCTTTATTCGTTTGCCCATTCTATGTCTTTTAATTGGAGAATTTAATTCATTTACTTTTAAAGTAATTGTTGATAAATAAGGACTTACTATTGCCATGTTGTTAGTTGTTTTCTGGTTGTTTTGTAAACCTGTTGTTTCTTGTTTCTTATCGTGGTGTCGATTTTTTGTTTTGATGTCTTTTGGTATCAGTATGCTTTATTGTATTCTTTTGTTGTGTTTATTGTGTTCTTCATTGTATTCTTTCGTGCAATTACTACAGGATTTTCCCTTGTGGTTACAGTGAGGCTGACAAAATATCTTAAACTTGAACACCCTATTAAACTGATAACTACTTAACTTCAAAAGAATTCATAAGCTTTCTACTTTTATGTCTCCTCCTCGCATTTTAGGTTATTGCAGTTACAATCTATGTGTTTTTTATATTGTGTAACTAATGATAGATTATTGTAACGATGGTTATTTTTATTCCATTCATTTTTTTAACTTTCAAACTAGAGTCGCAAGTGAATTATGTCCCACTATGACCATATTGCTAATCTGACTATGACTATATATTTACCATTACCAGTGAGATGAACTACCTTTTAATGTTTTTATGACGTCAATTAGCATTCTTTTACTTCTACCAAATTCCCTTCATCTTTCTTTGCAAGGCAGGTCGGATGGTAATGAACTCTCTTACCTTTTCTTTGTTTGAGAAAGTCTTTATCCTTTCTTTGCTTCTGGAGGACAGCTTCACCAGGTATAGAATTCCCGGCTGACAGCTATTTTCTTTGACTATTTTGAATATGTCATTGCATTCTCTCCTAGCCTGAAGGGTTTCTGTTGAGAAAAGGCCTGAAGACTTTCTGTTAAGAAATCCACCAATAGTCTTATGGGGGCTCCCTTGTATGTAACTTCTCTTTTTCTTGCTGCTTTTAAAATTCTTTCTTTGTGTTTTGGTTTTTGATAATTTAATTATAGTGTGTCATGGGGCAGCCCTATTCAGGTTCAACCTATTTGGGGTCTTTTGGGCCTCATGCATCTGTATGCCCATTTTCTCCACGGATTCAAGACATTTTCAGTCATTATTCCTTTAAATATACTTTTGGTCCTGTTCTCTTTCTCTTCGCCTTCTGGAATTCCCATAATGCAAATATTGTTTCTTTTCATATTGATCCATAATTCTCATAGGGTATTTTCACTCTTTTTCAGTCTTTTATTCTTTTTTGCTCTTCTGACTGGGTAATTTCCAGCGTCTTATCTTCCAGGTTGCTGAGTCCTCTACATGACTAAGCCTACTTTTGAAATTTCTATAGAATTTTTCAGTTCAGTTATTACATTTTTAAACTTTTCTATGGGTTTTTTTTGGTGGCTTGCTTTTTCCTTGTCAAACTTCTCATTCTGTTCATGCATTGTTTTCTTAATTTTGTTCAGTTACCTGTTTGTTTTTTCTTGTAGTTCCCTAAACTTCCTTAAGAGAATTATTCTGCATTCTCTGTCTGAGAATTCATAGACTTCCATTTCTTTAGGATCAGTTATTGGAGCTTTATTAATTTCCTTTGGTGGTGTCATATTTACCTGATTTTTCATGATCCTTGATTCCTTACATTGGTATCTGTGCACTTGGGGAATCAGGTTCCTCTTTCAGACTTTAATGGTTTGCTTGGAAAGAGACAGTTGACCAGTTAGCTCAGTTTGGGTTTCTGGATGTGTCTTCTGGTAATGTCCTTGGGCAGGTCGGGACTGGTATTATGGCCTATTTGGGGGCAAGACGAGTGTTTGAGCTCTAAGGACAGAAATGGGGTGTGTGCCACTTGCTGAGAACAGTTAGATAGGACAGCTGGCTTGGCTCCCTAACCAAGTGAAGATATACGATTAGCTGTGAAGTTGCCTGGATTCTCCAGTAAAGCTTACTAGATGATTGGGGCTGGGTACTATATTTGATAATAGATGGGGCTATGAACTAGCCTCCTTATCTGGGCGGAGCATAGGATAAGACTTAGGGTCTGTACAGCTCATTGTTTGGGGACCCAAATCAGGCCAGAGAGTGTACTATATTCCCTGGTGAAGTGAAGTCGTCAGTTTTGCTCTGCAGGTGGAAGAAGCCATGGGATGTGCTCTCTGTTTAAGTGCCATTGTACAGAGGCCTGTTGAATGGACTATGCAGCTTCCCATATGCTCTAGTTAGGTTCCCTGGCCAGGCAGGCTGAAGGCTGTATTCAGTGATGAGCAAGGCTATAAATTAGATTCCCTGCCCAGGTGTAGTGGCAGAAGTCATTCTAAGGCTGGTAAAGCTCTTTGTTGTCTCAACTCAAGCTGACCCACACTCCAAGTTTCCTAATTGAACAAGGCCGATTCCTTCTACAAACTACCAGCTCTTCCTGCTCACTTCTTGGCTCGAGTGCCTCTGGGCTGCACAGCTTCCAGGAGTTGTTACCAGCCCTTCTGGTCAAGATAGGACCAGAAGACACTCTCCGCAGAAGGTGGGACTGTGATTATTCAGCCTCTTGCTTGCATGTGGACAAGTCGGGCTCCTGAGCTGGCAGAAGTTTTCATGTGAGGATCCAAATCAGGCAAATCCGCACCCCATCACTTCCCCTGGTCAGAACGTGTCTCTGCCTTGGTTCTGCGGAGGAGCAATGCCACTGGTTGGGATTACTACTTAGGGCACTGCAGATATGAACTCGGTCTACTAAGATCCATGCGCTGGTTGTTATGAGCCCCTTCCCCCCGTCTCTGTGTTCCCCTTTCTCAGATGCCCCGTGGTGGAGCCCCATAGATCTCCCCACAATCCCCATGGTGCAAGATCAGAGTAGCGCCTACTGCTGGGTAACTCACAATGCTGGGAGGATGAGTTGTCCACCTGGGCTGTCTTTTCCTACAGAGACTGGAGGCTTAGAGGAGACATCTCTGCGTGGTGCTGCACTGGTTTGGGGGAGGGGTTATGTGGCCAATGTGTAGCCACTTCCTTTACCCCTCGAATGCAGTCTGCCTTGGTTTCTGTGATACGGGAAGGTGCTTCACCTCGCCCCCCACGTACTATAATTCCCTGAGTGGTGTCTTGTTTTTAAAAAGCTGTCAGTTGTTCTTCTAGTGATAGGGAAGGAAGTCAGGAACAACCTGTGGCACCATCTTGGTGCTGTCACTCAGAAATTTTTAATTGTAGTAAAGTTCAGCTTATCAACGATTTCTTTCATGGATCGTGGTCTTTGGTGTTATATCTAAAAAGTCATCACCATACCCAAAGTCATTTAGGGTTTGTCTTCTCTTCCGGGAGTTTGATAGCTTCATATTTTACGTTTAGTTCTGCAATGCATTTTGAGTTAATTGTTGTGAATGACGTAAAGACTATGTCTAGATTCATTGTTTTACATGTGGATGTGCTGTTGCTCCAGTGCCATTTGTTGAAGACCAGTTTTGCTCCATTGTATTGCCTCTGCTCTCTATCAAATATCAGGTGACCATATTTATATGTCCCTATTCCTGGGCTTTTTCGATTCTGTCCCATAGATCTATTTGTATATTCTTTCACCAATACCACTCTGTCTTGATTACTGTAGTTTTATAGTAAGTTTTGAAGTTGAGTAGTGGCAGTCCTGCAACTTTATTCTTCAGTATTCAGTTGGGTATTTTAGGTCTTATGCTTCTCAATATAAACTTTACAATCAGTTCGTTGATAGCCACAAAATAACTTGCTGGGATTTTTGCTGGGATTCTATTGACTGTATAGATCAAGTTGGGAAGAACTGACATCTTCATAGTATTGAGTCTTCCTATCCATGAATATGGACTTTTCATTTATTTAGTTCTTCTTTGATTTCATTCATCAAAGTTTCATAGTTTTCATCATATAGATCTTACACACATTGTTTTGGATTCATACCTATGTATTTCATTTTGGGGCTGTTAATATTGCTATTGTGATATTAATTTCAAGTTTCACTTGTTCATTGTTGGCATATAAGAAAATGACTGGCTTCTGTATAATAACTTTGTATCCTCCCACTTGCTAGAATCATTTATTAGTTCCAAGAGTTTTTTGTTGATTCTTTAGGATTTTCTACATTGACCATCATGTCATCTGTGAACAAAGATAGTTTTATTTTCCCTTCCCAATCTTTATGCCCTTTATTTCCCTTTCTTGTCTTATTGTATTCACTAAAAATTCCAGGATAATGCTGAAAAGGACTGATGGGGAGGGACATCCTTGCATTGTACCTGATCCTAGTGGAAATACCTCTAGTTTCTCACCATTAAGTATGGTGTTAGCTATAGACTTTTTGTAGATATTCTTTATTGAGGTGAGGAACTATATAAATATAGAATATTAAGAATATTATTAATAATATAAATGTAATATAAATAAATATAATATAAAATATAAAAAGTAATATAAACATAATATAATATATAATAAATATAAATAAAATAATATAACATAAATATAAATATAATATAAAATAATAATAATAATACATTAGTATTATCATTCAAGTGTTAATACACATATTTTTGAACCCACTCTAATCTGGTAACACAGCCAATCATGGAAAGACGAATTACTTATTTTCTTGCTTTACCTACTTGTATTATGACTGAAATTTACATTATTTCATTTAATTAGAAGTTGAAATAAAAATGAACTCGCATGAGTCAGTTATCAAAATGGGAGAGAAAAATTAAAACATAAGTAAGTTTTGTATTCATCATTTAACTATTTTTATCTCATTTTATTTTTTTACATTTTTTTAAACTTTTTTTTTTTTTATTTTTGAGAGACAGAGACAGAGCATGAGCGGGGGAGGGGCAGAGAGAGAGGGAGACACAGAATCTGAAGCAAGGCTCCAGGCTCTGAGCTGTCAGCACAGAGCCCCACGTGGGGCTCGAACCCGTGAAACCACAAGATCATGACCTGAGCCGAAGTCAGACGCTTGACCAACTGAGCCACCCAGACACCTCCATCTCATTTTAATGGAAGAGAAAGTTAGTCTTTTTTCCTTCCCTCAGCTGTGATTTCACTGTAGGTTGAAAGCTAATAAATAAGCCATTTCTGGGCTTTCTTTTTCGATGAGGAAACATTTAAAAAAAAAAACAACTATTGCTTAAAACATCGTTCTCTCGTATGAGGAACAAATACAACAGAATCCAGTGATTAGACTATGTTTGCAACAATTGTTTGTTATGCCTGGGACTTTTTAGAAACAAGTATACTGTTATTCATATAATCTAAACTTTGCATTTTTCTGTTTTCAGGTCAAACTCCAAGAGTTTGAGGTCGAATTTTGATGGAGCACCCAGATGTCCTCAGCTGTCATGAGGAACACTTACCATGTTTGCTTGGACATTTTCCCCATTATGTTGGCAGATACTTCGCTATTGACACAGAAAAAAACAATGGATTAAGGAGTTGACCTATCAGTCACTGAAGCGTAGGGCCAATATTACCCTTGACCTGTGTGATCTGTATCCTTTTAGAAAGAAGACATTTTTTTCACATGTGACTAATAATAATAATGATGATGATAGTAATAATAGGAAGAAAAAGAACAGACTCCTATTGGGCACCTACTACCCAAGTACACGAGCATGTATGTACACACACACACACATTCTGTCTCTTCTTTCCACCATAGTTGTTATCGCTTCCTCACACACCCATTTTCCTCCTTCTTGGTGAAAAACTGGTATAGGGGCTTCTGGGAGGCCTATGGAAGTCTTTGAGATGCATTGGTTTGGTATGAAGTACCCTCAAGGTCTGCAAATGTGACTTTAACCAAGGGATCTTCAGCTTGAACCAAATGTTTGCAGCATTACCTAAGGCATTGTTTGCACTCCAAAAAGAAGGATCAGCACGGGAAGAAATGATGCAAAGGACTCGCTGGAAGTTTGGGGGGAAAAAATGTCTTGGTTAGTTAGAGACTTAACTTCTCTCCTATACTCAAGCACAAAAAATTTAAAAATAAAATTAAAAAAAAAATAACAGCCCTATAAATAGAACAAATGTGGAAATACTGCAGGACTGAAAATCTCAGCCCATCGCGACTGCCAGTCTTAGGGAGCTTCCAGAGGGGAGGTTCCAGAAGGAATTACTGCTATTTGCTCCCAGCAAAAATTAGGGGGGAAAAAAAGGTTCCCTTACCTGTTGTTAACTGCCAAAATGAGCATCAAGAGCTTCTTGGGAAGTTTACACACGTATGGAGAGAAAAAGGAGGCAATGACAGCGTTTAGCTTTCAATGAGTTACCTTTTGTAATTTTCTCAAGGATAACAAATGTTGAATATCTCAGAGGAATAAACTCTAAGACTTGGAAAAGCTGGACACCAACAAGATGCACCTTTTTCATCTTTATCAGGTTAAGATGATCTAAATAGCTCCTTCCGTTTCAAATGTCTACGGACGCCCCCGAAAGGACAGATTCACTGGCAGTGTGTACCTAGACCTGGTTGTGTCACTGCGCTTGGGTAAAGCATTTTCATTAAGCCCTGTGCTATGTTCCGTGGCACTATTGATGAACTTAGGCGCTACTCTAGTCAATCAATTTCATGATCAATACACTTAGACGGTGGCTTTGTAATTTGTAGCTGAATCGGCGAGTTATTTTACTGGATTGATTGAATCAACTTGCAACATTAGGGCTAGAGGGAAGAGGTTGCATGCTCACCGAGAAGAAAACGGGAGAGAAACGATCCTACTCTCACAATTGATGAAGATCGTCACTTGTTTGTAATGAGAAATCCCATACACTTTGGGTTTCTTTAAAATGATTGCTGAACTTGTTTGTAACTACTCACTTTTATGCTCAACATCAGGCAAGGTATAGGTATGCAAAACTGAACAAACCATTGTAATTTTTGCCCTCATGGAGCTGATAGTTTAGATGACAAGAGAGAGGGTTTGAATACATAATTAGACAAATATATACACATGATGAGTGTGATTTACTTTATACTTAAAAAATGAAGAGAAAACATTTTTTTTAATTTTGAGAGAGAAAGAGAGAGAGAGAGAGAGGCAGCAAGAAGGGGAGGAGCAAAGAGAGAGAGAGGGAGGAAGAGAGAATCCCAAGCAGGCTCTGCATTGTCAGCACAGAGCCTGATGCAGGGCTCGAACTCGTGGACCGTGAGATCATGACCCGAGCTAAAGTCAACAGTCCGATGCTTAATCGACTGAGCCACCCAGGTGCCCCCAGAAAAAGCATTTTTTTAAAGGAATGCAAAGTAGCTTTAAATTTTTTCTTTTCTTTTTCTCCCTTCCTTCCTTCCTTCCTGCCCCCTCCTCCTCCCCTTGTTGCTTATTGGAGAATGTATAGGTTGAAGGAGATTGGAATATATCAATATGAGGGAAACCTAAAAGACAACGTGAACACTTTCCTCAAGTAGAAAGCATGGGAAGAAGAAGAACAAGATGTAGGAAAGGAAGTGGAGAAAGGAAGGAAAACCACCAAAGACCCGGTGAATTCTGTTTAAAATATTTCATAATAGAAACTAATGGCAGAGTTGGTAAGCTTAGAGAAATAAATCCAGAAGAAGGAAATCACTTAAGAAGGAAGATTCTTGGGGCACCTGGGTGGCTCAGTCAGTTAAGCCTCTGACCCAGGTCACGATCAGGTCATGATTCGGCTCAGGTCATGATCTCACAGTTTGTGAGATCGAGCCCCGCGTCAGGCTCCACGCTGACAATAAGGAGCCTCCTTGGGATTCTCCCTCTCCCTCCCCCCACCCCCACTCTGCTCTTCCTTCACTCATGCTCTCTCTGTTTCTCTCTCAAAACAAATAAATAAACATTTTTTTTAAAAAAGAAAGAACAGTCTTAATTTTTCTCTAAGTGGACAGTTTTGTTTTGTCTTGCTTTATTTTGTTCTGAAACTGTTCTCGCAGAGTGTATGTTATTGGCAGAATCTTGGATGGAGTAATTAGTTACTGGCTCAGAGGAGTGAACTGTAACGCCCATGGTCGTACAGGCAGAGCTGGGTCGGGCCACCAGGTCTCCTAATGCCTAAACTGGGGTTCTTTTCACTGTATTGCCTCCCTTCTGGGTAGAGAAAGCTTTCCAGATGCCGTGCCTCGCTATTTGTAAAAGGACACCTTGGTTTACATGTGAACAAACTGTAGAATTTGTCTACAATTTCTGACCTCTCCTGATGGCCTGTGGTCACAATCCTTGGCTTCTGTCCAGCCCGTGGTCAGATTTACCTAGTGGGTGAGGTTGGGAGAAAGACCTGGGCCGCTGTGACTGTTTCGGCCTCTCCCTGGCATCTGCCTGCAAAGAGCTTTGAGTTTCCGTGGGAGAGGCCTGGGACAGGCAGATAACCCACCTAAGTTTCATTTCTCCCAACAGCATTAGCCACAACAAAGCTGGTGTTTCTATCTCATAGTGTGCGTCCTGCGAGCTCAGATGGAAAAGAAGGGTGGCAATTATTGGGGCTCCCCTAAGCCCAATATATTTTATTGAGAGACGTATTTCCTAGTGGTTCAAAACATGGACACTGGAGCCAGATTAGCTGTGTTTGTATCCCAGCTCTGACACTTAACTAGCTGTGTGATCTTGGGCAAATCGCTTAACTACTCTAACAAAATGAGACAAAAGTAGCATCTACGCCGACGTGTTTATGTCACAATTAAAAAAAAATTTTTTTTAGGTGTCTGACACGTAGGATAAAATTTTAAAAACCAGTGGTTTATTACCATGTACAAGGGACAATTTTTCAAGAAGCCTTTCAAGAAGACTGTGGATTTTTATTATACACATATTTCAGATACCTATTTTTATATGGAAGCAGTGAAGTTTATGGTTGAAAGCATGGGCTCTGGAGTCAGACACCTTGGTTCAAATTTTGGCCTCACGACTTACCAGTTGTATGACTTTAGGCAAGTTACTTAACCTTGGATCTCAATCTTGTCACAGTGATATAAGGATACTGGCCATACCCACCTTAAGAGATTGTTGTGGAAAATGACAATATTTATCATGTACTTATTGATCTAATATTCATTATATATTTATTCAAGAAAATACATACGTAAAAATGGAGTGGAATTGCTGGGGCCTGTGGTAACCCTATGTTTAACCTCTGGAAAAACTGCAAGACATTTTCCAAAGCGGTTGAAATATTTTACATTCCCACCAGCAGTACATGAGGGTTCTGATTTCCCCACATCTTCACCAACAGTTACTCTCGCCCATCTGTTTTCTTTTAGCCATCCCCGTGGATATGAATTGGTAGCTCACTGTGCTGTTGACTTGCGTTTCCCTGAAGTTGAATGATGTCAGGCATTCTTCTTATGTTGATTGGCCATTGGTATATCTTCCTGGAGAAATGTGTAATCAGATCCTTGTGCATGGTTCAACTGGGTTACTTGCCCTTTTATTACGGAATTATATTTTATATTTCATATATTCTAGAATTTTATATATTCTAGGGGCAAGTCCCTTAACAGACATATGATTTGCTCTCATGCTTTTGGTGTCATATCTAAGAAGTCTTTGCCTAACCCAAGTCATGAAGATTTACTCCTATATTTTCTTCTAAGCGTTTTCTAATTGTAGCTCTTATATTTAAGTTAATGATACCTTTTGAATTATTTTTTGTATACGGTGTGAGGTAGTAAATCCCTTTTTTTTTTTCCAGGTGGATATCCAGTTGTCCCAGAACCATTTGTTGAAGACGATTCTTACCCTATGGAATTAACTTGGCACTCTTCCTGAAAATCAATTGACTATAGGGCACCTGGGTGGCTCAGTTGGTTAAGCACCTGACTCTTGATTTCAGCTCATGTCATGATCACTCTGAGATTGAGGCCCAAGTCAACACACAGCCTGCTTGGAATTCTCTCTCTCCTTCTGTCTCTGCCCCTCCCCTGCTCTCTCACACAGACACTCGTTCTCAAAATAAATAAATAAATAAATAAATAAGCACTTTTAAAATAAAGATAAAAAATAAAATCAATTGACTATAAGTGTGAGCCTTTATTTATGGGCTCCAATTCTATTCCATTGATCTATATGTCTATCTTTATGCCAATATTACACTGGTTTTATTACTGTATCTTTGTAGTAAGTTTTGAAATCAGAAAGAATGCGTCCTCCAACTTTGCTCTTCTTTTTAAATATCATTTAGGCTATTATGAGAACTTTGAATTTCCATATGAATTTTGGGATTAGCTTTAGGATTGGCTGGCAAAGAAGCCAGCTTGGATTTTCACTGAGATTGCATTAAATCTATAGATCAACGTGGGGAGTATCTCCATATAACAATATTAGGCTTTTTGAATCATGAACACAGTATGGCTTTCTACTTATTTACATTTTCCTTCCTGTCTTTCGACCCTGTTTTATAGCTTTCAGACTATACATTTTGCACTTTTTTGGTTAAACTTATTCGTAAGTATTTTTTTTTGATATTCTTTTCTTTCCCAGAAAAATACAGTTAATTGATGTATATTGATCTTGTACCTGACAACCTTACTGAACTTCTTTATTCTAATAGTTTTTCTGTGTATGTATTCCTTAAAATATCCTATATACAAGATCCGTTCATGTAAAAATAGAAATGGTTTTACTTCTTCCTTTCTAATCTAGATAATTTTTATTTCTTTTTCTTATCTAATTGCCCTGACTAGACCCTCCAGTACAATGTTGGAAGGAAGTAGTTAGAATAGATACCCTTATTTTGTTTCTGATCTTTGGGAGAAAGTATTCAGTATTATGTGTGATGTTAGCTGTGAATTTTTTGTAGATGCCTTTTATCAGAAAGAGGAATTTCCCTCCTATTTCTAGTTTTTTAAGACTTCTGTAAGATTGGAGGTAACATTCCCTCTTTCATACGTGGTTTAGCAATATGAGTTTTCTCTCTTTTCACCTTGGTCGATTTGGCTAAAGCCCTGTCCATTTCGTTGATCTTTTTTAACAATCAACTTCTGGTTTTGTTGATTTTCTCTATTGGTTTTGTATTCTCTATTTCATTAATGTCTTCTCTGATCTTTATTATTTCCTTCCTGATTTCTTTGGGCTTAGTTTCCCTTTTTTTCTAGTTCCTTAAGGTGGGAGATTAGGTTGTTGATCGCGAGATCATTTTTATATAGGTGTTCAGAGCTATAAATTTCTCTTTAGTCACTGCTTTCACTGCATCCAATAGGTTTTGGTATATTTTATCTTCACTTTTATTCAGCTCAAAGTATTTTCTGATTTCCTTTGTGATTTCTTCTTTTACCCATTGGCTATTTAAAAGTACATGACTTGATTTCTTCATATTTATGAGTTTCACAAACTATTTGTGTTGTTGGTTTCTCATTTCATTCCTTTGTGGTCAGAGAACGTACTTCGTATGGCTTAAATCCTTTGAAATTTATTGAGTCTTGTTATATAGCTCTGCGTATGGTCTGTCTTGGATTGTGTTTTGTGTGCACTTGAAAAGAATGTGCATTCTACCGTTGTTCCATGGAGTGATCCGAAGATGTCTTTTCTAGGTCATCTATAGTATTGTTCGTATCTTCCATTTCCTTGTTGATCATCTATTTTTTTTTCTAGCCACTATTAAACATAGGCTAGTGAAGTCTCCCATTATTATCATTGATGGCATGTGTATTTTTTATTTTCGTTCTACAAATATTTCCTGCTTAGCCCTCTACCCATTTGCTATACTTGAAAAGCATATGTAAACCTTAAATGCCCCACCAGAGGTCATCCACCTCTCTGCTCCTTTTGTCGACATGCACACCAGAGAGGGACACAAAACTTTGGGGATGGATAGGAGTAAATGGGGGGGGGAGGTCCCGGAGCTTGGTGGTACAAAGGATCAGCATGGCAGACTTAAAAGGTCATGTCAGGTCAAATACGATGGAAGTCTGAATTGAGTTAAACTAGGAAATTTCAAAGCTCAGTCAGTACTCTAAGTTGTAGAGCAGAAATCACAGATAAGTATGATCTCATGGTTAATTGATTTTTGACAAGAGTGCCAAGACAATGCAATGAGAGACAGAATAGTCTTTTCAACGAATGGTGCCAAGGCAGCTAGACATCCACATGCAAGAAGAAAGAAAGAAGAAAGACAAAAGAAAGAAGAAAGAAAGAAAGAGAAGAAAGAAAGAAAGAAGAAAGAAGGAAGAAGAAAGAAAGAGAAGAAAGAAGAAAGAAAGAAAGAAAGAAAGACAAGAAAGAAAGAAGAAAGAAAGAAAGAAGAGATAAGAAAGACAGAAGAAAGAAAGAAGAAAGAAAGGAAGAAAGAAGAAAGACAAAAGAAAGAAGAAAGAAAGAAAGAAAGAAAGAGAAGAAAGAAAGAAGAAAGAAGGAAGAAGAAAGAAAGAAGAAAGAAGAAAGAAAGAGAAGAAAGAAAGAAAAAGAAGAAAGAGAAGAAAGAAAGAAGAAAGAAAGAAAAAAGAGAGAAGAAAGAAGAAAGAAAGAAAGAGGAAAGAAGAAAGAAAGAAGAAATACAAAAGAAAGAAGAAAGAAAGAAAGAAGAAAGAAAGAGAAGAAAGAAGAAAGAAGAAAGAAAAAAAGAGAGAAGAAAGACAGAAGAAAGAAAGAAAGAAAGAAAGAAAAAAAGAAAGAAAGAAAGAAAGAAATTAGATTCCTACTTCACACTATATACAAAAAATAATTCAAAAGAGATCATAGACCTAAATGTAAGAGCCAAACCTATAAAACTCTTGGAAGAAAATAAAGGAGTAAAACCTCATGACCCCGGGTTAGGCAACGTCTTCTTAGAGACCACACCAAAAGCATAAGCAATTAAGGACAAAATAAGTTAATTAGACTTCATCAAAATTAGACACTTTTGCGCGTCAACAGATGTCTTTAAGAAAATGAAAAGACAATTCACATAAGTGGAAAAATACTTGCAAATAATATATCTGATAGGGCGTTGTGCCCAGAGTAAATAAAGAACACCATTTAACAATTTTTTTAAAAAACCACACACAATTAAATGAATTAAAACAGGGGCAAAGGATTGAATGGACCTTTCTCCGAAGAAGATATACAAATGGTCAACAAGCACTTGCTTAACATCATTAGTCATCAGGGAAGAAATGTAAACCAAAATCACAGCGAGCTTGCAGCACGGCTGCCGGTGTTGCCACCGCCTTAGCATTTTAGAATCAGGAGAGCCGAGCCCAGGCCCGGGCAGGGTAGAGGGTGGTCGGCAGGTCTGGCCTCCCGTCACCATGGACAGTTTTTCCTTTTCCTAAGTGGACTGTCAGCAATCCAGCCAGATCCGCTCTTTCACCTTCAAGGTAGAGGAAGAGGATGATGTGGGGCGTGTGCTGGCTTTGACCACGCTCTGCCTCATCAAGGGGGCCAAAGGTCAGTGTAATGTCCTAGAAGTCATGGTCGGGAACCAGGACCGCCAGGAGACTGCAGTCCCGGTGGCCAACCTCAAGTTGTCCTGAGTTGTCCAACTCACGCTCAGGTTGGAGGACGTCCAGCTCCAACCCCCTGTAACCTTCCATCTGGAGTCGCGTTCCGGGCCTGCGCGGATCGCGGGGCAACGCGAAAAGCAATGACGTTTCTGATGAAGAAGAGAGTGAAGAGGGGAGTGAGGAGGAGGAAGCCGAGTTGTGCCCCATCCTGCTTGCCAAGAGGCAAGGGGGCAGGCCCAGTCTCCTTGGGTGGCAGGACCTCTGAACTTCTATTCTGACCTTCTTTCCCCATTTTACCTATGAGATCAGAGGTCAGCATCGGAAGCTCAGGACTACACATGTTTAATACTTCCCACATTTTTCGATAAAGGTTGAAATACAACGACGTGGAGTGGGGTTTTTTTTTTCTGCAAAAACAAACAAATCAACAACAACACGGCACTAGGATGGCTATACTAAAAAAGATGGACAAGAATAAGTGTTGACGAGGATGTGGAGAAATCGGCACTTTTACACATCGACAGAGGGAATGTTAAAGGGCGTAGGCCCTTTGGGAAATAGTTTAGGTGTTCTTTCAATAATTAAACATACAGTTACCACACGACCCAGAAATTCTATCCTGAGCTGTATCCTCAAGGGAAAGCAGATGTCCGTGAAAAACTTGGACATGAATGTTCGTAGAAGCATCATTCATAAAATCGAAACTGGAAAAAAACCTGGGGTGCCTGGGTGGCTCAGTCAGTTGGGTACCCGACTCTTGATTTTGGCTCAGGTCATGATCCCAGGGTCGTGGGACTGAGCCTCATATGGGGCTTCGGCCTGAGCGTAGAGGCTGCTTAAGATTCTCTTTCTCGAAATGAGTCAGTCCAAAAAAAGGACAGATATCATATGTTTTCACTCATATGTGGAAGTTGAGAAACTCAACACAAGACCACGGGGGAAGGGAAAGAAAAAGAATAGTTACGAACAGAGAGGGAGGCAAGCCATCAGAGGCTCTTAAATACAGAGAACAAACTGAGGGTGCAAGGGGGTGGCGGGGAAAACGGGTGATGGGCATTGAGGAGGGCAGGTCTTGGGATGAGCCCTGGGTGTTTTACTTAAGTGATGCATCACGGGAATCTACTCCCCAAAACAAAAGCACACTGTATACAGTATATGTTAACTAACTTACTAACTTGTCCATAAGTGATAAAAAAAAATAAAATAATAAAATCCACAAATAAATAAAATAAGAAAGATTCTCTTTCTCCCTCTGCCCCTCTCCCCTGTTCTCTCGCTCACTCGCTCCCGCTCTCTCTCTCCCTCAAAGAAAAAAAATGGAAAAAACCATCAACTGAAAACTGGATAAACAAAATGTGGCATAAGCGTACAATGTAATATTATTTGGCCATAGAAAGGAATAAAGTTCTGACACCTGCTACAACATGAATGAATCTTGAAAACATTATGCTAAGTGAAGGAAGCCAGACAAACTGCCACGCAAACTGTGTGCTTCATAAAAACCACTGAATTTCATATTTTAAAATATTGAACTTTATGTTCTGTGAATTACATCTCAATAAAGCTACCAGCTTTTAAAATACACATAAGATCATTTCCCGACTCTTAAGAAAGTCACGCTTTAGCATGGGTAAAAGGGTCATTGCCGGTGTTTAGAATTGAGCCTCTGCCTTCACTTCTGACTCGAGAAGTCACTGCATTCAGGATAGACTCCTGTTACCCACCTGGAAGACGATTGTGAACATCGGGGTAATGCCATACCCATTGTGCCAACCGTCTGCCCAACTGTGGGCATACACACAGTCGACACCCAGAAATTCTCATTGAACTACACTGGTTTCTACCAAATTCCCTCAGCTTGTCTGTGGGAAGCTCAGTTAGTCCCCTGCTGGATCACTCTGGTTCTAAGTTTTTTTAACGCTTACTTATGATTGTTGAGACAGAGAGAATCAGAGTGCAAGCGGAGGAGGGACAGAGAGAGAGAGAGGGAGAGAGGGAATCCGAAGCAGGCTCCAGGCTCCGAGCTGTCGGCCCAGAGCCCGACGCGGGGCTCGACCTCACGGACCGCAGGATCGTGACCTGAGCTGAAGTCAGATGCTTAACCGACTGAGCCACCCAGGCGTCCCTCTGGTTCTAGATACCAGTCCCATCTACCTGGATGATTTACTATCTCAGAGATCTTTCTGGTTTCACTAACCTTCCTGGTGGATATGCGTCTGGCTTGTTCTAACTCAACCGAAGTCCATTTCTGACCATGCTGAGTAAATCTCCTTTCAGCTACCTGTCAAGTGACCTCATATGGCTGGAGAGGCAATATGGTCTAATACGAGAGCATAGCAGTTAAAAGTCCAAGCCCAGTCCAAGTCCTCTCTCCAGTTCAGATAAATAGCAAAGGTAGGTCTCTCCTCTTTCTCCCCCAACCTCCTCTTTTCTTTCCTTTTTTAAAATTAAGCATAATGTATTGTGAAACTGTTTTCCCTACAACACCCAGTGCTCATCCCAACAGGCGCCCTCCTCCGTGCCCCTCACCCACTTTCCCCTCCCTCCCACCCCCCATCAACCCTCAGTTTATTCTCAGTTTTTAAGAGTCTCTTATGGTTTGCCTCCTTCCCTCTCTGTAACTTTTTTTCCCCTGTTCCCCTCCCCCATGGTCTTCCGTTAAGTTTCTCAGGATCCACCTATGAGTGAAACCATATGGTATCTGTCTTTCTCTGCCTGACTTATTTCACTTTAGCAGAAGACCCTCCAGTTCCATCCACGTTGCTGCAAATGGCCAGATGTCATTCTTTCTCATTGCCGGGTAATACTCCCTTGCGCATACAAACCACATCTTCTTGATCCATTTGTCAGTCGGTGGACATTTCAACGTCACGTTGCAGGAAGAATGATCTTGAAAAAGCGTGCCTCGGATCAGGCCCCTTCCTTGCTGAATTGCTACAACAGACCAAATGCTTCATGTCAGGTGCACTCCTAAGCACCCCGTGTCTATTGACGCCTTAAATATTCACAAGGGTGTGTATTCCTCTTCTCACTTTACGAATGAGCACGATGAGGCACGGAAAGGTTAAGTTGCTTACCCAGGAGAGCACATTCACTACCAAGACAGCGTGGCTCCGGAGTCCTTGATCTCGGCATCGCACCGTCCCCATGCCGTCCCCCTCTCGGCCGTTCATCCCACTGACAGGACAATTCTTACCATGGTTTTCAAGGCCTATGTGATCTACTCCCTGCCTTGCTCGTCCTCTACCGCTGCCCAGTACTCGAGCTCACCAGGCCCCAGTCACAGGCCCGCCTCTTCCCCGGGCACCTTTGCACTTTCCGTTGGCTCTGTAATGCGTCTCCTCCCCTCTCCCCTCCTTCACACGTCTGGCTGTTTAAATGTTACCATGCCCGAGATCTTCCCCCATCTTCCTTTCTTAGCAATACTCCCTCTCCAGCTCTCTCTCTCCAGATGATTCCAGCAGCCTCCTCCTTTTTGTTCCCGTCACTTCTCTCAATGTGTCTACCAGACCATGAGCGGCCTCCCCCGTTGGGCTGTGGGATCTTGAAGACAGGAGCTGTGTCTGTCTATCTGCTCTCTATCTGGCCCAAGGTCAGCACTTAATCAAAATTGGCTTCATGAACAATGAAGAAGACTTCACCCGAACCTTTGTTACGGGACATGTCCACATATATTGCCATTACCCTGAACTTGTTAAACCAGGGCTCTGTTTTGTTCATTTGTGTGCACCTGTGTCTAGTATATTCACACCAGAACGCTTTAATATATACTGAATAAGGAGAATGGATAAAGGAGTGAGCCATTAAGGACCAGGATTTGCCAAGAAAGGCTTTATAGAAGAGGTATACTTAAACGTCTTACTTCAGTTGCCAAAAACATTTTTCAAGCATAAAAGATATGCATTTTTAAGGCTCCTTATGAAGCAAACAGTTCTTGCTAAATAACATATCAATCATTCAAATGTAACCGAGAAAATACCATATGGATACTTTTATTGCAAAAAGAAAAAAAAAAAGCCACGGGTTTAAGTCCTATATGAACTTACAGAAAGAGAGAATTTTGCCAAACATTTAAATAGTGACAAGGTGTTAGTGTTGGTTTCCAAATCCCCAAAGTGGCAGACCATATATCTGAACAGGATCAAGGCCCAGCTGATTTAATCCTCAACAACAGTAGTTAGTGGGGATCAACTCCTTTTTAATTCAAATGAGTTGACGAATAAGACAGACATGGATGAAATGAGCTGTTGTATAGGCTGTTTTATTTTACTCAGACTTAACCTATAATTTATCTGAAGCCAAGAATGACTTGCTTCAGACAAATCTGTGAAGCCAGAGTGCAGGCTTAGAAGCCTAAGCTCTATCATTTACCTGCTGTGTGACTTCAGGCAAATTATTCTCTAAACGTTGGTTCCCTGGCTTATAAAGTGGGGATAATGGTAGTATCTGCCTCAGTGAATATAAAATGCTTCCCATAGTGCCTGGCATGCAGAAATTCCTTACGAAGTGTTAGATATTGATAGTAGTGTTTTGGGTACTGGATTGGTCAAGAGATCTGAGTTCTAGTCCCCATTCTTTCGCTAACTAGTTGCAGGACTTTGGGCAAATTCCTTGGCCGTTTTCTGTCCCAGGTTCCCCTTCGGAAAAGGAGGGCATTCCCATGACTATTTGTTTCAGATATCTGCTGCTGGATCGTAAGCCACCAAAACTTAGTGTCTTAAAATGACAGTTCAGTATTCTCATAACTCTGTGGGTTCGCTGGTATTAGCTGGAAGGTTCTTTTGCTCTACGTAGAATCGCTGAGGTCACTCAGGGAGCTGCATTCCGTTGGGAGTTTGACTGGGGCAGTACCATGTAAAGTGGCCTCTCGCCACCGACGGTCTCTCTCCCTGTGTCCTCTTTCCACCCCACGGCCTAGCCCAAGTATCTTTACAACAGTACTTCCAAGATGCAGTCTTCCCATAGGGCAAGTTCCAACGTAGAGGGTTCATCCAGCCTCCTTGTCATCTTGCTTGCTCACGTTCCGTTGGCCAAAGCCAGTCAGATGGGCAAACCTAAGTCCGTTCGGAAGAAGACTGCACAAGGTATGAATGCCGCGAGGTGTGTTTCATTGGAGGCCATCAACGGAACAGTCTACCCCACCATGATTCCAGATTTTCCTCAGAATCAGCATACGCCATCATAGGTCGAATTCCTTTGTCTTCAACCGCCCCCGCCCCCCCCAAAAAAAGCGCTGTAGACAAACTTTCCCCTTCTGTTGTAGTTCTCCCTAACTGTTGACTTGGCCCCTCGTCTTCCTGGATCCAATACACTACTCGAACACGCTAACGTTCTGATCCCTTCGGATTCCAAGTACTATTCCCCACCCCACAAAAATGTCAATACCTTTCCTTAGGCTTCCCTTACTTAGTCTGCTCTCTTTCCCCATCTCTTTTCTCCTTTTGTGCATCCCTGAGAGGCACTTACATAAGGTTTGCAGCTATAGCCGCTTGGTGTTTCCACAGGTCTGATCTTGCTATTTTGTGGGGCTTTCCCTTTACATCCTACTGGGAACAGAACAAGGGTGGCTGTCTTTGCCTAACGTTCAAGTGCTTCTTCTGTGTCACATGCCTCAGCAAATGCTCATCACCTGCCTCTTGATGCTGGAAGGAGAAGTTTCGAGTTTTCTATCCATCTGGAGCCATCTAGGGGGTGTGTGGGTGCAGGGAAACCCCCAGGGCCCCAGCCGACAGCCCCATGTGCTTTGGTGCCATTGCACCTGTTCTGTTCCTTGTCACCTACACGCATTCTGAAAGCCAAAGCGACAAACCGCTGTTCATTCCTACGATCTGTTTCACACTCTCTTCAGGGACATACCTTGTTGCTGATATAAAAACTGTATCCAGGGGCTGGGTTTTTCATCTCAAAATACCCCCCCTCTCATCTCTGGGGGAGTCATTTCAGGTTGAAATGGAAACCTAGCAACCATCTGGTTAATAGGATCAATTCAGGCAGCAGGAGGTCTGGCCGGAGGTACAGAGTTTAGCATTTAGTAACAATAAAGAGCTCGGCGTCTAGGCTTTCCACAAAGCTGGAAAAAAAAAAAAAAAACAAACCTTGTTTAAAAGGCATTTCAGGAAGCTAAACAATCACTTCCCTGGGATTCTTCTCTTTAGAAATCCACAAAACAAAAATCACACAGATCTTATCTGATAATTGCTATTAACTATACTGTCGTGTTTTCCCGATATCATCTAATATGTCATTCATAAGACCTAGAATAGAGCTAGGGTGGTTCCTTCAAAAAAGCCTCATGCCAGGAAGTTACTAATGTGTCAAACAGTCACAGTTTCGAGAAGGCACACTGACAGAATTTTTGAAACTATATATTTTATAAAGTAATATGGATCCATGAATGAAACATCAGCATTTGAATACAAACCACCTGACGTGTGTGGTCCTTTCTTTTTTAATTTTTTTTTTCAACATTTATTTTTGAGAGCGTGAGAGGGACAGAGTGCGAGCAGGGGAAGGGGCAGAGAGAGAGAGAGGGAGACACAGAATCTGAAGCAGGCTCCAGGCTCCAGGCCCCAGGCTCCAGGCTCCGCGCTGTCAGCACAGAGCCCATCGCGGCGTTCGAACCCATGAACCGTGAGATCATGACCTGAGCCAAAGTCGGATGCTTAACAGACTAAGCCACCCAGACACCCCCATGTGTGATCCTTTCTGAAGACAGATTAAAAATATATGCTTGACATGAATTTGCTCACTTTTAACTTAAGTGTAAATATATCTGAGGTTATGTAAGTGTGTTTTGAAAAAGAACCCAACTACCAGTAAAAATCGAATGTTCCCCAAATTCTCCAGTTTATGTAAATGATCCGAGAATATTCTGCTGCCTATATGTATGCGTTTTTTAAGAAAATCATTTTAAGAACAAGAATTTTAACACGAGAAACAGTAGAAAGAATAATAAGTTAAATACACTAAAATAGAAAATATATTATTCATTGTGTCTGTTTCTAGCAGTCCTGCATAATGGAAAAATTCTTCTCTTAAAAAGACTAAGATCTTTGTGCATGCGCAGAAAATATCTGAGCAGATCTACAAGAAAATATTAACAGTGTTTGACTCTGGGTAGAGAAACCAGGAGTGGCAGGGAGATTTAGTTCACATTTTGTATATTCATCAGAGGGTGGACTTTTTAACATTCTCGTGCATGGCTTCATCATACAAACTTAGATGAAAAAAGGCAAACTTAAGCTTTTAATTTTATTTTGTAGCCTTATCCCCAAGTCACAACTAGAACTTAATAGGGATAGAATTCATAGAATTTGTGGCACTTTGGAGCTGGAGAGATCATCCGTCCTGCGACATTAGCTATTTCTAAACCAGTGCAAAGTTTACTCAGTTTGCCTAACACTAGATGCAACTATATTCCAATAGAGCTACAGAATTTGGGCAGCCGTTGGAATTCACCTTGATGGACCCTGACCTACAGTTGAAGGTGTGTAGGATAGGTTTCCCTTTTGCTCCTCAGTGCCATTAAGTGTCAAGATCATTCCTTCAAGAAATGGGCAGGATGGGCAGAAGAGGTGTTTGCCTACCAGGGCAAGGGTTAAGACACCAGAAGGGTTCCCTCCCACCTACCCCCTGATTTCCAAATACATTCCGTTACAGATTTCGACTTTGAATGGAGACACTGCCGTTTACTGAGGTGCGTATGTCCCTGTGAGGGGTAAGCAATAAAACACAACCCAAAGAAGAGTTGAACCTGCTGCTTCTTTCCTGAACATTGGGAAGAAAGCAGGGGAAGGGAGAAGAAAACTTGGGGGTACCAGAGAGACGAAAAGGTAGACTGAGGAAAGCTTGGTCCACTTCACTCTTCTGCCTACAGAATCCTACTGCCATGTCATAAGCTTTAGAAAGTGACTTTGGGTGATAACTTGAGCCTTTGTAAAACTGAGCAACCCCAGAAGTTCCTCACGTTTGAAAATCCCAGTAGCTCCCCTCCTTGTGATCTCTCCGCTGTCTCCTCACCCTTTTCTGGGGAGAGCATGACTTATCGGTTTGCTCTATCCTCGTATGGAGACTCCTGAGCCCAAGGCTTTGCTTGGAAACAATGTTGTCAGTGTTGAGTATCACAACCTAATGAGAAGGAGAGACATTGAACAACTGAAAGGAGAGTGCACACACGCATACACATCACCTCCTCATTAACTACTACTCATCTTTCAGGGCTCCAGGAATTGGGTAATTACCATTATCATGTTTCTTACCTTCTTCGCCCCGCCATAAAAATCTTCGTGGGTAGCGACTGTGTCTTCTATCGCGGGATCTCCCAGCCACCACACCTGGCATACAGTAGGCGCATAATACATTTTCGGTGAAGGAAGGAAGGAAGGAAGTGAAGCCACTTAACTGAATGTTAACACAAAAACTATAAATTTCACTCTATAGAGAAGACAGATTTCAAAAGAATTATGAATGCACAGCCTCCCACCCCCGCCCGCCACCCAGCGATGATTCTTATGAATTCTCCATGGCTGTTGCAGCCTCCTCCCAAGTCTTCCAGGAAGAGAGAATTCTAAATGATGCTTATTTAAGAATTCTCAGGTTTTAAGATTTGGTGTTTGTAGGGAGGAATGTTGGACAGTGAGCTGAAAATGAGAGAAGAATGAGAAGGAATGGGAAGGACCAGCCGTGCTGGGTGGGGAAATCCAAGGCAAGAGTTAAGAGAGTTGGCAGAATCCCCAGGGCAAACTTGTGTCAGGTTGACTATTCCCATCTCAAGTTTGCACACGCCTCTGGAACTCCCTGAAGTCTTTTGTGAGGGAAAACCCCACCTACAGGCTCTGGATGAAACGTCCCTCCCGGCTTCTAGAAATGAGTCCCCTGGTCCTACTATGACTCATTTCCTGGAAAAGTCATAACTGGTCTAGCCTGACCTTCAGAGCCTGAAGGAGTGCAGATTCGTCTTTCAAATTCAAAAAGAATTTAGAGAAATCATTCAGAGAAGCCTCAAAGACCACTCGCTCTGTCTCCTGCTTTATCAAGAACTTCATGAACATCGTTGCCGGTACTTTCTTCGGCATGTTCTGAGTGAATCAGCACGAAAACAAAGTGACTCCACTGCCAAGTTGAAATTGAATTCTGCAAAGGATGTTATTTCTGGTTTTGAAAAAACTGCACTCAGAACTTGAACCTAAAGTAATAACACACCCTTTCCGGCCTTAGGGAGTCATCCCTATAACCTGAAGCTTGGCACGATCTCTGGGTTTAGCGGTGCTGCGATTGCTTATGGCTCTTTGTTTGTCACAACAATTCCCGTCTTGTTTTCTACCTTGGCGTTGGTAACCGTAGCTTACCTTTCAGGAAAAAATGTATTTGTATTGCCCTCACCTGTGTATGATTACCCGGCAAGCGGAAAACCCAGTCTTGAGAAGATGCCACCCGTGATTCCTTCCTCTCTTCTGCCAAGCGCTTGGGACTTTAACCGTTTGATCGGGACAGGTTCTTTTCTCCAATCCAGTCGTGCGCTTTCAGGCTGCGTGTGAGTATGGCCTACGGATTCAGGCCCTACACTGTAGCAAGCCGCAAAGTTGTCGGTGGGCCTTCCCTAAAACAACTGCAGTCAACCAAAAAGACGCGGATAATGCCCCACCATGCGCAAGTTGGTGTGTTTGGCAGTGTGGTGTTGTGGGAATGCCTGTGTGGCTTTGTGAGTGAATCTGGCCTGAGTACATTAGCATCTATGGACGAGCAAGTCGAAGCCTTCCGGCACAGGACGGATGATACGTGCACCATGATGGCAATAAGGCCCCGGCTGTGCTCCAGAAGGGCTTCCGGCCAGCAACCCTGCCCCAGAGCTGAGCTAGTGGCCCCCGTATGACTGGGGAGCATAGTGGGCAGTTCTGCCTGGTTCAGAGCCACACGGGCAGGAAAGCCAATGTGAAGCCCCAACTGCCACCTGGAGTGTCACCTGCCAAGAGAATCTGGGCAGCTACAGAGCCCATCCGATAGCCATGCTTGGGCCGGAAATGAAGCTGGTGTTGCAGCCCAACAGTGAAGAATAGAGCCTCTGGCTCTGAATAACCGGAAAGCCTTAACAGTGACACTGGACGGCCTCAGAAGCTAGTCCACAGTCCCCCCCCCCCCAGCCCCAGAGCCCAGCCAGTGATGCAGTCCAGTCATGACGCATTCCCTGCGGCCCCTCCCCACAACAACGACCACAAAAAGCCCGGGAAAAGTGACCCCACCCAACCGTGGAGCCAAGTCTCTGGCCCCACCCAACTGCAAGACACAACTGGACGATCTTCCTGACCGAAGGGTCCGGCCAGTGAGCCCGACCAGCAACTGAGCACAACCAGGGGCTTTACCTGATCACGAAGCCCAGCCTACGGCCCAGCCCGACTCCGGGGCACAGCTCGAATCCTCGCCTCATCGCAGAGAACCGTCGGGGATCACAGCGTGTGAGACCCCACCCCCAAGGCTGCGGCGTGTTGCCCAAATAGAGACCCTCAAAAGGAAGCTCCACCTTCCCAAGGATGGCACCGACTGACCCATCCTGGGCACCAGGCTGAGCCGAGTGGTGCAGAACTATCCCCGCCCAGGTGAATCTATAATGTCTACAGGAGGAGACCCCTTATTCAGATGAATAGAGACCAATGCAAGGGATCGAAGATCATGGAAAAAAAAATCAGGTAAACATGACATCGCCAAAGATACTAATGAAGCTCCGATAACTGACGGTGAGGAAAGAGAGATCTATCAACCGCCAAGGAATTCTGATAAGGAATTCAGAATAACCCTCATAAAGATGTTCAGCGAACTACAAGGACACACAGGCAGACACCAAAATTAGGAAAACGGTGCAGGGACATAATGAGAAGCTCAGCAAAAGAATAGAAACCATAAAAAAACCAAACCGAAATCCAAGAGCTGAGAAATGCAACGAGTTAACTGAGAAATTCGATAGAAACTGTCACAACCAAGAAGTTACTCAAATGGACAGCAAGGACACGAAAATGCGCTCAACATCACCCATCGGCAGGGAAATACAAATCAAAACCACAACGAGACATCACCTTACACCTGTTAGAACGGCTATTATCAAAAAGCCATAACAAGTGCTTGGAAGCGTGTACAGAGAAGGAACCCTGGTGCGCCGCTGGTGGGCATGCCAACTGGTGCAGCCACCGCGGAAAACAGTATGGAGGTTCCTCAAAAAGTTAAAAATAGAACTACCCTACGACCCAGCAATTCCTCTTCTGGGTGTATATGCAAAGGAAATGAAATCATCATATCAAAGAGATATCTGCAAACTCATATTCATAGCAGGATTATTTACAAAAGCCAAGACATAAAAACAAACTGAGTGTCCATCAATCACTGGATGAATGGATAAAGACTATATATGTATATATACATATATATATATTCATTTTTAAATTTTTTTAAACATTTATTTTTGAGAGACAGAATGTGAGCGGGGGAGGGGCACAGAGAGAGGGAAACACAGACTCCGAAGCAGGCTCCAGGCTCCGAGCCGTCAGCACAGAGCCCGACGCAGGGCTTGAACTCACAAACTGCAAGATCATGACCTGGGCTGAAGTCGGACGCTCAACCGACTGAGCCACCCAGGCGCCCCTGGATATACTCTTCGTATTTATATTCAGCCATAAAAAAAACTCATGAAATCTCGCCATTTGCAAAAGCATGGATGAAACTTGAGGGCGTCATGCTAAAGAAATCAGAGAACTAAATCGGAAATAAATCAGACAGAGACAGACCAATACTGTATGATCTTACATATACGTGGAACCTAAAACAGTTGAACTCCTAGAAACAGAGGACAGATTGGCGGTTGCCAGAGGCGAGGAGTGTAGAGTGGGGGAAATGGATGACAGTAGTCAAATGGTACAAACGTCTAGTTATAAGGTGATTAAGTTCAGAGGATGTAATCGACAGCATGACAATACCGTATTGTGTATTTGGAAGTCGCTAATGAAGCAGAATGTGAAAGTTCCCACCACACACACACACAAATTATAACTATGTGAGGTGATGGAGGTGAGGTAATTCACCTTATTGTGGTAATCATTTTGCAATATATGCATATATAAAATCACGACATTGTACACCTTAAACTTACACAACGTCATATGTCAATTACATCTCCAGAAAGCTGGAAAAAATGGGGGGGGGGTGCCTAAATGATTGAAAAATGGGCGGGGGCCCCTAAATGATTGACACGATTAATATCTAATCAAATCTAAGGAGGTGGCCCATTCTCCCATTTCTGGAGTAGATTGTTACAGTTTATATTTTCCTGTTTGGGGCAGTTCAGCCACAGCACAATGTGTCATCACAACTTAGCAATGTGGCTCCTGTGACTCTTCCAAATTGGGACAACTAGCAAAATGTGTTCCCATAAATGGCAGTTTCACTACTAAATTCTGGGGAGAAACCAGGAGACATGTAAGACAGACTCGCATGGGGAAAATGGTAAGTACGTTTTGCTAAAGTAAAATACGTTGGTTATGTCTTTGGGTGAACAGGGTCCAAGTCAGAATGACTTGAGCATTTTTAAGGGTTACGATTAGAACTCCCAGCTGACTAGCAGTCACAGTCTGTAGCGATTCGTGAATGGGAAAAACAAATAGGTAGGCTTTAAATATTAGACTCAGGAGAATAGCATACTTGTAGGACTAAGCAAACACTCCAACGTTAGCAATTCTAAATTTAGACCCAATCTTGAACTGTTGGAGATCTGTGTCCATCCGGGCTGAAAAAGGGAAGTTCTTGGTTTCTGCTCCTTAGTGCCTAATAAGAATAACAGCTCCTTGATCTCAAGATCAATGGGGACAAGGAAAGGATGGGTTTTTTTGTCCTTTATATCTCAAAGTTGAGTCAGTTGTCAACTGCCAAGTTGGCCATGATGCAAAACCATGGACCCGTGTTTCCCAGGGACGCGGCTGTGACCTTGTGGTGATATGAGGAGATGCAGGGAGTTTTGGAAACTAGAGCTCCCAAGTTACCAATATATAAAACAGATGTAGGGAAGAATGAGAAAACAAGGTTCTACAAATGCCTTCCTTTCCTGCCCTGGAGGCCTCCTTTGGCCTGTACTCTGGTGCGGGTAGAAAAGCATTTCTACCTGGCTTCCTTCAGGAAATGAAGTTTGACCTGAGCTTTGACACACCCAGCATGGAGCCTACTGGAAACAATCAAAACAGTAAGGGGCACTAAGAGAGGATCAGACATTGGAGAGAAAGCATAAAGTCCAACGTGGACCTGTTGAATTGGGGTGTCTGACATTGGATGCACTGGTCTGAATCTCAGAGGGGCGATTTGGGATGGGGTTATACCGTTTTTAATAATCACCTGTGGGGGCACCTGGGTGGCTCAGGAGCTTGAGGGTCCAACTCTTGATTTCGGCACAGGTCGTGATCCCAGGGTCATGGGATCGAGCCCTGCATCAGACTCCGTGCTGAGGGTGGAGACTGCTTGAGATTCTCTCTCTCTCTCAATCTCCCTCTGCCCCTTCCCCACTTGTGCTCTCTCTCTCTCTCCAAAATAAAAATAAATGTTTAAAAAAATAACAATCATCCTTGGATGTGGATGACTTTGCCTCATAGGAAGAGTTACAGAGAGAGAGAGAGAGAGGGAAAAGGGGCCTCAAACAAACCAAGTCTTGAGAAACTCTATTGATGGGCCTCCAGAGGAGGATGCCCCTCCTACATAGAAGTAGGAGAAAAATCATGGGTACGTGATGTCAGGAAGAAAGAGTTTGAGGAATTAGCGAAAATTTAATAGTGTCAGAATTCAAGGAAGTGCCCGCATAAGGGAATCTATAAGGTAGAAGCTTTAGGGAACTTCGGCCTGCTGCTGGGGATAAAAATAGTACTGTTGATCAAGAGACTGGCCAGTGGGGATAAAAATAGTACTATCGATCAAGAGAGGGGTCAGTGGCAAGAATTCCAAGGAGTAAAAAGTTGCAGGTGCATCGGAATGCGTTGCCCTCCAATGGGATTTGCAGTTGCGGGTTTTGCTAGGGGTTGGTCTAAGGTCTGTTGACAAGACAGGTGGGGATCAGGCCTGGGGTTTTTTTGGGGAGTAGCTGTTTCAGGGACTGGCCTGGGGGGGGGCCTAGGGGGTCGTTAAGGAATGAGAGGTTAAGGTTTCTTTTCACAGGGAGGATTGTCCTTTTCTTGGTCCTCAGCCCATCCAGTGATCCCGACTGCCTTCACAGGTGCTGACTTCTTGCTACATTGGCTCTGCTCGTTTCTAAAATGATTCTTAATCTAATACAAATTTATAACAACAAAGTAATGGCCTGGAAACCCTCGATTTGGTTAATTATAGACACACACATTTATTTTAGTTGTAATCTCTCCTCTTTCATTTATGATTTTATATGTTGGAGTCCTCTCCCTTTTTTAATTAGTCTAGCTAGAGCATTGTCAATTTGGTTTGTGTTTTTTTGTTTTAAAAAAAAAGTCCTTCATGCTGTTAATCTTTTTTTTTTTTTTTTATTGTCCTCTGGTCTCTATTTCATTTATTTCTGCTCTGATCTTTGTTATTTCCTACCTCCTGCTAACTTTGGGCTTAGTTTGCTCTTTTTCTAGTTCCTTGAGGTGTAACGTTAGGTTATTGATTTGAGATCTTTCTTTTTTCCTAATGTAGGTGTTTATCACTATAACTCTCCTTCTTAGAACTGCTTTTGCTACATCCCGTAAGTATTGGTATGCTCTGTTTCCGTGATCACTTCTTTCAAGATGTTTTTTTATTCTCTTTTTGATTTCTTCTCTGGTCCATTGGCTGTTTAGGAGCGTGTTAATTTCCACATATTTATCAATTGCCTTATCTTCCTCCTGCTACTTATGTCTAGCTTTATATTATTGTGGTCAGAAAAGATACTTGGCGTGATTTTAATCTTCTCAAATTTGCTAAGGCTTGTTTTGTGATGTAACATGACCTATCCTGGCAAATACTTCATGTGTGCTTCTGAGAAGAGCGTGTATCTGTTGCCGTTGGATGGAATGTTCTGTGTATGTCTGTTAGGTCCTTCCGGTTTAACGTACAGTTCAAGTCCAACATTTTTGCATTGCTTTTCTCTCTGGAAGATTCATTTGTTGTTGAAAGTGAGGTACTGAAGCCCTACACTGTTGTACCACTGCTGATTTTTCCCTTCAGATATGTTAACAAATGTGTCCTTAGAACAGAAGCGAGTCTCTTGTAGGCAGTATATAGCTGAGTTTTGTCTTTTGTTTGGAGAACTGAAGCCATTTATGTGCATTTAAAGTAATTATTGATAGGTAAGGACTTATTAATGCCACTTATTCATTATTCCCTGGCTGCTTTTTCTTTTCTTCCTCTCTTCATGTCTTCTTTTGTGACTTGATTTTTTAAATATCTTGTAATGTTTCTTTTATTTTTGAGAGAGAGAGACAGAGCGCAAGTGGGGGAGGGGCAGAGAGAGAGAGGGAGACAGGGAATCCGAAGCAGGCTCCAGGCTCCGAGCTGTCAGCACAGAGCCGGACATGGGGCTCGAACTCACGAACCCGTGAGGTCCTGACGGGAGCCGAAGTCACCGCTCAACCGACTGAGCCACCCAGGCGCTCCTGTGAATTGATTTTTTGTAGTGATATGCTTTAGTTCCCTTCTTTTTATCTTCTGTGTATCTACTGTAGGCTTTTTCTTTTTGGTTCCCGTGCAGCTTACATAACACTGTTTATAGACATAATGGTTTATTTTAAGCTGATAGCAACTTAACTTGGATCACTCTACCCTTTGAGTCTCCACCTTTTTATGCTTTGGATGTCACCATTCGCACCTTTTTATATTGTTTATCCATTAACAAACTATTGTCGAGGACAATCCGTTCTTGAATACAACTTTCCCCCCCGCCCCCGGCATCCTGCTCAACTTTTTACAAATTCTAATAAATTGGGTTTTCGATAGAGACAATAATCTCACTCTTGAAAAACAGCAGTTTACTATTTCTTGTTTTTGAGCCCTCACATCTTTGATTTCTCTCCTTACTGTGCTCATTATGATGATTGTAGATATAGAACTTCTGATAACACAGTCCATTGTCTTTTGTTCCTGCTCTTTAAGGAAACGCTTTTACCGTTCTTACATTAAGTATGAATCTTGCTCGGAATTGTTTAAAAGTTCATTAAACACATTTGCGTGTATTCAGATGATTTTCTATTTCATCCAAGCTTCCGTTGCCGGGATAAACCCAATATTGTCATGATATATTACTTTTATGTTACATTACACTGTCCTATTGGGTAGTATTTGATTTAGTATTTTGCATTACATCAATCATTCAGATAGCCTATGATTCTCCTTTCTCATACTGTCGAAGGTGGGTTTTGACATCCAGCTTATGCTGGTCTCATAAAAAGAGTTGGGCAATTCCCCTCTGGAATCACTTATAGAAATGTGTATGTTCTTTGTAAGTGTCCTCCTTGTGAAAGGAGTTTTTAAAGTAGTATTTTAGACACTTTATTTCATCTTGAGTTAATTTTATATTTTTCTAAGAATTTGAGCATTTTCCTGAAATTTTCTTGTACATATTTTTATTTATTTGTTAAATATGAAATTTATTGTCCGACTGGTTTCCATACAACACCCAGTGCTCATCCCAACAGGTGCCCTCATCAATGCCCATCACCCACCCTCCCCTCCCTCCCACCCCCCATCAACCCTCAGTTTGTTCCCAGTTTTTAAGAGTCTCTTATGATTTGGCCCCCTCCCTCTCTTTTTTTTCCTTCCCCTCCCCCATGGTCTTCTGTTGAGTTTGTCAGGATCCACATAAGAGTGAAACCATATGGTATCTGTCTTTCTCTGAATAACTTATTTCACTTAGCATCACACTCTCCAGTTCCATCCACGTGGCTACAAAAGGCCATATTTCATTCTTTCTCATTGCCACGTCGTATTCCATTGTGTATATAAACCACAATTTCTTTATCCATTCGTCAGTTGATGGACATTTAGGCTCTTTCCATAATTTGGCTATTGTTGAGAGTGCTGCTATAAACATTGGGGTACAAGTGCCCCTAGGCATCAACACTCCTGTATCCCTTGGGTAAATTCCTAGCAGTGCTATTGCTGGATCATATTTTTAATTTTTTGCCTGAAATTTTTAACATATGGACAAAGTTCTTTTTTTTATTAATTAAAGTGCATACTTTATTCAGAATAATTTCCTGATTTTGTTTTGTTTTGTTTTGTTCTAAATATATGAAATTTATTGTCAAATTGGTTTCCATACAACACCCAGTGCTCATCCCAAAAGGTGCCCTCCTCACTACCCATCACCCACCCTCCCTTCCCTCCCACCCCCCCCAACCCTCAGTTTGTTCTCAGTTTTTAAGAATCTCTTATGCTTTGGCTCCCTCCCACTCTAACCTCTCTCTTTTCTTTTTTTTCCTTCCCCTCCCCCATGGGTTCCTGGACAAAGTTCTTTTTAATGCCTGTATCCTTTCTCATTCTTTTTTTCAAAGTTTTTATTTAATTTATTTAATTTGAGAGAAAGAAAGAGAAAAACAGAGAGAGAGAAAGGGGCAAAGAGGGAGGGAGAGAGAGAATCCCAAGAAGGCTCCACACTGTCAGTGCAGAGCCTGATGTGGGGCTCAAACTCAGAAATCGTAAGATCATGATCTGAGCTGAAATCAAGAGTCAGGTGCTTAATCGACTGAGTCACCCAGGCACCCCTGTATCCTTTGTCATTCTTAGTATTTTTGTATTTTTGCTTTTTTTCTTGATCAATCTTACCACAAGTTTGCACATATATGAGTCTGTTCAAAGAATTCACTATTGGTTTTATAAACCCTCTATTAAGTCGGATGCTTATCCCGTTAATTATTTTTCTTTTCTTCTTTTTCAGCTTAAGCATTTAAGGCTATATATTTCTCTCCAGACGCCAAAAGTTTTAGTTTGTAGTTGGATTTATAGTTTTAAATTTTTTTTTAAATGTTTATTTAGTTTTGAGAGACAGAGAGAGAAACAGAACCCGAGTGGGGAAGGGGCCGAGAGAGAGGGAGACACAGAATCCGAAGCAGGCTCCAGGCTCCGAGCTGTCAGCGCAGAGCCCGACGTGGGGCTTGAACTCACGGACCGTGAGATCATGACCTGAGCCGAAGTCGGACGCCTAACCAACTGAGCCACCCAGGCGCCCCTCGATTTATAGTTTTTAAGGCATACTTTCAAAAATTAAAATCCAAAAGGGCTTTTGGGTGAGAAGTGTAAGAAACCAGTACATGTGAAAAGGAGAGAAGATGATCTAGCGACATAAGGAGAAAGAGGGTGAGAGCCAGTGGAGAGAAAGAACACCTTGTCCTCTGTGACTTCACAACCCTCCATGGCCTTTAAGATCTACAGCAAAGTTGCTGAACTCTTGGTCATCGTAGTTGGGAGGTGATTTTCTGTGAAAACAGGTAAAGAAGCCAGCCGGTCTTTTCACTTTCAATCATGTGGAAAGCGGAGAGGCACATTTGGAAGTAGAGCTCAGGGGCAATTAAAAATCTGAGTTTTGCCAAGGCTGTGGACTTGGGGTCCCTGCCAAATGAGCCAAACAGTGATTAGTGTTATGGAGAAGCTATGCAGTTTTCAATGTGATAGTGAGAGGGGAGATCTGTGTTAGCTGAGCCCTTAAGAGTTTGTGCATCCTTCCTTGAAATTTCTTCCCCTCTAAAATATTCACGTCTCACTCGCCATACAGAGTAGACTGATAAGAGATGGCCCAGAGAGGAGTAAAAATAGTCCTTTTATTCGTGTCCTCCTGAATAGGAATCAAAGAAAAGAAGTCTGAGTAACCCCGTCCTCAATGCTTTTTCTTGTGTCCACAAACTCTGGACTCTGGTCTGCCAGAAATCTCAATACCCAGGGGAAGTATGCGCCCACTGGAAGACAGAATGATTGGAGTGTTTGAAAATGTAAAAAGCAATTATGCGCTTGAACTTTTTTCAGGCTGATTTATTTATTGTGTGAGAGAGAGAGAGAGAGAGGAAGGGAGAGCACATGCGTGTTGGTGAGCAAGAAAGGCGCAGAGAGAGAGAGAGAGAGAGAGAGAGAGAGAGAACCCCAAGCAGGCTCTGTACTGTCGGCACTGAGCCCAGAGTGGGAGCTTGATCCCTCGATCCCACGTGAGATCAGGACCTCAGCTGAAACCAAGAGTCAGGGGCGCCGCAGATCCACTGCCCTCTGCTCTCTCTGCCCCTACCCATCTCTCACATGCACGCTCTCACTCTCTCTCTCTCTCTCAAAAATTAAAAAAAAAAAAAAAACGCAAAAAAAGAGTCAGATGCTTAACCGACCAAGCCACCCAGGCACCCCCGCAACGTAACTTTTTATTTCATAGGTCAGAACTGTTTTTTGCAGTTTGAGTTAGCTTAACGAATGGAGGCTTTCCGCTCACGGGTAAATATATCATTTGCCCACAGATAGTTGAGTGGTTAGAAAAAAAAAAGTACCAAATTTAATAGAATCACACACACACAAAGGAAAATGGGCACTACCTGGTGATCATAATTTAACAAGAGTCTAACACTTTACTAATGTATTTGAAAGGATACAGTTTCTTTTTTTTTTTTAATTTTTTTTAACACTTATTTATTTTTGAGACAGAGAGAGAGCATGAACAGGGGAGGGTCAGAGAAAGAGGGAGACACATAATGTTTATGTATTTTTCGCAGAGAGAGAGAGACAGAGACAGAGAGCGTGAGTGGGGGAGAGGCAGAGAGAGAGGGAGACACAGAATCCAAAGCAGGCTCCAGGCTCTGAGCTGTCAGCACAGAGCCCGACACGGGGCTCGAACCCACGGGCTGTGAGATCGTGACCCGAGCCGAAGTCGGACGCCCAACCAACTGAGCCCCCCAGGCGCCCCGAAAGGATACAGTTCCAATTGGCTATTAGCCCGCGCCACCACAAAAGTTAGCCGCCTAAGGGAACAATTATTTTATCATTGCTAATGGTTTCTGTGTGACGGGAATTTAGAGGAGAGTTGGGAAAGAGCTCATCTGAATGGTTCTGGCTCTGATTTTCTCATGTGGTTGCCGCCGGGCAAAGACTGGATTGGAAACAGCGGGGGCTGTTCAGGTATCTCTCTTCCAGGAGTCTCTGGGACTCTCCATGTGGTCTCTCTACATGGGCTAGTTCGGATTTCGTTGTAACTATCAGACTGCTTGATGGTTGCCGAAAGCTTCAGCAGCAAATACTCCAGGGGCGCCTGGGTGGCTCAGTTGGTTAAGCGTCCAACTTACGTTCGGGTCATGATCTCACGGTTCATGGGTTTGAGTCCCGCGTCGGGCTCTGTGCTGACAGCGCGGAGCTTGGAGCCTGATCCGGATTCTGTGTCCCCTTCTCTCTCTGCCCTTCCCCTGCTCACGTTCTCTCTCTCTCTCTCCCTCTCTCTCTCTCAAAAATAACAAACGTTAAAAAAAGAGCAAATATTCCAGCTCACAAGGTAGAAACTGAATCATCTTTATGACCAGCCTTGAGAGTCACATAACATTAATTCTGTCATACTCTGTTTGGTCAACCCAGTCACAAAATCCCACCCATTTTCAATGGGTGGGGATCTAGATCCAACCTCTCGATGTGGTGAGAGTCAAGAAATTTGCAGACATATTTAAAAATCACTGCAAATACACCAGAAAGTTGAGGAGGACAATTTACATTCCTTGTGGAGAATGACTGAGTGCCGGTCAATCTTAAGACAGACCTTCTTTCGCCCAGATATTCACCCCCACGGATATCCACATTTTCAGTGTTTTCGGTATCTGGAATCTTGACTTTTGTCCTGTCATCACCTTTATTCTCTTTCAGCATCACGACCTACATAAGAATAGAGTCAACCATGGGCATGTGGGCCACATGATGGAAGGCCTCTGGAGGAAAAAAAGGAAAGAAACTCATGTTAGTGAACATCCATTTTATGCCAAATATCAAGGTAAACCTCACGTTTGTACTCATGTCACCAAAACTGCCCAGGAATCTGCTGCTGCCTACCAAATTAGCCTACACCTTAGTGTCACAAAACAGCAACTGTATTCATCTCACAGCCTTTGGGGCCAGGAATTCAGACAGGGCACGGTGGGGCGGTCTCGCCTCTGCTCCACAATAACTAAGGTCTTAGCTAGAGTAGATTGGATGGCTGGAGAAAGCTGTCACGGCTCTACCTGTTGGTCGAGTTCCTGGATTCTTCTCTGCATGACGTTTGCTAGAGCTGGGGCGTCTCAGATGACTTCATTATCCACACGTCTGATGCCTGTTCTTGGATAGCTGGCGTAGCTACGTATTTCTTTTTGGAGACTCAAAAAGCACATTACTATCTAAAAGGCACCGAGATGTCAGCTTAGCTTTCCCGAGCTTGTTGGACTAAGGAACCTCTTTTTTAAACGTAAGACCCGTTAACATCATCAGTCCATGGAATATGCTTTCACAGACGTTGTATTTCTCTGTTGTGCAGAGAAAATGTTCTATTGTTGATGTTATAAAATGTAATATTATAGGCGGAATCTGATCTTAATGAGTACCACTGAACTGTCATAATTACATAACGAGCCTATTTTCATGATCTGATTAACCATCCAGGTTGAAATTTCTCTGCTGGTGTATATATAGTAAATTTTCATGAAAAAGAAATCTGTGTGGTCAGAGTCCCTAAGTCCCTGTCAATCTAACGGTGAAAAACATGTTGAATGTAGTTTCTGCCGATTTAAAGAATTGGGGTGTCTATATATTTTTTTTAGTTTTTAATCTTCATTTATTTTTGAGAGAGAGAGAGAGCGTGAGCGGGGGAGGAACAGAGAGAGAGAGGGAGACACAGAATCCGAAGCAGGCTCCAGGCTCCGAGCTGTCACCACAGAGTCCGACGTGGGGCTCGAACTCATGAACTGTAAGATCATGACCCAAGCCGAAGTCGGACGCTCAACCAACTGAGCCACTCAGGTGCCTCCGGGGTGTGTATAGCTTTAATGACTACAGAATGTTCAATTTTATTAGTAAAATATTATACAAATCAAATTTACTTGTATTATATTGAAGAGAATATTTGTTTTATTGAAGAAAATTTTCTCAACTGTACATATTTATATATGTTAAATATATCTTGTCTACATTCAGATAATCTCAGTCAATCTCTTTGGTACTTTCTATATGCCAAGCCCTGTTGTGATAATATATGTATATGTATATGTAAATGTATATGTAAATGTATATCTATATCTATATCTATATCTATATCTATATCTATCATCTATGTATCTATCATCTATCTATCATCTATGTATCTATCATCTATCTATCATCTATGTATCTATCATCTATCTATCAATCTATCATCTATCTATCAATCTATCATCTATCATCTATATATCTATCTATCATTTATCTATCTATCTATCATCTATCTATCTATCTATCTATCTATCATCTCTCTATCTATATATCTATCATCTATCTATCTATCTATCATCTATCTATCTATCTATCATCTATCTATCTATCTATCTATCTATCATCTATCTATCAATCTATCTATCATCTATCTATCTATCTGTCTACGACAACATACCACTAGTTCTCATTATTTGGAAACATTATTTGGGAGAGATGGGCCTTGCATATCTCAGACAATGCTACTGCCAAACCAGGCTATATATTAAGCTGGAAAATAAAACAAAATCCCCAGCCAAATGCCTCCAACAGTCATAGAGAGAGGAGGGGGACTTGACTCCTCTGGGTGGATGTCACAGAATTTGAATGGTCAGAGAGAAGAAAGGAGCACCGGGTCAGCACAGCGCGATCAAAGGCAAGGTGGTGAATCCCATTTCCCTGTGGACGCGGCAGTCCTTGCACACACTGCTTCTGTTCCTTGTCCTTGCTTTCTGTCTCAACCTGCCTCTGCCTGTTTGCAAGTCAAACCAATGCCTGAGTGTGCAGCGGGGCAGCTAAATCTGATGGATCCGTTATTGAGACTGATGAATGAGCCCATTGAAATAGTAAAGATTGATGTAAACGCTTTCTCTGGGCACAGTCGAACGCGAAAGAATAAAATTTAGAGCTGGGGAAAAGCAGGACCCACGGTGGTGGGTTGATTAGCCCACTGAAGACCATCGGAGGTGCTCTAAAAGGGAAGTCGCTGGGCAAAAGTAGGGTTTTGTGAGGATCATTGGCACAGGAGAAAGGCATAGAATTAACTGAAGGAAGGGGAGACCGTAGACAGGGAGGTTCAGTGAGGGGGTAGTGGACTCTCCCAAGTGAAGCAGTGAGAGCTGGTTTGATATGTGAGGAGAACACACAAGAAAGAGAAGATAAATCTGCCGTGTTTCAAAGAAAGGTTTGTGCAACTTGGTAACAGAGGGACTGGAGGGGGCAACTTTGGCTCTCTCGTTTTGAAAGGGACGGGGTTAAAAGAGATGCTTGAGTTTACATCAAGCTATATAAGATCTCTGAGTCTCGGATAATCAAGGGGAAGGGAAAAATTGAAAACACACACGTTCTCGTGGTGTAACTCAGGCTGCTATACCCGACCACAGACTGGGCGGCTTAACTAACAGACGTTTATTTTCTCACAGTTTCGGAGGATGGGAAGTCCAAGGTCGAGGTGCTGGCAGATCAGTTCCTATGAAAGTCCCTTCCTGGCTTACTGAAAGCTGCCTTCTTGCTGTGTCCTTCCATGGCAGAAGGAGAAAGAACTGACTCTGGTCTCTTGCAAAGGCATGAATCCCATCACGAGGTGCCCACCCTCGTGACCTCAACCAACCCTAATGACCCGCCAAAGACCCCACCTTTGAATGCCATCACACTGAGGGCCAGGGCTTCAACATATGAATTTGGAGGGGACACAGACATTTTGTCCAGAACAGGTCCCCTTTCTCAACATCCTGCTGTTGAATTCGACCATACTCCCAAACAACGGCGTTATCCAACTGTGCCTATGTTTGTGGATATGTTTGTGCACATCATAATTCGGTTTGCAGTGGAACTATTCTTGCGTTGTGCAAGCATACCCATCTCTGATATTAATGAACCATCTTCACTCTTGATAATTTTAAGCTAGCCTTTCAACTGTTGTCTTCTGACTTTATGTATGTATGTCTTATGACTATATGTAGCAACTAGGATCAAGGTTGGTTGAAGATACCACGGAAGCCAACTAACCATGTTTTAGACGCAACACCAATTTCTTGCCCACATTATACTGTGATGATAAGCTCTCTAGAACTGGTATAACAGGTCTACAGATGTCAGAGATGGACGTCCCTTTAGTCCCTTGACTCTAACACATGGCTCTAACTCATCCTAACACACGGCTCCCTTTGTTAAGACTCTCATCATTAGACATGGTTCTAGACCTCCAACAATCTCGCATCAGAAAGGAAGGAAAGGGGAAGAGGGGGAAAGGTACATTTCCCAATTATATCAGCACCCCTTATCGGCCCCCCCATCTGTAACAGATGGTAGCATTTAGCCAGGCACATAGTTGCTTCCATTAATACAGGGTTCCAGTAGGTAAAAGAAGGCAAGAATGGATATTATCTCTCCTATAATATGCCTAGTAATCAACAGTACAGTCTTCTGAGTATTGAATTCTAAATCCCACTGGATTATTTTATAAAAGCAAGGGAACATGAACATGTTGTCTAAATTTTGTTATTAGCATCAAAATAAGATATTCTGGGGGCATCTGGGTGGCTCAGTCAGTTGAGCATCCGACTTCGGTTCAGGTCATGATCTCACAGCTTGTGAGTTCAAGCCCCTCGTCGGGCGGGATCTGTGCTGACAGCTCGGAGCCGGGAGCCTGCTGTGAATTCTGTGTCTTCCTCTCTCAATCCTCTCTCTCTCTCTCTCTCTGCCCCTCCCCTGCTTGTGTGTGCTCTCTCTCTCTCAAAAACAAATACATAAGCATTAAAAATAAGATAGTCTGTATGTATACGTACGCAAGATCACATTATCTTCCCACTTTGTTAAAATTTGCCTCAACTTCAGAAAATGGACTGTAAATTTCACCTTTAAGGATAGAAAGATGATACCATTGAGCTACTGTCTACTAAACCTGTATTTTGACTTTTTGTATTTTGAGGTGAAAGAATGGGCTTTCTCCAACCCATCCCGCACTCTAACTTGGCCTCTCTAGTCGCCAGTGGCCTTCTCCAGTAAGGGGAATGGCCAGGCTTAGAAGTACAGGAAACTGATGCTGGCATTCCCTATGGAATAGGAACAGAGAAGTCGACAAAATGCCTGAAATCAATCCTGCCATGAAATCTGGTATTCAGGTTTGCTCTGAATGCGTTTTCTCTGCTTTTCTTCAACACCACCTCCTGTCAATTTAGGTGACGCCAGTGGGTTTGATCCTCTGTCTTACTTTGGGCTTCTCCAAATGCAGGCTGTGAAACAAGGACTTGGGTGTAGGTAGTTGATTTGGGAGATGGTCCCAGAAGCACACGTGAGACAGGAAGAGAGGAAAGTCAATAAAGGGTGTGTTAATGGGTAGTTTGCTCAATCCCACTGTGACCCTCACAGGAATTGTGTCAAACATGCCTCACAATTGTTCCATCAAGGGCGAGGGAGGCCGCAGCATTTATCTGTTGACTCCCATCCCTCAGCAGCTGGAGGTGGCCCCGGGGTGGGGAGGGGGGGTGTAACATGGCTAATAGTTCTGGCTTGCCCTACTGGAAGGCTGAGCAAGCCCTCAGGCAAAAAAAAAAAAGCAGAAAGGCTCAGGAATTTGAGGTTGAAAAACTTCAGCTACCAGTGGACTAAAGATGGGCTGAGGGAAAAGGCATTAACAGGGTCCGCTACCTGCCCTCCGAGACTCTGTGTTCAGGGTAGTTACAGGACACAGGCCTGATCAATCCGAGTGTCACCTTCTGTGGCCACACTGATTGGATCATGTATGGGCACGTGATCGGGCATCTGTTACCTCACAAACACAAAGCCCCCCAACCCAACCTCTCTTTCTTTCCTCCACCCTGCCTTCCCTTCCGTATTACTGACTGATTGCTGAACAAAACAATTTGCCGCGAGTGTAGCAGCTTAAAGTATCAGTTTATGGAGGTCAGTCAGGAGTCTGAGCCTGGCTTAGCTGAGTCCTCTGTCAGGCTCGGATCAAGGTGCTGGTCAAGGCTCAGTTATTATTCAGAGGCTCAATTGGAGCTAGGTCTGCTTTCAAGCTCCCTCAAGTTGTTGTCCGAATCCATTCCAAGCTTTGGTTCTTGCTGCCTGCCAGCTGGAGGCAGCCCTGGACTCCCAGAGACTTCTCACCGTTCCTGAAGGCCGCGTGGCTCTCTCCCTAGGCACCCCAACAACATGGCGGTTTGCTTCTCCAGACTCAGAAACGGAGGAAAGGAGTGAGTCCGCTAGCAAGATGGAATGGTATATAACCAAATATAACCACAGGAATTGCATTCCATCACCTTTGCTAGGGTTCTATTAGTTAGAGGGAAGCCTCAGGTCCTGCCTACATTCAAGGGGAGGGGATCATAGAAAGGTGTGAATCCTAGAAGGTTGGGATCATAGGCACCCCCTTAAAGCCTATCTGGCACCCTTTTTCTAAGGTTCTCAGTCCCACCATGATAAGAAAGTTTGCTTTCAGGGATTCCAAGGCCACCACTCCTTCTGAGGCAGGTTCCTTGCTTCTGCCTCCATGGTGATGATCTTAGAAGGTCTCTCTCTAAAGACATGAAAAACCTCACATACTTAATCTCTCATAGAGCACTCTCTCTAATAGAGCTGCTGATAAATTGGGATTTACTTCAATTGCTTTGGACATCATATCTCTCTTGGTGAATCCCAATACTGCATTAACCTTCTTGGCAATCACGTCACGCCGCTGATTGAAATTATATGAAAGCCAACGTCACCTTTCATTATGAGCTACTGTTACGTCAAATCTGTTCCTTCTTGCACTTTTGGACCTCAGGGAATTACTTTACATTCATTCTTCCTAAATTTCATTTTGTTGACGTTTTGGACACGGTTTAAAAAAATACATTATACGTGTTTTGGGTTTGGCTAGCTTTCAAACTCTAGGTCATCTGCAGATTTGACAAATGTGTCTTATATGTATTCCGCCAGGCATTTGACTTAAAATGCTGAAAATGGCAAAGTTAAGTGGAGTCTGGAGGGCTGTCACCATGATGGACAATAACAAATTCATGCATGTAACACTGTTCCCAATGATCCTACCTAGGTTCTCTCTTTTTTTTTTTTTAGTTTATTTATTTTGAGGGAGAGAGAGAGAGAGAACATGAGGGATAGGGGCATAGGATGAGAAAGAGAGAATCCCAAGCATGTACCACACTCTCAGCACGGAGCCCGATGTGGGGCTTGATCTCATGAACCATGAGATCATGACCTGAGCCAAAATCAAGAGTCAGTCACTCAACTGACTGAGCCACCCAGGCACCCCGATCCCACCTAGGTTCTTAGTGGTCCCCACTTCCTTTTCTAAAGGCCCCAAGAGCATCTATTTGATAATCTTTCTACAATTTGGTTGAGGTACAATATCAAGGGTACCGGTATATAGTTTCTGGAATCTAAATTTCTCTTCCTTTTGTAAATCGGGATACTCTGACGGTGCACGGCTGGATACCCCTTTAAGACCAAGGAACTCATTTCTCCAACTTCTGGGAGTTAGGTTATTGACAGCTTATAGCTGCATCCTTCTCTGGGCACTGCCCCCTGCTAAAGAGAAGCCACCTCTCCTAAGGCCACCTCCCGCTCCTTGGTGGGGGGAGGGGGTGGTTAATCTTCATATTTGTCAACTGGTGGAAGTGAGTTTATAAAGACCTGGTTCTCTTGCCTCAGAGCCCACCATGGGATCAACCCAGGTCTTTGTTGTAACTGAATTTCCATTCAGTTTCTCTCTCTCTTTCCTGTTCTGCTTCCCCTCTTTCTTCACCAGCGTTGGTCCTGAAGGCACACCCTAATGTGAGTCTCTGACTCAGAGTCTGTTTCCCAGGGAACTAGACTCATAGGACCATCCCCATTCTTCGGGAGCCTCTCACACCCTCTTTCAGTGTCCAGGGTATAATTTAAATCCATTTTATTGGGTAAGAGCTCTTTATAGCTCTCTAATTCTCTGGCGCTTTTGTCCCTCCATGCATTGTTGACTATATATTTGGGACGTTGAAGATCCTTTTTCTCAATTGTGAAGGCAAAAAAAAAGTTGAGGCATTTTGCTTTTATCCCGTGACCTGCTCCCGTTTGGTGAACAGCTCCCTTCCTTGCATTTCTTTTGTGTATGACTAAATGAGCCCTTTTTGTGTTCTTTGTGCTTTCCGCATGCCTTAACTCACTCTGAAACTTGGCCCTTCTGGCACCCTTCGCGCTCCCCTCACGCTTTGCAGAGCTCAATAGAGATTGATGGTGGACGCACAGGCCACCTGCTCAGGGCACCTGCTTGCTAATTCAGAGGTGAAGTCTGTGCTTTGATACAGAAAAGTGCTGTCTCGGTTTTATCACCGTCTCCTTTTTAACTTCTGGCCCATATACAAAGAGGTTTCTTTTTCCTCCATCCCCAAAACTCACCCTGCCCAAGCCCTGCTTGGGGTAGCAATTTTCCTACAACCAATGCCTTTGAATACCCTTTCTGTGCCACGTTGTTTCAGGCTATAAGAAGCCAGCCTAAGCGGTGATAATCCATGTTGATGGTTTCCAGCCAAAGATCTAACTGAGTTTATTTCTATGACATTTTAGAGCTGCCCACTCAACACCAAAATTTTTCAAACTGTCATTTGCACCTTTGTTCTTTGCTACCACCTAAACATAACTCAGCACACTCCATATTTTTCTTCTGGGCGGGGGAGAAAAAATAACAACCTTCTGCGAATAGAATGGAACTGCTCCATTCTATGGAGTCCCACATAAAACAGAAGAATGGTGGCTGGTAGAATAATGGCCATGTTTACGTCGCCCCGAGACATAAAATTATCCAGGCACACGCGAGCACCATTTTCCATGGATATAAAGTTTAAGGCATTTCCCGTTAAAGGGGAAATCATTGGTACTGTCTCGACTTCAACAGATCTGCTCAAGTTCTCCCACTCACTACTAAATTCTCAGCACATATCAAACTCTGATTGAAAAGGCTTCCTAATTATGGGTTTTTAATGAAAGATTTCCAAAGTTAATAGTGTAGATGGAGACCGTCTTTGCCCACGGGAAGGGTACCCATCCCTGGTAATTGGTCCTGAATTCTGATTCCAAGACTTTTTAACTGTGCGACCTTTGGCAAATGGCTCAACCCCTTTGGTCTCGGTTTGTTTCTCCGTAGACAGGGAATAGTAATGATGATTAGTTCCGAGATCGTTGCAAGGATCAAATGAGATATGGCATTAGAAGAGCTCAGCACAGCGCCTGGTTATAAACCAGAAGTTGGATGAATTTGAGGTACAATTGCAGTTGTGATTATTACAATATAGCATGAATCTTGACGACTTTTCCTATGTGACCCCTCGATTGGAAATGCATTATGATTAGTTAAGGATCAACAGAGGGAGTAGGTTTCCCCATGAGTGGACATCGCGACGACCAAGTTAGGGGAGAAAGAATGCCTACAAAGGTGGGTAAGGTCCTGTGAGTTTTATGGGCCTATTGCCATTTTCGTGGGCCTGGATACTTTTCAATTCTCTCAGCTAAATCGTAGTGGTGAATGTAGCTAGCTGCCAGCTCTCCGTGGCCTCAGCACCTTAATTATGATTGAGACAAAGGTCTGACTCTTAATGAGAACACAGCCTCCTCAGACTGCAGAGCCCTGCCCACAAGTCTGGGGCGCTTTTTATTTCACGGGGCCCTTATTTTGTCAGAGATTTCCCAGCCTTGGAATATGAGGGCTGATGTACTTATTCTCTGCTCTCTGGAAGGAAAATGGAAGAGAAAGCAAACAGTATTTTGGCCTCCAGGTCTCTTCATAGACTTAACCTTCAAGGATGGTGCCCCTCCCATGGGCAGAAGAGACCGTCATGTACTTCAGAGGCCTTCGACTCAGATGCCTACAGCAGCCCAGAAGTGAGCGAAATAGACCAGAAAACCTGTAGGGCTTGTGATGACAAGAGAGCTTGGATCTCACCAGAGGGCAGCTCCAGAAGGTTGCTGTCACCGAAGAATATGGATACGGTCATGTCAGGTCCTCTGATTTTTCAGGAGAAAGTACAAAGCTAGCTTTCTAGGTTGAATCGCCTAGTTTTTAAATGTTGGCGGATATTCAAGTTTTTAAAAACACCGTGTGGGTCAAATAAAATGCTTGCCAGCCACGGACCAAGGATTGGGGCCGTCCGCTATACGGTACAACTTCAGTTTCCCGGAGAGGTTTCTTCTGACCCCAAACGTGTGCCCTACCATATGCTACTCCCCCGGAAGTCTGCAGCAGTCTTTCCCAGTTCTACGACCTTTCTTTCAAGGTGCAAAGCCACCCATTCCGTCTGACGTCTTGTAGTTTTGCTGATTGTTTCCGTCATTGTGCAGAAGCTTGTTGTCTTCATGAGGTCCCGAGGGTTCATTTTTGCTTTTATTTCCCTTGTCTCTGGAGTCGTGTCAAGTACGAAGTTGCTGCGGCTGAGGTCAAAGACGCTTCTGCCTGTTTTCTCCGTTTGGATGGTTTCCTGTCTCACATTGAGGTCTTTCATCCATCTTGAGTTTATTCTTGCGTACGGTCTAAGAAAGTGGTCCAAGTTCATTCTTCTGCATGTCACTGTCCGGTGTTCCCAGCGCCATTTGCTGAAGAGATTGTCTGTTTTCCATTGGATGCTCTTCCTGCTTTGTCAAAGATTAGTTGGCCATACGTTTGTGGGTCCAATTCTGGGGCCTCTATTCCATCCCATTGATCTATGGGTCTGTTTTTGTGCCAGTACCATACTGTCTTGATGATTACAGCTTTGTAATACAGCTTGAAGTCCGGAATTGTGATGCCTCCAGCTTTGGTTTTCTTTTTAAACATTACTTTGCTTGTTCCGGGTCTTTTCTGGTTCCATACAAATTTTAGGATCGTTTGTTCTAGCTCTGGGAAGAATGCTGGTGTTACTTTGATAAGCGATTGCACTGAATGTGTACATTGCTTTGGGTAGCATTGACATTTTAACAATATGTGTTCTTCCTATCCAGGAGCATGGAATGTTTTTCCATTGTTTCATGTCTTCTTCTATTTTTTTTTCATAAGCTTTCTGTCGCTCTCAGTGTGGAGATCTTCTACCTCTTTGGTTAGATTTATTCCTCGGTACCTTATGGTTTTTGGTGCAGTTGTAAATGGGATCGATTCCTTGATATCTCTTTTTGCTGCTTCATTAATAAGAGACTCTTAAATACAGAGAACAAACTGAGGCTGGATGGAGGGGAGGTGGGCGGGGAGATGGGTTAAATGGATCATGGGCATTAAGGAGGGCACTCTGGGGGATGAGCACAGGGTGTCGTGTGTTCGAGAAGAATCACTGGGTTTTACTTCTGAAGCCACAGAACATACTACGCTGTATGCTAGCTAACTTAAATTTAAATTTAAAAGAAATGCAAAGTCATCCTTGTGGGGAGCACATTGAGAACTCATCACTCACTAGCTGCTTAGATCATGCTAGCTCATTGCATCCATTTCAGGGATGAGAAAAGGGGAAGGTGTCCAGGTGGGTGTGGATAGGGTCGTCCAGTGGAATGAACACCCAGAATTCTTTGATACTCACTAGGTGTCGTAACCTCACTTTTCCTTACTTGTAGAAAGGGGCTACTAATGGGATTGCGGTGAGAATCAAGTCAAGTAACACATACCAAACGTCCGGCCCAGAAGAGATTGTCCTTAAGTAAAAGTTTAACCTGGAGGGAAGAAGGAAAGCTGTTCTGGAGCTCAGAGGCAGTTCTGCAGTGGTGGGGCATGGGGGGGTGGCCACACAGCACCTCTCAGAGGAGGGGTAAAAAGGGTGAGAAGGCCGGAGGAAGCCATGAGCAACCAGAGATATCATTCTCTGGCCAGCAGCCCCGCCAGTACAGAGGGGATACTGTATTAAAGGAGAAGCCACAAACGCAGCCTGTTATACTGACCCGCATCCTAAGCTTGCACGAGTCTAATTCATCTTTCCAACACGTCTGGCCGCTATGGACTCCGTTTTCTGGATTTCTTCGCTCAAATCAATGTTCCCTGCCCGCGTCCCTTGCGTCTGTAACACGTAAGTGACTTGCCAGCCACATTCTTTTGCTTTATGGAAAAAATAAAGCCAACCAAACCTCTTACGCTTTGTGCTGTGCAGGACGCAGGCGAACTTTGAGAGGAGAAGCCTTGATCAGAATGAAACCAACTTCAGAGGTCTACGCAGGGACAGGAGTGTAGGGTCGAGGAAGGATTGGGAGATAAACATCCATGAGTAAGACAAAGGAAAAGGACAAGTGAATCGAGTGTGATAGAATCACATGTCAGAAGCTTCGCTCTGTAAACATGTCCAGTGCAATAACAAAAATGGTCATTGAAAAAAGCAAGAGAAATCCTGTGCCACGTACCAACAACAGACCTTCAGGCCTTAGCTTCTAGCCCGTACCGTTGCTTGGCTATTCCAACGACAAGAGCCTGCCGCGTTGTCTGTTTTGAGAGTTCATAAAGGAAGAGATTGGGTTTGATCCAGGAAGCAGATTACAAGACAACGTGTTTCCCAGTTGAATATTGAAGCTTCCAACACATGCACACGCTTCTTCATGACTATGGCCAAAGTGCTTTGGATTCATGTTACTCTATGTGACAAATCAAAGGAGTGGACCAATCTCCATATTCTGTGTTTTTCTGTGGTTGGCCTGTTGTCTGAGGCAAAAGATTAGTCGGGATGTTAACCAGGGGTCCAGATGTGGCTTTTCAGAAAAACACATTCCTTAGCTTGGCTTCTGTGTGTCTTAGTTGCCAAGATCCACTCTTCTGGGCTTAACTCGGCCTCATTGCACATCCCCCCCACCCCACCCCGTCTCATCTCAAATGGCCACCACAGTGGTTGGCTTCAATACTGGAACAGAAAGAAGGAAAAGGAATACATATTTGGCTCCACAACAAGCTGGAGAAAATGTGTCAAATGCATGCCACTGCCATATGTCACTCTCTCTCCATATCTAAGTCATCTCTGCAGAAACCCAAGTTTCGTTTTGTTTGGAAAGGTCAATATGTGAAAACAAATACAGGCTGGCCCTTTAAGAAGCCCAATTCAATCTGGGACAAGACCCAGGAATCTGCATTTTATAACAAGCTACCCAGATGGCTCTGATACAAAGAGTTCCCTGACCTTACTTTGGGAACCATTGTCCTGGGCCACCTAGGCCAACACCTCTTAAATTTTTGGAGCCTAGAATCCCCTGACAGGGTCGAAAAATTATTTAGGACCCCAATGAGCCTTGGCTTATGTGGGTTATATCTGTTGAATCTTACCATATTAAAAATTAGAACCGAGAAATATTGTAAATATCTATTTAGAAATCATCTTTGAAATAACAACAATACCCGTTTTACAATTTAACACGAGTAAAATATTTTCGTGAAAAATAACTTTTTTTTCTCTTCCCAAACCAAGAAGATCAGTGAGAAGAGTGGCATTATTTTGTTTTCAAATCTCTTTATCATCTGGCTTAATAGAAGACAGATGGGTTCTCATATTTGCTTCTGCATTCTAGCTGTTGCAATATGTTGTTTTGATGGAAGCCTACATATGAACAAAATCCAGCTCAAGCAGACATGTAGTTGGAAAAGGGAGGGAGTATTTTCATAGCTGTTTTAGATACTACACCAAAATGCAACAAAGTGTAGAGTCCTGTAAAGGTTCGTTGCAACATGGAATCTGAGACCACGCCAGTGAGCTTTTCATTCTCTATCACATTAAAATTCGTCGGGACGTCTCACGCGTGGAATACATTTTTTTTCCCCCGTGCATACTTTTAGAAAACCATGAACTGGTCATTTAGAAGATATTGGTTCACCAAGTTATGCAGATATTCCAAATGTTGACACATCTCACGACACAAAAACTTTTAAATCGTATTTGTTAATATCAACACTAATCTCAACAGCAAACGTCTTTAAAGTTCGGGAAGCTGCCAGGCACATGGTGATGGATGTAAGCTTTCCAAAATTTTAATTTTCTCTTGAAAGTTGGAATTTTATCTTTGGCAACAAACACCGTCAGTTGTTTTCCTTGAAATAACAGACTCACTTTGTTCATTGTCAAAAAAAAAAAAAAATGTATCTGCCAAATACCCGAGTCCGAATAACCGTGATTTGTCTCTCAGTTATTTGTTCAAGTGAAAATGGCCCTCCATGAAAAAGGCAGCTAGTTCAGCTCACGACTCAATTGTACAACTACTTGTTCTTCAGACAACTATCACATGTTAGTGGACAGAAGTGCTTTGTGCGTATTTCTCACTTTGTCACACAGAATATTAAAATTTTTAAGAGAAGGCGCAGGCTAGGCGTTTTCCAATAAACATAGAGATGCAAGCTCATGTTTGAGAATCCTCAAGCACTGGGTGCTCCTCATAGCTCTGGCCAGGTGAAAGTCAGATGTCCCCTGGGGGTTAAGACCTCAACATAAGAATTTGCAGCGGTACCGGGAAGGGAGACCCAATTCAACCTAAGAGAGAATCACTCCTGGGTTGTTATGGATGGATGAAATTTGAAAATTCACTTCAACCGGAGCTCTCTAGATTATGAGTGGCCCACCTTACTTTTGAATAAATTACCCAAATCCTGGGAAATGCTGGGAACAACAACAACAACAAGAAAGCCCCACACACCAATAAAGAACCTTTCCCCACAACAATGGCCAAATCTGGTAGACACACAATTCCAATTTGGTGGGCCGAGGTCCGATCCATTGTTTTCTACGAAAAAACACATATTAGAGTAGATGTCAAAATCATCTTTTTCTTTCTAGAAGGGCAGTTATTGGCTCCAGAAAGACCCTGCAGTTGGGGCTACGATGGAATACGACAAAGGCATGATACGATGGTGTTGGGCTAGAGATCCAAGGACATTGTTTCAACTCATCTGTCTGTCATCCTTGCAAGGACCTCAGAAGATAGAAACAAAAACACTTGCAAAGTGAGACTCAGTAAAACTTGATTACGAACTAGCATTTTGCTTCCAAACCCAAATGTGAAGGAAGCTCTGATAATAGGCTGGATTCCACAGATGGCTCATTTACCCAAGCCAAGTTAGCTTCAATGTTCTAGAACCAAAGCTTCCTCAAAGCCCACTTTGCATCTCTTTCCTAAGTTTAAAAGTTACCACTTCACTAGGGCAGAAAGCCATCCTGTAGAGCAACGTTCACAGCAGCATTACTGACAACAGCCAAAAAGCGGAAACAACTCAAATGTACGTGACTGGATGAATAGATACACAACATGTGGTCTATACATACATGAAATATCGTGAAGCCTTAAAAAGGAATAAAATTGTGGGACGCCTGGGTGGCTCAGTCGGTTGAGCGACCAACTTCAGCTCAGGTCATGATCTCACGGTCCATGAGTTCAAGCCCTGCGTCGGGCTCTGTGCTGACTCCAACATGTCTAGGGACATCTGTAGAGTCGGGCAAGTTTCCTTTGCAATGGCCAAGCCCATCCCAAGAATCTACCCCCTATCTTTTCCTCCCATCGCCTTCAGCACCCCTTCCAACTGAACCTGGAGGACATTAAAGAGACATGCAATATCTCCAGCACACATTAGCCCACTTAATTCCCATAACTACCCTATAAATCAGTGTGTCTTAATCTGCCAAGTTGCTATGACAAAACACTGCACTGGCCGGGTAGCTTTTAAACAACAGAGATTTAGGGGTGCCTGGGTGGCTTGGTTGGTTAAACATCTGACTTTGGCTCAGGTCATGATCTCGCAGTTCACGAGTTCAAGCCCCACATCAGGCTCTGTGCTGCCAGCTCAGAGCCTGGAGCCTGCTTCGGACTCTGTGACTCTCTCTCTCTCTCTCTCTCTGCCCCTCCCCTGCTCATGTTCTGTCTCTCTCTGTCTCTCAAAAAATAAGCTTAAAAAATTTTAAAAAAATAAAAAATAAACAACAGAGATTTATACCTCACCGTTCTGGAGACTGGGAAGTCCAAGATCAAGGCTCCAGCATGGTCACATTCTGATGAGACCTTTCTTTCTATTTCATAGCAAACTCCTTTTCGCTGTGTCTTCACAGGGAAGGGGCTAGGGATCTCTTTTGGGTCTCTTTTATAAGGCACTACTCTTGGGGCACCAGACTGACTCAGTCAGTAGAACATGCAGCTCCTGATCTCAGGGTTGTAAGTTTGAGCCCCGCATCGGGTGCAGAGATTACTTAAAAATAAAATCTTTCTAAGGCACTACTCTCCTTCATGAGGGCTCCACTCTCATGAACTATGCACCTCCCAAAGACCCCGCCTCCTAATACCATCAACGTGGGCAGCAGGATTTCAATGTATGAATTTTGGGGAGCCACATTCAGGCTATAGTAGTCAGGTATTGTTGCTTCCATTTTACAGAAAAGGAAGTTGAGTTCCAGAGGTCATGGAATCTATCCAAGATGATGCAGTTATGAGCTGCTGGGCGGATGACATTGGCTTCCACTGTGCAGCTTGCACGATGATAGCATGGCAGCCTCCCTCTGCAACTGGACTATTTTTAAGTGGGAAAATGGGTTTGTTGTTGTTTGTGTTTGTTTTTGTTTTTGTTTTTGCTTTTGTTTTAGAGAGAGAGAGAGCACACCAGTGGGGTTGAGGGGCAGAGGGAGAGAGGGAATCTTAAGCAGGCTCCATACTCAGCCCAGAGCCCAGTGCAGGGCTTCACCCTACAACCCTGGGATCATCAACTGAGCTGAAACTAAAAGTCGGATGCTCAACTTACTGAGCCACCCAGGTGCCCCAGTGGGAAGGTGTTTTGAGTGTAGAACTTAATATTTATCTCACTCAGTGCGTTTCTTTTTCCAAAGGCAGCCCATGGGTCTAAGATATTATAATCATTCTTTTTCCTAGATATATTGTCATTAACAAAACTAAAGGTTTCTAATAAAATTAAGTTACAATTGTCACTTCAAAAGTTATACGGGCCGGGGGGGCGCCTGGGTGGCTCAGTCTGTTAAGCGCCAACTTCGGCTCAAGTCATGATCTCACGGTTCGTGAGTTCCAAACCCGCATCGGGCTCTGTGCTGAAAGCTCAGAGCCTGGAGCCTGTTTCGGATTCTGTGTCTCCCTCTCTCTCTGCTCCTTCCCCGTTCATGCTCTGTCTCCGTCTGTCTGTCTATCAAAAATAAACATTAAAGGAAAAAGTGACGCATGCCAATTAAGGACATTTTAGACATTCCATGGAAATCAAAGTAAGAAACTTTTAGCAGACATTTCTTGAACAACTATAAGGTAGTAAGTGCTTCAGGGGTACAGGGTTGAGCAACACACGGTGACCACTTGTCCTCAGGTAGTCAAAGAAACTAATAATAAACACTCACGAAGATATGTGATCTCCTATCTCAGGAGAAATGTGACCTCACTTCTACACAGGTGGCTTCTTCAACTCATCAGCAGTTTCGCTCCGATGTCGGCACAGTCTTGTTTCTAAAATATTTCCATACCATCCCTCCACATTTTTCTTCGTCCTTTGAGATCAGATTTCTAACTTTAGGCTCCGTGAGTTTTACAGGCGCCTGCCCTTCCTTCCCTTCTTCCTACTTCCAAAGACAAAGCCTCCGTTTGTCACGCTTGCCTCCAACTCCTTCCCAGGTGCAAAAGGCTTGTCCTGCTCCTTAAAATGCCATCTTCCATTCGCCGTGGTACAGAACAAAATTTGAACTAATGCTTCATCTTTTTGGCTTAAGCCCAAATTGCAATCTTCTGTGTACATATGTGTGTGTTCGTGCGTGTGCCTGGATGTCCACGTACATGCCTATATGTCTTAGCTCTATTCTCTGAGAGGCTCTAGAAACACGGACACATCAGGAACAACGAATATGTCTAGTGCCATATCTTGTTTTCTAAATACCATTCTCCATTCGACGGAACCCGGGTTCCTTGGAGAAATGTGTGATTCCAGGGCTGCGGCATAGAAAGCAGATGATCCTGAAATATCTTGTTATGCTGGAAAATAAGGAAGTGCTCGAAGAATAGAGGGGACTTCACAGAACCCAGCTTGGAGGAGCTCCCACTGGTGAAATCTTGGATAATTTGAGATTAAAATAAATAACTACAGTAATAGATTCTCATCCAACGAATATAATAAAGTCTTAGGAATGTATACTGTTATCAATAAACAGGGGGAAAGGGGAAAGCTTTCCCTGAGAGTAGAATGTCAACCAATAAATGTGGAAGGCATAATGGAGTTAGAAAATCATCAACAGATGCTAAATCTCATGAGTAGAAATTGGATGAAGGACGTATTTACATTGTTTCACAGAATCTCCCCACAGCACTTATTAATTACCATGGGGAAATAATAATTATATGATGGAGAAGCCCAGCAGACACCCTTTTAAACAAAGGGATCAAATTTAACATCACCGATATTATGACAAAATAACGCTGTGTGCCTCCTGCTATGACGCACTGGGAAAGCGCAACCTCGCTGCTGTGGTGGTCCTTTCAGAGGATCTGATCACGTGGCAACACCAGCCGGAGCCAAGCCGAGGGACATTCTACAAAATAGTTTGTACTCTGCAAAAATGCTAAGGCCAAAAGAGACAAGGAAGTGCTGACAGATGGTTCCAGTTTAAGGGAGGTTGGGGTTACATGACAACCAAAGGCAATGCATGATCCTGAATCAAATTCTGGATCAGCAAAGACAAAATAGCTCTAAAGCACATCGGGACAATGGTGAAATCTGAATGCGGAGCAGGGATTAGACAATAGCATTGTATCGGCGTTCAATTTCCCGATTCTGATCGCTGTGCCGTGGATATGTAAGAACGTGTCTGTGTTCTTAGGAAATGCACGCTGAAGTATTTGGAAAAGGGGTTGATGTCACCAACTTACTCTCAAATGTTTCCCCCCAAAATTAACAAATAAGCTAGAGAGAGAGAGAGAGAGAGAGAGAGGAGGAGGAAGAGAAGGAGGAAGATGAGGGGGAGAAGGAAGAGAAGGAAGAGGAGGAGGGGGAGGGGAGGAGGGGGAGGAGGAAGGGGAGAAAGAGGAGGGGGAGGAGGAGGAGGGGAGAAGGAGGAGAAGAAAGCAAATGAAGCAGCACGTAAACAATTGGTGACTCCAAGCATAGGCTGCATTGTTGCAACTTTTCTGTACATCTGAAATTATCAACATATCGAAACACAAAAGCAAACCATCACTTTTTTTAAGGCACGCTTTTTGGCAAAGCCACCACGGGCGGCTTATTCGCCATATATTCCTCAGTGTGGGTGAGGCTGTAAGTTCCGCAGCTGAAAAGGAGTTCTGATAAACTGCACAGGGGCGAGAAGGCTTGAGGACGCCGGTTGTTCTGGAGGAAAAAGGAAGACCACTGTGAAAAAAAAGGATGTGTAGAACACAAATGAGATGCTGGGGGTGGCCGGGCTTCCTGTTGCCATTATGCCGTTATTCCCGTCTCACGCACCTCCCTGTCCTTGCGCCCAAAGCAGATGGCATCGCTCAGAGCAAGAATATGGGATCAGCTCTACACATGTTGTTTTGAGCGAGATGACTCTTATTTCTGCCCAGTGCTTATGTCTCTTCCCCCACCCCCCATCTTTCTCGGCTCCAAAAATTATGCTTAGGTGTAGGCATCCTCCTATTTTACCTTATTACCTCCAAGAAAGCCAGAGCATGACTGCTGAAAATATTTATCCCCACACCTGCTAATAATATATAGATGGGGGCACTCTGCCGTTTTCGATGATCTGGCTGAACAATACAAATAGCTTACACTCTTGGACGCCAGGGTTTCATTTTCATTAACTTACCAATCCTCGCGACCATCCTGTGTGGGAGGTTCTGTCATTAGCCCCATTTCACAGACGAGAAAGCTGAGACCTGGGGGAAGTTGCTACCACGATGGCGGAACTGGGCCATCCGCTCGAGGGTCAGCACGCCTAGCCACGACAACACCGGGCCTTTATTCAGTGCCTTGGATCACCGGTGCGGTCGGAGGACTGAACTTCATCACTGGCAGCTCAGAAATCGGACTCAACAACCTCCTGAAAGTGGGTTTGTCTCTCCGAGACAGCTTCTCATCAACCCAGGGTATGCAAGAAGGGGATTTATTAATGTGCTTTTGGATATCAGAATCATAGGAATGGGGATTATTCGACCTCCCTGACCAGCATATTCTCTTCCTGTAGGCAGCCCTCCATGGGAAGCCAGACCATAGCCAAAGCAAAATATAGACTCCAAAGGGCGTTGATGAGTCCGGGGTTGCATGGTATTGGGCCAAGTTTGTCTGAAATTCACGCATCCCTCAGACTAAAGACACCTTCTCCACCAAAGAAATTGCTCAACTGTCTTTAATCCAGTCGTCTCTCTTACGGAGAAGGACGCTATAAATGCTGATGCAAACTTTTCCCCGGTAAAACCAGGACTGATTTTGAGAATACCAGAACCCACTCGATGCTCGTCATCCAGAGTTGGTGTCTACCATGAGTACCTCTGCGTGTTAATCCACGATTAGTCTGCGTCTTGGATCACCGTCTTGGGCTGAGATGCTAAGTAAAATGCTATAGCATTCAGAATTCAGTTGCGTTACAGTTTATGAAGCTTTCCTGCATCCCTGGACAAGTTATACCTTTTCTTGTCCCCAAACCTTAGTTTATGCCATTCCTTCTCTCTACGTCCATCATCTTCTTTCTTATCAAGATCCCTCCCCCGTTCTTCTGTGGTTAGTTTTTATTTTTTTAATTTTTTAAAATTGACATTCAAATTACTTAGCATATAGTGAAACAATGATTTCAGGAGTAGATTCCTTAGGGCCCCTTCCCCATTTAGCCCATCCCTCCTCCCACAACCCCTCCCGTAACCCTCAGTTTGTTCTCCATATGTATGAGTCTCTTCTGTTTTGTCCCCCTCCCTGTTTTCATATTATTTTTGTGTCCCTTCCCTTATGTTCATCTGTTTTGTCTCTTAGAGTCCTCATATGAGTGAAGTCATATGATTTTTGTCTTTCTCTGACTAATTTCACTCAGCATAATACCCTCCAGTTCCATCCACGTAGTTACAAATGGCAAGATTGCATTCTTTTTGATTGCCGAGTAATACTCCATTGTGTGTGTGTATGTGTGTATGTGTGTGTGTGTGTGTATAGTGGTTAGTTTTTATGTCACTATTTTACAAACAGTTATAAGAGAATATTGTGAAAAACTATATGCCAACCAATTGGATGACCTAGAAGAAATGAATAAGTTCCTAGAAGCAGGTAAATTACCAACACTGAAGCAGGAATAAATAGAAAACTTGAACAGACCCAGAACCAGCAAAGCAATTGAATTCGTTTCTCTGTCAGTATCCTGATGTACATGATTTCCAACTCTCGTCCATCCCTCCGATACACACACAAACGAAAATTCTAGTGATCATTTTATTCTGCCTTATCCTGGACTTTCTTCTTTGAATCCCTAGCCCAGCGCATACAACCCAGGCTGGTCTATGTTGGCCCTGCGTGTAGAATCTGGACAGAAGCAAATTTGTAGTGTAGCTTTGACACGAGTAAGCTCTTGTTTCTATGATTGCATCACAAATTTAACATTTCTGGCCCAAGTCTCAAAAACCCATTGACCATAAGCAGAGTCCGATAGATATTTATACAGTGCCTGCTACTTACCAGAACATGGGGCTCCATTTTGGAGGGACAGTGATAAATAAGATAATCAAGGTCCCTGACCTCACATAACTTACAATCTAGCAGGAAGCCCATATAAGGAAACAAGCAGTCACACAAACCGAGGGGCATCAGATATGTAAGGGGAGTTCGCACTACAGGGTCCTAACCTGGTTTGTATTTGCGGCGAGGTAGAGAGAATATCCACAAAAAGCAGGCATTAGATACCCAAGAAGATGGAGAAAAGGGGTTCCGGTGAGAAAGGGTGGGGGTGCAAGAGGGATGGACATGTTAAAGGATGTGAATGAAGTTGTTCAAGGACAGAGAGTGAGGAGGCAGGGGTGGCTGAAAGATACCGCTGAGAGATAAGGGGCACCAGCAGCCATTTTAGGGCTTTGGTTTGGACTTTGCCCTTAAAAGTAGCCGGAAGTCGTTGATAGCTTGTGTTCTGTTGTTAGAAAAATCACTCTGGCTGCCACCTGATGAAGAGCCTGAAGAGGGGCCAGGGAGGATGTGTGACCTTGGACAGCTTATGCATCCTCTGTGGGTCTCTGTTTCTTCACCGGCGAAATGTGGTGATGAACGGTTGCTTCCTCATAGGGCTGTGATGAAGGTAAAATAGGTTAATATATGTACAACATCCTGGAATTACCTGGCCACATATTTGCCTTTCAATAAGCATTAGCTATAATCATTAAGGCATTTATGCCTATGCTTCCAGAAAAGAACACATAGGAGAGTGCATGATAGATTTTTTCAATTTTTTAAATGTTTACTTATTTTTGAGAGAGAGAGAAAGAGAGACAAAGTATGAGTAGGGGAGGGGCAGAGAGAGAGGGAGACACAGAATCCGAAGCAGGCTCCAGGCTCCGAGCTGTCAGCCCAGAGCCCCACACGGGGCTCGAACCCACGAACCGTGAGATCATGACCTGAGCCGAAGTCGAACACTTAACCGACTGAGCCACCCAGGTGCCCCAGAGCGTGCATCATGTTTTATGTTGGGGACTTCAGTTTTTCCTTTATTTCTGTTGTTAAATACCGAGTTTTTACCCTTTCGCTACAAACCAAGATGATTCTAGGACATGAATTATGTGGTACAATTCTGTAAGCATGGTCTCGACAATATTTCCAAGAGAGTCAACTTCTATGAACAGTAGAAATGAGGCCAGTGTGAAGGGCATTCATTTTCGACTGACAGACTCTTAGCTTCTGTGATGTGTGTGGACCGTACTAAGACTGATGATACAGCAAGGTGGGAGGGTGTCTCCAAATTTAGAGCCCATCAGACCAAGGGGCTGATCCACTTGTCTTAAACTTGTTGGGCAGCACAAAAAGTCAGATAAACTCCCAGAGCATCAACAGCACAGAGGCAAATCAGCGGTCCCAAAGTGTGTATCGAGTGGGGCTCAACAAAGAATACATATCCTTCGCTGACAATATGGCAACTCGAACCAGTATTCAACATTTTCCTTCTCAAATTGGAAACACAACCTCAAGAGTTTGTTTTGTTTTTATAGCTCTCTATACCTGGTCTTCTGAAGTTGTATTTATTTATCATTTACGTGCAGGTATAAAAGATTAGGTCGGGATATTTTGCTCTAATGTTGCCAGTAGCTTCTACAGTGCACAAAACAGAAAGAAACCCTCTGCTTGGCCTGAATGGTTATGATTCATCCTTCTCCACCACCTACCTCATAAGACAAGGTGGACGTAGGTCTGTAAAAAAATATATTTAAGCATCTTGGTCTCTACAAAGTAAATATTTTCACATGGGACATATCCCCAAACAGTACTCACTCTTTTGCTTTGTCTCCAATAGTAATTGATTGACTTTTTAAAAACTTTTTTATTGTGAAATAGAACAGGGATACAAAAAATCCCACCACACAGTGGAGTTAGGTCTTTAAAATCATCACCCAGGTCAAGAAAGAAAACTTTGCTACCCATTCTAGAAACTTCTCAGTTCCCTGCCTTCACTCCCAACCCCTTCCTTCACCACAAAACAACCACTATCCTGATTTGCCTCTCTTTACAGTCTTCTCACCCAACGGTGCATTTCTACGTATTTTGGTTTAATCTTACCCATTAAAAAATGCAGTCTTAATTAACAATTTCCTTTTCCATATCTTTCTTTTTCTTATTTACCCGTTGAAGAACTGGAACCATTTGACCTACAGAATTTCCCACAGTTTGAATTTTTTTAATGTTTATTTATTGGGGGGTGGGCAGAGAGAGGGAGGCACAGAATCTGAAGCAGGCTCCAGGCTCTGAGCTGTCAGGCCAGAACCCCACACAGGTCTCGAACCCACGAACCGTGAGATCGTGACCTGAGCCGAAGTCGGTCGCTCAACCGATTAAGCCACCCAGGCTCCTGTCCCGGTTTGAATTTTGTTAATTGCATGTGCAGTGGTAATGACGTACAGCATATTCCTCTGTCCCTTGTACTTCAGGCGAATTGGCAGCTGGATCCACAGGCTCAATCAGAATTATAGTCAATCATTTTGGCAAGACAATATATATAGGGGGGTGCTCTGTTCTTTCATTTGTAAGATTTCATAACATCTGATGGTCTCTCCCATTATGATATTACCAAGTGTCGACGTTTAATGCCTGGATCCACTAATTCACTGGAGGCTGTAAAATGGTGATTTTCTAATTCTATTGTTTCCTATTTTTGTTAAAATACTTTTATAAGAGACATTACTTCTCATTTATAACTGTGACTCAGTGAGAGAGTTCACGTAGGAAAAGCAGGATAAGTGCCTGATGATTTTCTCTTTATTATCCCCTGGTGGTGACCAATTTTTTTAAACGTTAAGAACAAATGGATTTCAATGTACTTAATGGATTGCAATTGCAATTATTATCCATTTTGAAGCTCGAATTGTCCAGCCTTTGGCCAGCAGGAGCCAGGTAATTTTGATGAACCCTAAAATTTGAGAACCATGGCTTAATGACAAGTGCTATGGAGACCTCCTTGAATGCATTGCTGTAGCTCTAGCCATCACAAAGATCTGTTAATGTTGGAATTGGTTTTCCTTCCATATATTCTGTCAAATGCCTGTTACGGTTGACAGGTGCTCCAGGAATGGTATCTCTGTTAATGGGGCCACAGCTTCTGTTTTATTTTACCTGAGAGCTGGGAAGCCTGTTCTTTGCTGCTAACGTGAGCATGATAATGTCCCACTTGGTAGTTTCTAGGCAGAGTCGCTAAGATTCAATATGCATTTGTTGTGTATTTGCTGAGACCTAGATGTGATGCTAAGGGAAAGGGACGCCACATAGGCTAAGACACAGCCCTTGCCCTTGAAGAGTTAAAAGAAAGGTGTTTGGTGGCCTAGGGTAAAGATCCTCATGAAAGCAATTTCCACCAAGGCAGAAGCTTCGCTATGGCTCACTTCAGTCAATGCAGCTCAAGGCTGCATTTGGCCTTGCCGAGGTCTCTTGATAGAGCCAAATCCATTTTGACCAGGAGCTCGTGCACCCTTGATACTATCCTCGCCCAGCCATGGACAGTGACCAACCTTATGACCCGACCTATTAACTTATGATCAGAGAGAAGCAAAACCAGAGGTTTAGATCAGATTCTTATGAATGGAGCGAGATTCCAATGAACCTAGCTTTCAGCCTTGGGTGGAAAAAAGTGGATCCATCTTTAACATTTGTGGGATTTGGGACAAAAGGACCAGTGAGGTCTTAGGCCTGTGGCCAGTCCTTCCCTTCTCATCTCTAATACAACTATACACTGTGAGGGACCATGCACACACCTATGTAGACACAAGACATTCCAGATTCTATAGCACTACTCTCAGGAGAAGCACCCCTGTGGTTTATCTGTCTTCAGGAAGAAAGAGCCAGGGAAGAGGACTACATGGGTTCTAGAAGCCAGCTTGGGGTCATCTGGGCAAGGAATCTCAGGGTCCTAGCTACCCAGAGCCTCATCTAAAAGAAGGATCAAGCCTCTGAATGGGCACATCTCCTTGGATTCATGGACTTGTCATCACATAGACAGAGGCTGGGCTAGAGAAGGGCCAAAGCAGGTCTTTCTATGGAGCAGGGTGGAAGTTACCTATGTCTAAGAGTACTACTGGAGGAAGATAGCGGAGGTAAAGTGTGCTCATAAGTCCTTGGTTCACTGAGAGAGCACACTCTCAGAGCCTTTTGGGTCAGCTGCTAGTCCTGATCTTGGCCAGTTTGCCTGATAAAGATTGTCATTGAAGATGTCAGCAAAGTTACTAGCTCTGGCTCACAGCTGGACTTCAGAAAAAAGAGTTACACATATTAAAATCAGAAATGAAAAAGGTGACATTACAACCGACACCACAGAAATACAAAGGATCAGAGTAGACTACTATGAATAATTACATGTCAACTAATCGGATAACCTAGAAGACATAGATAAATTCCTAGAAGCATACAATTTACCAAGACTGAATCATGAAGAAATAGACCAATAACGAGTAAGGAGATTGAATCAGTAATCAAAAACCTCCCAATAAAGTAAAACCCACACCAAGTGGCTTTGCTGGTAAATTCTACCAACCATTTAAAGAAGGATTAATATGAATCCTTCTCAAACTCTTCCTAAAAAATTGACAAGTAAGAAACACTCTAAAGCCAGCATTACCCTGACAGCCAAACAAGAAAAGAACACTACAAGAAAGGGAAATTACAGGCCAGCAGTATCTTTCACGAGTATAGGTGCAAAAGTCCTCAACAAATATATTAGCAAAGTGAATTCAACAGTACATTAAAAGAATTATACACCACGATCGAGTGAAGTTTGTCCCTGGGATGCAAAAATGTCTCAACATCTGTAAATCATTCAATATGACATACCGCATTCACAGAATGAAGGAAAAAAATCATATGATTATTTCAATCGATGCAGAAAAAGCGTTTGATAAAATTCAATGTCCTTTCATAATAAAAGCTCTCGGCAAATTAGGTACAGAAGGAATGATGTACCTCAACATAATAAAGGCCATATATGACAAGACCACAGTTAACATCATACTCGTGAAAAACTGAAAGCTTTTCCTGTTGCTGTTCAACACAGTACTGGAAATCATAGAGCAAATAAGCAACAAAAAGAAATAAATGGCATCCAAAGCAGAAAGGAAGAAGTCAAATTGTATCCATTGATGGATGAATGGATAAAGAAGATATATCTATATCTATCTATCGATATCTATCTATCTATCCACACACTAGAGTATTTAATTACACCAGCCCAGTTTAAGCCTGACTCAGAGGGAAACTTTTATAAAGGTCTTTTAAGTTCTGATATTAATAATGTCTCTTTTCAACCTATATATAGAGAAGATCAGGAGGACAGGTTTTCTGCTCCCATCAAGTTTAGTGTTCTTGCCATCATTTGATATCCCAAATGGATCTCAGGGTCACATGCCTTTGTGTGTGTGTGTATGTGTGTGTGTCCTAATTACTAGATTGTGTAACATATGTTCTCTTTCTTCTTTTCCCATCTATGCTCATGTTCATTGGGTTGCTAGAAGCTGTAATTGCCCCCAAGCAAATTTTCCCAGGCCTAACAGCAGCTGGCGACCGCTAAGTGGTTAGCTGAGAGTGAAACCAACCACAGGAAGTTATCATACTAAAGTTACGCCCTTCTCGGCTCTCAGGCCTCAAGGAGATAATGGTGGAGATTGGGAGCAGGGCAGAACTCCAAATTGTTTATCTGAATTCACTCAAAATCTATTCGATTATAAGCATGTTATAATTAATATTATTGGGCCTCTGAATCATCAGGACCCTGACACCATAACATAGCAAGATTACTCTGTGCTCTTCACCTCTAATTTAAAAACGCTTGTTTATTGTACCCCAAACCTCTTAGTAATGGTTCCAAACCAATCCAAAGAGCAACATTTCTTCTCATCCTAAACCCCACCCACGATCATCTTTGGAATGCTTATATGGGGTGTTCTTTCGCATTCTGGAACCTTTCTGGGGATTAAGTCTTTGCAAAATAGGTCAGCATCTTATAGAGTGTGAAATGTGAATATGTGGAAAGATTTTTTTTCTCAAGTACATTTTGGCTCAAAGAGGAAAAGGATGCTTGTTAAAATGCTTGCTTACCTATAATAATTAATTTTTTTCTAACAATATAAACTTGGCCCTTCTTCGTTTATTAATAGATTTTAGAGCAGTGTCCTCTCTCCCTCTCTTACCTGCTCTCTTTCCTCCTTTCTAAATGTTATATATTAGTTATATTTTCCAGACCTGTTTGCCTCAGAAGTAGATTAGTGGAATTCTTCATCTGTTACATTATTCTCGTTCCGGAAGGGAAATCATCAGGACATCTATGTCAACAGCCATCTTGGAGAAAGACAAGATACTGAAGACATTAAATTGAATTACACTGTGGTTCTAAGTTCAACTGTCTGAGACCTGACTTCCTCGACAGCTCTGATTCAGGCCTCCCAAAATGTCGCACACTATGACTCATGCTTCCTTCTGGAAATGACGACACTTCCTCACCACCCTGATCTAAGCTGCCTGCTTTTGGTTGTCTGTGCTCCCAGGAAGGGATTTAGTTATATGTCATATTTTTTTCCATGGTGGGCAAGGAAACCCGTCTTTTGTTTTTCCAAAGGGAGAAACACACACACACACACACACACACACACACACACAATGACACACTGAAAATTCTGAAAATTAATACCCAGGCAGAGAAACAATGCCATCCCCCCCACCCTCCACAGCTCTGGAAAATAAATACATGATTTATGAAGAGGGGATTGATTTTTTAAGCATTTTTGTCTCAAAGCTTTTCTTAAAATGTTCAGATTTTGAAGGAAAGAAATGTGCAGCAACTTTGCAAAGCTAATGTTTTATTACTCAAGATGGTTTTTTTTTTTTTAAATTTTTATGTTTATTTATGTTTGAGAGAGAGAGGGAGAGACAGAGTGTCAGCAGGGGAGAGGCACAGAGAGAGGGAGACACAGAATCCGAAACAGGCTTCAGGCTCTGAGCCGTCAGCACAGAGCCCGACACGGGGCTCGAACTCACAAACCGTGAGATCATGACCTGAGCCGAAGTCGGACGCTCAGCCGAGTGAGCCACTCAGGCACCCCTCATTACTCAAGGTGGTCTTAAAAAGTTTACATTTTGTAGGTAGCTAAAAATCAGTGCTGATACATTGCCCAGGGTGACAGCATTCCCTGTGTCTCTAAAGAGATGTTTGTGGAAAGGACGAATTTGGAGCAGAAGAGAAGAGAGGACAGGGAAGAATGAAGAGAAGAAAGGGTATAATTGCCAGTAATATTTTGTCTTTCTGAAAGGTGCTCTAGGCTGCCCCATAGCAGCCCCAAGTATGAATGTGTACCAATTTGTATATTACAATGTATAACCCCAGGACTCATTAAAAAAATACTGTTTACTGGAGTGAAAAAGCCCCCAGAATATTAATTCGCTATAAACATTTGCCATATGGTAAATAAGGATTTATTTTGAGGGTAAGGATTTTGAGATTAGAAACTTAAACATATTTTTCTGTTTTCCAGCTACGTTAAGGTGAAATTTTTATGAATGCTACGTATAGATGTATATATATATATATACACACATATATGTGTGTATATACATATATATACGCACACACATATATATATGTATATAGTATGAAATAAAGAAGGTGTGCCTATCTATTTACATAGCCTTATATTTGTTCTCTGAGAGTTTTCATACATCATGATGGAGAATGAGACGATTGCCCTACGTGGTCCGTCTCTTTTTTCATTCCTCGCAATAAGGCAATGGGCGTCAGTCCTGAGTTATATTCCCAGCTCCGCTACTGGGTTGTTGTAAGCTAGTGATTTAATTGAACATGGGAAAATGGATCAGATGACTTCTGAAGACACTTCCAAGTTTGAAATTCTACGGCTCCAAGTTTTTTGACTACCGCCATGGAGTTTCTCTTCCTCTTTTCAAAGAGACACCAAGATGTAGTATTGCCTGTTCTTATTGACAATTCTTGACTGTGACCTGAGGACCCCAGTTGCTCTGCCAAGCCCCAAGTCATAGGAGACGGAGCCTGGGAACAGGGCACTCATCTACCCCACTCACTGGACCCTCTCTCCACTGGTAGATCAGCTGGCCCCAGCCTCATTCTGAGAAGGGTGAAGAGGTCTGCCAGGACCCAAGGTAGGTTTCTTGCATTCTTCCCTGATTGTTACTGATTTGCATTTCTTTCAAATGATTTTGTGAATAGGTAGGCGAAGACCCTGTTCATGTCACATGTATTTTTGAGTGCTTGTTGTATGCTTAAGTCACCATGTCAAACACTGGGAACAAGACAGACTTGGGCAAGACCTTGACCTACATGAGCCCATGAGCAACTGTGCACTTGTGTTGTACATCAAGGAGGTAAAGGGATCAAAAATAACTCCTTATCAACCGACAATGGCCTGTGAGGTTTCCCTTGTAATGATTCATTTTTTTTGTCTTGTAAGTTTCTCGGATTTTAAGAGTGCTGTATCATAATTTTTTAAAGTACTTGGAAGGAAGGAGAAGCTCATGTTATGGCCCTGATGGAATGAGGTGAAGAGGAGGAAGAGCTGGGAAGGGATGAAGAAACATCAGGGGGGGGTGAAATTAACAAGGTGGGGGCAGGGGGAGGGGCATGGATCCCAAGAGGTAAATTCTTCTAAAAAACAAAAATTTCAAATTCATACGCTAAACTAAGATCTGTATTCTGATGGTAGTCTATTATCAGTTGGTCAGCTGGCCAACTAAAACCCCTGTCATGTTCCAGGCACTGTTCTAGGTGCTGGATATAAATCAATGAACATGATATTCATGATGATCAAGCCTATAGAGAAAGAGAACGGCAGAGAGGGGAAAGGAAGCCGATTTCAGAGTTTAATCATGGTCGAAACCTAACGGAATAAAAGAAAACAGTAGTACAGGGTATGACTGGGAAGGATGGAAACAGCTACTATAGTTGGGGTGGTCAGAGAAGAATTTTCTAGGATGTAATATTTGAGCTAAGGCCTGAACAATGAGATGCAGGTAGCTTTGTAAATATCTGGGGGAAGAGTTCCGCGTTAGAAGAACAGCAAATGCAAAGACTCTCACAGCCTGCTTGAGGGTCAGAAAGAAGGCCGGTGTGATTGGAACACAATGGACGAGGGGAGAGAACGGTGGGAGACGAGGCTGGGGAGGTGGCAGGGGCCAGCTCACGAGGGCCAGCTGATGCAATAATAGTAATAATAGCTCAGTAAGCATCATTATAGCCTTGCACCTCGCTAACCACAGTCTGTGGGTTAGCTTCTTATCCCATCTAGTTTCAGGAGGTTGGTGCTATTTCCAGTGGGCACATAGCCACTGCTTCATGCTAGAGCTGGGGCGTGAGCCTCCCCGGGTCTGACCCCAGAACTAGTTCCAGTTCTCAAATGTTGTACTCCACTGCTATATACCAAGGAACCAGGTGGCTTCAAATACCTTGATGTACACACATAAAATGAAGCACGCCTAGTATCGTCATCCAACTTAAAGTCTAGAAGGTACGATGAAAGGGACACTCTTTAAAAGTCTAAGTAAGAGTGGAGAGCAGTGCCTGGGAATACAGTTGCTGCGTGGCGGCTTTGTCCACTTCCAATGGGTAGAATGCCATTTCCCTTCCTTTACCTACCTCAACCCCCACCCTTGCCCGATGTTACCCAACATGGTGCCAGACTCACTCCAACATTTCTTTAGGACATACTTCCTGACAGAGGCACTGGAGACCGGTGAGAAATTTGCCAGCCGGGCATCAAGAGCCCATGTTCCAGATTTACTCCTGCCTTGCTCCCACCGGAGGGCTGTTGGAGATAATCGTTTTGCTTTTCGGGCTTCTGTGTCCTCATATGTAAAACAAGATTGGCCTTACATGGGGACGCATAACAGGAAGCCAAGGTAACTCGGCAGTCCCCAGAAGGTGCCCCAATTTTGGTACTTCCTTTTGTTAAAGATTTTATTTTTAAGTAATGTCTACACCCAAGGTGGGGCTCAAACTCACGATGCTGAGATCAAGAGTTGCATGTTCCCCTGACCAAGCCAGCCATGGTGCCCCTAAACTTGATGCTTTAAAGGAAATCATAATGTTTACTTGCTAAACTGCCATCCTCTAGAGCCCACTGAAATTTGTAGTGTGGCTAGTTTGGTGGGTAGTGTGATAGCCCCCAGAGATGTCCACATCCCTTCCGATCCTGGGAACCTATGAATATGGTATCTTACATGGCAAAGGGGGTTCTGCAGATGTGATTCAATTTAATATCTTGAGTTAGGGAGATCATGCTGGATTATCCAGGTGGGTCCGATGTAGTCACAAGCATCCTTATAAGACAGGCAGGAGAGTTAGTGCCTGAGTGAATTCATATGAATAGGACTTATCCCACCATTGCTGGCTTTGAAGGTGGAGGAAGGGGCCATGAGCCGAGGAATGCAGGCAGCTCTAGAATCACCAAAAGAGGCAAGGGAATAGATTCTGCCTTCTGAGCCCCCAAAGGAAACCATCCCTGCTGACGCCTCAACTTTAGTCCAGTTTGACCGATTTGGGGCTTTTGACCGCCCAAACTGTAAGACAGGACATTAGTATTGTTTGGGGCCACTAAGTTGGTGGTAATTTGTGGCAATAGGAAACTCGTACAGTTGGCCTGACCGTTGGCCTCATGACTTGGTTCCTTAAGTTGGCGAGCAATGTTGCACACTGATTCATTCAGATGTTGTAGAGAATCTTTTTCTCCTACACACTCGTTCCTCCTAGTTTGACTTCTTCTACGACATCAGGTTGGTAGTTGTCACTTCCAATCTCCTAGGACTCTGTTGTGCAAAGGGAAAAAAGGACAAAATCAAAAACTAACTCTAGCTGCACACAAAGGTATCTGAGTTCTTTTATTTATTTATTTATTTATTTATTTTTAATTTTTTTTACATTTATTTATTTTTTGAGAGACAGAGTGAGACAAAGTGAGAGTCGGGGAGGGGCAGAGAGAGAGAGGGAGACACAGGATCGGAAGCAGGCTCCAGGCTCCGAGCCGTCAGCACAGAGCCCGACGTGGGGCTCGAACCCACAGACCGTGAGATCGTGACCTGAGCCGAAGTCCGGCGCCCAACCGACTGAGCCACCCAGGCGCCCCGGAGTTCTCTTTTAAAGAAATGTGCTGTAACTGGGTGTTGTCCATAAGCGATGAATCACGGGAATCTACCCCCCAAAACCGAGAGCACACTGTATACACTGTATGTTAGCTAACTTGACAGTAAATTATATTAAAGAAAGAAAGAAAGAAAGAAAGAAAGAAAGAAAGAAAGGTGCCATATGCTAGCACCATGTCTCTTCTGTGAAGGGTGTGGCACAGATGACCACCTTTCTCTTTACCCGGTGAGTGGAATTCTGTGAAAGCACAAAACATGTCACAGCACTCATTCATCGACTAAATACAACGAGAGCTGCGAGGGTTTCAAAGGTGGAGTTGTGGCCTCTTCGGTTTAAGAGGGATCTTAAAGATCACTTAATTCAACCTGTCACTGGAGCAAACGTCTCAGAAACGGGATGTAAGTGGGCATCAGTCCTTGGATAAATTACAGCGGATCCTCTCCGGGTCCCTGTAGATTCTCACGTGTCCCTAAAATAAACACAGCAAGGTCCCTTCCTGGCGCTACTCTGAAGAAGTGAGAAGTAGGCCTGTTGGTCCATTCCTGTAAGAGAAGCTGGGCTGCCCAACTTCTGAGGCTGGACATGTGTTTTATTTATCATTAGCTTGAGCTTTGCCATCATTGATTGCTATAGAAGCCAACCAAACAGACGCGATGCTGATATTCGTAGAAGAGACCACTTAATTTGAGAGTAATTATCTACATCAAACGAAGATTCTGGAAGAAACATGCACTGCAGATTTCCTTCTAACCCAACATTGAGTAACAGACTGTGGTTTAAGGTACCGTAAAAAAAAAAAAAAAAAAAAGTTCTTCTTCAGGCGTTTCGAGTTTAGTAGAGTAACAATCATGGGGGTTTCTTTTTAAGATACGAAACTTTGTGTTTTCAAGTGACAAGATGGACTCAATTGCCTTTATCAGTGACACAAAAATCTCTTAAAAGGGCAACACCGAACGGCTGATACCGTGTTCCCTTCTCTCGTACCGTAACCCCGAATGACCAAATCTCATTTAAACTTCTCTTTTCTTTGAAACAAATGAGAAAGAGGAAAACACCACTAAAACACTGGTGTCAATACGGAGCTTTCCTAGGCGTGCAAGAAAGCTCTGCGCGTGTACAATTTCTAAGTCTCACAAAAATTTCCGTAGATCTTTTTGGAAAGGTCAACTTGAAGAAAATGTACGTTAATCCTTCATCAAAACACTGTCTGTTTTTGCTCAGATTTCACTTTCCCGGAGCGGCATTTCCTGGCAACTGGCACAAATAGCCCACTCTCCCATCACACGCCACCTCTCTCTGGCCCCTCATCCTGCTTCATTCTCCTATTTCTTATCACTAATCTAACACTCCAGAGGAAATCCGCATTTTGCATGATAGCGGCGGACCATAAAAGCCGCCATGCGAGCTGAAACCATGCAAGCATCCTTAATAATAAATGAGGAAAATTATGACTGCTCCACGAATGACCATTAAAAAGGTTTGGTCAAACCATTAGAAACTCTTCTCTTGTTGGTTATCCGCATATAGGAAAATTAAAAATAAAAAACAACTTGCAAAACGAACGTTGATTGAAAACATTAATAATATTGTGAATTAAAACCCTTTGCACATTAATAATATTGAGAATTTTGCACATTAATAATATTGAGAATTTTTCCCTTTGCACAACAGAGTTTTATTCTTGGGGCACCTGGCTGGCTCAGTTGGTAGAGAGAGCATGGGATTGGACCTCGGGGTCGTGAGTTCAAGCCCCAGGTTCGGCGTAGAGCTTATTTTAAAAAGATGTTAAGGGGCGCCTGGCTGGCTCAGTCGGTTGAGCACCAACTTCGGCTCAGGTCATGATCTCACGGTTCATGAGTTCAAGGCCCATGTTGGGCTCTGTGCTGACAGCTCAGAGCCTGGAGCCTGCTTCGGTTCTTGTGTCTCCCTCTCTCTCTCTGCCCCTCCCCCGCTTGCGCTCTGTCTCTCTGTCTCTCAAAAATGAATAAACGTTGAAAAAAAATTTTTTTAATAAAATAAATAAATAAATAAATAAATAGATGTTAAAAATAAAATGTTCTATTATTTGGTAGAAAACTTATCAGCTGAATGGGTATTTCTCATAAGAAGATGTACAGATTGCCAAAAGGTGACGAAGAGATGCCCAAAGTCACTAACCATTGTGGAAATACAAATCAACACACAATGAGATACCGTTTCAAATCCGTCAGGAGGGCTATTGTGAAAAAAAAAAAAAACCCAAACAAATAGAAAATAACAAGAGTTGGAGAGGACATGGAGAAATTGGAACTCTTGCCCATTGTTGGTAGGAGTGTAAAATGGGACCGCCACGAGGGAGACAGGATAGCAGTTCCTCAAAAAACTAAGCCTAGAATTTTCCTATAGCCCAACAATTCCACTTCCACATCCAGGGTGCACACCAAGGAGAATTAGAAGCAGATATTTCCACAGCAATACTCATAGTAGCATTATTCATAATAACCAAAAGGTGGAAATGACCCAAGGTGGATAAACAAACTGTGGTCTGCACATACAGTGGAATATTATTCAGCCTTTAAAAAGAAGGGGCGCCTGGGTGGCTCAGTCCGTTAAGCGTCCGACTCTTGGTTTTGGCTCAGGTCATGATCTCACGGTCCGTGGGTTCGAGCCCCATTGTCAGGCTCTGCCTTGACAGCTTGGAGCCTGCTTGGGATTCTCTCTCTCCTTCTCTCTCTGCCCTTTCCCCCGCTCACACTCTCAGTCTCTCTCTCTCTGTCTCAAAATAAATAAATACACTTAAAAAATTTTTTTAATTAAAATGATAAATTTTATGGTATGCGCATTTTACACTTTAAAAACTTATAAAGAGTAGTTTGAGCAGGGCTTGCCTCCTTCTTCTCATGGTAAAACTCCTAAGTTTTTGTCCTAATATGGAGACAACATTAATTATATCCCTTGGTGAACCGTCAGACCCCCTTCTAAGTTTGGATCCGCTTCCAACGGTTTGCCCTTTGCAGTTTCAATGTCATGAAAAATCACTAAGCATTCGCTAAATGTGAATTTTTTCGCTGCTGTGCCTTCCTCCGGGACATCGTCATCGTTCTCATCGCAAGTCACAGCCCTTTCTTCATGGTGCCCATGTATTTGCCTTTGCTAAGTTCCTCTGGCTGCAAGTCTATAACTCCATTTACCTCTGACTAGAAACCTGTAAATATACTTACACAGCACAGTAAAGGTTCCTGACAGGCTGCGTGCGTGCTCCTTGCCCTATTCTTGAATACCTTCAATTGCATTCCTTATGTCATATTTCTTTCAAAACTCAGCTAAAGGAATTGCGTGAAATTTGCCCTCCTTCCCTCCCTGTCCTCTCCCCCCCCCCACCCCACCTGTTGCCACCAAGCTGTAGTATCGATAACCTGCCTGAAAGACCATCCAATAGGGTTTAAGAGTTGAAATAACTCCATGGTCCGTTGAACGGGCTAATGAAGTTGTGTTGGGTGAGAAAAGGCAAACTTTCACACTTTCGTTCAAGAGAATCAGGGTGACCTAAAACATTATCCAACAGCAGAAGTCCTTTAAAAGTTAAATTCTTGGGTGGGGGGTGCCTGGGCGGCTCTGTCAGTTGAGCATCCGAGTCTTGATTTCAGCTCGAGTCCTGATCCCAGGGTTGTGGGATCAAGCCCCATGTTGGGCTCCACACTCAGCATGGAGCCTGCTTGGGATTTTCTCTGTCTCCCCTTCTGCCCCTCCCCCCGACTCGTGTTCTCTATCTCAAAAAAAAAAATGAATGAAAGTTAAGTTCTTTTGCCTGTAGTACCTTTCCACCACTGGGAGATGAGAAGGCATTAGAGCTACACGCTTTACTGTCTTTGTGTGACCCGAACAATAGGTGAGCGGTGACCGGTCACCGGTTGCTTCTGAAGAGGAGAGACGTGACCGGTCACCGACCATAACATGCACCTGTCGTTTGTGGATCGTCGCAATTTGTGGACTGGAGAGATGGCAGTGAAATTTGTACCTTGTGCAATAACTCATAATTAATACATGGCGGTGACCGAAATTTGAATTGGGTTGTTGGCGGAGTGTTATTAACCAAACCACGGTGACTGAAACTCATGCATGTTAGAACGAGGCAAAGTGAGGACCTTTTGCTTGTTCTGTTTCCCCCACTAGAATGTGAGCGACACAGGAATGGTGACTTAGCCTATTTTGTTGACAGTTTTATTCCCAATGCCTAGAACAAAGCCATAGTGGGGGCTCAACAGATACTTGCGGAAGAGAAGGGAAGGAAAGGGAGAACGGAAGAAAGGGAGGAAGGAAGGAAGGGCAGAGGGAGGTTAAAATCACTGAATTGGATCGCTGCCGTGTGCACACATATGGTGCTCAGAGAAGAAGCAAAATAACTTTGCCAGAGGCACCCAGCCCTCCAAGATTCTGCTCTAGAACCTTACGTGTACCCACTGACCGACACTCTTCTTCTCGTTCTCTCCTTCTCTCTCTCTCCAGACCTTCTTTGAGGTTATACATTCACACGCAGATGTGACTAACAACATTGTAGGGGTCTTTATCACTTGACCTTTGAGGAGGGATCAGATAGATCCTTAACCTCAGAAGGCCACAGCCCTGTGGGGGGGGGGGAGGGAAGGTGACATTAGGGTCTTCCCAGGCTCCCTAGCGTCAGACCACAGAGGCTACTGATTCTTAGTTTACGTCAAACCTATTTGCATTTTCTTTCTTAAATGTCCTTGTGTGGTGCCACGTTCAGAGTGTACAGGATGCTGGGGTTTTTCTCTGAGTATCCCACTCCCCTCAAGTTAGGTTTCTAATTTACTCACGGGGTTCCAGCGTCCCAGAGCAGGTGGGGCAGGCTGGCCAACTCAGAGAACAAAAATACTGACTTCAGATGAAAAACTTCTGTTTCTGTGACTAAGGACTTAGTCAGCTACCTGGTCTAGGATGTGCTATTCGTCAGAAAGTCGATCTGGAGGAAATACCACTCATCCTGGCTAGAGTAATGGTTTTCAGTGCATTTTTTAGTCATGAAATTAAAAAGGAACAGGGTGCCAGTTTAACCTTGTGGTTGAGGTTATGAATGAGAAAGGAAGTTTAAATGACCCAGGAAGGCCATCCCCTTAGTCAGAGTTTCAGCACCTTCCAGATTCTTATGTCAAGTAAAGCACACGGAGCTCGAATAAAATACCAAAAGGCAAACATGGTCTGTTTGGAGATTCAGTCCTCCTTTCCCCCTACCGCTTTGCTCTCTCTCGATCTCTCTCTCTCTCTCGTTCTCTTGCTCCCTTGCTTTCGTTCTCCCTCTCTTTCTCTCTCTCTTTTCCCTCCCTCCCTTCCTTTCTTCCTGTCTTCTGTAGACAAAGCAGCTGTTCTTTACAAGAATAAAATTACTTGAGTAATGAATGGGAAATAACCTTGTTTCTAAATGATCTTTTCTAAAGATCTCTTCTAACTGATCTTTTCTAAATTTCTAAATCCAAGCTCTGCATCCACAATCAATTATATGTTTTAATTTTCAGGTCCTTTGCGGGTTTTTTTTTTCTTCCTCTCTTTCCCCTGTGCCCTCAGATCACCGTACTTTGGACCTCCCACTAATGGTCCGAACCTGAGAAAAATCAAGCTTGACTCCCCGAGGGGACACTTGCAGGGGGTCCGTGGTGTCTGAGCCTCTTCTTGTTAGATGTTCTTGCAGAAAGTTTGGTGAGAGGAATTAGTTGGCTAGAATTAGCCCTGGGTTTGGTCCATTTCCAAAATCTGTGCTTTTCCTGGTTGTCATTAGCATAAATATTTGAGAGTCAACAACTGAAAGAATTTGAAAAACGTGTTGACTGAAGATTTTTGTCACAGACACTCTATTTCAGCTGGCATCTTTCACTCTTTAAAAGGTCTCTCGTTTTACATAACACTTTCTTCTTTTGTCCTATTGAATTCCAATTCTGTGCAAGTCCTGTAGGGAGGGACGAAGAAGGATATGACACATTTTCTACCCTTACGGCTGAGAAAGTGCCCATGGACGCCCTGTTTCCTTTTCAGGTTCCATCACAGAAAGAACACGCCAGAAGGGGCCTGAGGAGAGGGGAGCACCTTGGGGGTCGTGGTCAAGAGAGGATTCGAGGATGGAGAAGAGAATTCAGATCCGAGATGCGTCTGGAAGGAGTGGGAGGGCAAAGTTGCAGGGGAAGAAATGTCAGCTGGGGATTATGTGGGCCAACCGGGCCGCCACGTGAGGTCGTGTGATAGACAATTCAAGGGGTTACAATTCCTGTCACATTCGCTCTGCAGAACACAATCTGTGTGGCCATGGTGGCAACCCTAGGGCAAAAGTCTAAGAGAAATGCAGCACAAAGCCTCTTGTGGAGTAGACTTGCCATCGTGACGTAAGTCCTCAGAGAGCGGGGACCTGGTCTTCTTTGTTTTGGACCCTCAGACCTTTGCACAATGTCTGGCACGTATTAGGCATTTGATACGTGTTTCCCAAATGAGTGAACGATACCTCAGCCTCGTCCAAGCCCCGCCACCTGGATTGTACAAATCGGGGCGAGATCACAAAATGGTGGTCACCTATATGTATTTTTTAGGACTCTAGACGACGTTGGGCCTCAGCCCCAGAACTGTCTCCCCTCTTAGTCATTTCGGTCACCTCTAGGACCTTAAGGGGTGTTTTACATGTGCTCGTGCACTGTCCTCTCTTATTCTTCCATTCCGTCCTTTAGCCAGTGCTCTAAAAGGGGAAGCCCCCCAGTCGTGCCCACTGTGCAGAGCCACCGCCCCCTCTGCGAGCATGGGGTATGTGCCCAGGCTTTTCTCTCGTGCCCCCACAGCAGCCACAGTGGAGGCCGCGAAGGCATCACAGTCACTTCTGACTCTTGGCATTGAAGATGTATTAATTCTACGGAGAAATGGGGAGAACGGCCTCTTGCCTTCTAGGGTCATACACAGACATGCCTCATGTCTGACACAGGATCCTCGAAACCTTCAGCTTCTACCTGTCCCAACCCTGAGCAGACAATGGACACCATGCAGCTCCTTCTACCCACCATCCCTTTCTTTCTGCGCTTACAAAAGAATACACACTGGAAAGCGTGGGGGGTGGGGTGGGGTATGTGAGGATATGAAATGTTTTAACTTGGCTTGAGCAAAAGGCAGGTCCGGGTGAACAAGGGCACGAGTTGGCCTCGACAGAAACTGAGTCAAGCCCTGATAATGGAGGAGTGGAAAACCATTTAAACGTTATTTGAGGAGGGGTCATAGTTTTACCCTTCAATATGGAGAAAAACATCATTAGGGCTGGTTGGAGATGTAACAAAGTCCAGGCAGAACAGGACAGAGGAGTCACACAGACCTAGGTTTGAGTCTCGGGGACCTTGGTTTCGTCGCTTAACCTCAGGGACTCTGTTTTCTTATCTGTAAAATAGGCGTACCTACTTCTCGAGATTTTTTATAAGAATAATGTTCATTAAATGCTTAGCACAAAACCTGGCACATAGTCAACGCCTAAGCAAGTGTCCACGGAAAGCAGTGTATTATGAGGCACACCCACTTCTAAGGCAATCGCTCATCAGGGATCCCCCAAAGATAGCCACATAAGAAGTAGGCAAAACCATAGAGGTTTTGCTTACTTGCCGTAGAGGAGACCAACGGTCCTGACATTAACTAGGGAACCGGTTCCGTTAATTAATTCACTTCCTGGTGGCAGGCACTTGTTTTTCTTCCATAGACCCCAAGAGGAGGGAAGCTGGGGAGTGACTGGTGGTAGAAGATTAAGGATCAGTAGCAGCTGGGGACAAGGGTGATGAACTTTTGAGTGTAAACTCCTGGTCCCTAACCTTTTGCACCATATCCTTAAGGTGAGTCGTCATTACCCAGCGTGTATTTGGATACAAATGACTCAAGGCTTTTACTCCATCGAGCACTGTGTGCATTTCAGTCAGAGGTCATTGTAAAAGATGGCGGACGGGTAGCGATAAGCCGCACATCTTTCCCATCTTATCGCTACCCATCCGCCATCTTTTTATTTATTTTTTTTAATTTTTTTTTAATTTTTTAACGTTTATTTATCTTTGAGACAGAGAGACACAGAGCATGAACAGGGGAGGGGCAGAGAGAGAGAGAGGGAGACACAGAATCTGAAACGGGCTCCAGGCTCTGAGCTGTCAGCACAGAGCCCGACGCGGGGCTCGAACCCACAGACTGTGAGATCATGACCTGAGCCGAAGTCGGACGCTTAACTGACTGAGCCACCCAGGCGCCCCCCGCCATCTTTTTAAAGCATTCTTTTCCCTGAAGCCAGAAAGCCACGGATTCGAGGCCAGGTTCCACTTACCAAAGGTTTTTAAGCTCTTAGCAGATCAACTTCTACCTTATCAAACACCTTCCACTTATTCTGGAATAGGTGACAGCACGATCTCTTTTCGGGATCGTGTGCGCAAGTCTAGAGGTTCCCAAAGAGCCTTTACTGTCGCATATTTTATATCTGCTGACGCTACTTTCAGTAACAGGAAGAAGAGAACGTATTTAAAAGTACCTGTTTGCGAATCTTGCCCATTTTGAATCTATGACGTGGCTAAGAATCACTCATACCAGGTGGCACTAGACTAGCAAGAAGTTTCTTGATGTTCTACTTCCCCGAAAGACACAAAACCACCAAATCTTGCCTCAGTTTGAAGACTGACTTTGCTGTGGGATATCTGATTTTGGAATAGGGTAATAGGGCCATGCCACGTCCGGGGGACTAGCCTAAGCTTGAGGAAACCTGGGTTCTTCATTCTCTTCGCCCCCCTCTTGGAGCTTTGGAGACGGGAGTGTCCAGGAACCTCCTCACGACATGCTCGTTTTGGACCGTGAGAGTTAAGGACAGAAAGAGCTTGGTAAGAGCTTCAGACTAACTGAATGCGAACCTTACAGCCAATATTTCTGACATTTCAGGAGGCTGGGAAATTCCAGTGGCTTTCTGCTGTCTGAGGCAGAGCCTCCTCTGAGGAAGTCCTCCTGAAGCGACAAGTGTTTTCTTTTCCACTGCTTGAAGGTCACACCAAATCACTTCTTCCTCAAATAGATCTCACTTTCACAGTCTCATAAAATGGCCGGGTTAGAACGTGTCTCGGTGGATGAAGTCAGTGGAGGGTGTGAAGCTGGCTCAGGCCTACCCGAGTTCCCCTGTTTATTCAGTAGCAGAAATATCTAAATGCGAGCTGGCCTTAAAATAGCAACTTTTTTGAAAAAGGGCTCAGTGCTGACTCCTGAGGGCCTCCTGTAGCCTCCCTTCTGACTTTTCTATTCCCGCGATCGCTGCTTAGAAAGTCCGTGATGATATATCCCTTGTGGCTGATCTTTTCATTTTCGCTGATGAACATTATTATGCTACATCAAATGCTAAAATTCATGAGGGCTAATGAGACTACCTTAAGTCCTTTTGCTCACTGAGAGAATGTTAATGGAAGATTTTTTTTTCTTGGTTGAAGGGATGCAGTTTTTAAAAATTATTTTACTCAGGGGGCGCCTGGGTAGCTCGGTTGAGCATCCAGCTTCAGCTCAGGTCATGATCTCACCATTCGTGGGTTCGAGCCCCACGTCGGGCTCTGTGTTGACAGCTCACAGCCTGGAGCCTGTTTCGGATTCTGTGCCTCCCTCTCCCTCTCTGCGCCTCCCCAACTCACACTCTGTCTCAAAAATAAACATTAAAAAAATAAAAATAATAAAATCTTAAAAATTATTTTATTCAGGGGCACCTGGCTGGCTCAGTCAGTAGAGCACATGACTCTTGACCTTGGGGTCGTGAATTCAAGCCCCATGTTGGGTGTAGAGCTTACTTTTTAAAAAAAAAAAGGAAAGAAAGAAACTACTTTATTGAGGGATAATTGATATACAATGTCCTATAAGTTTCAGGTATACATCATGGTGATTTGATGTTCTCATAAATTACAAAATTATCTCCTCGATAAGTCTAATTATCATCTGCCACCATAAAAGTTATTGCAAGATTGCGATATATTCCTTATGCAGTACATTACATCCCTGTGACTTATTTAGTTTATTAGCGGAGGTTTGTGCCTCTTAATTCCCTTCACCTATTTTGCCCATCCCCAACTCCTCCCTCCTCTGGTAACGAACAGTTTCTTTCCTGTATCTACGAGTCTGTTTCTCTTCTGTTTGTTCATTTGTTTTCTTTTTCAGATTCCACGTATAAGTGAATTTTTATATACTCCACATATAAGTACTTTTTTTTCTCTGATTTATTCCACTTAGCATAATACCCTCTAGGTCCAACCATGTTGTTGCAAATGGCAAGATTTCATTCTCTTGTGGCTCAGAAATATTCCATTGTGTATATATATGCCGCATCTCCTTTATCCATTCATCTATTGACGGACACTTAGGTTGTTTCCATGTCTTTTTTTTTTTAATGTTTATTTATTTTGAGAGAGACAGCACAAGCAGGGAAGGGGCAGAGAGAGGGAGAAAGAGACCCCCAAGCAGGCTCCGCACCGTCAGCCTCACGTGGGGCTCGAGTTCACAAACCCTGTGATCACGACCGGAGCTGAAACCAAGAGTCAGACGCTCAATGGACTGAGCCACCCAGGCGCCCTGGTTGTTTCCATGCCTTGACTATTGTAAATAATGCTGCAACGAGCGCAGTGGTGGCATATATCTCTTTGAATTGGTGTTGATGTTTTCTTCAGATAGATACCCAGAAGTGCTGGATCCTAGGGTAGCTCTATTTTTAGTTTTTTGAGGAACCTCCGTACTGTTTTCGGTAGCGGCTGCACCAATTTACGTTCCTTCCAACAGTGTACAAGGATTCCCTTTTCTCCGCACCCTCGCCAACACCTGTCTTTGTTTTTTGAGAAAGAAAGAGTACACATGCAAGTGGGGGAGAGGGTCAGAGGGAGAGAGGAGAGAAAGAGAGAGAGAGAGAGAGAGAGAGAGAGAGATGGTATTTCACTGTTTTGATATTTCACTGGCTTTGATTTGCACTTCCCAGATGATTAGTGACAGTGAGCATCTTTTCATGTACCTATTAGCCAACTCTGTTTCTTCTTTGGAAGAATGTCTGTTCAAGTCCTCTGCCCAGTTTTTAATCAGGTTGTTTGGGTTTTTTTTATAGTAAGTTGTGCAAGCTCTTTATATATTTTGGATATTAACCCTTTTTCAGACGTGTGATCATTCAGTAGGTTGCCTTTTCATTTGGTTAATGGTTTCCTTTACCGTGCCAAAGATTTTTAGTCCGATGTAATCCCATTTATTTATTTTAGCTTTTGTTATCCTTGCCTGAGGAGACTGGTCCGAAATTTTTTTTCTAGGACCAGTGTCAAAGAGCTTACTGCCTGTGTTTTTGTTTTGTTTTGTTTTTCCCCCTAGGACTATCATAGCTTTGTGTCTCACATTCAAGTCTTCGGCCCATTTTGAATTAAGTTTTGCATGGGGTATAAGATAGAGGTCCGGTTTCATTCTTTTGCACATAGCTGTCCAGTTTTCCTAACCATTTATTAAAGAGATTGTCTGTTCTCCATTGCCTCCCGTGTCATTGATCAATCGGCCATATATGTGTGGGGTTATTTCTGGGCTCGCTATCCTGTTCTCTTGATCTGTGCATATTGTTTTGATTACTATAGCTTTGTAGTAGAGTTTGAAGCCAGCCCTGTTCTTCTGTTTCAGGATTGCGTTGGCTACTCAGGGTCTTTTGTGGTTCCATAGAGATTCTAGGATTCTTTGTTCTAGTTCTGCGGACGGTGCTGTTGGTATTTTGATGGGGATTGCAGTGAATCTGTAGATCGCTTTGGCCACTACGAAGACTTTAAAACTATTAATTCTTCCAGTCCAGGAGCTCATGGTCCCATCTGGCATTGCCTCCAGTTTATTTTATCAAGGTCTTATCATTTTCAGACTACAGGCCTTTCACTTCCTCGATTAAAGTAAGTACCGCCAGGCATTTTATTCTTTCCGGTGTAATTGTAAATGGGATCGTTTTCTTAATTCCTCCTTCTGAAAGCTTGTTATTAGCGTATAGAAATGCAACTGATTTCTGTATGTTAATTTTGGATCCGGTGGTTGCACTGAATTTTATCCCCTGCACTGAGATCCTCAGAAATGGACCTGCATGTATGTTTTTGATTGATAGATATCTGAAGTACAAAACTCTTCAGATAACCAGAATGCCAGATTATTTTCTTGTCCTTTGATGTATGATGGTCAAAGCCATTTTGATCATTCTGACTATGGTATAATGCCATTGCCCCTCAGACCTCTCTTAAGGTCCAACTGGCTGCTGTAACTTTTCACACGGAACGGTTCTTAGCCACCCCAGACTCCGCGAGGCTGAACGAGAATTCAAGCCTCGCCTGCCTTCTGTCTCCGTCTTAGCTAGTGACACAATAACGGTCAATTCTCCTAAACTGGAGAGGCGTGTATTTATTGGTTCTCGATGTCTCCCTCTTATTCATGCTTAGCGTGCAATATACTACAGAGTCTCTTGCAGGAATGTCTCCCGGACTAGTCTACATCCCCTCGGCCTGCGTTCGGGGACTCCTATCCTTTCTTGGATGCTACCTTCCTTGCTCTGAAACTGAAAATTCAGGCTGTTGGAAGATCAAAACTCAGGCTCCTCGGCTCGGTACTCACAGTTCTACTGAGCCTGGCCCCAAACACCGCTGCAGCCTAATTTCCTGCCAAGTCACACACACACCCTCCACCGTCCCCTAGACTGTAGCCAGCTTTTCACCGCCCTAAAAATAAAACAAACCTGTTTTCCACGCTTTCTCTGGCTCGGTCCACCCCCACCCCCTCTCTCGAACGCCACCCCCATCCCATCTTGCCCTAGCCAAATGCTACTCATTCTTCAGTACCCATTTCAAATGTGTCCTCCCAGGAGAGGGCCTTCCTTGACCGGTTCCCCAGATCTACCCGAAGGTCATGACTCTACTCTTCACGTTGCCTCAGGATTTTGTTCACTCTGCAATAATGAAATTCTCATCCGCTCTATGTGAGTGCTTTGTAAAAGGGTCCCCGTAGAAGGGACCTGCTTGCAATTCACTTACTGCTTTGCAAAAGGGTCCCTGTCTTGTAATTCATTTTATCCTTGGTACTACTCAATAGCATCTGATAAATGAATTAGTGGGTAGATGGATGGGGTTGAGTAGTAGGAGCTTGGGCTGACATTGGAGGGAAGGTACAGTAAGAAAATGGAGAAAAGGGAAAGGAAAGCAGAAATCATGCCTCCTCATTCATTGATTCACTTCTAATCTTTTAGCCAACTCATCTTTTTCCTTCAAACACAGTTAAAAAGGAATATTGATCTTCTTAATGTCCCCTGCCCTTAAATACAATCTAAGAAGCTGGGAGATTAAATTTGGCTTCTAACTCTGCTTACTAAATCCATGAAAACCATTTTCTACGGAGCCCTGGGTGGCTCTGTCAGTTAAGCTCCGACTTCGGCTCAGGTCGTGACCTCGCGAGTTCGAGCCCCGTCTCGGGCTCTGTGCTGACAGCACTCTGAGCAACTTCCTCCTCTGGTCAAGATGGAATAACAGGTAGAAGATGTATCCTCTCCTCTTAAACAAAGAAGGAATTGGACAAAATCTACAAAACAGTTGGACAAGGAATTGGAATTGGACAAACAAGGAATTGGACAAAATCTACAAAACGGTTATGAAGGCGTTGGATAGCAAAGACAGTGACCCCTAAAAGATAAGAAACGAGGGAGGTGAGTCCTGTGATTGCTTCTGCTTACTGCCTGGAGAAGGTGTCTCAGTCACAGTGCAAGAAGGGGGAGTCCAGAGAAGGGAGCAGAAGACCCTTTGAGCTGAAGTAAAAGAGTTGAGAATCTGGGGAGACCAAGGCAACTAGAGGTGACAGTGTATAGACAAGAGAGCCGTACAGAGAAAAAACTCAGTAGAGCGGCAGAAGGTCCCCCTTGAGTACTGAACAGAGTACTACTAATCCACATGAGCATGTGAGGAACCTAGACGAGGCTGGGGAAGGAATCACCCAAGAGATACAGAAAAGAACAGTGTCCAGTGTCCCTACAGAGCCAGAAATAGTGAATAGTGCCTGGTCTCCCCAGTCTGGGAGGGGGTGTGGGGAGGCAGAGCTATAAGGAACGGGAGGGAGAGATTATAAAAGGTCATGAGGAAATTTTTGGAGGTGATGGACATGTTGGTTATCTTGACTGTGAAGATGGCTTCACACATTTATACATACGTGAAAACTTATCAAAATGTGTACTTTAAATATGTGCAGCGTATTTAATATGAATTATATCTCAATAGAGCTATTAAAAATACAGCAATCTGGGGCATGTGGAGGACTCAGTCGGTCAGTCGTCTGCATTCGGCTCAGGTCATGATCTCACGGTTCGTGGGTTCAAGCCCCGTGTCGGGCTCTGTGCTGACAGCTTAGAGCCTGGAGCCTGCTTCGGACTCTGTCTCTCTCTCTCTCTCTCTCTCCGCCCCTCCCCTGTTTACACTCTGTCTCTCTCTCTCTCTGTCTCAAAAATAAATAAAAACATTTTTAAAAATTTAAAAATAAATAAATTAATAAACTTAAAAATATTTTTAAAAAAAGAAAAACAAAAATTACATAACAAAGTAAAACATAAGTCAGCGAGACAATATACGCTGGGAAGAGGATGGAAAGTGAGCCACTTCTGTCCCAGAGAGAACCTTGGGGTAGAGGGAGCAGCCCCTCCAGGAACACCTCATCACTCAGCTGGCGGGAATGGGCAAGGCCCAAAATCTGACTTAATCACTGGAAAAAAAAAAAAAATCTGTGTTTTTTACAGGTGCTCACCAGAATGGAGGGAGGATCTATGAACACGTTTCAAGGACCAAGATGGCGGCAGAATTAACAGTGAGTCTATTCACTCCCATTTTTAGGCTGGCAGGGGCGTGAAGGAACACTGGAATCAAGCAGAGTGTAATTGGAATTACTGTAATTTTCCCAATGGCTTCCCCATAATCTCCGATCACTTCGGGCTAGAGTAGGGGGACAGAGGTATGTGTGGGGTTGGGCAACGCTAGGCAACTTATTTTTCCTTTCGTTGTTTCGTATGGCGCTTTCCCACACAGGCCTCACAGCCTTTTACAATATGGAGGTTCCATTCGTTGTGTCTTTTTCGAAGACCAGTTGTGGCAAATTTGGATTCTCATTTTCTCTGTGGTCCTAGTATTTGGCCTCCCGTGGGATGCTCCTGGAAGCCCGATCACAGGCACAGATAGCAGAAGAAGGATGGCATTTGCCTGTGAGAAACAGGGTGGCGGGAAACCAAAGTTTCAGAAATTCTCCCGGAGACCTCAGAATTGTTTCATTTGCTTTCTTTTCTGGAAACATGATCAGAATGACCATCAGAAATAATTATCAGGGCAGATCATGCAGAAAAGGTTGACCAAAATTGGGATGGGCGATTTGAATCAACACTTACTGAAGCCTGGTAGGTACAGAGTTGTGCTTGGTGCCATCGGAGATATCCCAGAGGGTAAGCCCCAGGCCCTGCTTTCAGGAGGTCAGTAAGTAGCCTATTAAAGACGAAATGACCAGTAGGCAAATGGCTGGAACACAAAACGGAGTTAAAGTAGAGGCAGATTTAAGCTGGGGAAGGACTGGGGGTTCTTCCCATGTTATACAGGCACCAGGCAAATTAGTTTAAAGTGAACCCTAAGATACAGGAGTACTGATGCATGGGGCACTTGTACCCCAATGTTTATAGCAGCACTCTCAACAATAGCCAAATTATGGAAAGAGCCTAAATGTCCATCAACTGATGAATGGATAAAGAAATTGTGGTTTATATACACAATGGAATACTACGTGGCAATGAGAAAAAATGAAATATGGCCCTTTGTAGCCACGTGGATGGAACTGGAGAGTGTGATGCTAAGTGAAATAAGCCATACAGAGAAAGACAGATACCATATGGTTTCACTCTTATGTGGATCCTGAGAAACGTAACAGAAACCCATGGGGGAGGGGAAGGAAAAAAAAAAAGAAGAGGTTAGAGTGGGAGAGAGCCAAAGCATAAGAGACTGTTAAAAACTGAGAACAAACTGAGGGTTGATGGGGGTGGGAGGGAGGGGAGGGTGGGTGATGGGTATTGAGGAGGGCACCTTTTGGGATGAGCACTGGGTGTTGGATGGAAACCAATCTGACAATAAATTTCATATATTGAAAAAATAAATAAAAAATAAAATATTTCTGGTAGAATTAAAATCTAAAAAAAAAAAAGTGAACCCTAAGGCCACCATCGCAGAGAGCCAAAGTCACAAAATGGCTTCCAGAACAGAGAGCAGGCTGGGATCCTGCTGGCAGGGTGTTGTGGCAAATTGTTAAAAACCACGCCTACATGTGTCCACACCCCTTTGCAATGTGACTTGGTCACCTTTCCTTTTAAGAGCTGACACTTCTTTCTCCTCCTCTTGAAGATGGGCTGGTCTTGTGACTTGTTTTGACCAGTAGAATGGGTCAAATTTATATCGCATGAGCAGGACTTGTTTAACATAACGAGTACTTCAGGTCTTCCTGAATCTCCCACCTCCCCACCGCCCCGCCAAAAAAAGTAATTAGCTCAGACTCCAAATGTTTTAAGGTGTCACTTCCTTTGCTACCCTCGACTGTCAAGAATTTGCGGTCTCCCTTGCATCTAGGTGTGGCCTTTGTGACTAGTTCTCATTACCGGAAGTGCATGCAAGTGAGGCGTAACTTTCGGGTTGAGGCATTAAGAGGTGGGGGGCCTTCTCTGTGTTCTCACTACCCACCCTCTGCCTGTAAGCGAATGTCCCAGATAACTATGAAGCCGTCTAAAGATGGCGGAGCCCCACAGTGAAAGGAGTTGAAGTCTTGGATTATTGCCTGCAGCAGAGTCCCCCGTCAGCTGGTATTACACGGGATGTAAGAAAAATCCATTACATCAAGTCAACTGAGATACCGAGATGGTCTTGAACAGTAGTTCAGATAACCAGTTGCGTGCCGGTCAACGCTTAGCGACTGGATCTCCGGATGAAACAAAAACCAAACCCCGATTTGTAATTTGCTGATTTCCATGGTGTCAAATACTCCCACCGTGGCTGACGTCAAGCCACCAAAGTGACGTCGCCGAACGCAGAATGGGGACGCGATGCTAACCATTGGTTCCTGTGAGCTTGCACGAACTAAGTCCCGAACACGGCCGCGCACAAAGTACCCTGACTCGCGTCGTCTGCCATCTTGAATGCAGGCTGGGTTTGGTACGAATCCAGTCTGTCACATGGAGTCACAGACTGCATAAAGCCTGGGGCACCCTACCATCCTGAGGCCACTTTCTGGCCTGCATTAGTCTTTGACTTAAGGGTTCAGTTGCTGACATTGGAGGATTATTTATTAAAAGAAATTCAATACCTTCTTAGAATCTGGCACAGGTGCTTTGCACTGCGAAGGCATCAATAAATGTCTGAGATCCAGAACCGGAGGGTCTTCTGCTAAGTGAAATAAGTCAGTCAGAGAAAGACAGATGTCATATGATTTCACTCCTATGTGGAATTTGAGAAGCTTAACAGAAGACCGTGGGGGAAGGGAAGGAAAAATAAGTTACTGAGAGGGAGGCAAACCATAAGAGACTCTTTTTTTTTTTTCAAAAATTTTTAATGTTTATGTATTTTTGGCAGAGAGAGAGACAGAGACAGAGACAGAGACAGAGGGCAAGTGGAAGAGGGGCAGAGACAGGGGGAGACACAGAATCCGAAGCAGGCTCCAGGCTCTGAGCCGTCAGCACAGAGCCCGACGCGGGGCTCGAACGCACAGACCGTGAGATCATGACCTGAGCCGAAGTTGGACGCTTAACCGACTGAGCCACCCAGGTGCCCCAAGAGACTCTTAAATACAGAGAACAAACTGAGGGCTGATGGGGATGGGAAGTTAGGGGGTGGGGAAAATGGGTGATGGGTATGGAGGAGGGCACGTGTTGGGATGAGCATTGGGTGTTATATGTAATTGACGAATCACGGGAATCTACTCCTGAAGCCAAGACTACACTGTATGTTAGCTAGATTGACAATAAATTTAAAAAAAAAAAAAGTAAAAATAAACTATCCTCAATTAAAGAAAAATAAAATAAATGTCTGCAGAATTGAATTCTCAAAGCCAGTTCTTTACAAAATTTGCATAGTGTTCAAGCCTTTTATCCATTTTTTGGTGTTATTCTTAACAATGCAGACTAAGATGGGGCTCCTGGGTGGCTCAGTCGGTTAAGGGTCCCACTTTGGCTCAGGTCATGATCTCACAGTTCGTGGGTTCGAGCCCCACGTAGGCTCTGTGCTGACAGCTCAGACCCTGGAGCCTGTTTCGGATTCTGTGTCTCCCTCTCTCTCTGCCCCTCCCCAGCTCGCACTCTGTCTCTGTCTCTCTCAAGAATAAATAAATGTTTAAAAAAAAAGAAGAATGCAGGCTAGGAATGTTCAAAATTCAGTCAAATTAGCCTCTTGTGATATATGTCTGAAATGTATATAAATAGATATTATAAATATAAACATAATATTTTTTTTCTTGTCATCACATTTATTATGTGCTAACAAAATATTCCAAATTGGAAATATATATATCAGTTTGATACATATACGCTGATGATGGAAATTCTTTAAAGTTATTTTGCCCAAAGCAGAGACATATCTTGGCTTTCTAGCTGGGTCTCAGTACCCTCATCTGGTAAAGTGAGGGTGATGATCTCTATTGCTGACATCCTTTGATCTAAAAGACTTTTAAAAGCTAATATTGTTAAAAAGGAACTTAGGCTCTAGAGTTGATTTTCTAATTTTTTAATTTCCTCCCAGCTATGAAGTTTACTCCATATTTGCCCTTTCGTTCAAACGTTTCCCTTAATGTGATGTACAACTTTGGAAATGTACATCGTCAACTGGGAGATGTATATTACAGGTCAAAAACTTCCTTCAATTCTATGTTTAGTCTCGGGACTCACTGAAATGTGAATACCGATGAACCACGTGTGTAGATTCCAGTCGCTGAAAAGGGAGAGAAGGACATTTCCACAAAGAGATCAGACGTAAGCTGGAATGATGACTTTTACCAGAGGCCATGGAAGCCACCTAACTGACAGAAGAGGTTACCCCCCAAAACCCTCTTACGCTGCAAAGCAGCAGAAAATGCCGTTTGTTACAGCTTTTTCAAAAACGTCATCTTGAAATTTGAGTCTGTGCCCTCTTTAATATGCCTGAAAAACGTGGATTTGAGGGTCTTTTCTTACATTTCTGATTCAGAGTTCTAAGACATAGGACTCTGGTGGCTGAAGAATTGTACTCAGCTCAAAATAGCCATCCTGGAGGAAAGAACAAAATGGAAATCAACTTTACTTATTCCTCGATGTGAAGGCTCAGATTTAGACAGAACCCCTGGCAGCTGAGATGAAATCAAACGAGAAAAACCCAGGAGCAAAATTTGGGGCACATGAGCTCAAGCCTTCTTTTTTGAAAAAAACTTTTTCTCGATGTTTATTTTTGAGAGACAGAGAGCGAGCAGGGGAGGGGCAGAGAGAGGAAGACACAGAATCTGAAGTGGGGTCCGGGCTCCAAGCTGTCAGCACAGAGCCCAGCGCGGGGCTCGAACTCACGAACTATGAGATCATGACCCGGGTCAAGGTTGGACGCTTAACCGACGGAGCCACCCAGGCGCCCTGTGAGCCCAGCCTTCTTTGGCTTATGGGTGACATCCCTTTCAATGGCTGCTTTCATAATGTCTACAGCTCACCGAGTTCCGTTGGGGTAAAAATTTCCAGGCTTATCGTCTCTGTACCCGCAAAAGTCTTTGTTTAGACAGCAATTTGGAGTGGCAATTTTTTAAAAAATGGAGGATATTCAGCTTACTCCTTTCGGTCACATATTATGTTCTTTTCTCTTATGAATGACAATGAATTATTTCGCTATTTATACCTTGGTGACACACGCTCACTCTGTTTCCAATTACTGCCCTTTTTGAACTCACTTATGTTTGCTATTATCTAGAAAAGTGTTCTCTGCAAATAAACTTGCACCGAACATTAGGGTCCTTGTAGCACCCACCGTAAGGCTGTATGAAGGTTTTGAGCACCTTATAACACTCTTTGAAGCTTCTGCAACTAAACCGATCCCTACTAAACAGAGTCCTACTCCGCTCCATTACAAAACACCAAAATGTCTTACTGGGAGAAAGACCATATGCAAAGTAAGGTAAAATTAAAATTCTTCTTTAAAATTACAAGGTTGAGGATCACACACGTATGTCAGTAACTACTTAGAACTAAAAAAGTACGATGTCACGGGGCGCCTGGATGGCTCAGTTGGTTAAGCGTCCCACCTGGGCTCACGTCATGAACTCTCAGTTTGTGGGTTCGAGCCCCACGTAGGGCTCGGTGCTGACAGCTCAGAGCCTGGAGCCTGCTTTGGATTCTGTCTCCCTCTCCCTCTGCCCGTCCCCTGCTTACGCTCCATCTCTCTCTCCCCAAAATAAATAAATATTTAAAAAGTTTTTTGAAAGTGTGATGTCAAAAATATATTAATGGTCACAAGCGTCATAACTGGCTTCTATAGCAAGACTTTGGACATCAACATTGCCATATTCCATCAACGCTGATGTCCAACATTTGGGGGACTGTTTTAAAATATAATGCTATATGATCTTTTTACCAAATGTAGGATCAGAACCACTCAAGCAAAAGGGGTATTCTATTGAAGACTGTGGACAGATCACAGGGAAACAGGCTTTCTAGGACACTGAGAAGATGAATTCAGAGAATGTCCAGGGACGTATTGTTTTCCTTTGAACACGAAGGGGGCTTACTGATGCTACGTTTAGCCCAAGAATCGCTTGCCCATCTACTCTCCAGCTTGCCTCTAATGTGCTAGGATATCTCCAAATATTTCCCTCTAAGGGCATACGTTATTTCTATAAATTCTTCTTCAGTGATACTGTGGTGTGGTTTAAAAATATGTTTCCCTTGGGGCGCCTGGGTGGCTCGGTCGGTTGAGTGCCCAACAGATCTCGCGGTCCATGAGTTCAAGCCCCGTGTCGGGCTCCATGCTGACTGCTTGGAGCCTGGAGCCTGCTTCGGATTCTGCGTCTCCCTCTCTCTCCCTCTCTCTGCCCTCCACCGCTCATGCTCTCTCTCTGTGTCAAAAATAAATAAACATTAAAAAATATATGTTTCCCAGATCAAAAAAGAAAACAAACAAAACATCTCAACTTCATACGCTTGGTGTCACTTGCAGCTTCCAAGATATGCTGAACCTGCCCTTGTTCTGTTTGGCCAGCTTGCTTCCAAGATGATTCCGTACTCTTCCTTAAATAAACGAGGTGTCTGATCTAATCATAGTGCGTGCGTGCATGTGTGTGCGTATATGTGCGTCTGTACACGTGCATGCACACTCGCATCACATGTCTTCTTCCAACAGTTGTCCTGAAATCTGCAACTGTCATTCAGAACCTTGCGTATGTCTCATAAATGAGATTCAACATTTGAACATATGGCTACATTGAGGGAAGAGAGGGATGGTGGGAGCAACGGGTGGAAATGAATGTATTAGAAAAGCACCAGAACGTTGTAATGAATTTACGTTGAAAGGAGGGCACTATTCGGGATGATAATGACCAAAAGAACACCCACACTGTATCTGCCAGAGAGCCACAGGAACAGAGAGAAGAAAGAGAAGATGACAGCAATAAAATTTTGGAAGCTGGGAAACAGATGGATAAGTGGTAACTGACTTAAGAGGCTCAACTCAGCTGAATTCTAAGCCAGCAGTGGGAAAGCCAAGAAACAACCCATTTTGCACCTCAGAATTCCCTAAGAGCTCAGGGATTGGTGGAAACTGTAGAAACGGCAGTTAAGGTAAGGCTAAAAACAGGTTTCATTGAAAATCTGTGTACGAAGTTAGGCTCCAAAGTGTCTCCTTCACTCCAAACAGCCAAGAGACAGATTCTATCTCATTTTAGCAGAAGACTGAAGTTTTATTCATTTTAGTGAAAAAGAAGGACAGCAAGTCTCCCAGCTAGGGAACACCAGGTACAGCAGATGGTATAAAAGTACTAAAATAAACATAAGGAGAATAAGGGAAATTTGACATACTAAATGTTGACTCGGCCAGCTTTCTTTTCCCAGTCAGCTTTTCAGAGGCTGGCAAAAGATGGTAGGGGTCCTCTCTTGGGAATCTGACCAGTTCAAAGGGAAAATACATATTATTGTTGAGGATTTCATAATGATTCAGTTCAGGCAGATTGCTCTATGGTGCCTCCCACTGTTGAAAAACCTGCTTATGTGTCCAAGCTTTATCATGTAGTCAGACACTCAAGGGTCACCAGATAGGAGAAACATGAAACAAAGTCCACAAAAGAACCAAAAAGAAAACAAGAGGAAACAAACTGCAGAGGGAAGAAAACTCTTTATATCCTCAGAGAGACAAAGTAGTATATTCATGAAACAAGAACAAGATGATATGAAAAAAGAACATTCAGAATACGCAGAAGGCTGAAACACCGTTGGAAATAAAATAAAAATTCAATAAAATACTAGGAAAATAAAGTTGAGAAAATCTCTCAAAAATCAGGGTAAAAGTATAAGGTTAAAAATAGAAGAAAAAAGGTAAGTAAGGGAACAATTCAGAAGTTCCAGATTTGAGTAATGTGAATTAATTTTATAGAGGGAAATTGGAAATATTTTAAATCATTTGTTGAAGCAGTCTTATAAATTCTTAGGTTCTACAAATTGTTTCTTTCAAAGTTTTAGCTGTTTTTCTTATTTATAGCTTACAGATAGTTTTCTAAAAGTAGCGGGGGAATGTATATATTTCGAGAGGCAAATAGGTCTCTAAGACCTCTGAAGAAGATTAGTAGCTGTCCCTCTCTCCCATCCCTGTGTTCCACAAACACAAAACAGGGGAAAACAGAAGGGAAGACATCATCAGTAAAATAATTCCAGAACATTTCCCAAAATTGAAAGATTTGAATTTCCAGTTTGAAAAACCTCATCACAAATGGAGAAAAATAGATCCACATCAAGGCAGGGTTTTAAATCACTTGGGGCAAAGAAAAAATTATTCCAGAGAAAAAGAGATCAAAAAAAAATAAACCCAAGCTTTTATATAAAGGATCATGAATCATTATGGCATTTTATTTTTCCACAGCAATGCTGGAAGCTAGAAAACAATGGAACAATGCCATCAAAACTTGAAGGAAAAAGCATTTCCAACCTAGAACTCTACATTCCACAAAACTATGAATTAAGTATGAGAGCAAAGTGAAACACCTATAGTCTCAAAAATTTCACCTCCTGTGCCCTCTTTCTTGGGAAACTACTGGGGGAGGTGCTCACCAAAAGACAGTAAGCCACAAAAAAAGGAAAATACAAAGCAACAGGAGAACCAAATGAGGAAGAAGGCACAAAAGGATACCTAATATGGGGGCGCCTGGGTGGCTCAGTCGGTTATATGTCCGACTTGGGCTCAGGTCATGATCTCACCACTCATGAGTTTGAGCCCCACGCAGGGCTCTGTGCTGACAGCTCAGAGCCTGGAACCTGCTTCAGATTCTGTGTCTCCCTCTCTCTCTGTCCCTCTGGCACTTGCACTCTCTCTCTCTCTCTCTCTCTCCCCACAGGCCTAGAGAGCAAGCTGTCCATATTTAAGCAAATCAGAAGTCTTGGAAGAGATTTCTCAGAAAAAGAAGAAGAAATCGATAGAGTATCTAACGCATGCAAACTTCCTGAGAGGAAGACTAGAGAAGAGTCTGGGGGTGAAGTATTGGTAAGTACATAGAAAACTAAACAAACAGAAAAAAGAAAATGATTTATTCCAGAGAAAACAGAAAGTTATGTGGTTAAAAAAAAAAAAAAAACACAAACAAGTATTCATCGTATACTTCGTACTTAGCTATGACTAGCGTTCGTTACACGGCCATAATCATTAGACACAGAACATTGTTCCAGTTGTTCCATACGTCCACACGAGGAGAACGGAGGACGGAAAGTGTACTTGTATGACATGGTAGGGGGATACCTTTTAACAGTGAAAAATGAAGGACTAGCAGTGTAAGGATTTTATTTAGGAAAAGGGGGGCAAAATGGCTGGCTTGGCTGCTGGAGCAGGCCAACTGTCTATCTCAGCATCATGAGTTTGAGCCCCACAGTGGGGGGTAGAGTTAACTTAAAAAAGAAGAAGAAAAAGGCAGGCAAATATCGAAAGAAAAAAGGAAAGACATTGAAGGGGGCTGTCTCTGGGGAGTGGGAAATGCTGGGGGAGGGGAGAGTAGAGGGAAAAGTTCAGGGACAACTGTGCCCCACAAATCCTATAGGCCTATTTGCCTCTTAAACTGTGTATATTCCTACACAACTTTTAGAAAATTAAACTGGGGCGCCTGGGTGGCTCAGTCAGTTAAGCGTTCGACTTCAGCTCAGGTCACGATCATGGGGTTTGTGAATTCGAGTCCCGTGTCGGGATCTGTGCTGATGGCTCAGAACCTGGAGCCTTCTTAAGATTCTGTGTCTCTCTCTCTCTCTGTCCCTCCCCTATTCTCTCTCTCTCTCTCTCTCTCTCAAAAATAAACATTAAAAGAATCAGAAAATTAAACTATAAATAAGAAAACAGAAGCAGCTAAAACTTTTTTAAGAGAAACAACTTGTAAAACTTAAGACTGTTTTTTTAAGAGAAACAACTTGTAAAACTTAAGAATTCACGAGACTATCTCAGCAGATGATTTAAGGTACTTCAGTTTCCTTCTACAAAATTGACACAATGTTATTGATGAGTACGTGTGCAAATTAGGTGACAAAAATGCCACAATTTAAGAAGAAGAGTATACGGCAAACGAGCACACTAGAATAGATAAGACAAGATTCTGTTGTTTCGGTTATTTGTCCCCTAAATCAATTTAGTGAATGACAGGGCAGCTTAAGATTAGTGAGACCCAACAGAAGTAGACTATTAAAAACAACTTATTCTTAATTTCAAAATTTGTGTGAGGCTAATGATGTGAAAATGTTAGAGTTCGGAGGGAATGGTCAAGAAAGAATTCTCGAGGCGTCTCCGGTGCAAAAAGGGTGGTTTTACTAAAGCGTGGGGACAGGACCCCTGGGTAGAAAGATGCATTGAGGTTGTGAGGGGTGACTGATTATATACATTCAGGTTGGGAGGGGGTTAGGGACAGCATAAGTCTCTAAGGAATTTGGAAGCCAGATTTCCAGGACCTTGAGGGGCTAGCTGTTGTCAGGAAAATGTCATTTCTTACTGTGTGTGTGTGCATGTAGGGGGAGGGAAGGGGAGGGGGGAGAATCCCAAACAGGCCCCACAAGCACTGTCAGCACAGAGCCCAACGTGGGGCTTGATCTCACAAGCCGTAAGATTGTGACCTGAACTGAAAACCCAGGCTCAGAACACTTAGCTGACTGAGCCCCCCCCCCAGGCATCCCCATGATCCTGATGTCTTCTAAACTAAAAAATGGAAATAATTTAAATTTAGTGAGAAGTACATTTTGCTGAATTTTAAAACTGAAAATCCACGCTCCGTGTGGGGCATTAGCCAAATTAATCCTTTCCTAACCCTTGTGGATGAATGACAATGTACAGCCTCTATTAACAGATGATAGTTATCAGTTCATCTCTTTGTAACAGGACATTTCTGGTAATTGGGTCACAAACTCAAGGAATTATTTCAAGAGTCAAGTGGATTTTATGTCGGATCTCTAATTCCAATTATGTATATGTTCTGGGTTGCCTAAGCACATCTGTGTTGAAATCTGAAATTGTGGGGTGCCTGGGTGGCTCAGTCGGTTGACCTCCAACTCCTCATTTCGGCTCAGGTCATGATCCCGAGGTCATGGGATCCAGCCCCACATCGGGCTCTGTGCTGAGCGTGAAGCCTGCTTAAGTTCTTCTAACGTCTCTCCCCCTGCCCCTCTCCCTTACTCATGCTCTCTCTCTGTCTCAAATAAAAATAATTTTAAACCTGAGATCGTATGTAAACTGTTATTTACCAGATCTGCTTGCCGAAGGCAGGTAAACTTAAATGCCATCAAATACAACAGAAGATTCCCAGGAGACAAAAATCCACTGCCTTTGCCAAGAAATCTTGTGCCCTTGATAGCTAATTCAATCTCCGTTTCTAAAATTTATCTTTAACAAAGAGGTCACACTGTTCATGTGTGTCCTCGGGAATGTTTTAGAAGACAAAATCAAGCGAACTTGCATTAACGTTGTCATCATCGTATATGGTGCTTTTATAAAACTGTGCACATGGCCTTTGAAACTTACTAAAAGAGCTGAAGTTTTTGATTCTCTAGAAGAACCTTATTAAGGGTGGTAAAGAAAAAAGAGGCAGAGTTCTGAGATAGAAAAATTTACGACACTAGAGTACATTTTAAATCCAGATGTCCGAGAAGTTTTTTAAGAAGGAAATTTCAGGAATACAGTCAGTTCCTCCGCAAGCACTTTAGGAGTTATCCAGTGAGAATTTACCATATTATCATGCGCTTAGGAACGCAAACAAAGACAAGGTCATAGCTCACGTACGTCAAAGTAGCTGCAAGTAAATTCAACCTCAATAGTAATCAAATAAGTCCAAATTAAACCAAAATACCATTTCTACCTGCCCAATTGGTAAAAGATGTAAATATATATATATATATATATATATATATATATGACTGTTCATTGGTACAACGTTCCCAGAGAACTATTTGAATTAAAAGATTAAAAATATTTATATCCTTTGAACTCAGTCATACTTCTAAGAATCCTAAAAAGAAGATAAATCATTGGTAGGTATAAATCCGTTTGTATAGAATAACTTATAGCACTAAAAATTATTATCCAATGTCTAATAATAGGAGATTGGTTAAGTAAACTATAGGGCGACCATATTAAATAGCTGAAAATCATGTTTTAGAAGAATGTCGAATGTTACGGAAAAGATGTCATACATTGTAGGCAACTCTGGACAAAAGCCAATAGGTAAAAAATAAAAATATGTATTCACAGCTAAAGGGAGCTCAAGAGAGGGGGAAGACATATACCAGACTGTACTTAGTGGCTGGGTTTTTATTTTCTTCTTCTGTGCTTCTCCTACATTGAATGTTATTACTCTTATTATCCAGCAGGGGAAAAAAGGTTGCTTTTACCGGGATGACATTACTTCAATGAAACCAAATTCCAAGTAAATGAAAGTACCTAACAAAATAAATGCCAAGTGGAGGGCAATGAAGTATTTGCACGGGCTGTCTTCTTTATGTAAATGTGATAAGAAATTCATCATCATTCAGGCACTTTCAAATCAGAGTTCCTTTACAGGGGTAATGGGCGTGAACAAAGAACCTCAGCTAACACTGACCACCCACATCGCCATAGAGAGGGTACTCGGTGTCATGGCTGTGATTTGCAACCCTGGGATAGATATTGTCCCTGTGGGATTCTGATTTTCTTTTTTCTTTTCTTTCTTTCTTTTTCTTTCTTTCTTTCTTTCTTTCTTTCTTTCTTTCTTTCTTTCTTTCTTTTTTAAGGAGAAAGAGAGAGAGCATGAGCGGGGGAGGCACAAAGAGGGAGACACAGAATCCAAAGCAGGCTCCAGGCTCTGAGCTGTCAGCACAGAGCCCGACGCGGGGCTCAAACTCACAGACCGCGAGATCATGACCTGAGCCGAAGTTAGACACTCAACGGACTGAGCCACCCAGGCACCCCCTGACGGATTTTCAATGTGTCTTGACCTTATCATAGGTTTCATTCACATAACCCTGCCCTAATGAATGCAGCCCTCAACCCTGGATACTTCTCCAATGCAGCATTGTTACTCTCTTTCCTACCATTAAAAAAAAAATAAAATCTCTCAAATGTGAGGAGAGCGATAGGTTGGTATATCTGAGCTATACATAGGAAAGGAACTTGTCAATTTTATCCGGGGAACTTATTGTTTATTTGATGGACATAAATGTGATATAACCACAGGATTTAAAAAAAAAAATCAAACATGACAGGTGGGCATGACATGAAAAGCCAGTCACCCTACCTCTTCAGCCCACTTCCCAGAGGTAACCACTTTAACATTGTGTTGGGTATGCTTCCCGATAATTTTCATGCGTACAAGCAACTGGCGGATGGGATCGTATTACAGTCATAACCCCACATGGTGCTCCTCTCATTTAGCAATAAGTTTGGGGAGCTCTCTCATACTAGGGCATTTAGACCTACCTCAGTCTTTTGAACAGCTACATGCATGGATGGATGATTATCCACTTATGGAATCCCACGGAGTGATTTCAGATCAATGCCCTGACACAGTAGTTCAACATCGGACCCTTAAGCTGCAACCTGGTTGAGGAAGTCACATGAAAAGGGAATGAGCTGGGCTATGAGGTTGCCCTGCCAGAAGGTCACCTGTTCCCGGGGTTGATGAGAGATCATATATTTTGTGGAATCTCAAAGAGCTAGGCGGTCACTGTCTCTTATCTTCTTCACTCAGGTCCCTGGATTTTAAGAAATTACGTAAGCTTCATATTGAAGTATAATATATGTACAAGAAATATTTAGGTTCCTTCCATTTCTGAATACAGATGCAAAATTCTGAAAGGACATATTAGCCAAATTAATATAAAAATGGAACAACACAACAGAAACAGATCATGTTTGCACCAGGAATTAAGAATGCTTTACAACAGACTAAAGGAGAGAAGTCATATATTATCTCAATTTATGCAGTGAATACAATTTGATATAGTTCAACATTAATGGTAAAAAAAAAACCTCAGCAATCTAGAAGTGATTTTTCATGCTTAATAAAACTTACCAGCAACATTATATTTATTACAGAAAATTTAAGTGCATTCCTCTTAACATTTGGAATAACATTAAAATCCCCATAGGGGACCTGGGTGGCTCAGTCAGGTGGGCATCTGACTTCAGCTCAGGTCATGATCTCGCGGTCTGTGAGTTCTAGCCCCGTGTCAGGCTCTGTGCTGACAGCTCAGAGCCCACTCATGCTATGTCTCTCTGTCTCTCTCAAAAATGAATAAACATTAAAAAAAACTAATAAAGATTAAAATGCCCAGGAAAACTGCCACTAATTAATATGTTACTGGAAATATTAGCCAGAGACAAAAAAAGAAAAAGAAAGAAGAGGTTAAGTATTAGAAGGAAATATATGCGATTATCATTATTTTCAGACAAGTTGATCTCCCTAGAAAGGCCAACAACAGATGATATGTTCCTCTAGATCACAAATAAATAATACCATTGGTAAAATAAAAAAAAATAATTTACTTAGGAATCATTTAATCCAAGAATACATAAGTCTTCTTTGGAGAAAACGTAAATATTTTACAAATGACTGTAAAAGACAATCTATGTAAGGGGGAGAAATTTCATTTTCTTCGATGGGAAGACAATATTCGAAAGATCTCAGGGCAATGTAAATTAATTTATAAATTCAATGAAGTTCTAACCAAAATCCAAGATGGATATTTTTTAGAAACACAATATATTTCCTTTAACGTTTATATAGAAAATAATGGTCATAAGGAGCTAAGTCAACCTCAAAAAAGAGAGTTTAGGAGTGTGTACCATCTACTCAATGGTAAGATTTTAATATCTATAGGATCTGCAAGGATATCCCCTTATAGCTCACATTTAATTTGTGGCTTCTCTTTTTTGTTTGATCAATCTAGCTGGGAAGCTTTCAATTTTGTTGATCCTTTCAAAAGCCAGATTTTGGCTTAATTGATTTTTTCTATTGTTCATATATTTCCTATTGTATTGATTTCTATTCTTTTTTTTATTTCCTTCTACTTACTAAGGTTTTATTTGCTCTTTTTCTGGCTTCTTAGAATTTTCAATAATTGAATTATTCATCTTATCTACTGTAAATATAAATATTTAAAGCTTTGATAAGCTATATTTTCATTTTCATTCAGCTTAAAATATTTTCTAATCTCTATTTTTTTTTACCTCTGTATTACTTAGATAGGTGTTAATTTAAAATATATAGAAACATGTTTTATGGTCCAGAATATGATCTATCTTGGTAAACAGTCCATGTGCACTTGGAAAGAATGTATATTTAAATTTTTTTTAATGTTTATTTTTGAGACAGAGAGACACCAAGCACGAGCAGCAGAGGGGCAGAGAGAGAGGGAGACACAGAATCGGAAGCAGGCTCCAGGCTCTGAGCTGTCAGCACAGAGCCTGACGCGGGGCTCGAACTCACAGACTGTGAGATCATGGCCTGAGCCAAAGTCAGACGCTTACCCAACTGAACCACCCAGGGGCCTGTTTTTAATTTTTTTTAGATTTTTTTAAGTGCTTAGTTTTGAGAGAGAAAGAGAGAGAGAGAGAGAGAGTGCATGAGCAGGGGAGGGGCAGAGAGAAAGGGAGAAGAAATTGGATTCTTAATTCAAACTCTTCCCATAAAGAAAACTCCAGGCTCAGAATACTTCATTAGTAAATGTTATCATTTAGAAGAAGAAATACTACCAATCTGATACTCTTTCTTCCCAACTCATTTGATGAGGCTGGCATAACCCTGATACCAAATCAGGAAGAAAAAAAACATTACAAGGGGCGCCTGTGTGGCTCAGTCGGTTGAGCGTCTGACTTCGGCTCAGGTCATGATCTCACAGTTCATGGGTTTGAGCCCTGCGTCGGGCTCTGTGTTGACAGCTCAGAGCCTGGAGCCTGCTTCGGATTCTGTGTCTCCCCTCCCTGCCCCTAACCCACTCGCATTCTGTCTCTGTCTCTCTCAAAAATAAATATTAAAAAAATTAAAAAAAAACATTACAAGAGAAGAAAACCACAGTTATCTTCATGAACATAGCTACAGACATTGTCCACAAAATATTAGCAAGTCACATCTAGCAATATAAAAAAAGAATTATACGCATTGGCCAAATAAAGTATATCATAGGAATGTAAAGTTGATTTAACATTCAAAGTAACTTGCCTTACTGACTAAAAAACCTATGTCATATGATCATCTTATAACATGAAGAAAAAGAAGAAGTATTTATGTTCTCTATTCAGCAACTTCTATTCAACATTGTATTTGAAGTCTTATTCAGGGTAGTTAAGCAAGAAAATTATATATATAATATATATTATATATAATATATATATTATGCATAAATATTATATATAATGCATATATACATTATATATTATATATAATATATGAAAATATCTATAATGTATATATTATATATACACAATATATAATATATACATAATATATATACATATATATAATATATACATATATATAATGTATATATAATGTATAATATATATAATGTATAATGTATATATATATAATGTATATATATATAATATATAAGTGTTCATGGATTTAAAAGACCAAATATTGTTAATATAATTCTCCCCAAATGTATCTATAGGTTCTATGTAATTGCAACAAGAATTCCCCTAGGTTGTTTAGTAGAAATTAAAGAGATGGTTCTAGGGGTGCCTGGGTGGCTCACTTAAGTGCTGGACTCTTGAATTTGGCTCAGATCAAGATCTCACAGTTCATGAGTTCGAGTCCCGCATAGGACTCTGCAGTCACAGTGCAGAGCCTGCTTGGGATTCTCTCTCTTTACCTCTCTCTGCCCCTCCTCAGCTCATGTGCGCCCTCTCTCTCTCTCCCTCTTTCTCTCATAAAATAAACTTTTAAAAAAAGATGATTCTGAAATTTATATGGAGGGGCGTTTGGGTGGTTCAGTCAGTTAAGCGTCCGACTTTGGCTCAGGTCATGATCTCGCAGTCTGTGAGTTCGAGCCCCGCGTCGGGCTCTGTGCTGATGGCTCAGAGCCTGGAGCCTGCTTCGGATTCTGTGTCTCCCCTCCCTGCCCCTAACCCACTCGCATTCTGTCTCTGTCTCTCTCAAAAATAAACATTAAAAAAATTTAAAAAAAAACATTACAAGAGAAGAAAACCACAGTTATCTTCATGAACATAGCTACAGACATTGTCCACAAAATATTAGCAAGTCACATCTAGCAATATAAAAAAAGAATTATACGCATTGGCCAAATAAAGTATATCATAGGAATGTAAAGTTGATTTAACATTCAAAGTAACTTGCCTTACTGACTAAAAAACCTATGCCATATGATCATCTTATAACATGAAGAAAAAGAAGAAGTATTTATGTTCTCCATTCAACAACTTCTATTCAACATTGTATTTGAAGTCTTATTCAGGGTAGTTAAGCAAGAAAATTATATATATAATATATATTATATATATTATATATAATATATATTATATATAATATATTATATATTATGCATAAATATTATATATAATGTATATATACATTATATATTATATATAATATATGAAAATATCTATAATGTATACATTATATATATATTATATATTATATATATATTATATATATACAATTATATATATACAATTGTAATATATATATTACTATATATATATACAATATATAACAATTATATATTACATATATAATATATAAGCGTTCATGGATTTAAAAGACCAAATATTGTTAATATAATTCTCCCCAAATGTATCTATAGGTTCTATGTAATTACAATAAGAATTCCCCTAGGTTGTTTAGTAGAAATTAAAGAGATGGTTCTAGGGGTGCCTGGGTGGCTCACTTAAGTGCTGGACTCTTGAATTTGGCTCAGATCAAGATCTCACAGTTCATGAGTTCGAGTCCCGCATAGGACTCTGCAGTCACAGTGCAGAGCCTGCTTGGGATTCTCTCTCTTTACCTCTCTCTGCCCCTCCTCAGCTCATGTGCGCCCTCTCTCTCTCTCCCTCTTTCTCTCATAAAATAAACTTTTAAAAAAAGATGATTCTGAAATTTATATGGAGGGGCATTTGGGTGGTTCAGTCGGTTAAGCGTCCGACTTCGGCTCAGGTCATGATCTCGCAGTCTGTGAGTTCGAGCCCCGCGTCGGGCTCTGTGCTGATGGCTCAGAGCCTGGAGCCTGCTTCAGATCCTGTGTCTCCCTCTCTCTCTACCCCTCCCCCACTCATGCTCTGTCTCTCTCTGTTTCAAAAAAAGTTTAAAAAATAAAATAAAATTAATGTGGCAAGGCAAAGGATCTAAAATAAGCAAATAAGTTTTGAAAAAGAAAAATGAAGTTGATGGACATATATTATTGACTTCAGGTCTTATGATAAACCTTCAGTAATCAAGACACTGTGGTATGGACATGAAAATAGGTAATACTTGTCATCAGAACAGAATCGAAAGCATAGAAATAGATGAAACATATAGGGTTAATTGGTTTTTATTAAAAGAAGACAAGAGAAATAATTACGGATAGAAGAGTCTTTGCTCGGCAAATAGTGCTCAAAAAGATTGGCAATCTACATTAAAAAAAAAAGAACTTTGTTACTTCACACCGTATACAAAAGTTAATTAGAAATGGATCATAAACCGAAACATAAAAGCTTAACTGAAGAATATTCTGCAAGGAAACACAAGAAAAAGTATTCCTAACTATGGGGTAGACAACGACAGAGACTTCTTCAGGAGGATATAAAGAGCATGATAATCTTCAAAGTAAAATGCATAAATGGGAGGCACCTGTGTGGCCTGGTCAGTTAAGCGTCTGACTCTTGGTTTCAGCTCAGGTCGTGATTTCACGGTTTCGTGGGTTCGAGCCCCTGCATCGGGCTCTGTGCTGACATCTCAGAGCCTTGAGCCTGCTTCGGATTCTGTGCCTCCCTCTCTCTCTGCCCCTCCCCACTTGTGCTCTGTCTCTTTCTGTCTCTCAAAAATAAATAAATGAAAAAAAATTAAAAATAGACCTACCCTATGACCCAGCAATAGCACTGCTAGGAATTTACCCAAGGGATACCAGAGTGCTGATGCATAAGGGCACATGTACCCCAATGTTTATAGCAGCACTTTCAACAATAGCCAAATTATGGAAAGAGCCTAAATGTCCATCAACTGACGAATGGATAAAGAAGTTGTGGTTTATATACACAATGGAATACTATGTGGCAATGAGAAAGAATGAAATCTGGCCATTTGCAGCAATGTGGGTGGAACTGGAAGGTTATTATACTGAGTGAAATAAGTCAGAGAAGGACAGATATCATATGTTTTCACTCATATGTGGATGTTGGGAAACTTAACAGAAGTCCATGGGGGAAGGGAAGGGTAAAAATTAGTTAAAACAGAGAGGGAGGGAGGCAAACCACAAGAAACTCCTAAATACAGAGAACAAACTGAGGGTGGATGGGGGGGTGAGGAAGGGGGGAAAATGGGTGATGGGCATTGAGGAGGGCACTTGTTGAGATGAGCACTGGGTGTTGTATGGAAATCAATTGTCAATGGACAATAAATTATATTAAAAATAAATAAACTTTAATAGACACTTCTCTAAAGAAGACATCCAGATGGCCAACAGGCACATGAAAAGATGTTCAACGTCGCTCCTTATCAGGGAAATACAAATCAAAACCACACTCCGATATCACCTCACGCCAGTCAGAGTGGCCAAAATGAACAAATCAGGAGACTATAGATGCTGGAGAGGATGTGGAGAAACGGGAACCCTCTTGCACTGTTGGTGGGAATGCAAATTGGTGCAGCCGCTCTGGAAAGCAGTGTGGAGGTTCCTCAGAAAATTAAAAATAGACCTACCCTATGACCCAGCAATAGCACTGCTAGGAATTTACCCAAGGGTTACAGGAATACTGATGCATAGGGGCACTTGTTCCCCAATGTTTATAGCAGCACTCTCAACAATAGCCAGTTATGGAAAGAGCCTAAATGTCCATCAACTGATGAATGGATAAAGAAATTGTGGTTTATATACACAATGGAATACTACGTGGCAATGAGAAAGAATGAAATATGGCCTTTTGTAGCCACGTGGATGGAACTGGAGAGTGTGATGCTAAGTGAAATAAGTCATTCAAAGAAAGACAGATACCATATGTTTTCACTCTTATTGGATCCTGAGAAACTTAACAGAAGTCCATGGGGGAGGGGAAAGGGGGGAAAAAAGTTACAGAGAGGGAGGGAGGCAAACCATAAGAGACTCTTGGATACTGAGAACAAACTGAGGGTTGATGGGGGGCCGGGGGGAGAGGGGAAAGTGGGTGATGGGCATGGAGGAGGGCACTTGTTGGGATAAGCACTGGGTGTTGCATGGAAACCAATTTGACAATAAATTATATTATAAATAAATAAATAAATAAATAAATGAAAAAAAAATTTTAAAAAGGACACTTTTCGGGATGAGCACTGGGTATCATATGTAAGAGATGAATCACTAGAATCCCTGGGTTCTACTCCCGAAACCCAGACTATACTGTACGTTAATGAACTTGAATTTAACTTAAAAAAAAAAATAATAAAGTGAATATTTTTTATCTCAAAAAAAAAAAACAAACAGGCTGAAATTTTAAAAGATATCATTTCTGATAGCATCACCGAAGGTCAGATACCTAGGAATGAATCTAATGTATGATACGTTAAGAGTTCTACGCAGGAAACTACACAGAAATTTACACAGTTTCACGTAAGGAAATAAGGAAGACCTACCAAAGGAGAGGTCCCGATCGGTAGAGTATAAATGTCACTTGTCCCCAAATTAACTGCCATTCCAATTAAAATTCTAACTTTTTGGTCGAAATTGACAGTGGATGCTGAAATTTACATTCAAAGGCCAAATGCCTAAAAAATCCCAAGCAACATCAAAGAACAACTCTAGTGGATATGAAAACCTACACCGCTAGGATAATAAAGATAGTGTGGTCTTGGCTCAAGAATTCTCAAACAGACCAATAATATGGAATTGCTATCTAGACACGTACATAGAAGCACATCTGATTTACAACAAAAGCGATACTCCAGGGCAGGGGGGAGAATCTCTTCAACAACGTTGGGTAAATTGTATAACCCTCTACTAAAAACTGAAATGTGATGCCTAATGCACCCAATTTACAAGATCCAATTCCAGCACAGAGCCTGCTTGAGATTCTCTCTCTCTCTCTCTGCCCCTCCCCAGCTCACTCTCTGTCTCTCTCGAAATGAGCAAATAAACTTAAAAAAAGTAAATGTGGAAAGGCAAAACAATAAAACTTTTGGAAGAGAGAAAGATTTTAACAGGGAACACAAGAAAAATCTCACTGTTGTAAAGAAAACATGGATAGATTGGGTTAAGACTGTTTGATCGTTGAAACCCCTGAGACATTGAAAGGGACATTAGAGTAAATGATATGTGTAGTAAAAGGCTTACTTCCAGGGTGTACGAAGAGTGCCTTGCAGTCAACAAGTAACCCGACCTAATATAAAAATGAGCTTTGAACAGGTATGTCACCAGAGTGGGTATCTAAATGGCCAATAAATATATAAAAAGGTGCTGAACTTCATTAGTCATCAAATTAAATGCACCATAAGATACTGTTACATACCTAGCAGAGTGTTTAAAAATTAAGACCTATAGTGCTGTGTTGGTGAGGATGTACAGCAACATGGCTGATGGGAGGGTAAAGTGTAACTAACTAACAATCGCCGTGTAGCATTTGCATTATCTACTAGCGTTGACTTCCGCATACCCTATGATCCAACATTTCTAGCCCTGGATATACTTCAACAGAATGAGGGTGGCTCGGTCGGCTGAGCGTCTGACTTTGGCTCAGCTCATAATCTCGCGGTTCGTGGGTTCGAGCCCCGCATCGGGCTCTGTGCTGACAGCTCGGAGCCTGGAGCCTGCTTCCGATTCTGTGTCTCCCTCTCTCTCAAGAGTAAATTTTTTAAAAAAACATTAAAAAAAAAAAAGAGTACTCCAAGAAACGTACACACCTGGCTGCATCCATATGTTTACTGATGTGGATTACGATGCAGCAGTGAAAACGAACAGACTACAACATGGATACATTTCCATTTTTTTTTGAGCAAAATAAGTCAAAACCAAAAGATTATGTACTACATAACTCCACTTACACAAACTTCATTAACAAGCAAGGCTAAGCTGTAATTTTAGACTTCAGGATAGTAGCCACCTTTTGGGAGGAGGGATAATGGGTGAGACGGACACATAGAGGTGGGGTTTCCGAAGTCCCAGCAGTATTCCATTTCCTGATCTCGGTGGTGGTCACACAACTCTATTCAGTGAGTCGTTCATTTATTTTATATTTTAAGTTTACTTTTGAGAGAGAGTGCGCACGCATGCGTGCACATGAGTGGGGGAGGGGCAGAGAGAGCGAGAAAGTAAGAGAGAGAGGGAATCCCATGCAGGCTCCTCACTGTCAGCACGGAGCCCAATGCGGGGCTCGAACTCACAAACTGTCAGATCATGACCTGAGCCGAAATCAAGAGTCGGACGCTTAATCGACTGAGCCACCCGGCGCCCCATTTATTTTATGTACATTTTCCCACAGGTGTGCTGTAGTTCAGGATCGTAACTTAAAAAATAGAAAAACGTATGAACCTTACCGAAAATTCCCAAAGTCCAAGTGCGTGTGAAAAAATGTCCGTGATCACTAGTAACTGGAGAAATGCAAATTAAAACAGTAGGATATCACTTTACATCTTTTAGACTGGCAAAAACAGCTCCGTTGTATTAATTATTGGCAGGAATGTGCATAAGAAGTCCCATTCGCTTAAGGTGGGAAGCATACACTTATCAAGGCATTCTGAGGGATGTGGGGTGTGCACGTGTGTGTGTGTGTGTGTGTGTGTGTGTGTGTGTATCTTCTATGACCCAACAACTCCACCTTTCACTGTATGATCCAAGTAATTTCCTACACCGATCCAGGAGACAGGTGGTAGAATGTTTACTACAATGTTATTTGTGGTGGTAACGTATCAATTCCCATTTGAGGTCTATCGTTGGAAACGGTATCGTTGAAATGTGGTCGTTATTCCCCACAGAGCACCCTGCGGTATTAGAAGCAACAAACTGGACGGCAACATGGATTGGCCTTAAAAACATTGTGTTTAAGAAAAAAGAAATGGAATAGGGGCACCTGGGTGGCTCAGTCGGTTAAGCGTCTGACTTGGGCTCAGGTCATGACCTTACGGTTCGTGGGTTCAAGCCCCGTGTCGGGCTCTGTGCGGACAGCTCAGAGCCTGGAGCCTGCTTCGAATTCTGTGTCTCCCTCTCTCTCTCTCTGCCCCTCCCCTGCTCATGCTCTGTCTCTCAAAAATAAATAAATGTAAAAAAATTTAAAAAAAAAACAGAATGGGACATACCACAATATCATTCATATAAATTAAAAATACCTGAATGTCAAAAACGATATTTCAAGAACATATAAAAATGAAATGTTATTACTTTGGGTGAGGAGTAAGAGAAAATGGAGAGTACAAGATGGTGATAAAAGAAATTTTTTATTTTATTATTTTTTAGAGGGGGGCAGGGCAGAAGGAGAGAGAATCCTAAGCAGGCTCCATGCTCAGCACAGAGCCCGACGGAGGGCTGGATCCCACGACCTTGGGATCATGACCAGAGTCGGACCCAGCTGACTGAGCCACCCAGGCACCCCAGGGGAAACCTTCTAAAAAGAAAAATATAAATAGCCAGGATCAGACACCAACTTAACCAAATGGTCAAAGTTAACGATGCCAGTAGTGGGACAAACCAACAGAATATGCTTCCTAAATGATCACGAAGAAAAGCAAATGGCCATTCGTGTGGTATCCTTGCCATATGCGTAACCTGAAGCAGAAGGGACCATCAGAGAAAATACCAGTTGAAGGGCATTCTACACAGTAGCTCGCTCGTGCTCGTCAAGTGTCAAAGTCATGAGAGCCAGGAAGGCCGAGGAACTCTTTCGGGTTAAAGGAGACTAGACACAGGACAGCTAGATCCGGGATCCTCGACGGATCTTGAACCTGAAATAGGGCACTAGTGAGACAGGTGGTGAAATGTGAATCAGGTGACTAGAGTACGGTGTTCTACTGACATTAACTTCCTAATTTTCGTAACTGTTGTTACGTAAGGTATTCACACTTGGGGAGGTGATAAAGGATATGTGAGGCTTTCATATTTTTAGAATTCACATCCCATAAAACTCACCCTTAGGTGTACAATTCAGGGGTCTTTAGTGTATTCACAAAGTTGTGCAACCATCACTAGAAAATGAATCCCAGAACATTTCTATCACCCCCAAAGAGAAACCCTATACCCACTAGCATTCCTTCCCTGATCCCCCCTCCAGGCAGCCCCTGGCGACCATTCACCTCCCGTCAGTCTCTCTATTGCCTATTCTGGACATTTCAAGCTAACGGAATCACATGGCATGTGGCCTGTTGTGTCTGCTTCTTGAACTTTAGTGTAATGTTCTCAAGGTTCATCCCGCCTTAATAGCGTGTATCAGCACTTCATTCCTTTTTATGGCCGAATACTATTCCATCACGTGGATAGATCCCTTTTTATCCATCCACCAGGTGATGGGCATTTGGGTTGTTTTCCAAGCCAAGGATAGTGCTACCATGAACATGGATTCGTTTCGGTATCTGTTTTCGATGCTTTTGGGTCCATACCTGGGAGCAGAACTGCCCTTCGCATGGGAACTCTATTGAACTTTCGGCAGAACGGTCTTTATAGTATTCTTTGTAATTTTTGGAAAGTCTGAAATTGTTTCAAAATGGAAAGTTAAAAAAAAAGAAGACTACAGCCGCGTTGCCGTGCGTCTTTTAGGAAGAGCCAACACACGAAATGTCCATCCCTTTCTTGGTCCCAGAGAGAGAGAAAAGGTTGAGAAGAATGGAGAATATAAGCTCCCCTTGTCGTCTGTACCTTTAATCTGGCTTTCGGGATCAATTCAATAACTGGCACATTGCACTTGAGTGGGAAATGAAACCCTGACCACGTAAGGAGTTCTTCACAGCCGGTCTCGTCATCAACACTCTTTTTTTAATGACAGGCAAAGGGACTCAAAGGGCATCACAAGTATGGGAGTGGACAGAGGAGAAAGAAAACTGTCCTTTTGGGAATTATGATTTATTAAATATAAGCATGCCACCCAGAGACCTTTATCCCTCCTCTAAGGATGTCAAATACCTCAAGTGCAAGGACTTTCTCTCAAGTGCAAGGACAGGCCAGTGGTTTCAGTGCAGAACAGGTAACAGAACTGACAGGTGGATAAAAAGCCAAAAGACACACACACACACACACACACACACACACACACACACACACACAAGATGCACACACAAAAAAAGTTCCAAGTCATTAGCTTTATTTTTCCTGAATTCAGCATGGGGTGACAAAAATGCATTATGATCACAAAAATCAACCATTACATACAAACATTTCCTTATCATTCACTTTCTACTTTAAATCTGTTGATTCATATTAATTAAAAACATATTAAACATATCAAACATATTAAAATTAAACATATTAAACATATTAAAAACACATGATCTCTTACTAAAATTCTCCAATTCATATAACCAAGAGGTTACAAACTTCTTTAAAAAGTTATATTCCTTTCTTAGTGAGAATTTAATGGTTTAAATTGCTAGGGTTTTTTTTTTTTTTTAATGTTTAGACGATTACATTATTTACCAGGAGCAGACAAACAAAACATAACGTAAAAAGTCTTCCAGAAGCTATTTCCATTCTCTTCTTCCCTTTCTCTTGCAAACTGGTGTCTTGTCTTTACAAGTTCTCGGTCATGCCATAAAGCTGTTCTTTTGGTTTCATAACAGAGATGGTGAGCAGTGGTAAGAAAACAAACAAACATCCAGTTTACATAAATTCCAGAGCTCAGTTCAGGGAGCAAATGATGGGGTTGAATGTTGGGGCAGAGTGAAAGCTCTGGATTCTGGTGAGACAGAGTCACTCACTTACGGGGCTGTGGTAAGGGGAGAACAAAACTAAACTGGGTTCCTGGGCAAGAAACCAAAATGAGCACGGAATTGTGATCGGGGCCCATAGGTGCCGTGCCTTGTGATAGTAATTACGAACAGAAACCAAACACTAATTAATAACGGCATGGAAGGGGAAGAATGGCATTACGCCTTTTCTCTGGTTCATTCCGTTTCCTCGGCTGGTGTGGGAGAGCATCTTGGGTGAAATCAGGGCAAAATAATTCTTTGCTAAGGTGATCAGCTCTCATGAGGTCTTTCTCTACGTTCTGTCCAATGCTAAAGCCCACAGGTTTATGCCTCCTGGGAAACAGTTATTCCAACCCCGTACAGGTGAAGCGGTGAGGGCATAACCATGAAGAACATGTTTCCAGGTAGCCTGAAACCCAGCAGACAATGTAGCTGTTGCCCAAGAAACACAGATATCTACATTGTATGCCAGGTTCACGCCCCAGACCTGGACGCTGGCCTTGCAAGTCCTCCCCATGCATGATTTCAACGCAATTGCCGGCTATGTTCAAAGTTCCTGGTATGTATCTTATCTACCACACTGAAAAGACAAGTCAGGATGCACTGCTGGGACTTATCAATGACAAGTAAAATTTCCTTAAACTGCCATACCGTCAGATTGTCATTATTTAATCACATAATTGTGAAAATGCCATTTAAAAGTCAAGAGATGAAAAGGATGGGTGGATGGATGGATGGGTGGGTGGATGGATGGATGGATGGGTGGGTGGGTGGGTGGATGGGTGGATGGATGGGCTGATGGGTGGGTGGATGGGTGGATGGATGGGCTGATGGGTGGGTGGATGGATGGATGGATGGATGGGCGGATGGGTGGGTGGATGGGTGGGCGGATGGGTGGATGGATGGGCGGATGGGTGGGTGGATGGGTGGATAGATGGATGGATGGATGGGTGGGTGGATGGGTGGATGGATGGGTGGATGGAGGGATGAATAAGATATACAGGTAGAGAAGTAGGTAGGTAGACAGATGGTTTTGTGACCAAATGACACCTTCCACATGGGGAAAAGAGGAAAGAGAAAGAGAGTCTATGGATTCCCCCGTCTTGTGGTGCTGAAATCAAGTCACCTCATCATTCATAAAACCTTGATGGTTCTCACACTCCAGCTAATAATGGAAGAGTTACCACTCGGGAACTTAACTCTATGTGTGTGTGTGTGTGTGTGTGTAAATCAAGGCAACAACTGAATTATTAAGGACTCCCCAATAACCTTGCTCAGGATGCTGTAACAGAAGCCAGAAGATGCCATCAGAGACCCAGTAGCCAGATGTAGCTACTGATTACAAAAGACAGGATCTACACTGGCTACTGAGCCATTGAGGGTACCTACACACGCCAGCAGCTAGGTGATCCGCAGCCTTCTGGGGAGGGGTTCTGTGGAAGGAAAGAGAAAAACATCAATCCTGGAAACTTATGGGGAAGTGATATCAATGGATTTCAATTCCGTATTTTCTTTATTGACATAGCTGACAACAGTCCCATGTATACAGTTTTAAAACAAACCTCTAGATTTATTCACTCAGTGTGTATTGATTGAGTGATATTGAATCAAGGGCCAGATACTCTCCCAGGTGCTAGAGATCCAGCAGCAAACAAGAGATGAAAATCCCTGCCTTTCTGGGCACATGATTGTGAGAAAATCTACAACTGATTACCTGGCACGTGTTTGCAGTAAAATGTTATTATATGAAAAACTGATCAATTACAGTAAAGAAATAATATTTCCCCACTATAAATTGAGGATGATAAAGTTATTTCTACCAAATGTCTAACACACCAAAGAAACCTGCAAAAAAGAGATGTCACCAAGTATTCAAAGCAGCAGCTCACCAGTATGTCAGTTCCAAGCTTTCCTCCCCTAATCCGATGTCGGAAGACAAAAAAGTTCGAGGATAGATGTCCTCTCCATGGATTCATTCATTCATTCATTCACCCCAGAAATGCCTACTGAGTGCCTTCTCCGTACTTTCTGCTGGGCCCCGGAAGTGTGACACTGACCAGAGGCCCTGCACTCATAGAACTGAGTGTCTAAGATCCGAGGGGTGTGTAGGCAAAGACAAAAAAGAAACTCGATTGATATGTATGACCGTTTCACAGAGTAATGGGACAGTAAAGAGGAACGCTATTTGCATAGGTAGTCAGGGAAAAGCCTCATTTGAGCAGATCCTTGGAGGAGGAGGAGGAGGAGGAGGAGGAGGAGGAGGAGGAGGAGGAGGGAGGTGGGGAACCTGTCACAGACCTGGGGTGAGAAAGAACACCGAGGAGAGAGGCAAGAGTCAGAAAAAAGGCCCCGAAGCAGGAAAAAGCCCGGTGTTTTCGAGAAGGCACTCTCATACTGGCACATGACCACCGTGGCCAATTATTATTTTTGACTTTTAAGATTACTTAGAATCCTACCTTCTTATGAATTTAAAATGCTTTGGCTGTCACTTTGAAAAGACTGAGGAAAGTGATCATCAACTGGAAGAAAGCCTATACTTAGAACTTTAATTTTTTTTTTAACGTTTATTTTTGAGAGAGAGAGAGCGTGAGCGGGTGAAGGGCAAAGACAGAGAGAGGGAGACACAGAATCTGAAGCAGGCTCCAGGCTCCGAGCTGTCAGCACAGAGGCCGACGCGGGGCTCGAACCCACGAACTGCGAGATCATGACCTGAGCCACAGTCCGGCGCTTAAACGACTGAGCCACCCAGGCGCCCCAATACTTAGAACTTTAAATCACGGCAATCCGACTGGACATGTACCTAGACCACGGAATGACACTGAAATATTCGTGGCCAGGAAAAGCGCCTTTAAAAAAAACTGTGTTGGCTGTGAGAAAAGATGACCAGCTTTCTGGGAGTTCTAAATACATACATTTCAAAGGAATGATTTAACTATTTAATCACAGATGTCTAATTTTAAGACAGAAGCTACTTGCCAAGTTCTAATAATGGTGTTTCACCAGGTGGTTCGCTCTTAGGGGAGGAGGGTGAAATTTACAAGGTGAAGTAGGTTTTAGTTTGATTGTTTTTTTTTCCTTTTTCATTAAATTAAAACCAACTCTATGGTGAAGGACATTTTGGCCCTGCCTGAAAGCCCGGGCAGAAGTACCAAAGTGGAAAAAAAAAAAGACTGTTTGTGCAGGTTTGGCTGAATCTCACCCTCAATATAAAATGAAGCATTTTATAGAACACGCCAATTTATTTTTCATAAGCCGCTAAGACTAAATGTTCATAACTCTACTTTTTATGAATAACACTGACAATTACAGTGAAGCAAGGGTTCAGTTTGGTTAGTTTTAATGCCAAAATCCAAAGGATTACCTTTTATAAGTTTTGGTCCATATTTAAATTAGAAGAATGAATGATACTTTTAATTGTTAAAGCTTGCCCTGCCTATCCTCCAAATGTTCCTAAATTTAAAGAACTATGAAGTTAACGTGGTCTTTCCCCCCCTCCTTTTAAACTTATCTAGGTAATACCAAAAGGGAAAACTAAGTAAGATTTTACTAAAGACTGTACTATAGATTAGTGTCAGCCACTAACACACTTTTAAAGTTTATTAAAATATAGAATAGAATATCTAAGGAATACACTATAGCACAGAGTATTAACCAATAGTACATTTTCAAAGTATAGGGCTACCTGGGTGGCTCAGTCGGTTGAACGTCCAAATCTTGATTTCAGCTCATGATCCCAGGGTTTTGGGATTAAGCCCCGCGTTGGGCTCTGCACTGAGTGGGGAGCCTGCCTAAGATTCTCTCTCCCTCCGCCCCTCTCCCCTAGTTGAGCACGCACTCAATCTGAGATGAAAAAAAATTATTTTAATTTTTTAATGTTTATTAAGCATTAAAGAGATATAGAGAGAATGAGACAGAGCGTGAGCAGGGGAGGGGCAGAAAGAGAAGGAGACACAGAATCCGAAGCAGGCTCCAAGCTCTGAGCTGTTAGCACAGAGCCCCACGCGGGGTTCGAACCCACAAACTGTGAGATCATGACCTGAGCTGAAGTTGGACGCTCAACCGCCTGAGCCACCCAGGCGCCGCCCCCCCCCCAAAAAAATAAAATTTTTAGATAAAAATTTTAAAGAACCTTTTTCAGAGTTTATAAGTAAAAGTCAAAGAAAAGGAATTGGGTCCAACTGAAAATGTCACATTATATATAATTCCATTATCTAGCAATTAAGAAGCCAGCTAAGCCCCAGGGACGGGTGACAGAACTATAACCAAGGTGCTAGCTGCTCAAGTCTCATTCACGGTGCAAGCAAACAAAATAAAGACAACGGATTAAAAAATTTCTGTCCATTCAAGCTAAAGACCATTTATTCGAGGTGTAAAGAATGGGAAAGGGAGTTTGAAGGAAGAAGGCTGATGAACAGTGAAGCCTGACACCTGCTGTTGGAAAGCCTTGTTGGAATGGAGATAAAGCCCATTTCTTGAAACGTTAACCTAGAATTTGAAGAGCTCACTCTCCAGAATTAGAACAGGGGTGACCTATAAACCAAATCAAGAAGTAAAGAAACCCACTGATGTTTCAAGCTAAGATGAGAGATATAAAATGGCATTCTCATCAAAGTTCCACTAGAAATGAAAGAAACGCAGTGTTGTGGGTCATTCAACGAAACAAGAGTAGACTTACCGTGTCTCTTTTAAGGGATTACTGGGACAATTCTATTTGCCCCACCCCCAAAGTATCACTGACTTTAGAAATTGTGGTTTTTGGAAAGAAATTTAACCCCAGGCACTGTATTTGGAAGTCAACAAAGAGGGATGAATAGAACGTTGACTTTCCCAAGTCAAAATGGTCAAGTTTGACTCTAGATGTCCCCTCCAACACCCACCCATGCGATTTCGCATATTTTAGTGCATGTCCCAGCAGCTTTCGGAAACTAAATAGGAATACAAATATATCTATGGATCTGACAGGACTCACCCCAGAAAGCTATTTTAACAAAGTCAGAGTTTACTTTAGAAAGCGAACAAAAATGGGGCGCCTGGATGGCTCAGTCGGTTAAGTGTCCGACTTCAGCTCAGGTCATGACCTCACGGTTCATGGGTTCGAGCCCCACATCGGGCTCTTTGCTGACAGCTCAGAGCCTGGAGCCTGCTTCCGATTCTGTGTCTCCCTCTCCCTCCCCCACTCATGCTCTCTCCCAAAAACGAATAAACATTAAAAAAATTTTTTTTTAAATGAACAAAAACGGCCTCCCATGGGGTAGATCTTATGTTAAGTGCTCTTAACACACACACACACACACACACACACACACACACACGGACATAAAGGCAGCTTTAAGAGGTGTTGCATATGTCTGTTACATCTCGATTGTGGTGATAGTATCGTGGGCATTTGCGTATGTCCAAACTCATCAAATTGCATACAAGAAATACGTACAGTTCCTTGTCGATCAATCATATCCCTCCATAAAGTTGTTGACCAAAAACGCAAAAACAACTACCAAACTGCCTCCAGTGTGGTTAAGAACAAAAAGTCTAATGAACTCAACCTGCCGGCCCAGGGAAGAAATGTACACGTATATACACACCGGGCCCCATGGGGTGAAACTATGTCAGAGGGGAAAAAAAAAAAAAACCCGACCCAACCTTTTAAACACAGGTGACTAACTAAAGTACATTCTTGCAGACCTAGATTCCTTTTGGGTTACGTTAAGAGGTATGTGAGCCAGGGTCTCACCATAACCAGCACGTGGTTGCAGCCCATCCAACTCCTGCATACCTGAGATCCTGTGACCAGACGGACCAAAAACATTTACACCAGCTGATGGTCACTTGATTTTCGCATCGCTCTATTTAGTAAATTGCTCTGCAGGTCAACCTGAAGCCTGAGGTGAACATTTTCTGAGACGTTCCTGCTCAAGACATTTTTTTTTTTTAAAGGACTTTGCCTGCCAGATAATTCTAGTCCGAACAGGCCTGGGAAGGGATGGGGTTGGCACGAGATCCTAAAACAAGCTTACAAAGGCGAAACCACTTAGAGCCCATAAAGACAGACCCAGACTAGTTTCTTAAAAATACTATTTAGCAATTAGACACATGCCTTTAATCCTTCTCAACGAAAACCAAATTTTTTTGTTTTTTTACACCATTGCTGGATGAAAACATGAATCATTTGGCTCATTAAAAACACTCAAGAGAAAAAGGATGGTCTTCACCTAAGGAAGAGCCTTTTTTTTTTATGGACAAGGTCCAGAAATTAATTGAACTTCCATCCATGTGCAAATATCTCTCTGTGTCACTCTCCCTCTCTCTGAAAGAAACCACTCAATTCACTTCATACATTTGCATTCTATCAATGGTAAGTAAAAACAGAGTTAAGATCAAAACAAGGTGATTCTTCTGAACCTGTAATTACCAAACCAGGCAATTCGACCAAGATTCTGTGACTTAGCCCTTTACTTTGTCACAATTAACCCCCTACTCCTTTTCCATTATTACTGGGGTCTTTCAAAATGTGTCAGTATCACAGACACGTAAGTGTTGCAGGTTTCATTCAGAATCAAATGTCCACCAGGCCTCTGCTTTCGCCGCGGCACCAAACTCCCTTTTGTCACCGAATGTGCTCACGGTGCGAAATTCTTCGTTTGGTCTTTCTTTGCTCTTCCCATCAAGTTTCAGAGGATCTCCATTCCAGGAAAATTCTTACGTATCCTTATCCTTTAAACAATACATGCTTCCCAACTTAGTTTTATGGTACCTTTCTGTAACATTTGTGGGTGTTTACAGGAGCAAGCTATTTACTTGTAAAGGAGCCAGTTTCCTAACAGAAGTATAGGCCAGTGACAGCACGTTCCTATATAACCCCTTGCGGGTACCGAAGAGTCCTGGGCATTCAGGAAGGTTCTCCTAAATGCCTTCATTCCACAGGATAAGTAAGCAAGATCTACTGTGGTGCAATGAAAACAATTGAGACAACCGAACAAGTAACAGTGGAGGAGGGAAGAGAATAGAAGAAGGAAAAGAACAAAAGGAACATCCACATGTTATGGTTTCTTTGGCTCATGATGGTTTTACAATGAACTACACTGTAATCAAATGAAGCCTCTTCCGAAAATCATAGCCGTCTACCAGAAGTCGTACTGGACTTCAATTATTACGAGGTCCGTGGTAGTATGTTGATTTTTTAAATTATTGGTTTGGGTAAATGACTCATACCACAAAGGAAAAGGGAAGACGGCTAACGGATACGTGTGAAGGTTTGGAGGGGCCAATAATAACCGTTTGAAATGATGGAGGGCTACATGTATATATCATGCTTGCTGATACTATCTGATGACCTAGCGGTTACAATACCCACAAGATATTCACCAGGGCAAACAGGATGATAACGTGGATTCTACTATGTAACCAAGAGAAAACAGGAAAGTTGATGGAGATTTATAAAAGACTGTTCTGATGCGTGTTACACTGGGGAAAGGGACAGAATTGGATGTTTTTCGGTTTCTAGAGAATGGAAGAAAGACAGCCTTATAAAGTCCCAACCTGCACATCAAGTATTTGCTCCCAGAGCGATCTCCACCCAGTGGATGTGTGGCCACTTCAACTGGTCACAAAGAAACCAAAGGTAGGGGCGCCTGGGTGGCTCAGCTGGTTACGCGTCAGTCTCTTGATTTCAGCTCAGGTCATGAGCCCAGGGTTGTGGGATGGAGCCCCGCGTCGGGCTCTGCGCTGAGCATGGAGCCTGCCTGGGATTCTCTCTCTCTCTCTGTCTCTCCTCCTCTGCTCCTCTCCTGCTCATGTTCTTGCCTGCGCCCTCCCTCACAAAATAAATAAACATTATTATTGAGCAGTACTGAGTTACTACCACCGAAACACTTTCTCTCCCTTCTTCCCTCATTAGTTGATGCTTGACTGGTCTACACTCAGTACGTTTTTGACAATGTATGGATGATTCTGCAGAGTACATGTCAGTGTTTAGAGAGACACTATCAATCTAATTAAAATGAGCCGGATTCAAAAAAATAACGAAGAAAATATCAAAGGATCAAGCTCTCAACTTAGAGGAAGAGGGCTACTTAAGACAGAGGGCCACTGGAAATGACAAAGAGTTAGGGCGCCTGGGTGGCTCAATGGGTTGAGCGTCCGACTCCTGATTTCGGCTCGCGTCGTGATCTCACGGTTCGTGGGTTCAAGCCCCACATTGGGCTCCGCGCTGGCGAGTGCCAAGTGTGGAGCCTGCCTGGGATTCTTTCTCTCTCCCTCTCTCTCTCTCTCTCTCTGTCCCTCCCTGGCTCACTTGCACACACGCTCTCTCTCAAAAAAATAAAAATAAAAAAATAAAAAATAAATAAAAGGAAAACGACAAAGAGCAAGGAGGAGAGACAGAGGTCAATACAGCCAAGAAGAAAAGGGGTGTAAGAGAAGCCCGACACCCAACTACAGCACCTAGGCACTCATCAATGAGGTAAGGCTTCCTGGGCTGTCCTGTTACACTAGGTAGAAGAGGAAGGGTATCAGATGGAGAAAACCAGAAGTTGGGAGAGGAAGGATACAGTCGGAGTAACCCTCCGGAGTTAAAAAAAAAAGGGGGGGGGGCTCCGGGGTGGCTCAGTTGGTTAAGCGTCCGACTCCGGCTCAGGTCATGATCTCACGGTCCGTGAGTTCGAGCCCCGCGTCGGGATCTGTGCTGACAGCTCAGAGCCTGGAGCCTGCTTCAGATTCTGTGTCTCTCTCTCTCTCTCTGACCCTCCCCCGTTCATGCTCTATCTCTCTCTGTCTCACAAATAAATAAACGTTTAAAAAAAAAGTTAGCAAAGGTGAGCATCCAGAGTCCGAGAGAAAGGGAAGATTATTCACAGTCCTGAGCAAAAAGGCAAGATGTGAAGGAAGGAAGTCTTTCTTCCTGTGCAAGGTGGGGGAAGACACAGTGGCAAACTTTATCGCTAAGTTGAAAGGGGAAATAACAGAAACACAACTGCTGTTTATACTCATGGTAAGTAACACAAGGGAAATCTGGTTCCCCTTTCTGTGAGCGGAGAAAGGCGTCAGGAGAGACACTTGGCACTGAAGGATAATGTACAACCTTGAAAGGACTGGTTACGGAGGACAGGAGAGAATGTGTCTACCGAAGCAGTGCCTTTCAGTCAAAAAGGAATAGCAAAACGCTCTCACTTACAGAAAATGGCAAGGCCTAAGAAGCTAGAAGATGGGGGTGCCTGGGTCACTCAGTCAGTTAAATGTCCGACCCTTGATTTCCGCTCAGGTCATGATCTCACGGTTTGTGGGATCGAGCCCCGTGTCTCCTAGGGAGATGTGACAAGCCAGGAACGACCCCAACTCACCAAAGTCCAGAATCACCTGGTCCGCTTTGCAACTCAACGATCCTAGCCCCACATTCATTCCCCTGCTTCCCGTTCCTCGCTGGCAGACAACGGCATTGAAACTATTCGAATTTCTCCCTGACAATTACGATTCATTCTGACATTAGCTCCCTTTTAAGTCCTATCCTGATGATTGAACTTTTGTGTCGTCTGGGGAACAAACTGTTAAAAAAAAAAAAATCTATACAATGTAATTCTTTTCATGCTGAGAGGTCAAATTCATCCTACTGCTGTACTCACTAACAGTTAACATGCCCACAGGACAGCTATTGGGACGCCAGAACAGGGATGGAATAAATGGAGGGACTTCAAACGGCAGAATCTAGATGATTTGGTGAAAAACCAAAATAAGACAAAACAAAAAAAAAAAAAAAGAGAGAAATTCCTTCCATTGACTTTCATGCTTGGGCAAAACCTCACTATCTCTGTGCCCTCAGAGGATTACATCTCCTGATTTTTCTAAGGTTAAAATAAACCTGAACGAGTTTTAAAACCATGAATAGAAAGTTTAGAAACTGGAACTCTCCAGACCCTAGTCAGGAAAACAAGTCACGATTTGTTTTCGATGTACAAGGATGGACAGACAGAAAACTCGTAGGGAAATTGCCATTTTACCAACACAGCAAATGACAAGTTACAAGACAGCATTTTCCAAAGTGTATTCAACTTTGGAGTATTAAACCAAGAGACGAGTCCACACACACACACACACACACACCACAGTTCTGTGAATCTCTTAAAATTTGGGAAATGTTACTGAGGTACTCTATGCTTCTCTTGAAGTTTCAATACAAACATAAAAGGTTCTGAGAAGTCCTGCAGGAAAGAAACTTAATTTAATGTTGTTCAACCCAGTGTTTCCTGAACTTATTCAACCAGAGAAGTTTTTCCCTGTCTTCTGAAAACATGTTTTGTGAAAGGCCATCCTAGGGAGTAAAAAAGGCTACAACGGTCCCCACGTTGTTCATCACGTCAGCTGGGGAGAACTTTGGTTGGCAACAGACCCATCAGAAAGGAAGAGGGATACTAAAGAAAGAGGGCCACTGAATGTGACACAGAGCAAAGAGAACTGTCAGTCAACATAGCCAAGGAGGAAAAAGGTGCCAGGCACGGACGGGCCAACCTTCTTAGCTAAGTAAACCCTAATGGCACCTGCCTTCAGCTCTTTAGTGTCCTTTCAAACCATGAATTTCAGGCGTCAGGACTCAACTAAGCACTGTGTAGTATCTTTTGTTTTTGTTTTTGTTTTGTTTTGCTTTTGAGAGCTAGAGAGAGCACAGATGAGCAAGAGAAGGGTGGGGGGGGGGGAGGGTCGGAGAGAGAGAAACTGCCCAGCGCAGAGCCCAGTGCGGGGCTCGATCCCGCGAACCGTGAGCTCATGACCTGAGCCGAAATCAGGATTTGGACACTTAACCGACCGAGCCACCCAGGTGCTCCAGGACTGTTTGGTATCTTTTAAAGAAAAGGTGACAATAATCCAGTGCACAAGATTTCATGTATCATGAAACGTGGCAATGTTGATGGAAGCCACAACGCAACTAATGGAGTTAAGCTCTAATGGAGTTAAGTATCGCGCCATCAGTAAGCACGCCTGATAGGGAAATCACATAGTAAATATCAATATCCGCTGCGAATACGATGTTTACGGGCTACCGTGGCTCTTTCACCAAATGAGTCTTTGGCCCTTAGAACATTCTCGTGAAGCCTGGGGTTGTATTACTACCCTTCTAGACAAGGGGAAACAGGATTAAAGACCATCACCACGGGCAGCTCGTATGCAAACAGAGGAGACTCTAGTAAGTGACAAACCAATGAGCAAAGAACCCTGGCCAAGTACCCAATGACATGAATTTGGGGAAGCAACAAGGTACAGTAGGAAGAATGGTGACCTCTCCCCAAGAAGTTGGGGGCTCTGTGATCCAGGCAAACAGCTTGGCTTCTCTGGGTTGCAGCGTGTGCCCCAAGAAAACGAGGGGAATATTGACCCTACCGATAACGGGATGGCGGAGATGATCACACAAAATGAGGTTTACCAAAGTACTCTATCAATGTCCCCGTGCTCTGCAAATAGAGTTACTTCTCTAACGGTGGTAGAATCTGAAGGTGGGATTTTCATCTTTGCCATGTGAACCCTGCTGCAGATATTAAACATACACCTACCGTATGGTGCAGACATTTCTGCTCCTATAAGTAATAGCTAAAAACCGGAAACAACCCTGATGTCCATCAACAGGTGAATAGATCATCAAACTATGGTGTATCCGTATGATGGATGCTACTCAAGACCGAAACGAAGTGAGTTATTCATGTAGTCCGCAACATAGAGGACCCCACCCTGAGTGCAAGAAGCCAGACAGAAGAGAGGACACACTGTATGATTCAATTTATGTAACTCTCCAACGGTCTTCCAAAATGTGCCATTTTACGTTTCTACTGAAATGTATTAGGAGGGTTCTAGATCATCCGCAAACTTGCCAACCCTCGAATGAATGATCACCTGGTGTTTCGGTTTGCATTTCCCTCATGAGGACTGATGGTGAACATCTTTTCATATGCAGATCTGTCATTTGTCTCTCTTCTTGGGTAAAGTGTCTGTTCAAACCATTTGCCCCTTTTTTCTAGGCTGTTTCTTCATTATTGAAAACTCCGTCGGATTTAATGGGTGGTGCAAAACGGACACCTAAGAACTCGGGTCAAAATTTCACATTAATTCATGGGAACCCGAGAGGACCAAAAAACCTCACCAATGCTGAACTAAAATACTGTCCAAATGTTAGGACAAACTTGAAATTCTTTTAAAGCTAGAAAAGGGTGGCATTATTTTTACTGGTATTGCCGCTAACTCTACATAGGCTCAGAGCTCCATCACTGAACAAAATAATCCTATTTCCGCGCGTCGCAGTGGTACCTAAACCATCTTAGTTCTTCCTCAGCGCCATCAGCTAAGATCCCCAAAGTTCCTGTCCCCAAGGCCACATTTCACGCTTTGTGCTCAGTGCATTCTAATCCCTGAAGATTCCATTTTGCAAAAAGAATTTCTCGCATCAAACTTGTGCCCACGTTCAAAAAGCGACGGAAGGCCAAACCTCTTTCGCACTTGTTTGTGCAATCAGTTATGGCTACAGTCTTCCTTTAAGATCTACAGAGTAGGCTAGTTTGAGGGCAGCTACAGGCTTTCCTTTGAGGAAAAGCAGGCCGGGTTCTGCCATGCGGGGCCATTGGTTCGCAGCTCAATTGTTACAGTTGATGTGGGTTTCCTTTTAGATGCCTGGAAAATGACTCTGCTGACCACATCCACATTCTGAAATACTTTTTGAGAACTTGTAACCAAACTGCAGGAACTGACTCATTTTGCAGCACCCAGACACCACACAGGCGTTCCAGAATGGACTCCAGTCAAAGGCAGAAATAGCAAGGTCTTAGAACACAGGCAGCAAATGGTCTATTTATATGGGGGAGACAAGGGGGGAAATCCCGGGATGCATGGGGCAAAACGGCGCAAGCCCCGGGAGACCCTCGGAGGTGACCGGCTTTAGAAAAAGGACCACAGAGAACACACGACTTCATGAGTTAACACATGTGTTGCCCTCAAAGCTAGAAGTCAGAGACCAGGTGGCAAAGGGACCTTAACATCTAGCTCTCTATCTTTCACCTAGAAAGCAGATTCGGTTGAGACACGTACACAGGGGAATTTGGGGGCCACTGGGTCTCAACTCCCATTCCTGAATTCCTTGATAAATCAGGAACACACCTCCGCCCCCCATGTCTCAGGAGCTAAACGGGAATGGGCCCCCAGGTCGAAGATGACAGACAGAAGTCACCTGGGCTTCAGACCAGAAATCTGCAGGTACCCTGGGGGGTGGGGTCTCCTACCTCCTTCCTTATCTACTTCTACACCTTTCTCTCTCAACTCCCAAGCTCATCCAAGGGGGCTGGCTTCCACAGGAAGTGCCAACTCTCAGCTCCCTTTCTCCCAGTCCAGAGTTCCCACCTCCGGGGGGGGGTGGGGGGGGGGGGACAAGAGCAAACCAGGCCCTCCTCGGGCAAACACTCTATGTTCCCCAATTACTCATTTCTCCAACCCACAAGTGAAACTCTCAATCTCTCAGTCAGTTTCAGCCAGAGGCAGTGAGGAAATCCGGTCCAGTTGAACTAAACTATAAATGACAAAACCAGTTAACTCTTTTCTGCAGGTGGGGTCCCTGGCTCAAAGAATAGGAGTGCTAACCCAAATGCATAACTAACTAGTGGAAAGTCAGGCGAGGCGGTAAGAAAATAAAGTCTCAAGGGTGGGGGGGGGCGGGTGAAGGAAGATAAACGTGGACAAGACGTACAAACAGCTCTCCAGCCCTGTGGCGCGGTGCGTGCCGTTAGACCTGGTTGCGGGGTCCAATGTCGGTAAAATGACGTGTATACGCATTTTACGTCCGCTCTCACTGATGCCACGTCTGTTAACACAAAAGGGAGGACTTCTAACATCAGATGATGACAGAGCGGATGATGACAAGGGACTGCAACCCATCTGCAGCAATCGACTCTATCTTTAAGAAATTGCAAAAAAAAAAATGGCTTTAACACAGTTATTCAAAAGACAGTAAGTAGATACACCTGCATTCCTCCCGACTGAGCAACTGTTCTGACTTTGGTACGCTCCCTTCCTGCCTCCGATTGCAGAATAAGGACGGTGGAACACAGCCTTTTCACCTGTATCGGGCAGATTTTCATATACAATTGAGAGGACATCTATCAAGTAACTGAACATAAAACTAAGGTCCCCCAAAAAGAAAACACGGAGTTTTTGACACAGAGTTACGTGGAAACCAGGGAAGTTACCAATCCTCAGCTGTTTCACTGAGTATAAAATCAGCAAAGACATGCCCCTTGGAGAGTGAAGCATTAACCCACTTTTGGCTCCTTGGCTGATAAGGAGTTGCTAGCTCAACTTTCTCTCTCTGTCTCCCTCTTTCCTCCTCCCAAGGTTTTCAGGTAATTTAAATGACAAAAATGGCATTTTATCCAAAGAGAGCCCTGTGTAACTTGTACACACTCCAGTTATGAGGCACCATGGGCTGGTCTCTGTGGGATCCCTACATAAAATCACCCATACTCTCGGAACACCATCCTCCTTCTCTCTAGTTATCGTCTCCTACCTTCCAGCAGCTTCTGTGGCCAACAGGGCCCTAGGAGACCTGATACTCACTACCTCCCAGACCTCATCTGCTACCTTCCCCCTTGCTTACTGTTCCACACTGGCCTCTTTTCTTAAGAGTTTTTTCAAGTTTGGGGTGCCTGGGTGGCTCAGTCGGTTGAGCATCTGACTTTGGCTCAGGTCATGATCTCGCGGTTTGTGAGTTTGAGCCCCACGTCAGGCTCTGTGCTGACAGCTCGGAGCCTGGAGCCTGCTTCAGATTCTGTGTCTCCCCCTCTCTCTGCCCCTCCCCTGCTCACGCTCTGTCTCTGTCTGTCTCTCAATAATAAATAAACGTTAAAAAAATAAAGTTTCTCAAGTTTATTTATTTTTAGAGAGAGAGAGAGCAAGCGGGGTAGGGGCAGAGAGAGAGAGAGAGAGAGAGGGAAGGCGAGAGAGAATCCCAAGCAGGCTCCACCCTGTCAGCGTAGAGCCCGACACGGGGCTCGAACTCATGAACAGTGAGATCATGACCTGAGCTGAAATAAACAGTCGGGCACCTAGGTGACTGAGCCACCCAGGCGCCCCAACACTGGCCTCTTTTCTAACTCATGGACATACCAAGCTTGGCCCCAACTCCACTGGAGTGGTTTTTGTCTTCTCTGCCTACAATCCTTTTCCTCCGCATACCCGTGGGTAAGTCTCTGAGCAAAGTATCATGACATCAGAGAGGCCTTTCCCGAGAGCCCCGGATAAGCCGCTCTTCCTGGACCCCTCGGATACTCCTCTGTCTGACCTAAGTACCTACTGACACCTGGCTGTCAGCCTCCCCCCGCTGCCATGCGGGCAGGAACCCTGTGCACGGTCGTATTCCCAGACCCAAAACACCACCCGGCACGTGGGAGGTGTGCAACACGTTTTTGCAAAATGCACATTTCTCTGCCAATTATTCCGCGACAAGCTCATGAAGTCTAGTCGGCACCCGGGACAATTTCTGTTAACCCCTCACCCAAACGCCCTGTACTTCAAGGGCCGGGTGGACGGAGGCTAGAGGAGAGCCCATATCCCCAAGCATTAGAATGCAGGCAGGACCGGGGGAGGGGGGGGAAGAATAGATTCCTTATGGGTAGAAGAGAAGGAAAGGTTTTACCTTTGCTGCTGTGTGGTCAACCCTCTACCAGAAAACACACACGGTTTGTGCCAGGACAAAGAACCTGAATGGTTAGTTATGTGTTGTTGTTGGCTTCTCCCCCCCCGCCAAAAAAAACCATGCCAAATGACTCCCAGGCTAAAAATCACCAACTGTGAGGGGTGCCTGGGTGGCTCAGTCAGTTAAGCGTCCGACTTCGGCTCAAGTCATGATCTCACGGTCCTTGAGTTCGAGCCCCACGTCGGGCTCCATGCTGACAGCTCAGAGCCTGGAGCCTGCTTTGGATTCTGCGTCTGCCCCTCCCACGCTCATGTTCTGTGTCTGTCTCTCAATAAAAAATAAATGTTAAAAAAAATTTTTTTAATAAAAAAATAATCACCAAGTGTGAGTACAAATCCTCCTCCCTCCGTATCGTCCTCTCCCCAAAAGAGAGGGTATCCCTCGTTGTTCCCATCCCTACTGAAAGATGTTTTCCAAAATCTCACAATAAATTTAATTGAGGGCAGAGCAGGATTTCGCCCCCCCCCCTCCAAATTAGCCTAAATCCTACTTAAAAAATCTTTTCCAATACATCGTTGTGGTCTCTTCATGTGCTCCAAACAGGGAAAGGAGTTGAAAGCTTGGGGCTTCTTAGACTGTATTTCCTGCCACTTTCCCTTCTAGGGGGCCCTTCCTCTGCCACCATCAAAAAAGAAAAGAAAGAAAGACCATTTCTCTGCATTATTTTCCTGTCACAAGCCTTTTCTCTCCCTTACTTTAAAAAAAGAAGCCTGGCTGCCAAAGGAAGATGCTTAAAGACTTTTATGAATGTCAGCCTGTGAAATGTGCCTTGTAGCAAAAATGGCAAAGGATCAAATAAAAGATGGAGTCACTGAGGGGAAAGGAACAAAGAGTGGGCTGCCTTCCCCTAATGGACCCTCACACTGTCCTTTCTTTCATCTGTCTGCAGGTAGGCGTTGAATGAGTTATGTGAGAATATGGATAAAGGAAGGGGGGGAGAGTGGGAGTGAGGGAGGGGAGGAGGGAGGGAGGAAGGAGGGAAGGAAGGAAGGAAGGAAGGAAGGAAGGAAGGAAGGAAGGATTATTATATCCTCTTATATCCTCCTACGGGCAAGGTCAATCCAAGGCCAAGAGATGTTTTTAAAACATTTCTTTTTTTTTTTTAATTTATTTTTGAGAGGAAAGCTGGAAAGTGGGGTAGAAGCAGAGAGAGAGAGAGAGAGAGAGAGAGAGACAGAGACAGAGAATCTCAAGCAGACTCCACAATGTCAGCGTAGAGCCCGACGTAGGGCTCGAACCCGCCAACCGTGAGATCGTGACCTGAGCCAAAGTCAGAAGCCAACTGACTGAGCCACCCAGGTGCCCGAGATTTCAAAGCTCCCTTAACCCGTCAGCTTGGGTAGCTTGCCCTCACCTTCCAAGTCAAATTCTCAAGCCACATTTGAAAGAGGAGGAAAATTCTCAAATGTGAACCCCCTCTCCCACACTCTGAAAATGAACTCCTCATCCAAACATAGGCTTTTTATGCACATCGGTTCCTGCAATTTTTTGCTCGGCAGTTTCGCCCTCCTAGACAGCACCCAGAACTAGATGCAGATAAAGGAGAAAGACATCAGTCATTGCGGATTCGTACTCATTTTCCATTTCTAGGGATTAATTCCACGCCAGATAGAAGAATCTCCAGAAAGGTTAATAACCGTGCATCCCTGGGACCCAAAGGCTCACAAACTTCTCACTTCCACCCCCCACTTTCAAGTGAAAACATTCGAGAAAAAAAAAAAAAGCAGGGGAAGTTACATGAGTAAATTTGTGAAGCGCGTGAGATCAAATGAAAACAAGGAATTCCCCTCCTGGCCTTTCGTGGCCTAATTTAAACTCATAACACACAAATGACTAAAACTGCCCCCGTTGATCTGTGAAATAAGAAACAGAAAAAGTCAACTGTGTATTTCACTATTGAGAGGGCCAGGCTCGGAAGACGTGACACTTTGCAAAATAGAAATGAGAAGACCATTTCTGAGACTTTCAGGTTCAGTCAACTTTTATTCTGCTTTTCTGCCAGAAGGACTTCCCATCCGTACCGGCCAAGAGCCTATTTGGATTTACATTCTGGTTCCACAGCTTACCGGGTGAATGGCCCTACGCACGTTCCTTTACCCCTGTGCCTTAGTGTCCTCATCTATGAAACGGGCCCCCCCAAATCGCGCCAGTGGGATGTCGAGGGGATCGAAACGGTCAGCGCGGACAGAGCACTTATAATGGCGCTCTGTTGTAACAGAAAAAGAAAGACACATACCTTAGAGTGGATCCACAGGCTTTGCGACCGAACTGAAGCCTGTTCCCAAAAGGATCCGGGAAGGGCACTCAAGTGTGTGAAGCACCATGATTCCAGGGACCACAGCAGGTGCTTTACACGTGGTTCTCTCGTTTCCTGCCATAGCCCCGTGAGCCTGTGAGTCCTGACCCTCCACTCTCGAGGGCTTCGGGAAATAAATGGACTCATTTACTCTGTTGGAGCCCAAAGGCTAGACCTCTGGGGGAGCAAACGCTTCAATGGGTGCCGTGAACGGGCACCTTCTTGGGGTTACCGTAACCACTGCCACGTACTTGATCCACTCACTAGACAATGCCTGGAGGTTTGGAGATTGTTTCCCCAGGTGATCAGAACTTCGAAAGTACCCTGGAAAGCTTCGCTGGGCCCGTACAAACTCAACTCAGTCTCTCTCAATTGTAAGACCTTAGGGTCTCACTTTACACAGAGGTCACACACATCCTAACGGAGAGAAATCGATGGGTTTTCATTGGAAAAGCCTTTATCCATCTACTTTTAAGAGAGGTGGGACAACAAAGCATTCTTCCAATGCCACCACCGGCAATGGGTTTTTAGTGGAACAGGTGCTTATGGAGAATTAAAGTCTTCCAAGGCAGAAAAAGAAGATCCTTTAAAATAAAACCTTACCTTCCTTTTCACAATCGATGACTCCACCTTCTACCTTAAAGGAAGCCGTTACACTGTGCTTTTAAGCAAGGTATTACTTTATCATCGAAAGCAGTGAGAAACTATTTTGCTATTAAAATGTAACGAAGAAAAACAAAATGTCCCAAATATTGTATCGACTTACAAAAGCATATTGTATTCAGTTTTATAGGCATCTCATCTGTTCCTTTAGGAATTAATTTAAAGAAAGAAAATCAACTATGTAAATGCTCTAAATACTTTGGAATGTGCAAACCAGAATCAATATAGGATATTATGGCAATAGCTTATAGTTGAGAACTTAGGAACCTGACCCACAAACTGTCCAAGATTTGATCACTTATATTCTTTTTATGTTTTTTAAAGTTTATTTGAGAGACAGAGACAGAGAGAGAGATCGAGCAGAGGGAGGGGCAGAGAGAGAGAGAGAGAGAGAGAGAGAGAGAGAATCCCAAGCAGGCTCTGCACCATCAGGGCAGAGTCCGATGTGGGGCTTGAACTCACAAAATGTGAGATCATGACCTGAGCAGAAACCAAGAGTCACATGCTTAACCGAATGAGCCATCCAGGGACCCCTAATCACTTACATTCCTTAGTGTAATTTTGTAGAATTGTCTTATATTGAAATTTTTCTTAATTTCCAACACCCCCAAAAAAATACTGGTACCAGGTAGGTGAGTTTAACATGTTAACCCCTGGAAACATGAGTTTCCATGTTTTCACTGGAATAAAAATTTTGCATGGTTCCCCAGCTCCCTATCTAGATTGAAGGCAGTTCACAAAGCATGGAAGTATTTTACTTTGCATATCCTCCTTAGTCCTTTAAAATACGCTTGATTTTAAAAATCCTCAATGATTATGTTCAAATTTGGCTAGTTTCCTCTCCTGAATGAAGCCATCAGTTCTCCGAATACTGACTGCACAATCAAAGCTGTTGAAGAAATTCTCGTGGCTGTGAATACAAAAATGGTAACTAATAAGTAAGAGAAATCCAATGGGCAGAAAAAATTTCATTACCGACAGCAGCCTGAGACTGATGGGAGGGACAATCAGACGGAGATCAAAGAGAAATAAATCGAAGATCCTTACATTAGTTCAAAAATAACATTTCTGCTAGTGATTGAACTGGCAAACGAACACAGAAGTAATACATCAGGGAGAGACAAGTGCTAAGAGGAAAAATGAAGCAGGGTAGAGGGACAGAGAATTTGGGAAGGAGAATGGGGAGGTTGCTATCAGCTTGGAATGAATCTTTTTTAGCCCTAGAAATGCATAGGTATTGAAGAGACACCTTATATACTTGTTTGAAAAGTGCTGTTAACAAGTTTCCTTTTGTGGGGCACCTGGGTGGCTCGGTGAGTTAAGCAACCGACTCTCGATCTCAGCTCCGGTCATGATCTCATGGTCATTCAAGGTCATGCAGCTCAAGTTCCACAGACTGCCTGAATCCGCCCCCCCCCCCCAAAAGAGGGCTCTTGCTTTGTCCCAACGTGGCTCCCATGCCAGGGTGCTCACCCCCTCCAAGGTGACCCCATGCCCTCCACAGGGCCCGCACCGCCTGCTGGCTCAGGGGCCCAGAAAATGTCTATGAAAAGACTTTTCCCTGCTACTCAAGATTGTTTCCTTGGGGCTGAGGAAAGAGTTGTTTCGTGTGTCTTAATTTTTTAAGATCAAGAAGTCCTGCTGCCTGCTGGTGGAGATCAATGCTGGCAAGCCTGTAAAGAGATTAACAGCCTCTCACACCCCTGGAGCTCCCACACTCCCACCCAGGAGGACCTGGGAGAAGCATTCCACTGCAGGCTCCTGGCCGTGACCACGGGGGCGAGGTCATCGGCTTCTGATGACAGCAGGGCACCGGGTGACCTAGGAATCAGGTAAGTAGCTGACCCGCCCCTCTGACTCAGCCAAGACTTCCTGTGCCACAGGCGTCTCTCAGACCTAAGTGGGCTCATTAAGGGCAGACCGCGTGGGCGGTGTCACATTGGGCAAGTCGCTTCCCCATTGCGTGCATCAGTTTCCCCGCGTAAAACAGGGGTGAACGGATTGGCGATATTCACTTTTTGCGAGGATTCAATATAAGTTAAGGTAGGTAAAGCATTTGATACGTCTAGGGGCCAGGACACTGCTGTGGGCGTCAGTGATGCATTTACATCAGTGCCTGGCACATGAGAGGAGCTCAATGTGTTGTCAGTAATTAGAGGTCCACCGACCTGTATCGGACACTGTGATCATTACGATGACGATCTGATAACGGTAACAGGGGGACTCTTCTACCTATGAAAACTGCCAGGGGGTCTGGTACAGCACTCCGTAATCAAACACCAGTAAACCATACGAACGCCTGTACTAAGTGGGATAAATAGAGACTATATATAAATAGCCTCCCCTCAGTTCAGGTCATGGTTAATGACCAAATAAATAGTCAAAACCACTTAGGAGCAGAAAATAGGAAGCCCTTCAGGCATGGAAAATCCATGACTCCCTAATTAATCTATGCCAAACAGTATCTAAACCACCCCTCCCCCCTCCAAATACAGGGCACCGTAAGAGACTCGGTCAACCGAGTCACTTCTACGAACGGCAGGTCTTAAAGTAGTTTTTCACTACAGGGCGAAATACTTGGGTTTTACCACCATTTCCAGGGTACAACCTTCTTTCCCACAGGAAACGGACAAGCTATCAAAGGGCAAATAACTGACTTCAAAACACGTGCCTTAAAAGAATACAGTGTTCTCCGCAGTCAGCCCAGAGGAGATGAAGAAACTCATCAGCCCAAATGGTTAAAGTCAGCCAAAGGGGTTAAAGGATCCTGCCACCAAAGGATTTGCACCAACCCATGGAAGCCGACCTCTCCCGCCTCTTTATTAGCCCCATATGTTGTTATTTACCTTCCCCAACTTTTCGGACCCCTTTCCGTGGATTCTATTCCTGAAGTATTTGCTTTGTTCGAAACCTGTGTTTACCACTCCCATGGCGATCCGGACACAAAGGCGAGTCGGGAAGACGTGGAATGAACGGAGGTACTTAATGTTGCTTCATGGTTTTTTCCCCTTCTCATTATCCTCCTACTCAATGAGACTGTAGTGGGAGGTCTGAATGACATTTCCAAACCGAGAACTTAAAGCTACATTTCAACACCCAACCCCTCAGTTGTCATAGGAACAACACTAGGCGGCTTATCTAGATTCTAACAAACAGCCACTTGTTTCGCTAAGAAATTAAGCCTCCTCCCCCAATCAAATATATACACACACCCCATATACCTAACCTTAAAAAAAAAATACTTCTGGATAAAACTGTATACTACACCAAAAACTTAAGAAACAAGCCCAAAGGGAGCATGTTCATATCCCTGAGTATGCAAATATCAAATGCTATTTGCGAGAAATTGTTTTGAGGTCTGTCACTTGACCTGCACACCTTCAGTCTGTAGTTTTACATGCCCCACAAAGCCAAGGTGCTCGTATCTTTTCAGAGCACACAAAAAAAATACCCTCCGTAACCCCAATAGAGAAGTCAGGGCAATGTTAATGGCATTTATCCTACATGTATTTTTAAAAATCAGTAAGTTGGTAACAAAAGAGCAAAGAGAATTAAAAACATGAAGAGCTAAAGGAACTCTTCTGGAATATACTTCCTGGCATTTACTGTTTCCACCTGCTTCTGCTTCCATTATATTTTTATCACTCAAAACAACGGCTTCTCAGTGGATGAGTAAAACCTAAAACTTAAGAGGCTTTTTTTTTCTCATTAAGCATGGCAGTAGCCAGATTATTAAATCATCAAGTTTTGCCCAGGTATTTACATGAAATACAGAGCTCAAGGTAACTGAGAATCACAGAACACAAGCTAACAATTGGATAGAAGTTACCTGTAAATATCTCAAACCTATAAATTCAGGGGCTTCAGGGAAACCAGGAGAGTTTTTCCTGTCCTCAGCCACACCTTAATTAAAGTCAAATAACCTGTAACAGTCACACGTTTGGATCACCAATCTGGTTTGCTGGCCATGTTCACATTGCTTTTTGTTTCTTTCTTTGAAACTAAATCCTGATACCGGAGTTTTGAGAGCTCTTAGTCTGAGCAAAATTGACCTTACAAGTCATCCTGTTTTTTATGATACGTTTTTCTCCTTTTCAAGTTAAGGATTTTTAAGATTTTGAAAGTAACGGAATGGGAAGCAAAAGTCAGACGGGCAGATTCGACTTTCAATTTGCCTTAAGGTACTTAAAACAGAAATCAACAGCATTATGTCCTACAGAACCCCAAACGTAACCACTCTGTCAGTAACGGTTTTAATTATATATAGTCACATTCATAAAGGAACATCACCAAAACTACCTATATCATTGCTAGCAGTTAAATAACAACATTTTTTTTCCTGTCGGATTCTATAAGGAGACATCACATGGTTGCTCGTAGTGACCAATAAGAAAATAGTAAGATCAGGTAGCCACCCCAGCCCCATTCTAACTATATTTTCTTATTCTAGTCCCCCTTCCCGGCACAATCATTCTTAAAAAGCCAAATCGAGAAATCAGACACTTTAAAATGTAAAAAAACCTATTACCAGCTGAATCAGCCCCTCACGATCGGTAGGAAATGTTTCCAATGCATTACTTAAACTTTCATTTTGTAGAGTTCTAAGTAAATAGTTGTCATCCTCGGGTAGAGGGAGGGCTAGGAGGGCAAGCTGGGGAATTCTGAAAGCAACCCTTCAAATATTATACAGACTATTCAGACTAAATGGAAACCTATACCCATGGACTATCAGTGCCCCAACTCTACCAAACAGCCCGTTTGATTTGTTTCTCCCCACTAAGAAGAAAAAGGGGGAGGGGAAGCCAACTGGTTATATTACATGTATTTCTCTAAACCGGCAAAGCCCAGCTCATCATCTTTGTTAATAACCTGGCTTCTTCTCAGACTTTATGGTATATTCCTGGGCGACTTCTTTCGAGAATTCCTCCCTCTGTTTATGTGTTCTCTGGTTCAACACAGTTGTTAGGGGTCTGTGAACAATTTTACAATTCCCACATACACCATATGATATCTATTAGGGAGTGATGCCACTTTTCACTTACCAATTCTGGATAAAGCAGTATTTCCTGGTGACAGAATGCTGCTGCTTCCGTTCGCTACAACTCCCTCTTCACAGCTTGATAAATCTGATTATAAAATGTCTTTGTTCCAGATCACACGAGGCGCTTTTCCTGCGAAAGTTTTCTAAAGAGTTAACTGCATTTCATTCCTGTTACAAAACGAACAAGAACAAGGGGTGGGGGGGGGGTGGGGAACAGGGAGTTAAGTCCACACAAGTTCCTGGCAAAAAAATTTTAGCTGCATTTTTCTGAGTTTAATCAGTAAGCTATATTAAAGTGACAGTTACCAGTTCGGGGAGCCAGAGTTTGATCAAGTCGGCCACCACCGGTGTTGGGTGTCTTCTAGTGATGTGCAGACCCCAAGGAAGAAGTCACTTGGTCATCTATCACATGTAGCTGAATCACTGGACACCCGCCACCCCCCCCCACACCTCCACCCTTGTTGAGCAGCACTCCGGGCAGGACGGTGGCTGGACACCCAAAGCAGGACCTCTTATAGGGACCCGCCAATTAGCTGCTGACCAATCACAGACAGCACCTAGTACCTAAGTCACATGACAGGGCAGTCCCTATGACTGCAGGATTTCTGAATTACTGGGGTTACACAAAGGACACTCATTCAGGAAAAGAGAAAAAAAAAAAAAAAGCCATAAGCCGAAACAGAAAACGCCCAGGCTGTGACAACTCCGGCTTTAAAACAGGGAACACCCGAACTTCACACAGACCGAGAGAAAGCCACAGCCAAGCCAGGATGAAAATCAGAGGAATGCCTGGCACTTATTAAAAATTAATCCCAAAGCAAAGGCTGAGTTTACAAACCCACTTCAGCTATAAATACACTCTTCCTTCCTCTACAGTCTCCCCGACAATTCTGCATTCTAAACGTCTTTAGTTCAGAAGGCTCCAGTGAGCCTCGGGAAAACTCCGGTAGGAAACTGGGTAGGAGACACGAGCCCCTTCTCTTCCCATCCCCTCAAAATACCCCCAACGGAGATTCGAAGTGCGCCATCAACAAGTTTCTTAACCAAAATGCATTCCTTTCAAAATGGTTGGATAACTCAGGCCAAATTAAACCTTGTCGTGACACATTTGTACGGTAGCTACCAAGTCCTATGTGTCTCCCCCCACCCCCGCTCTCTCTCTCTCTCTCTCTCTCTCTCTCTCTCATGTAATCGTTTTAGGCTGCTCACATCAAGAACATTCTCATTAAGTAAATGAGTCCCCCCTCCCCACCACCACGTACTAGCTACCAATCTATTTATGTTAAATACCTCCGATTTATTGCTTACACATTTATGTCCTAGGAAAAATTCAATTGTGAAAACCCCCTACCATTTCTTTGCCCCCTCCCACCCAAAAACGGTACTTACAAATGTTGTCTGTTTGGGTCTGTCAGTTTCTCCCCCTCCCCCGACATCTGAAGCCAAAACACGCGCTCAACTTCATCCTTCAAACCTAAAGGCCCTATTTTGATCGTGCAAGGCTGCAACGGCTCTTTCTCCGAGGCAAGCCCAGAACACTGTGCTGCTGGCCATTCCCAATTTATGGAAGGAAGCGTATGTCAAACAAACCAGGTGATGACTCACACTGCCTCCCCCAGCCACATTTTCCCTAGAATGGGAGGGTAGCGTAAGTGCAGCCCATTTGGATGTGACTCAGTTTTATGAGACTGGTGATTGTAGTTCATCTGACAAGCTCACATTTTTTTTTTTCCTTTATAACGTGTACATTTCAGGATCAGAATGCACGTTCTAAACAGTTTCAAAGAACTGGACCGCGGAAACGAGAAAGTTGCAAGATTATTTTTAAGGTACGGCAAAGCTCTGGTTCTAGTCCCAAATCCTTAAAACTTCCTGATTATCCCTTGAAAATGTCATACCTGAGGCAACCTAACCTTTGAGTTCACAGGACAGCCGTAAACGAATTTTATACATTTAGGTCTACTAGAGGCTTTCACCGGGGGAGGGGGGACTCAGACTCCTTCTGTCTTGAGGACCCAGCTGCAAGTCCAAGTCTGGGGCCCACGTGGCAGGTTCTTCAGGAAGTGGTCGGGAGCATAAGAGCCACGTTGAGGCTTTCACTTTTGCATTTACTGCAATTCACATACTAACCTGAGCTCCTCTCCCTCTCTCTCCCTCTCTCTCTCTCTCTCTCTCACACACACACACACACACACTCATGCAATTCAACCACATCACACGCACACTCACACAAATCTATACAGTCCTCTCATCCCAACATGCTAAGAGCTGCAAGAGAAAAACTTGGAAATCATCAACTGTCATCTATGAAAATTCCCATTAAATACACGGCCATGCCGAAAAGTCTTCACCTCAGGAAAAACTTTACTACCAAGATGGCAGAGGCATTATATGGAATAAACTGTTCCCGGGTATTACACAGGCAGGAAGAAGGCAGTCCTAAGAAGTGCAATTCCCCACCCGAAAAATCTGGAAGGCTTGGTCTGAGCAAGTTTCACTAGAGTTATCTCTTGTCAGAGTGCTTCCTTTAACCTTGAGCAAAGCCAGCAACCGCTTGGACTAAGGCTGAACATTTATGGTTGACAATGCCTTGATGGAGGACTAATTCTGTTACAACAGGAAAAAGATTCTATTTCTAGAATTCACAAAATTGTTCAAACACCTAACTTTCAAATTGGTAGATGAGGCCAGAGAAAGGGTATACACACTGAAACAGTGAAAAAGAGCTAATTCCGGGCCCGACTATTCACTTTACAAAACGATTCCCTTGAGGGTTTTGCTGCAATAAACCCTACATTAAATATACATAGAGAACTGACTTTTGGAAACTAAAGTCACATGATACAATTCAGAAGCCCATTTCTTTTTTTTAACATTTTTTTAAATGTTTTTCTTTATTTTTGAGACAGAGAGAGACAGACATGAGCAAGGGAGGGGCAGAGAGAGAGGGAGACACAGAATCGGAAGCAGGCTCCAGGCTCCAAGCTGTCCGCACAGAGCCTGACACGGGGCTCGAACTCACAGACTGTGAGACCATGACCTGAGCTGAAGTCGGACGCTTAACCGACTGAGCCACCCAGGCGCCCCTGGAAGCGCATTTCTGAATTACACTTTTGAAGCCTTGGTATTTTAACTGCACGCACATAGTTGTCATTCAGTTATTAAAACATATTCATACTCCAAAAGGGACGTGTTAATCTAGCCACGGACTTTTTGAGTAAAATTTTACTGGCTTAAAGAAAGTTACCTCCGTATGACAGGGAACATAAAATCTATAATTACGTGGCTTTCAATGGAAATAAAAACAGGCTATGAAAACAGAACGTGAATAAAACCAAACACTGAAAACTTTGGCATCTAAAAGAATCTATAACATTTTAAAAGCTTGGAGCCAGACCTGCTGGGATTCGAATCCTGGCTCTGTCATTCCTAGCTGTAGCACCTGGGTTAAAAATGTAATACATGTAGGTGCTGAGGACAGTAAGCACTATATAAAGGCTGGCTTCCTATTACTGTCATCATATTACTGTCATCATGTCACTTCTACCCTTTTCGCCATTCTTTGTGCCACTGTTTTAGAGTCAGAGACACCTTAGTCTAAACAACAGTTCTGCCCGAGAAAAATACAATCCTGTAACTTTTTTTTAAAAAAAACTCACTTGTAACTATTTTACTAATGATGACAAATACCTCACCAGGCCATATTCTCCTACCAAAGTTTCGGTACATATTCCTCTGATTTTACATTTGACATCTGTTTGGGGTCTTTCCGTCCAAACTTCTCGGAGTTTCCAAAATCCGGTACAGAATCGGGTCCGGGCCGGCCAGGGAAGACGTTCAAAAAGAACTTCCATTCCAGGCGGCCCAGATGGGTCAAGACATGAAACTCATCAGCCAGAAATGAAGGTGAATGGGTCAAAGACTAGGGGTAACACTATATCCCTGTTGGGGCCACGGGTGGGGGGGGGCAAACAGAGGTATGAGGAAGGGGTCCCAGGCTCAGAAAACAGTACGTGAGATCCACTGTTTATACAGGGTCAAGACACAAAACTTTATGATGGTTACCCTAAGGGAAAATCATGGAACGGAGGGTGCATTCTCTCCTTTGTGGTCTTTCATTAAGAAATTTCAATTCTTTTTTTATCCTAGTATTTATTGATTTTTTCTTAATTTTATTTTTTATTTTTTAAGAGATGTTTGAGAGAGACAGAGAGACAGAGCGCAAGCGGGGGAGGGACAGAGAGACAGGGAGACCCAGAATCCGAAGCAGGCTCCAGGCTCCGAGCCGCCGGCACGGAGCCCGACGCGGGGTTTGAACTCACGAACCGCGAGATCATGACCTGGGCCGAAGTCGGACGCTTAACTGACTGAGCCACTCCAGGCGCCCCAAGAAATTTCATTTCTTAAAGGAGAAAACTACATGGGTTTCCATCTGAAAACCATACGAAGACACTCAAGCATCCCACAAACCCTTCGGTAACAAAAGCTAATCGTTTCCAGCCAGCATATAACATATTTGAAGAATGATAAGAAGGACAGCAACCAGACATTTCTGAGGCTCAGGCAAGCTTTATAAATATGGAGCTCCTCAAATATGGTGCTCGACACTGCTCTGGGGGATATGAGAAGTAATTCTAGGTTTTGTTCGAGGGCGAACAACTGCTCCAACCTGTCTTTATCCAGGCAACGTTTGTGAGACAGATGGTAACATGATGGGGGGAAAGCCGGCAACACGGGGAGAAGGTGGTGAGGGTTACAAATGAGTGTTTGGGGGACGGTTTGGTTTTGCTCCCCTGCATGTCAGTTCCGAGACGCCCGGAGACCCGGTTCAACGGTTCAGTTAAAGGCAGGTCCGGAGCCCCGGCACAGAGCTTCCTCTGGGCCACCACTCCTGTCCCCAGGCAATCGCTAAAATACCAAATGACCCAACTGTGTCGGGTTCCCACGAACCGGAACTACAGGTCAGGACGCAAACAGCCTGGGTTCCCGGTTCCAAGACTGGCTCTGGGACTAGCACGTGGGGAGGGACGTGGGAAAGTCACTTCATTTCACGGAGGCTTTGTTTGCTTGTCTGTTTCATCTGGAGAAGGGGAATCGATGAGAAGAACTCCATGGCTGCCATCCCCAGTTACCAACCTGACGACTCCTGGCGGGGCTCGGAGGGGGGCAGGGGGAACCCAACAATCTTAAGCTTCCAAGCCACACTGCTCCTTTGAAGGTTGAAGGTTCCAGAGCAACGTCATCACGGCCCAATGATCAAAAATCTTTCGGACGGCTGCTCGATTCACTTTTTGGCTGCTCACGAAGTACCCTACTTGGAGATCAGAAGACCACCTTCGTGTGTGTACGGTACAAGGGAGAGTCCCGATCTGAACAAAATGAAAACCTGCCTACGTGGCGACGGGTGTGCACGCCCTATGGACACGCACGCAAACGAAGTCTAGGCTTACGTAAGACCATCTGAACGTTTCTCTAGGAGAGCGCTGCCTCTGGTTCCACGCTTTTTTGTGTGTTATATAAGCAGCCACTTTGCCCGTCTTCCTGCAGTGCTCTCAGAGCTGAGCAGTATACTGTGCTCAGAAAAGTTTTTATTCGTCGTCTGCTTTCCCCCACCCATTTTAAAGAACGAACTGACTCAGTTTTCTGATGGCAATGCCACCGGGTGGGAGTGAGTATGGGGGCGGCAGGGTGGGAGAAAGGGGGATGAGGAGAAGGTGGTGGTAGGAACCAAGAGCTGAATCACAGCCATGTGAGTAATCTTAGGCTTTTTTTTTTTCTTCCTAAGGGTATGAATCAAATTAAGCTTGTTTTGCTGTGGGTGAAGGAAGAGGAATATAATAGCATGAATCAGAGCAATTATCAAATATGCGGCACTCACTGAAAATTAATTACAATCACTGCCTTCTCTCGCTCGTCTGCCAGAAGATGCCGGAGAGCTTTTGTTCATCAATATAATCCTTTACGAGACCTCTTAAGGGCTTGGACTTGATCCTCGCCCGCTTCCCTTTAAAAATTTCCTTTTACACACGAATTTCAGAAACAGGAATCACTTCGGAGCTTCTGTGAGATAATCTTTGGCCCTTGGAGACAAGTGTGAAAACAACGTGGCTAGCGCTGGGTAGAGACCAGGTTACATAGGCTCTAGCCGTGAGGGCTGGAAGCAAAATACTGAGTTTATGAAAACAATTGCTCAGAAATGAGTTTAACCTCTCCGGAGCTCTCCAAGGGGAATGCTGTGTGCAACAACAAACCCTTGGGGGGGAAAAAAGTGGGCATCCTTTCACAAGGGTTTTCGGCGAGAATAAAGCTGCCGCACAACATTTCTGAACTACCTTATGCTGACATAAGTGGATCCTCATCGGTTTGAGAATTTACAAGGAGTCATATTGAGACAACAATGGCTCAGAACATATAAAATCAGGTTTTCTGGAATTTACGTAAAGAGGAAGAACACAGCTCAGTTATTTGTAGTCAGGGAGCAGACCTAACCAGATTTATAGAAAGGCACTTCCTTTTAGGCCGTATTTTTAAACCCGATCTATTTAGTAATTCATGGCATCTAAATATTACCATGGGAAAAAACTGGCTACCTAAAGAGAAAGGCGCGATATATCTATAGATATTCTATACATAGGCAAGTGCACCCTGTGAATTCAGTACCCTTACAGAACATTCCACACACAGGAGCTCGAGGAGGATAGTGTCTTTATCACACTGTCACGTTTTCCAAAGTTCATTTCTATTTATGGGACAACGTACTTTGTGCCAGTACAACCTTTACTGAGGGGGGGGAAGGCGGGAGGGTCTCCAAATAAATGATTTCAAGAGTACTCTGAATAAGCAAAACTTTTTAACTTTTCCATGCCTCTGTGTTCTTCAATCTGGAAATTGTAATCTGTAACACACTTCCAAACCTGTCATGTAACATTAACATTTTGGAGATTTTAGTCAAGATCTATTTACATAATCTAGAAAGATATAGCAATAGAAGGTTCACACAACATGAGCCAGATGTATTTTGAGACTAGGTGACTTGGCGATCTCTGGATAACCCCAGCCCCCCAGTTACCTGCTACCTGGTCACAGCCAAGTTCACGACATTGCAGTATTTAACTTTCTACATTTCAAGCCAGTAACTCTCCCCACTTAGACTGTCTAGTTTCTCTTGCAGCAGAACCAATACTCCCAAACTTGATTTTGTCACATCCTGAACTGTCTCTATGGCAAGGGGCTAGGAGTGACCAGAAATATTCTATTCCTGTTTTAGCTCTTCTCTTTTTTTTTTTTTTTTTTGAAATGTCCTCAACAGTAGGGGCGCCTGGGTGGCTCAGTCGGTTAAGCGTCCGACTTCGGCTCAGGTCATGATCTCCCGGTTCATGGGTTCAAAGCCCACGTCGGGCTCCGAGCTGCCAATGCGGAACCCGCTTGGGATTCTGTCTCTCCTTCTCTCTGTCTGCTGCTCCCCGGCTTGTGTGTGCGTGCGCTCTCACTCAAAATAAAGAAACTTTAAAACAAATTTAAAAAATGGAAAAAAAAACACTACTATTTTAATGGCGAGCTTTTATTTCCAAGCTTGTACCAAGTCCTGTTTATTATTATTTTTCCTATACTGTATCTCCCAGTTCACTCCCTAATTAAAATACCTGACCCATCATTATCCTGTCTCCAGGATGTGGCCAAGCTATCAAAAAACGCAGCAGCCAGGGAAATGAGGGGGGGGGGTCTAAAGCACCCTGGGATTAAAGGATCTAGACGTATTTAAGCGGAAGGAAGGCAGGGAGGCACAGAGATACCTGTGTGTTGTGTGATGTGCGGTTAAGAAAAGTCCTATCATGTGGATGGGGCGCCTGGGTGGCTCAGTCGGCTGAGCATCTGACTTTGGCTCAGGTCACGATCTCACGGTTCGTGAGTTCGAGCCTCGAGTTGGGCTCTGTGCTGTCAGCCTGTCAGTGCAGAGTCTGCTTCAGATCCTCTCCCTCTCTCTCTCTCTCTCTCAAAGATAAATAAACATAAAAAAAGGGGGGAGGGCTGAAACAGAAACCTGGCAGGGAGGTTAAAAGAGAACTCACCCTATCCAGCGTGTGGCTGGCCTTAAGTCCCTTCTGACTGTGTGATTTTAGAACTGCACTATTTCCAGAGTTTTTGTAGAGCATTGTAACTCACTCTAAATTTCGTTACAAGAAAGCTTGTGCTGAAGCAAAAACACAAGTCGATGCAGGGTTCCCCTGTTGGAGAAACAGGTCGCAAATTAATTCAACCTGATTATTTCCTCCGTGACGTGACAATCAATACGTGAATCCCTCTGTGACGTCTCTGCCTCTGATCTCAGCTCCCGTGACGGGGGCGGGGGGGTGCCTATAAAGTGAATGGGCTGGTTGTACCGTAGGACAAAGCCGCTTATCATCTCCACTCCTACCCCCACAGGTCACTGGGAGAAAACAAGATGATCCAGTTAACACCCGTGGCTGTGCTACGGTTAACCTAAGATGTCACCAGCGGGGGAGAAAGCTGGGAGATGGGTGTACGAGCCCTCTGCATCCTGGTCGGGACTTCCTGGGGGCTTATTACTATTTCAAAAGAAAGAGCTGGAAAGCAAAACGTGCCGCTGTCCGAAAAACTGACCTTCGCCTCATCATTCCCAAACCAAAGGCAAAACTCATTTTTGGATAATTACTCCCAAGGGTGCCGGTGGCTCTCAATGCCGGAGAAAACGTTCGGTAAGAAACCCAGCACACCGTAACTCCAGTTACCTGCCCAAGCCTCTCCCTTCTTTTGGAATGCCTACGCTAGAGTGTGCATGAAGTACGCACGACCTGAAGATACGCCGGCGTTTCCGAAGCTAAAGTGAGTAGCTGAAAATGACATTAATATGTACACGTTAGTTTTAGAATCCCAAGGTGCAGAAAAGAGACCCGCCCTATTTCACCCAACCTGAAACGTCGTGGATTTAAGACGCTCCGTTTTTCTATGTGCCATTAGGAAAGAAACAAACTTCGCCGATGAGCTGGGACCCGATGACACCACGCCTCAAAGACAGTCTCGTTTGCGCTGTCTGGGAGGTGGGTTATTTCTCGTGCCTTCAGTTATGTTGCTTGGCGTGTGACTGGCAGTCCCCCTGTATGCACCTCGAGCAGCCAGGGACAGTTTCAACTACTTCTGTCTGCCTGGTTGCTGCTTTAGAAGAAGACGTGGGGTTTCACCTCATGTCTCCAACAATGCACATCTACCTCGCTAATGTCAAATTTACTCCCTGCGGTGCGAGTGCCTTCCTTTTTATGTACACAATAGGATTCGGTTTTGGTGCCAATAGAATTCTATTTCAGGAAGTGTAATCTTACTGAGAGCACATCAAATGGCAGATACCCTCAGCCATCTACAGAACCAACACTGCAACTCAACTAAACTGGTGCCCGTGCAAACGGCCGTGGCCAACTTTGTGCATGCACGGGCGACAGCATCGTGATGACTGCCTGACAGATGGCTATTAAGAGAGGCTTTCCATTCTAACATGCATCCAGATTTTTCAAATGGCCGGGGGCGCCTGGGTGGCTCAGTCGGTTGAGCGTCCGACTTGGGCTCAGGTCATGATCTCACTGCTCGTGGGTTCGAGCCCCGTGTCGGGCTCTGTGCGGACAGCTCGGAGCCTGGAGCCTGCTTCGGATTCTGTGTCCCCCTCTCTCTCTGCCCCTCCCCTGCTCGTGAGGCAAGGGTAGGTAGGACAAAGCACCTGGCTGACTAAACCAAAAGAGAGGACAGTGACATGGCCTTGGTGGTTATCAGTGGAGACAATGGTGACTGATCACATCTGAGTGATCTTTTTAATGTTTATTTATTTTTGAAGGGGGGAGACATTGAGCATGAATGGGGGAGGGGCAGAGAAAGGGAGACAGAGAATTTGAAACGGGCTCTGCTCGGAGAGCAGAGAGCCACATGGCGGGGCGGGGGCTCAAACTCACGAACCAAGAGATCATGACCTGAGCCGCAGTCAAACACTTAACGGACAGAGCCACAGGCGCCCCCAGGATATCTTTTAAAGGAAGGGACGACGGGACTTGCAGACGCGGGGTAAGCTAAAGAGAAGACTCAATGGGGACTCCAGGGTTTCTGGAAGAAAGGAGCTGCCGTTTCTCAAGCCGGGACCGGCTGGGTATGGCAGGGGTGGGGAGGTGTACAGAGGGGAAGGAAGAGCTGAGTTTTAGACATGCTCGGTGGGAGATGCCAATCAGACATCCAAGCAGAGATGAAGTTGAAATTGAGCAGAGTTGTAAGATGAAATCATCAGTGTTTAAGTGGCATGTAAAGCCAAGGGATTAACTTGACTTTGGGAGTGAGGACAGATAGAGAAGTGGTAGGAGGACCGAGGCACTTGAGTATGAAGAGGTTGGGGCCATGCCAGGAAATGAGCAAAGGAGACTGGCAAGGAACACCCTCGGGCGGGCAAAACACCAAGGAAAGCCAAGTAAAGAAAATGATTTCAAGGAAAAGGAAACCGATTTCTGGAGCAGCGGGGTCGAATCTTGCCTGAAGGCTGAATAAGATAAGGATTGGGAGCTCCTCACTGGAGGCGACACATGGAGGTCCCAGGCACTCAGGACAGGAGTCATTTGGGGGGCTGGGGTGTAGGCTGTAGGTGCAGACAACCTAACTGGAGAGCAAACAATGGGGCACGGGAGGAAACATATTTGAGGCAGTAGATAACGTAAACACCAAGAAATAGCACAGTAGCTGGAAGACGATGCGGGTGGAAGAAACGGATGATGCTGGGGAACACAGATAAGTGCGGGAGCCTCAATTAGGAGACAGAGGATAGGACCCAGTTTGCCACGGAGAGGTTGGCCTTCGTAAGGCAGTACAGGAAAACAACCCCATGCGCACCCATTGAGATATGCCAGTAGATCCAGGGTGGGATGTGTGGAAGGTCTAAATTCTATGTCATACGTCTCTTTAAGAGCTTTCTTTTTAGAGCTGGATTCATTTGTCCTCCGTGACTTTGGGTTGTTGCTGTTGCCCTAATGGATACAGAAAGCCTACCGTCCTGATCCAAATATTTAAACAATTTTTTAAATGACTAAAGAAACATGGGGGCACCTGGGTGGCTCCGTCGGTGAAGCACTCGACTTTGGCTCGGGTGACGATCTCGAGTTTGACGAGTTCAAGCCCCACATGGGGCTCTGTGCTGACGGCTCCGAGCCTGGAGCCTGCTTCGGATTCTGGATGTCCCTCGCTCTCTGCCCCTCCCCCGCTCATGCTCGGTCTCTCGCCATATCAAGAATAAACATTAAACGGGGTTGTGGGTAATGAATGGCATTAGCCTTAGTTTACATAGCTACGAAACACAATGCACGCTAAGTAAAGAGCGTTGGTACCAAATAACACCGCAAAGCCACCACAGCGACTTCAGTATCGGTATCTTTTGTATCTGAGCCACACTGCTGGAAAAAGACCCCAACTACATGGTTTATGGAGATCCATCACCTGATGTCATGACACAAACTTCAGACCGAATCTCTCTCTAGTCTGACACGGGTCACTCCAATCAGAGAGGCACTCCCTCTGTGGCATCTCTCAGAAGCTGAGGAGTTGGTGGTTATCAGGTAGAGTCTGTCTGTGGCCACAGAACTGAGGCTGACCAAGTTCTGGCTAAATGAGGACACGAAGCCCCACTATTGAGCCTCTTGAGTTCTAGATAAATAAGTTACCTGGAAATGACATTACAATTGATTGCAGAAACGCTGTGCATCATATAGTGGCTGTGAAAAGCAGCACCAAAATTCTAACCATTGTTAATCACACACACACACACACACACACACACACACACACACACACACAGACAATCACTTGGTTTTCTTGAATTCGTTTACTCTATCAAGCTTGTCTACACTGCAGACAGCAGAGTAAGGTTAAGAGCACAGGTTTTAAGAGCCAGACTGCCAGGGTCAAGTCCCAGCTTCACCATTTACAAACCGTATAACTTTGGGCAACTTCCTGAACATCTCTGGACCTCTTTTCTCATCTATAAAATGGAGGTAACTAACAGTACCTATTTCATAATAATAATAATAATAATAAGCATCCGACTTCAGCTCAGGTCATGATCTCACGGTCCGTGAGTTCGAGCCCCGCGTCGGGCTCTGTGCTGACAGCTCAGAGCCTGGAGCCCGTTTCAGATTCTGGGTCTCCCTCTCTCTCTGACCCTCCCCCGTTCATGCTCTGTCTCTCTCTGTCTCAAAAATAAATAAACGTAAAAAAAAAATTTTTTTTTAAAGAATGGATAAACCTTAAAAAAAAAGGTGAGTGACTGCTGAGGGTTAAATACATAGAATATGGTGGGGTTAACAAGTAAACCAGGGCTCCCGACTGCAGGTTCAGTCATGCCTCCAACTTGACCTGGGATGTGGGGTCTTCCCGAGAGGGTACTTAGTTGCCTAGGGAGAGATGCCTTGTTGTAAGTACGATGTTTTTTAGCAGGAGAGTTTGGGAATCCCCAGGGTATTTCTGAGAGGACTGTGGTCTCCACCCTGAATACTGTCAAAAGTGCCCGGCCCTCCCTGGTTCTCCCTCACATAAGGTGGCTTGAGGCTCCCAGGATTGTTCCAACCAGGCCTGTCACCACTTGTCCCTTACTTTTAGCCCTTGATTTAATAAGACAGATCCCAACAGATTGGGGAAATAAAGAGACGATGCTATGGATGGCTTCCATATTCAAAATTATACACATTTTAAGAGGAGCAAGGAATGCATGTGCCCTCAGAAGAGGGTCTCAGGGTATTAAAATTTAAATTTGGGGGCGCCTGGGCGGCTCAGTCGGTTAAGCGCCCGACTTTGGCTCAGGTCCTGATCTCACAGTTTGTGAGTTCGAGCCCCGCATCGGGCTCTGTGCTGATGGCTCTGAGCCTGGAGCCTGCTTCAGACTCTGTGTCTCCTTCTCTCTCTGCCCCTCCCCCAACTTGTGCTCTGTCTGTGTCTCTCAAAAATAAATAAATGTAAAAAAAAAAGTTAAAGCAGAACAATGCTTTAAGAAAAATTTAAATTTGTATCACCTATAGACCCTGTGCCCTAAACATCAGTAAGTGAAATATTGGTTTGATTGTGCCCCAAATATCTATTCTTCTAACTCACTTCGTGCAGTCCAAGGCTGGGCTCTGGGTCAGTAGAAACATAAGGGACAGAGACCCTGCCCTCCAGAATTCAAGATGCAATTAGAGAGACCAGATACAAAGATTAGGAAAGGTAACGAATAACCTAAGGCAATTTGTGGGCTCTAAATTAGTGAAACAGACAATACCTTAAGCTCTGGAAGGCTTTCTTCAAAGGAAATGTACAAAGGAAGCCCAATATGTGAATCAGATCAAAGCAAGTGACCTGGCAGAAGCTGGAAGAGCCCCAGCCTCGAGCCCCAAAAGTGCCAAGCCTTCAGAATGCTCGAGAAGGAGAGGTAGGGTGTGCTCTCAAAGGTGAGCGGCACCACAAGCAGGTAAGAACTGCAAAGACAGGTGTGGAGGACTAGAAAAAACTGGCAGCACAATTTCCCCTTTCTGATTTAAATTCTAATCCTGAACCTCTCAAGGCAGCTAGCTGCGCAGCAAGCCAGAGTGGCCTGGGAAGGGCGGGGTGAAGGGCAGAGTTCCAGAGCATTGCCCACTGGCAGAGAGAACTGCTGGGAGCCACACCTCCCATCCCAACCAACCTGGCCTCTTACCCCGGCTCTCACCCAAGGCTCCCCGTCTCAGAGGGTGATCACTGCGTAGGGAGGCGCATAAAGAGGGGGATCCCAACCAAAGGGGCCCCCGAGAGCTAAAATACCAGATACAAATCTCCCAATTTTTCAAGAGGAAAAAACACCGTAGCGTTTATAGCACTGGGTGAGCCAAAGAGAACGTACCAACAGGCCACATTAGAAGAGGGGTCTGAGGCTGTCTTGTCTACTACAACGGTCCCAGCATCTTGCCCGGGGTCCCAACGCACACGGTGTGTCCAATACGTATCTGTTCAATGAGTATGTGAGAATCAAATGTCAGAATAGGCAGCCAACGGTAAGCCGGCTTCTTTGCCTCTCCTCCCTTAGAGAAACGCTGCAGTTTGGGGGACAGAGATGGGGTAGCAGGTTCTAAGTAAAGGGAGGTCTATGTAGAAATTACTCACAAAGTCACCATGAACAGCGTCAGGGTTACTGTATTTGCTCTCCGCACTGAACCTCCTCAAGTTCATTTATTATGCAGTTACGCATAATCGCAATCGAATGCTTCCCTTCCTCTTTTCCCTTCTCACCCTCTTCAAGGACTTCACTTGGAGTTGGGCCAAGAAAAGAAAGTCATTATCACAAAGTAAATGGGGAGCGTATTGTAGTTGCACATCAGGGTGGCAGGTGGCGTTACATCTGTCTCCAGCCTCAGAAGGTAGCAAGGACCTGGGCGGGGCTCTGAGCGTCTGCCCTTCTGAGCCCTGTTCCTCGCTAGGAGACCTAGGAAGGACACGTGCACACTCATGGGGTTGCTAGAAATAGCTCTGGAGCTCTTATCTCAAAATGTATTTCTGGGGTTTTAAAGATGGGTCCCAAGACTCTGTTCTCAGTAGCTCTGGTTGGACTTTACAGAAAGCCAAGTGTGAGGTTTGAGGAATCAAGGGATTTCCAAGGTGCACACGGAGGAAGTTCTACCTAAGGTGTATCCCATACATCAGAATGAAACCGCCCTTACTGGGGCACCTGGGTGGCTCAGTGGGTCAAGTGTCCAACTTCAGCTCAGGTCATGATCTCACGGTCTGTGAGTCCGAGCCCCGCGTCGGGCTCTGTGCTGAAGGCTTGGAGCCTGGAGCCTGCTTCTCATTCTGTGTCTTCCTCTCTCTCTCTCTCTCTCTCTCTCTCTCTCTCTCTCTTCCCCTCCCCCACTCATTCTCGTTCTCTCTCTCTCTCTCTCTCTCTCTCAAAAATAAACATTAAAAAAAATTTTTTTAAAAAAAGAAAGAAACAACTCTTACCAAGGTAATGAGGGGATGGCTCCAGAAAGGCAACCACTGACATGAGATGTTTAATCGGAGCTTGAGGGCAAAGACCAAAGCGTCCCCGAAATGAGCAGATCGTAGAATTGCCAGGGCTGAAGGAATTCCTGATCGTCTTGCTGAGAGCATGTAAGATTTTGGCAATGGTTTGGGCCAGTTTTCAGGTAAAAGGAAAACAACAGGCTGAAGAGGATGAGCACACAATAGGCTTCATTGGAAAAGTGCCTTCGCTGGAGGCTTTATGGAAGCCAGGTCGATTGGTGGGAATGCAAACTAGTGCGGCCACTCTGGAAAACAGTATGGAGGTCCCTCAAAGTTAAAAATAAAACTATTCTACTCTGATACAGTAATCACACTATTGGGGGTTCACCCCCCAAAATACAAAAACGCTAATTCAGGGGCACCTGGGCGGCTCAGTCGGTTAAGCGTCTGACTTCGGCTCAGGTCATGATCTCACAGTTTGTGAGCTCGAGCCCCACGTCAGGCTCTGTGCTGATGGCTCAGAGCCCGGAGCCTGCTTCCGATTCTGTCTCCCTCTCTCTCTATCCCTCCCCGACCAGTGCTCAGCCTCTCTGTCTCTAAAGAATAAATAAATGTACAAAAAGAAATTAAAAGAAAAACACTAATTCAAAGGCTATACGCACCCCTATGTTTACAGCAGCATTATGGCGATAGCCAAATTATGGAAGGAACCCAAGTGTCCATGGATAGATGAATGAATGAAGATGCGCGGTGTGTGTGTGTGTGTGTGTGTGTGTGTGTGTGTGTATATATATATAATGGAGTATCATTCGGCCATAAAAAACGAGATCTTGCCATTTGCGACAACAGGGACACACCTGGAGTGTGTAACGCTAAGCGAAATAAGTCGGTCAGAGAAAGCCAAATACCGTCAAACACCGAGCAAAGAAAAATATCGACAAATACCCAGCAAAGAAAAAACGAGAGACAAAGGAAGAAAGAGACTCTTTCACTATAGAGAACAAAGTGATGGTTACCAGAGGGGAGGTGGGGGGGTGGGGAGGGGGGAAACAGGTGATGGGGATGAAGGAGGGCACGTGTTGTGATGGCATCACAACTCTTCATCTCAGGGCTGTGAGTTCGAGCCCCATGTCGGGCAAAGAGATTTATTAAATAAATAAACTGGTTTTAAAAAGGTGTTTTTGAGAATATACCCTCCCCCCCTCAAAAAGAGACAGCCAGCCGGGTCTAACTAAGGAATTTCTAGGTGTAACCCTCCTCAAATATTCACATCTAGTCCCTTCATCTTCCACTCACCAAATACAGGTCCTGAACTGATCCCATGCCAGGCCGGCCTTTGCACTTGGCCTTGAAGTATATTCAGATCTTCCCCCTGACCTTTTGAGAACACCAACGGTAGTCCTAGAGCAAGATACACTTTTATCTATTTCTGTCGCCCTTTAAAAAAAAAATTTGGGGGGGGGTGCCTGGTTGGCTCAGTTGGTCAAGCATCCGACTCTTGGTTTCGGCTCAGGTCATGATCTCTCAGTTCATGAGTTCAAGTCCCACATCGGGCTCTGTGCTGACAGTGCGGATCCTGCTTGAGATTCTCTCTCTTTCTCTCTCTCTCTCAAAATAAATAAATAAACTTAAAAAAATAAATAAAAATATTTTTATTAATAAGGATGTTCTTAAAAAGCACGTACAAAAGTTGAGAGAGTAGTATAATGAACCAACGTTACCTTTACCTGGCTTCAAAGATTGTCTCTGCCAATCTTGTTTCATCTATCCCCTCCAGCACTGGTTTTCCTCTCTCATTTTAATAGTTAACAAACTTGGGGGACGCCTGGGTGGCTCAGTCGGTTAAGGGTCCGCGGTTGATCTCGAGGTTTGTGAGTTCGAGCCCCACGTTGGGCTCTGTGCTGACAGCTCAGAGCCTGGAGCCTGCTTCCGATTCTGTGTCTCTCTCTGTCTCTGCCCCTCCCCTGCTCACACTCTGTCTCTCAAAAATAAATAAAAACATTAAAAAATCTTTAAAAACATCGTTCTAACAAAATTGGTTTGAGAGGGCAAGGGCCTCACTCAGTGCCACCTTGTTAGAATCAGATAGAAAACTGTATCTCAGGCCAAGTTTCTAAGTAATTGTAATGGGCTCTTTGAGAGATTCAAACTGCAGAGAAACAAAAATAAAAAGAACAGACCCAGAGTGAAAATCACTTACCACCCTTTTCAGTAGATTCTCTCCCCCTCAGGAAATTTTTTAAAAATTCAGTAAGGGGGCGCCTGGGTGGCTCAGTCGGTTAAGCGTCCGACTTCAGCTCAGGTCACGATCTCGCGGTCCGCGAGTTCGAGCCCCGCGTCGGGCTCTGGGCTGATGGCTCAGAGCCTGGAGCCTGCTTCCGATTCTGTGTCTCCCTCTCTCTCTGCCCCTCCCCCGTTCATGCTCTGTCTCTCTCTGTCTCAAAAATAAATAAAACGTTAAAAAAAAAATTAAAAAAAAATCAGTAGGAAAACATATAAAAATATAATATAGAAGTCTTTTCAAGCCAAGATGTGTATATATATATATATATATATATATATATATATTTTTTTTTTTTTTTAAGACTATTTATTTATGTTAAAGGGGGAGGGGCAGAGAGAGAGGGAGAGAAGGAATCCCAAGCAGGCTCCACACTGTCAGTGCAGAGCCCAACGTGGGGTTCGATCTGAACCGTGAGATCCAGATCTGAGCTGAAATCAAAAGTTGGATGCTTAACGAACTGAGCCACCCAGGCATCCCCAACGGGTGTATTTTTTAAATACTGCTTTAAATGATAAGGCCGTTCTGTATTTTCTGTGGAATTTCAATTGTTAGCAAGCAAAAGGTTAATATTCAGTGAACCATGACAACAAAAGTCTGTATGTCCATGTTCAAGGTTTTTTGAAAAGGTTATATAGGGGGGAAAAATCTTTATTTTTCTTAAAATTGACAGTTACTGTCTATAACTGAGAAGATGGCTCTATTTATGTGTTATTTTATAGCCATACATACCTCTTCTTTTTTTTGGTGGAGATAGTTCTCAAAATGTAATTTTAAGAGGGCAGAGATCATTTATTTTTCGGGCAGCTAAAGCACACTTCCTAATTAAAACTAAGAAGCAGACATTTGGTCTTCTCCCAGGACTATGAGAAAAGGTTTCGTTTTCTAAAACCAGCAGACCAGATTGTTCTATTTGCTGTTCCGTCCACCTATCCTTTCGGTTTGGGCTAAATTCTGTCCTCATCGATTTTAGCGTTCTGACATTTAAAACAGCAGTTAGGTGTTCCAAAATGCCTGAGAATGACAGATCGCGCCAGATACCACGGGTCCACTACCTTTTACAAATCTGTGACCACTTGGGACACTGAAGAAAGGAACCTGTTTGGATGGTGGATGGGAGCCCGGGACCTCTCCACTGCTGAGGCCTTGCAACTCAATCTGTGAGTCTCCGGGCACAATCTCGACATTTAAAAACGGAACTCTGGGGGGCTCGTGGGTGGGGAGTTCGAGCCCCAAACTGGGTGTTAGAGATTACTATAAATAAATAAATAATAAAGAAGTAAAAAAAAAAAAAAAAAAAAGAATAGAACTTAGGCGTTTTCTTCGCAAGAAATTAATTATTAATGCCACTTGATGTTAACACAGCCGGATTCTTACAATGCATTGTATTCTGACTTTTCCACCCTACTATTTCGTACTTAGCAGGGATCTCAGCAAGGTTAACAGCCCCTAGCGCTGCTGACTGGTTGATGGTTATCTAAGTCTCAGGGGCAATGTTAAGAGCAGCCTCTAAATACCTTGGACAAAAGAGTCCTTCACGCCGAATGGCCACCAGCTAATTATTACCTCCACAGTGGAGAGATGAAATGAAGTAGAAGCCAAATTTATACGATGGGAAATCTGGGCTTGAGGAAAAGAAGTGAACCCTGAAAATGAGAACCTAAAAAAAATCATGGACCCCGGAAATCGCCAAGGCAATCCTTTTCGTGAGCGAGCTGTAGTCAACTACTCTCTGAAAAGTCTAGAAATAATATTTAGATAGATATAGCTATGTGCTAAGAGGGATGCCTCCAGCTGAAATTTCTTCCACACAGCTCAGGGACGAAGGGAGGGCCCTGGTTTTAGTGTCTTTTCTGGGTTAATTTGAAGTCACGGTTATTGGGGCGCCTGGGTGTTTCAGGTGGTTGAGCGTCCCAACTTCGGCTCAGGTCATGATGGTGCGGTTTGTGAGTTCCAGCCCCGCATCGGGCTCTGTGCCGTCAGCTCGGAGCCTGGAGCCTGTTTCCGGTTCTATGTTTCCCTCCCTCTCTCTCTCTCTCTCTCTCTCTCTCTTTCTGTCCCTCCCCTGCTCGCACTCTGTCTCTCTCTCGCTCGCTCTCAAAAATAAACGTTAAAAAATAAGTCACGGTTGCCTCACATGAGCACTGTTGATATTTGGGGCCAGATCATTTGTTTTGGGGGGACAGGGAGGGACGTTGTCCTATGCATTATATAACCCTGGCCTCCACCCCTTAGGCAACAATGAAAACCCAGTTCCAAACACTGCCAAATGTCCCCTGGGGGCAAAGTCAGCTGAGAACCAGTGTTATAAGTCCCCAAACACACCCATCCGTGTATCCTCTCCTTCAGATCCTCCCCCCGCCCAACAAAAGCCAAACTGAACCACCCCGCTCAATTGATTTTCTTTCAAACCTATGAACTCACTTCAACGAAGTGGGTGGGGGGGGGGTGGTTTCCCCACTTTTTCCTTTCTGCTGAAGACTTCACAGCCTCTCGAGCAGTTACCTGTCTCTTTCAGGTACCTTGTTTTCCAGGTACACTCCTACCTTGAACGTGGCAATTACAGTCAAAATGATACAACTAAGGATTGTGATTTATGCTATCTTTTCGCTCCCCGTAGGAGGAATGCAAGTCTTTAATTTTTAGGAAGAACACCGGAACTAAATAAATACTTAGCACTTTAAAGGGAATGCTTTTTACACTTCAATGAATTCCTGCCAGGAGGCACGGACTGAAAAATGCAGCACTCCTCAACAATGATGTCTAACAATAACAGCCTCCAGTACTTAACAGCCTCCCACCCGTGTTTCTATGGTGATACTTGAACTCAAAAGGTCTGAATTTAAACTACCTAACTAATCTGAAGAAAATCCCTCCCCTCTTTCCTTGGAGCATTTTTTTTTTTCAAAATCATTTGTTGGGGGAGGGCGGAGAGGAGAGAGGAACGCTTCCCCAGTTTTAGTGAGGCGGACGTGAGACCTTCTCAAATCGGGACGGAGGATAAAACTTCTAAGACCAATCTTCGGAGCTTCATTTAACCGCTTTGCAATGAGGAAAATACTAGGCACTGTTCAAGGAGGCGCAGAGTTGAAGCACGCCACCAGTGTTGAAACTCATCGGCAAAATACTCTTCCCAGCTGACATATACCTGACATATACACCCCGGCGACGAAAAATACATTCCGTTTCCTCTAAGGGCACATCCAACCCGTCAGACGGGGCGACAACAGCAAAGAGCTGCTGAAATCCTGAGACCCGGGCTGCGAGGCATCCTGAAGAGCCAGCCCTTCTCTCCCAAGAAAAGTTAGGAGCCACGTTCAGATACGGCAGCGTCTTAAAATCATGGGAGAAAGATTTCAAAATAACCCCCTGATAAACTGCTCAACGGGCATGGCGTTTCAGGTTCTCGATCTCACTTGCAATTTCCCCATTTGTGGCACATGGCGGTCAAATGGAAATTTTCCCTGTGTTCTGGAGCACTCGAAGGGGTTTAAGAGGCCTCTGGCTGACACAGGCATACACCTTTGAAAAACGTGGGCTGTAGCTTTAAAAGGTGTCAAAGGAAAAGCAGATGAAATACTGTAATCTCCACCCACTGTCACTTAAGACATACAGCCCACGCACTCCGCACGCCCAGCCAGCATCCTGCATCCACCCTTTCGGTCAAGCCCACTGCATTAGACCATGGAAACTCAGGATGTGTGGCCACAGGGGCCCCTGCTCTGGCTCCAGCTGGCCCACCACGTGGCGTGGCCGTGACCTTAGTCACACTTCCCCCTGACATCCTGTGAGTGGGCTCAAGCTGGAGCCAGACCTTCCCACCGTGACAAACCCTCACTCCCTGAAACATTCCATTCTCTTCTAACAACCAGGAGCTTCCTGCTCCCCACCCCTCCTGAACAACAGGTCTTTGAATATCATGCACCACCCTGGTGACCCCTTTAACCATTTAGCGCAAAGGGAGGGATTTGCAACTTCACTCTGGATGTTCACAGAAGCGCGCGCTCTCTCTCTCTCTCTCTCTCTCTCTCTCTCTCTCGTGTTAACTAAACGATTTTCACGATCATCACTTCTCCAGGAATTACAATAAGCACATAGGACCTTGGGAATGGAAAACAGGATGCTGAAAAATGTGCACAACGAAGCAATCTTCATTAAAGAAATGCTTCTTCCCTTAGGAGACAGAGGCTGCCTGCTGGATTCAGATTTACAGAAGCATGACCTTCCTGGTCCTTTTCTAGTTGGGACTAGAAGGATTTTAGAAATCTTGGGAGTTGTTGAGGCGCCTGGGTGGCTCAGTTGGTTAAGGGTCCCCCTTCGGCTCAGGTCGTGGTCTCGTGGTTTGTGAGTTCAAGCCCCTCGGCTGTCAGCCCGGAGCCTGCTTCAGATCCTCTGTCCCCCTCTCTCTGCCCCTCTCGGCTCGCGTGAGCTCTCTCTCTCCGAAATAAATAAACTATAAAAAAATTATTTTAAATAAAAAAAGAAACATGTGAGTTGTATGCATAACCCTGCTCTTTGAAAAAGAACGTTCATTTAAATAAAACAGATTTAATGAGAAAAGTACTCCCCATTTCCTTTCAGCTGTAGAATCAAGAAAGAAGTAATTGTTTGTTTCATCAGGTGACGGGCAGTATTAATCCTACCTTCCTCCTAAAAGATGCATGTGGGTCCTAAGGTGGTTTCTCAGGCAAAGACGTAAAGCTGGGTAAGAGGCAGTTCATGCACTCATTGTTTAGACCCCTACTATTTTCCATATTCAAAAAATGGCCAGAGAGGTTCCGGCTGGGCAAAAAAGAGAGCGCCCACACTCCATCGTCCTGCTTTTCCCAGGGTACCAGACTAGAAAACCTGGAGAGACTGCACAGAGCAGCTAGGAAAGACAGGAAAGGTTAGGAAAGGCAGGAATTCAAAATGCCACCAAAGGGCCAGTGAGTTTCCCATGACTGTCTCCTCCAGTATTACCCCACGGCCTGACCCCAACGCACTGTCAGCTTTGGCTCGGGGAGCAGGAAAGAACTCCTGATGCTCAGAGAGCGGGGGAAATCCCCCGGTTATTTTTTGTTTTGTTTTGTTTTCCTTCGCTCTGTCCTCTCAGGTCACAACCCCCCACCCCCACCCCCCAGTGGCAATGGCAGCCTGCGGGGCCAGAACTCTGAGGGCCAAGAGCCTTCCTCTACGTTCCTCGGAGCTGTGGTTCCGAGAAGATGGGGTGAGACCGTGCCTTTTTTTTTTATTCTCTGTCCTCCTGACCAAGCTTGGTAGCTAAATGACCGAAACAGGGAAGCCCCTTGCAATCGGGAAGTACTAAAGAAATTATGTAGAGGGAGCAGCTCAGGAAAAGGCACCCCATAAATTGTTTATAAACTCCTGTGCTCACCCACGAGCTTTGCATGGATGGATCTTGTCCTTTCCCCCCCCCCGCCTTAAGTTCATTTATTTTGATAGAGAGAGAGATTGGGAATCCCAGCCGTCCACACAGAGCCCGATACGGAGCTCAAACCCATGAACCGTGGGATCATGACCTGAGCCGAAGACGGATCCTTAATCGACTGAGCCACCCAGGCTCCCCCGCCCCCAGCATGGATCTCATCCTAAACAGCCTACCTGAGACTAAGAACACCGGGGGGCCACAGTCACAGGAGGTTGGGTTAGAACTTGCTCTCTGAACATAACCAAGTCGACTGCCTGCTAAAACAAAGATATCAACATTCTCCATGGGATTTAAACAAGATCCAGAGCCCCGTAACATAACATTCAAAACGTCCTGGCTAAAATCCAAAAGACTTGAAAGCAGCTATTAGAACACTGCTCCTGCAACCAGTCACAGGGAACCGTGAAACCTACGGGAGAAGTCTGGGCAGAGACGCAGAAGCTGGGCAATTCTAGAACTGAGAAATCAAATAACGGAAAACAAAACCTCCTGGACAGGCTCAACACAGCATGGAGAGAAGAGTGCCCGAACCTGAGGACAGAGCCAGGGAAATTGGCCGATCTGTACAACAAAGAGATACAGGATTGAAAACAAAACAGCAGAGCCCCAAGGGATTCAAGGGACAGTAACAGAAGGTCTGTCATTTTGTGTCCTGGAAGTCCCAAAAAGAGAGGAGAGACAGGGCATGGCAGAAAACAAAACAAAACAAAACAAACAAACAAAAACTTAACAAACTAGTGGCTGAGAATTTGCTAAATTTCCCCAGAGGCACAAATCTACAAATTCAAAACGCAGAGCAAACCTCACCTAGGATAGGCCCAAAGAAAAAACGAGACCCAAAACAATCTTGAAGGCAGCGAGGGAGAAATGGCCTATTACCTAGAAGCACAAAAACTCAAAAGGCTACAGATTCCTTACTGGAAACCGTGGAGGAGACAAGGAGGTGGCCCAGTATTTTTTAAGCACTTCGGGAAAGAACTGTCAACACGCAGTTCTATATCCAGCGAATCTGTCTTTCGGGAATGAAGGTGAAGCACAGATATTCTCAGATCTAAGAAGCTCACTCACTGGCAGCTGACTTCCTCTAAGATAATAGCTAAAGAAAGCTCTTCAGACAAAAGGGAAATGATACCACGATGGAAACGGGGAACATTAAAAATTAGGAAAGAGCAGCAGAAATGGCAAAAATCTGAGTAAATATAAAACACTATACGTCTCCTCTTGAGCTCTTTGTTGAAAGCAAGAATTATAACATTGTCTATGGGGGTTTCAGTGTATGCCATTGTAACCCGAAGGTAAATGCAACAAAAGAAGAGGGGTAAGGTCTCCACACTGCACTTCAAGAGGTAAAATGTTGACTCTGAATCCACCATAAAGTATGTATATTGGAATCCTTACAGCATGCACCCCAACACGCGCGCGCGCGCGCGCGCACACACACACACACACACACACACACACACACAAAGACATAGGAGGCATACAAGAGATCAATTAAAATCAAACACTAAGGAATATTCAAATAACGCAAAAGAAGGCAGAACACGGGAACCCAGAATGAAAATCAAGGGGAGAAACTGAAAAGAAGTAAATAATCAAACGGTAGGCATAAATCCAAGCAGATCAATAACTGTATTCAACTTAAATGGTCTAAACATGTAAATTAAAGGACAGAGACCGTGAGATGAATTAAAAAATATGAGCCAACTATATCTTAACAAAAACTCACGTGAAATATACTATTAGTAGGTAGGTTAAAAGTAAAAGGAGGGAGAAAGGGATGATATGCTGGAGTGGGGGTAGGTGCCCGGCTGGCTCAGTCGGGAGGAGCGTGTGACTCTTGATCTCGGGGTTGTGGGTTCGAGCCCCAAGTTGGATGTAGAGACAACTTAAAAAAACAGATGGAGTGGCTCTATATCTATATCTATATCTATATCTATATCTATATCTATGTATCAGACAAAGCTGACTTCAAAACAAAGCCAACTGCCAGGGACAAAGAAATACATTACATAACAATAAAAAGGTCAAGTTGACAAGACAGGGCGTGTTTGCACCCAACAACAAACCTTCAAAATAGAGGAAGCAAAAACTGACAGACTTCGGAGACAGAGATAAATCTAAAGTTACGGTTGGAGGCCTCAACATTCCGCTCAGTAATATATGGAAATGGTAAATAGAAAATACCACCAACCAGCTAAATCTAGTATTTATAAAACAGTAACAAAAACAGAATATGTATTCTTCTAAACTACTCAAAAAACATTCACCAAGACTAACCATACCTCCAAGTATAAAACTTAAACAAATTGAAATAATACAGAGTATGTCTTCTGACCGTAATGAAATTAAACTAGAAATCAAAACAAAAGAGAACAGAAAGAGACAACAAAAAGAGAAAAGGAAAACTTCTAAATTCTTGGAAATTATACACCATACTTCTTTTTTTATCATTTTAATTTTTTAATCATTTTTATTTTATTTTTTGAGAGACAGAGACAGACAGAATGAGAGCAGGGGAGGGGCAGAGAGAGAGGGAGACACAGAATCGGAAGCAGGCTCCAGGCTCCAAGCTGTCAGCACAGGGCCCGACGCGGGGCTCGAACCCATGAACCATGAGATCATAACCTGAGCCAAAGTCGGATGCTTCATGTACTGAGCCACCCAGGCGCCCCCAACATACTTCTAAATAACTTACAGGTCCAAAAAAAGTCTCAAGTGGGAACATTTTTTTGTATTGAACCAAAATAAAAATGCAACACAACAAAACGTGTGTGATGCAGCTCAAATAGTGCTTAGAGGGAAATTTACATGAAATATTTGTATTAGAGAAAAAGTAAGGTCTCTAATCAATAATCTGTTTCCACCTGCCCTAAGTACCAAAATACCACCGAAGCAAGGAGGGGAAGTAACAAGGACAAAGGCAGAAATAAATGAAATTGAAAGCTAACAAACAACAGGAAAAAAAAAAAAAATCAATGGAAACCAAGACTGACGAAGAAAAAACTCATTTCTTCCTAAGGAAAGAAATGGTGTCACCACAGATCCCACGGACGTTAAAAGGACAGGGGCACGTAACAACTCTACACACATAAATTTGCCCCCTAATATTGCTTCTATCTTTCGATGAATTTTTTTTTTTTTTTTTTTTTGGTCTGTGCTCATGAGAGTTGACTGTGGTTTTGTCGCTGCTGTCTTGCTTTCTACCACCGTTAGTATCCTTAAATGCTGGCCTCATGTCATACACTGGGACGTTTTCCCTCTTGTTCTCAAAGAGACAGTCTCAAACTGGTGTTATTTCTTCCTTCAACGCTTGTTAGAATTGACCAGTGAAAAGCCATCTGGGACTGGACGTTCCTTTTTCAGGCTTGTAACTATGAATCCAGTTTTATTAATGATGCTAGGATCACTGGGGGTGTACATTTCAACTCAGGTGAGTTTGGATAGGTTGTGGGGTTTTTGGGGGGGTGGGGAGAGGGAACTGGCGGAAGAAGTAAGTTCCCGTTGGAGTCTTCTTTGATTCCTCCTGGATCAGAGAAGAGATAAGGTGACCCAGGATCTTTCAGGTTGTCACGGAGAGGTTTCCAATCTTCTTGGTAGTAGTCAGAGAGCAGTAGCGGGGGGACTGAGGGGGAGGTTACAGGGAGGCTTAGGGAAGGGTGTTAAGGGGGAACATTTCAGACTCCTAGTCATCCAAATGCCTATTACCTGGCCAGACCAGAATGTTCTATGGTGTGAGCTTGGAACCACAGGACTGGAGCTGGTGCTGGGGGTGGGAGATGAAGTCAGGTCTAAGTGCCAACATGGCTTCTACCCACCTATACGGACCAGTCCTTCTAACTCTTTTATTATCGTAAGGAGAATTCAGCTGCTACAGAAAAAGTTGGGAAACCACTCAGACGTCCCAAAGGAGATGACTCGGGTTCTGGCACAGGCTTCTCGAGAGGGCAAGGGGCCAGCCATTCCCAGCCCAAGGCAGGGCACTCCAATGGAATCAGCCTGGGTATGGAAACAAAGTCGTGGCATTCAACTGGCCGGCTGAAATTCTTCCTCCGTTTAGTCAGACACAAACCGAGACTCATAAAGCTGAGAGCCACCTCATGAGTCTCCCTGCCCGTGGCCTCATTTCGCAAGATGAGGAGACTCTATTCTAGATAAGGGAAGTGACCGGCTCAAGGTCGCATACCTTGCTGAGGCAAAAATGGGACTGGGGTCCAAGTTCCCCCAGGGTCCCAGCTCAGTGTTCTTTACACTACACATAAAAACAAGTATTGGGGCGCCTGGGTGGCGCAGTCGGTTAAGCGTCCGACTTCAGCCAGGTCACGATCTCGAGGTCCGTGAGTTCGAGCCCCGCGTCAGGCTCTGGGCTGATGGCTCGGAGCCTGTTTCTGATTCTGTGTCTCCCTCTCTCTCTGCCCCTCCCCCGTTCATGCTCTGTCTCTCTCTGTCCCAAAAATAAATTAAAAAGTTGAAAAAAAAATTAAAAAAAAAAAAAAAGTATTCACTGGACACCCACTGCATACATGAGGCAATGTGAGGACACTTCCTGTCACCGCAGAATTTGAACTTCGGCGGGGAATACACAGGCATTAAACAGTGACACAGGTAACTGAAGTAGAAACGAGCGTTAAGTTACTAATGAGAACTTCACCACCACCAGCACTAAGAGTCGGCCATAGTGGTCCCAATGGAAAAGTTTCACCTTGGCAAATTGAGAAATTATTATATGGGATCTTTCGGTGATTGAATAAAACTTCACGTTGGTGAAGTCTACAACCTAGAAAGTGCTTGAGTCCTGTATCTGAAGCACCATCTCGGGTAGCTACGGGGTCGGGGGGGGGGGGGGGGAGACGCCATATTAGTGGACCAAGGAGCAAAGACTGCCATTCAAAGAAGTAAAGACCGACATTCAAAGAAGTAATGATTCTAGCCCCGGGCATTCTGTGGGACCAAGAAGAAGGAGCCATTGTGTGGTGACTCAAGCCAAGCATGACCCAGATACTCCAGGGGAAATAGCCCTGGAGCCACGAAGGCCCTGACACAGACTCCAGCAACCAAGCATGACATACTCCAGAGAGCAAGAGCTCTCTGCTGAATAAACCAGGTAGTTCTGGAGAGCAGGGAATGAACCTAGGATTCCGTGTTTCAACACCCTGACAGTGAAGAAAGGACATAAAGAAACACACACAGACAGAATTTCTGGTTTACCTCAGAACCTGATCAGTCAGAACACTTTTAAATGGGAAACTTTTACAGATGTTTGGTCAAGTTATTCTTGCGGGAGATGTTTCCCCTACAACTGGCACTCTCATGATGGAATCATTTTAAAGCGTCTCGAATTTTCCCCTATTCTTTCAAGGGATAAATGCAATCCTACAATCGGAGACCTGAGGTGAAAGTAGCTTTACAGACGGCAAATTACCATATGGGAGAGTGCTTGATAAAGCAGACTCAGGAACCCCTGGGTGGCTCAGTCGGTTAAGCATCCGACTTCAGCTTAGGTCATGATCTCAGGGTTCGAGCCCCATGTCGGGCTCTGTGCTGACAGCTCAGAGTCTGGAGCCTGCTTCGGATTCTGTGTCTCCCTCTCTCGATGCCCCTCCATCTCTCTCTCTCTCTCTCTCTCTCTCTCTCTCTCTCTCTCAAAACTGAATAAACATTAAAAAAAAAAAGACTCAAGTCTGTAACCCACGATCTGATTAATTCTATTACAACAGAAGACCAGACTCTTTTAACCATGACAATTAACAGAAGAACAACAAAGTAGGCATGTAAGCTGGCGGTTAGTTTGGTTAAAGGTATAGAATTTAAGATTTTAAAACATATTCAGCTGAAAACGCACATGTATACCAGGCAATTCTGACGGGGCAGAAATCATTTATCATCATCACAGCAGACTGTAAGAGTCTAAAGCGGCACCCATGGTAAAGGCTTAATGGAATCCCCCTCCTTAAAAATTATTAATAATAGAGGGGCGCCTGGGTGGCTCAGTCGGTTAAGCGACCGACTTCAGCTCAGGTCACGATCTCACGTCTGTGAGTTCGAGCCCCGCATTGGGCTCTGTGCTGACCGCTCAGAGCCTGGAGCCTGTTTCAGATTCTGTGTCTCCATCTCTCTCTGACCCTCCCCCGTTCATGCTCTGTCTCTCTCTGCCTCAAAAATAAATAAACGTTAAAAAAAAATTAAAAAAAAATTATTAGTAATAGAATGATTTAGTTTGCATTTCCCCCAGACCCTCAGAAGCTGGCTACGAAATCTCAGACGTACCCAATCAGTTCAGTAATTCTGTGAGTCGACAGGAAAATGACAATTCATCTCGGGCGCTTTGTTTCGACCCCTTGATAAGTAAAGAAAGAACATGGTGAAATGCGGTGAAGCGTCTCATTTTTATCTCGGGCCTTGGTAAAAATAATACTTATTTTCAAATACATTCCCGGCTGTGTCCAGAGCGCCTAGCACAGAGCCTGGCACGTAGTACAACTTCAGAAAGTGGGGTGTGTTTTTGCATAAATGCACAGTCGAACGATGAGGCAGTGATTCTGCCAAACCGGAAGTATGTGCCTTGAAAAATCGCTATTCTGTTTTCACAGCGATACGCAAGGAAGAAAGGGATGGAAGGGAAGACCAAACACCTGTTTTGTTCTTTTCTTGCGGAGAACAGTTGGGTGGAATCGGACACGCAAAAATAACGAATGCCCTCCACCGTTTACTAACTATGTGATCTTGGCCCTGGGACTTGAATGCCTACTCTTAAGTCTCTATGACCTCATGGCTGGCAGAAAGCTACTAACCTCTTCCTCGCAGTGTTACCACAAGGGCTTAAATGTGGCCATGCTGTTTTCGAGCCTGGCGCACAACAGGCGTTCAACGAATGAGGACCTCTGAGCGAGCAAAGGTCTTTTCACCTCAAACATGGATCCTAACTAGAAGTCTGTAGCATCCCTGTCACTTTCTGAGTTTCTTTCCAAAAAAAAAAAAAAAAAAAAAAAACCTCCAAAACCCAGTCCTTCACTTATTACAAGCATTCTCTACCCTGGCGCGGCAGATCAGAACCCCCGGGGGGTTCGAGGCAGGTGACCTGGCTCGCTGTGACTCTCCAGTGGTGAGGGGGAGGAGGAGAGAGCGGCCAGTGGGGTCCTCCACCTGGCACGGAGCCCCGGGGCCCTGTGCCCTCCAAGAGCTCAGATACGTGGGGACAGAGGGACAGCACAACGGAAGCAGTCAGGACACAGGGAGCATGAGGTTTCAGAGGTAAAGGTGAAGGGAAGAAGAAGCATCCTTTTTGTTATTATTATTTTTAAGTTTATTTATTTATTTTTAAAATAATCTCCACACCCAGCACGGGGCTCGAACTCACAACCCCGAGATCGAGAGTCGCACGCTCCTCCGAGCCTGAGCCACCCAGGCCCCCCTGAGAAGCCTCCTTAGATTAACCAGTAAATCAAAGGCCGTTTGCAAATGGCTTCCAGAAGCTGCGATCTGACAGAAACTTCGAGTGAATCTACATCTGAGCTCTCCCAACACCAGATCTGAAATTGGCTGGTTAATCTGGCCTCAGCCGTGACATACGGAGAGATCGAAATGCTGTCGCAAGCCTCCATTTTAAAAGCGACACACGTATTTGTTCAACGTAAGTTTAACAGGCTTTTAAAAATCTTAACGTGATGCAATCAGAAGGGCAACACTCACCGAGCGGAGCAAAAGCGTTTCTCGGCAAGCGGGTGTCCATCAAGTAGAAATGGTTCTCGTCTTTACCTTCTAGATGAACCGTATGCCACTTGAGTTCTCTGTATAACCTCAAGGATGTCTCAGCCTTTCAGGACTCAGTTTCTCCATCTGCCTAAAAAAAAAAAAAAGAAAAGCAGGGAGGGACGGATCCGGCAAACTCTAAAATGCTATGCCTCTCTTCTGAAAATAGGAATTATCGCCACGTCTCCCTATGCCAGGTATTGTATTACCAAATATGCCTATCTTCTAACATGTGGTTCCCCAGAAGAGTGAGAGGGACCAGGGTTTAAAAACCAACACAGGGCGCCCGGGTGGCTCAGTCGGTTGAGCGGCCGACTTCGGCTCAGGTCACGATCTCGCGGTCCGGGAGTTCGAGCCCCGCGTCGGGCTCTGTGCTGACAGCTTGGAGCCTGGAGCCTGTTTCGGATTCTGTGTCTCCCTCTCTCTCTGACCCTCCCCTGTTCATGCTCTGTCTCTCCCTGTCTCAAATATAAATAAAAAAACGTTAAAAAAATTAAAAAAAAAAAAACCACAATGAGTAAACGCAGACTTAAAGGGAAATTTCCTACACACCTTGTTCACCCCAAAACAGGACCGGCCACATCCCTCCCCTTTCTTTCAGTCACACTGTCGTAACTCGGGGCACCTTTGTGGCTCAGTCGGTTAAGCGTCTGACTCTGGCTCAGGTCACGATCTCACAGTTCATGAGTTCGGCCCCCGCGTCGGGCTTTGTGCTGACAGCTCGGAGCCTGGAGCTTGCTTCGGATTTGGTGTCTCCCTCTCTCTTTGCGCTCGCTCACTCTCTCTCTCTCAAAAATAAACATTAAAAAAAAATTTTTTTTAAAAACTGCCATAACTCTGTTCCCCTAGTGCCACAAACCTCTCTCCTACTGGCCAAGGCGGGTCTTAAGATTGAATAAATCTTCTCACGGGCTGGCAACCCTCCGGCGAAGTACGTGATTGCCAGGAACACAAGAAGCACAAGATGGAACACAGTATCAGCACCCTTGCCTTAGCCCAGAGCTCGGAGGGCAAGGTGTTCCCAAAAGAAAATCTAAGGCTTAAAAGAGCGCTCTGATTTATCTGGTAACGCCATCAAATCCTCATGAAGGCAAAGTCACGAAAAGAAAGGAGAGCCCAAAATGGCCTGTTTCAAAAGCATGCCGTATTCAAAGTACATGAAGAAAAATGTATTTTTCCTAAGCCCCAATACGGAGAAAACCTTAGCAGCCTCTTTCACAGGCCTTAAATCTGATAATGCTACGTGCCCTGGCAACCCAATGCGGCTATAGGATATCGAACACTTCTTACGCGCTAACAACCATACAGAGTGCACAAACAGACTGCTCACTCACAGAACATAAAGACTCGAGCAGGTTAACAATGGCCAACCGAGGGAACAGTTTAACGGTCTGTTCGTTACAACAGCCTTGTTCTCTGACCACCTGAAGGGCTCTTGATTTGCAGTGATAAATGTCCATTCTGAAGAACTGAATGAACTATTACTCAAAAGTTAACAAAGCACCTATTTTTTTTTTTTAGTTTTATTTATTTCTTGAGAGAGTGAGCTCGAGCAAGGGAGGAGTGGGGGGGGGGTGGGGACAGAGGATCCAAAGGGGGCTCTGTGCTGACAGAGAGCCCGACGCAGGGCTGGATCTCATGAACTGTGAGATCTTGACCTGAGCCCAGACCAAGGGTTGGATGCTTAACCGGCTAAGCCACCCAGGCGCCCCCATAAAAATTATTTTTAATGTAAAACTTATTGAAGGGTCCAGTCTAGACCGAACAGATAGATATACACATTTGTTGAAGGATACGGCCAAAGAGACAAGTTCTTTATTTCTCCCATATCCTTCGGAACGTGCCCACGTAGCCTGTAGGTTCAGTTCGCGAGACGTAATACAATCTACCTAGGACGCTGCATAAATGGCTTCATTTGGAAAGCATTCTTCCATTCACAGGCCTGACAAATGCTTGCTTCCTGTGTTCCAGAGGAAACTGTATTTATAATTAGTAGTTTCTTATAAGATTCACTTTTGCGTGCTTCTCATGTGACTCGACACTGGCAGGGCTGGCCCCAGTGTGTGTAGCAACAGAGCGAGCCACAGAAACATGCTCGCTTGCTCGAGTGTTCCCAAACCTGAAATGGTTAAGTCCTTGGCCCTCAGTTATTACCTCTGCAAGGCTTTGGTTAAGTTTCAACCACTTTACCCGAAAGGAGTAATAGCTAACCGCTTCATATAGGAATAAATACTGCGTGTTAATCTGTTTTCGTCAGCAAAGAGGACCCCAGGTGAGAAGCAACTGAAACTACCTCCCTCCCCCACCCCCACTGGGTTTCCTGAAGTCAAGGAAATGAGAGGAGGTTCCTAATAGGTGAGAAACCTCAAACACTGATTTCTCTACCTCTCTAGGTTGCCTTAAAAGCAGCCAATACTGTTTGGCATTTGCTCGAAACTCTCAAATAACCTGACCCATGCACACAGGTCAACACAGAAATTAAAATGTACTGGGCAGAAGATGTAGAGGGTCCAGGTACACAGGTCATGGAAAAGCAACGCGTCTGTATTGCCCAGTCAAGTGAAGCATTCTGGGAAAGCAGACACTCTGACTCCCCTAAGTCCCGCGACCTCTGCAAGCCTGGCTACTTTATGGGTAGACCTCGACTCAGAAGACCGTTGGCATCTGGGAACCACAGAACATCCATGCTTCCTTCACGACGACATCAACCTGATGATGAGTCTTCCGAAATCACGGGTCTTGTGTTGGCCAAGGGAGGCCTTCCCGTATCGTGCCTCTTTGCTTAGAAGGTGGTTTCATTTCAAATGGCATCACCACGTTGGGGTTGATTCGAGAAAGGTTGAGTGTGGGGCAGCACGAAAGGAAAATGTTACATCCTCTGTGGAAATTCCGGGCCTTTCCACCGCTTTCAGTTCCACCAGAACTGGATCGTGAAGCCATCAATCAATAAAATAAGCTTGGGACTGTGTCCCCCAATTTGTCATTCTCGTCTTTCATACACAGCATCTTCTTTTTATTTTTATTTTTTAAATGTTTATTTATTTTCGAGAGAGAGACAGAGTACAAGCGGGGGAGGAGCAGAGAGAGAGAGAGACGGAGTTCAAGCCCCACATCGGGCTCTGCCCTGACAGCGCGGAGCCTGCTTCGGATTCTGTCGCTCCCTCTCTCTCTGCCCCTCCCCTGCTCACGCTCACTCTCTCTCTCATAACATAAATAAATAATCTTAACACAAACTAGATATACGGGACAAATATTTTGAAGGCATTTGAAAGCACTTACCATCTCACCTTTTGACGAGTAAAACATTTGATTTATTCGAGGGTATACAATTTTGGAAGATTTTGCCTTTCCTTCTCAATTTCAGTTACTGTCATAATAAAAAAAGGTTGATGAAATGAGGTTTACTTTTCAATCGCTGTGGTAATTTGCTGTCTTTCTTTCCACCTGCCAGTGTGCCTGAAACTGCTGTTCAAGTGCATGCAAAATATACAACTCCCCTATGGCTCAATTTGCTTTTAAGTAAAATGAGCAAATTGTCAAAGCTTGGTTCCTGCCTCTCACGACTTTTCAGAGCAAGTAGAACTTTCTAAAGCATTTTGCAAATATTAAAAAAATGATTTTAGAAGATGTTGGGGGGGGTCTTTCAAGGGGTGCCCAGCTGGCTCAGTCAGTACAGCACACGACTCTCGATCTCAGTTGGGGCTGTGAGTTTGAGCCCCAGGTTGGGTGGAGATTGCTTAAAAATAAAATCTCGTAGGGGCGCCTGGGTGGCTCAGTCAGTTAGGCATGCGACTTCGGCTCAGGTCGTGATCTCACGGTTCGTGAGTTCGAGCCCCACATCGGGCTGTCCGCTGTCAGCACAGAACCTACTTGGGATCCTCTGTTCCCCTCTCTCTGCTCTCTCTCTCTCAAAAATAAACTTTTAAATAAATAAATAGAGCTGATAACTCTATACGTTCAGTGATGCTCACAAGTGTCTAGATTAAAATTCTTATTTCGTAACTACCTTTCAACACCCTAAATCCCCTTTATTATCAAATGTACCTAACAGCCATGATCTCCAGGGATTCTTGGTAATAAACACCCTTTATACGGAGGGACCGACTCAGATTGGAGGAGAAAGGATACGAGATAACTAAAAGGACTGTAGGATCCTGGATGAGATCCTGGAACGGAAACAGAACACAAGCGGGAAAATGGTGAGAGAGCTGAATAAAACGTGGAGTTTCGTTGGCCGTTTTGCACCAACGTTCATTTCCTGGTCTTGGTAGGCGTACCACTGTTAACGTGAGATTGAGGAAACTGGCTGATGGGTATACAGGAACTGTTCATGGTATTTTCTGCAACTCTTCTGCACACGCAAAATCAGCTCAAAAGAAAAAGGTTAAAAAAAACACACACACCCTTGGAGAAAGAAAATCCATTGTTAAGGGTTTTTAGGAGGAACCTGCATCTTCTGAAAGTATTTAATGCACAACAGGATTTGACTCCACTAGGGAAAGGGTCCGGGTAGACGGCACCCTATTTTCTGCAGTGACCAGAGACCCCTCTTTCAGCGTCACCTGATAGAAATTTTTCTTGAGCTCATTTTACTGGCGTCAACGGGCACCACGTCTTTGGACAATGGGTTCTATGACTTGGCTCTCGCTACATGAAACAATGTTTGCTTTATTTTCTTCAAATGTCTTCTTGAGGATTCAAGCTTCATTCGCATTCCAGAATTTTGAGATCAAGTTTAAGGAATTCCGTCATTCGTGCCCCGTCCTGAAGCAACCCGTGTTCCTGAGCGGTGACCGACATTAAAAGCTTCCCGTCCTCCCGCAAACAGCTAAGAGTCTATGAGATCCAGGATGGTTTGGTTTCTGCACCTTAATCTGACGGACCTGCAGCATTTCCTGGTCCATTCAATAACTTCCTTGTAAAACATTTCGGTCACCCGTGCTCCTTGCCACTGCTCTCTGCTGAGAAGCTCTAACAGGCCCAAGAGACTGAGTTCCATTCCATTCTGAAGTTTGAGTTTAGGCAAGGGATTTCCAGCATCGCTAATGTGATTTTTTTTTTAATTTTTTTTTAACGCTTTATTTATTTTTGAGACAGAGAGAGACAGAGCATGAACGGGGGAGGGTCAGAGAGAGGGAGACACAGAATCTGAAACAGGATCCAGGCTCTGAGCCGTCAGCACAGAGCCCGACGCAGGGCTCGAACCCACAGACCGCGAGATCGTGACCTGAGCCGAAGTCGGCTGCTTAACTGACTGAGCCACCCAGGCGCCCCGATTTTTTTTTTAAAGGGATCAGGGGCGCCTGGGTGGCTCAGTCGGTTAAGCGTCCGACTTCGGCTCCGGTCACGATCTCCCGGTTCGTGAGTTCGAGCCCCACACGTCAGGCTCTGTGCCGGCGGCTCGGAGCCTGGAGCCTGCTTCGGATTCTGTGTCTCCCTCTCTCTCTGCCCCTCTCCCACTGGCGCTCGCGTGTCCTCTCTTTCTCTCTCAAAAATAAATAAAATGTAAAAGAAAAACAATTTTAAAAAGAAAAAGAAAAGAAGGGGCGCTTCTTTTTTGGGGGCGCTTACATGTCAAAATGAAAATCGAGTCATGCTGTTCACGAACCTATTTCCCAAGTTCTGGATCGGATAAGATTGGAGAGCATTCGATCTCTGAATGGTACGGAATAAACATTTATAGTACATCCGAACGAACTGGAAATAGTGATTCTACAGGAGAGACCACACTTCTAGCACCTGGCCCCAGCCCCAACCAGAAGACAGGAAAATAGGAGACGATCCCAGTTTAGGTTAAGGTGGCACGCAAAAAGCTTGAGGCAATTCTTTAATTAAATGTCCATAGAAATCCCTCTCTCTATTCGTTTCTCACTCTCCTATAAGCAACAAAGTCTATAAAGGGTAGAAGACAATGACCAAATTGGATCTTACAAACGATTTCCTTTTAAAAACTGTTTCCTCTGATTGTGAAAGCCAAATTTTTACAAGAAATCTTCCTTAACTACCACACCAAGTTCTACAGTATGTGTGCTTTTTCTTGTGCTCTAAAACTTCATCTAAATGAACCACCAGTTTGGGGGAAGGGTATTTTGGGAGTCTGCCCTCAGCACCTCGAACTCTGAAAAAGAAGTCCGCTGAATTGAAGGCAAAATTACTTAAATTACCCCCAGCTTTACATGCAAATATTGGCTTCTTCGTGTTGAAGAAATTAAACTGAGAGAAAACTCATATGCTCTAATAAGAATTTCAATTCATTATTTCCAAGCCATTAGATTTCTTTAAAAAAAGCAAAATTGCTCATGAACTTGCCTATGGACTTGAATTTCGTTAAATAAATACCCCATTCAATAAATTGTTCAAAGACCTTCAGATAATATCTTCACCAAGGAAACGAGGCTTTGTCTTCTCTATTCATGCCATTCAAATTCATGCATTTTGAGATAATTTTCTTACTTTTTTATCATACTAAATGGGGAAAATTATTTATCTATATAGAATTATAATTATAATATTATTATGTTCTCAATACATACACAATATAAAATTGAAGAGTGACCTAAGTGCCTGGAAATCCCAAATACTGAGAGAAAACAAAATGTAACAGAAAAAAACAATACGAGGGGCACCTGCCGGGCTCAGTCGGTAGAGCTTGGGACTCCTGATCTCGGGGTTGTGAGTTCAAGCCCCACGGTGGGTGTAGAGATTACTAAAAAATGAATAAACTTACAAAAAGAAAAAGCAATGGGAAAATAAACTCATGTAAAGATTTTAGCTAAAAGGTGAATATGCAGTCATGTCGCAGGTTTAGATGAGTGTGATAAATTCAAGATAAAATCATCTACGACATCATCATTCCCAAAACACATCTAGACAAATCCATCTTTAATGTGATTACCTTTTTTCCTTGATCAACTAGTAAGTACCTACTACATGCTGGGCACCAGGCTGGAGTCTAATGGGGACTTAGAGACCGGTTCACTAATCTGCATCAATAAAAATAACGACAGATGGTGTGACAGGAAATGACAAGTCCCCTTATCTGTCTCAGGGTCAAGTGAAGTTGGGAAAAAGGAGTTCCAAGGAAAATGAACATTTAAAAATATTTTCGGGGTGCCTCGGTGGCTCAGTCGGTTAGGCATCCGACTCTGGATTTCGGCTCAGGTCATGATCTCATAGTTCATGGGTTTGAGCCCCATTTCAGGCTCTGCACTGACAGTGCGGAGCCTGCTTGGGATTCTCGCTCTATCTTTCTCTCTGCCCCTCCCCTGCTCTCCCTCCCTCTCTCTCCCAAAAAATAAACTGAAAAAATATATTTTTTAAATATTTTCAACAAGGATGGAAAAAAAAAACAAACAAACCATTTTCCGGTTAACACTCAGATCATTGAAAATTCCACAACAGACTTTCCCATGTTTGTACCTTTTGGTCAGCTGCACTGTTGCTCGATTATATAATCTTCATTTTAAAAAATATTCAGTTGAAAAAATTTACAGATATGAAAAGGATGGTCGGGCAGTTCCTCTCTTTGTATGCCACAGTTAGCAACAAAAACTGAGAAAATAAACTCAAGCAAACCTTGTGTTTCCAGTTCACGGGCATCACCAACCAAGTTTTGTTTGTTTGTTTGTTCTTTTACATCGATTGGTTGTTCTTGCTTATCAGCGGCCTCCTATGTTACTTCTCCAACACAAAAGCACAAGCAAGATCATCTGCCAAGAATCCCCCCCACCCCAAGAGACGAGTGGAAAAGGAGCCACCCTTGACAGAGCTGATCTCTAACCACCCTAAGAGGACTCCTTTCGATAAAGGAGAGAGACAGAACCTTCCTTGTAGGGGTGAAATGAACTACTTCTGAATTTCCCAAAGGGAATCCTGACTTGTGTGACCAACTCGGCTGTCTTTTGAATTAAAGCAACCTTTAAATAGCCGTTCTATTTAATCTCCCTTCTAAATTCACTATTGTTACTCATTATGAGTTCACTGGCATTAGTCAGCACAAGGAGTTAGTCACTATATTTTTTAAACCACCAACCCCCCCCCCCCAAAACTTTTCTGATTTTCCTTTCCCCTCGGTATTTGGCAACGTTTAAGGAGCCCAGTAACTATATGCAAGAAATGCTGCTGGGCCTTTTTTGTTTGTTTGTGGTTTCAACAGTGACCAAGTCCCCATTAATAAAAGGAGTACAACTCTTCATTCTTCTCGTGAAAAGGGGACCCTCGCCTTTAAACCTTCAGATGAAAAGTTTCTTATTCAAACCATGGATCGAGAAATGGATACCATTCGTTCTCCTGACCAAAAGAAAAAAAAAATCAAAGAGTAGGATTTCTGCTAACCACAGGGGAGAAATGGAAAATAATCCAGGGAACACTAGAGACCGTACTGGCCTTTCCAAAGGACCGGTCACTTAACGGCCCGTCACAATCGTGACAAGTTGCCTTTTCAACATTATCGGTCAAGACCTCCTCGAATCGGCCATCAGTTCTGCTGGATTGAAGGCCAAAGCGTCCCTGCTGTGAGCAGGCCACAGGGACCCTGAAAGCCCTCTCCCCTTTTCCTCTCCCTCCACACAGAACCACCTCAAAGCAGATACCGCTCCAGAACCTTCCCTAATCGCTGGCTGCCAGCCACTGCTTACTCTTGGAGCACTTCCTACACTTACCATATCCTGCTTCTTCACGACCTACCACATACCTCCATCCTCTCTTCCCAAGTAAACGGTACACTCCTTCTAGAAGGTGTGTCTGACTTCAGCCCAGCTCACGATCTCGAGGTTCAGGAATTCGAGCCCGACATCAGGCTCTGTGCTGACAGCTCGGAGCCTGGGGCCTGCTTCGGATTCTGTGCCTCCCTCTCTCTCTGCCCCTCCCCTGCTTGTGCTCTGTCTTTCTCTCTCTCTCTCTCTCTCCCTTTGCTCTTGTCCCCTTCCTCCCTCAAAAAAAAAAAAAAAAAAGAATGCCTCATAAAGGTATCGAAGTAAAATTTAAAAAAAAATCTTCAATCAACCACTCTGCTTTCTTACCACCCACCCCCTCCTGGCGGGGAGGGGGTGGGGAGGAGAAAGGGAATGGAGAGGGGAAAAGAACTAAGGGAAAGGCCAGGGTGGTAAAGGCACAAACTTCATGTTACAGCGAACAGAATCTTTACAACATGCTCCTCATACGGTCTCATTCCCAACGGCTTTTAAAACTGCACTTCCATGGGGCGCCTGGGTGGCTCAGTCGGTTAAGCGGCCGACTTCGGCCCAGGTCATGATCTCGCGGTCCGTGAGTTCGAGCCCCGCATCGGGCTCTGGGCTGACGGCTCGGAGCCTGGAGCCTGTTTCGGATTCTGTGTCTCCCTCTCTCTGACCCTCCCCCGTTCATGCTCTGTCTCTCTCTGTCTCAAAAATAAATAAACGTTAAAAAAAAAATTAAAACTGCACTTCCTGAATAACTGATAGAAATTCTGCGACAAGATCCAGAGGCTTGGTTTGGTAACATCTGACAAAATGATGGAAAAGACCGCACCCTACGCTTCAGATCTGTGCGTTTCCTCGCGTGCAGATTTTACCTACCAAGCCTTTGAAAAACAAATACTGAACTACTAATGCAGAAGCATTTGGGGAAAAGTGTTTTGTTGTTTTTTTTTTTTTACCACATCGGAAAATAAGATGGGCTCATGGATGGCTAGATGAGCAACTAGATGGTTAGGTATTTGAAAAAGCAAGTATCTTAAGATGCTACTAATCCAGGTAGGTTCTGCTTTGCTGTAGACTTGGGAGTTTCTCATAAAAAAAAAAAAAAAAGAAAGAAAAATGTTGGGAGGGGCGCCTGGGTGGCTCAGTGGTTTAGGCGTCCGACTTCAGCTCGGGTCACGATCTCGCAGTTTGTGGGTTCGAGCCCCGCATCGGGCTCTGGGCCGACAGCTCGGAGCCTGGAGCCTGCTTCCGATTCTGTGCCTCCCTCTCTCTCCCTACCCTCCGCTGCTCATGCTCTGTCTCTCTCTTTACCAAAAATAAATAAACATTTAAAAAAATTAAAAAAAAATGTTTGGAGACGAATCCCACACTGTAAACTTATCTTTAGAAGCCGCTTGCCAAAAATCTTTGAAAAGTGTTTTCTTCCGGTCTCCGAACGGTCATCCGCGAGGCAGAAAGTCCTTGCCTCCCTTCCCATCTGCCTCCTACTAAATAAAACGATCCCTTGCTATGAGGCACACGGATCTGTCAGGGCCCTCACCGACTCGTGCCTGAAAGTCAGTCAGCTGACTGTCCGTGACACGTGGCAGTTACCTGGGCATCCCAGGAGGCAGGCCAGAGCCAGCCGAAGAACGGTACACCTGGCCCCTCAATCCCCCTCCCCCCTTGCCACGTTCACCCCATACTCGGCCTCCATCGCGAAGCGCCTGAGGGTTGGGGATCCCCAGGGAGTCACATTCCAAGCACACAGGCATTTGCCCCAGGCACCTCAGGTCTCTCCTTCAAGCTGTTGGGCACGGCCACGGGCAATCCTCCTGCCCTCACCCACCCCACGGCACCCTGCTGGGCTTTCCTGGGAGGAAAAACAGCCGCAGAGCCGGGCAAGGCCCGCCTTAGGGTGGGCCGGCGACGGGGGCGGCCATTTTCCGGGACAGAATGGAGATCACTCACTCGTGCAGGGAGAAGGAGAAGAGGGGCTCCCACCCTCTGTTGCTCCTCCCTCACCCTTACCCAAGAATAGTCAAGGAAAGGCTCATCCTCACAGCTCATACCTCTGGAAGACAGGACACGGCTGCCACTACGGCTTCTGGAAGGACAAGGAGGCCTCCACCGTCCACATCAGGCCTCCCCAATCTGCCTCCTCCGTTGGCTCAGAGGAAGACCCTAGGTCAAGAAAAGGCGAGAGTAACGCTACAGGATTCAGTCTCCCAAACCGTGTGTTCCGTCTTCAAGTCCAACCTTTTGCCTTTCTGGCGCTCGGGCAACATTTAGACCAAACCCAGACCACGGAGCCTACTGTGTGTGTGTGCTTTCGCTGGAGCCAGAGCTGCTTCAACTACAAGTCGGGGGCTGGAATCCACAGAGAGGCCCGTGCGTGAGAAAAATCCAGAGCCCAGTGAGAAAACCCATTATTCACCCTAATGAGCTCATTCATCTTCGCAACTGCTGCAACGGCTGCCTGCCCACCCCGCCCCTTTCCCCTTATCTCTTCCTTCTAGAAGATTCCTTGGAGGGAAGCACAACTTGAGGAGAAAACGTCCATGTTCATCACACGCTCTCCACTGTCCTGCTTCCCAGGCGCACCATCCCCTAAAACGGCCAATCTGAGGGACTTTAATGCTAAGAGGGGTGTGTGGGGGGACAGGAGGGAGGTGGGGGGGGCGGGGGCGGAGTGTGAGCCTGAACCTCTTACACTGGAGTTTCAGTTGAGGAAATGCCAAGTTTTGCCAGTATAAAAAGCTGATACAAAACATCACCGGAAGTCTGATCTCTCTCAGCACGAGGGGCTGACTGGATTTTTCTACGGTCTCCGTGGTTCGATTGCTTTCACTCGCAAGAAAAGCTTTCAGAAGAGCACTTTACAAAACGGGATACGCTACCTTCACAGACGAATGGATACATAAGATGGAGTACAGGCAGGCAATGGAATATTATTCAGCCTTAAAAAAAAAAAAAAAAAAAAGGAGGACGTCCTGTCACACGCTACGACCTGGGTGAACCTCGAGGGCATTACGCTAAGTGACATAAGCCAGTCTCAAGAAGGCAAATATGGTGGGATGCCATTTATACAAGGTATCTAAAGGAGTCAAACGCCTGGAAACAGAAAGCAGAATGCTGGTTGCCAGGGGCTGGGGAGGGGCGGGGGAAGCGGGGGGTGGGGCTGTTTAATGGGTACAGACTTCCGGTTTTACAAGATGAAAAAGTTCTACAGGTCCGTTGCACTACTGTATTGTATACCTTTAAAAATGGCTAAAATGGCACATTTTATGGTATGCGAGTTCTTTTTTTTTTTTACCACGATTAAACACACACACACACACACACACACACACACTGCCTTCACCGTACGTTTTGGCCATTCTCAATTTCCAATTCAACATTTGGATATTAAGGAGCAGAACAAGTATTTCAGCGAGTTCTCTTACTGAAAATGAGAACCCTCGAATTAAACTGCTTTGAAGATTCTAGAAGAATTACAAAGTACTCGAAACTACTGCTGGCGACAACCTTTGTCATTTGAAGCATGCATGACATTTTCATAGCAGGAAGGATTGGCTTCTAAATCATATGGAGCCTTTTAGCACAAGAAGGGATATATCACAAGACAGTCTTAGAGACGGAACACTGTGGCTATTATCACAAGGGCAGCAAAATGAATAATTCACGCGCAGAGGGAGTGTACAAGGCTTACGAACAACTGTGACTTCGTGAATGGCTCCTGCACTGGTTCCCTCGCTCCCGGGCCTCTCTTTACTTTCCCATTACTCTCAACACTGATCCATGACGCATTCTTCCGAAATGTAGAAGTTACTCTACGGAGACAACATTATTCGTAAGGAGCACAGTAACTCTTAAGTTGACAGAGCAAAAAGGCAGGGCGAACTCGTGTCAGCCCGGCTTTCTTTTCGGAAAAGGGTGACCTCAAAGGACACCTACACACTTTCTAAAGCTCGTGACTTCAACTTTCCACGGCTAAGAACGATTACGTAAGGGAGCAGACTCGAAATGTCCAAGGCTCGTTCTCCTATAGAGAAATGTAATGAACGTTTTTGTATCTTGGCCTTAGACACTGAAAGACAAGTACTATGGAACTTCATTTCCCAGTAGCTCATGACTCCGTGGTCTTGGGGGGGATCTAGGATTCTGAACAAATCTCCGTTGAGTTTCACCACAGGCATCATTCAGGCATGTGAGATCACCAACGAGGTGAAGAAATATATTTGCATAGTTTCTGTGTGATTTACATTAAGGGGCGCCTGGGTGGCTCAGTCGGTTGAGCGTCCGACTTCGGCTCAGGTCATGATCTCACAGTTCGTGGGTTCGAGCCCCGTGTCGGGCTCTGTGCTGACAGCTCGGGGCCTGGAGCCTGCTTCGGATTCGGTGTCTCCCTCGCTCTCTGCCCCTCCCCCATTTATGCTCTCTCTCTCCCTCTCTCAAAAATAAACATTAGGAAAAAAAAGGACTCTTTACACGGTATTTGTTGTTCAAGAGGGTCTGAAGTCCCCTTCTTCTCAAAGGTGTTCGTGTTTTAATAGGAAGCATTAAAGATCTCTGACACACCAAAAAAGAAAGCTCTAACAAGAGCACTGGGGGACTCCTGGACACCAGAGAAGACTTCTCCCAATGGCCAAAGCCTGTCCCTTCCATCCTCAAGGGCAGCCCCAGGCTCTCAACCTCAACCCCAACACCCCAGATATGAACTGCTTCTCTCTGATCTAGCACAGCGGCCCCATGTGGGCGTCAGCCCCCCCCCCCAAACTAGGCAGGGCGGGCTGCACACATGCTCACGAGGATGGGCATGTGGGATCCTCAGTCCAGGGTTCAAGCTCAGCACAAAAGCAGACGGCGGGGCCTCCTCAAACCAGCCCTCTCTTGTCCCTATCTAAAGACAGAGACGGAAGAGACACATTTAACAACGCTTAGAAGCAGCTGGCCCCTCCAGCTTTCTAGTGACCCAACAGCAACACAGCGCGTCCCTCTAAACAGTTCCAGAATTAGAACCAACATCTGTACCTAGAAGCTGCAAAGAAAGAACAGAAGCTTTGAATGAGTGTCCTCTGGGACAGTATTGAGATCCTACGTGGTCCGAAAGGGGCACACTGTGCACATGAAACCGACTGGTAGAATTAGGGACAATTCCTCCCATTAATAGCCAACATTCCCTACGTGGGGGCAGGGGGGTGGGGAGTCGGGAGTCAACAAAGGGGGTGTGTGCGTGAAGGTAATAACAATTCTCCATTGCTGCAGAAATCACGCGAGTGACCTCAAGCATCAGTTTCCGCACTTCCAACTTGCGGAGAGCTCACAGGTCATCAGGGGGATGTCAGTCACACTTCCACTGTGGGGGGCTGGGGCTCACAGGGCCACTGGGTCTCACTGGGAACTGAGTTAACCCGCCACACCCATATTCTCTTCCCTCCCCATCTGCTCAACCAACGGTGAGCCAAATCCCACAACAAAACAAAGGGAACAGCAGCAAAGACAAGAGAAGGACAAAGGGTATGACGGTCAACTTTAAACCACACACGGAAGGGACATCTGGGTGGTGCATTCGGTTAAGCGTCCGACTCGATCTCGGCTCAGGTCATGATCTCACAGTCTGTGAGTTCAAGCCCCACGTCGGGCTCTGTGCTGACAGCTCAGAGCCTGGAGCCTGCTTCCGATTCTGTGTCTCCCTCTCTCTCTGCCCCTCCCCTGCTCATACTCTGTCTCTTTCTGTCAAAAATAAAAATACACATCAAAAAAAAAATAATAATAAAGATTAAAAAAATAGTAAACCACACATGGAGAGTGCAGATATTTTAAAGAGAAATACTTAGGGGAAGAGAGAGAGAAAGGAGGGAATAAAAAAAAAAGAAAGGACCCACTACGGCAGTGACTTCACAAAGCACAGAGGATAAACATGGGGACACAAGGGACCTTCTCCTCAACCCAAAGGAGCTGTACCGGTTTTACGACCAACCCAACAGTACCATCTCCCCTTTTTCATATCCTGCCGTGTGCAGAAGTCCTCTGTAAATTGTATTTAATCAATTAATTTTTTTTAAGTAGGCTCCACGCACCACGCAGGGCTTGAACTCATGACCGTGAGATCACGACCCGGGATCAAGAGTCAGACGCTCCACTTTTTTTAAGTAGGTCTTTTGTAAAATTTTACTTTTTTTAAAGGTTTTTTTCAACGTGTACTTATTTTCGAGAGAGAGAGAGAGAGAGAAAGAGAGAGAGAGTGCAAACGGGGGTAGGGAAAGAGGGAAGGCGAAGAGAGGATCTGAGGCGGGCTCTGTGCTGACCGCAGAGAGCCCAACTCAGGGCTTGAACTCACGCACCGTGAGATCATGTGCTGAGCTGAAGTCGGACGCTCAACCAACTGAGCCACCCAGACGCCCCAGGACTTTGTGAATTTTAAACCAAGGTTGACATGACACGAGTTTGACTTTTACTACGTCTCTCAGCCCTCAGTGTCAACTACCCTAAGAACGAATGTGTCTGAGGCTGATTAAAAGTCCTAAAAGGATACGCTAAATAATCACTCTCGTATGAGTTATCTCCAATTCCCTTTGCACGGTCATATTTGCCTGGTGAAATCCAACGCTTCCTTGGTCTACACCATGCCTGTGCCCACTCGGTCAACAGCAGTCGCAGAAAAACACACCCCCACCAACTATTCATTTTAATCATGGCCACCAACCTCAAATGGGCCCGGAGTACCTCCCGATTGATAATCGTACCGTCCTGCTGGCCCAATTAGTCTAAGATTCTCCCTAATGACTATTCTACCCCCTCTGCTCTCTCCTCCAATCTCCGATGCCTCTTGCCTATCTTCACTCTCGCCTTCCTATTCCACTGCCACGCCACGTACAACCATAACAGACTTCCCATAATCCCCCACCGTCATGGAAGTCCTCCTATCTACATCCGTGCCTACAACACTCAGGATGGGCTAAGCTCATGTGGTAAGAACAGCAAAGGATGCTCAACGTCCATAATGGTCCGCTAAGGGTTCTGCTCTGTGTGGTCCCTACTCAGGGATGTCGGTTGATGAGAAACCAGTGTTTGGAGCGTCGCTATTGGCCATGGAAGAGGGGGAAATAACTCAACGATGTTCGCATGGACAATGAAGGGCTAGCGCGGAAATGACGTGTGTCGCTTTGAACGATTCGCTGGCCACAAGCAGTCACGTGACCCCGCCATGCCATCAGGGGCCAGCAAGCACAATCCTCCCATGTGTCCAGAAGGCAGAGAGAGAGAGCGAACCCTGTCTGACCTTAGTGCTAATGACTTCCAACATGCCTACCTCCCCTACCTTCTTCTCCTATGAACATGCTAACCTCCTGGGTGATGCCTACCCCCTCGTGTACTAGACCCTTCTCGCCTCTGCAGAGACATCAGTTGTTAACTGCCCCCAGTTTCTCCGGTTTCATGAATGTTCCTTCCTCTACTGCTACTCTATCCTCCTTATCCACATATATACGTGACTACCACTTGGGTTTCTCCCCCCTTAAAAACCAGAGTGGAAACCTTGACCTCGTGCCCCCTTCCAAGGACAGCCCCACTTCTCTGTTCCCGTACTTGCTAATTCCGGATCTCACTCCAATAAAGGATGGCCCCCCTCTGTGCCATCCCTTCGCCAAAAGGGTGCCTCTCAAGCTCTACCATGACCTCACATGGCCACAGCCAACGGTCCACCTTCAGATGGAGTCCACCCATCTTACCTAAACACCACTGAACACGTTTTCTGAAACGCTTTTCCCGTGTGACTCCCAAGACACTCAGTTTTCTTGGTTCTCCCTCCTACTTTTCCCGGCCACAGCTGCTCCGTCTTTTATTGGTTCCTTCTGGGTGCCACGACTGTATCACAAGCAGGGTGTCCCAGGGCTCGGCACTCAGCTGGCTCCCCCTCTCTCCCACGGCCGCCTCCCTTGGTGGCCTCATGCAAGCTCACGATTCTGAATGCCATCTGTACACTGATGGCTCCCAAATGTCTCGCTTCTGCCCGGACGGTCTTAAACCAAGAGATACTCAGCTACGCAAGCCAGTCGGCAATACCACCACTCGGACGGTGCCTCGGTCCGTTCCAGCTGCCGTAACACAAATCCCAAACACAAACATTTGTTTCTCACAGATCGGGAGGCCGAGAAGTTCAAGGCCAGGCAGCGTCTGGTGTGGGCCTGCTTCCTGATAGCGATCTTTTCTCTGTAACCTCACATGGGGGAAGGGAGGCTCTCTTTTTTTTTTTTTTCACGATTTTATTTTTTTTAATTTTATTTTTTATTCTTTTATTTATTTATTTTTTAATTTTTTTTTAACGTTTATTTATTTTTCAGACAGAGAGACACAGCATGAAAGGGGGAGGGGCAGAGAGAGAGGGAAACACAGAATTGGAAGCAGGCTCCAGGCTCTGAGCCATCAGCCCAGAGCCCGACGCGGGGCTCGAACCCGCGGACCGCGAGATCGTGACCTGAGCCGAAGTCGGACGCTTAACCGACTGAGCCACCCAGGCGCCCCTATTTTTTATTCTTTTACATTGACATCCAGATTAGTTAGCACCTAGTGCGACCATGATTTCAGGAGTAGATGCCTCAGGGCCCCTTCCCCGTTTAGCCCCTCCCCCTCCCGCAGCCCCTCCAACAACCCTCATTTTGTTCTCCATATTTATGGGTCTCTTCTGTTTTGTCCCCCTCCCTGTTTTTATATTATTTGTGTTTCCTTTCCCTTAGGATCATCTGTTTTGTCTCTTAAAGTCCTCATATGAGGGAAGCCACAGGACTTTTGTCTTTCTCTGACTGACTAATTTCACTTAGCCTAATACTGTCCGGTTCCATCCACATAGTTGCAAAGGGCAGGGAAGCCCCTTTGTAAGGGCACCGATCCCCTTCATGAGGGCAAAGCCTACACGACCTCATCGCCTCCCACCAAAGGTCCTACCTCCTCATACCATCACTTTGGGAGTTAGGATTTTAACGTACGGGGGGTGCCTGGCTGGCTCGGTTGGAAAAACTGCGGCTCTCGATCTCGGTGGTCGTGAGTTGGAGCCCCGTGTTGGCTGTGGAGATCACTTAAAGATAAAATATGTAGAGGGGCGCCTGGCTGGCTCGGTGGGTTAAGTGTCCGACTTCGGCTCAGGTCACGGTCTCACGGTCTGTGAGTTCGAGCCCCACGTCGGGCTCTGTGCTGACGGCTTGGAGCCTGGAGCCTGCCTCGAATTCTGTGCCTCCCTCTCTCTCTCTCTCTGCCCATCCTCCACTCACACTCTGTCTCTCTCATTCTCAAAAATAAACATTAAAAGAAAATTTTTTGGGGGGGGGCGCCCGGGTGGCTCAGTCGGTTAAGCGTCTGACTTCGGCTCAGGTCATGATCTCGAGGTTTGTGAGTTCAAGCCCCGCGTCAGGCTCTGTGCTGATGGCTCAGAGCCTGGAGCCTGCTTCAGATTCTGTGTCTCCCTCTCTCTCTGACCCTCCCCCATTCATGCTCTGTCTCTCTCTGTTTCAAAAATAAATAAACGTTAAAAAAAATTTTTTTTTAGAATTTGAAAACCAGTGGCGACAAAAAGTAAAGCATAGACAGACATCTACACAGGCCTTTATACATTTAATCGTGCCAAATGTAACTGTATCTGAACAAATGAAGTCCGTAACTTTAAATTCAATGTACTTGACCGTTCTTGTCGTGTGTTTCTGTCTATGAAAAATGCAGTTAATTGGACTAGGTCATTTGTAATAACTTTCCCCCAGAAAATTCTTATGCGGGAGGAGCATGAGGCCCAGACAGTGCCTAGGATGTGCTTCGAATGGTCTAGGATTACAAAATAGTTTAAAGATGAGGCAAAACACAGGAAGCCCAGCCTGACCCGACCAAATATTAAACTAGGGGTGTGACAAGCTATTTGGTCCTCCACGATCACCGTTAATATGTATTACCTCTACGTGTAAAGAATGCACCTAAAACCTCAGGAATAAAGACTGAAAAGCAAATCAATATGAAAAACTACAGCAACTTTTACTTTCTGTAACAATGGACCAGAGAGTCAAGGCCAATACACTCCCTGAAGATAGCAGCCGGGCAAAGTAGAAGAAAACATCCTAAAAGGTACCGAAGAGCTATTAAAATCATGAGAAACCGGGACGCCTGGGTGGCTCAGCCGGTGGAGTGTCCGACTTCGGCTCAGGTCATGATCTCACGGTCCGTGAGTTCGAGCCCCGTATCGGGCTTGTGTTCTCAGCACAGAGCCTGCTGTGGATCCTCTGTCTCCCTCTCTCCGTCCCTCCCCCACTTGCGCTCTCTCAAAAATAAAGAAAACGTGAAAGAAAATCGTGAGGAAACCACTGAGTATCAAGTCAAAAGGTGGGTGGGAGGGCATACATGGGGCTGTTTCGCTCAGATACAGTTCCATTTGGCAGGATTAAATGTCTAAGTGCCTGTGTAGATGTCAGTCTATGCTACAGTATTGTCACTTGAGTGGAAATGGGGACGTGTGCCTTAAGAAAATGATCAGAATTACCTGTAATAGCACTCGGGGTGACCTTCGCTGAGGCATGGTAACCGGGCTTTTACTTTTTGTAAAGTATTTTTATGCCATCAGCTTTGGAATTCTTTTTTTTTCATGTTTTTTTTTGTTTTATTTATTTGTTTATTTATTTTTGGAGAGAGAGAGAGAGAGAGAGAGAGAGAGAGAATGAGTGGGGGAGGGGCAGAAAGAGAGGAAGACACAGAATCGGAAGCAGGCTCCTGGCTCCGAGCTGTCAGCACAGAGCCCAACGCGGGGCTCGAACTCACAGACCGCGGGATCATGACCTGAGCCGAAGTCGGCGCTTTACTGACTGAGCCACCCAGGTGCCCCGAGTTTGTTGTTTTTTTTTTTTTCTGTGAACATAGTCTTCTCCTGTGTAAATACCATTTTTTTTCTTCCATTTTAATCCTTATATCTTTTTCTTGCCTTATCGTCACGGCCAAGACCTCTAGAGCTACGTTGAGTAGAAGAAATGATGGCAGGCTGAGAACACAAGCCCGATATGGGGCTCGAACCCACGAACCGTGAGATCATGACCTGAGCCAAAGTCGGACGCTTCACCGAGTGAGCCGCCCAGGCGCCCCGGCTTTCAAATTCTTAATAAGTTGTCCATTTGGATTTGAGAGAGATGCTATTTCTTGCCACGAAACTAACCTTGTCATGTTGCTGGGAAGTAAAAAAAAAAATATGAAGCAAACGTGAAAACATGGCTGTATTTGCGGATTCCCCAGGAACACGAGAGGATGAAGGTTATTTCTGATGGCCTCTGGGGAGAAAAAAACCAGAAGTTGGGGCCCACAGAGACCACCTCATTTGGGGATAGAAAAAGCAAAGTGAACAGAAAGTCAGCAGCCCTCATATGCACTTACAGCCAGTGGCTCAGATGACTTAGCTTAATAAGAGGATTCCAGAAAGCTAGTACTTGGGGCATCCGACAGAAGAAAACAAAAACATTCTCTAGAGGCATAAGGCATCTTGGCCCTTCAAACACAGCATCCGAACATAACCAAAGACAACCATTTATGCAGGAAGGAAAGCAATCGTGAGCGAGAAAACACAAAAGCAAGACACAACAGAACAAAACAACGGGACTCCAAATACCAGAAACTGTGAGAATCGGACTGTAAAATAACTATGCTTAACACACTCACGGGGCTAAAAGCCAAACTTAAAAACTTCAGTTAAGGTTGGAGCGCCTGGCTGGCTCAGCCGGTGAGGCATGGGATGCTTGATCTCGGGGTTGTGAGTTCGAGCCCCACGCTGGGTGTAGACAGACGTTACTCACGAGCAAAATCTTTAAAAAAAAAAAAAAATTCAGTAGGGAACTGGAAACTTTTTTTTTTTAATGACAAGAGTTTGAAAAAAAAAAGAAAATACCAGTTCTACGTGTGAAATTCAATGTTTTCTAAATTAGAAACTCAACAGATGAAGAAAGAATGACTGAGCCGAAAGCAAAGTTGGGGGGAAAGAAAGTATTCAGAATAAATGACGGAGGCATAAGGGATGGACAAAAGTGCGGGGATAAGAGGGAAGGTAGCTGGTTTCTAGAGACAGGCCACAACGAACCACACTCCCAAGTAGTCAAGGACTTGTGTACCCCCCTCCCACCTTAAATCTGGGTTAGCTCTAACTCAAGTTTTGGTTAGCTTCAGCTAAAGGAATGGCGTCAAAGTGAGACTGTACCAGTTCTGGGCTTAGGTCTTAAGAAAGCCTGACCGCTTTCATTTTTCCGGAAGCCCTTTTAGGAGCCCTGAGTCACCATGTAAAAAAGCCTAACTGTCCCACTGGACAGACCACATGAAGAGGCCATGATGAGAGGCCAATAGAAGACATAGTCCTGACACGAAGATGTCCTGTCAGCACTGCTGACATCAACCTTCCCAGCTGTCCCCATCAAGGGCACCACACAAGTAAGTGAAGGCAGTTTCAATGCTAAAGCCCCAGATGCCTTCTGTTTGCAGTCTCATGACAGATCCCAAGAAAGACTCCCAGAAGAATCATCCAACTGAGCCCTAGTCTATTCACAAAATCCTTTTTTTTTTTTTTTTTTGAGAGAGAGAGAGAGACAGAGAGCGAGCAGGGGATAGGGGCAGAGGGGAAAGGGAGAGAATCTTAAGCAGGATTCACACCCAGCATGAGCCCAATGAGGGGCTCGATCCCACGACCCTGGGATCGTGACCTGAGCTGAAATCAAGAGTCGGACGCTCAACCAACTGAGCCACCCAGGCGCCCCTACAGAATCTTGAATAATGAAACGCGTGCTGTTGTAAGCCACTGATTATTAGAGTGGCTTGTGTGCAATAACAGATAACCAACACGGAAGGACATAGAGAAAATACCCTAAAATAATTAACACATATTTAATTAACACGTGAGAAAATGGGCTAGAAACAATACAGAAAGAGAACAGTGGAGAAGTTTCCAAAATTCACTCAAGATTCCACTCTCAGATTCAAGAAGCCCTAATAAACCCGAGAAGGGCAAATGAAATCTGTGCGTTAAGCACAACACGATAAAAATGCAGAAAACTAAAGAGGCAATTAAAATCTTAAAAGTAGCCTGAGAGAAGAGGCAAATCACTTTCAAAGCGGCAATAATTAGGGGCGCCTGGCTGGCTCAGTCAGTGGAGCGTGTGACTCTTGAGCTCAGGGTTGTGAGTTCGAGCCCACGTGGGGGGTAGAGACTACTTAAAAGTAAACTCTTTTAAAAAGGTGGGGGCAAGGGGCGCCTGGGTGGCGCAGTCGGTTAAGCGTCCGACTTCAGCTCAGGTCACGATCTCACGGTCCGTGAGTTCGAGCCCCGCGTCGGGCTCTGGGCTGATGGCTCGGAGCCTGGAGCCTGCTTCCGATTCTGTGTCTCCCTCTCTCTCTGCCCCTCCCCCATTCATGCTCTGTCTCTCTCTGTCTCAAAAATAAATAAACGTTAAAAAAAAAATTTTTTAAAAAAAAGGTGGGGGCAATAATTAAACTGACAACTGATTGTCCACAAGGAAAGAATTACTGGAGTCAGAAGGCAATGGAATGGTATCTTCAAAGAGCTCAAATGAATTATTTGCCAAATGGGAATTCTATAAACAGTGAACTTATCAATCAAGAACGAAGGTGGGGGGGGGGGGCGCCTGGCTGGCTCAGTCAGTAGAGCAGGCGACTCTCAATCTCGGGGTTGTAGGTATGAGCCCCACACCGGCAGTAAGGTTACTTACAAAAAGAAAATCTTCAAAAAATATACCAGGCACATCAAATCCATATTATTATTTCAAAAGTATCACACACCCTGCCGAAACTGAATTTACATCTCGATTCCACTCTTAATTTTTTTTTACGTTGGTCAATATCACTGACCATATTAGCAGATTAAAAGAAAGAAAATCGAATTGTCATCTCGATACGTACAGAAAAAGTAACATCTATTTATTAAAAAAAAATAAACTTGAGGAACAGAAGGGAAATTCCTACTCTAGAAGAAGATACACGCCAAAAATGTATAATAAGCCTAACGCTTAACTGGTAAAAGATAAAAAGCACTTTCTTTTAGAAAAGGGAATGAGACGGGAGGTCTGCCACCATTTCTTCTACTCAGCGTAGCACTAGAGGTCTTGGCCATGACGATAAGGCAAGAAAAATATATAAGGATTAACGTGGAAGAAAAAAAATGCATTTACACATGAGAAGACTATGTTCACAGGAAAAAAAAAAAAAAACTCAGGGCACCTGGGTGGCTCAGTCAGTAAAGCACCGACTTCCGCTCAGGTCATGATCTCGAGGTCCGTGAGTTCAAGCCCCGCGTCGGGCTCTGTGCTGACAGCTTGGAGCCAGGAGCCTGCTTCCGATTCTGTGTCTCCCTCTCTCTGTCCCCTCTCCCACTCACACTCTGTCTATCTCTCAAAAATAAATAAAGCATTTTAAAAAAACCTCAAAGACCTCACAATTATTACAATTTTAAAGGACTTACGTTTAATGTTTATTTTTGAGAGAGAGGAAGAGTGCGCGAGTGAGGGAGGGGCAGAGAGAGAAGGAGGCAGAGGATCCCAAGCAGGCTCTGCGCTGACAGCAGCGAGCCTGAGGCGGGGCTTGAACTCATGAACAGCAAGATCATGACCTCAGCCGATGTCGGACACAACCAACTGAGCCTCCCTGGCGCCCCTTCCAGGGTTTTTATTAGCGAGACTGCTGACCGTATCCAAGGTCCAAAATAAAATGTATTTTTATACAACTAGCCATTCTTAGAAATAAACTTTTGACAAATATGCCATTTCGATCACATCAAAATATAACAAGTACATGGAAATAAGTCTAACAAAATATGTGCAGATTCCTGTGCAGAGAATGGTATTAACCCATGTGTTGAGCAAATAAAGCCACATGTATTAATCTATTTACATAAAGGTCAGAAACAGGCAGAACTACATAATTCAGAGATAAATACGTAGGTGGTAAAATTAAAACTCAAAACAAGGCAGGGATTTGCATAAAGTCGGGATTTCTCCGGAAGAAAGGCATAATGAGTGGAGGTGGAAAAGGGTTTCCAGGTTCCATTTCTTGGCCTTGGTGGTGGTTAGATGGGGGTTTGTTTCCAGCCTCTTTCAGCGGCACACTGTTTCCACTGCACTCCTGCATGTATATTGTGTTTCATACACATGCACGCGTACTTAAAAGGTTTTGACAAATCCCCAAAGAACCAGCTACAAAACAGGGGGAAAGGGCAGATCCGTATGGCAAACGGCTCTTTGAGACATAAGGATAAACTAATTTGGAACTCTGAACTAATTCGGAACGTTGAAGAAACACGTTGAGTGGAACGTCGTTATTTTTTAAAAAACAGATGACGCCGGGGTCGGGGGGGGGGGGAGGCGGGGGGGGACGGGCGCCTAGGTGGCTCGGTCGGTTGAGCATCCAACTCTTGGTTTCGGCTCCGGTCATGAGCTCACGGTTCATGAGTTTGAGCCCCGCGCCGGGCTCTGCATTGTCAGAGCAGAGCCTACTCCAGACTCTCTCTGTCCCTCTCCCCACTCCCCTCTCTCGCAAGCGCTCAAAATAAATTAAATAAACATTAAAAAAAAAGAGGACTAACAGGAAGAAAGACAGTCTCCTTACCAGGACAGGTAAAAGCACAGGTTTTAGAGTCCAAAAACTTTAAGTTTCAATCTTACTTTTACCACATAGTGGCATGGCATTCTTGAAAGTTGGGGGGGGGGGGTTGTTTGTCTTTTGCTTTTTTTTTTTTTTTTTTTTTTAGCAAAGTCTAGTTTCCTGTCCTGAAAAATAAGAATTCCACTTACCTCATGAGGATTAGAGAGAAAATATCTGCAGGGTCTTGTCACGTAATAAAAGGTCAGGAAATGAAAATTGCTTTTGTAATTATCTCAGCTGCATCCCCACTATTATTTTTTTTAATTTTTTTTTTTAACGTTTATTTATTTTTGAGACAGAGACAGAGCATGAACGGGGGAGGGTCAGAGAGAGGGAAGCACAGAATCTGAAACAGGCTCCAGGCTCCGAGCTGTCAGCACAGAGCCCGACGCGGGGCTCGAACTCACGGACCTCGAGATCATGACCTGAGCGGAAGTCGGCCGCTTAACCAACTGAGCCACCCAGGCGCCCCGCGTCCCCACTATTCTTAACAAGTGTACGGTCTTGAACTGACACACAGTTCCGAGCAAAGGGCTTACCAGCCCTTCAGTTAATAAAACTCGATCATCAGGAGGTACCTCACTTGAAATCGGTATCAGGTGACAAGCTGTACAGGACTCTCGTTAATTTCATTTACTACATTCCATAAACACGGGTTTAGCAGGCTACTCCAATAGTTCTTTTTCTGAAAAGAGTTCTAAGAACCCCTTTGACATATACTTAGATGGCCACAGTATAACCTGAAAGCATGAAGGACATACATGGCCCTCCATCGACAATGAGCCTTTATTCGCATTAGCCCAAACGTGTTCAAGTACACAAGTATTTGCCATGGGAGCCTGAGTGGCCCATGCGCGCTCTCCTCCCCTCGTTCCACCTTATTCCTACGCGCTTGCTTGAGAAAGGCCACGGGAGATCCACTCACCCTGTGAGAAAACACTGTGATGAACTCAGGGGCGCCTGGGTGGCTCAGTGGGTTAAGCGCCCAACTTCGGCTCAGGTCACCATCTCACGGTTTGTGGGTTTGAGCCCCGCGTCGGGCTGTGTGCTGACAGCTCAGAGCCTAGACCTTGCTTCGGATTCTCTGTCTCCCTCTCTCTCTCTCTCTGTCTGTCCCTCCCCACTTGTTCACACCCACACACTCACTCTCTCTCTCTTTCAAAAATAAATTAAATAAACATTTTTAAAAAGAAGTGAATCAGAACTGTGAGGTATGACACAGGTATCTATAGTTTGTAAAACCTTCTCCTGGCGATTCTAACGAGCCGCGAGGGTGGAGAGACCACCACGGTAAAAGAAATGCCAGCAAAGAAACATAATTGTCAGTCCTTCACAGTCAAAACAATGGCTATAAGAGATCCAGGCTGTATGTAAAGAATTTCATGATCAAGAGGCATTTGATACAACGGAATTAAAAGAGACACACACATAGCTTCTCTAGAACCCTGCATTTCGTATGAGGAGCAGATTTTGCCAATGTCATACTAAGAACAGAAAAAAGGAACGCCACTGCTTTCTCTCGGGGCTTTGTGCTTTCTCTTGTGGTTTTATCCATGCTAAGTAGTGCATTAGAAAGTCGCTCACCATGTAACGCTTTCAATTAGTCCATATCAAAAAGAAAAGCATCCTTACTAAAAAGTGGGGGGTGGGGGGAAGGGGCGGGGCAGAAGCGTGACTTTGGTCTTTCTGGACTGTCCATTTGGGGCAACGTGTATTTCCACCCATGTTCCAGGGATTCCGGGTTTATTTTCCAAATTTCTCCTATAGAAATCAGGCGTTACTGTAGTAATATTTACCCACCCTGGCATCATTTCCCGCTTGCTTACTCTAGGGCTTTTGCACATAGCAACCACCCAAACCCTTGCTGCAGGCTGCTCACAGAGCTCAGATCCCTGGCAACATTCAGAAATGAACAGATCCTTAAACTAGGGGAACATTTAGCTGAACACCATAGTTTGAACTGTCTCGAAAGGGCTGTTTGTGCTGAATCCATCCCAGATCTGTCAATTCTTATAAGTAGCACATCTCTATCTTCATGAAGGTGGACGAGTGGAAAGCTAGAGCAGGATAAGCCGGCTCCTAAGTTTACTCGTTACTACTGTATTTTGCAGTTAAAGACGTTAATTCCCAGCATGTATATGTATATATGTATATATATGTGTGTGTGTGTGTGTATATATATACATGTATGTATATATACACACATATATATACACACACGCATATATATACATGTATGTATATATACACACATATATATACACACACGCATATATATGCTTGTGTGTCTATGTGTGCATATATGCATATGCATATATACACACATATACACATATATTATAAGCATATATATGCATATATGTACGTGTGTATACATATGTATGTGCACAAACACATATATGCGTATATATACATGTATATATAGCTAAACAATCAATTATTTAGTACACATGTATTTCTCCCCCCTGACAACAGTTGCAAATAAATGGTATCTTTATGCAGATTTGAGAAGGGTCCTAGTCTTTAGATAAGAACGGAGCAGTTACCGTGGTAGCTATTTGAATCAGTGGAGTTTATCAGTGGACCGCTATTCTCTGCCAACATGTTTTCCCTAGAAGTAACTTCAGTGGAAGGTAAGACAAGGGATGGGATTCTTCGCATAAAGGTCCTCTGGTGTGCGGACTCAAAAGTGAGTGGTAGATTAACACCTCCCTGAGGAAAATTCATCACAGTTGGGATGGGGTCCAGACACAGAAAGGGCCTGTACAGGGAAAAATCACAGCCTCTTCTCTGAAACTTTTGGTAACAAGGCTCACCAGAAATGCGAATTAGTTACACAATACATGTGCACACACTCATAATACGTGGATATGCATACAAGTATGTGTATATGTGTGTATATATATAATTTTAATATATTAATATATGAATTTTAATATAATTTATATAATTATATATATATTACATATATATAGGGGCTCCTGGTTAGCTCAGTTGGTAAAGCATCCAACTCTTGATCCCAGGGTCGTGAGTTCAAGCCCCACGTTGGGCATGGAGCCTACTTAAAAAAAATAAAAATAGGGGCGCCTGGGTGGCTCAGTCGGTTAAGCGTCCGACTTGGCTCATGTCATGATCTCACAGCCCGTGAGTTCGAGCCCCATGTCGGGCTCTGTGCTGACAAGTCAGAGCCTGGAGCCTGCTTCAGATTCTCTATCTCCCTCTATCTCTGCCCCTCCCCCGTTCATGCTCTGTCTCTCTCTGTCTCAAAAATAAACACTAAAAAATAAATAATTTATATATAATTTATGTATAATTATTCATATACATAATAATATAATTATTTATATTCATAATTTTAAAATATATACCCACAACCATACAAAACAAAGCATGAATAATACTGAATTAGCTAAAATCAAGACTGAATCCCCAAAACACCCCCCATGAGTCAGGTCTTTATTCTTTTTCCTAATGTTTACTCTAAGCCCATTTAGAAGTAGGAGGAAAAGGGTTGAAAATCACAATAGGGGAGTTTTTCCAAATCCGATCCACCAGCAGGCTGTCTCTGTCTAGTGACTCACGATCTCTTAGGTGTATGATGGGTTTGGGATGAGTCACACCGGGGCTGACTCACTTTCCTCCATGACTAACCTGTGCGGGAGTTTGTCAGTGAAGGACCCACAGCCCACCACAAGGCGGCACCCTAGGGAAGGAAGAGCCTAAGGTTTCTGGGTTCCAAGAGAAAAATAGCCTTTGGGTTGCAAGAAGCAAGTAGCAGGCAGCTGGGAAATACAGAATACACAGCTCACTGATGAATTCTTGCATTTGTGTAATGAAGTCAGCATCTGATGACAGCATTATCTTCAGTTCTTTGAAAAGGACTGGTTGAGAGACTTAAAAGGAAACAGGTCCAAAAAGTGGCGAGGTTAATTTCACCCGTGGTCAGGGCCCAAACACGAACATATAATTTGGAAGAAGAAAAATAAAAACCTATTCAACGTTAGCCTGACTCCTTGGTTCTATTTAAAAGGAAAAAAGAGGGGCGCCTGGGTGGCTCAGTTGGTTGAGCGTCCGACTTCTGCTCAGGTCATGATCTCACGGTCCGTGAGTTCAAGCCCCGCCTCAGGCTCTGGGCTGACGGCTCAGAGCCTGGAGCCTGCTTCCGATTCTGTGTCTCCCTCTCTCTCTCTGCCCCTTCCCTGCTCATGCTCTGTCTCTCTCTGTCTCAAAAATAAATTTAAAAAAAAAATAAGAAAAGGAAAAAAGAAAAACGGGGCAGCTGGGTGGCTCAGTCGGTTGAGCGCCTGACTCTTGATTTAGGCTCAGGTCATGATCTCACGGGTTCGTGAGCACGAATCCCGAGTTGGGCTCCGCACTGACAGCACGGAGACAGCTTGGGATCCTCTCTCTCCCCCTCCCTCTCTCTGCCCCTCCCCCTTCAATGAATAAACATTTAAAGAAAAGAGACTTACTTAAAAAAAAAACAACATTCTTCAGACACAAGAATTTCACTGTAAATTTTCCCTGGAAAGGGCCAGAGAGTAAGTAGCTTATAAGCTTTGCAGGCCATACATGGTCTCTATTACTCTGTCACTGTACTATGAAATCAGCCATAGGCGATTGAGTAACTTAATGGGTAGGACTGTGTTCCAATAAAACTTTACTTAAACCACAGGTACAGATATGGCCCACGGGCTGTCGTTTGCCGTAAAAGCAGGCAAAAACCTTACACTGGTGCGGCATCTGAGAGTGTCAAGGATTTTTCATAAATTTTTTTAAGTTTATTTATTTTTGAGAGAGAGAGAGCGTGAGCAAGGGAGGGGCAGAGAGAGAGGGAGACACAGAATCCGAAGCAGGCTCCCGGCTCTGAGCCATCAGCACAGAGCCCGACGCGGGGCTCAAACTCACGGAGTGTGAGATCATGACCCAAGCTGAAGTCGGATGCTCAACCGACTGAGCCGCCCAGGGACTCCAAGTGTGTAAAGGAGTTTTAAACAAACCCCACTTCATTCAGTGTCCACACCCTCCCTGCAGTGAATCAGGTTCTCTTGACATACAATCTACACATTAAAAAACTCAAAAACAAGATTACTATCATATAGCAGGGTCAGATAAGAACAGATTCTTTAGTTCAAGAATTATCATTTTGTTCCAAAGATTCCGAACATTACACGGTAGATTACTTCTAATACTGTTCAAGTTCAATCCTATGAAATCTAAGTAAGATTTCTAAAATTCAAATAAGCCAAACCAAAGGTCATGGGCCAAAAGGTCATCATTGAAATTAAACCGTCTAGGTAAAATAACTGTTTTTCCTAGAAGCTGGAAAAGAGAAAAACAATCCAAAATGATTACTGTTCTAACTATGCCCATTTTAAATTATATACCCTAAAATAGGTTTTTAAAAAATTTTACCTAAATATTGTTGATCGTTTTTCATTATGGCCCAACTGAAAGGCAAATCATAATTCACAAAGAAAACTTTTGCAACTGTGTTTCTGTTCACTTTTTTTTAATGTTTATTTACTTTTGAGAGAGAGAGAGAGAGAGAGAGCATGAGCAGGGCAGGGGCAGAGAGAGAGGGAGACGCAGAATTTGAAGCAGGTTCCAGGCCAAGCTGTCAGCACAGAGCCCGACGTGGGGCTCAAACCCACGAGCTCAAGTTCACGATCTGAGCCGAAGTCGGACGCTTAACCGACTGAGCCACCCAAGCGCCCCTGACACCGTGTTTCTAAGGACAATCCATATCAGTGCTGTTCACGTTTTAATGTACATAACGAATCTCAGGTGAGGGATGTCGCTGGCCCTTGGACCACCCTTCAAGTAACAAAGAACACATAATCACCTTGGAAATGGAACGGAGGCAGGAATTTTAAATTAGCTCCCCGGGGATGATGCACTTTGTAAAGGGACTTAAGGAGAATAATCCAGAAATTATGCCCATCTTTTCTCTTATGCCTACAAAATCCTCCGCATTGTGTGCGTTTGAGTCAAAACCAGTCAAAACCCAGGAAAGTCAAGTTCCATCCAAACAGCACATTCGGTACCATGGCAAAATTTCGTCAAAGGGAACATTTGCTGGCAGCCTTTTTACATGTCAGGCAGGCGCAACATGCTTTGAATACGTCATTTCTCTTAATTATTCCATTTCACGGGAGACATCTGAAGACACGGCCTCTGCTCAAGGTCAGAACCTGAATTCGAAATCCATCGGCCTGCCTCCACCTGCCACGTTCATTACTTATTTCTCTTTTTATGTTCTACATCTCACCATCGCATTCCCTTCCAGGAGGTCGAGGGGCTCGTTACTCCCAACGGTTTTTCCCTCTGTATCACAGCATTAGTCACCCTTTCAATTGTCATGGGGGAAAAGTACAAGTCCCCACTTAACTTGATTTTGGGTTCGGCCCTATGACACACGTTGACTAATGCGAGCAGACACGGCATCGTGCTTTTGGGTTGTGCTCCTGGCAGAAGCTGTTCTTTCAGCATTATTTGTAAGAATACAAAAAAAAAAAAAAAAATTGGAAACGACCTACGGTCTATTAAACATAATCATTATCAGAGACGCATGATATGGAAGGATGCATGATGTAAAATGAAAAAAACAAAACAAAACAAACCCCACAAAACCACGCCTGCGGCTGTGGGTCGACCGCAACAGACACACGCACAGGGGGAAGAAAGACAAAAAGGAAACTGACCAAAATATAATCAAGATTTTGTTCGACTTCCGGTTAACGGTGTGTCCTCTGTTTTCCACAGGTCTGTTCCCGTGTCAGACGGCTTCAATAAACTGCCAATGAAATCTCCAACTTTCACATTTCAAGGCGAGACTTCATTTTTAATGGGGTTCACTCGGTTAAGCCTCTGACTCCTGCTTTCAGCTCAGGTCACATCTCATGATCGTTTCATGAGACGGAGCCCCAAGTCGGGCTCAGCTCTGACAGCACGGAGCCTGCTTGGGATTCTCTTTCTCTCTCTCTCTCTCTTCCCCTCCCCCACTCGCTTGCGCACTCTCTTCTCCCCTCTCTCTCTCTCAAAAATAAACTCTACTGGCAGCCTGGGCGGCTCGGCCGGGTGAGAGTCCGACTTCAGGTCAGGTCGTGATCCCACGTTGCGTGAGTTCGAGCCCCAAACCGGGCTCACTGCTGTCAGCACAGAGCCCGCTTAGGGTCCTCTGTCCCCCTCTCTCTCTCCCCCTCCCCCTATCATGCTCTCTCTCACAAAAAGAAAGAAAAAGCATTTTTAAATACATAAATAAGGGGCGCCTGGGTGGCTCAGTCGGCTGAGCGGCCGAACTTCGGCTCAGGTCATGATCTCGCGGTCCGTGAGTTTGAGCCCCGTGTCGGGCTCTGTGCTGACAGCTCAGAGCCTGGAGCCTGTTTCCAATTCTGTGTCTCCCTCTCTCTGACCCTCCCCTGTTCATGCTCTGTCTCTCTGTGTCTCAAAAAGAAATAAACGTTAAAAAAAAATTTAAAGAAAAAAACATAAATAAATGCAAGTTAGGGGGAAGACGAGAAAGCAGAATCTCAAGGTTTGAAAGCCAAGAAAAACCTCTTGGGGTCCTTGGCCAAAAGTGCCGAAGTCACTGCACAGATCTGGGTTTAAACAGGTAACAGTCAGTCTTAGTTGTGGTTTTACCTTGAAGCGGCTCAGTCACCTTCGGTAAGTCAGTTACACTTCTTCAAGGGCATCTTCCAAAGAGGGGGACTTGCTAAAATCATCCCACTGTCCCCTCCAAGCTCTACATTTCAATGGTTTCAAGCAGAGAGCTTATACTTTTGCTCGTGGTTCACCTACCCACCCCCTCCTCGCTCCCCGGCGGCCCCCCCCCCCGAAAAAAACTGAAGTGGGAACAAAAGTCAAGGTGCCTATAATTTAAATACCCTTGGGCTGATTTCACATCTCGCTTTTAATAGTGACAGCCACAACAAACAGATGGTTACTGCCGACACGGGATGTGTCATTACAGCCCTAATGATAATTGATGTTTTTACAGCTCTTTACTGTTTATAAAGCACCTTCACATAGGAAACTATCTCTTTGCAGGTGACACGATTATGTAAATAGAAAATCCTGGGGCTCCTGGGTGGCTCAACCGGTTAAGGGTCCGACTTCGGCTCAGGGCATGATCTCGCGGTTCGTGAGTTCGAGCCCCGAGTCGGGCCCTGTGCTGACAGCTGGGAGCTCAGAGCCTGAAGCCTGCTTCGGATTCTGTGTCTCCTTCTCTCTTTCTTCCCCTCCCCTGCGCTCTCCCTCTCTCTCTCTCAAAACTAAATAAACATTAAAAAAAAATTTAAATATATAGTTTTGGGGCACCTGGGTGGCTCAGTTGGTTAAGCATCCAACTCTCCATTTCAGCTCAGGTCACGATCTCAAAGTTTGTGAGTTCAAGCCCCGCATCAGGCTCTGCCCTGGGTCAGTGCGGAGCCCGCTTGGAATTCTCTCCCTCTCTCTCTCCCCTTCCGCCACTCGTGCACGCATGCGCGTGAGCTCTCTCTTGCTCTCTGTCTCGAAAATAAATCAATAAAACTTAAAAAAAAATAGTTTCTTGACCCTGACACACAGCATCTGGCATTTCCCACTTGGTGTCACAAACACAGAAAATGTGTGAGTCAAAAGAAATTTGCAGAGTTTGATCCTTTCAATCGATTAAAATTCAAGGACAACCTTCATTTCCAAGCGATGGATGACTGGAATCCAAAGGGCAGAGATGGAAAGGACTGGGGTTCAACTGTTCCAATGTCCTAACATTCCCGGGAGGCGAAAACAGAGGCCTCCCCCCGGGGCAAGTGGCTTGTGGCAGGCAAAGCCAATACTAGAACTCCGGGCTCCCGCCAGGCCTGGGGGCTCTCGGCGCTGGCCAGGTCTTACCCAGCTTCTAAGAAAAGTTAACAACAGAAACTGCTCCTTAACACTGAAATGGTTCCAATTTAAATAATTTGAGGGGCTCCGTTCTCTCCTTTCTACATGTGCAAACCATATGGATGCTGCCTGTTAATGGTCCTCGAATTCTCTGGAACAAATTCTCCCCCACAAATGGCAGGCTTTGTAATGAGTCATGCCTCGTTTTAGGACAAAAGAGAAGTAAATGTGTCCGATAAGGAACCCGTCAGACGTTAAATCAACTGAGACAGCCTCCATTACCATCTTCTACCTAAGAAAAGTGTTTTCTGGATAAATGAAACTTGGGAACCTAAGGAAGTGAGATGAAAATATGTTGAAGAAGACCGTATTGTCTCAGGGGTGCCATTTTCCTCCTTTGGTATTTGGCAATGAGTCAGCAGGTGCTTCAGGGGCAACATTACTTTTATCACGAAGCTGAAAAATGTTGAAAGCGTAAACTGAGGACTCCACGAGGAGAACAGAGGACATGAAGATGACGGATAGTGTGAAACTGCCCCTCCCACCTTATAGGTTTTAGGTAGAAAAAAACAGTAGGAGGCTTCCGCGAGCCACTAAAGCATTCAAGGTCAAGAATGTCAAAGGAAGGGAGCCCTTCCTTCTGAGGATTTCCCTCCCTCGGGGCCCCTGGGAGCTGAGGAGATTTGCCTAGAGAGAAGATTTCTAGGGAGCCAAAGAAACCAGCAAAGCTTTTTGGCGAACACGCTAATGTAGGCTCCTGGGACAAATGGGAAATACCCACATTTGTGAGTGCCGCAGCTCTAAGAGGGACGCAGCGATGGGAGGCCCAAGGCCATTAAAAGGGAGAGTGACGTCTCCAGTTTCAGTGTTTCAGAGACAACATTTTTACTGAGAGAAGAGGGCTCCCTCGAGTACATCACCAGGTTTCTCCTCAAAACAGTGGCAAGACTTTAAAACCGAGGGGACAGGAGGCACCTGGGTGGCTCTGTCGGTTGAGTGTCCGATTCTTGAGTTCAGGTCCGGTCATGACCTCAGATTCCCTCTCCCTCTCTCTCTGGCCCTTCCCTGCCTTGCACACGTGTGCACACACGTGCACACATGTGCGTGCTCTCTTTCCCAAAAATAAAAAAAAAAAAACAACAGACTAAAAATCAAGGGGGCAGGGGGCTAAGCACAAGACCCCCAAAGGGCAAAGTTTAATCTCCCACAGTTTGTCAGGGCCAAGAAGACAAAAGATCTTCTAGGGTTTCATTTAAAAGCCCGGAAGAACCAGGTCTGGTAGAAAAATAAGAAGTAGACAGGAGAAAAATTGCAAGAAAACGTAACCAACGTTCAAGAGAAAACAAAGACAAGAGATGCAGACTCGAAGATGATCCAGATTATGGAATTCAGCAGACAAAATCTTTAAAGTAATGGATTAATTGGTCAAAGAAAATGAAAAAAAAAATGGATGAAAAATGGAGAATTTCAAAAAAGAACTAGAATCTTAGAATTTTACATAGAATCTAGAATTTTACATAGAATCTATGTAAAAAAAAATAATCTAGGGGCGCCTGGGTGGCTCAGTCAGTTAAGCATCTGACTTCAGCTCAGGTCATGATCTCACGGCTCGTGGGTTTGAGCCTTGAATTGGGCTCTGTGCTGACAGCTCAGAGCCTGGAGCCTGCTTCAGATTCTGTCTCTCTCTCTCTCTCTCTCTCTCTCTCTCTCTCTGCCCCTCCCCTGCTCACACTCTAATACCATTTCTCTCTCTCTCTCTCTCTCTCTGCCCTCCCCTGCTTACACTCTATCTCTCTCTTCTTCAAAAGTAAAACAAACATTGGGGCGCCTGGGTGGCTCAGTCAGTGAAGCGTCTGACTTCAGCTCACGTCATGATCTCGCGGCTTGTGGGTTCAAGACTCGCATTGGGCTCTGTGCTGACAGTTCAGAGACCGGAGCCTGCTTCGGTTTCTGTGTGTGTCTCTCTTTCTCTCCGCCACTCCCCTGCTCACACTCTGTCTCTCTCAATAATAAACATTAAAAAGATTTTAATAAATCAAAATAAATAAAATTTAAAAATAAACATTAAACAATTTTTAATAAAAATAAATAAAAAATGAGTAAATAATAAATAAAAGTTAATGGAAGGCAACCCTATTAAAACCCAAACAGAAAAGGTGGGGGGGGGGGTGCCTGGCTGGCTCAGTTGGTGGTGTGGGACTCTTGATATTGGGGTTGTGAGGTCAAGCCCCACGGTGGGTGTAGAGATCACTTAAAAAAGAAATTAAAATTTTTTTTAAAGTAGAAAAGGGGAAAGGAAAAACTAAACAGATCATAAGGAACACGAGAAGCTCTCCTGACCACGTAATTGGAGAGACAGAAGAGAGGAAGAGACAGAACAGGGCAGAAGCAGTATTTGAAGAGAAAATGGCTGAGAACTTTGCAATACTGATGAAAGACCTCAACCTTCAAGTTCCGGAAACTCCACAAACCAAAGCCAGGTTAAACATAAGGGAAAAAAACCACACGTGGACTTGGGAAGGTCAAATGCTTAGTACAAAAACATGGCAAGCACTACGGAAAATCATGTAGCAACCCCCACATGCAGTCCACTAAAACTTAACCTTCTTATTGTTGGAGAGGTTATAATAAAGAGGGCAGTGAGAGGGGTACCCTAACTCAACAATAAAGTTGACATTCTTTAATAGGGTGGTAATCACTCTGTTCTTGACCAAGTACAGGAAAACTCCGCCATGACATAAATTCGAATATACTACGATGGTTGGTTGCCTCTTGGTCTCTACCTGGCCACTGATCTCAGTTCATTAACCGTATCGTAACGGAACTCCTCATTTCAGGCGATCAACGTTTTAATCCCAGTGATAGTCTCATGGTAGAGTTTAAGGACATCAGGAAAAAAAACACACACACACACACACAACCATGGCATGAAGGCTGACGGAGTAGCAGAGGAAAACGGGACTCTAGAGACAAGCAGCCCAACCCTCATGTTAAAAACTGACAAAACCAAAGCCCAGAGCAGTAAGAATGATGTACCCAACCCCCACAGCTCTTTAGAAGCTGACTGGAAACCTGAACGGCAGCCTCCCGACTTCTGATTCTAGCACCAGGCCAGTCTGAGGTCAAATCGAATCCAAGGTGAAAACCCTTGCTGCAATGCATGGATTTTAACGAATATACAGTTTCACGAACAGTGATGGAAAGTCACTGCTGGTGATGCAAAATACAAGACCCTAGGTGCTCATTCACGGACCATGGAGATATGGAGACCCAGCATTATCACTGGGAAGAGCTCCTACACACACACATACACACACACGCACACTGACTTAGGTCACACTCTGTGAACCTGATGCTCACGGATAGAGCAGAAAAACGTGTCAAAGAGACCGAGAAAGGTGTGGCCAGGGACCATCACTTAAACCCCAGCAGTCAGGTTCCCATGCATGACAGTGAATGAGGGAAGATGTCCCACACTGCCGTCCCTGGAGGTAAAGAAAAGACAACAGCCGACCCTCTGCATGGGTTCCTTACCACCAGAGCACAAAATGTCGCCTCGGCGCCCATGGCTTTTTACTTCGCATCCGTTAAATCTGAGGCGCTGTGATTGGCTAAAGCAGCCATACCTCTTCCTCTTTAGGATATTGACGAAGACTCTACTGCGTTTTCCTCCGTTACCTTTTCCTGATCAAATACACGCCACGTTTTCGTTTGTGTTCATTTGTCAAAACACAGTCCAACACCCTCCCTCACCCACCGCTGGGCCCGAGATCCCAACCTCTGTGCTCCAAATACTGACAGCTGCCATAACAAGAAGAAAATTTTGCCATCGTTTATCAGGAACAAAAACATGGTTTTTACAAAACAGGGAGGTCATTTTAAATATTTTCCAACGCGGGGATTGGTATTCAAAGGACAGGAGGATGACTGATTAACCATCTAGTTTATCTTTTTTTTTTTTTAATTTATTTTGAGACAGAGACAGAGCACAAGCAGAGGGGCAGAGATGGGGGAGAGAGAATCCCAAGCAGGCTTCGTACTATCAGCACAGAACCCGGGGCTCGACCTCACGAACTGTGAGATCATGACCTAAGCCAAAATCAAGAGCTGGTTGCTTAACCCACTGAGCCACCCAGACGTCCCCAACCATCTAGTTCATATTAAATGTGTATGTTTTTAAATCCCCACTGAAAAGCCAACAGTGTGCCCCGTAACACCATTCAGTGTGGCGTCTGAGGCTCCTCCTAAAACTATCACCTTGAATTCCTTAGTCATTACCCTATCATAACCTTCTCCAATGTAAATATTAACAATCCGTGATAAAGCTCAAGTCACTGTTCTATGTGGCTGTTTGAATAAATCAGCTCTATGCTTACTCATGATTTTTGTACAGCTTTTGTTTTAACCTTATGCAGGAGGATGTGTGTTCTCTCTCTCCCTCTCTCTCCACCCCCCTCTCTGCCTGTCTCTCCCCCCCCACACACGCGCATAGTATAGTACATATAGACTACGTATCTATACATCAGTAAACATAATACGAAGGAGAATTCACATTACTCAACATGTCAGGAATATAGTGTATAAAATATTTTACACTATTGTCTAGATTATCACACTAGCTCTTAGAAAAACAAAACATGAGGGACGCCTGGGTGGCTCAGTCAGTTACGCATCCAACTTTGGCTCAGGTCATGATCTCACGGTTCATGAGTTCAAGCCCCATGTCAGGCTCTAAGCTGTCAGCACAAAGCCCGCTTTGGATCCTCCGTCCTTCTCTCTCCCTGATCCCTCCACCACCACTTGTTCTCTCTCTCTCTCATAAATAAACATTTCTATATTTCTATTTCTATACTGTAGCATAGAAGGGAGCCTGGGTGGCTCAGTCGGTCAAGGGTCCAACTTCGGCTCAGGTCATGATCTCACGGTTTGTGAGTTCAAGCCCCGCGTCGGGCTCTGTGCTGACAGCTGGGAGCCTGGAGCCTGCTTCAAATTCTGTGTCTCCCTCTCTCTCTCTGCTCCTCCCCCGCTCATGCTCTGTCTCTCTGTCCTTCAAAAATAAATAAAAACATTAAAAAAAATTAAAACTACAGTATAGGGGCGCTTGGTGGGCTCAGTGAGTTAAGCGTCCAACTTCGGCTCAGGTCACGATCTCACAGCTTGTGGGTTCAAGCCCCGTGTCAGGGTCTGTGCTGACAGCTCAGAGCCTGGAGCCTGCTTCGGATTCTGTGCCTCCCTCTCTCCCTGCCCCTTCTCTGCTCCCGCTCTGTTTCTCTGTTTCTCTCTCTCTCTCTCTCTCTCTAAAATGAATGAACATTAAAAATTTTAATAAAAACTACACTATAAAAATTAGTTACTTTTGTTTCAAAAAGAAAACAAAAAACAAACACCTGCAAATGCTCGCTCAATTGTTACCAGTGAAAAATAATGATTTTCTAACTCAAACTAGTCACGGTCTTCTAAAAATAATGGAACTACAGCCCCTCGAATTTACATTATTTTAAATAAACAGCGAATGAGATACAGAGATCCAGGAAGAAACTGACTTATAAACAGAATATAGTGAGCGGTGTCTTTTGTTCTCTACAAAATAAAAGGAGAAGCATGCCCTGAGAAAAAATTTTAAGAAGATTTTGTTTAACATAAGTGAAAGTTCTATTTTCCCCATAAATAGTAACACATCTGTCATTCTGACAGAGGATTACTCGTGTTGTGGATGTTTCATGCCTCTAACTGTGTCAGTAGTCGATCTGGAGTGGCATAGGCAGGCAAAACACCTGTAAAAGGTCAGAAAGAGGTCCAAAGGGGGTCTCGAGGCCCTTCAAGTGTCCCTTATTTTACGCATTTTGGTCACTCCCCAGTCCATCTGTACTTCCGGGATCAGCAGAGATGGGCTTGAATGAGGAAAAATTTAGATCCATTTTCTTTCCTTCCACCGGCTCTACTGATACATACCAATTTGTACTATAACAAAGTTCTGGAAAAACTCAAAACTGACCCAAGGTGACTCTACTACTTCTGGAAAGTCAGGGTCATTTCATATATGTTTCTCTCAGAATATTTACTAATAAGCATTTCATGTAGATTTCAACTAAGCTCCTGCCCATATATTGTAACTACGCTTTCTTATAATGTATGAGAGTCCTTAAAAAGAATCCTTTAACAGGTAGCAAACCAGAAACCTTTAAACTCATGTTTCCACTCTGAATATTCCGTTCATAGCAGCTGGAAAAGCACACACACGTTATGACCAGGTAAACTACAACCATTTCTCTGTATAAGATCTTCAATTTTCACACGTGAACGGCCGCCATCAGTCAGACCTCTTTTTATTTCCTGACGTTCTCTTTCCCCCAAAATGCCTTTTAAATGGGATGTGAGACAGCAAAGGAAACAACCAACAAAACTAAAAGGCAGCCAACAGAATGGGAAAAGATATTTGCAAATGACATATTGGACAAAGGGCTAGTATCCAAAATCTATAAAGAGCTCACCAAACTCCACACCCGAAAAACAAATAATCCAGTGAAGAAATGGGCAGAAAACATAAATAGACACTTCTCTAAAGAAGACATCCGGATGGCCAACAGGCACATGAAAAGATGTTCAACATCGCTCCTTATCAGGGAAATACAAATCAAAACCACACTCCGATATCACCTCACGCCAGTCAGAGTGGCCAAAATGAACAAATCAGGAGACTATAGATGCTGGAGAGGATGTGGAGAAACGGGAACCCTCTTGCACTGTTGGTGGGAATGCAAATTGGTGCAGCCGCTCTGGAAAACAGTGTGGAGGTTCCTCAAAATATTAAAAATAGACCTACCCTATGACCCAGCAATAGCACTGCTAGGAATTTACCCAAGGGATACAGGAATACTGATGCATAGGGGCACTTGTACCCCAATGTTTATAGCAGCACTCTCAACAATAGCCAAATTATGGAAAGAGCCTAAATGTCCATCAACGGATGAATGGATAAAGAAATTGTGGTTTATATACCCAATGGAGTACTACGTGGCAATGAGAAAGAATGAAATCTGGAATTTTGTAGCAACGTGGATGGAACTGGAGAGTGTGATGCTAAGTGAAATAAGCCATACAGAGAAAGACAGATACCATATGGTTTCACTCTTATGTGGATCCTGAGAAACGTAACAGAAACCCATGGGGGAGGGGAAGGAAAAAAAAAAAGAGGTTAGAGTGGGAGAGAGCCAAAGCATAAGAGACTCTTCAAAACTGAGAACAAACTGAGGGTTGATGGGGGGTGGGGGTGGGTGGGTGGTGGGTACCGAGGAGGGCAGCTTTTGGGATGAGCACTGGGTGTTGTATGGAAACCAATTTGACAATAAACTTCATATATTGAAAAAAAATTTTTTTAAATAAAAAAAATAAAAAGAAACTGAACAATCTAAAATAAATAAATAAATAAATAAATAAATGGGATGTGAGAGACAAATCGATGGCAAACACTAAAGGATGCGTCGTAACAAGAAGGTCCCCAATGCCCAAGGGTATCTACAGCGGCTTCCAGAATACAGAGGAAACAGAGCTATGCTTGTGCTTGTCCATTCTCCCGCACTGAGAGCAATCTGCCCATCCTACAGCATCAAAGGTACCTCATCAAGGTCAAAAAGAAACTGGGGCTGTCTCAAATATGCTTTGGATGAAAGGATAAGGACAGAGGACTTGAGGGGAGAATCAAGAGCACGCTAGGAAACACGGGGCCATCTTAGTTGGGCTCCTCTTAGATGCGATTGGATGCACTTGGGGTGAAAACCATCCTCCCTCCAACCCTCTGGACCACACCTGGTCATATCTCATATTCCTGCTTCTAGGCAAATGCAGTACGTTACTCGCAAAAAGGGCTGCAATATTTCTCCTCTATCCGTGCTCCTTACAGCATGACGGAGCTCCTGCCTTCAAGAGACAGAAGCTATTTCGCCACCTCCCTGGCTCTGGGACTCGTTTTGGCTAACAGAATTCAGAGGAAGTAACCTGGAGGCAGTTACAAGCCTAGGCCTCAAGAGACCTTGCATACCTGGGCCCTCTTAGAACCCTAACACCCCCAGTGCGAACAAGCCCGAGCTAGCCTGGTTAGAAGATATTTTTAGAAAAAGCACAGGGGGGTCACCTGGCTGGCTCCGTCAGAAGAGCATGTGACTCCTGGACTCTTGGATCTCGGGGTCATGAGTTCGAGCCCCGCAATGGGCATAGAGATTACTTTAAAAAAAAAAAGAAAGAAAGAAAGAAAGAAAAAAGAAAGAAAGAAAATTAAAAGGAAAAAAAAAAACCACAAAAACATGGGGCTGGAGCTGAGGCTATCCTAGAAGAGCCAGCCCCCAACCCACCCGGCAGAAAACCTGCCCAGATCCAAAGAACTGCCGAGTGGAGTCCCGTCCAAATAGCCAACTGACCTAAGAGCTAACTAATGACAATGCGGGTGGCTTGACACCACTGACTAAACCCATATTGTGGTGTTCTGTTAAGCAGCAAAAGCTAACGGCTATAGGAAAGAAAGGATTCATTCAGTGAGCAAGTGTTAAATGCCTTCACATTGGAAGTACTGCTCTCGGTAATCACGGAGGGCACCACCAAGATTAACACGCAATGGTGCCAAGGTTTGGCATCCCCTCTAACAACCCTAAAAGAAGTGTGAATAACACGATCTACTTAGAGGACAGGAGGGCTCCCTCAAAGAAAAGGTCACACGGGAGCCAGTTTTTCAAGAAAAAGTAGGGGCGCCTGCGTGGCTCAGTCGGTCAAGCGTCCAACTCTTGATCTCGGCTCACGCCGTGGCCTCACGGTTCCCAGGATCTGTGTGGAGCCTGCTTGGGATTCTCTCCCTCCCCCTCCCTCTCTCTCTCTCTCTCTCTCTCGGCCACTCCCCTGCTCACGCTCTCTCTGTCTTTCTGAGAATAAATAATAAACACAACACTTTAAAGCAAAAAATGGGAAGTCACCAGCTGATAGGAACGGGCGTCAGAAGTAGAAGAGAAACGGCACGTGCAGAAAGCACAGATGCAGGAAAGAACTCAAGGAATGTTCTAGGAATGGAAAATAGTTCAGGACAGATGGAGTGCGGGGAGGAAACGGCAGACGACGGAACAGGAAAAGAAGGTTGAAGGCTAAGGAATGTGAATGCCTCTTGTAGGCCGTAGAGAGCTACAAATCATTCTTAAGTAGGAAATGACACGATTAAACCTGCGTTTGGGGGAAGGAAAGCTGATGACAGGTGGGGGTTAGAGGCAAGGGGAAGAATCAGGGAGATCAGTCGGAAGGCTATTACTGCGATCCCAAAGGGGACCTGAACCAAACTAAATATAGGCTGTGAGAGGGATAGGAGTTGCGCAGGAGGCTGGAGACAGGGCCAGGATTTCTACTTTGGGATCCTGGATTAATGGTAAATACATTCATTAAGGCAGGAAAGCAGGAAGAGCAGACTAAAGAAGAACAACACGTGTGCTTTACAAAGGCACCTGTAGGATATCCCGTGGGAGCCGCCCAGGAGGCAGATAAGGATATAGATCCAGACCTTCTGTGGAAGGCCAGGAGGTGGGAGTAGGAGATAAAGACCTGAGTCTGCTTTTTCTTAGGTTTATTTATTTTGAGAGGTGGGCAGGATGGGGGGGGGGGAGACAGAATGCCACACAGGCTCCGTGCTGTCAGCACAGAGTCCGATGTGGGGCTCGAACTCACGAACCGGGAGATCAGGACCTGAGCTGAGATCAAGAGTCGGTCGCTTAACGGACTGAGCCACCCAGGCGCCCCAAGACCTGGGGAGTCTTTAGAACAGAGGGCAGAGGGGCAGAGGGAGAGGGGCAACTCAAGGCCTGAGAGTGAACTTGAACACAGGGCTCTGAGGCAACAAAATACAGGTGGAGAAGAGAAAAAGCTAACGAATGGCAGAATCCTGAGGGCCATTCCTATTTCAGGGGCAAAGGAAAGAAGGGGGATCAAACACAGCAACCCTCCTTGTGGAGGGAAGAAGGGAAGGAAAGGAAAGGAGAGGGGAAGGATCATTCAGCCAGTATGGATTATGAATTAAGGAAAAATGGATCGTCATCCATTTTGCCACATTCTTTCCTCTAGCTAAGTCATCACCAGGCTCTTCCTTAGGGTACTTCCTACTCCAGAGGGGTCCTGAGGACATAATCAGTGTCACCGGGAGACCGGAGCAGGGGCCACTTGAGTAACAGCATCTGTGTCCACGTATCTTCTTCAAAAACACACCTTTTCAAACCCCTTCTCTGGCACCTGCTACAGCAAAGACCATTACCAACTTTCATTCTTAGGGCACTTATTTGAAATAAGCTTATGAGTAATACACTGCATTTTCCAAACAGATTGCCTTCATGTATTTTCAATAACTAAAAGAGAGGCTTTAAAAAATAACCCCAAAGCAGGCAAAGATTTTATAAACAGAACACAAAAAGCAACAGCCATAAAAGAAAAAAAAAAAAAACCATCACTGGGGTTCATTAAAAACCGTCCAAAGATAGCACGAAGACAGTGAGTGACAAGGCAAGCCACAGACTGGGAGGAAATATCTGCGATATGTATACCTGACGAAAGACTCCTATGCAGAATATGAAAGGACTCAAACAAAGAAATCAAAACCAAAATCAAAATCGGCCAAAACATTTTAATAGAAATTTCCCACAAAGATATTGCAATGCCAGCAAGTATATGAAATAGCACTTAAAATTACTTACCAGGAAACATAAATTAAAACCATAAATAAGGGCCAACTCACACCCATTAGGAGGACTACTATCAGGAAGAAAAGATAAACAAGAGAAGACAAGAGAAGAGAAGGAAAGGAGAGAAGAAAAGGGAGAAGAAAAGGGAGAAAGAGAAAAGAAAAGGAAGAACAGGAGAGAAGAGATAAGAAAAGGGAAAAGAGAAAAGAAAAAAAGAAGAAAAGGAAAGGAAAGGAAAGGAAAACAAAGAAAAAAAAGAAAAGGGAGAAGAAAAGGGAAAAAGAGAAAAGAAAAAAAGGAAAGGGAAGGAAACAAAAGAAAAGAAAAAAGAGACAGAAGGGAGAAGAGAAGGGAAAAAAGAAAATAAAAGGAAAAAAGAAAAAAGGAGAGAAGAGAGAAGAAAAGGGAAAAGAAAAAAGAAGAAAAGGAAAGAAAGAGAAAAAATGAAAAAGGACAAAAGGAAGAAAACAAAAAGAGAGAAGAGATAAGAAAAGGGAAAAGAAAAAAAGAAAAAAGGAAACGAAACAAAAGGAAAAGAAAGAGAAGGGAGAAGGGAAAAAGAAAAGAAGGAAGAAATAAAAGGAGAGAAAAGAAAAGGGAAAAGAGAAAAGGAAAGGAAAAGAAAGAAAAAAAGAAAAGACAGAAGGGAGAAGAAAAGTGAAAAAGAAAAGGAAGAAAAAAAGGAGAGAAGAGAGAAGAAAAGGGAAAAGAGAAAAGAAAAGGAAAGGAAAGAAAAAAAGAAAAAGGACAGAAGGGAGAAGAAAAGTGAAAAAGAAAAGAAAAAAAAGGAGAGAAGAGAAAAGAAAAGGGAAAAGAGAAAAGAAGAAAGAAGGAAAGGAAAGGAAAGGAAAGGAAAGGAAAGGAAAGGAAGAAGAGAAAAGAAGGGAGGGGAGGGGAGGGGAGGGGAGGGGAGGGGAGGGGAGGAGAGGAGAGGAGAGGAGAGGAGAGGAGAGGAGAGGAGAGGAGAGGAGACAGGAGAAGAGAAGAGAAGTTGGCAAGGACCAGGAGAAACCAGAACCCCCACACACAGTTCCAGAAAATGGAAAGTAGGGTCTCAAAATATTTCGACACCCATGTTCAGAGCAGCACTATTCACAGTGGCCAAAAGGGGGCAGCAAACAAGTGTCCACCGACAGACAAGTGGCTAAACAAAATGGGGTATAGGTGTACAGAATATTATTCAGCCTTAAAAAAAATTCTAACACATACTACAACATGAATATTTTTTTAAGTTTATTTATTTGAGAGAGAAAGAGAGAACAAGTGGGGGAAGGGCAGAGGGAGAGGAGAGAGAACCTTCCAAGCAGGCTCTGCGCGGTCGGCACAGAAGCAGAGGCGGGGCTCGATCTCCCAAACCGTGAGATCATGACCTGAGTCGAAATCAAGAGAGTCGGATGCTTAACCAGCTGAGCCGCCCAGGCGCCCCAACGTGAATGAATCCTAAGGGCATTATGCTACGTAAAAGAAGCCGGTTAAAAAAGAACAAATATTCTATGATTCTACTCATCTGAGGTCCTTTAAAGTAGTCCGGTTCATAGAGACGGAAAATACAATGGTGGTTGTCAGGGGCTGGGGGAAGAAAGAACAGGGATTTGGGCTGGGGGGGGGTACGGATTTATTGTTTCACAGGCACAGTTTCAGTTCTGCAAGATGAAAAGAGTTCTGGAGATGGATGGTAGTGTTTTTACCAGTTTGTTTGTTTTTTTTTTAATTTTAAAACTCACAGGGAGATACCAGAAAGCCCCACCAAAAACAGCTGAAGTTAGGGGCGCCTGGGTGGCTTCGTCAGGTAAGCGTCCGACTTCGGCTCAGTTCATGATCTCAGGGTCCATGGGTTCGAGCCCTGCATCGGGTTCTCTGCTGTCAATGTGGAGCCTGCTTTGGATCCTCTGTCCCTCTCTCTCTCCACCCCTCTTCCACTCGCTCGCACATGCGCTCGCTCTCTCTCTCTCTCTCTCTCTTTCTCAAAAATAAATATTTAGAAAATAGATGAAGTTAAAAGGCCCCACAAAACCAAGTGTTAGCAAAAACACAAAGCTCCTTACACTACTGGTAGAATTTATTTTTTTTTAATGTTTATTTATTTTTGAGAGAGAGAGAGAGAGAGAGAGACACAGAGCATGAGAGGGGGAGAGGCAGAGAGAGAGGGCGACACAGAATCTGAAGCAGACTCCAGGCTCTGAGCTGTCAAGCACAGAGCCCGACGCGGGATTCGAACCCATGGAACTGTGAGATCATGACCGGGACCCAAGTCGGAAGGTTAATTGAGTGGGCCACCCAGGAACCCCAATTACTGGTAGACTTTAAATTGGTGCAGTCACTTTGGAAGACTATTTGGCAATTGTCTACTAAAGCTAAATAAAAGCCTACTCTAGGACCCTGCCACTCCATTCCCAGGAATGTGCGCAAGAGAAATGAGTGGGTACGTGCAGTGAAAAACGTTACCAAGAATGCTCATAGCTGCTTTTTCACATTGGCCACACGCTGAAAACCCAGAAATGCAACAGGAGAATGGATCAACAAATGCGGTTACGTCCATACAACGGAACTACCAATCAACAATAAACGAGACTGAATTACTACCACACGCAGTAACATGGACGACTGTCCTAGACACTGTGTTAATGGGAATGGCAAGCACGAGCGTCCCTTCTATAGGACACTATTCATGTGGAGCGTCATGGGAGACAAAACTAGTGGATGGAGGGATGTTTTTTCATTTCTTGTAATGTTTATTTATTTTTGAGAAAGGGAGACAGACAGAGCGTGAGTGGGGGAGGGGCAGAGAGAGAGGGAGCCATAGAATCCGAAGCAGGCTCCAGGCTCTGGGCTTCTGCACACAGCCCGATGCAGGGCTCGAACCCACAAACCGTGAGATCATGACCTGAGCCGAAGTCGGACGCTTAACCCAGCCACCCAGGCACCCCCAGATTTGACACATCATGATGTGAAAGAAAAACCAGAATGTGGTTACCTTCAGGTGGGAAATGGGATCAAAACTGTCCAGAAGGGGAAAGAGGATAAAAACTGGGGGGGGGGGGTGCCTAGAAGTGTTCTAGATCTCGACCTGGGTGGTGCTCCCATGGATGGGTGTGCACACACATCAAAATTCACGAAGCAGTACACTTTAGCATAACGCATTTTACAATTTATTGTATGCATGTTACACACAAAAATGATAGATCTCTGAAGCACCTAATGTCTCTACCATGAGAACAGTAGGATCCAAAAGAGGCATAAAATCTCAACTGTTTGCTCTTTTCCCTTCTGACTTAGAAGATTAGACCCTATTCGTGCCAGATGCCTTGGGGATGACTGGTTACCTCCCAGTGCCAGAGTCCTATCACGAATCAAAGTCCCACGCAGTGCAAACTTACGTGCTCCTAAATGTCATGACGGGGTTTCCTGAAGCCACTCCATATGTCCGTGGGGTCTCTACAGTAGGAACCTCTAGGTCCCTAGCTTAGCCTATGCTTTCTGAGTCAGAGCTCCCGATTTGCTTTCTACTGGTAAGTGTCCAATTTGATCTTTTTAAGCTTCGAGAACAGCATCTGACTTTGTTTTACACCCTCAACTGGCAGGGGCTAATTCAATCCCTCTTCAGCTGTAAAGGCAGAACGTCAAAAATCACAAGACATCACCACATTCCGGCATTGTGATGAATGCATACACCCCGTGGAATGAGAAAGCTTCATTCTAACAGCCATTTTGATGCCTGTCCCTCGTACAGCCAATATGGTGATGACTTTCGTTTCCTTGTGAGAGCATTAGCTACGGCCCACCATTGTGAGGAAAGATAAAAATCCACAAGGATGAGCCCCCCCCCCCGAGTTCTTCTATCATTCGTAACACTGTGCTACCCAGTTGCTGAAAAGGGGCCTTAATACGCAAAACTTTACAGAGGTTGCCTCAGTCGGTTAAGCATCCCACTCTTGATTTCGGCTCGGGTCATGATCTCACGGTTCAAGGGTTCGAGCCCCTCCTCAGGCTCTGCGCTGGTAACCAAGAGCCCGCTTGGGTTTCTCCCTCCCTCGCTCTATGCGCGCCCCCCCCCCCACTGCGTTCATGGTCACTCTCTCTCCCTCCAAATAAATAAACTTTAAAAAAATATGCAAAACTTTCTATTTGAACGATCATCAAGGCAAATCCTCTGAAAATGCGTCACAATGAAAAACTTGCTGAACTTGGTGGTCGTTGATCCCATATTAAACCTGCCATTCATTCAGCGAAGCGGTGAATTATGAAGGTACCTCGTATGTGTTAGATTTGGCAGGAGAAAAAAAAAAGGACGAGATGCTTAAAAAGGGGGTTGGCGCTGGTTTAAAATGCACTGGTATTCTGATAAGCGTATGCCAAGTTAACAGTGAGACGTAGTTTTTGTGAAAAGCAGCGCTGTTACGTAGGCTCAACAGGGTGATTTGTTCAGGAAGTGTTTTTAACAGCAAGCGTCAAGCAACAACTGGTTAAAGGCAAACGCCACATGGCCACAACAGAAAAGCAACACTTCTTTTAGAACAGTTAAAAAGTAACGCAGCAGACCGACCTGCAGCATTTTATTTAAATCCATCGTCTAAAATAAAATGAGCTTTGTTTTCTTCTCTGAGTATACCTCAAAGTATGTTTCACTTCATGAAAGTCTATGTAAATGTCAAGATATTGGAATGCAATAATTACAAAGCTGGCTAGGTATATTCATTGTTCCACATACCTGCGGTTTTTGTGATTCCTGTCCGAGCTCCCTCGTGCATATTCACTCTTATTTTTCAGAAACCACTTCTGGAAGCTCCCGTTTTGGCTTCCACACTGCCACCTGTAGACATAAAAGAGAAATAAGCCATGGATTCATCAACCACGCATCTTTTCCAGGCAACTAACAGGGACAACTGGGGGAAAAGTGGCCCAAATATTTGCTCCAAGAGGTAAAAGTGTTCTTTCTCCTCTGTGTGGAGAATTTCTGAGGAGTCCCTCTCCCCGGATGGTTTGAGAAATTACTTAGGAATCGAAACATACACTCACTAAGTCTCAGACGAACACCATTCTGATCAGTTCATTAAAGAAAGACATGGAGTCATCCACACGCCAACCTACAACCATTTCAAGATCTGCCGTTTAAAATCAGAAGACAACTCAACCACTTTGTTAACTGGGTAATTAAGAATTCTGTCAATTACCACAAAGGAAGAAAAAAAAAAATGGGAGAGATCCAGGCAAAGGATACTTTCTCCACGGGGTTGTAAAACGTACATTTCAAATAATAATATCAAGTCTAAAATGAACTAGTGCTTTATCCAATCTAAACAGCAGCTAGATCGGGTTATTTTCATCATACTGCCCTATTCCCATCTTGAACGTGAACGAACAACGCTGAAACCCCACAGATTTTAATACAGGTAGCGGTTTTTTTTCCCCCCTGGGGGGGAAATAAAAAGACGAATCAAAATCCAGGAGCACAACAAGCAATAAATAAAAATCCACGAGCAACTATCAATGAGTCAATGCGGCCATGAGATGAGAGGGATGTGTGTGTGTGTGTGTGTGTGTGTGTGTGTGTGCGCGCGCGTGAAGAGTCAGAGCTAGAGACACAGATTCAGATTCTAGAGTTAACTGAGAATCACAGATCAAACCAGGGTGTGTTCTGTGTGAGTGAGAGAGCAGAGAGACAAAGATTCTAGAGTTGACTGAGAATAACAGACGGAACCAGGGTGTGTGTGTGCGCGTGTGTGTGCGCGCGTGTGAGAGAGAGCGAACAGAGACGGAGACACAGATTCTAGAGTTAATTGCGAATAACACACCGCGCCGCACAGCTTTTTACCTCCTGCGAGTCCCACAGTCCACCGAGAACAAGTACCCCAGCTCCGGCACCTTAAGCCAAAGACACAAGCACCACCCCCACCCCCACCCCCACCCTCACCCCCGGCCCCACCCCCACCCGCCGGGCGAGATAGCGCCACAAGCCACCCAGCCGGCGTGCCCGCCGAGCCCGCAACCCCGCGAGCCTTTTTTTTTTTTTTTTTTTTTTTAGCCCCACCAGAGATCCGTCCCCACTTACCGGTAATTTCCTTTAACGCCCCGAAAGCCTGGTTCGGTTTAAGGAATTGCAGCAAATCCAAGAAAATCAAGTCTCCTTGAGCCACTCTCCTCCTGCTCCCTAGGACGGACATTTCACACACACTCAACACTCCCTTCCCCACCCCGAACACGCGCTGGGCCATCCGGAGAGGCTCTCTGGGGGCCCGCCAGCGACCAATCCTGCTCCCACGTGCCTCCATTAAACCCTCGTCCAAACGTGCACGGGGCGCCAAGTGCATGTGCACCGTCAGCCTTCAGAGAGAAGTTCGGCAAACCCCATCCCACCCGCCCCCCCCCCAACCCCACTCCGGCCCTGGGGCGCGAGCGAGCGCGCGGGCTCAGGCACCGGTCGGGCAGACAATACTCGAACAACTCCAGCCTTCCCCGCACACGCCCCGGCTGGTCCTGCCACCACTCTCTGCTTTCCCCGGGTTTCTACAGTCCCGCGGGCCCAGGGCAGGGGGCCTCCGGATGGTTGCCGGGTGTAGAGTGCGAAGAGAGGGGCGACCTGCACGCACCACGGAGATGGGGGGGGGGGGAGCGCAGTCTTCCAAAGCCGCTCGGGGGCTCAGCTCGTGAGAAGGGGGTGGGGGTGGGGACTGTGAGACCCGAGGGGGAGAATCCCGAGGGAGGCAGCCGCGCCGCACCTCTTCCCTACCTCGCCCAGCGCGCGCACACAAGCGTGCACACCAAGGGGCCGGGCACCTTCCCGCTGCCCCCGGACCTGCCCGGCCCTCGGCCGCGAGCTCGGTGGCCTGGAAGCCAGGGCATCCGGCCCGCGGCGGCCCTGGAGGGGGCAGAGCGCCGCGCTCGGGGGTGCCCACCTGCGCGCAGGGTCGCTGCTGCGGCCGGTGCGCCGCCCGCTGTGCCGTGTCCGCCGCAGGAGGAGGTGTGGGCGGCCCGAGCCCTGGACTCCAAGCGTCTCCTCGCTCTCCGGCCGCGCGATCCTCGCTTCCTTTCCTCCCAGAGGGTGAGCCTCCCACCTAGCCCGCAGGTTCTGCCACCGTCCCTCTCTGCCCGCCAGAGCCCTAGCTGTCCTCCCCGCCCCTTTCCCGCCGCGCAGCGCCGCGCTCCGCCCCCCGCCCGCCCATCCCCGCCCGGGCCCAGCTGGGGGCTGCGGGCCCCGGGCCTCGTGTCGCAGATGCCCAGACCCGGGCGGAGGGGTGTTGGGGGGGGCTCCGCCTAGACCCCGCACTCCTACCCCGCGCCCCTCTCCCGCGCCAACGGCGGCCACCCGCGCTCACCCCGCGGTCAAGGGTGTGGGCACCGCGCGCTCTGCCCTCGCTCTTCCGGCGGCTCCACTCCCCGCCGGGCACCTTCCGAGGCCCAAAGGGTGCCTCGTTTCTTGGGGGGGAAGGGGGTTGATGAAGCGGGGTAGAGTGAGCGAGAGAGAAGAGGCAAAGAAATTAGCATGTCAACTGCCAGAGGATACAAGTTGCTGCCTGTGCCTTGTTTCTGTTACGTTAAATACCTGGATGTAACGCTTTCCTTGTTACCAGTGGGGCAATATTCAGAGGAGGCTTGAATATAAGATTTCCAAGCTAATTGGTTGTAGGGGCCTTTTAAAAATGTAATGATGCAGAAGACAACAGATTCACTCCTTTGAAAAAGTTGCTTGACATAATGGCCACATTTCTCATTTTAAATAATAGCAAAATATAAATAACAGAACAGCTGTGTTTTACGGAAACAGATCCAGTTTGTGTGCGTTGTTTCAACCCTCTGTAATTATATTAATTGGGTTCTTTTTAAAGTGTATTTTAGGTATTTCTTAAGAAAATGGGCTCAGAATTTAGGGATCAGGAATCCATAAATTTTCATTTGGCATTTTGCCATCATTCTAAAATGTCAATTTCATGGAAATTATTACATGTGGTTATGTAGGAAAATGGATCCTTTTTCTCCCAGGTTGGCAACATTCTTAGATTTGGCAAAGGACAGGTTTTGTTTTGTTTTTTTCTTAACGAAGAAATAATAAAATTCTCATTTTCTAGCAGCTTTTTCCTCAGTGTTTCTCTCTTTGAGGCAAACTTCCTTTCTCTCTCCTCTTACATTTGTTCCCTTCAAAATTCTCTCCCTAAATGTAAGTAAAGCAATAGATAACCATGATTTTTTGAGCCTTTGTTTCCTGAAAGGGATAGGAAACTTCATTATAATCGATTACCAAAATCAAACTCCAGGCTCGTGATACTAAATTTCACACTGAAGTGTATAAGGAGGAAATGTACGCTTTTTAATTAACATTTTGAACCAAAATTAAATTGACTAATGAAAAGCATATTCGTGGCGTATTTGTTGCTGGGTAAATGAGGACAACGTGAGTGATAAACTGATGATCCCCTTTTCAAGGCAAGGATAACAAATACTTCTTTAATGAGTTCCTGTGTGTTTGCTTTGCCTTGCTTCTTCCCCAGAAGCATATTTTATTTCTTGCTGTCTGCCTTATTGAATCCACCTTTGCCTAAACTATTTTCCCTGAACTTCCACCGAAGAATCGGATCCTAATCCATAGCTCGCTTGACAACCATCTGTGTCCTTCAAGTTAAGTCTCCCTTGAGGTCTTTGGTAAGAATCCAGTGTGATTAACCATCCAAAATTGGAAAGAGTACTTCTTCAAGCTTGGTTCTGACTAAGAGATAACCATCAGATTTCTCAAAACCCGGAGGGTGTGTGCCATTTGAATAAAAAGAAGAAACAGAACTAGCAAATCCGTTTTGTTCAGGTCAAAACTAAGCCAACAAAATCACAGTGGAGATCCGTTCTAAGCCCGAATTATGCTAAGAGATATATAAAAAGCACAATCCAAATAACTTCATCTGTATTTTCTTTCACCACTACAAATCCCTAGCTCCACTGACCAAATACCATTACATTTCACATTTCCCTTTTCCTTCCTGTGCTAGTGAGAATTTTTCACTAATCTTTAAATAAGAAAAGTGCAACCAGACACTCCTGCTGTCCCCAGGGATCCCGTGTCAGTCTCCATTTGTTTTCAAAAGTTGCTTTGAAACGTGTGTGAATCTGACGAGGACCGATCCGAACATCCCACGTAGACCCATGGAGAGGGGAGTTCCAATGACCAGTCCGTATTCAAAGCAGTGAGGTTAAAACAAAACACGAGTTTGTTGTACCAGCTTAATCCTATCGGCATCCATTCTGATCCTCACCCCGGCACAGGATTTTAGGACACACCAGCTTTCTCCTCTTGGGCAATTTTCTCCTGATCATTATTTCAATAATTTTTTTGTCCATTTCCTCTTTGGGCTGCGTCATAACTCACACTGAGCCTGAACATAATGCATACTCTTCTGTCCTTTCTTTTCTATGATAATTGAGGACTGGAAATGCTTTATGGGGGAAGGGGGGCTGCGAGGACAGCTCTTTTGCCAGATTTTCCTCTCCTGGCTCTAAGAAAAGCATGCATTGGGTTTCTTCACTTTGGTTGATTGGGCTCAGTGAGCAACATCATTGATTCAAACGTGCAGAATGCCAATTACTTTAATTGGTCTCTTGGTGCCAGGGAACTGTGTCCCCAGTTATCTCACATAAGAGACGTTACCACCCATAATGCTCAGATTGAAACGTTGGTGCTCTAAGCTAAGTTACTTAAAACGTGCATGTGGGGGGGGGGTGTATGTATAATTCAAAGCCAAATATAAACCTGAATACTTACAACAGATCCTTCAGTTATGAAACTCATGGTAAACTCTCTCTGATGGTTTGTGCGTATGTGACAAACTAAGGAGTGCTTCAATATTTACCTTACTCACAGGAAAGTACCTTTTTTTAAAATTTTATTTATTTATTTTAAGTAATCTCATATATCCCACATAGGGCTCAAACTCACCACCCGAGGTCAAGAGTCTCAGTCTCTTCTGACTGAGCCAGCCAGCCGGGTGCTCCGAAAGTACTCTTTTCGGATCCAGATCTTCCCATCAATTTCCCAACACCAAATATTTAACCAGATCATGTCATGATGGAAGGAAGGAAGGAAGGAAAGAAGAAGGAGGGAGGGAGGGAAGGGAGGGAGGGAGGAAGGAAGGACGGAAGGAAGGAAGGAAAGAGGAAGGAGGGAGGGAGGGAAGGGAGGGAGGGAGGAAGGAAGGACGGAGGGAGGCAGGAAGGAAGAAAGGAAGGAAGGAAGGAAGGAGAGAAGGAAGGAAGGAAAGAAGGAAGGAAGGAGGGAAGGAGGTGGGAAGGAAGGAAGGAGGGAAGGAAGGAAAGAGAGAAGGAAGGAAGGAAGGAAGGAAGGAAGGAAGGAAGGAAGGAAGGAGGAAAGAAGGAAGGAAGGAAAAAAGGGAGGGAGGGGAGAAGGAAAGGAGGAAGGAGGGAAGGAAGGAAGGAGGGAAAGAAGGAAGGAGGGAGGGAAGGAAGGAAGGAAGGAAGGAAGGAGGGAGGGAGGGGGAAGGAAGGTTAAAGCCACTGTTATAGATAGGAGAATACCTGTAGGACTCTTTAGCACAACTGATAAGCACATCAAGTTAGTCCGATCATGGTTTCCTCCCCCGTGGCCCATTTTGCTTTGGTCTGTTTCATGGCTGCCCATCAAAACCTTATCCCTCGACATAAACAAACATTGTCGGTCACTAGATGCTGTGGGTGGAATTGTGTGCCCCCCAAAAGATATGTTGAAGTCCTAACCCACCATACGTGTGAACGTGACCTTACTTGAGAACTGGGTCTTTACAGATGTAATTAAGATGTAAGTTGAGATGAGGCCATACTAAAGTAGGGTGGACCCTTGATCCAGTATGACCGGTGTTTTTGCTGGAAGAGCAGAGACACGCGCACACAGGGAAGTTGGCCGTGTGAAGGTGAAGGCAGATTGGACAGAGTTAGGCTGGCGCGAGCCAAGGAACACCCGAGACTACCAAAGATGTAAAGAGACAAGAAAGGATCCTTCCTTAGAGACCCTGGCAATGCTTTGATTTAGGACACCTAGCCCCCAGGACTGTGAAACACTAAATTTCAGCGGTTTCCTCAGCCATCCAGTGTGTGGATGCTATGCTACCGCGGCCCTAGGAAACCAATATACCGGGAAATCATCAACTCCTGGTGATGCCAGCCCATAATCTGCCATATCGAGCACAGAGTAAATGTCTAATTGGGGAACGTCTAAGACTGATAGGCAGAATCATCTCTGTACACGAAGGACGCCAGCAGGGTAGGATCATCCAGGAATTGGAAGACGTTACCTAATCTCGTGGCTCCTCCGAGATGGAACTTGGCTGCAAGTGAGAATCACAGGGCCACAGAATCTTAACGGGCTCAAAGAATGTTGGAGATTTTTCTCTTCTTTTGAGAGTGCGTGATACGCCTGTGGCATGACTTTAAAATGTGCAGGACGGGATCCTCTGTGTACGTTGCACCCCCAACACCCAACGTGCCCCACTGATTCAGTCCTACCTCCCTTTGTGTTAACTAACGCTTTTTGGTAATCCCAAATTAAAATGTAAATAAGTCTGGACGACTTCCCAGCCTGAACTCTTGTCGGTTCCCAACTTGTATTTTTATCAGCTCATCATTATATCCCCCCTGCCACTGCCTAGCAGAACGCTGAGTTCATAGAGCATCCTCCATAAACGTTTGCCAAGCTGAAGTGAGAAGCAGAGCTTAGCAAGAACTAGATGAAGGTTGGGCAGGGTGGAGAGAAGCAGAGCTCGATCGAGAAGTCCTATAGCCTTGACTCGGATCTGGTCATGACATGGGACTGGAACACAGAAGTCAGGGGGCCGCTGGGAGCTTTATTCCCTTGACTGCTCCCAAGGCCAGGAAGCATTCGTGGCCCTAAAGGTTAGCACGGAGGCAGGGCGGGGGGAGGGGGGGTTCAGCCTCTCTAACCACTTCCACGAGCTCTCACCCCCTCTCCAGCCATTCCCCCTAAAATATCTGAACTGAAGAAAAATACTGCATTTGCAATGCAAATACAACCTCAAGCAAGCCCCAGCAGGACTCCCTATGCCTGCCCCCCACCTCCGAATTCCAATTAGATGCAGCCCCAGTGTCCTTCCTTAATGGAGATGCTGGAGGTGTGCTGTTAGTGCCGAACTCCTTTTGAAACGTACGCCTGGGACAGACCCCGATATAAACAAACCCACAGTCAATATCAGAAATCCTCCCACCTCGTATATTATCGGGAAAAGAGAACCAAATCCGTGTGAGAGAAGACTGCACCGCTTGGAACATGAATAGCGTGGTTCTTTAGTGAGAAGTGCCAGGAGAAAGAAAAAGCAGAGTGTCAATTCTCCGAAGAAAGGAAAACCGGAATAATTCTCTCTGTGTGCCTGTGGCTGGATCTCCGATACCTAGACTCTAGAAACTTTTGAAAATGTTTGAAGCAGTCAGGAGTTGCTCGAGACCTCCCTGGAGTTAGTCCTTCCCGAAAATGTGCGGGAGTGGCTCAACTCTAGCCCACAAATCGAATCAAAGTATTACAGTAGAATGAAAGCAAATTTTATATTAGATTTTTAAAAAATATTTATTATTTATTTGGGGGAGAGTGCAAGCAGGGGACGGGGACAGAGGATCCAAAGCGGGCTCTGTGCTGACAGCAGTGAGCCCGATGTGGGGCTTGAACTCGCAGACCACCAGATCATGACCTGAGCCGATGCTGGATGCTTAACCGACTGAGCCACCCAGGTGCCAGGTGCCCCTAGATTTTTTTTTTTTTAATCGGGCCCATGAAGAAAAGTCGACAATCCAAAATGCTAGTGGTCCACTCATGGTATTTTTGTTATGACGTTCACAGTCACGTGAACTCCATCAACCAGTAAACCTACCTGATGGTGTGACTAGGGTGGCTGATTTGTGCCTGGAAATGCCACCCAGCAGGTGGGTCTCAGGGCACTAAACCTTGGGGAGGGGCGCAGGGGAAAGGTAGCCAATCCCAGGCTGCAGTGAGGACAAAACTTACCCACTGCCCAAGGCCGAAGTGATCATTCCAGTACTCCCTGAGTCCGAACCGAGAGGAGAGGCGGAGGCTTAACCGACGGAGCCACCCAGGTGCTCTGGAGTTTCCTTGCTTTCTGTGCAGAAGTCCAAGTGTTCCAACCGCAGAGATGGGGGAGGGAAGTCTCTGACTCAAAGAACACAAGATTCACCCAAGGTCCCCTCCGGAGGGTGAGGACAGTAAGGGAAGGCACTTAGGACTTCGGGCTTTCTGCCTTCTTTTCTCCCTAGTCTCTGTCCTGCTAAGGGTGAGGTCTCACCTTTTGGGACCGGGGTGGGGGGGGGGGGAAGGCAGTGCTCACCCTTGTGGGTCTAACCCTAGGTTCCAGGGCTAGACGTAGGAGATGCGGTAGGCGCTTCCCACAAGGCTCACACCGCTAGGCCCCTTGCAAGTTTCCATTGACACAGGGCAAGTGGGCGGGGTCAGGAGCCTCCCGGGGGAGGGGGGGCCGGGGGGGGCGGGGGGAAGGCCCAGCTCAGCAGCGCAGGGGCGGGGCAACCGCCAGTCTTTTCGAGAGGCTTTGGCTCCGGGTTCTTTCATCAGCAGAGAGGCCACTGTTTACTGGCAAGCTGATCCAAAGCTTCTTTATTAGTACACTTTATTCAGTGCTTCCTACACCGAAACCGCCTGGGAAGCTTTTAAAAAAGATGCTAATGCCCAGACCCAGGGCCTGCTACATAATTTGCAGGGCCCCTCGTTCAAAAAATGACTTCGGGTTTCAAGACGGCAGAGCATTAAACCCAAGGCAGGGCCCTTGTAAGTGCAGGACCCCGTGGAACCGACACACATCGTGGGCCCATGAAGCCCACCTGCCCGGACTCCACTCCCGGAAATTCAGATTTCACTGGTCTTGAGCGGGGTCTGGGCCCTGGGGCATTTTAAAGCTCCCTAAATATTTTTCATCTGCAGTTAAGGCCTCCGAACCCCCATTCCAGCTCCGGGAATCATTAAATCCAAAAGATTCTTACAGTTACAATTGACGTCTGCATACAAACTTGTCTCTAATTCAATAACTTAAAACCCTCACTCAAACATTCTCAGCTTATCCAGGATGAAATCATCATGCCAACATTCTTTAGAAAATGTTTCAACTCATACATAAGTTAAAAGCTGCAGTCATGAATCACCTTTTGATTCCCCCTTTTTAAAAAACAAAAATGGCACGAAAATGGCATATTTTCTCATATAGAAAATTGATATAATTTGAAGTGTTCTTACTCATCGTCATTCCCATTAGATCTGAAACGAAGCTAAACAAGAATTTTGCTAAATGGAAATTTATTATCACATCAATAGAACTCAGTGTCACACAAAAAATGCAAACGCACAGTCAAACATCTTCCCCCCCTTGCCCTTCTTTCTGGAGACTAAGGAGCATGAGAACAATACTGAGGGAGTTTTATCTGGGAGAAACTTCCCAGGAAAGGGTCGTGGAGAGTTTCTGATCCTGATCTAGCACCATTACTGGGATCCTCTCTAGAGACTTGTATCTTGAGAAGAACACTCTCTCCTGCCCTGGGTCATAAAAGCCATCACCTTGCCCTAAAGATAGTCCAAAATGGAAGCCCTCCCCATCCTCTTCTGCAGCACCCCCCACCTCCCTAGTTGAGACTCAATCTCTTTCCGGATCTCCAGACTCCTGCTCCAAATGCAGCTACATCAGGGTGGGTCTCCAACCTTCCCACACTCAACAGCTGCCTCTGCTTGGGTTAGAACTTCCATAACGCAACCTGAGAGTCCTTCATTGGGTGGCCTTTCAGATACAGGGAGGGTGACTGACCGTCCTAGGTTCCCTCGGACCATCTGGGTTTCGGCACCGAAAATCCAGCATCCTGGGATACTGTTTGGTCACCTTAGATACAAGATGTCACTCACAATCGACTCCAGAGTCTCCAGTGCCTAAATATGTGCATATGAGGAAAGCTGGGTTTCTGTTTTTCCCCCCGGAGTTTGCTTAACCGTGGGTTCACGCGTTGACGGTCCTGTGGTCAGATCCCCTAGACCCTCCTTTATGGGTTCTATGTACCCCCTAGTTTCCGCTTGCTTTACTTTGTTCCTAACTGCTCACACCTGTAACTGCCTTCGGCGACCTACCCTAAGGCTACTGGATTCACTTTGCTGGATCTGCTGTGATCCCGGCAGGTTAATGTTCCTTCCACCCTCCCCCTCCTACCCTGGGCAGCCCATAAGCCACAACTGACCGACGCAGGAGTAGGAAAGCACCCCCCCCCCCCACCGCCGCTGCTTCTCTTGACACAAAGGGAACACGATCTGAGGTGCAGACTCCTGCACTCACACTCGTGGCTTTTCCCCCTTCCCGGGTCTTGCTCGCCCCGCTCCCTTCCGGGTTTCTCCTGGGAGCACGTCCTCCATAAAGGGATTCTGGTCTTGCTCGCCCCGCTCCCTTCCAGGTTTCTCTTGGGAGCACGTCCTCCATAAAGGGATTCTGGTCTTGCTCGCCCCGCTCCCTTCCAGGTTTCTCTTGGGAGCACGTCCTCCATAAAGGGATGCTTCCTGAATCTTCCCCTCAGTTCTCTGTTCTGGGGAACCTGACCCAAGACAGACTTGATTCAGGAAGGTCTTCTATGATAAAGATATAACAAACACCGATAAGCAACGTGAGGTCGAGCAGTGATTCCTTCTTTGCGTTCCCAATAGAGACTTTACCTGAAAACACCAAGTGAACTTGGGCAAATCTTCCCCTGCCCTTTATATTTAGCATGGCCTTCATGGTGTTCTAACGGCGTCTGGCAGTCTTGTCGTCCCGGCAGGAGCCACTAAAAGGCAGGAATAAAGCGTTTTCTTCCTGAATCACAAGTCACCCAACAAGGTGAGCTATAGCACAAAATACACGCTCACGCAACAGATAGCAACACCGTTGAGACCTGTTTAGACTTTCAGCCACCTATAGTCAATATCCATCTCACTGACTCTTCGTTCATTAGGGTTTCAGCAACAGGAAACGGAAGGCATACCCAAAAGGGACTCTGAAGAAAATGTGACAGGGGCGCCTGGGTGGCTCAGCCACTTAAGCGGCGGACTCTTGATCGCGGCCCAGGTCTTGATCTCACGGTTTGTGAGTTCAAGCCCCACATCAGGCTCTGCGACGATGGCACGGAGTCTGCTTGGGATTCCGTCCCTCCTTCTCTCCGCCCCTCCCCTGCGTGTGCCCTCTCTCCCTCTCTCTCTCTCAAAATAAATAAATAACCCCCCCAAAAAAAACCTTTAAAAAAGGCAAAATATAGACAGTAGCTCCCGTTCTAAGCTTTTGCCCCAGAATACTCTCCATTTACTATCTTCCACCCATATCCATTTCTTTCCATCTCTCTGTTTCTTAGGTTCCTGGCTCTGTACTTATACCTGCTTCTAGCCCAGACATTCAGGACACCCTTTGGATTTGTCTAGTTGCTTAGACTTTAGCTTTCTAGCAGGTTCTTGGCTTTCTGTTAAAGACCCCCATTTTTGCATCTCCTGACGTTTCCAGTGAGAAACTCTAGCCCTGTGGAAGCCCACTGGGCAAACCTGTTGCCTGACTCTTTGGAGATGCAGTGCTCAAGGAAGAGTAGCTTTTATAGCCACTCACAGACCAACAGAAGACGGTGACTTTGACACGGGGTATGTGCACACGTTATACGGATTTCTAGCTTTGAGGGGATCATTTACTAGAAATAACTCTGCCTAAAAGTTATTTGTTTCTGCTCACCGCGAGGTTGATGTGTGAACCCCCTTTCTAAAGGTTTCCTCCTTAAGTTTCCATTTTTGTATGTATCTCTCCATTAGCAAGTGGAAATGGCTATAGAATCATCAGTGATGTAGACATCGTGATGGGAATTCTTAACTCTGAGCACTGGCAGATAGAAAACAAAACCAGGAAGCAGATTCTTAACTATACAGAACAAACTGATGGCTACTAGAAGGGAGGTGGGTGGGGGGATGGGTGACCTAGGTCAAGAGGATTAAGGGTACAATTCTGCGGCGGGGGGGGGGGGGGGGTGTGGGCTGCCTGCATGGCTCAGTCGGTTAAGTGTCAGACTTCGGCCCTGGTCACTGTCTCGCGGTTCCTGAGTTCGAGCCCCGCGTCAGGCTCTGTGCTGACACCTCGGAGCCTGGAACCTGCCCCGGATTCTGTGTCTCCCTCTCTCTCTGCCCCTCTCCCGCTCATGCTCTGTCTCTCAAAAATGAATGAACGTTAAAAAAAATTTTTTTTAATATCATAAAACGAAACTAACATCCGACTATATCATTAAAAAAAAGAGTACGCGGAGCCCCTGGGTGGCTCAGTCGGTTAAGCGGCCGACTTCGGCTCAGGTCATGATCTCACGGTCCGTGAGTTCGAGCCCCGCGTCGGGCTCTGTGCTGACAGCTCAGAGCCTGGAGCCTGTTTCAGATTCTGTGTCTCCCTCTCTCTGACCCTCCCGGTTCATGCTCTGTCTCTCTCTGTCTCAAAAATAAATAAACGTTAAAAAAAAAAAGAGTACGCTTCTCATGATGAGCACTGAGTGAGGTATAGAATTGTTGAATCATATTGTACCCCTGAAATTAGTAGAACATGGTCTGTTAACTACATTATAAAACAATTAAAAAATTAAATGAAATTAAAAAAAAGAAAAGACAAATCCCCTGCAATTCACATCTCAGTCCTAATATAAAACTGTAAGCAACATGGCTCAGCATGGGTTGGGGTGGGAATTGGCCACCATGGCCAATTAAGTGGAAAGAAAATGAAGATACAGACAAAATCAGAATAGGAGCATTTATTTTAGCCAGCCCGGCCCGGGGTTTTCGTGAGGAGAAATTGAAGGTACACATGAGAACTCTGCTGCAATTAAGTAGCTGAGATATTTACATCTCTTCTCCTTTGATAAACACATTATTGGGAAAAGTCCCTTTGTCGGTGGTGAGTTTTAGCATTTGTGATACAGAAGTGTAAAACGTCTTACTTCAGAAGGTCAATGTCAGCTTGCTGCCAGTTGTCTAGAAATCTCATTTATTTTACCGCTTGCCAGAATCACAAACATCATCTGACCGCTTCCGTAAGCAAATGATGGTGCTCAGAAAGAAAACACTCTCTCAGGAAAACATTTTGTGGGTTATTATTGGCAATGTGAAGGCACCACCTGGTAAAGAGAGAACTCATACCCATTATTTTCATCAGCAGTGCAGAGATTCAATTCATTTGGCACACATTATTCGAAAATGGACTCTGCGACCAGCAGTGGGCTTAAGTCTGGAAAGAATTGTCATAGAATTTTGCCAAGAATTAGAAAAGCAGATCAGGAATCGTTCACAAAAGCCTGACAACTAGAAGGCAAGATTAAGCTGGTAGTCATACAATGGATGATTATCATCCAACTTTCAATAACAATTTCTGGAGGTAAAAGGAACATACTGCCTCTGGTTTCTTTAAGAGTTTAATTTGGCCAGCACATCCTAAAATCCGCACTTTACAAAGCAGTACGGAGTAACCATGGGGTTCTAAAGGCAAGCATCCACCCTTTGCTTCCTGCCACCTGGCTATGGCTGGTGAATAATTACCCCCTAAAGGTGTCCACATTCTAATCCCCAGACCCTGTGAATGTATTACTTTACATGGCAAAAGGCACTTTGTAGATGCAAATAAATGAAGGATCCTGAGATGGGGAGGTGATCCCGGATTATCCAGGTGGGCTCAAAGTAACCACGAAGGTTCTTATAAGAGAGAGGGAGGCGGGTCCGAGTTCGGAGCTGTGAGGACAGGACAGAAGCCATGGTCAGGGAGAAGGGGTGGGGAGAGAGGTTTGAAGAGGAAACGCTGTTCATTTTGATGATGAAGGAAGGAGTCACAAATCAAGCAATATAGGCGATCGCTAGGAACTAAGTGGGAGACACAAGGAAACATATTCTCCCCTCAGAGAATTCTTGCCTTCCTTTCCAGAAGGAAAGCGGTTCTGGCGATGGATGCCTTGAGTTTAGCTCCGCAAGACCCATTTTGCACATCCGACTTCCGGAAGTGTGATAGAAAAAGTCAGTGTGGTTTTAAGCCGCTACATCAGACACTAATACAATGGCTGATCAAGGAATGTCCGTGGGAAATGACCGTGAATTCGCCTTTGTAGAAATCTGACGGGCTGGAAGGAAGCACCGAGGCACCAGCCGCAGTCATGCAGTGTAACGATTGTAAAAAATGATCGCTAATATCTTTGACAGACATTCCTTCAAGAGGTAGAGCCTATGTCCCCTACCCTTGAACTGTGGGCTCCGTTTGGGGACTGCTTTGCCCAATGCAATGTGGGAATACAGACATATGATGACATTTGAGGCCGGGTCACAGAAGACCATGACGCCAGCGAGAAACATGACCACCATTCTTATGTGCGTTTTCACTCTTGTAGAACTATAATTCGATAGACGACCCCGTCGCTTCAAGAAAATACCAGAAAGAATAAACACATTTCATCAAAGTAAGAAATTAAGCGGCGCTGAGTAAGATTCCATTTCCAACAAATTATGGGTAATTTTCCTCTGCTTTTTTTTTTTTTTTCTTTAAAATCCATTGTACCAGTCTTTGGGACTCATTTTCTCACCAGGTTTGGACATATTCCTTTTGTCACCCTGTGTTTTGCCATTTTCATGTGTTTTATGCAGCACCAAAGGGGCAAAAAACCAGTTTCTACTTTCCAGTCTGGAACTCAGGGTTGGTACCAGCAATGATGATTTTTGAAATTCCTATTATTTCCTTAGGTTCTCACCTGCCAGTCTTTACTGCGACCCCTCTTAGACCTCCCTCTTCTCCTTTATCACCTTTCAAATATTTATCAAATATTCATCCCTATTTAAACAAGAATGCTCTCCTCCAACCACTCTTCCTGTTCCTTTCTAGCTCAGGGAAGCAATCATTTCTTCTGGGGCCACCTGGCCATATCGACAGGCAGCTCCGATTGTCAGAAAAATTATTTCTGACAAAATGTTTGTTCGACTTTGCTTAATTAAAGACAGGAACTTTGCTTGGAGCTTCGGTATTAATGGGTTCTTTGTGAAGACATAATAGACGGGGGCTCTACATTCGAAGAATCATTTGAAAACCTCATCTGGAGGGGCGCCTGGGTGGCTCAGTCGGGGTTGAGTCTCTGACTTCGGCTGGGGTCATGATCTCGCGGTCCGTGAGTTTGAGCCCCGCGTGGGGCTCTGGGCTGACAGCTCAGAGCCGGGAGCCTGCTTCAGATTCTGTGTCTCCCTCTCTCTCTCTGCCCCTCCCCTGCTCGCTCTCTGTTTTTCTCGCTCAAAACTAAACATTTAAAAAAAAGAAGAAAAAAGAAAACCTTGTCTGTAGAGTTCCGGTTCAGGTTAGGCACCACGAAGATGTGATATTGACAGGTAGCTTACATCAGTGGCTGTGAAAGGTATACAATTTTGAGGTGCCAGGGTGGCTCAGTTGGTTGAGCATCCAGCTTCGGCTCGGGTCATGATCCCGCGGTTCATGAGTTCGAGCCCCACATTGGGCTGGCTGCTGTCAGCACAGAACCTGCTTCAGGTCCTCTGTCCCCCTCTCTCTGCACCTCCCCCGCTCATATTTTCTCTCTCAAAAACAAATATTCTTTAAAAAAAAAAAGGTATACGATTTAGACATTTTTTGGAAATTTTTTATTTTGCTATCATTTCAAATTTGAGGATCTCTCGTGTACCTTTGGCCCAGATTCACGAATGGTTTACATCTTGCCCCATTTGCTTTATCATCCTCATCTGTGTGTGTGTGTGTGTGTGTGTGTGTGCGCGTGTGTATTTTTTCAAAACCATTTTAGAACAGATTGATGAGATCATGTCCCTTTGCTCCTAAATTTTTCAGAATGTGTTTCCAAAAAGGACATTCTCTTACATAACCACAATACAGCTGTCAATGATTTAGACAGATTTTTAACATCCATTTCCACTGAAAATTCAGAATGTCTTTCAAAGGACATCTCGGTTAGAACACATTTTTTTTTTTTAAGATTTTGTTTTGAAGTAATCTCTACGCCCAACATGGAGCTCGAACTCACAACCCGGACATCAAGAGTCACACGCTCTACCGACTGAGCCAGCCAGGTGCCCCAGAATACATTTTTGTAATGAGGTCAAACGTACAGGTGCTGTGTGCTTTTTATACCGGTAGCTCCTGAGGGTGGAAAAGTCTTCCCTTTCCTATTTCACATGTGCATAGTTTGTCCTAAGTTCCTTTTGTTCCTGTAAATCCTGGATCAGGGAGAAGGGAGAGGAGAGGACTTCTGAATTCAAGACTAAAAGGAAGGTCTGATCAAGTTCACTAAGTCTTTCTAGATTTTTCTGAAAGTATGATCTCAAATGGTCCTAAAAGGGACTTGGATGTTTGTTCTATCCACACAAAAATTAGAAGGGGTGCCAGGATGGCTCATTCGGTTGAGTGTCTGACTCTTGATTTCAGCTCAGGTCATGATCTCATGGTTGGTGAGTTCGAGTCCTGAATCACGCTCTCGTGCTAAGAGCACAGAGCCTGCTTGGGATTCTGTCTCCCTCTCTCTCTCTGCCTCTCCCCCACTCTCACTCACACCGGCACGCTCTCTCTCTCCCTCTCTCAAAAAAATAAATAAATAAATAAATAAATAAATCTTAAAAAAGTAGGAGACTGTCACTTTTATTTAGTAATGCAATTTTCACTTTAGGCACATCTCTATAAAATTTATTTTTTCTGGGGCACCTGGGTGGCTCAGTCGGTTGAGCGTCCGACTTTGGCTCAGGTCATGATCTCACGGTTGGTGAGTTCGAGCCCCACATGGGGCTCACTGCTGCCAGCACAGAGCCCACTTCAGATCCTCTGTCCCTCTCTCTCTGCCCCTCCTCCATTTGCGCTCTCTCAAATTAAACATTTTTTAAAAATTAAAAAAATAAAAACGATTTATTTTTTCTGGACTTTGGAAAAAATATGCTTCATGGTACATCAGGCTTGTCCAAGCTTTTGAGAGGCAGATCTTACTATCACCTTTTAGGAAAACGGTGTCTTATTTCTAATTTACTATAGGATCCTTACTTCCTTTCTTTAAAGATTTTATTTTTAAGTAATCTCTACTCCCAGCGTGGAGCTCGAACTCACAACCCCCAGATCAGAAGTCACATGTTCGGTCGACTGAGCCAGCCAGGCACCCCTAGATTTTCTTTTCTTTTTAAAAAAATTTTTTTAACCTTTATTTATTTTTGAGAGAGAGAGACAGAGCGTGAGCAGAGGAGGAACAAAGAAGGAGACATAGAATCCAAAGCAGGCTCCAGGCTCTGAGCTGTCAGCACAGAGCCCGACGTGGGGCTTGAACCCACAAACTGTGAGATCGTGACCTGAGCTGAAGTTGGACGCTTAACTGACTGAGCCACCCAGGCGCCCAGCCCTAGATTTTCTTAACCACGTTGAAAAAGGTTTGTTTTTTTTTTTCTATTCTTAGTTTGCTTGGAAAGCCCTCCATCTAATACATGGCTAAACAATTAGCCAAAAATGGAAATCAAGGCTGCCTTGGGAAAATGTGGAGTATGTGAGGTTGCGATGTCTCTACCTCTTACCTTTGAATCTCATGCAAACACTTCCTGTCCTCTGAACCTTGTCCTGGTACCATCAGCCCTTTGAAGCTAAAGACATCTGCTAAGTAGAAGGTAACCCCCGGTCCTAACTGTGCCTCCATGGGGGCACCCGGGTGGTTCAGTGGGTTGAGTGTCTGACTCTTGGTTTTGGCTCGTGTCATGATCTCCTGGCTTCGTGGGTTCTGTACTCTGTGCTGGCCGTGGGGAGCCCGTTTGGGGTTCTCTCTCTCCCTGTCTCTCTCTACCCCTCCCCTACTCATGCTGTCTCTGTCTCTCTCAAAATAAATAAACTTAACAAGATACCAAATATGCCTCTGGGGGAAAAGGTCCCACATACTGTTAAAACCCCAGAAAAATACGACCCAAGGCCAACAGCTCTTCTGGCTCTTCCAACCCATTGGTCTTCCTACCAAAGTCCCACCCTCAATCTAGTGACAGGAAGGAGAAGGGGAAAAGCAAAAAGAGACAGGTGTCTTAGTTCCTCTGTTCCCAGGTGCCTCTGTGGGTAGCATTTTTAAAAGTAAGTCTGAAGGGCGCTGCATGGATCTAAGAATGGGTCGAGAGCATATCTAAAGTCATATAGTTAGGGGCGCCTGGGCAGCTCAGTCGGTTGAGCGTCCGACTTCAGCTCAGGTCATGATCTCGCGGTCTGTGAGTTCAAGTCCCGCGTCGGGCTCTGTGCTGACAGCTCAGAGCCCGGAGCCCGCTTCGGATTCTGTGTCTCCCTCTCTCTCTGCATGGAAAGAGCCTGGACCGGCAGTAAGAAGGCCTGGGCTCCATTCTGTGCTCCGTTGGTTTCTAGCCATTTGACCTTGGAGAAGGCTCCCCGGCGACTTCCCTGGCCTCAGTGTCCTCCTCTGTAAGATGCATAGAGTGAACCAACATACGAACTCCTAGTGCCCTCTGATGTTGTGGACCATTTGATTCTAGATTAGAACACACAAACATACAGAAAGATTGATGGTTACAAAATGACGAATCTGCTCGATAACAAACGCAAACACTCTGCGCAACTGTTTGCTAGATAACTGGGGCCACGTTCACAGCAAGGTTATCGACCTGGGTTGTGGCCTCAGATATCGATTCTTCTACTTCACGGTTATCTCCTCAGCTGGCTCGCAGCTTCCCAGCCAGCAAGAATTTTCTAAGGTAAGGCGTACTCATTGCTCACACAGGAAGCAGGAAATTCCCCTTCAGCTCCGACAGGGAAGAAGTAGGTAGAAAATCTCAAGTTACAGCACTGCCTAGGAAGGGGTGAGGAGACAGGAGAGGAGAAGCTGTCCTTTTAGGAAAACGGTGTCTTATTTCTAATTTACTATAGGATCCTTACTTCCTTTCTTTAAAGATTTTATTTTTAAGTAATCTCTACACCCAGCATGGGGCTCGAACTCACAACCCCCAGATCAGAAGTCACATGTTCGGTCAGCTGAAAGGTCCCTTCGCTCTAATGGGGGAAAAAGCAAAGGCACTCACGTGTTAATGGGAGGGCTTGGTTTAAAGACTTCCCTGAAGATCCAAGATGTCCCGTGAGTACAGAATAAAGTTAGTTGGGTACCAGAGTGTTAAACAGTCCCAAATCAACAGCTTCAAGTTCCATTGTTTTCCTGTGGAAGCCAACACGGTCTTGGCTTTCTGGGGACGGTGAAGATTTTATGCAATTCAATAGAAGTCATTAGTGAATGCATAACTGTCATGATTTGGGAACATGGCTGCAAATTCTCCGATACTTCCATCGACAGGTGGGGATCTTTGTCCCCCGTCGCCCTCTTGGAATCCTGCCAGGTGGCTGACTGCTTTAACCAAAAGAGTCCGGCGAAAGCGGTTCTGGGTGACTTTCGAGGCCGGATCACAAAAGGCGGTGCGAGCTTCTACCTCATTTGCTAGAACATTCTTTCTTGGAGCCCCGAGCCACCATGCAAGAGGTCCGACTGTTTTGAGATGCCAGGCTGTGAGCAAGCCCAGGTCACACGGAGGGACCGTGTATAGGTCTTCCAGTTATCACCTCCGGCCTTCAAATCGCCCCACACGAGCTGTGAGATCATGACCTGAGCCGAAGCCCGACGCTGAACCGACTGAGCCACCCAGGTGCCCCCGCTGGAGCCATTGGTAACGAAACATCTACATGATTCCAGTGCTTGGCCACTCAGGCCACGCACAGCGGTCTGAATCGTCACAGCTGAGGCCTCAGACACGGTGGAAGAGAACTAAGCCACACTGGCTGTCCCCTGTCCCCTGCCTGCACAATGTGAGAGCCTAATAGAATAGCTTCTTCTCTCTGCTACGAAGTTGGGGTGACCTGTCACACAGCAACGGACGACCAGGGTAACTGCCCAACACGTGATTTAATCATCGGGCCGTACTCTTTTTATATTCAACAGTTGAAACACGGAATCTTCGCTCAGAGAGTATCTCCTAATATTTCGGTAGGGCAGTGGGCTCCCTGTTAACGATTGCCCATCATGTGCACTGCGCCCCCAGATGAAAAGCTACTGGAGGATTCAGTGAATATATTATAGCTGATAATTACTCGCACCCACTAAATCCAGAATTCAGAGTAAGTTTAAAAAATAATACTATGGGGGTGCCTGGGTGACTCGGTCGGTTAAGCGTCCGACTTCGGCTCAGGTCACGATCTCATGGTTCCTGAGTTCGAGCCCCATGTCGGGCTCTGTGCCGACAGCTCGGGGCCTGGAGCCTGCTTCGGATTCTGTGTCTCCCTCTCTCTCTCTGCCCCTTCCCCGCTTGTGCTCTGTCTCTCTCTCTGTCTCAAAAATAAATAAACATTAAAAAAAAATTTTTTTTTAAATCTAGACATTCACGTTTTGAGGCGGAAATCCCTCTTACAGGTCAGCAAAAGACAAACGTTTTCTGTTTCTGTCTTTCTAAACCTTCAACACCTTTGAAAATTACACTGGAGAGGTGAAGCGTCTGACTTCGTCTCAGGTCATGATCTCGCGGTTTGTGAGTTCGAGCCCCACATCGGGCTCTGTGCCCTCCGTGCACAACCCGCTTCGGATCCTCTGTCCCCTTCTCTCTCTGGGCCCCTCCCCTACTCATGAGCGCGCCCTCCCTCTCAAAAGTAAGTAAACATTTAAAAAGAAAAAGAAAGTCACACTGGAGCACCAATGCAAAAGGCCGACACACGACCACCTGTGTGAACTCACAGACACAATGTTGGGTGTTGGGGGGAAAAAAGAAAGACACAAAGGGGGTACACATTGTATGATTCCATTTGTATGACATTTAGGAGGAGGCAAGACGACTCTCTGGGATCGAGGGCAGAATTGTGACCCCCTTTTGCTGGGGTGCGGCGTGGGTGAAAGAATGGGAAGGCTTTAAGGGGTTCTGGAAGTGTTCTAAGCCTTGATCTGTACGCTTAAGATTAAGATTCATGCACTTTACGGCTTGTGTGTTAGACCTCATTAAAAAATGTCCCGGGAAGGTGCTGCCGTTAATGGTTCCCTTTAATTTACCGGTGGCAGGGACGAGGAAGAGGAGGGTGGTGTGGGGGCTCTGACGTATGTCTTTGGCTGTAGACCAAAGCCTTCATTTTGATAATTACTTTTAATTTAGCAGAAAAGGCCTGATGCGGCAGCAACACTGTGATTCAGCTCCCCACTTTCCCACAGCACTCTGCAAAATGAAGGCACGGCAGGGGGGATATATGTATTTCTTTTCTTCATATATATAAAGGGCTTATAAATAGTAATACCAGCTTCAGCCCCAGGCATTTCCTGGGGAATTAATAGCCAGCTGGGGTTAACGGTCCTTGGTTTGACTTTGGGCCATCAACCCTCGGTGCCTCTCGTTAATTCCCAGAAAGTACCCTGTGCCTTGATGGTTATTGCTTAAATACATTAAAATCAAGTTAAGGGTCTGACTTAATGTTGAGCTGTGATAATGTAAAACACAAGGAAGTTCTCCCAGCAGACACATTCACTGTTGTGTGTTTTTATTTAACTCATTTTCTTTTATATTTTTGAGTAGCACGATGGAACGATGGTCATGGACATTTTTGCAGATGTTGTTGCTAGGACACGCGTGTGTGTGTGTGTGTGTGCACGCACGCATGTGGTTCAGGCTCATAACTAATCAAGCAAGACCTGAACAGAGACCTCACTAAAAAGCTTTCCAATGGGTTCAACATTTCAGTGAAATTTTTCTACTTGGATCCAAGTGTTATATGAGAAAATACTTTAGGAAAATATGGGTAGGTCAGTTCTCTGTTCTCCATCAGTTTGTGGTTGGGGTGGGCTGAAGGGAGGCCTGAAACATGGGGAACAGCCCTTTAAAACCGTATTTTCCACGTGCCTCTTCAGAGGGTAGAAAGAACCTAAAGGCAGCTTCCCCTGCCCAGGGGGAGGAGAGAATTATCTCAAGGCAATTTTGAGCAATTCTTGGAATAGGAAAGCACACACGTCTCTCATTTTTAAAATCCTGTCCATTTAGGCCAATCAAGTGAGCATTTATTGCAAACCTCTTCCGGGCAAGTTCAAGGCAAGGGAGAGACTGTTAACAGGGAAGCCCTTGCCTTTGGTAGCCCACTGTCAAGTGAGACAGATCGACAGACCCACAGCAGAACATAGCCCAAGATTCATTCATCCATATGATCAAGGTGCTTCGAGAAAACAGAGCATTCGTCGTAAACAGAGAGGGATTTACAAAGATCACCCACCCCCTTATGAGAGCTCCAAGCATTTGGATGAATTCTCAATTTGTTCTATGAATCAGCTTCAAAAGAAAGGGTATGCCTAGATGGGCAAGACGCATCTTGTTGGAAACGTTTTGAGGGCTACTTGAGTCTCTCGATCTCATTTATTTGAATTCCCCAGGGTTGGGGGTGCGGAGGGTGTCAAAAATTCAAATTCACTGGCCCTGCTTGAGAAATTCAATTGGAATATCTGGGGGTAGGGCCCAGGCATCTCATTTTTTAAAAAGATGTTATTCTTGAGTAGTCTCTACACCCCACGTGGGGCTCAAACCCAGAACCCCGAGATCAAGAGTCACATGCTCTGCAGACGGAACCAGTCAGGCAACCCCCCACCAGGCATCTCCTTTGAAACAAGTGCCCCTGGTGAATTTTCGGTGCCCTGGAGTTTGAAATGACTGAATTAGGGTCTTTCAAATCTACAAAAATTGTTCTGCCCTATACCAGTTGAGAAGGATGAAACATCGTGAACAAACCACCATCACCAAAGCCAAAGCACCTTATCCTGGCGGAGGGTGGGGTTAAATGCTTAGCATCCAGGGGCACCTGCTTGGCGCAGTCGGTTGAGTGTCTGACTCTTGACCTCGGCTCAGGTCACGATCTCACGGTCTGTGGGTTCGAGCCCCGCGTCGGGCTCTGTGCTGATGGTGCGGAGCCTGCTTCGGATTCTGTGTCTCATTCTCTCTCTCTGCCCCTCCCCCGCTTGTGCTCTGGCTCTCTCTCAAAAGTAAACATTTTTAAAAAAAGTAAATAAATAAAAGAATAAAATCCTGTTATTGATTCATTCTCTCCCCCTCTTTCCCTCTCTGTTTCCATCCATCCATCCATCCATCCATCCATCCATCTGTAACCTCGGGGTAATAACTATGTATACTTTTCCTATTCCTGGAGTTGGGGAACATATATGCAAAATTTGTATACATTGTATAGTGTGATACAAACACCAATTCATTCTTATCGCTTCACCTTTCTATGGGTAAATATTCCTGTGGTAACTATTTCATTTGACCTGGGTCTTTCCCATCACAGCACTCTTCAGGGAGCCTGTATCCCTTACCACCAGAATGAGACGTGCCCCTTGGGCAACGTAAAACGGCTTAAGCAGTTGTTTAAGAAAAACACGGCAGGAAGATACATGTTAAGTGAAACAGAAGCCCTGAAATATCCTCTTTGGGATCATTTACGCCCTTCGTTTTCTTAAATAATCTGGCATTAACTGCCGACACACACCACATTCGGTTTATCATAATCATTTGGAGAGATCTTTACCAAAAAAAGAAAAAAAAAAAAACAGTGTCATTTAACTGGTACACTTGACTCTTCCCCATTTGCCCAAGTGGTTTTTTTTTTTTTCCCCAGCGAGCCAAGTTATTTTCATCATATTCCTTTTTATCTTAAGTTCACATAACCCCTAGAACCTGAATCTAGGGCAAAAGAAAAGAGCAGACCCAATACTATCGATTCATTCATGTGGCACTGTTGGTTTTGATTTTAGAAGGTCATTGCCCTATGGGCCAAATTTGTTCAAAGGACAAACACACGATAATGATATAGTGCTTCCTCTCTTTAAAAATCCAACCACCACTGTTTAAAATACAGCTAAGTATCAGTGGGAAAATGTAATGTATGCTTTTAAAAGTAAGTCTCTGTGTGGTTTAGAGTCATTCTATAATTATGTTTCAAATAAATGATGACCTTTTAAAACATATAATAATAATATTGTTGATACTTCAGATAAATGGTTCCTGTTTCATTTTTAATATGTCATTAACTTACCATTACTAAAAATTTAACCATGCCTTATAGAATTCCCAGATGGAAATGAGATTATATTAGTAATTTATAATAGAGCAATACATTTCTATTATGCTTATTTAAGAGCGCATTTATATCATGCAAATTCCTTTGAATATAAAATTGTCATGTGGTTCTCCTGGGCAGTAGGTAGAAAATGAGGGGAAAAAATCCAAATAGGAGATTTGGGGAAGGATAAGAAATATGCAAAGCAGAGGTGGGTTTTTTTTTTTTCCCCACAGACAGGACAGGACCTTGAGGAAGAAATTTTAAAACAGATTTTGGAAAGAACAGGGACTAAATAAAGTGTGTGCACTTGTGTGTTTAAAAGAAAAATAACTCCTGGGGCGCCTGGGTGGCTCAGTGGGTTAGGCGTCCGACTTTGGCTCAGGTCATGATATCGCGGTCTGTGAGTTCGAGCCCTGCTTCGGGCTCTGTGCTGATGGCTCAGAGCCAGGAGCCTGCATTGGATTCCGTGTCTCCCTCTCTCTCTGCCCCTCCCCTGCTCACACCCTGTGTGTCTCTCTCTTTGAAAAATAAATAAACATTAAAAAATTAAAATAAAAATAACTCCTAATAGCCTACAATTATTCCTCAATGGTCAGAGTATTCATTTATAAAAAGAATTGCTTGGGGCTATGACATTAAGGACCAGTTAAATTCACTTGAATGTCACTCCTTACAAGTGGATAATACTTTAGGGGTTGGTGGTATACACAAGATGCCATCTACAGCCACCACCAATGATGGCTGCAGATGGAACGAATAGATGTCATCAGGTAGGTGACATCTATTTTCTGTTTTCAGCGTTGCTTAACAACCAACTTTGTGAGTGTGCAGACATCGGAAATTGTCCTGGGTCTCATATGCACTCCAAAGCTCTCTGCCTGCTCTACGATTTAGTGTAATCTTTTGACATCCATGCGGAGTACCTCCTTGCCAACTTCACTGAGGTTGTTTCTGTCTCCTTACGGTGATTCCTTGAAACCATTTTATCACTTGATTTATGACAAGAAGTAGACCACAAGCACGCTTATTCCAAAGGCTCTTAACCTGGAAAGCTTCAGGCATCTTGAACTCCCAGAAGTCGTATGTTCAACTGTGCTCTATCCCAGGGAGAGGACTCCTAGCTTTTGTCCATTGCAAGATGGAGCCACTGATAGGGCCAAAGGCAGAGTGAGGAACAGGCACAAAGTGTGCAATGCCAAAAAGTAGGAGGAACAAGAGAAAGAGGAGGAAGGCGTGGTAGAAGGAAGGAGAAGCAAGGGAAGGGGGAGGAGAAGAGAGGACAAGAGGTTGGGAGCAAAAGAAAATAAATTCAAGTCAGAGAACAGGAAGGGCTGGGGAGGGGAAGAAGAGAAGGACAAGAAGGCTCATCCCACAGCCCTTCTTGAGACTCAGGGCACCAGGGAATTTCCCCTCCACCAGCCGGGTGTCCCCAGCCTGTCCAGCTTCTGTCCAGCTGTGGCACACAGCCCTTTTCCTTCCCTATTTTGCCCCATGGCTTTGACTGAAGCACAGATTTCTACTCTGGCAGAGGTCCCATAACAAGGAACCGAACCACGATCCTTAAGTGCGTCAGAAGGATGAGGATTTCTCTGTTTCACATTTGGGGGCAAATAAGCTAAGCTAAATGAACAGTCTTGAGCAACGACTTGGGCTCTCGTGGACACTAGACAATCCTACTGATGCAGACCTACAAAGGAAAGAAGTCTGCCGTCTAGAGTGAAAAACACATAGGCAAATGCAGGTTCTTCACAGGGATCAAAGCCTTCTGATTCTCGAGGAAGTATAAACTTTTATTTTAAACATTAAGTTTGAAGGAAAGGATAGATGTCTTGAGTTGACATTAAAATAAGGCTAAAAAAACCTCTGGGTTCCAGGAATAGACTTCTGGGGCAGAATTTGAAAGCCCAAGAGACTGGAATATGTAAGATCAAAACCATAGAAATTTCCAGTAGTCCTTGAAGTGGAAGGGTGGAGACTAGTCCAAAAAGGACCTCCTTTTCAGGTGTTGACCCTGGCATCCAGAAACAGCTATGCTGGAGTTCCGATATGGTCTCAGAAATGCACAGAGGGGCACGGTGGAGCTGTTTACCATTTACCCATGAGACAACATTAATCTGTGCCCAATGGCCCCTATTTATAGGGTGAACACATGATTCGTCCCCCATACGGGGCTGCTTTTGAGAATGAAAAAAAGAGACATAAACAAATTAGGTCAAGGCAATCATCATAAACTAAGAACTGTCCCAGGCAAATTGGGACGTATGAACCCCCTGTCTCTACAGAACTTCTCACAGCTTGGCAATGAGACAAGACAAAACAGACAAGCAAGCAAACAAAACCAAAGTTACCACCAGGAATGGTTATTAAAACTGTAACAAAATCTGTTTCCCGATGGAACCCACAGGGATTCAGGAGTTTTAATGACAGAACCTCATCGTGTTTGGGCTACTATAAGCCTTGGGTTTGTGTAAAGGTAGGCATCGGGCATCTGGATGCTGTCTCGGCATAAATGGAAGACGGCAACCAACATGTCACATAAGCACTGACGGGAGGGAACTTCCTGATGAATGACAGTGGTCACTTTCCAGGAGCATCCGTAGGTCGAAGGAGAGGAGTTGGAAGCTAGGGGGAAAGAGGACCAGCCGGTGGCGTATCTGGAAATCAGTCCCAGTTTGGGGGCGAACTTATGAAAAGCTTGTTCTTTTTTCACTCTTCCGAGGAGTCCAAACGGTCATGGGTTCTGTCCTAAATTCATGAGGCTTTCCAGAGATCAGAGGACACAGGAGCAGAAATAAAGGCTTTTCATTAGTCTTCTGGACGATTGCAACATTACTTTTAATACATCCATACATACGAAATAATATCTCCTTATTCTGATTTACTTCCTTTTTTAAGTTTATTTACTTATTTTGAGAGAGAGAGAGAGAGAGAGAGAGCAAGTGCAGCGGAGGAGGAGCAGAGAGAGGGGGAGAGAGAATCCCAAGCAGATCCCATGCTCAGCACGGAGCCCGACGCGGGGCTAGATCTCATCAACCATGAGATCGTGACCCGAGCCTATACCAAGAGTCAGATGCTTAACTGACTGAGCCACCCAGGCGCCCCTCTGATTTATTTCTGAACTGACATGAGGGTGGCATAGACATTTTGGTTGGTAGGTGTGGGTGGAGAGCCCTCCCAGAATATTTCCTGGAAAGTGGGTACCATTCCCTCTGGGGATAATCTTACTGATATGGTTAACTTAATGGCAGCTTGACTGGGCCGTGGGGTGCCCAGACGTTTGGTCCAGTATTATTCTGGGTGTGTGAGGGTGTCTTTGGATGAGGTTAACGTTTGAATCTGTAGACTGAGCAAAGCAGGCTGTCCTCCCTAATGTGGGTGGGTCTCACCCAATCAGTTGAAGACCTGGATAGAACAAAGATGCCCGGTGAGTGGGACGTCCTCCCGCCTGACCCCCTGAGCTGGGATGTCAGTCTTCTCTTGCCCTCAGAGTGGAACTTACACCATCAGCTCTCCTGGGTCTCTAGCTTACCAACAGCAGATCTTAGGACTTCTCAGTTCCTAGACTCATGTGAGCCAATTCCTTATAATAAATAACTCTCTTTAGATATCTATATCCCTATGTTTTTATCTTTCTCTATAGAAAGATATATATATGATATATCTATATACATATATGATATATATATCATATACATACAAAGATATTATCTCTATAGAGATATCTCTATAGAGAAATAGAGATCTATAGATATATATAGAAATAGAGATATACAGACAGATATAGATATCGATCTCCTATTGATTCTGTTTCTCTGGAGAGCCCTGACTAATACGCTTACTTTATTTAAAAAAAAATTTTTTTTCTTAATGTTTTTATTTATTTTTGAGACAGAGAGAGACAGAGCATGAACAGGGAAGGGGCAGAGAGAGAGGGAGACACAGAATCAGAAGCAGGCTCCAGGCTCTGAGCCATCAGCACAGAGCTCGATATGGGGCTCGAACTCACAGACCGTGAGATCATGACCTGAGCCGAAGTCGGACGCTCAACTGACTGAGCCACCCAGGCGCCCCTAATACGCTTACTTTAGATTTTTATTTTATTCTGTTTTCAGTAGGCTCCACGCCCAACGTGAGGCTCGAACTCATGACCCCAAGCTCAAGAGTCACATGTTCTACCGACTGAGCCAGCCAGGCGACCCCTAATACACTTACTCTAGAGCAATCTAGGTTCAACAGTGCCTTAAGGAGACAGCCAAGAATAAGTTTGTGACCCATCAGAAGTTAAGAAAATGCCTCATAGGGCACAGCCTCTAAAGGATAATCACGGGAGACATTGACCTGGTCTGGCCCCAATCACGGCTGTGACCACAAGGCAGGCAGGGTCCAAACCAATGGGTCCCGTGACGTTCAAGTCACCGCTGTCTGCCTTGGAAGTTGGAAGGCCCCTGGTCCTCATGAGCTATTTGGTACCCTTCATGTTTGGAGTGCAACCCTCAGGAACAAATCCAGAACCGAGGCTGCACTCCAAATTCTAAAGCCGTCGGCTTGGTGGGAGCCATAGAAATGGTCAATGGGCCGAGTGGAAAAGTTCACCAACTACACTGTCTAACTAAGCACTTCAGAGAAAAAGTCACAAGCCACGAAACAAAGAAGGAACGTATGTGGTTGGGAGCTAACCTAGTCAAAAGATGGGGGGGAAGGCAAAACCCTCCAATACTGCTATTCCTACCTGTATGATGCTTGGGCCCACTTATTTTCATTTCTGTTGGGACTGGGCAGGTTGGTCCTCAAAGTACCTGGGCCTTGCTGAATACCTCAAGAGCCATTAGACATTAACTCACAATTGTACTTTATGGGTATTTTATCCCTGTGATTTTTGTCTCATACCTTTAGATGCGTCGACGAGATTTTATATTCGTTGGACAAATCCCCACCCTGGTTCCAGAAAATCAGGGCCCATAATCCTTAGCCATTTATTTTAAGGATGAATGCATTTCCCCCCCCCCATCCCCATCCCCGCTCATTTCGGAGGTTAAAAAGGCATCTGCAAATTTTGTCTGATAAATTTTCCATTCATTCTCCTCCTCTCCTTCAATATGCCAATCAAGCTGTCAGCTTGCTTTCTCTCCAGATTCATAACACTTCACCTTCAGTCTCATTAACTGATTTGCCTTTTGTTTCACATGAAGAAAACTCATCTCAACACTTAAAACCCTGGGAGTTACAAATCAGAACTTCTTCAGCTGTCTTTCGGATTTTTAGCTCCCACTGCTCGTTATTTTCTGCCTTTCAGATGGAAAAATTTCCTTTTTCTTGCAACCACCTTTGGTTGACCCATCTTCAAATATGGAGTAAGAGTTCCACTCGTAGTTTAGCTCTTATATGTGTCAACTTTTATACGTTTCAAAATGGCAGTCAGACTTTACTCGTTTGGACTCCGTTTGGATTTCTGTGAAGATTAGGATGAAACCCAGGCTACACAATTTGTTTAGGCATACCTTCCCCATGAAGGCGCTAAATATACCCTAATGATGTTCTTTTTTAAAAATTTTTTAAAATGTTCATTTATTTTTGAGAGACAGAGACAGAGCGTGAGCGGAGGAGGGGCAGAGAGAGAGGGAGACACAGAATCTGAAGCAGGCTCCAGGCTCTGAGCTGTCAGCACAGAGCCCGACGCGGGGCTCGAACCCACGAACGGTGAGATCATGACCTGAGCGGAAGTTGGACGCTCAACCGACTGAGCCATGCAGGCACCCCTACCCTAATAATGTTTTATACACAAGCAATTGCAGATGTAATCTGTGCCTTGGAGTTCTGCTGAGCCTAGATTGCCCGAAAGTGGGACTGGCCTTAGAAATGAGCGGAATGCATACAACTCATTCTGACAGCATTCGTGCGTGCCCATGACCTTTGCTGGTGGTACTTGGGGAGCTCAGTTTAAGTTAATGTAGCCCCCTGATGTCTGGGGGGAAAAACCCTTACATTTCTGCAGTCAAATGCCCTACCACTGAGCTATACCCCCTAAAAGACCTACGTTTCTAAAAGGTGAAGCTTTAGGTTGTGGTTAAGGAGCAGAGTCCTTAGTTCTAGAGTTTTAGAGTCAGACTGTCTAGTTTGTAATCTTGGCTTCACCACGAACTTACTATACGATCAAGGCCCAGTTACTTTCCAGGGCCGTGATTTCTTATCTGTAAGACATGGGAAAGATCCAATAAATGCCTCTTAAGGTCGTCTGAAGATTAATTGAGATACCACGTGTCAAATACTCAGCATGTTGCCAGGAAGATGGTGTTCCCTTATAGGCCACCGCCTGAGTCTGTATTCTTGAAGTAGATCCTGGGACAAGGATTTGAGTGCAAGTAGTTGATCGCAGGAGACACTGGCCAAAGAGTGTGGAAGCGAGACAGGGAAGGGAGGGTAGCCAAGAAAGAGTGTAAGTATCAAGTAGATTATCACTGTGGACAGCTGGGGCTCAACCCCGCTGGGGAACTCTGAAACACTGTTGGACACGCATCTCAGAGCTATGTCCATGGCCCCTGCCAAGGGGATAGGGAGCTGGCGTCTTTATTGATGAATTCCGGATGATTGTGCCAGGAGTAACCCTTCATTCGAGGAAGACATTGGCCCTGCCTTTGTAGACCTTACGTTTTGGCGGGAGGGCAGGGGGACTAGGGGTAAAGTATCTCGGCGTTCTTATTGAATGCATTTAACAAAATTGTCTGGGTCTTAGGAATGAGGCTGTGGTCCATCAAGGGGTAGCCACGCCAGTGGATGCAATGTCAAGGTCGGAGGGTTGGACACTTGCATAGAGAATTGGAACTACTCAGAACAGCCCAGTTTGTGACCGGGTTGCCAACAGTGTATGTCAAATCTATGAGGCTGGGCAAGGTCAGAGTTGGGAAAATGGGGAGAACAGCCTGAGACTGAGAGAGCTCTTCCAAGATCTACCCAGGCTGGTAGATCAGGTCAGGTCTTGGCACAGAGAGAAGGGCTGCGTAACACCTTAAGCGAAATCCAGAGCAGACCAAGGGCGGCTTAAAAACTTGTGCTTTGTAAAAATAATAAAAACCCAGGGACACCTGGATGGCTCAGTCGGTTGAGCTTCTGACTTCCGCTTGGGTCACGGTCTTAAGGTTCATGAGTTGGCACCCCACGTCGGGCTTTGTGCCGATAACGTGGAGCCTGCTTCGGATTCTTTGTCTCCCTCTCTCTCTGCCCCTCCCCTGCTAGTGCTTGTCCACTCTCTTTCTCTCTCTCTCTCTCTCTCTCTCTCTCCCTCAAAATTAAATAAACATTACAATTTTTTGAAATAATACACATCCATAAAATTTAGAGACATTTCTCCTAGTCTGGAAAAGGAAGAGGGGAAATAATCATTTTCTGTGTCTCCCCAGATATGGGGGACATGCCAGGGCTTTGGGATACCTAAATGGCATTTCATCCAAAGTTCCGCTCAAATGTCACTCCCTCAAGATAGCCATTCCCAAGTACCCCTTCCCCCTTACACGTGGTCACACCACTAGGTGAATCTCTTTTGTGGCACTTACTTTGATATCTTGACTATAGCTCAGTGATCAGCCGCGCCTACTATTAGCCATTTGATTGGCCACCTTCCTGAGAGGTCTGTCTCTTCCACCACCTTATGTCAGGGCCTTGCCTAGGGCAGGCCAGAGTTGACACTCAGTAATTATTCATTGAATGAAAGTAAGTTTCTCTGTGTGATGTTTCTAAAATACGTCAGTTAGTACATAGCAGCCAAAGAAACCCAACACAGGCCATCCCGTATGACTTTTCCACTGTTTTCTGTCAACAGCATCTCTCTGCAGGTCTGTACTTGGAATAGTCCCAGATCCTTCTGTTGCTGGGCAGTGTGTGGTTCCTTTCTCAACAACGTCCCTGGTGGGCAGCTGCTCAGGAAGCCCCCTCAGCTAGTCAGTGGGATGCTCTGAGGCTCTTTGAAGAAAATGTAAACTTGAGACGGTGGCTGAGCCCTACTTGTCTTCTCGTGTACCTTCTGCAGGTCGCAGGTGCCACCAGATTCTTGCCTTAATGTGAGCCCTGAGACTTTGGCCAAAATCCTCCCAAGAGCAGGCTTTGAGCCTGGCATTTTCCTCTTCCTTGCAAATGTGCAGTCGCAGGTATCTATGAGCCTTGGGTTGTAACGTCAAGCCGTCCTCTCTCCTTCAAGGGGTGGAGGGTCACTTGTGCAAGAGTTCTAGGGACTTCTTGGGTCATCTCACGATTGCAAAGTTACTTGTGCAAGTTAAACTCTCATACTACCCCTGGGGAAACACTCATTTACTCAAGAGTTTTGAGGCGGAGGCTATGGAATCCCAAGGGTTTGTGATACAGGCAGTCCTTGCTTTGCATGGTTTCGATATACAAATATTTCAGATTCCACAGTTTAGTCAATACTGTGATTCAAATTTCAGTCACCATGGCCTATTAGCGCTGAGTAATTCCACGAAGTATGACCCTCGAGCCTAGCTGTTTTGTCCACAAATCGCTACGTAACTAACAGATGCCTTTCCCAACCAGTGACCAATCAGAGCACGTCTTTCAAAGCCTGCCTCTGATTGGTCGTTGCCCATCGGTGGTTCAGCTGAATCCAGGACAGCAGAGCTCGCGCTTGTGTTGTTGGCTTGGTACCCTGCCACGACTCCGTGTGACATTTTACAAAAATGGGTTGTCAAAAGACGAAGGTGGCACACAAGGATGAAAGTGCCACAAAGAAACGAAAAGTAGTAATATTGGAAGTTAAATTTGAACCGGACATAAATGGAGTTGAAGAAGAAATAGCAGACTGCGAGAATGTTGACCATGACTCTGCCCTCAAGAGACTCTAGAGATACAGTCAGAAGACTTCCTGAAGGGGAACCAATCAAACTTGCAAATGAGATGAAAAAAGTGGTTGTGATAGAAAGGATGATGTCCCAGAGGAAGTGACACTGGCAAAACTTTCACATTTTAGAGGAAGTCCTCAGAGATATTTTACAACATTAAAAGTGCAAAGGACAGGGGCGCCTGGGTGGCCCAGTCGGTTGAGTGTCCAACTTGGACTCAGGTCATGATCTCACGGTTGGTGAGATCGAGCCCCACTTCAGGCTCTGTGCTCCTCCCCGCTCATGCTTCTTCTCTCTCGCTCGCTCAAAATGGATAAATAAATTACACTTTTAAAAAAAGGTGCAAAGGACAAAGTGTCGGACGCTGATTCATACTTAGCAAGGAGGATGACAATTAATTTGCCAACGCATAGAAAAAGTTTGCTCCCTGTCAAAGGTTATATGATGGGTAGCAGGCAGCAAGCACCTGCTCAGACTACTCTTGATAAGGTTTTGTTTTGGGTTTTTTTGCAAAGGAAAACACTTTAATTCTCAATGTTTCTAGTGTTTTCAACTGTAGTGTACTAAATAAATATTAATTTTACTACTTTTTCATTTTCTTACACTTTTATAGGCAACAGTAAGGGAGATTTTAATGGGTTTTGGCAATTTTTAAAGGCCACAGAACACTTGTAATTTTTCCCATTGGCTAAGATTGCTTTGTCTATTTTGCAAAACAAGGACTACCTATAATCTGTCGCAGTGGAATATGCCCAGCTGTTTTGCCAAGCCCATCGGTATGATGACAGTATATTAGCCAACTAAAAATTGTATGAAGACAAGTATTCATATTCTGATGGGGGGACAGATTATTAAAATTTGAAACTCTGTTGGAAAAATAAAATCACTGAAAAATGACAGCGGAATATCAAGTATCTGGAACAAGAGATTATGGCACTGCCTCATGACCTCACTTTTTCACGCCATCAAATCTGGCTCTCCCAAGAACCCCTGTTTTTCTATTTACTGCATTCTTTCTTTTTTTTTAATGTTTATTTCTTCTTCGGGTGCACGCGCTCACGGGAGACATAGAACATGAGTGGGGGAGGGGCAGAGAGAGAGAGGGAGACACAGAATCCAAAGCGGGCTCCGGGCTCCGAGCTGTCAGCACAGAGCCCGAGGCGGGGCTCGAACCCACCAACCGTGAGATCATGACCCGAATCGAAGTCTGACGCTTAAATGACTGAGCCACCCAGGAGCCGCTCTATTTAGTGCATTCCACATGTTCGTAGGGAAGCTTACGTTCCATCCTTGACCCCACTACTGAATAAAAGGGAAATCTGACCATGCGTCCTTATCTTCAAATATCTCAAACCCTCCAAACCCTCCAATTGTGTGATTAAACATACTCTTAGATATATTGCAAGGATTAACAATAAAATATCTTTTAAAGTTTTTTTTTCTTTTCTTTTTCTTTTTTTTTTTTTTTTTTAGTAATTTCTACACCTAACACGGGGCTCAAACTCATGACCCCACACTCAAGAGTGCCATGTTCTTCTGACTGAGCCAGCCGGGCACCTCTCCATTTGTTCTAATGCAGACACCGCTGCATAGCAGTGGGCTTTTGTTTAGCTTAATGTAAAACATGTTATTATAAAGGTGAAATGGTTCTCAACATTTATCAATGAGAATATTTCTTTTTTTTTTTAATTTATTTATTTGGAGAGAGACAGAGACAGCACAAGTGGGGGAGGGGCAGAGAGAGGGGGTGAGAGAGAATCCCAGGCAGGCTCCGCACTGTCAGCACAGAGCCTTATGCGGAGCTCCGACCCTCAAAGCCGTGAGATCATGACCTGAGCCAAAACCGAGAGTCGGATGCTGAATCGACTGAGCCACCCCGGCGCCCCTAAGGAGAATACATCTGACAAAAAAATCCATACCTAAGGCTTCATTCACTTGGCAGAAGTGGGGCAACAATTGACAGGATGGCTCAACCTCAGCCCGTGTCGCTCGGTTATGTTACCTGCTTCACCTCTGCGGAAGGTGGTTAACCTCTGCGAGCTTAATCGGGCCACCTATCTTTCTCATATCATCAGACAAAAGCATGCCCCCAATATAAGATGACCACCACTCCCATGACACATAATGTGGATCCTGCCTTTGCTAGGAAATTTGATATTCCTGGCTATAAATATGCCTGTAGAAGGGTGCCTGGGTGGGTCGGTCAGTTAAGCGTCCGACTTCAGCTCAGGTCATGATCTCATGATTCTTGAGTTCAAGCCCCGCACCGAGCTCTGTGCTGACTGCTCAGAGCCTGGAGCCTGCTTCGGATTCTGTGTCTCCCCCTCTCTCTCTCTCTGCCCCTCCCCCACTTACTCTCTGTCTCTCTCCCTCTCTCTCTCTCTCAAAAATAAACAATAAAAAAAAAACCTTAAATATGTCTGGCGACTGTGTTTTTCCGAGTTAGCTCTAGGGACTGGGAGAGGTTTGAGAGTTTACTCTGCTCGTAAGCTAACGAGTTAACTTAGCACAGTTTCATGGATGCTGACCGACGACATAAGATTCCTGGGTTTCCTAAAGTCTCGATTCTCACAGGGAAGCACCAAGAGGGAGCACTAGGGTGCTCACAGGGAGCACCAAATGACACCTATACAGGTGGAGGAAAGGGACCCTGAGCTTAGGGAACTTGAATCTTTTATAACGGTCAGTAAGCATGATTGACCTTTGTTCTAGAGGGAGACACTCTCGATGTCATTATGGGACGGTAAACAAACCTGCCCTTTGCTCCACACTATCTCCATCTAACTCGAAGACTGTTTGCTCTACAAACATTTGAAAACAATCAGTCTGGGACAAAGGCAGTCGGTCTCTGCTGTAAGATGTGCAGAAACACAAAACACTTACGGAGAATGATCTCCCAACGTGTACCCGGCACCATTTGCCCTATTAACCTCGCCTTCACTTCTGACACAGGGAGCGTTACGTATGGGGCATACTGGATTTCATTCGTTCGTCAAGCAAATATTTGCTGCACGCTTATAATGAAAGGAGGTGTTGGAAATACACAGTTGAAAAAGACCCATTCTTTCCCCTCAAGGCACTGTGAATCAGGCAAGTAAATCACCAATTACAGTTCAGCGTAACAAGTGCCATCTGTGGACAAAGGAGGGGTAAGCCAGCCTGCGGTGTCGGGGGGAGAGAGGGATGGCTTCTGGGAAGGCTCACTTCAGCGGGACCTTGAACGAGGAATCGGGGGAAAGGGGAATGAGAAGGGACGAGGACCGGCCCAGGATGTCAGGTAGAGAGACGGGGAGGGAGAAAAATGATTAAGATGAGGTCATGAATTCATAGACCACGATGAGACATGTGGACCATACTCAAGGGTGACGTGGGAACCACCTCAGAGGCACAGAGACCAGTTAAGGATCTTTCACAAGAGCCTAGGCATGAGACGGTGCTGGCTTGAAATAAGGAGAAGAGAGGACCCAGCTGACTAGACCTGACCAGACTTGATGACCAACTGGTTGAGACCGTGGGGGTACAGAAAGGAATCTCAGATTGCATCCAGTTTGGGGCTCAGGCAACTGGGTGATTGGTGGTGGCATTAAGTAAGATAGAGAGCAGTGGAGGAGGAATAAGTTCTGGGTGAATAGGCAGAGTTCAGATTTGGACGCTCCGGATTCAAGGGACCCAGAATCCAAGTGGAGATATCCAGTAGACAGGTAGACGGCCATGCCTTATAAATCTAAAACACTATGGTTTGATCGCTGGTATTATTTCAGCGCTCTTTATAATTTAAAAACGAATGACTCCATGATATTAAATTATTTGCAAATCAATACTTATCAGACAAATACCTAATGGGGGGCATATAATGATTCGTAAGTAATGGAGAAAAGCGCAGCAAGAACCATCGTGCAGGCATCCATTACGCAGGCAACTCACAGGCCTGAATACGAACCCAGGGTACTTAACCGTGTGTTCTCTTCATACTCAAATAAATCTCTGAAGGAGAGGAAATAGCCCTGCATTTAAGTCAAGGTGTTCTTTGCGGTGTGATTGCAATTTGTATATTGCTAATGCACCGTCTGACAATTTGCGATTAAAAAAACCAAACAAAACCACCTAGTACTTCGCTCTATCACAGTTCATGATTACTACAGCCTGCTTTGTGCACTCAGAACCCTTCTTAAAAGCCGAGATTCACCATCCAAAAGCAACGATGAAATAGCCCATTTTTCCTGTGCTGTTGGCATCCCATTATTGGCAAAACAGAAGAAAATGCCGAATTGTTAACGAACTGGGTGAATTTTAATTTCTGCGGGCACCTTGGGAGAAGGCAACGTTCCCCATTCACTGTTGCACGTGTAATTGTCTAAACCAATGAAATGCTCTCTACCAAACCCTACCGTATGCATCTGTCGCCGTCAGTGAAAACAGAAATGAAGACGTCATTGGGGACCGATTGTCCCTTCATCCGTCACTAATGCTTCCAATCTGTTAAAGTAATATTTGCCTTTATCTGGGTTCATAGTTCCCACACGCTTGTCCTGGAAAACAGCACCCCAGATACTGGGGGGAAAAAAACCCCACCACGTTATCTAGCTGAAAGAGCAAGGCAAATAATTCGAATCTGGCAAACGCCAGTTGTAGTTCAGTCGGACAACCACTGCTCAGACTTTTGCTTTTTATTTTTGTGGCTTTTTTAAGGCCACCACCGTAGGAATATTTTGGGTCGACATTAGACATGGCAGAGTTCCCCCTCCTGACGATTGTTTGTCCCTCTCAGCTCTATGTCTTTACATTCTTTTCCCGTCCATTTTCCCCGAAAGCTTTAAAAAAGGGTTCAGCGGCTTCTAGGGCATCAACACGGCCCTTGCAACGCAGTATGATTGACGATAAAGGGAAGGGAATGGTCAATTTTCTTGTGCACGTTACGGAATAATCAAGGATCGTTGGTCGAAACTGGTTTTCATCTCAGGACCAAGCAACCGCTGCATTCTTTGACCATGGAGGTGAACCCTGGGATACCTGATCTGTTGTTTCCATCGAAGCCAGCAATAATTCTGGCGACCGTTCCATACAGAGCTCGTTAGGGTCAAGGTAAAGCTTCGGCATCAAAACCGTTGTATCCTTTTTATGCTTGGAGACCTTGGCTCCTGACGGGCCCCCAGATTCCAGAGGCTTAGCTCTGCTTATTGCTGTGGTTTCGTTTGAGAGCAGCTTCATTCAGTCCGGGGGGGCCCCAGGATCAGTATAAAAACGGGGTGGGGGGGGTGGAAATGAGGAACCGCAGAGCAGAATTCAGAGGAAACGTCATCGTGCGGTCTTGAGATTCAGTGCAGAATCCGAAAATGTCGTTCCAAGAGAGAATAAGTCAGGTATAGTTTAAGGTATTTTCTTCTTCTTGGCACGATGATATATGCACGTGTGGCTGGGGGAGGGGATTAGAAATTTCAGATTTTCCTCCTTTCTCTACTCATCCGTTGCTGGGGATTCCGTATCCGTATCCATGTGGTACCTTCACTGGTTTCTGTCTCTGGACACCAACAGCAGAGAACCTCTGTCGCCTGCTGGGTGACCCGTACAGAAGATAAGTGCTGTAGGAATTCAGAGGGTGATGACTTAAGTAATCTCTAACCCCTGACGTGGGGCACGAATGCACGACCCCAAGACCAAGAGTCAAGGGCTCTACCAACTGAGCCAGCCGGGCAGCGCCCCCGGAGGGTGATGCGTTTTCAGGAGAACCAGGCTGATCTAGAAAAGCTGGGACCTTGAAAGCTAATGCTAGATGGGCTCTGAAGCCAGCCTCCCTGGGCTTGAGTCTTGACTTTGCCACTTCCTAACTGCGACACGGAGAGCAAGTTATTGACCTCGTTACACCTCAGTTTCCTCCTCTGTCACAGGGGGGTGATAAGAGTATCTACCTAATTGGATTCTTATGAATATTAAATGGGTTCGGACTGATAAAGCGTTTAGTGCCTGGCACGTGGGAAGTACTATCCTGGTGTTAAATCTCCTTAAATACAACTTTGTTGGATTCCCAGGATGAAACTCTTGACTGGTGATACAGCTGTACACAGAATGGTCACATTTTTTTATGCTCGTTTCTAGTCTCATGGCAGCAGTTGTAATCATTCTGCAGTGTTAGGAAAATGTAAAGAAGGTCACAGAGAAGACAGCACAAAGATCGCACCAGAAAAGAAAGCCGTATAATAACAGTACTGACTTCGAGTGTTTAAGATAGACCCATTTCACGTAGTTCAACTTTTATTTCCACTAAGGCAGCTTCTGAATTGGTGATCCGTCAGACAATCTACATACAGAGGCTCACACGTGTAAAATCCCCTTTTGGTTTGGGCTCCGTAAACGACAGACCCATGAAACTCAAAGGGGAGGGGAAAGTGAAGCCCAGCCAATAAAGGAGGTGCCTGACATCAGCCACCGGTTCGGAGCCAGTGGGCGGCAGGCAGCGATTGAGCTAGAAGGGTGAGCGTGCGGGGAGTGGTTAGTGGGGTCCCTGGGAAAGTCCTGGTATGTATATTTGGCTGGATCCCCGTGGGCCGGTGAACAACAGAGAACTTTTCTGTTGGATGATGGAAGCAAGAAGAGGGGTATCGTTCCACTTTCCTTCGATATCTGTCTTGGTCTTTGTTTTTTTTTTAAATGTTTATTTATTTTGAGACAGAGAGAGAGAGAGAGAGAGAGAGAGAGAGCCCGAGCGCGTGCAGGTGCGCAGGGGAGGGGTGGAGAGAGAGGGAGAGAAGAGAATCCCAAGCAGCCTCTGCGCTGTCAGCACATGAGGCTCAATCTCAGGAACCCTGACGTCATGGTCAGAGCCGAAATCAGGAGTCGTCTGCTTAACCGAGACGCCCCCCGCCCCGGGCGCCCCGCCTTGCTCTTGATGATTACAATTGGACTCGACAGAATCGAGAAATATAAATAGGAATCAAATACCAACCGGGCAACTTGTGACCTGAGTCGGTTTTGTTCTGCCAGCAATTTCTTGATCCTGCGTCGGCAGACATCGTATCTACCGGCCCGTCTCTTTGCTATAGACTCAGACGCTTCTTTCTAGACTAACGCTGTTGCTGAATTCGTAAAGTTCAAAGCTAAATAAACCCGCCAGGAATTGGGACACTTACCTGGGCTGGGCTGATCTCTTTCTACTATCGTACTCACGCCTTTGGTGCTCACGCTTGGAAAAATCCCATAACCAGCCCCCTCTGCCCACGGAATGTTATGTTAGCGAGACTGATTTCTGTCTAGAACGTGTGATAGTACGAAGGGGGTGGCAACAGGAGGGCCACAACCCATCACGGGACCTGGAATTGTACCCTTATTGATGACATGTTTGAGTTACGTCAGACCTTATATTTTCCTGTATTGCCTAGTACTTTTACACCCACTATTTTACTTCATCCCCACAACGGTCTTCTGGCTAAGATAAAGACTGCAATTTTACACGTGAGGAAACTGAGGGCTAGCAAAGGAGAGCGAAGTCATTTGCTTAAAGTCACCGATGAAGGCAGCAAACTGAGGGCCGGCTTTATAATTCCGAGGCCAGCTCTCTTTTCTATCACCCAAAAGCCATCTCTTGGCTTCGCTTCTAACGTCCCCTTTGCTTTATTTTTTTTATCCTTATTTTTGAAAGTTTATTTATTTATTTTGAGAGAGAGAGAGAGAGCACGTGCGAGCAAGTGGAAGAGGAGCAGAGAGAGAGGGAGAGAGAGGATCCCAAGTAGGGTCCCATGCTGTCAGCACAGAACCCTCCTTGGGGCTCGATCTCAGCAACTGTGAGATGGTGACCGGAACCGAAATCAAGGCGGGACACTTAACTGACTGAGCCACGCAGGAGCCCCTAGTGTCCACTTTAAAAAATGCAACTACCCTTGGGAGCGGGAACGCATCTAACTTTCCATAAGCCATTCACACCCTAGTATAAATTGGAGAATCCCCTCGGTTTTTCTCAGTGACAAGAAGCTTAGAAACAAAAAAAAATCTCAGGGTGGAATGTTAAAGGCCATTTCTGCCAAGGTGGGATCCTCTGGGAACGGGAGTGGGGTTTTTTTTTTTTTTAAGTCATCCCTACACCCGACATCGGGCTCAAACTCACGACCCCCGAGATCAAGAGTTGCACGCTCTACTGACTGAGCCAGCCAGACGCCCCGAGCAATGGGAGTGTTACCGATGGGCCAGAGAGAGAGTCATCTGAAGCTCGAGAGAAGGGTCCAAGTATAATGCTGCCTGTGAGGCTTCTGGAAGGCGTCAGGGAGAGAGGGCGGCAGAAGGCGGTGGGGACACTCACAGAGAGGGAGGAGGAAGACCAGAGGAAAAGGAAAGAAGGGCTTATCAGATATGTTTTCCCACTTGGCAGTTTTTCTCTGCTTCAGCTCATAGCTGCTAGAATATTTTGGGGTATGCCATGATTTTAGATATTGAGCGACCAGTGCTGTGGGCAGTGAGCAGAGCTTTACCAGGCAACGGGGTTAGCTTCTTTTTCTCTCCCGCTGTCGGGCATTTTCCCCACATTTCACTCGTTCCGGTGGCCCCAAGGTTACTCTGGGCTCTGTACCTGACCCTTCTGCCACTTACAAAGACAACTTGACCCAGCCACATCACCGTGTACCACTCCGAAGTGGACGAGTTCTCAGACACACATAAATGCTAAGTGCTCAAATGGACCCAGCGCAATTATAAAGAACGTTCTCCGGAATTTCCTTAGACATTACCAGATCCGCTCTTGTCTAGAACATTAAGCAATCCGTTTCAGCCGTGCATTCCTCCCGAGACAAAGCGTGCGCCTCTGAAAAGGCCTGCGCCACGGAGTGGCGGGGTGGAGGGGGGGGGAGAGCAACCTCACAGTGTGCGGAAACCCATGAAGCCCTCTGAGCATCGCAAACCCCCACCCATCCCGGTTCCACAGCTGTTAGTTTCAGCGAAAACATATTAAGATGCATTTTCCTAGGAGACAGCAATGGAGGGTCACTGTTGCCTTTGTTTATCTTTTATGTGTGTTGGTGGCCGAGCCCCCGATCTCCCTCCAGCCCGCCCCCCCTTTCTCCCATCTACGCCTTCTCTGCTCCTGGGTCCTCAGCCCCTGCCTGGGCGTCCTCTCCCAGCTGAATTCAGCTGGCCCTCCCACCCCTGCATTGTCCTCTCTTTGCTTCTTCTGCTTGAAGGGCTATTAGTCTAATACGAGCTAGTAAGAGCTTTTACGGAACAGGCAGTGAATATTGCTTTTGCAGAGGCCAAACAAGTCTTCTCTGTGAGCAGCGCAGCGGTGCTGGAGGGGACAGGGGAGAGCTGAGTCCGGCCCCCCACCCCTGTCCCCCGTGCTGTCCCCCAGCTGGCAGAGGGGCTCAGCGTTCCTCGTCTGTAAAACCAGGAAGCTCTCTCTTTGTGGGAAGTGGCGAACACTGTTTATACGGGAGCATTGAGGCTGGGGGTGGGAGGTATGGTTGTCCCGAATGTCACCTTTTTCTAAAGCCTAAAAATCGAAGAGCGCACTTTTGAAAATTATAGAACCATTTGCTCACGGGAAATCAGGGCAGGGGGCACCTGGGTCAGGCGGTTAAGCATCCGATTCGTGATTTCGGCTCAGGTCACGATCTCGCAGTTCTCGGGATCGAGCCCCACGTCGGGCTCTGCGCTGACAGCACAGAGCTTCCTGAAGATTCTTTCTCTCCCTTTCTCTCCGCCTCTCCTGTGCTCTTTCTCTCTCTCCCAAAATAAATAAACTTAAAAAAAAAAGAAGAAGGAAAACAATGACAGCAACCCCCACACGCACGTAGCCCCAAATGAGAAAAGTCATCATTTACCTAAAATCTCTTTGCTCCGAACGACCTGACCCTTGGGAGATCTATCAGATAAATATTCATTCTGAAGGCGCTATGCCCAGAGAGGGCTTTCGCATCTCAAAGTAACAGGTAAAAGCTTGAAGTACCTCAATATTGAACAGATTCCATGCGATAACGATAATCAGACACAAAGGTAAGATTCATAGGTCCTATTCGCCTTGGGTCTCATCAACCCTAGATCAAAGTCGGGGCCTGAAATTAGAACATCGCAGTGCCCGTCCTGACTTCAGATTTAATTGGCTGTATTAGCCAGAGTCAAACTGATTGCTGTCCGTTGGCTTCCTCCTTTCCCAACACACACGCACGCGCGCACACACACACACACACACACACACACACCCTTCCCTCTCTCCTTTGCCCTGGCGGTGACCCTGGGAAATGACCGGTATGGACCACATCACCCTTTCCCGCTGGCTTTTAGTTGGGTTTCATTAGCGGGAGATGCCAGGAAGAGGCAGGAGGGTGGGAAGAGAGAGAGGTGTACTTATCTCCCTCGCTCCCTCCCTGCCATTAGGGCGCGATTTTGGGCCATTACCGTGTTGCCACATCAACAGCCATGGCTCGTGTCAACAGGCTTCTCTTCCAAGGCTGCCACTCTTCCTGATTCTAGCCCGGGGAAGGTGAGCCCCGAGCAGGACCCCACCATGTGTCAACAGCCTCTCCGTTCAGCTTTTCTCGCTTCCCCCCGTTGAGTGTGCCATCTGTTTGCAACCCGGGCCCGCCTGACACAGAGTCTGGCCGGTAAACACACCCCTCTTGAGTGTTTAACACGGAGCACTTTAATGCACTGGGCTGGTTACTCAGGTAAGGGAATTGCTGGCGAGCCAAATAGGCCCCTCGACAACCCAGAGATTAGCAGCAGCAGGAAAACACAGAACACAGAGGGAGAAAGGGAGCAGGGGGCAAGAGGGGAGGGGTGGGCACCAAGCAGGCGCTGAGGAGCTGAAGTCCACCAGCCAAAACTGGCTCCCGAAGGGATCTGTCCAGCAAGAGGAAAGACACAGCCCCTGCCGGAGAAGCCACCCGAGGCAGATCCAGCTTCTTCCTCCTTCCACCCCGGCTCCCACCCCTTCCTTCCCTTCCATTGGCTGACGCAAGAGCCTCTTCAGAAGTTTGGCCCGCAAGGGGGTTGACCTCCCCCCCCCCCCCGCCAAAAGCAAAGCAGAACAGAAGACGGACAAGGAGAAGAAACCAAGAACAGGGGCGCCTGGGTGGCTCAGTCGGTTAAGCGGGGCCAACTCTTGGTTTCGGCTCAGGTCACCGTCTCACGGTTCCTGGGCTCGAGCCCCGGGTCGGGCTCTGCGCTGACAGTGCGGCCCCTGCTTGGGACTCTCTCTCTCTCTGCCCCTACCCCGCTCACTCTCCCTCAAAATAAACAAATAAACGTTTAGCGAAAGTAAAAGGAGGAACAAATCGGTCCAGAAGCAGCGCAAGGCTGTGACACCTCGGCCCAGTTTACCAAGCCACGCTGAGCTTTTGTGTTCTTACGCGCAAAAGGAGACCGTTAATGTTTTACCCGCCCCATGGGGATGCTCTGAACCAATCCTAAAAGACAGACTAGGTCAGAGTGTTTGGTAAACTCTAAGGAACTATATAGACTAAGGTATCTGAGCGCCCTGGAGTTTATGAGCCTGCCAGTTTCTAATATTATCACTTTTGTTCTCAGGCGACTGCTTTTAGTGTAATACCTCAACCAAAGAAATGCCTTCACCAGATCGATTCTCTGAAACTGCCTGGGAGCCTGTTTGGAAGGAAAGGCAAGGAAAGCACAGGGAAACGCAATCGTTTGTTCGTGATGCCCGGTCCACCCGCGACCAAATCAGGGGGTCCGCGGGGGAAGGGGGGCACGGCTCCCGTCTTCGGCAGCCGGGCTGCATCCGGGGGCTCATGTGGCAAGCTCAGTGTGGCACGCGGGAAGAGTATGCCCCCTTAGCGGTCCCCACACCAGGCAGTGTTTCGGGAAGGACAGCAGAGAGCCAGATGGAAAACAGACACATCTCTGCACAAGATTAGCTTTCATGTCCCCTGAGCTCTCGTGAAGCCAGAAGCCAAGCTGGGGAGTCAGCTGCCTGCACAGAATCCCTGCCCCACCAGCAGGATGAGTTTGTTCAGAACCTGCTCTATGAGGACAGTGGAGATTGCCTTCAGTACCTGCCTCGTCCTTCCTCCTTCCTCGGTTCGCTTCTCCTCTGGTCTCCCCAGGCGATTCCTTTCCTCCTTTCTCCTTTGTTTTAATATCCATCTTCGAGAGGGATCTGAGGCCAGCCTTTTGAATCACCTGTGACCACATCCCCACGGCACTGGTTCTGGAATCTGGCTGCATTTGAAAGTAGCTGGGGTGTTGAAAATCCCCAATGCCTTGGCCGTACCCTGGGTCAATATCAGAATCTCTGGGGGCGGGACGTAGGTATTGTTATTTTTTACAAGTTCTCCGGGGTGATGGCAATGTGAAGCCAAGGTCAAGAACCACTGCTTTAACTCCATCGCAGTGCGAAATTAAAGCCGTGCTCTTCCTGCTGAAGGAAAGTCAGAAGGAAAGCCTGTGGTAGGGCAGAGAATCTTCTTGAATGACAAGTGGGTTGCTTCAGGAGCTTGTAAGGTGATGAATAGTCAGGTCCTTCCACCCCAGACCGCCGTGCTTCTGGAATAGTTGCACGCCTCCCCAACTACTACCCATTCCAGTGCCAAAGCTGTGCCCTCCTCACAGCTGACCAAGCCTTGATTGGGTCAAGGGTAAGGGATCCAACTCTTTGTATACCACAGAAGCTCTGAGCCACAAGGGTTCATTGGCCTGTAGACATTATCTAAAATGAGAAGAGGGCGGGGCGCCTGGCTGGCTTAGTTCGTAGAGCATGTGACTCTTGATCTAGGGATTGTGAGTTCGAGCCCCACGTTGGGTGTAGAGATTACTTAAAAATAAAATAAAATAAAATAAAAATAAAACGGGGGGGGGGAATGAGAGGCTGAGAAGTTAAGAGACTTTTATGAGGTGCTACTGTAGATTTCTGTCAGAGCCAAAGGACTTCTTTCTTGCAATCCTACCATAGGTCCGTTCCCATCTCCCCCACCATGCTCAGGCTTCTGCTGAAATCAGAGCCCGTTTCGAGAAATTTCTCTTTCTTTTCTTTCTTTCTTTTTTTTTTTTTTTTTAAGATTTTATTTGTAAGCAATCTCCACGGGGCTCAAACTCACAACTCTGAGACCAAAAGTCGTATGCTCTTCTGATTGAGACAACCAGACGCCCCACGAGAAATTGCTGAAGGCTTTTGAAATGATGGTTTTTGTACTAAAAGCCAGGTAAATAACGCGAGCCAGTGACAATGATTAGGAAATGTTTATGTCTTTTGTGTACGAGGCCATTTGTTTACTTGGCAAAGAGAGAGGAGCCCATGATGTCACTGCATGTGGATGAAAAGCTCAAACATTCATCTATGCAAACATACATGAATGAAAGAAAAACATCTCTGTTTGCGAGAAACAAGTAGGATTACGTTAATTTGAGGGAGGCTCCCTATTAAATTGTGACACATTGCGCCTTGGATCAAAAGCACTTGGGGAAGGGACGTAACTTTCACTCCCTTGGTTGAAAACGATTATGGAGAAGTTCTCAGGATCACATTCAAATCTCTATACACAGGTGACGGGCACCGAGATGACTGTCTTTGAAGGAAGAGTTTACTACTCATAGTTCCCAAGTGCAGGGGACATATCACATCAGACAGAGCCACATGGGAAGGGCCAGGGTTCATCGGGAAGCAGAAGGATTGAGGGGAGACCATGGGCAAAAGAATGGAGAAGGCAAGATAAGCTTTAGGATTGGCTAGTTTGGATAATTTTAACGGGCTGTGGGCTACAGGGAGGTCCCCAGCTATCTGGTATGTAGCCCTGGGGTGATTTAGGTCACAGGGAGATCTTGGTGTGAGTTTGCTAAAGCAGGTGGTTGGTGGTGGGGTCTAAGGATTGGTTGATTTGCATGTGAAAGGTGTGCTTTGAGGGGGTCGTGGACTCTGTATTAGTGATCCCTGGGATCACTAATCTTTCCAGGATTAGCAAAGCCTCAAGATGTCAAAACGCCATAAGATACCAAAAATTAAAAACGTGATGGCTACAAAGAAGAATTTTCCGTTCTGTCTTTACTGCAATAGTAATCTTCGTCTTGGGGGGTCCTGGTTGCAAAAGCAAACCCTTTCCTGGTGAGAATCCCCAATTTAAGGATAGTTTCATAAAATGAGACTTTAGTTTATCGAGTCATTGTCTCAACGACGAAGGACAAAGGACACTTGAAAATCCAAATCATATCCCAAAACATATCCTCGAAAATCCAAAACCATATCCTTATGGGTCCAAGAGAACTTTCTTTGTAACCATTAAAAAGGCTCCATACTTAACTCAACTTTGAGGGACATAGTGTATTGGCAGTCACATTAATCTGCCCCAACACCTTTCTTCAGCTGATGAACAGCAAGTATTACCTTTTTTTTTCTATTGATTTTAGAAAGCTAACCTCTCACAAACAATATGCAGTTGACCTTTGAACAATGTGGGGGTTAGGGGCGCCAACCCCCTGCGCGGTCAGAAATCCACACATAACCTTTGACTCTCCAAAAACTTAACTACTAATAGCCTACTGTTGACAGGAAGCCTTACCAGTAATATAAAATCGATGAGCACATATTTTGTATGTTATATGCATTGCATGCTGTATTTTCACAATAAACTAAGCTAGAGTAAAGAAACTGCTATGGAGAAAATCGTAAGGGGGCGCCTGGCTGGCTCAGTTGGTAGAGCCCGCGGCTCTTGATTCAAGGTTGTGAGTTTGAGCCCCACAATGGGTGTAGAGATGATTTAAAACGATAACATCTTTCGGGGCGCCCGGGTGGCTCAGTTGGTTGAACATCCAACTCTTGATTTCGGCTCACGTGGTGATCTCACAGTTCATGGGATCGAGGCGTGCTTTGGGCTCTGTGTTTCAAGCGCTTGGGATTCTCTCTCTCTCTCTCTCTCTCTCTCCCTCTCTCTCCACCCCTCCGCAGCTCACGGGGGCTCTCTCTCTCTCTCTCTCTCAAAAATAAATAAATAAATACACATTTAAAAATCTTTAAAAACAAAAAGAAAAAGAAAATCATAAGGAAAATATGTTTATAGTATTGTATTGTACATATATATATACACATATATATACATATACATACAATATATATATGTATATAAGACACTATATATATATATATATATATATATATATATGTGAAAATCTGTATATAAGTGGACCCACATGGTTCAAACCCTTTTTGTTCAGGGTAAGCCGTGTATGGAATCAGCAATATAAAGAAGTCATTCTTTTCTCTTTTCATCTACTCACAAAACTTTCCATACACCCACAAGACCACGTGCCTGTGCGCACTCGTGCCTCCACAAAGGGTTTTACTAAAATACCCTGAAATATTTCAGGGATGCTTATGTAGGTCACTCAACTGATTGAAGACTCAAGTAATTTTATGTGTGTGTGTGTGGGGGGGGGGCGGATGGGGGTGCAGGTGTCTTTCACTGTGTCCCTGTGGCCAGACACACAAGGGGAGAGGAGTCCACTTTTCTCCGGGGAGTATCCGGCATAGCACGGGGTTAAAAGCCGCATCATTCCCAGCAGCCCCGGCGCACACTGTCACTGCTCCACGAGCAGGTGGCTATTTATAAAGGTAGCGTTCGGCGACGGCCGCCCAGCATTCGAAGACTTTTTGGAAGAATCATGGCTCCTTCCAAACCTTATTCGGGTCACTGGAGCTGAGGTTTTCGGGATCCTTGAAATCCTTTCTGGGGTGGAAAGTAGCGAGAATTCCCCAACAGAACATAGTAAAGTGTGGAAATTGCTTCTGGCGGGGGGTAGCGGCTCGGCGAGGGCCTGAAAAAGCCATAAGGGTGTGCTGAGCTGCCTATAAGGGAAGCCATGCGCGCCCCGGCAAAATAGAGCGGCACACAATGGGACATTTCATGGCCCACAAACTGTCCATTACCAGTTTGGAGAACGGGGGCACAGACTTTATTTTTTCCCTGATTTTGTTTATTTTTGTTTTGCTGAGCATCTAGGGCCTACTGAGGCACGCCCACCCGCCTCCCCCCAACCCTGGCTTTCTCTTTTTCAGATTTTCTCACATTTCTGTCCTCTCGGACCCTTTATTTCCCTTGCCCGCGGTCCTGCCACTTCTCTCTTCTCCTGTTATCCGCCAACAAATAATGAGATCAATATTGAATTATATTGACTCGGTGTTTACTAATATTAATAACTTAGCCGGATAGGGAGCAAAGAGGCAGGACACCCAGCCTCTGACCTAAAGGAATAGGTAAATTAGACCCTTCTAGGACTCGGTATAGCCTCACTTTTTTTAATACCCGCGAAGCCTGCCTTTCGGGAGACTGTAATTATTAGTAAAAGCATCAGCCGGTAGCTTGCCTGGGGGAGCCCTGCAAGGGAGAGAAGCTTCCAGGGCTGCCTCTGGTGACAGAAAGTGGAGAAGGACGTTTGGGGGGGAGGGGGCGGTCACAGGAGCCATGGGATTGCATTCCCAGAAGGAGGTCCGGGGATCAGGAGCCAAAGCACATAGAGTCATTCAGAAAGGAAGGAGATATTGTCCTTTGCTCCCTGCTGAAAGTAGACTAGAAGACCGGAGACAATGTGCAGAGATGGAATCAGACATTCTAGAAGCAGCACAGGACTAAAACAAAAGAAAGGGACTCAAAAATGGGGCGCCTGGGTGGCTCAGTTCGGTTGAGCGACCGACTTCGGCTCAGGTCATGATCTCACGGTCCCGTGAGTTCGAGCCCTGCGTCGGGCTCCGCGCTGACAGCTCGGAGCCTGGAGCCCGCCTCGAGTCTGGGTCTCCCTCTCTCTCTGCCCCTCCCCTGCGCTTCCCATCGCGTTCTTCTTCATGGCCCAGTTGGAGATTGATGGGAATGCGCCATAGGTATCTGTGTCTGCTTGGGCATTTACATCAACTTGCGTACAAGCTTTCAGAAAAGTTTCGCGTGCCCCTGAATGTTTTATCGGCGTTATTATTGTTATGATTCCGAAGGAAAAGATCTATAGAATCTCAAATCACGCATGACTCTTCTTGACATGCGCTGTCACAACGATTTCTTTTATGGAGCTACTGAAGGCAAGCTCTGGAAACAAGATTTTTCTCCACAGGCACTGTAGAATAATGCTTACGCCAAAAAAAGAAAAATGGTGACCTTATTAACCTAGTTCCTTCCACAGAAAATTCCCACAAACTGTCAGCATCCCACGGGATTCCACCCACGTGCAAATCCTAGTGCGATGCTTTGAACAAAGACATTTGTCTCCTTCCGTGTGGCTGCTGAAACCACCTTCAGGATCGAGAGCTCTGCGATTAGATGTAAAGCTGTAAGTCCCCTCGAGGAGGAGAAACGGGAGGTTAGTGTCGCAGGACCACACATGGGTAATGTGCGCGTTCCACTCGGTGGGGATCTTTGTAAATCAGATCGATCATTTACAAGAAACGGGGGCACCTGGGTGGCTCGGTTGCTGGGGCGTCCAACTTTGGCTCAGGTCACGATCTAGGGGATTCACGAGTTCGAGCCCCACGTCGGGCTCTGTGCTGACAGCTCGGAGCCTGGAGCCTTGCTTCGGATTCTCTGTCTCCCTCTCTCTCTGCCCCTCTCCCGCTCGCGCTCTCTGTCTCTCAAAAAACAAACAAACCTTTAAAAAAATTTTTAATAAATAAATAAGTAAAAAGAAAATCGATGTGTCTCTGTGTGTGCCAGTACAATGCTTCTTTCATGATTATCGATTTGTGCAGTATATCTTAAAATCTGGCATTTGGGGGGCACCCGGGTGGCTCACTCGGTTAAGCATCCGACCTCAGCTCCGGTGGCGATCTCCAGTTTGCGAGTTCGAGCCCCGCATCTGGGCTTCTGCTGTTGAGCTCGGAGCCCGCTTCCGATCCTCTGTCTCCCTCTCTCTCTGCCCCTCCCCTGCTTGCTCTCTCTCTCTCTCTCTCTCTCTCAAAACTAAATACACATTTTAAAAAACGTACAAAAAAATCGCACACATACACCGCCACCTACTTAAGCCGCCCCTGGGGCAGATATCTGAGAAGGACGCCAACGTTTTCTCCCCAGCTCAGGAACAATCTTAGCCCTTCCTGGGGGACACGTGCTTACCGGTGAGCATTTGAAAGAAGGAGCAATGGAAAGGCTCCCATGGCACCCATGGCACCCATGGCCCAGCGTCAACTCAGTCCACCATTATTGGAGAGCAGCTCAGTGTTTACCCCCACTGCTCATGGGCCAGCACCATTGCTTTGCACAGGGAAGGAAAAGCGTTTTTATAGGACGTGTACTTTTAACTCTGAGCAAGCCACACTCTTGTCCAGAAGAAGAGAGGCAGAGGCAGGCCCAGGACTTCTCTATCCGTTGCCTTGTCTTGGAGAATAAGGTCGCCCATGCGTGACCGCCCCTCCCCGGGACAGCTAGGCTCACGGGGGTGGATCCTTCATGGAGCTCTGGGGTGGAAGGAGATTTGTGAAGCTGCTCCTTTTCGGGGACCTGCTCCAAGTTTTCCTCTGCTCTATCAGGGGTGATCAGAAACCTGAATTAGAGACCTTACCTGTTGGACCCTCCGCCCAGGGTGAGGTGGCCTGCCTCTTCTCTCCATCTGTCCCCGGGGCCTCCGAATGATCCTCTGTTGTCGTGGCTCTCTGCCCTGACGTAGGCACCTCACATAGTACTATGGAGAGTTTTCCTTTGGGTACTTCTTCAGTTCTTAGCAATTTTATTTTATTTTTGTTTTAAATTTTTTTTACACATTTATTTATTTTTGAGAGACAGAGAGAGACAGAGCGTGAGCAGGGGAGGGGCAGAGAGAGAGGGAGACGCAGAATCCATAGCAGGCTCCAGGCCCTGAGCTGTCAGCACCGAGCCCGACGCGGGGCTCGAACCCACAGACCGCGAGATCAGGACCTCAGTCAAAGTTGGACGCTTAACCGACTGAGCCACCCAGGCGCCCCAGTTCTTAGCAATTTGAGGTAAGAGTTTCTTCTGCCAGTATCTCGGGCGATAAAAAGACGTATGTTTATCACATATACATCATATATATCACATATCATGTAAATGTATCTGCGCGCATGTATCCAAACAGCATTTTGTTGTGTGGTCTTTATACACGGCACTCCTTACTCACGCAATAGCCCCACAGCAGATGTAGGGTCATTTCAAAGTTCTGTGAGGGAGAAGAGGAGCTTTCAATGAGAAAGTACCAATAAGTGGTTCTGGAAATCCTTGCCCACCTTACGTAACGTGTTTCTTTTATTATTGGAACAAAATTTTAAGTACAGGCAAAGTACAGAGAATAATACAACAAACAATCAAGAATGTGGAACACATGATTGAGTTTTGTCGTTTGCTTCAGATTGTTTTGTACACACAAGACACAGTTACAGAGCTGAAGATTTCTCTGTGTGCTCTCTCCACTGCCACTGACCTTTCCGCTCTCGTTATTCTGAACTTGGCACCTTGGTATCTTTCCAGCCTGTATTCTCATGACTTCATCAGGTATATATTCGTCGCATGTTTCGCACATATTCATACACGTGGTTCCATAAATGGCAGCATATATTCACACAATTGTACAACGTCCTCTTTTATTTCAACGTATCTCGGCATATTTTTGGAGGAGAGCCCGTGCCTTTATATATCAACCGTGTACGTCATCATACGAAGGTATCCCAATTTGACAAACGTCAAGTTGCTATTCGTTTTCACCATTACAGTAATCCTGCGACAGGGCAGCACGCACGTGTCTCCTTGGACACAAGTGAAGGTTTCTCTGGGATCCATAACCTTAAGGTCAAGTTGCTGGGGATGATTTTCAACGTCACCAACAGTGCCAAATTGCACCCGCTCTCATTTATACTCTCATTCACCGCATTTGCGCGTTCTTAGCTGGCCAGACATCCATCAAAACTTGATATTCACTGGCTTTATTTAAAAATTTTTTTAAAGTTTATTTATTTTTGAGACAGAGAGAGACAGAGCATGAACGGGGGAGGGGCAGAGAGAGAGGGAGACACAGAATCTGAAACAGGCTCCAGGCTCTGAGCGGTCGGCACAGAGCCCGACGCGGGGCTCGAACCCACGGACCGCGAGATCACGACCTGAGCCGAAGTCGGACACCCAACTGACTGAGCTACCCAGGCGCCCCTCACTGGCTTTATTTTTATTGATCTGACGGTACGAAGTAGAAGCCAAGTTGTGTTGCTATTTGCATTTTCCCGATTACTTGAGAGGTTGAAACTTTTTGATATGTTTATTGGCCAGTTGTGGGCCCTCTTCCGTAAATTGCCTGCTCCTGTCATTAACCGCTTTTTTTTTTCCTGATTTGTCTATTTATAATTGAGGTACCAATCTCAATTATAGGTCTTTATGTATTCTGGGTACCAATCATTTGATAGTTACACGTATTGCAAATATATTCTTCTCCAAAGAAGCGGTTCAACTTTTAATGCTATTTATGAAGATATTCTTCTAAATCGCTTCCTGGTAGTTTGGGTACATTTATGTGAAATTTACTTTTTGTCAATGGTATGGGGTAAAAATCTATTTTCCACATATGGATAACCAAATGTTTTGATGGTACCCATTGAAGAGTTTAGAATTTTCCCTTTGATTTGTAAGGCGATACCAATTCTCAAATATCTGGTCTGTTTGAGGGGTCTCTATTCTAGTCTAATGATCTATTTATCTATTCTCACACTAACACTACTTTGTTTTAATCACTATAGCTTTATATAATTCTTTATATTTGCCAGAGGAAATGTCCTTTCCCCATATTTTTTTTTCCGAAATGTCTTTCATTAGAGTTTTACTCTTTTGTATAAAACTTAGAATCAGTGTGTTAAATTACATAAAACATTGTGGTAGGATTTTGTTTAACATCGTGTTAAAGACAGGGGGGCGCCTGGGTGGCTCAGTCAGTTGAGCGTCCGACTTCGGCTCAGGTCATGAGCTCACAGTCCGTGAGTTCGAGCCCCGCGTCGGGCTCTGTGCTGACAGCTCAGAGCCTGGAGCCTGCTTCTGCTTCTGGGTCTCCCTCTCTCTCTGCCCCTAACCCACTCGCATTCTGTCTCTGTCTCTCTCAAAAATAAATAAACATTAAAAAAAATTTTAATTGTGTTAAAGACTAACTTGGTAAAAACTAACAACCTTAAATGACTGAATCTTCCTGGGGCATCTGGGTGGCTCAGACAGTTGAGCATCCGACTCTTGATTTCAACTCTTGGCATTGTCTCTCTTTCTCTCTCTGCCCCTCCCTTGCTGGTTCTCTCTCTCTCTCTCTCTCCAAAAATAAATAAATAAACTTAACAAAAATATTGAATCTTCCCATACTTGAACAGGCATAATACCTCTCCAGCAATCTAGGTCTTTGTTTTTTTGCCATCTTGCAATAATGTTTGATACATTTCCACACAAAAGTCTGCACAACATTTGTTGCGATGATTCCTAGTTAGGGTATAGTTTTGTTACCGTAAATGAGATTTTTTTTCTAGTGTCTTATCCGATTTGCTATTGCTGACACATAGGCGTTTCCTTATTATTCGCATGTTGATCTTATGACGAGCAATTTTTGCCTGTTGTATAGATAATCCTGTCTGCCAGTAACAGCAAAATTCTCTTCTCCATTTTCGATTTTCTCTTGTCTTACAGCATTCTCTAGACACATCAGTATAATATGAATATAAGAAGTAGTGGCTGACATTCCTCCCCCGATCCTCACTTTAATTTCTGCATTTTTTTCCAGAAATGTCTTGAATCTTCATTAGAGGCTTACTCTTTTACATAAACTTTAGAATCTGTTTCTTGAGTTACATAATGTCCAAAGTTTAGCCATGAACTAAAATGGTTGGTATAGATTTTTGGTAGATTTGCATATTCTTTGTCAGGTTAAGGCAGTTGCCTTCTTTATCTGGTTGTCGTGGAGGTCGCGTTTTTTTTTTTTTAAACAAAGCGTAGATTTTATTTGAATTGAATCATTTTCTGCACCTATTTAGTTGAACATATATCTTATTTCTCTGTACTGCGTTTGGGGGGGATGCATCTTTCTATTTACTATGATTTCTTCTAAATTTGGTTTCCTATTAGCCTACTACTTGAGAATTTTATTTTAATTGCTTATTTCTAATTTCTATCATTTCTGTTGGTTTCTGTTTTTCATAATGTCTTTTATTAATTCTATTATTACCTCCATTCTTTAAGATATATATATATATATCTTTGTATATATATATATATTTTTTTTTTTTGATTTAAGTAATCTCTAACCCGACGTGGGGTTCATACTCCCAACCCCAATATCAAGAATCATATGCTTTTCCGAATGAAACAGTCAGGCACCCCATATCTCCATTCTTTAAGCTATTTTTTTAATGTTTTTTTTTTTATTTTTGAGAGGTGCGGGGAGAGGCAGAGAGAGAGGGAGACAGAGGATCCGAAGCAGGCTCTGCATTGTCAGCACAGAGCCCAATGCGGGGCTCAAACTCACAAACCATTGAGATCGTGACCTGAGATGACGTCAGACACTTAACTGACTGGGCCACCCAGGCGCCCCTTAACTCTTTTAAATGTACAAAAATTTTTTCTTTCAGGTTACTCGGTTGTATATTGTTCCTCAAAGGCGAACTCTCCATTTCTTTTTTTTTTTTTTAATGTTTTTAATTTATTTTTGAGAGAGAGAGACAGAGCACGAGTTGGGGAGGGGCAGAGAGAGAGGGAGACCCAGAATCCGAAGCAGCCTCCAGGCTCTGAGCGCTCAGCGCAGAGCCCGATGCGGGGCTCGAACTCACGGACTGTGAGATCATGACTTGAGCCGAAGTCAGACGCTCAACCGACTGAGCCACTCAGGTGCCCCAAACTATATGACTTTAGATATGCTTCTTATGGTCCCTAAAAATCCACGTTAACAATGAAGGAAATAACGACGCCTATAAGATATGGAGTCACTCCAAGTAAGAAGCTGGAGGTTTTCAACTCTGAATACGTACTGGGTTGCCTATGATTGAGTGCTCTGGCCCATTCTTCTCAATGAAGGACCAACTCCCGGCCCATTTCACACTATCCTCAACCCAAACTTGTGGTTTCCCCTCTTCCATACTCTTTGAGCTGTGCAGATTTTCCATGGACTACGTAGACTGTTGTCTGACTGTTTTCCATATTGTTCTGAAGTTTCTTCAACAGTTTTATTGAGGTATGATCAATCTCCATACATACAATATACCCAATGCATTTTATACTAAACGTATTCAGTGGTACACAGATCATTATAATCCGATCTTAAAACAATTCCATCATCCCCAAATGTTCTCTAGTGCACATTTTCAGCCCATCACCAACACAGGAAGCCCTCATCTGCTTTTTGTCTCTAGAGCTGTACCTTTCCTAGAAATTTCGTATTGAGACAATCGTAGCAGAGGTACTCTTTTGTGTCTGGCTTCTACTATTTATCATAATGTTTTTGAGGTTCATCCACATTGTCGCACTTATCCGTAGTTCTTTTAGTTTATTCCCTTTTATTGCTGAGTAGTATACCACTGTGTGGCTATATCACGTTAGGTTTATCCATTCACCAGTGGCTGGACGTTTGAGTTGCTTCCGGTTTTGAGCTTGCGAACAACGCGCTGAGAACACCCGCATGCGTGCCTTCATGTGGACATGTGCTCTCATTTCTCTTGAGTAGATACCTGGGAATTGAATTGCAAGGTTATATGGAAACTGTACGTATAACTGTTTAAGAAGATGTCAAACTGTTTTTCCCATGTGGTCGTATCGTTTTATGCTCTCGTCAGTAACGTATGAGAGATACGAGTTTCTCCACAGCCTCTCAACACTTTGGATGGTCAGTCTTTTTTTATAATAGCCATGCTAGTCGGTGCGAGGTGGTATCTTACGATTTTAATTTGTGTTGCCTCAACGACTAATAATGTTGACCAAGTTTTCACGCGCGTATTAGAAATCTGTATATAATCTTTGGTGAAAGTGTCACATCTGTCCCCTATTTGTATTGGGTCGTTTGTCTCTTGTTATTGAGATGTGCAAATTTCCCAAACTCAAAATTGATTAAAGACCTAAGTGTGAGACTTGAAACCATAAAGCTTCTAAAGGAAAATGTACGCCGTAATCTCTTGGACATCACCCTTAGCAGCATATTTATGGATATGTCTCCTCAGGCAAGGGAAACAAAAAGCAAAAAAAAAAAAAAAAAAAAAATTATTGGGACTACATCAAAACAAAAAGCTTTTCACATCCAAGGAAACCATCAACAAAACAAAAAGGCAACCTATTGGATGGGAGGAGATATTTGCAAATGATATATCCAAAAAAGAGCTAATATCCAAAATATCTACTACTGTGGAAAACAGTATATATTCCACTATAGTATAAAATTCCACGACTGGGGAATTGCCCTGAGAAAACAAAAACACTGTTTTGAAAAGATGTACGGGACCCCCGGGTGGCTCGGTCACTTAAGCGTCCGACTCGTGATTTTGGTTCAGGTCATGATCTCACACACACTCTCGCGCGCGCTCTCTCTCTCTCTCTCAAAAGAAAAAAATAAACTTTCTTACAGAAGTATGCACCCTCAACTAAACAATCCATTTCAGACTAATACCAACTTAAATCTAGTCCAATGTAGCAACTTTTCTCCAGTGTATTTTCCTTCTCCCACTTTTGCTCTTTTTGTCCTCACATATATCATATACATGTATGTAATAGCTAGATGCTATATACCCAATAATACGCGTTATAATTATTTCTGTGAAGAACCGCATGTTCCTCAAATAATAAAGAAAAAAGAAATGATAAAGAATACAGAAAGAAGAAATAAAAAGAATATGGAAATAATAAAAAAGTGAGATGCACACACACAAATACCTGCAGTCTTTTATAGATGCACCTGTATCCACTCCCAGTATTCTTCATTCTTTTTTGTAAATTTGAGTTAAAGTCTTGTGTCATTTCCTTTCAACCTGGACAGCAACTTCATTATTATTTCTGAGACTTTGTTAATTTGTCTCAAGCATTTTTCTCTCTGTTCTTTGCACTGGATAATTTCTTTTTCTTTTTTTTTTAAGATTTTTTTTTTAATGTTTTGAGAGAGAGAGAGAGAGAGAGAGAGAGAGAGACAGAGCATGGGGGGAGGGGCAGAGAGAGAGGGAGCCACAGAATCCGAAGCAGGGCACCAGGCTCCGAGCTGTGGGCACAGAGCCCGACGCGGGGCTCGAACCCACAAGCCGTGAGATCGTGACCTGAGCCGACCGTCGGTCGCTTAACCGACTGAGCCACGCAGGTGGCTCCCCAATTCTCCTTTAGCTTTCACCCTTTTCTAGAAACCTCTCCTGGGTGTCTTCCACGCCAGTGTGTAGTTTCTCCGCTCTCAAGACACGAGGGGGTCTTATCTCAGCCCTTTTATGGTTCTGCCATTGGCAGGACCTTCCTGTTAAAATTTCGGTTTGTTTTTTCTGTTCACCCAGCGAGCTCAGCGACCTCGGAGTGCTGTGCATTTTCACTTGGTTCCTATCAGATGTGTTACTTGTAGCTGACCGAGCCCTAATTAAACCACATTCACCCGAAATTGAGTCCCCCCCCCCCCCCCCCGCCGGCCGCCGACCCACTAGTTTGCATGGCCCGCAGCTCATGCTGGTAAAAGTTACTTCTTACCCGTGAAGCCGGGAGCAGGGTAAGTCAGTAGACTCAGGAACAAAAGCCACAGACTCTATCTTTGGCCAATCAATCTGAAGCTCTAAAAATGGTTGTTTGGGGCCCTTGAGTTCAACGCCGGCTCTTTGGAGAAAGGATTCACCGAGGTCTTTATGCCTTCACGCCACAAGCCGACCTGTTTGCCGATTTTCCTTTTCCCTTCTTTCTTTCCCTGTAACAGTCTTAAGTTTTCTCAGTCTCTCTTCTGCCTTCTGGTGCCAAGTATCACTTCCTCGTCACGCAGCCCAGATGCTGACTTGCAGCAGGGATAAATTTCCCCCACATCCGGGCGCCTGGGTGGCTCCGTCGGTTAAGCGGCCGGCTCTTGATTTCGGCTCAGGTCATGGGCTCGGGGTTCATGAGTTCGAGCCCCACGTTGGGCCCGGCGCTGACGGTGCGGAGCCTGCTTGGGATTCTCTCTCTCTCCCTCTCTCCCTGCCCCTCCCCCCTGCTCGGGCACAGGCGTGCACGCGCGCTCTCTCTCTCTCTCCAAATAAATAAACACTGAAAAAAATTTCCCTACATAGAGTGAGTTTTTCACAGGCCCAACATTCTGCGTGATCATGGGATTATGTATGTATTTCATGAGTAGGAAAAAAGTTTCTTTTACTGGAAGCGATCTAAGCTTTGGAACAATTGCATCCAAGACGAGAAATCTGGCAGATCTAGGTATGGATAAGAGGCAAGGAGTCTACTTGGATTACGTGGAGAACAGAAAGTTTGAGGTTGAGTAATTCACGAGGACCTTTCAATAACGAGTGCTAATGAATGTAGAGTTGTAAATCCCATAATTGCAAACCTCAATTCACAAGGCAAGGAGGGGTCCAGGGCACCTGGCAAGAGGATGGCGTTAGTTCCAAGCAGTCCAGGGAGATACTATTTGCTGTTGCCCTTAAGCAAATTAGAAAAAAAACGGAGCTCAGAAAATTTGTCCTCATGGTGGTTGCCGTAGAAGGCGGGGAAGCTCTCAAGCCAATTGTAAATTGTTGTGCCATGGTGGGTTTTACCAGAGAATGATTCTCCTTATTTAAAAGAGGCCGAATTGTCTGGTTGGTACATTACACTATTTTCTTTGCAGTCAAATGCATTTAAATACAGGAGGGAATCAGAACGATTCCCTGCCGGACCTTTCCCGCTCACACCATTCTTAGAGACCCGAGATTTCTGTGCAGGGCATCTGGTAACCCCATTCACACAGATCTGTTTGTATTTCAATTCACAGCTGAGGGGAACTTGAGGTCTGACAAATTTCAAAATTTCCAAGGACCCCAAGGGATAGGATTTCTTCTTTTTAAAAAAAATGTTTGTTTGTCTGTTTGTTTTAAAATGTTTATTTTTGAGAGAGAGAGCATGAGCAGCGGAGGGGTGGGGGTGGGGGTGGGGGGACAGAGGGTCCCAAGCAGGCCCCGCGCTGACAGCAGCCGGCCTGATGTGGGGCTCGAACTCACGAACTGTGAGATCATGACCTGACCTGAAGTCGGATGCTCAACCAACTGAGCCACCCAGGTGTTCCCCACTGTTTATTTTTGAGAGACAGAGGGAGAGAGAGGGAGAGAGAGAGAGCAGGGGAGGAGCAGAGAGAGAGGGAGAGAGAGAATCCCAAGCGGGTTCCACAGTCAACACAGAGTCTGATGCAGGGCTTGAACCCACGAATCCCGCGATCATGACCTGAGCCAAATGGCCAACTTACTGAGCCACCCAGGTGCCCCAAGATTTCTTTCCTTCCTTCTTTCTTTCTTTCTTTCTTTCTTTCTTTCTTTCTTTCTTTCTTTCTTTCTCTCGAGGGAATGCAGATAGTATCCTGAAAATAACAAGAGTGTGGGGAATCTCTACTCCATTCCCACAGTCTTGTGGATCCCACCAGGATTCTGAACCAAAGTCAAAGGCAGGGTTCCTCTGGGCTGGCTTGGGGTTGTAGGCCGGGGCAGAGGCAATTAGGGTCCATCCTGGGATGAGTGATAAGGGAGCGGAGAGTGTGGGGAAGCTTCTATAGAAGACTGAGTACGAGAGCTATTTTCACAGTGTTTCTTGAAAGCGTTCTTTGAAAATACAGCCCCTCTATGTCGGCGCTATAACAACTCATTAAAAACCAAAGTTTCAGAGCAGTTTGAACCTTTTCATTAACACTACACTGCGGAAGTTCGCTTGGTGTTTTTTGGTCACCGGCATTTCAAAGGAAACTCTAAAACGTGTCGCAAATATGAGGTACCTCATTTCCTTGCTGCTTAAGACACCCATTTTCCCGTTCTGAAATTGAGACACGTTTCTCACCCAACCTATTCATTTAATGTGGTAGTACCCTCCATGTCCTTGAAAAACGTTTAGTACATCAAGGATGTATCTTCAGATCTATGGGGTCTTAGAGCAGAAGTGACGGTGAGAGCGTTAAGAGCGGGAACTCTGGCTCAGACAGAACCACATTTAAATAATTGCTTCATCAAATACTGGTTCTGTAACCTTGGGCCATTTACTTAATTTTTCTAAGCTTGAACTTTCTCATTTGCAACATGGGGATGCTCATACCTATTTTGTAGGGTTTTGAGAATTAAGCGAGGTAATATGTAGCAAATAGGAGTGAGCGGCCAATTAGCTATTGTCGTGCTGTACTCATTTTTCTTTCCTCTTCCACCCAGGGAGGCCAAATATTGTCCGGCTCCTACTCCTAAGGGCCGAGGGAAAATTGATCAAACCACTAATATATAGAGAGGATCTTTTATGTATTCAGCACAATAGCCAGGCGCTTTGAGGAAAGTTACTGAATTATGCTACGGTCCCTGCCCTTTGGGAGCTGATAACCTAGTTGAGGACAAAAGTTAAATTCATAAATGACCAGAGGGGCACCTGGGTGGCTCACTCTGTTCAGCTTCAGACTCTTGATTTCGGCTCAGGCAGGTCATGATCTCACGTTTCGTGGGTTCGAGCCCCACATCGGGCTCTGTGCTGACAACTCAGAGCCCGGAGCCTGCTTCGGATTCTGTGTCTCTCTCTCTCTCTCTCTCTCTCTCTCTGCCCCTCCCCCACTTGCACTCTGTCTCTCTCTCTCAAAAATAAATAAACATTTAAAAAAAAAAGACACCTCACAAATGACCAGAGAACGTATTCTTTTATCATCGATATGACGTCATTTAGCCTCTAATTATGTACATCAGAATAAAAGCGACTCAGCACTCTTTAAAAAAACAAAAAAGGACTCTGGTTCATGGGAATAACATGGATTCTGGAGTCAGATGAGGATTGAAATCCTGATTCTCTCACTTCCTGGCTATGTAACCTTGGCAAAGTTACCTAACTTCCCTGAGCCTTCATTGTCCTGTTGATACAGGCGTGGGTAATGGTATCTACGTTACCGGGTTGCTATAGGAAATGGATAAGAAGGTCCATGGCCTCTACCTGGTGCTTAATGGGTAGCAGTGATTACTGTATACATCTATGTTTTCTCCGGAGCACAGCCCCTAACTCAGCGATCTGCACAGAAAGACGTAATCAGCAAATGTTTACTGAGCTGAAAAATTCGCATTTGTTCTACGTTTTCTTCTCCCGGCTGTTTGAGTCACTGCTGTGAGACGTAGCCTCTCGCCGATCGTCCAGGTGAAGTCAGTCGGCGGCCAGTTTGTGGGCTGTTACATTTTCAGAACCCATCTACGCCCTGGAAAAGATTTTCCTTGAGAAAAACAGCAAATTGCCAAGTTCATCAGTGAGTTCTCCTACGAAGGAGATCACTTTCTGGTTATTTTGTCAGGGGGACATTTGATTAAAAAAAAAAAAAAAAGCCTCTCTGTGAACACAATATCCTAGGCTTAATCTTGTGCTAATTAGAGCTGGGCTTTCTTAATTCATTTCATAAACATGTGTAAGCTCCCACAGCGTACGAGGAATTGTGCTAGGGGCTATGTGGTAACAAAGCTATATAAGAAGTATTCTCTATTTTCAAAGGGGTTTCGTCCCAGAGAGAGGTACAAAAATAACCAAAACGTAAGGTAGAATATTTTTTTTTAATTTTTTTGACGTTTATTTATTTTTGAGAAGAGAGAGACAGAGCATGAGCGGGGGAGGAGAAAGAAAGAGGGAGACACAGAATCTGAAACAGGCTCCGGGCTCTGAGCGGTCAGCACAGAGCCCGACGCGGGGCTCGAACTCATGGACCTCGAGATCATGACCTGAGCCGAAGTCGGACGCTCGACCGACTGAGCCACCCAGGCGCCCCATGAATATTATTAAGTGGCTTAAGAGAGGCACAATGTGCTTTAGGAACATGAAAGATGAAGAGATTGAGTTCTGTCGGAGAAACTGAAAAATCTGGGTGGAAATGGGACCTAACTTCAACTTGTGATATAAACTGAGATCTCTGTAAGCAGTGTTGGCTACTCAAAGTTTGAAGTTGTATCTAAATCTTATGTCTGCCTTCCGTGGAATTATCCTTATTTTTGCGACTTTGCAAACAAGACTGATCCCCAGCTTTGACATAGCAACTTCAGTAAACCCTTTCTTTCTGTCTGTCTTTCCTTTTCTTTCTTTCTTTCTTTCTTTCTTTCTTTCTTTCTTTCTCTCTTTCCTTTCTTTCTTTCTTTCTTTCTTTCTTTCTTTCTTTCTTTCTTCTTTCATGTTTATTTTTGAGAGACAGAGAGACAGAGTGTGAGGGAGGAGCAGAGAGAGAGAGGGAGATACAATCCAAAGCAGGCTCCAGGTTCTGAGCCCGATTCGGGACTCAAACCCATGAACTGTGAGATCGTGACCTGAGCCGAAGTCAGACGCTCAACCGATGGAGTTACCCAGGCGCCCTAGCAAACATTTTCTTTCTTAAGCTTCCCCATAACCTCCCTTCCAGAAGCTGGCACCCTTTAGGAGACTGACTTGAAATATACCAGTCTTCTTGATTCGTGACTGAAGTGAAATCTGTCATGTTACGTTTGTATTTTCTAAGGCTAAAAGTTGTGAATTGGCTGTTTCTGACACCCTATTTTGCTTCCTAAAATATCTCAAATTTATCATTAAGACAAATTTCAAAAAGAAAACACAAAAATACATGTGACTTTAAAATATAAAGATTTACGGGGCGCCTGGGTGGCTCAGTCGGTTAAGCGTCTGACTTTGGCTCAGGTCATGATCTCATGGTCTGGGAGTTCAAGCTCCACATGGGGCTCTGTGCTGACAGCTCAGAGCCTGGAGCCTGCTTCCGATTGTGTGTCTTCCTCTCTCTCTCTGTTCCTCCCTTGCTCTCTCGCTCTCTTTCTCAAAAATAAATAAATATTAGAAAATATTTGTTAACACTATAGATAGTTATGAAGTATGTAAAACCAAGCACTTATAAAAGCTGTGTCTCAAGGGCTCCTTTAGAGGATTTTTTCTGGGAGACAGGTAAGTTAAGGCTTCTTAAAATAAATGTTTAATGAAGTTTGGATTAAAGACCCCTTCTTCTTTTCTATTTCTCGGTAACTCTCCTTCTAGTAAGCATAGGCATTCGTAATTAGGATCATCTGTCTCAAATTTTCTTCTCTGCTGATTTGTTGTGGATAAATGCTTCTAAAAATCTCTGGAAGGCAAATGCTAGTGGGAGGCAGTTTCCATGGTGACTTCAGGGTTTGTATTGTTGTTTTTAGACATCATAAATATGAGGGCTGCTTTCGCCGGTTACTGCGCATATCTTACTCATGGTATGAAAGGTCGTAGGGTAGATGGTGAGGAGGGTATGGGCCCCGTGGTCTGGGCCTCCTGTGATACGTCCAGAATCTTTGCCTCTCTCGTGCCTGTGTGTCTAACTGTAGTATTTGATGCTGAATCCGATCTGAGGTGGACACATAACTCGGATACACAATGGAGTCGGGGGGAAGGGTTTCCATAACAAGTGAATGAAAGTTGATGAATGTATCTTAATAAGGCAGAAATGCACTTCTTGTTTTCCTGAAAACCCATTCCCTCCCTAAGCAAAACTTGTTTAACGTTTAGCATAAGAGGAGGAAGAGGAAGCCATTGCTTCTTTCAAAGTCCAACTCAAATTCAGTTAGCTTTATCCTCATAATGGTCAGATTTATAAAACATTAATAATGAAACAATGGGAGCCTGCCCATTAGACAATATCTGTAATAACTTCCTTTACATTAGGACAGGTATTTCCAGATGAATCTCTATGTATAATTATCTATCTATTTATCTATCTATCATCATCTTTCTATCTTTATGGAATTTAAAACTTTATTTTCCCTTCAAATGTTGCCTTACAACTTGTCTAGGAAAGAATTTAATCTCCCCCAGGGAGTCTGGCCTTTGCCCTGTGCTCCCAGGAAGTTATTCCTATGCCCCTGGAATGTCTTGCCTTATATAAGTGTCTTTGTTTCTATGGGGGTTTGGGGTCACAGAGATAGTCTAACAATGTGATTGAGGGTGGGGGCTTTGGTCATGCAGCATTAGTTGGCCTAGAGAGGAAGGAGCTGGGGACTGGGGTCAGCTACATGGGTGGGAAACCAGATCTATATGGCTGAGCTCCAATAAAAACTCTGAACACAAAAGCTCAGGTAAGCTTCCCTGGTTGGCAAAATTCTTTGTGTATTGTCACACACGGTTACCAGGAGAGCTAGCGTTCCTGGGATGCTACAACTCCACCGGGAGAGGACAGCCAGAAGCTCCACATGGAGAACTTTCCTGAACACTGCAGCTTGTGTCTCCTCCTTTGCCTTATTTTCATTTTCATCCTTTCACTGTCATAAACTGTGAGTGTCAACAGCCTTCCGTGAGTTCTGTGAGTCCTATTAGCCAATCATCAAAACTGAAGGTAGCCTTGGAGACCCTTGACCTTGAAGTTGGTGTCAGAAGTGAGGATGGTCTCGGTGAGCCTTGAACTTGCAGTTCAGAAGTGAGGGTGCTCAGGGGAGCCTGGGTGGCTCAGTCGGTTAAGCGTCGGACTTCGGCTCAGGTCACGATCTCACAGTTCACGAGTTCGAGCTCCACATCAACAGCCCTGACAGCTCAGAGCCTGGATCCTGCTTCGCATTCTCTGTGTCCCTCTCCCTCTGCCCCTCCCCTGCTCATGTTCTGTCTCCCTCTCTCTCTCAAAAGTAAATAAACATCAAAAATTTAAAAAAAGAAGAAGGGAGGGTGCTTTGGGGGATTGCCCTCTAACTTTGCACAACTTTAGTTAAATCAGCACACCGAAACATAGAGACGTTGGTCAAGTCCCCTCCGGTCATGGATCGGGTTCCCCAGGAAACGTTTGGAGACTCAGATCTGTGCGCAGTAGGTTTAGTGGGGAAAGCTCTAGGAACAAGCCCTGTGAGGCAGCAAGAGAAGCAGGATTGGACAGAGGGAGACGTTGAACAGCAGCTCTATTCTCGACGGCAGTTCTCCGCTGATCCTGGGAGGGCCTTTCAGAGCGGCCATGAACGAAGTCCTTTATATAAACCCTCTTCACCTCCCCCCTCCCCACTCCCGCCCAATCATTAGATGTGGGTTACACCTGGGGAGGGTGTGCGTCTTTGGGGAGGCAGCCGCCATCAGCTGAGGGGAGCTCCGAGGAGAGACTCAGCTGTGAGTCGACAACAGCCAACACTCCTAGCAGCTGGAGAACTGGGTGCCTCAAGCCTAAAGAGAAATGCATCTCCCTTTTCAAGTTTTCTCCGGGGTCTACTGAGTGGCTGGCTGTTGGGGCCAGAGGCAACCTAATTGGCTCTCCCTTTGTGAGATGGAGATCACAAACCATGGTGTGTGTGTTTTATTTGGAAAGCCGCATGCAGAATTACAGTTCTCTACAAAACAAAATGCTGGAGGAGAGACTTTCAACATAACTCTCTATGCTGGCCAATAGAGAGGAAAGAGATAAGGAAATCTGCGGGATCGAGGACAGAGAAGCATAAAGTGTTAAACAGCAATTCCAAACGGATATAAGACAGCACTAAGGGGCGCCTGGGCGGCTCAGTCAGTAAAGCGTCTGACTTCAGCTCAGGTCACGATCAGTTCGAGCCCCTCGTCGGGCTCTGTGCCGACAGCTCAGAGCCTGGATCGTGCTTCGGATTCTGTGTCTCCCTCTCTCTCTCTCTGCTCCTCCCCTGCTCATGCTCTGTCTCTCTCTCTCTCAAAAATAGACATTAAAAAAAAATTTAAAGATGACATATAGGGTTGCCTGAGTGGTTCAGTTGGTAGAGCACGTAACTCTCGATCTCGGGGTTGTGAGTCCAAGCCCCACGTTGGGCTCAGAGATTACTTAAAAATAACATATATATTAAAAAAATAAGAAAGCAAATGAGAAAAGGGGGGGGACAAAAGCCCAGAGAGAGACAAATAAACCCAGAAACAGACCCTTAATTATAGAGAACAAACTGGTGGTCACGGGAGGGCGGTGGGTGGGGGGATGGGGACTAAGGAGGGCACTTGTGATGAGCTCTGGGTGTTGTATACCATTTGTAACACGGTGCATTAACTATACTGAAATCAAAATTTAAAAATGGTAGATGCGAAGCAAAAAAAATAATTTAAAAAATAAAATAATCTCCTTTCCATTAAAAAAAGATCTTAAGGACTTCATATGATAAAAGAATGTAAAATAGCTCGCTGATATTTTTATATTGATTACACGTTGAAATGGTAATATTGTGGATATATTGTAAGAAAGAAACTGTATTATTATTATTATTATTATTACTTTTATCTGTTCCTTTTTAGTTTTTTAAGTGTGCTTCTTAGAACATTTTAAAATACGTATGCGGGGCGCCTGGGTGGCTCAGTCGGTTAAGCGTCCGACTTCGGCTCAGGTCACGATCTCACGGTCTGTGAGTTCGAGCGCTGCGTTGGGCTCTGGGCTGATGGCTCAGAGCCTGGATCCTGCTTCGGATTCTGTGTCTCCCTCTCTCTCTGCTCTTCCCCTGCTCATGCTCTGTCTCTCTCTCTCAAAAATAAACATTAAAAAAAAATATTTAAAGATGACATACAGCGTTGCCTGGGTGGCTCAGTTGGTAGAGCACGTAACTCTCGATCTCGGGGTTGTGAGTTCAAGCCCCACGTTGGGTGCAGAGATTACTTAAAAATAACATATATATTAAAGAAATAAGAAAACAAATGAGAAAAGGGGAGGGACAAAAGCCCAGAGAGAGACAAATAAACCCAGAAACAGACCCTTAATTATAGAGAACAAACTGGTGGTCACGGGAGGGCGGTGGGTGGGGGGATGGGGACTAAGGAGGGCACTTGTGATGAGCTCTGGGTGTTGTATACCATTTGTAACATGGTGCATTAACTATACTGAAATCAAAATTAAAAAATGGTAGATGTGTGAAGCAAAAAAATAATTTAAAAAATAAAATAATCTCCTTTCCATTAAAAAAAGATCTTAAGGACTTCATATGATAAAAGAATGTAAAATAGCTCACTGATATTTTTATATTGATTACACGTTGAAATGGTAATATTGTGGATATATTGTAAGAAAGAAACTGTATTATTATTATTATTATTACTTTTATCTGTTCCTTTTTAGTTTTTTAAGTGTGCTTCTTAGGACATTTTAAAATACGTATGTGGGGCGCCTGGGTGGCTCAGTCGGTTAAGCATCCGACTTCGGCTCAGGTCACGATCTCACAGTCTGTGAGTTCGAGCCCCGCGTCGGGCTCTGGGCTGATGGCTCAGAGCCTGGAGCCTGCTTCTGATTCTGTGTCTCCCTCTCTCTCTGCCCCTCCCCCATTCATGCTCTGTCTCTCTCTGTCTCAAAAATAAATTAAAAAAACGTTAAAAAAAATAAAAAAAAATACGTATGCGACTTGTGTGTCTTTTTTAATGTTTCTTTATGTTTGCGAGAGAGAGAGGGAGCATGAGCGGGGCAGGGGCACAGAGAAGGAGACAGAGGATCCAAAGGGGGCTCTTCACTGACAGCAGTGAACCCAATGAGGGACTCGAACTCAGAAACTGTGAGATCTTGACCCGAGCTGAAGTCGGACGCTTAACGGACTGAGCACCCGGCCCCCCGCATTTTATTTCTATTGGACAGCACTTTCTTTTTGTAAGTAAACTCTACCCCCAGCTTGGGGCTCGAACCCACTTACCGGAGATCAAGAGTCACATGCTCTATTGACTGAGCCAGCCAAGTGCCCCTATTGGACAGCGGTTTTCCGAACAGTCTCTGAAAAGCCCCAGGATGAGAAGCCCGGTTGCCCAGAGGTGAAATCAGCCTGTTAGCACATCCTTTATTACTGTCTCCCTTCCCCGTCTCACTTCCTTATTCTCTCCTCCTGGTTCCTAGGATCACCTCCTAAATAAGCTACCTGTGCCCATACCCTGGTTTCAGGGTCTGCTTTGGGTGGCAACGTGGGTAGGGGGGAGAGCGTGAGGGCCAAACTAAAGACATTAAGTGAGCTACGGTCTTACAACCCCAACCAAGAAAATACTTGGTGCTGCTAAAGATGTGATCCCCTCTCCTTTCCTCCCATCCAAAATTTGTGTTCACTCCCTCATGCACGTTAGCTAAAGCCCATAAAATTTCGCACCAGATCTTTCGCCCTGTGCCCAAGATACCCCTCACCTTGAAACCCGCAGACTCGCTACACCGTTTTTCATACCTCCGTCCTCTTGTGTATCCTTTCCTCCAAGCCAGAAATTTACTTTCCCTTTCTTTTCTCTTTCTCCGGCAAACCCTTATCTGTCCTGCAAACCCCACCTCGAATGTAAACTATTGTGTTAAATATTCCCTAGACGATCTACTCTCTTGGGGTCTTCTTTCTTGGTAATCCCATTCCTCACCCATGTATTAAAATGTATCAAGGGGCGCCTGGGTGGCTCAGTCAGTCGAGCGTCCGACTTCGGCTCAGGTCATGATCTCGCGGTTTGTGGGTTCGAGCCCCGCGTCGGGCTCTGTGCTGACGGCTCGGAGCCTGGAGCCTCTTCCGATTCTGTGTCTCCCTTTCTCTCTCTGCCCTTCCCCTGCTCATGCTCTGTCTCTCTCTGTCTCTCAAAAACAAATGTTAAAAAAAAATTTTTTTAAAGTGTATCAAGCCATGTGATAATCACCAGTTTTTGTCTATCTTCTATATTCTACTTACCCCACGCTCCTTTTTCATTTTTTTTTAATGTTTATTTATTTTGGGGCAAGAAAGGCGAGCCGGAGGGCAGAGAGAGAGAGGGAGACAGAGGATTCAAAGTGGGCTCTGTGCTGAGGGCAGAGATGCGGGGCTCAAACCCGTGAATCGTGAGATCGTGCCCTGAGCCAAAGTCAGTCGCTTAACCAACTGAGCCACCCAGGCGCCCCAATTTGCTATGCACTCCTAAGAGCAGCGTGTTTCTCCGGTAGCAAGCCGGATCTCTGGCACATAAAAGCTGCTTAACGCGATGTGGATTGAAGAGCCTGCAGGGTCTTAACACAGGATTTCTCAGAGGTTTCCATTTAAGAAGCCCCAGCTGGAAGGGATAATGGGACGTGGGGGAAGGAATGAACAGCAGGAGAGTGTTCACTACAAGAGAAACTTCCGGCAGTGAATAAAATGTCATAGGCACCTGTTGCGATGAGCACTGGCTGTTGTATGGAAACCAATTGGACAATAAATTTCATATTCAAAAAATAAAGAAACGAAAAAAAAAATGAAATGTCATAGCTAATCTAAAACACTTCAATGGGTTTTGTGTTTCACTCTGTACGGTCTATCTCTGTATTTTGATGGAAGACGTGTTTTAAATCGACACCAGGGAAACGAGACGCGCAAACTCTTTCTTGTCTCGTTAGCTAATGGGCAAGAAAGATGCTCCGAGCCGAGTTCATTAATTCGGAAAGCATCGTACACGACTGAAGCAAGCAGAAATTACGTGGAAGATCCAGTTATGAGGCAAATCCCTGCAATAGCTAGAAAGCCGCAGTGTATTGAAAGCCCCAAATGTGCATAAATACAAGGACATATTTGGCAGCAGCTTTTCTTCTTTTCTTTGTTCTTTTCCCTTTCAGGGCCCTTCTTTCCAGGCTACTGTGCTTTTCCCGTTGTGTGTTCTTGGTGCCTTTTTCAAAAGTTAGTTCATCATAGGGGCACCTGGGTGCCTCATTCGGTTGAGCGTCCGACTCTTGATCCGGGGCTCAGGTCATGAGCTCATGGTTCGTGGGTCTGAACCCCTGCATCAGGCTCTGCGCTGACAGCACGGAGCCTGCTTGGGATTCTCTCTCCCCCTCCCTCTCTCCCCTCTTCCCTGCTTGGGATTCTCTCTCTATCTCCCAGAATAAATAAACAAACTTAAAAAAATTAGTTCATCATATATGCATGGGTTTATTTCAGGACCCTTGATTCTATTCCACTGGTCTATGTGTCGGTCTTTATGGAGGTACCATACTGTTTTGATTACTGTCGCTTTGAAGTATAATTTGAAATCAGGAACTGTGATGCCTCCAACTTCGCTCTTTCTCGGGATGGCTTTGGCTCTTGGGGGTCCTTTGTGGATCCACGCAAATATTTGGCCGGCGGCATGCATTTACAAGACGCGGGGGGGCTGGCTGCAGGCACGCAGACGGATAGCTCAAGGACAGTGGTCAGGGCTGGATCCAAGCCCCCAAACAGCCACGTGGGTCTTGGCTGTGGGCTATCGGTGTGCACTTGTGTGGTTACAGAGGCTCACGTACGCACACAGTGAGGCAAGCCAGTGACAGGAGTCGGGGCCAGATGGGGACCCACAAGCACCCGTGGGGGCCTTGGCTGTCGGCGGGCACGCACAGCTGCAGAGACTGGGGCCAGCTGCCCGTGTTGATCTCAGGCATTGGTGGCGGGCTGGTCAGAGGGAGTGCGGAAGGGGGGTAAAAAACTTCAGCGGCGGAATCTGCAAAGGGTCAGGAGTGGCTTCCACAAACAATTTTTTTAAGTTTATTTCTTTATTTATTTTGGGAGAGACAGAGCACAAGTGGGGGAGGGACAGAGAGAGAGGGAGACAGAGAAGCCCAAGCAGGGTCCACATCATCAGCACGGAGCCTGACGTGGGGCTCGAACTCAGGAAACTGTGAGATCATGACATGAGCCAAAATCAAGAGTCGGACACTTAACAGACTGAGCCACCCGGGCGCGCCTAATTTTTTTTTAGTGTTTATTTATTTTTGAAAGAGAGAGAGAGAGAAAGACAGAGCACGAGCAGGGGAAGGACAGAGAGAGAGGGAGACACAGAATCCAAAACAGGCTCCAGGCTCTGAGCTGTCAGCACAGAGCCCGACGCGGGCCCAAACCCACGAACCATGAGATCATGACCTGAGCCGAAGTCGGAGGCTCAGCCAACTGACCCTCCAAGGTGCCCCCCCCCAACTTTTCCCCCCCACCCCAAATTGCCCAACAAAATTTGTTTCCAGATGAAGCCAGCAATAGATCCTTCAGCATTATCAACTAGTGCTAATTTTCTGAGACTTTAGTTTTCCAACGCCACATTATAAATCATGTTATAAACCTTGCATTTCTGCTGAATCCCAGATACCATTTAATTCTGGTTGCCTTGAAAGCCATCACCGAGGTACCTCCTCCGTCAGCTCAGTGCATTTAAGTGCATGTCACATCACCAGGAAGAAATGATCTCTTATGCCTCATACTCCAGGCAAATCTGAAAATGTCTGTGGGGAAACGGATGAATATAGCATAGGCACCAAGGCGGCGGTGGGCGGGGAGGGGGACGGGTTCCTTCTTCATTTTTATTTTCAAAACCTAGGCTACCCTGGGGCGCCTGGGTGGTTCAGTCGGTTGAGCGTCCGACTTCGGCTCAGGTCACGATCTCACAGTCTGTGGGTTCGAGCCCCGTGTCGGGCTCTGTGCTGACAGCTCAGGGCCCGGAACCTGCTTCGGAATCTGTGTCTCCCCTCTCTCTGCCCCTCCTCCACTCTCACTTTGTCTCACTCTGTCTCTCAAAAATAAATATTAAAAAAAAATTTTTTTTAAGCTAGGCTACTCTAAGCTTAGCTTTTTCATCACCACTACCGAGGTCTAAGCGACTATCTTCTCTCACTTGAATTCCTGCTGATTCCGCCTTTGCCCCCCACCCCACTATAGTTTATTCTCCACTCAGAAGCCGGATGATCTGATGATGTCCTGCTGCTCAGAACCCTCCAGTGGTTTCCCATCTTAATCAGAGTAAAATCCAAGTTTGCCTTAGGGTCCTGAAGGCCCTACATGATCTAATCAATCCCTTGATAACTCTTTGACGTACTGGCATTTGTTTCCTATTTCTTTTTCTTTTTTTTAAAAATTTTTTAACGTTTATTTATTTACTTATTTATTAAAAAAATTTTTTTAATGTTTATTTTTGAGAGAGAGAGAGGCAGGGGAAGGGGAGAGAGAGAGGGAGACACAGGATCCGTAGGAGGCTCCAGGCTCTGAGCCATCAGCACAGAGCCCGACGAGGGGCTCAAACCCACGAACCGTGAGATGGTGACCTGAGCCGAAATCAAGAGTCAAGCGCTTAACCGACTGAGCCGCCCAGGCGCCCCAAAAGGACATTCTCTGTGTCCTTACCAGCTTCAATCTACATCTGCATCTCAGTATTGCCACCACTTGGCTACGTACTTAATCCTTACCTATTTGCGTATGTTGTCTTTTTCCCTACCTAGAATGTCAGTTCTACAAAAGCAGGGACTTTGTCTGATTTGCTCTCTGCTGTTTCTTTTAGGACCATACCTGGGTGCATAGTAAGGCCTTAGCAAACACTTGTTTAATGATTTACTCCAGGTTTAACTATTCCTACCTAACACAAGTAGCCTCGGGCCCACACAAACATATATGGGGCTCTATTTTCCTTGGGTTAACACCTAGGAATGCCTACCACGATCCTTCCATTCGTCTCCAGGGCAGGAGCTAGGTCTTGGGGCACTGGGTGATGTGTAAAGGTCTGGGATCAGAGGAGAGGATGATCTTCTCTATGTCACTGATGGATGGAAAAAAAACAGAGCAGTAAAGGGGCTCCATACTTCTCCTCCATCCCACATAAGCCAGGCTTCTGCCCAACCTGGTGACAACAAAGAGAAAAGTCTGTCAGTAACACGTCTAGTTCAAAAAACACTGCTGGGGGCGCCTGGGTGGCTCAGTCAATTGAGCAGCTGACTTCAGCTCGGGTCATGATCTCACGGTTTGTGAGTCCGGGTCCCACGTCGGGCTCTGTGCTGACAGCTCGGAGCCTGGAGCCTGCTTCGGATCCTGTGTCTCCCTCTCTCTCTCTCTCTCTCTCTGCCCCTCCCCCACTCACGCTCTGTCTCTCTGCCTCTCAAAAATAAATTCAAAATGTTAACAAATTCTTTTAAAGAAAACACTGAAAGCCACAGTGACCTGTACAATAAAAAATAACTTGGTGAGCTTACTCCCAGAATTCCCAGTTTGCACCAACGTTGTTAACGGGAACAGAGAAGCATTGAATAAGGACTGCAGGTGTTGTCTCAGGGGGTTGGTCATTAACGCATGCAATAAAGCACTAACTTTACCTTTTCATGGGTAATTTCGATACCGAATCACCAATGAAACCTAGTAATAGTTTAAATCTTTTAAGTTACTACCAGGTGTACAAGCTTTGGAGTAATTCTTCTCAGTTTCTTACCGACAAATGCATGCTGTGTGTTCTCTTAATTCCGCTCGAATATTTTTTTCGTCTAAAATATCCAGAAGTTGAGTGGCAGTAACATGGTATCCATGAAAGAAGCCCACTGATCATTTTACATTTTTAAGTTCGGATTTGGTGATCAGAAAGCCTGAGTTACCAGCTTCTTAGACTTGAAGCTTCTCTGTCACACTGAACACCTGATACTTGGCACTGAAAAGATCCTAGGAAGCAAATACAGATGTTTCCCGGGGAGAAATTACCAAATGGGGATTCGTGACCACCCAGGAAAGATCACTAACATCTCGCCTCCTCCCATCCGTTGAGTTTTACTGGTCTCCAATCTGTTAGGATGGGGTCATTGGACATCACAGACATATACTTGAACATTTTGGATAAATCTTGGTGCAGTTGTCTCCAAGGTATTCATTTTAACTCCGTACTGCCTCACAAAACTAACATTAGTCATTAAACCATCAATTAAAAAGTGGAATGGGGAACTTCTGGTTTGTAGTTCGGCACGTAACGGGCTTGGGGGGGTGGTCACTGCTCTCTCCTTCCAGTAAGTAAAGAGGTGAACAGGCTGAAAAATGAATAGCTCTTCTTGGATATTAGGAGAGGAGAGTACACAAGGCAAACTAGTGCCCTCCAGATTGAAGAGACAGTCAAACAGATACAGGGAGCCACAGCTTACCCAAGCAGAGACTCACCAGTAGAAATACAGGAACCAGTGCCAGGGAAGGAAAAATCTCAAGTGTAATTAACAAATTGCTGTAGGCTAAGGCCAGACGACTCTGAGATTTATCATCTCCAGAGGGATTCCATTATTGCGGGGGGCACACTCTTGTGAGATTTAACACCAGGAACTCTACCAGATTGCCACAGCAAATACTGAAGAAAACTCACCTTGGGTTTCCTGCAGAAGGGAGGGGGGCAAAGGAACCCTTCTGAAACACTGCACAGCACTCTGTTCTTAGTAAGGTCTGCCCTGTGGAGAGATACGTGAACCAGGGTCCAACCTGCTGGGGTATTATCAGAACCTAACGAACCCGGAGAAAGGAAAGGCCATACTCCAGTCCATTCTCACTGTCCTGCCTCATATAAGGGAGGAGAAACACCTGTGAAGGTTATAGTGTAGATGCCCACCTCACCACCACATTACGAAAGGCCTATTCACAGCAGTTCTTTTATCCAGCATATCGTGTCCAGCGTTCAAGAAAAAATTACAAGGCATACTAAAAGGCACAATGCATATTTTGAAGAGAGAGAGCAAGAATCAGAACCAGATTCAGATATGGCTGGGATGTTAGAATTACCCCACCAGTAATTTATTTTATTTTTAATGTTTATTTTTGAGAAAGAGAAAGAGACCGAGTGTGAGCGGGGGAGGGGCAGAGAGAGAGGGAGACACCAAATCCGAAGCAGGCTCCAGGATCTGAGCTGTCAGCGCAGAGCCTGACGTGGGGCTCGAACTCACGTACCGTGAGATCATGACCCGAGCCGAAGTCATACGCTTAACCGACTGAGCCACCCAGGTGCCCCATCACACCACTAATTTAAAACAACTGTGATTAATATGTTTAAGGATGTTAAGGGTTCTAATGGATAAAGTGACAGATAAAGAACAGATAAACAGGGTAAGCAGAGAGATGGAAATCCTAAGAGCCAAAAGGAAATGTTAGAGATCAAAAACACAGTAACAGAAATCAAGAATGCCCTTTAAAGAACTTATTAATGAGCTGGACATAACAAGGAAAGAATCTCTGAGCTAGAGGACGTATTAATAGAAAACCCCAAAACTGAAAACCAAGGAAAACAAAGACTGAAAAATGGAACAAAATGTCCAAAGACTGTGGGAAAAGTACAAGAGGTATGACATACATGAAATTGGAATATTGGAAAAAGAAAAGGAGAAAGGAATAGAAGAAATATTTAGAACAATAATGACTGAGAATTTCCCCCACATTGATGTCAGACATCAAACTACAAATCCAGGAGGCTTGGAAAACACCAAGCAGGATAAATCGAAGGAAAAAAAAATACACCTAAGCATATCATCTTCAAATTACTGAAAAGCAAAGATAAAGAAAAAATCATGGTAGAAAACAGGGGAAAAAATCTTACCTGTAGAGCAACAAAGATAAGAATCACATCTGACCTCTTCTCATGAATCATGCAAGATGAGAGTAGACTAAAATATTTGAAATGTTGAGAGAAAAAAGTCACCCCTAGAATTCTGTACCCTTTAAAATTCTTCTTCAAAAGTGAAAACCATGGGAACGCAAGCTGGTGCAGCCACTCTGGAAAACAGTATGGAGGTTCATCAAAAAACTAAAAATAGAACGACCCTACCACCCAGCAATTGCACTACTAGGCATTTATCCACAAGGTACAAGGGTGCTGTTTCGAAGGGACACATGCACCCCCATGTTTAAAGCAGCACTATTAACAATAGCCAAAGTATAGAAAGAGCCCAAATGTCCATCGATGGATGAATGGATAAAGAAGGTGTATACACACACACACACACACACACACACACACACAATGGAGTATTACTCGGCAATCAAAAAGAATGAAATCTTGCCATGTGCAACTACGTGAATGGAACTGGAGGGTATTATGCTCAGTGAAATTAGTCAGAGAAAGACAAAAATCATATGACTTCACTCATATGAGGACTTTAGGAGACAAAACAGATGAACATAAGGGAAGGGAAACAAAAATAATATAAAAACAGGGAGGGAGACAAAACATAAGAGTCTTAAATACAGAGAACAGAGGGTTGCTGGAGGGGTTGTGGGAGGGGGGATGGGCTAAATGGGGAAGGGGCTTAAGGAATCTACTCCTGAAATCATGGTTGCCCTAGATGCTAACTGATTTGGATGTAAATTTAAAAAATAAAAAATAAAAATAAATAAATAAAATAAAAGTGAAGGAGAAATGAAAACTTTCTCAGACAAACAAAAATTGAGGAGAAAGACAAAGGTATGATATCACATAGGATCTAGAAAAGCGAAACTGACAGAAACAGAGCAGAATAGTGGGGTGGCTATGGGAGAGTGGGGAGTAGGGGAAGTGGAGGGATGTTGTTTGAGGGAAAAATTGCCACTTGAAGATGAGTGAGTTCTGGAGATCTAATGTGCATCAGAGTGATTGTAGTCAATAATACTGTATCATACACTTCAAAGTTTCTGAGAGACTAGCTCTCAACTGTTCTCACCACGAAGACAAAATGATAATAATATGATGCATAGAGGTGTTAGCTAACACCATGGCGATAATCATATTACAATATAGAAAGGTTTCAAGTTAACCTTAGACTTACACAGTGTCATATGTCAATTACCGGTTAATTTTTAAAAATTAAGAGAATTTTTTTTCCAGTTGACCTGCCTTGTGAAATGTTAAAAGAAGTTTTTTAGAGAGAGTGAGAGAAAGCAACAGAGGTAAGAAACTCAGACCTACATCAAGAAAGGAAGAGCTTCAAAGAAGGAATAAGTGAAGCTAAAATACAAACTTTTTTCTTATTCTTCATTGATTCAACAGGTAACTGTTTGTTCACAAACATAATAGCAACAATGTATCCAATTATGTATGCTTAGGTATTATTATATATACCTGAAATGAATAATAGCAGTGCTATAAAGAATGCGGGGAAGGAATTAAAATACTTTCGTTGGTTTAAAGTACCGACATCACCTGTGAAGTGATACAGTGTTCTTTGAAAGTGGATTTGGATTACTTCTAAATGTATATCACAAACTCTAGGGTAACCACTAGGAAAGGTAAAAAAAAAAAAAAAAAAAAAAAAAGGAGTATAACAAATATGCTAAGAAATGAGAGAAAATGGGATCATGCAAAATGCTCAATTGAAACAAAAAATGCAGGGGCACCTGGGGGGATCTGTCAGTTAAGCGTCCGACTTCGGCTCAGGTCACGATCTCACAGTTCGTGGGTTCGAGCCCCGCGTCGGGCTTTGCGCTGACCGCTGGGAGCCTGGGGCCTGCTTCGGATTCTGTGTCTCTCTCTCTCTGCTTCTCCCCCACTCATGCTCTCTCTCTCTTTCTCTCAAAAACAAACGTTAAAAAAAATTTTTTTAAATGGACAGTCTGGCAAGTAGAAAATCAGTAAGGATATAGGTGAACTCAACAATACCATTAATCAACTGGGCATAGCTGATGTCTAGAGAATACACAATTTTTTCAAGCTCGCGTGGAATATCTACCAAAAGACCGCATGCTGAGCCATAAAATCACCTTAGCAGATTTTAAAGAGTAGAAATCATACAATGTCTCCACTCAGACCACAGAGGGATTAAACTAGAAATCAAGAACAGAAAGGTAGCCGGAAACTCCCAAAATATGTGGGGATTAAACAACACACCTATAAAATGCACACGGGTCAAAGAAGGAATCGGAAGATAAATTAAGAGTACTTTGAAATAGGGGCGCCTGGGTGGCTCAGTCGGTTAAGCGCCGGACTGCAGCTCAGGTCATGATCTCACCGTTCGTGGGTTCGAGACCCGCGCCGGGCTCTGTGCTGACAGTTCGGAGCCCGGAGCCCGCTTCAGATTCTTTGGGGGTGTGTGTGTGTGTGTGTGTGTGTGTCTGCCCCTCCACCACTCTCTCTTTGTCTCTCTCTAATAAATAAATAAATAAACAAACATTAAACAAATGAAAATAAAAGTGGGCAAAGACCTTTCCAAACTCCTCACCAAGGAAGAAATATAGGTGGCAAATAAGCAGATGAAAAAAATGCTCCAAAAAAATGCTCCACGTTGTATGTCATCAGAGAAATACAAATCCAGAACCTGGAACACTACAACAAACTGCAAAATGATACAGCCACTCTGGAAGACGGTTTAGCAGTGTATTAAAAAACCAAGCCTACTCTTGCCTAACAATCCAGCAATCACACTCCTCAGTATTTACACAAAGGGTTTGAAAACCTGTCCACACAAAAACCTGCACACAGCTGTCTACAGCAGCTTTATTCATAATTGCCCAAAACCTGGAAGCAGCCAACTGTCCATCAGTAGGTAAGCGGATAAATAAACTATGAGGCATCCAGACAATGTGATATTATTTAGCACTAAAAATAAATGTGCTTTATAGAGCAAGTTTACCTGCTTTTACTGAGAGAAACCAATCTGAGAAAGCTCTGTAATGTATGATTTCAACCATAGGACTTTCTGGAAGAGGCGAAACTACAGAGACACTAAAAAGATCAGTGGTTTCTAGGGCTGGCAGTGGTGGGGAGTGGTAACCAGGGGGAACCCAGAGGATTTTTCAGGTGGGGAAAATACTCCGTATGATATTATAATGATGGATGTCATTACATGTTTGTCCACACCCATCGAATGTACGATAACAAGAGTGAATCCTCAGGGAAACTAAAGATTTGGGGTGATGATGGTGTGCTCATGTCGGTACACCCTTGGTAAAAAATGGACCATTCTGGAAAGTGATGTTGATAATGAGGAAGGTTGTGCATGTGTGGATCAGGGGGTAGAGGGGAAATCCCCGTCCCTTCCTCTCAATTTTGTTGTAAATCTAAACCTCCTCGAAAAAAAATAAAGTCTAGGGGCGCCTGGACGGCTCAGTCGGTTACGTGTCCGACTCTTGGTTTCAGCTCAGGTCATGATCTCACAGTTCGTGGGTTCGAGCCCTGCGTCGGGCTCCGCACTGAGGAGGCAGAGCCTGCCGGGGATTCTCTCTCTCCCTCTCTATCTTCCCCTCCCATGCACTCTCTCTCTCTCTCTCTCTCTCAAAAATAAACTTAAAAATTTTTTCATAAATAAATAAAAATTTAAAAAAAAATAACAACAAAGTTAAAAAAATAAAGTGTACCACCACCAACAAAAACCCAACGCGTGGATAAATGAAGAGTCCCACAGTTCCTCTCCCACACACATCCATACACCAGAATTAGAACTAGTATCACACTGGTTATCAGCTTAGTGGGAAAGCCTCCAGATATTTACAGTATAGAGCATTGCTAAAAACACAAATAGTCTCAACAATGCCAAAAAAAATGAAATATAAAATACTAGGGTACATAGCATGCAGTAGGGATAAATACCATTTCAAGAAGGTTAGATATATTTCAAGATATATATATATATATATATATATATATATATATATATATTTCAAGATATATATGTATTCAAGATATATATATATATAAGATATATTTCAAGATATATATATACACACATATATATATATGCACAACTTTCTATGTACATACATATATACATAAATACAAGAATGCGTCTGCTGTGTTACCATGCATTTAATGCATTTCTCCCTATGAGTCATGGTCAAAAAGCCTGGAACTCTTTGATCTAGAGTAATTTTTGCCCAAGTATGGTCTGGAATGCTTATATGAAACAGATACCTGCGCTCTCTCTCAAATCGTTTAAAGAGTTCAGTCGGCCAATGATGCAAGTGTCCTCACCTAATCCGGAAAAAGGAACCCTTGTGATGGTGTTAAGGAGGAATCCTGAGGGTTCTTACGTGACTCCAGTGTGCCACCAGGACTGGACTGAGAGCCACCGGACCCCACAGTGGTCTTTGGAAACAGGTACTGAGAGTTGCAAGTCAAGTAGGAAAGAGAGAGTAACGTTTATATGGGCCAATCATCTCACACATTTCACTCCGTCCCATCGGTGCCAATGACTATCTTTATTGTCTAGCAAATCACCTGGAGGGCCTGTTAAAACAGATTTGTGAACCCTCACCCCCAGAGTTTCTGATTCGGTAGCTTTAGAGTGGGGCCCAAGAATTTGCGTGTCTAACAAAATCCCACATGATGCAGCTCCTGCTGGTCTGATGAGTACGTTTAGAGAACTAGTGATTTATGCAAGGGATCAGTTGAAAGGGGTATTTTGAGACATGCTGCTTAAACACAGTCCAATGGGATTTATTCCAGGTAGGTAAGGCTGATTCAACATTTAAAAAGTAATGGAATCTATCGCATCAAATGGCAAAAGAAGAAAAATTATTTGATGATATCAGCGGATGCAGAAAAAGTATTTGACAAAAGCCAACATTCACATGTGATTAAAAGCTCTCAGCCAATTTCTTAATTATCCAGTTGTGTCCAAAGGATGAGACTTGTAGGTTAATGACTTGAAATCTTTCTTTTTCTTTTTCTTTTTTTTATCTTTTAACGTCTTTAAAGTTTATTTATGTTTTTATATAATTTCTTGTCAAATTGGTTTCCATACAACACCCAGTGCTCATCCCAACAGGTGCCCTCCTCCGTGCCCATCACCCACTTTCCCCTCACCCCCACCCCCCATCAACCCTCCGTTTGTTCTCAGTCCTTAAGAGTCTCTTATAGTTTGCCTCACTCCTTCTGTGTAACTTTTTTTCCCTTCCCCTCCCCCGTGGTCTTCTATTACGTTTCTCAAGATCCACATATGAGTGAAAAACATGGTGTCTGTCTTTCTCTGCCTGACTTATTTCACTTAGCATAACATTCTCCAGTTCCATCCACGTTGCTACAAATGGCCAGATTTCATTCTTTCTCATTGCCAAGCAGTACTCCATTGTACATATAAACCACATCTTTATCCATTCGTCAGTTGGTGGACATTTAGGCTCTTTCCATAATTTGGCTATTGTTGAAAGTGCTGCTATAAACATTGGGGTACAAGTGCCCCTATGCATCAGCACTCCTGTATCCCTTGGGTAAATTCCTACCCTCTTGCCCTGTTGGTGGGAGTGCAAACTGGTGCAGCCGCTCTGGAAAACAGTGTGGAGGTTCCTCAAAAAATTAAAAATAGACCTACCCTATGACCCAGCAATAGCACTGTTAGGAATTTACCCAAGGGAAATCCTTTTTTTCAATGCAGGTATTTACAGCTATACATTTCCCCATAAACGCTGTTTTGCCACCCATGAGTTTCGTGGATGTTTTTGTATTTTCATTTTTACTTATCTCACTGTATTTTCTAATTTTCCTTGTGCTTTCTCTGACTCATTGATTACTAAGGAATGTTTTCATTTCCAGATATTTGTGAATTTCCCCCAATTTTTTTTGTTATTGATTTCTAATTTCATTCCCTTATTGTCAGAGAAATTATTTTGTATGATTTTAATCCTTTTAAACTTATGAACTCTTGAGTGTTGTTGTTGTTGTTGTTGTTGTTTAGAGAGAGAAAGAGAGGGTGCAAGTGAGTGAGGGGCACAGGGAGAATCCCTTGAGGGGCAGAGAGAGAGAAGGAGAGAGGGAGAGGGAGAGGGAGAGAGAGAGAAGTGGGGCTCACCTGAAGCAGGGCTCGCACTCACCCGAAGCGGGACTAGAATTCACTTGATGCAAGACTTGAACTCACAAACCGTGAGATGGTGACCTAAGCCAAAGTTAGATGCTTAACCAACTGAGCCACCCAGGTGCCCCTGTAAACTTATTAACACTTGTTTCATGGCCTAACATATGGCCTAACTTGGAGAATGTTCCATGTGCACTTGAGAATATGTATTCTACTGTTTTGGGGTAGCATGTTCTCTATCTTTCAGATCTAATTTGTTTCTAGTGTTGTTAATCTTCAATTTTCTTGCTGGTCTACTATGTAGTTATTTCTATCCATCGTCAACAGTGAGTATTGGAGTTTCCAACTCTCATTGTTGATTTGCCTATTTCTTCCATCAATCTTATCAGTTTTTACCTCTTGTATTGTGGGGGCTCTGTTGTTGGGGACATATATGTTTATGGTTATTATATCTTCCTGATAGATTGACCCTTTTGCCATTACATTATGTCCCTTCTCTACTCTACTAACAATTTTATCTTAAAGTCCACTTTTAAAAAATTTTTGAGTATACTTGACTTTAAAAAATTTTTTTGTCTTAAAGTCTATTTTGTCTGATATTACTATAGCCACTCCAACTCTCTCTTGTTTACCATTTGCATGGAATATCGAGTTCCATCCTCTTGCTTTCAACCTGTGTCTTTGAATCTAAAGTGTGTCTCTTGGGGGCGCCTGGGTGACTAGGCTGGTTGAGAATCTGACTTCGGCTCAGGTCATCATCTCGCAGTTTGTGAGTTCAAGTCCTGCATTGGGCTCTGTGCTGACAGCTCAGAGCCTGGAGCCTGCTTTGGATTCCATGTCTCCCTCTCTCTCTGCCCCTCCCCCGCTCATGCTCTTTCTCTCTCTCTCAAAAAATTAAAGAAACATTAAATAAATAAATAAAGTGTGTCTCTTGTATGCAGAATATATTTTATGTTTTTTTGAAAGTCAGTTCTGCCAAGGCACCTGGGTGGCTCAGTCGGTTAAGTGACTGACTCTTGACCTCAGCACAGGTCTCTATCTCAGGGTTGTGAGTTCAAGCCCCGCATTCGGCTCTGCACCAGGTGGGAAGCCTGCTTTAAAAAAAAAAGTCAATTCTGCCAATTTCTGCCTTTTAACTGGATAATTTAATCCACTTACACCTAATATAATTATTGATAAATTATTATGTTTGTCATTTTGCTGTTTTCTATATGTCTTATGCTGTTTTGTTATTCCTCAGTTCCTCCCTTATAGCTTATCTTGTGTTAAATGTTTATATTGTATATATTTTTAAGTTTATTTATTTATTTTGACACAGAGCATAGTGGGAAAGGGGCAGAAAGAGAGGGAGAGAGAGAATCCCAAGCAGGCTCCCCACCATCAGTGCAGAGCCCGATGCAGGACTCAGACCCACGAACTGTGAGATCACGACCTGAGCCAAAGTTGGGCATGTAACCAACTGAGCCACCCCGCGCCCCTGGATATATTGTATTGTGGCATTTTAATTCACTTGTCACTTTTGTTCCTATATACTTTTGAGTAATGTTTTAGTTGTTATCCTGGGGATTATCAATAACCTTCTAATTCATTATAACCTGGTTTAGATTAAAATAAACTTCATTTCAATAGTACATAAAACTTTGCTCCGGCATAGCGACACTTTTCCCCCTGCTTTATTTCGTTATTGTCATAAATTCTGGTTTTACAGATTGTGTGTCCACCGACTTAGATTTTGTATATATTGCACGATGAGTTGTCTTTTAAATCCTATGGGGAAACAAAAAGGAATTAAAACAAATGGCACATTTACGTCATCTTCTATAGTTACCTATCTAGTTACTTTTACAAGCGTTCTTTATTTCTTCATGTGAATTCTAAGTACAAGCATACCTTGGAGATGTGGGTTGGGCTCCAGACCACGGTAATAAAGGAAGTATCACAATAGAGTCAAATGAATGTTTTGGTTTCCCAGTGTGTAAAAAGTTATGTCTATATTCTAATGTAGTCTTTTAAGTGTGCAATAGCATTGTGTCTCAAAAAAAAAAAAAAGCCCAATGAACATGGCTTAATTTAAAAATATTTTCTTGGGGCGCCTGGGTGGCTTGGTCGGTTAAGCGTCCGACTTCGGCTCAGGTCATGATCTCGCGGTCCGTGAGTTCGAGCCCCGCGTCGGGCTCTGTGCTGACAGCGCAGAGCCTGGAGCCTGCTTCAGATTCTGTGTCTCCCTCTCTCTCTGCCCCTCCCCTATTCATGCTCTGTCTCTCTCTGTCTCAAAGATGAATAAACGTTAAAAAAAAATATTAAAAAAAATATTTTCTTGCTAAAAATTGCTAGCCATCATCTGAGCTTTCAGTGAGTTATAATCACTGATCACAGATTACCATAACAAATATAATGATAATGAGAACGTTTGAAAGATGTGAGAATTACCAAACTGTGGCTTAGAGACATGAAGGGAGCAAATGCTGTTGGAAAAAATGGTGCCGATAGGCTTGTGCAACACAAGGTCGCAACAAACCTTCAATTTGTAAAAAATGCAAAGTGCAATAAAGCAGAAGGCAATAAAACAAGGTACGCCTGTATTGTCTGGTGTCTTTTCCTTTCATCCTGAAGAACTCCCTGTAACGTTTCTCATACCGCAAGTCTGCTAGTGACAAAATCTCTCAGCTTTTGTTTATCTGGGAATGTCTCAATTTCCCCTGAATTTTTGAATAATAGCTTTTCTACAAATAGAAATCTTGGTGTACAATTTCTTTCAGCATTTTGAATATGTCATTATACTGCTGTCTGGCATCCATGGGTTTTGATGAGTAATCAGCTGTCAATCTTATTGAGGATTACTTTTATTTTTGTATTATTTTTTAATGGCAACATTTTATTTTATTTTATTATTATTTTTTTAATGTTTATTTGTTATTGAGAGACAGAGAGAGACAGAGTGTGAGCAGGGGAGGGGCAGAGAGAGAGGGAGACACAGAATCCGAAGCGGGCCCCAGGCTCCGAGCTGTCAGCACAGAGCCCGACGCAGGGCTCGAACTCACAAACCGTGAGATCATGACCTGAGCTGAAGTCAGACGCTTAACCGACTGAGCCACCCGGGTGCCCCTCTTTTAGTTCTTTAGGCATGCTTTCCGGTAGCTCTTTTAGCATATTTAAAATAGTGGCTTTAAAGTCTGCCTAATAAGTCCACTATTGGGATTTCCTCTGTGACAGCTTTGTATTAATTTCTTATTTTCCTGCGTACGGGTCATACTTTCTTGTTTCTCGGCAAATCTCCTCATTGTGTTTTTGAAAGCAATACATTTCAAATAGTATAATGTAGCAACTCGGGAAATTTCCTGACCAGAGTTTGCTGTTTCTGCTTTTAGCAGTTGTTTGCTTAGTGACTTTTGTCAACTCATTGTGTCGTCTGTATCTTTATCATGTGTGGCCACCGAAGTCTCTCCTTGGTTAGTTTAGTGGTCAGTTAATAATTAGATACCATTTTCCTTAGATGTTTAGAACCAATAAGTCTCCTTATCTTTGTGTGAGAGAGAGAAAGAGAGTTGGAGGATGCCTTTAACGCTCTACTAGGTGGTTTATAATTCCATATTAGCTTCCAATTCCTGTTTTTGTAGACTCTCAAGTTCAGTCAGTCTCTGTGGATATTCCTCGGCTTTTCATTTCCGGTTCCCTGGCTAGTTTATTGTTGGCTTCCATTGCTCTCTGTCTCTTCGGGCAGATGTGATGTTCAAACATTTGAGAAATTCCCCTCCGTCACCCAGGGAGAAATGTTTATCACTGGGAGAGTTTAAGTGAGCTCACAAAAGGACAAGCCTTTCAAGCGGTGCCTTCCAGGGAACAACTTGGTCCTGATTCCTATTCGGGGGTAAAGTTCTGAAAGATCCTCAGCTCTCCTCTGCTTTCTCAAGTACTGAGACTGCGGGATATTATTTTTCAATACTGCTGTGCAGCTGGGGAGAAGTGGATGCCACTAGGATTAGTTAAAATGCCACAAGTCTTGATTTTCCTTATCAAGATGCAGTCATTTCTCTTGACTAACCACCTCCCCATGTTGGTACAAGCCTCTGGTGAGTCTCCAGAGTACTGAAGAGTGGATTTTGACAATTTTCTCACTGCTTTTATGAAGGAGCGAAATTTCAGAGTTCCTCACTCGACATTTGCACTGATTTGATTTTTTTTTTTTTTTTGACAACTCATCCTGTAATGGAAAATCATCCATTTTATAAAAAACAGTGACAACGTTACCTTTCTGAACTCTTTGTTTGTTTTGTTAATCCAACCCCGGCTGAAATGAAATGAAATTCCACTTTTGAAGCCAAATTTGATACACCGTATTATTACTGTACCAGACCTTCTCACTGGAAAAGAAACAAAATTAAAAAATCAGATTTAAAAGACTGAATCAACATTTCCAGAGTCATAGATACAAAAGTCCGTAAATGTACACAATGTTTTCAAGATGATAAATTATATAGAAGCAAGCGAAAAGAAACAAGCAATTTTTGCTTAGAAGAGTTTAGATTCTATATAATGCTGAGATTGCAACACATAAGCTATTTCAAGTCAGAATTAAGACTGACACAGCAGTGAACCAAATTCCATTTCATGTTTCTTTGAAGATGCTGTAAGTTGAGAATAAAGTGTCACCTTGTCTTAACTTGGACTTCTTTATTACTTTAAGAAGTTAACCTGAAACATACCAGTTCTATTATTTGGAGCTGAGTTTGGGGCTACCTACAAATTTTATACTTTCTTCCTAAGGGAAAGGATAAAAAAAAAAAAAAACTTCAGTGACAATATCACTTCCAAGAGATCGATAATGAAACTGATTAGAACACAATTAAAATTGGGGTAATTTTAAATGCAAACTCTCTGTGACTTCCTCGCCCAATGTTTACACGACATAATCATTAGCAGATCTGAAGTGCGATGTGGATTTGACTTCAACATCTTTCATAAATTTTCTGTCAGAATATGGAAGAGTGTGTGCGTGTGTTAAAAAAATCAGTTGCCCTCATTTGATATTCGAGCATCTCTTGGATTTCCAAGTAACGGTAAAGGAAGAGTTGGCCTAAAAATGATCAGATTAGTGGCATGGGGGTGGGATTCTGGCAGCATTCATATATTCGCATGAAGCATAAATGCAGACCCTGGAGCAAAAAAAAAAAAAAAAAAAAAAAAATGCCTCCTTCCATGGAGGACTTGGCCACGTGTCATAACTGGAGCCTGGGCCGAGACAAAATGTACACGATGCGCTACATTTCCCTTCTCTGTCCTTTCAGCATCGCCCCAAACACGAGTCTCTCTGTGCAACATGGCGATACAAATTTTGTTGCCCATATCCCGATTCCGGATAAAAGCAGGAGCTCTGAGGACGGCCCCCGAGTCCCCCGCACCCTTAGCTCTCGGAGGCAGGCGGTGCCTTCGTCTATTCGTCTGAGGTCCAGAATTTTTATTCCGGCTTGGTCTGTACACGGGTGTTTCCCTTCATGGGAGAAAACAGAGAGAATGTTCTGATTGTGAGGATTAAAAAAAAAAAAAAAAACCACCACCACCACCACCCCCCCAAACCCCCAAATGTACACAGTCCCCCTGCATGTGAGTTAACATTCACAGCCGTAGCCCTCCAAACACTTCAAGTTTCAAGTAGACAGCATTGCCATGGTAACGCATAAAGGAGAGCTGCACAAAGCAAGCCCATTGCACGTTATTCACATGCCATGGGTGGTGCAGGCGGCACTGGGGACGCTGTATCTTTGGAGGATGTGGGAACGCACCCTGTCACAGAATAGTCATGGTCCTCTAACTCAGTACATAAGCTGCGATGTGGTCTCGTTCTGGAACGGCCCAAGACCTAATCGAGCTGAATTCTGACGATCCGGAGACTCGGAATCCTCCACGTATTCAAGTATCGAGTATTACTTGAGTCCCCAACCGTGTGCCAGGAATGGTTTAGGGAGCAACCACTGGGCGCTGGGGAAACAGAGCTATAAAGCACTTCCTTCCCAGGGAACGCTCCATTGAGACGTTCCCTTCACAGGACCAAGGAGCAGCATTGCATAGGTAAAATCTGTAACTGGAGAAGAGTGGAATTCATTCATTAATATGTACTGCTGGGTGGCTTCCCTGTTATAGTCATGACATTAAAGAAGCAATGGCATTTAGATAGATGGACAGGGAAAGTCGTTGTGATGAGGGGAATTGCATCGGTTAAGGCACAGAGGCAGAACTAAATAGAAAACAGGGAGAAATTCAGACTTTTAATAATTTTTTTTTTTATGGGAGAAAAGCTCTTAGAATTTATTTATTTTTGAGACAGAGAGAGACAGAGCATGAGCGGGGGAGGAGCAGAGAGAGAGGGAGACACAGAATCGGAAGCAGGATCCAGGCTCTGAGCTGTCAGCAGGGAGCCCCACGCGGGGCTTGAACCCACAATCCGTGAGATCATGACCTGAGCCGAAGTCGGATGCTTAATTGACTGAGCCACTGGGGCACCCCAGACTTTTTTTTTTAACTAAATAACTTGAGGGCCTCAGTTGTCTGATACAGAAATGGGCTGCTTTTTGTACAAATTTAGTTTTTTAAAAATATTTACTTATGGGGCTCCTGGGTGGCTCAGTCAGTCAGGCAACCGATTTCGGCGCAGGTCAAGATCTTGCAGTTCATGGGTTCAAGCCCCGCATCAGGCTCTGTGCTGGCAGCTTGGATCTGGAGCCTACTTCGGATTCTGTGTCTCCCTCTCTCTCTGCCCCTCCCCCACTAGCTCTCTCTCTCTCTCTCTCAAAAATAAACATTAAAAATTTTTTTAAAATATTTATTTTCAGAGAGAGAGAGAGAGAGAGAGAGAGAGAAAACACAAGCCATAGAGGGGCAAAGAGAGAGGGAGAGAGAGAATCCCAAGCAGGCTCCATGCTGTCAGCCCTGAGTTGGATGCAGGGCTCGATCTCACAAACCGTGAGATCATGACCTGAGCTGAAATCAACAGTCAGATGCTTAACCGACTGAGTCACCCAGGCACCCTTAAATTTAATTTTTTAATGAGAAATAAAAAGCAAATATAAAATTGCCCTATTCTACCAGTAGACTTCTTTTCTAGAAATGTAGTCTAACATTTTGATCAAATAAGGTATTGTAGATAAAAACATTTTGAAAAATTTTAAGTTCTCTAACAGATGCATTATTTACTCTTATCTTCCTTACCTATTCCATCAGAGGAAGCAGAAGTGAGAATAAGAAGAAAACTGGTGTATTGGTCACTATTGGGTTGTATCTTCCTGAGACTGAAATAATTTCTGAGGTTTTTTTCTCTTTTCTTCTTTGTTTCCCTTCTCCTTTATTTTTATTTATTCATTAATTCAAATATTTTTGATGAACACTTTTTTTTTTTACCAGGTAGTTATCTCTGCTAAGGCTGTATCAGTAAACAAAGCAGACAAAAATTCCTGCACTCATGCAGTTTACATTGTAGTGGGGGGATAGAAATAGTTTATTAGATGATGATAAACATCATGGAGATAAAGCAAGTGGGAAGTGTGTATATAGGGTGTGGGGGGGAGTTGTAAGTATAAAGAAATGACTTCATTGGAAAAGTGACAGTTTAACAAAAGCTTGAAGAAGTGATTCGTTTAGTTATCTGAAAGAAGAGTGTTCTAAGCTATGGGAAGAGCCAGTGCAAAGGCCCTGGGGCAAATTTAGGCCAAGATGTTCAAAGAGTGGCAAAGTGGCCAATGTAATAAGAGTAGAAGCAAGAGAGGGTGAGAGATGGAAGTCAATGAAGAGTGTGTGTGTGTGTGTGTGTGTGTGTGTGTGCGTGCACGCACTGTGTGTTGTGGGAAAGGGGTGCAGATTATGTAAGGCTTTGTAGGCGTTCACACTGAGTGAGATGGGAAACCATTGTTCATTTTGGTTTTGACAAAGGTATCCCAGAGGCTAGAAGAGCCCTTGACCAGAGGACTTTGTATGAATTTATAACACAAAGAGTAGCTGCTCAAACATAATAGTTGAGAATCCCTTATCTGGGGGACTCAAAAAAATTTTTTAAGCTGATTTATTTAGAGAGAGAGAGAGAGAGAGAGTGTGTGTGCGCACAGGTAAGGGAGGGACAGAGAGAGGGGGAGACAGAATCCCAAGCAGCCTCTGCGCTGTCAGCACAGAGCCCGATCCGGGGCTCGATCCCACGAACCGTGAGATCATGACCTGAGCCGAAATCAAGAGTCGGAGGCTTAACCCGCTGAGCCCCCCAGACGCCCGAAAGCAATCTTATTTTTACTATTACCATACACAAGCAATTCTAAACAGTATCAGCAATAACGTAATTCTCCCTCTCCCAATCTTTTGTTTGTCTTAATTCTAAACAATCACGGTAATTACGGATGAGGGTTTCCTATTGTGGCAAAACATACAGAAAATAAAACTTACCATCTTGACCATTTTTAAGTGCACAGTTCAGTGGAATTGAGTACATTTTGATTTACTGATATAGATATCTATAGATATTTTCTTTGTGGTTGCCATGGGGATCGCATGTACTTTTGTCATATAGAGAAGTGGGCCGTTGAAAAATTATCCACTCTGCGTATCAAATATGCTGGCTAGGCCATCGATACTAACGTTGGAGTAAAAACATTCCAAGGTGAGCTAACCATTTAGAGAATGACATTCCTCATCCTCTTGAATGTTAAATCGCAACCCCTCCTGCCTTGGGGCTGTGGCAGACGTTCTCAAACTGTGTCAAATTCTCTTTTTTTTAATGCTTATTTATTTTTTGAGAGAGAGTGAGAGAGCACGGGGGAGGGGCAGAGAGCGGGGAGTTGGGGACAGAGGATCTGAAGTCGGCTCCACACTGCCAGCAGCCAGCCCAAGGCGGGGCTCGAACTCGTGAACCGTGAGGTCATGACCTGAGCGGAAGTCGGACGTTCTACCCACTGAGCCGCTCAGGCCCCCGGGGTCAAAGTCTAAAACCAATCGCCAGATAATCTATGTAGGACTTTGCAGAGGTGGCAAAAAGCTTGTTCCCTCCCCTCGGGTCCTCAAGTGGGCAGGGCACACGACATCGGTGAAGAGAAATTGTATCGATGGGGAAATTTTGTTTCGGAAAAGGATCCACTGACATACTGTCCTGTTTCTCTCTTTTCCCCTCTTCCTTAGTTGAGTGGTTTAAGCAAACCACCTGGACAGCTGTGCTTTCTGGAATTTGAAGGCTGCAGGGACTAGAATGAAATTGGGCTCCTGGGCTCCCCTGGGGGCAAAGCAAGAAGAGAGGTTACTATAGAAGTGAGCTGGGCAGGGTGCAAGGATATCAGATTTCTTGAGAATCTGGTCTCGTCCTCAATCATGTTAGACTCAACGCCCTCTTTTTGTAATAAATATTTTATAACACTCCTCTTTAATATTCTGAAATGAAATGTATAAATAATACAAGCTACCTACACACGCGATTGAAAAAAGAAAGAAAGAAGTGGAATGCTGTAACTGTCCTACAAAGAAGAAATTTTAACAAGAAAGGCACTTTCACAATAAAAGAATACACATTTCAATATATAAACGCTTTGGCGTGTCTACACCGGATGACGACACCATAAATCAAATGCTTGCAACTTCTTACAATAAGGCCGGGTTGAAGTGAAGTAACAGGGTTCAAATGAATATAATTAGTGTTTCTTCCTCACGTTTAGCCGTTTGCGATAAGGACTCAGTTCGGAGGAAGACGAATATCATACGGTGTCACTCATGTGGGGTATTTAAGAAAAAAACATGAACATAGGGGAAAGGAAGGAAAAATCACATAAGGTAAAAACAGAGAGGGAGGCAAACCATAAGAGAGTCTTAAATACAGGGAACAAACTGAGGGTCGCTGGAGGGGTGCTGGGTGGGGGATGGGCTAAATGGGGGATGGGCATTAAGGAGGGCCCTTGTGGGGATGAGCCCTGGGTGTTATATATAAGTGATGAATCGGTAAATTCTACTCCTGAAACCATTATTACACTGTATGTTAACTAACTTGGGTTTAAATGAAATTTAAAAATTAAAAAAAAGAAAGAAAGAAAGAAAGAAGGACTAAGTAGGGTGCCTGGGTGGCTCAGTCGGTGAAGCATCCGACTTTGGCTCAGGTCATGATCTCAAGATTCCTGAGTTCGAGCCCGGCATGAGCTCCAGGCTGAGAGTCCGGAGCCTGCTTGGGATCCTCTCTCTCTCCCTCGCTCTCTGCCCCTCCCCCACTGCTATAGTCTGACACAAGTGTGTTATATGATTTTCTGAAATGGGGAACAGGTGTAAGGTTCTGAACAAGAGAATGTCCAACAGTCCTTTGACTTCTTCAGCGTTTGCAATTTGGGGAAATCTAGTGTATGGTAAACCAATGCAAAAAAAAAAAAAAATTGCACTTACGTTTCCCAAGTACACGAATATCCAGAAGGATGATCAAAACCCATCCAGTACTGCGACCAAGTGTTTACTCCCCGGCAGGAACCCTAGTCTCTCTGGCCCTTGCCAAGCCAAAGGCCGTTCAATCTCACCCCCCACCAATAAACAACCGGAAGTGCCCCATCGATTTCCAACACCCACCCCCCCAACTGAGGGGTGCCTCGTCTTTTGAGAACCGGAACTTGAGATTTTACTGGACCTTTTCATATCTGAAAAACATTAAATAAGCTATGGGATCTGTCCAGAGTTTCATTCAGGGCTGAGGAAGGAACAACTTGACAGAACAGCAGGAGTAAGAAGGAACAAACTTGAGTTCTGCTTGTCCGCTCTACAGTTTGGCTGGCTCAGTAAAAATCTGTTGTATTAACAACAGTGCTGGCAATGCTAGAAAATAGTCAGTACACAGCAGGTATAAGGACTCAGAGGCAGAAATAAGGTCGTCATGTTTAAGGAAGGGTGAGATCGTTAGAATGGTTAGGGCTGTAATGGTAGGGATGTAGAAAGCAAGAAGAGTCAGAGTTTACATCACATAAAGCCTTGTCCGCCTGGGGGCGCCTGGGTGGCTCAGGCAGCTGATTGCCTGACTTTGGCTCGGGTCAGGATCTCACGGTCACGTGAGTTAGAGCCCCACGTGGGGCTCTCTGCTGTCGCCCCCCCCCAGCCTGGCGTCTGCTTCAGATCCCCTGTCCCCCTCTCTCCCTGCCCCTCCCCCATGCACTCACGTGTGCTCTCTCTCCGTCTCTCTAAAAAATAAATGCAAACATAGGAACAAAAAATAAAAGCCTCGTAGGCCTTGGAAAGGAGTTTCACATTTATTTGAAATGCAATAGGAGACAGAGATGTCGCATGACCTGATTTGTGTTTATAAAAGAGTATGAGGAGTATGGGTTGTAAGAAACCATTCTTAAATGGCTGCAGAGTGAACCTTTAAAAGGCCATTTCGCTCTTCCAAGGCAAGGGCTGGGGCTAGAACAGAAGCAGTCAAATGAAAATGCTAAAACAGACCTAAGAGGGGGAATGATTGTACTTGCTGATGGATGAGTGTAGATGGGAGGGGGAGAGAAGCCATAATGGCCTTGACCCGCTGTGGGGATAATGACACCCTCGGCTGGGATGGGGGGAGACGCCTGAGAACAGAATTTGATAGACCATTAAAAAGATAACTTTTTTTTCCCCCCTTCACCAAAATACGTCTCGTTAGGAGAAAGACAAATGCGTTAAGTAGATAGTTAAGGGTTTGTAATTAGAAAACAGCCATCTCGGAATCTTCACCATCACTGCCACAGATTAATACCTTCAAGCATAAATTGGCCTGAATCTAGCTTTCAGCGATTTCCATCTGAAGTTCAGTTCTCAACTTGGCCTCTCCCTTCTTCTTACGCCAGGATTTCAGTGTGATTTCTTTATCCACAAACCTTTCATAAGGATATCCCACAAGATACTATGAGAATTAATTATTGAATGATGATACAACCGTTAGCAAATATTCAAACTGGTATTTCAAGAGCTGCCGTTACGGTGGAAAAACATTTCTTGGTATCTCTAGATTCAGAAGAAGAAAATCGACGATCATGTGCTCATTAAGACGGGGGAACAATCACGGAACAGTGTGCACCAGACACAGATGTTGGGGGGGGTCATGTGTGGGTAGGCATGACGATCAGCCAGATGGGCATGCTTCCTCTCCCAAATAAGCCCCCAAGGCACCGTCAGCAACCTGATTTAGCACTAAATTTAGACCAGGGATCATGCTACCTATTACACTCTTCTTCGTAGGGCTGGCTGATCGTGAGGTTGGCAGGGTAAGGGTTAACTTGGGGGGAAACGGGGCTTTATCGGGAGACTCTGTAAGGTATTAGAACAGTGAGAAGGTTCTAGCCCCTCCCTAGCTGCTCACCACACCATGATCGGCCACCTCTTACTTCCCTCTGCCTGCTTCTCTCATGGTAGGGCTGGGAATAAGCAAAAATAACCAAGGTCCACGACCCGCTGGTGATGCCCACTGATGGAAAACTAACCGAGCCACCCAAAGAATGTGAGCCTCATCGACTCCTTTGATAAACTGTTTTCCTTCTGTTTAATTGAGAGCCATAAGGGGAGAAAGCAGAGACCTTATGGGGAATTGCCATCTATTCCGAACCTCTTTTGCCAGGCAGGCTTTTGGGGCTGAGGAGATAAGCAGTGTCTGCTCTGAGCTGTTACTCCTAAGTACTGGGTTTGGCTGAAGGGGGGAGCCACGTGGAAAGGGGGAGGAGATTATCTAAACAAGTAAGTTTTCTTTGAATATTTTTGGATTACTTCTCCTGCCCTATGAGAAATTCAGAGCATGCTCGCTTGTACAAATTGTTGGGTCCCTCCTAGGACTGATCACTGAAGCGTTTGCCTCGGATCAAAGTTAACACTGGGCTTGTACCTTCTTTTTTTTTTTTTTTTAATGTTCACTTATTTATTTTGAGAGAGAGAGAGAGGAAGCGAGCCAGGGAGGGCAGAGAGAGACTGGGAGAGGGAGAATCCCAAGCAGGCTCCCCGCCGTCAGCACAGAGCCGGAAGCGGGGCTCCACTCCACCAGCCGTGAGATTTCAGCCTGAGCTGAAATCAACAGTCAGACGCTCGACCGACCCAGATGGCCAGGGCCCCTGGGCTGGCACATGCTTGCAGGGCACCCCTTCAGTTCTGCAAACCAAATGGATCTTTTTTTTTTTTTTTTTTTCATCCGTGGGAGCATGCGTGAATTTGTTGAATCAGGCCTGTGACTGCCCGTGTTATCTGGGCATAGGGTTCAGCGGGCTTCCCCGAACGGAGCACAGAGCTTATGTCCTAGAAAAGTTCAAGGGCGGGCTGCTAATGGTCCGTCTCTGCCTTGTTCCACTGCCCCTATCCTCCTCGCCCCCGCAGGCTCCCTCAAACGCGCTCAATCCCTGGCCTCAAGCCCTGCTATATATCCCCCCCCCCCTTCCTCATTCTCAAAGCTGTTGACGGGATTGCACCTGTACCTCTCCCGGCTCCCTTAGCCAATCTCAATACGATGCTGGTTGATCCGGCTGCCTCTGGTTTCTCCTCAAAAAGCCCTATTACCGTTCATCCCACGCCCGCTACATGTTTACTATGTACCAAGCATCAACTCAAGCACCTTGCCTACATTATTTCACGAACTTAAAAACAACACCATAAAGATCTCCAATTTGCAGATGGGAAAACTGAGGCCCAGGAAGCTGAGGCAACAAGACCTAGGGGACAGGGCTAGGAGAAGCAGATTTTTTTTAATTTTTAATTTTTTTAAGTTTACTTATTTATGTTGCGGGGGGGCGGGGAGGGGCAGAGAGAGAGTCCCAAGCAGGCTCAGGGCTGTCAGCGCAGAGCCTAACGTGGGGCTGACTTTAAGCTGATTTGTTTATTTTGAGAGAGAGAGTGTGTGTGCACAGGTAAGGGAGGGACAGAGAGAGGGGGAGAGAGAATCCCAAATAGACTCTGCACTGTCAGCATAGAGCCCGATACGGGGCTCGATCCCACGAACCGTGAGATCATGACCTGAGCGGAAATCAAGAGTCTGACGCTTAACCAGGCGCCCCGAAGTGGATTTGTTTTTTTAAATCACGTGGAACACTAAACTTTATTCACTTTATTTATATATTTAATTTAGGATTACCTAATCCCCAATTGTGAGCTCAGAACCATCACAAGCTCTTCAGCCCATCTGCCACACTGACTACAGAATTATCTTTGTAAAACACAATTAGTTATTCACTTCCTTAAAGCCTTCAGCCATCCCCCTGCCCCCCCAGTACTACGCCTTTAAGCCAAATTAAACCATTTGCTTCAGATAGTCAGACTCTGTTTACAAGAAAAGGATGGGATTTCACAACTGCACTTGGCTCTGGTTTCTTTTCTTTTCTTTTCTTTTCTGGTTCTTTTCAGCTCTGCCTAAGTCACAACCTGTGGGATGTTTCTCTTGTGCCTTTGGTCTCCCTCCTCTCTGCTTGGACTTGATCGTTAAGGTCCATTTTCTCAGATTTGACCCTTGACGTCCTGGAAGTGTTCACACTTTGCCCTTTCTTGTTCTTGCTGTTTGTTTGTTTGTTTGTTTGTTTGTTTTGAAGCAAATGGCCCCTCGTTCTTCTGCAGCCCTGGAATCCCACCCTGATGCTCGGTCCCTCAATGTTCCAATATGCCCATCTGCTACAATTCAACCCCTTCGACTTGAGACAGTGCTTGATCCTCTGACTCTGCAGTGCTTTTCTAGCCTCACCTCCTACTTCTTCCTTAGGGCTTATGGGCCTTTGAAAATGGTTTTTAAAAATCAATTTCGGAGGGGCACAGTCAGTTGAGTGCCTGACTCTTGATTTTGGCTCGGGTCATGAACCACCAGCACAGAGCCCGACGCAGGGCTCGAACTCACGAAACGGGTGAGGTCATGACCTGAACTGAAGTCGGACTCTTAATCGACTGAGCCACCCAGGCGCCCTCGGCCGTTATATCTTTAATATCCGTTCCTCTACTGTCATTGATTTTTCCTCCTGGGACTCAACGTGAACAAGATCTGATCACCGAGTCTTTTATTCTCCTTTCTGTATTTCCCATCCTTTGTTAGTCTTCATATTTCAGTCTGGATATGTTCATTTGATCTCTTTTCTAGTTTACTAAATCTCCCCCCCACCTCTGTGTCCAATCTGCTGGTCAATCTACCTACCAAGCTTTTGATTTTTTTTTTATTTCTAAAATCCAGAATTTCCATTCTTAATCATGTCTTTTGTTCGTAGCAAGCACAACTATTCTGAAGTTGCTGACTGACAACCCCAGTAATGGAGTCTGTGTCAGGATATTTTTACTGACTATTGTTCCTCTTTTTAAACATATATCGTCTCTTCTTTGGTGCCTGGCTATTGTGTGTGTGTGTGTGTGTGTGTGTGTGTGTGCGCGCGCGCGTGCACGCACGCGTGCCCATGTGCACAACACGCACAGGGACCCTTAACGTGGCATTTGCAAAATTGCTGGGACGAGTTTTTTGATGCCTCAATTAATCTCTTCTTCCAGAGGGGATTTATGGTTTGATTCCATTCAGTGTTCCAATAGGAACCATTTCAATCCAAGCGCAGGAACTGAAGTAACGTTTCAAAGCTGAGCTGGAGTCTTAATGATGAATATTTTCTTCGGGTTTCCTCTTCCAGGAGAATACATGCTTCCAGAGTCCCGCCCCTATGTGTGAGTTTCTATGGCCCCTTCCTTCTCTCATCCTACCTTTGGCAGTTTCAGGACTCCAATCCCTGTCTACCCAGCCCTGCAAAGCTGGTAAATATGCCCCTTAACATCTCAATTACTTACCATCCTCCTCTGAAATGGGAAAACACCCCCAGAGAAAACAAGGTCCAAGTGGTGGTCTTTTTTTTAATGCTTATTTATTTATTTTAAGAGAGGGAGAAAGAGTGAGCAAGGGAGGAGCAGAGAGAGAGGGAGAGGGAGAGGATCCCAAGCGGGCTCCGCACTGCCAGCACAGAGCCCGATGAGGGGCTCGAACTCACGAACCGTGAGATCATGACCTGAGCCGAAATCAAGAGTTGGATGCTTAACCGACTGAGCCACCCAGGCGCCCCATCATGGTCTTAAATTCTGGGCTCTCTACCCTTACTTGATTCTGGCTCTGTAATGTTTTGCTCTCCTTTTAGTTTTCTGACATCTTTTCTGAAGATGGTTTTTATAATTTATCCGGCTTTCACAGTTGTCATCAATGGAAAGGTCGCCTTGACTTTTCCAGTCTATGGTAACTCGAATTGGCAATGGCATTGTACCCTTCCATGACCTGCTGGCTTTTGTTCATAGAGAATTTGACAGATGTCTCCCACCCTCTAAAAATTTACACCGCAAACTAGAAACCACTGACAATCCTATCATTTGCGGGATACAATTAAGCCCATAGTGAAACAGTATACACAAGTAAATTTGTATATATACAAACTACTTAGAGTGAATCCGGATTCCCATTAACTTCCATTCTGCTCTTAGTACTGGCCTCCTTTTCCCTAGCTATATTAACCTTCATCTTGCAGCTTTGGTTGGTCCTATTTTGCAATCCGAGTGTTGGTTACTGGCAACCAACTGTCCACAATATGTAAATCCCGGGGTCTAGTTAGCAAAATATATGGGACACCTGGGTGGCTCAGTCAGGCATATGACTTCGGCTCGGGTCATGATCTCAACAGTTTGTGGGTTCGAGGCCCGCGTCGGGCTCTGTGCTGACCGCTTGGAGCCTGGAGCCTGCTTTGGATTCTGTGTCTCCCTCTCTGTCTGCCCCTCTCCCGCATATGCTCTGTCTCTCTCTGTCTTTCAAAAGTAAATAAATGTAAAAAAAAAAATTTTTTTAAGTACATTTAGATCTGAGTTAGGGTAACACTTGGAAGCCTGGAATGGGAAATCAAGCCATCAGCGGAGGTCGCAGAAAAGTTGCTAAATTTGGAGATCAAAATCTGAAATCACCTTGCCTCTAGATAGATATTAGGTATTTTTATTACTTTTTTAAATGTGTACTTATTTATCTTGAGAGAGAGAAAGAGCACATGCGCTCATGCACGAGCGCTAGCTGGGGGAGGGACAGAAAGAGGGCAAGGGAGAGAATTCCAAGCAGGCTCCATGCTGTCAGTGCAGAGCTGGAAACGGGGCTCGATCCCACGACCCTGAGATCATGACCCGAGCCAAAATCAAGAGTCGGCTGCTTAACCGACTAAGCCACCCAGGTGCCCCTAAATTTTTTTTATTGATGCCTCTCTTAGTCGTTAGTTACACCAGCCCAACAAAAATCAACTATGGTCTCCCATCGGCTCCTAGACTTAGGCTCCTGAGAACTGCGAGAGAAGATCTGACAACACACAAATTTTGCCCCTGGAAATGCAAGACCCCCAACCTCAACTGGATCATCACACAAGCTGATCCCCCGTTTACCCACTCTCCTTTTCCTGGAACAGCTATTGGAAACCTTCACCGCTCTTAAAGTCTCAACCCACGACCTTCATTTTCAGCATCAGCCATATTCTACCCATAATTTCTTTGCTCGTATTTCTTCGGCCATTTTATTATGGAAAATTTAAAACCATACAGGATATAAAATGAACCCTCATGTACATATCATCCAGCTTCCAGGATTACTGACTTATAGCCAATGTTGTTTCGTTGACTATAGCTTTTAAAAACTGTATTTCTAATCTTTCTTTCCTACTCCCCTCACATCACTCTGGAAGGAGGTTCCCCAATATCTGAGGTTATTCTCTGCATCAAGAAATTGAAGTATAATTAACATAGTGTTATATTAGTTCCAGGTATAATGATTCAACCGCTCTATACATTTCTCAGTGCTCATCAAGATAGATAAATGTACTCTTAATCCCCAGTATCTATTTCATCTATCCCTTCACACACCTCCCCTGTGGCAGTCATCAGTTTGTTCTCTGTATTTAAGGGTCTGCTTTTTTAAAAAAAAAAACATTTTTTTAATGTTTAATTGAGAGAGAGAGAGAGCACGAGAGACAGAGACAGAATCCGAAGCAAGCTCCAGGTTCCGAGCTGTCAGCACAGAGCCTGATGCGGACCTTGAACCCACGAACTGCGAGATCATGACCTGAGCCAAAGTCAACTGCTCAACCGACTGAGCCACCCAGGTGCCCCTTAAGAGTCTGCTTTTCATGCCCCTTTCAAATATTTCCTTTATGCGAACTGATTTCAGGATTTAATTATTTTCATATTAGGAATCATACACACACACACACCCTCTTGACACTATATATCCCTTTAGCTAACATCCCATATTTCTTTTCTTTTCTGCCAAGAATCTGGAGAGTATTCTGTACTCACTGTTTCCATTGCCTTATTCCCTCCCACACCTCAATCCGAGCAAAAGGGTTTCTAGCCACACCACTTTGCTGAAAATGCTCTCATTGACTTCACTGATTTCTATCTCTTTTTGCTAAGCCTTCTTAATGCTCCCAGGTGACTCGGGAAGAATTTGACATTGTTGGTCCCTTTCTGTAATCAGCGAAACTTCTTCAAACTCCATGCTCCCCTTGATCCCGTGAAAATACTTTCTCTTGTGTTCCTCCTACATCTTTTGGCCTCTCCTTCTTCGGTCTCCTCTTCTCTGTATCTTTCATGTGGGTGTTCCCTGGGATCTGTCTTTGGCTCTCTTCTCATTTACACTATCTTGTAGCAATCTAGCCCACTGCCTATGTCATCACCATCTGTATAGTTTTTCTCAAACATTTGGAGTCTAATGAAATAATGACACATACGAGGATGAGCAGTGTTTTTTTTTTCACTAAAAGATTCATTTCTATTTGTAAAATGAAACGCATAAATGGATGGCACTAATGAAATAATGATGCACCAGGTGCGATAGAGAAAGTAAGGACATTATTTCTAATATTTCTCCCCTGTATGTTCATGCGGAATAGCTTGACTTTTAGGGCAAGTTCCACATGTATCTGTTTCTTGTTCCTCCTCTTTGTTCATACTCATGTAGGCGGTCCTAAGTCACAATTCTGAGTTGTCGGAACTAGAATCAAGAGGTTGCTTCATTGACCACCAAAGTTTCAAATATTGGCTGAAGGTTTGAACTGGAAATTACGAAGACAATTTTAACTAAAAATTAATGGGTTTTTTCAGATGTTAAGCTGAATAGCATATCACAGGGGGAAACAAACCTAGAAGGATGAATGTTTTAAATTAGGAAATGGCAGCAAATGGATTATTGATCTATTCTTTGGTTGTATTCCATTCTGAAAACATTTCTTCGTATTCTGATGCTTGGGGATGATTTTGAAATACGCCCCATGAGACACCAATTATTTATCTTTTTAATGAGTAAAGAAAATCACCCAGTGGTTGAAATGTATCAACTCTTGGTGGTTGAGAATTTTGTATCACAGTATATTGTTTTTAAGACATCCTAATGTCTTATTCTCAATGGAAAACCATGACCTTGGTCTTGAAGTGATAGGATGAAATTATTGAGTATATACATATATATATTTTTAATGCTTATGTATTTTTGAGAGGGAGAGTGAGAGAGAGTAGCTCAAGCAGGAGGAGGGGCAGAGGGGGGGGCGACACAGAATCTGAAATAGGCTCCAGGCTCCGCGCTGTCAGCCCAGAGCCCGATGCGGCGCTCGAACCCACAAAGCGCGAAATCACGTCCTGAGCCCAAGTCGTTCAACTTGAGCAAGCCACTTAGAATTAGCAAAATAGTCTTTATTGGCGTTACTCGTGATGAGGCGATACTGCTATCTCAACCCTTTGTCCAGTTCTCATGCGACCAACTTTCCCAGATAGCCAGCTTACCTCAGATTGGAAAGGCAGGTCTCAAAAGATAATGCTCAGTGACTGCAGTCAGATTGTCTTCACAATCTTTACTGGAAGGGAAATGTTGCTATCCCTAATTTATAGATGATAAAACTGAGGCTTAATAGGTTGAGTGACTTTGCCTAAGAAGAGATTTGGACAGGGTGACTGAAAATCCACAGCAATTCGTAAGACAAGTCCAGGTTGAACTGCCCTTGATTCAATTTCCTAAAAAACTGGCCTTGGCGAAACAAACACCTTTTCTTTTATGTTCTCAGTCTTCCTGTTCTTCGTCCCTGTTGCAGTTTTACAACATTACCCCAATGCTCTCTGCCACTCCCACAGTTGAAGGGAGAAACCTATGTCCTGTCTTCTCAAATCTGAACTTTGTGTCTGGTTGACCAGTTGAGTCTTAGAGAAGGAATATTGTGCTCGTTTCTGGACTCAGGCCTTAAGAAATGATCAGCTTCCCCTTCTTGTCCCTTGGGACAATCACTTTTGTATCCAAGCTACCATGCTGTGAGGAAGCCCAAGTCACCCTATGGAAGAGGCCAGCTTGGAGAAGAATCAACAGCCAGGACCAACTTGCCAGACATGTGAATGAGCCATCTTGGAAACAGAAGCTCAGCCCCGCTGAGCTCAGCTCAGGTCAAGCCACCACATGGAGTGACAACCAACTGTCCCCGCTGAGTCCTACCCAAATTTCAAATTCATAAACAAACTAAACGAATGTTGTTCTTTTAAGCCATTACGTCTTAGAGTGGTTTGGTATGAAGTGCTAGATAGATAACCAGAGCACCCCCCTCCTTTGAACCCTCCTTTCTCTCACCCTTCCCTCCCTGTTAATTTCAGTTGCTTTCCCCTAAATCTGTCACACAATCAATACGTACTTTTTATGTTCAATGTTCTCATCCTTTTTATTAGACGATCGATAACAGAGTTCTTGTTTATAATGTTTATTTATTTATTTGGCGGGGGGGGGGGGAGGCAGAGAGAGAGGAGAGAGAGAATCCCAAGCCAGCTCTGTGCTGTCAGTGCAGATCCCAACGGGGGGCTGGATCCCACAAACGGTGAGATCATGACCTGAGCCGAAATCAAGAGTCGGACTGGGGCTGGGAAGTCCAAAATCAAGGTACCAGCAGGTTTGATGTCTGGTGACAGCTCACTTCCTGGTTCGTAGCTGCCCATCTTTTCACTGTGTCCAAATATGGCAGAAGGGGGTCTTGGGGTCTTCTTTATAAAGGCACGAATGCCATTCGTGAGGGCTCCAACCGTATGACCGAATCACTTCCCAAAGTCCTGCATCCAAATACCATCACCTTGGAGATTAAGATTTAACATATGAATTTGGGGAGGGCACACGCAGTCTATAGCAATTTTATTTAATTGGATTGATTGATAGCAGTCATTTTAACCAGTTTTCTGTTATTTTCAGTGAAAGGTGTTAGGACTACTCCTCAGACCTAGTGAACCCAAGGTTCCAGAGTGAGGCTTGGGAAGCCTCATTTTCAATAACCTTTCCAGATACTTTCTACACATACCAACGTTTGAAAACTTTGCAACAGTGCTTATTTATAATTCTTTTGGAATGCGGATTACGATGGGATTTAAGTTAAAAGAGGCTGTAAATGCTATAAAGCATTTAGCATGGAGCCCAGCATACTATACGAGGTCAATTAAATTTCTGCTACCGCTTTAACTTCCAACATTATCGTTGCTATTTTTTTTAAAGTTGTCTTTCATTTTTTAAGAATATTTATTTATTTTGGAGAGAGAGAAAGAGAGCAAGCTGGGGAGGAGCAGAGAGAGAGGGAGACAGAGGATCTGAAGTGGGATCCGTGCTCACAGCAGCGAGCCCGATGCGGGGCTCGAGCCCCTCACAGACTGTGAGATCGTGACCTGAGCTGAAGTCAGATGCTTAACCGACTGAGGCACCCAGAATGTTCTTTGCTCCAGGCATCAGATGAAGGCTTGCAGCTAGCTCCCGGAGACAAGGGTAAGTTTAGGCAAAGCATTCTTCAGAGAGTCTACCCACCTGGCTCAGGTACACACACACACACACACACACACACACACACACGCACACACACACACACACACACACACACACAAGAGACAGAGCAAAAAGGATCATCTGATACCTTCGTTGACAATGGAGTAAATCATTGAAAGTGGGTTTTTGCAAGATCCTAGACCTGGGATCTTCATATATGTGGAAGAAGGTGCCCACAAGGGAATTCTAGTGAGCACTTGGCCAAATTCCCCTGGTTTCCTCTGGAAATATATGGGGCCTGATATTCCACTTTCATATAGAAACAGATGGACTAGCTTATAGGGTGAAAGCCTGAGAAGAAAATCGGACAAGCTGATTATAAATCAGCAGGCAGTTTTTACGAAAAGTCAACTCATGCTACAATTTAGTGTCTTTTGAATGTGGGCATCTCATTAGGTGGAAAACATTCAGACTAGATTATTAAATCTCAATTAGGCTGAATGCTTACAGAACGATATAGTTTGACATTCAAATTTATTAATTAACTCAGGGTCAACATCACATTTTCGTTCAGCCCTTGTTAAAAAATAACAATTCTCTACAGTGTTCTGCCTTAGCAGTAACCGTGTAGTGAAGAGTTTGAATTTGCGTAATTCTTTAACTTCCCTCTGCCTCAGTTTTCTCATCTGTAAAATGAAAAGAATAATAACGATACCTCAAAAAATTGTTCAAGATTCAATCGATGTATGAAATTGCAGAAGATACTTTTTGGCAGATAGTAAACACTTAGTGTGTTAGTTTTTGTTGCCATAATAATAATAATAATTATTACTATCAGTTATTAGATAGATTTTTATTAATAAATATTGTTATTAATAATAATTATTATTAATTACTATTAATTAATTATATATTGATTATATATTAATTATTATATTATGTATTAATTATTATTAATATATATAATTTTATATATTATTATATATATAACTATTATTATTATTAAAGAAACCACATCACCAGGCAATTTTTCTGTTAGTACAGACCTATAACTAAGTGGGTTTGAACTGCCTACTGTATTTTCTCTTTCTTATGATTTTCTTAATAACATTTCCTTTTCTCTAGCTCACTTTATTGTAAGAATACAGTATATAATACATATAAGATACAAAATACGTGTTAATCAACTGTTCGTGTTATCAGTAAGGTGTCTGGTCACCAGTAGACTGTTAGTAGTTACCTTTTGGGGGGACTCAAAATTTACACGTGGATGTTTTTCAGCTGCTGAGCAGGTGGGTCCCCTAACCCCATGTTGTTCAAAGGTCAACTGCATAGGCCTCAACTTGACTCTCCCCTAAGGGTGAGATCAAGATCTTTCCTGTTCACCTCTGAATCGTCGGCATCTCGCATCATGTCTGGTGCTCAGTAACCTTCTGCTACATAAATGATGGTTCCCAAAAGGTGAATATTGGCTGATTATTAAGTCTTCTTCTTATTTTTTATCCCTCTCAGAGTTTGGGTGTGGCAAGAATATTTTTAGTTGATGGTTATTGCTAATTAGAGTCTGCCATTGAGTATGACTATTTTTGTTTTGTGTCTCTTGGCAGAGGACCTTGATGGAGAAACAAAGGAGAAAAGGGAAGACAAGTGGGCTTAGAAAACAATAAAGAAGGTGACACATCTTACTGCAAACCTTAGCGTCTAAAAACTTTTCTCTTTGAAGTATATATTGAAATGATAAAAAGAAAAAGTCTTGACTGACCAGGATATAATCGCAGGGACTAAATCTGCAAAAAGACATGAATCCCCCTCACCCTCTCCTTTCTGAGAGACAGGGTAGGCAAGTAATGGTAACACCCAAATTTTGCCCAGCTCAGAGTTTGTGCTGCAGAGCCCAGATTCGGTGTTTGGTACAATCTTATTGAATTAATTATCAAGCCTAAATTTTCTTTTTCATTTTAGAGATAGAGCACGAGCCGGTGAGAGGGGCAGAGGGAGAGAGAGAGAGAGAGAGAGAGAGCCTCAAGCAGGATCCTGACGTGGGGCTCAATCCCATGACCTCGGGATCATGACCCGAGCCAATACCAAGAGTCGGGTGCTTAACTGACCGAGCCACCCAGGCACCCCTACATATCGAACTTGATCACAAGATTGGATCATTAGATGTCCCAAGTCCATGTGATTCCAGTACCTAATCAATCAAATATGAACATTTTTCTATAAGCTCATGTTTATGAAGAGTTAGTTTGTATCGAATTAAAGATTCCATGGAAATGCATAGCTATGAGTAATAAATCCCTAGAGCTTTTGATGGGAGTAGGAGTTTTCAGCCTGTTCATCTGCCATGCTCCAGATCAGGAATATATTCATTCTGGTTCATTTTCTTCAGTGCGTCACTTGGGGAGATGTTTCTGCCGTGCTTATTTAGAAAGCCCTAGGCTGGAGTCAAACTAAGAAAACAAGTCACTGCTGTGTCCTAACTTACAGTGGAGACGCCTCCTCCCCCCTCCCCCAGTTTAGTACCACCTTGATCCATATGTACAGATCTTTGTTGAGTGCCTCGAGATGTGGGCAGAAGAGGTGGAGATTGTTGGTAAAAATAAAGGGCTCTACCAACGGTTCTTTTCAAAGCAGATGGCCTGCAAAACTGCTGTACATAGACTTGCATGTCCAAAAATTTGTTCTATAAATTGACTTTTAAAGCTTACATATCTAAAGGAAAAATAATAAAACAGAAATTAAGACAGGAGAAAATATACCTCCTGGCCTCTTGATTCAAGAAACCATAAGACATAAAGCACGATTTATTCTAATGGAGTGGATTAACAACACAAAGAAAAAATGTGTGCATCCATTAACTTTTCAGTGTTAGAAAATCCCCACAGTGCCTTAAAGCACCCAGTCCTTTCCCTTTTGATTCTGTGGGTTGGGTGGGCAATTCTTCTGGTCTGGACAGCCTCTGTTGGCAGGATGGCTAAAAAAGCTGGATGATCTAAGACAGCCTCATTCACGTATCTGGTGTTCGTCAGGGCGATGATGACGACTGAGCCCCTTGTCTCTTGTCATTCAGCAGGCTAGCCCTGGATTCTACACGTGGTGGTCTCAGGGTTCTCAAAGTGTGAAAGCAGAAGCTGTGAGATTTTTTTTTTTTAGTTTATTTTGAGAGAGAGCATGAGTGGGGGAGGGGCAGAGAGAGAGAGAGAGAGAGAGAGAGAGAGAATCTTAAGCAGGCTTTGTGCTGTCAGCATGGAGCCTGACTTGGGGCTCGATCTCACGAACTGTGAGATCATGACCTGAGCCAACATCAAGAGACGGACGCCTAACCGACAGAGCCACCCGGGTGCCCCAAAGCTGTGAGATTTCTTAAGGCTTAGGCTGACAATTATACAGCATTACCTTCATTGCATCCTGTGGTCAAAACAAGTCACAGGATTCAAAGAATGGATAAATGGACTCTATCTGTTGATGGTAGGAGCTGCAGACTATTGTGGTTATCGTTGCAATCTCCCAGATGGGGTGTACGTACAACACATGATACTCTAATCGCAATTATGCTAAGCAAAAATCCTGCTAGAGACAGAGGTATGATGGTAGTAAGAGTCCTGGAAACTAGACTCCAAAGACCAGGGTTCTAGAGAAAGTCCTGCCATGGATTACTTCCTGACTTGAAATAAATCTACTCAACTTCTCCGGGCTTCAATTTAGTTGTCTCTGAAATGAGGGGTTGGATAAGGTGATGTCTAAAGTCTCTTCTGGATTTCTGAGGACTCAGACTTCAGCGTATTTCTCAGCTTTTAAAGGCAACATTTCCCTAAGGATGTCAGGGGGGTGGTGCAAAATTCTAAACTTTTTAAAGACTTTATATGACTCCAGGGGCACCTCGGTAGCTCAGTCGGTTAAGTGTCTGACTCTTGATTTTGGCTCAGGTCATGATGCCAGGGTCATGGTATTGAGCCCTGTGTCAGGCTCTGTGTTGAGTGTGGAGCCTCCTTAAGAGTCTTTTCCTCTGCCCCTCTCCCCCACTCACACACTCTCTCTCTCGGTAAAATTAAAAAAAAAATTATGACTCAAATTTGGAAAAAAAACCATATGCTGTGATAACAACCATGTACAAAGTATACTTATAAAAGAAAATATTTAAAAATTAATGGTAGGATTATGGTTTTCAAAAATTATTTTAACAGATTTTAAAATATCATTACTACATTGACTCTTCAGTAAAAAAGAAGAAATCCTTTCCACACACTATTTCCAGTAAAAACAGTTTTGCCAGGGAGACGTGAATAGACATTTTTCCAAAGAAGACATCCAGATGGCCAACAGACACATGAAAAGATGCTCAACATCACTTATCAATCAGGAAAGTGCAAATCAAAACCACGATGAGATACCACCTCACACCTGTCCAAATGGCTAAAATTAACAACACAGGAAATAACAGATTTTGGCAAGAATATGGAGAAAGGGGAACCCTCTTGCACTGTTGGTGGGAATTCCAGCTGGTGCGGCCACCGTAGAAAACAGTATGGAGGTTCCTCAAAAAGTTAAAAATAGAACTTCCCTACTATCCAGCAATTGCACTACGAGGTATTTACCCAAAAGATACAAAAACACTGATTCGAAGGGATACATGCACCCCAATGTTTATAGCAGCACTATCAACAACAGCCAAAGTATGGAAACAGCCCAAATGTCCATCGACTGATGAATGGATAAAGATGTGGTATAGAGATATACGGTGAAATATTACTCACCCATCAAAAAGAATGAAATCTTGCTATTTGCCATGACATGGATGGAGCTAGAATGCATTATGCTAAGTGAAATAAGTCAGAGAAGGCAAACATCATATGATTTCACTCATAGGTGGAATTTAAGAAACAAAATACATGAACCTAGGGGAAGGGAAAAAAGAGAGAGAGGCAAACCATAAGAGACTCAACTATAGAGAACAAACTGAGGGTTGATGGAGGGACATAGGCGAGGGGATGGGTTAAATGGGTGATGGGCATTAAGGAGGGCACTTGCTGTGATGAGCACTGGGTATTATATGTGAGTGATGGATCACTAAATTCTGTTCCTGAAACCAACATTACACTATATATTAACTGACTAGAATTCAAATAAAAACGTAAAAAAAGACATCCTACCTGTGAAATAATATCTGAAAACTGAGTTATCTATTCCGTGCTGCGTTTTAGGCAATGTTGAGAAGTCAGAAGTAAAATTATAAAACAAACATTGTAATCCGAACTGAGAGTTTTCCCCTGATTTTGCCTTATATGGCAGGTATCATTTTTATTTCAAATAAAGTCCATACTTCAATTTTTCTACTTAACACAAAATGGTGCCAGGTCAACAGGACCGCGATTTTCACAGCTCCCAGAAACAAGAAGAAATTCATTGCTGGTTTAGCCTTTTCCATTCTCTAGTAGGCAGTAGAGAGGATGGTGAACAAGATCCTTGTCTCCCATGGGCTTCCCTCCCTGTCACATGTGCTGCCCAGATTCCCCATCAAGAGCAACATTTTTCTTGCTTAAACATGTACGCTTAACCTTTGGGTCGGAAGTCATTTTCCCTCAAATTGGTCCAATTTTCAGGACAGATGTTCTGAGGAAGGAAGGAAGGAAGGAAGGAAGGAAGGAAGGAAGGAAGGAAGGAAAGAAAGAAAAGATTTGGTTAAGGAGTCATCCATTTTCACTTTCAGCCAGGCAACAGTCATCATTGACCTTCTATTGTTCCGTTTTTCCAGATCTTTACAGGTTTACCCTCCTTGACCTCTCAGGTCAAGTTACATCTTTCTGACCACTCCCTTTTTCTTTTTTTTTTTTTTTTTTTAAATTTTTTTTTTTAACGTTTATTTATTTTTGAGACAGAGACAGAGCATGAACGGGGGAGGGGCAGAGAGAGAGGGAGACACAGAATCGGAAGCAGGCTCCAGGCTCTGAGCCATCAGCCCAGAGCCCGACGCGGGGCTTGAACTCACGGACCGCGAGATCGTGACCTGAGCTGAAGTCAGACGCTTAACCGACTGCGCCACCCAGGCGCCCCTGACCACTCCCTTTTTCTTGGTAGCTCTTTCTCCCTTGGCTTATGAGACACCACTCTGACTTCTCCACAACCTTCTCTTCTATGACCATCACTTGAATGCTGGTGATGTCTAAGCTTTGTCTTTGTACCTCTTCTTTGATCATCCTACCCCAACCTTGAGTAAACTCACCCACCCCATTATTCCAAAGACTCTTGATGTTCTACTGACTCCCAGTTATATGTCTCTACCACAGACTTCTTTCCTGAACTTCAGACTATATCTTTGGCAGCTTTACTGTGATATCTCTTAGGCGCCTTAACCTCAACTCATTTCCCAAACTCCTGTGTCCTCAGCTCAGTGAATTATCCCCTCAGTCATTCAAGCTAGAAAACATGGAAATCACTTTCTGTCTTCAGTCAGCGGGGCCCATTTTCCTTCAGAATCACTCCCTGCCCTTCTCCTCTCTACTCAGGAAGACTGATATCCTGAAGGTTCTGACTGGATTGGTAACCAATGAGAGACTGACAAGATTCCATAATGTGAATTTTTCCTGACCGAAGCTGATCTGCCAGGACGGCGGCTAGGTGCCCCGCCCACCAAATCTGGGGCCAGTTTGGCACCACTGAGCTTCCAATACGGCACCATTCTCCCGGGAGACCAGCCAGCTGCTTGGTAACAAGTTGACTACATGTGATTCTTTCCTATCACAGAGGGACCACGCTTTGATCTTGCAATTTTAAGTATGGATTTGCCTTCTCAACACCACCATCCGTGGGCTTAGAGAATGCCTAATTCACCACCGTGCTATCGCACACAACAATGCTTGTTGTGGACATAGTCCGTGGCAAGGAAAGTGCGGTAATAAATAATAATGCTACAATTGGCTGATATTGGCGTGTACCCCACCGCTGAGGAGGTGCTGGCCTGATGAAATCGTGGAATGGCTCCATAAAGATCCAGTTATGGTATCGACTGAAAGGTCATATTCTGTGAGGTTGGCATGTTCTCCCTGAGGATGATGCATATTGTTTGAACCGGTGGCCGATATACGGTGTGTTTCTTTCTTCCTTACACAAAATTCATGGGACCAAGAATTAAGGGGGGAGAGGTGGGAATGGCAGAGAAGGGATGATTACGTTGGCTGAGATGACTGATCCTGATTGACAATGGGAGAAATGGGTTTGCTGCTGTACAATGGGGATGGGGGGACTGTATCTGAAACTTAGGAGATTCATGGGGACATCTTTTAGTACTTCTGTGTCTGATAGCAAAGGTCAATCAAAGTCTACAGCAACCTAATAAGCACAGGACCACCAAGGATTCACAAGAGTAACATAAAATCTACGGTGGAAGAAGGAAGTGATAAATATCAAGTAGGGCCACGTGACCAGTTATAGGGACAAGAATTATAACAGCCAGGCATACTAGGGGCGCCGGGGTGGCTCAGTCAGTTAAGTGCCCGGCTTCAGCTCAGGCCATGATCTCAGCGGTCCTGAGTTCGAGCCCCGCGTCGGGCTCTGTGCCGACAGCTCAGAGCCCGGAGCCCGTTTCAGATTCTGTGTCTCCCTGTCTCTCTGCCCCTCCCCAACCTCTCTCTCTCTCTCTCTTTCTCTCTCTCTCTCTCTCTCTGTCTCTCTCAAAAATAAAAATAAAACCTTTTAAAAAAAATAAGGGTATGAGGTAAGACTGGATCCGGAGTAACTAAGAAGACTGGCCGTGCTAGTCCTAGGCTTGTTTGCTCTTAGATTTCCTTCGTGCCCATCCCCGGCTCTGCTCCATACCCCAGACAGTTGACTCAGGCTCTCAGGTCACCTGGACTTGGACTTGGTAGGAGACTGGAGGGTGGGAACAAGAAAGAAGCTAGGATGTTTTCACCCTTTGCGATGTGGGCAGATTATCCTGCAGTGGCGGCAGATGTGGCTTCAGTCCTTGCCAGACAAGCTACTGTTCAGCTCCCTCGGTCAATCCTTGCTCCCGGGTGTCAGCAACATGGCTTCGTTCTCTGTCTCTCTGGCGGAGCCGTGGTGGGAGCTTCTCGCGGTTGGCCATCTCTGGGGTCCCCCACGAGGCCGTTTGGCTCCCAGCTTCTCTCTCATTTGTGCATTCGACTCCCTGCCTTCACCTCCCCAACGGACACAGATTCCTAGTCCTTAACATGTCTTGTGGCTGTCCTCTTCTGTCCACTGCTTACAACCACAGCCTTACATATATCAGGTTGTCACCAGTTTTCGCCAGGGCTATCAGTCTCGCTTTCAGCTTCCACTCCGCCACCTCTCCACGCCTTTCTTAACTTTCATGAGCGGGCTCCATGTCTTCGGTTTCTTCTCCTATGCCTCAAACAAGAATAACTTTCAGAAAGGTAAGTCCAGGGGCGCCTGGGTGGCGCAGTCGGTTAAGCGTCCGACTTCAGCCAGGTCACGATCTCACGGTCCGTGAGTTCGAGCCCCGCGTCAGGCTCTGGGCTGATGGCTCGGAGCCTGGAGCCTGTTTCCGATTCTGTGTCTCCCTCTCTCTCTGTCCCTCCCCCGTTCATGCTCTGTCTCTCTCTGTCCCAAAAATAAATAAACGTTGAAAAAAAAAATTAAAAAAAAAAAAAAAAAAAAAGAAAGGTAAGTCCATCAATAATCTTGTGTTTAAAAACGAGGCCTTTTAACAGTAGGACCTGGGGAATTGTGTCTTCCGCTCAGGAGAGAAGGTATCCTTAGAAACTGAAAACCAGAACGCCTCGGTGGTTCAGTCGGTTGAGCGTCCGACTTCGGCTCAGGTCGTGATCTCCCAGTCTGTGGGTTCGAGTCCCGTGTCGGGCTCCATGCTGATGGCTCGGAGCCCAGAGCCTGCTTCGGATTCTGGGTCTCCCTCTCTCTCTGCGTCTCTCCCACTCGCGCTCAGTCTCTCTCTCTCTCTCTCTCTCAAAAATAAACATTAAAACAAAAAAAAAATTTTTTTAAAGAAACTGAAAACCCAGAAAAAACACATACCTACAGGGTGGCAGAAATGATATTGGAACCCCTCCCAAATCCTCTCCTTTCCATCTTTGTTGAAATGTAAATATTACTAGAATCAGTTTGTCTCCCTAGCTGCAAACTTTCTCTTTGTAGATTTCTCGAAAACACTGTTCGATTGATGCTCGAATCAAATAGCTCATTTTTCTGACAGCACCACCTATGGATATTCACCATGAGTATTTTTGAAAGTTCAGAATCATATAAAGAAGAAATAAACATCATCCATAAGCCCACAACCCTGAAACAATCATTGTTAGCAGCATATCATTGAATCATCCTCCGGCTTTTGCTGTGTGTATTTTATTTTTTTATTTTATTTTTTTTTAACGTTTATTTATTTTTGAGACAGAGAGAGACAGAGCATGAACGGGAGAGGGTCAGAGAGAGGGAGACACAGAATCCGAAACAGGCTCCAGGCTCTGAGCTGTCAGCATAGAGCCCGACGCGGAGCTCGAACTCACGGACCGCGAGATCATGACCTGAGCCGAAGTCGGCCGCCCAACCGACTGAGCCACCCAGGCGCCCCTCTGTGTGTATTTTAAATGAAGCTGGGGACCTACGGTCTATGGTATTGTTTATTTGAAACTTTTATTGGGTGGGGCGCCTGGGTGGCTCAGTCGGTTAAGCATCCGACTTCGGCTCAGGTCGTGATCTCGCGGTCCAGGAGTTCGAGCCCCGTGTCGGGCTCTGTGCTGATAGCTCAGAGCCTGGAGCCTGTCTCCCTCTCTCTCTGCCCCTCCCCCATTCATGCTGTCTCTCCCGGTCTCAAAAATAAATAAACGTTAAAAAAAATTAAAAAAAGAAACTTTTATTGAGTTATTTGTAGATTCACATGCGGTTGTAAGAAAAAAATAGAGAGCTCCCTTGTGCATTTTCCCCAGTTTCATTCAATGATAATATTTTTCAAAACCATAATGTATCACAACCGGGACATTGACAGTGATACAATGCAATCATCTTCTTCCGATTTCCCCAGTGCTGCTTGCACTCGTTTGTGTTTGTGTATCTGTTTGTGCATGTGTGTCCACGTCTGTGTCTCCATATTACATCTCACACAATTACAGCATTCATGTGGTTTCATATCTCTACCACCACAGTCAAGATGCCAAACATTTCCGGGGCCGCCTGGGTGGCTCAGTTGGTTAAGCGTCCAACTTCGGCTCAGGTCATGATGTCACGGTCCGTGGGTTCGAGCCCTGCGTCAGGCTCTGTGCCGACAGCTCAGAGCCTAGAGCCTGCTTCGGAGTCTGTGTCTCTCCCTCTCTCTCTGCTCCCCCACTCTCACGCTCGGTCTCTCTCTCTCTCTCTCTCTCTCAAAAATAAATAAGCATTAAAAATTGTTTTTAAAAAAGATGCCAGGGGCGCCTGGGTGGCTTGGTCGGTTAAGCGTCCGACTTCGGCTCAGGTCATGATCTCGCAGTCCGTGAGTTTGAGCCCCGTGTCGGGCTCTGTGCTGACAGCTCAAAGCCTGGAGCCTGTTTCAGATTCTGTGTCTCCCTCTCTCTCTGCCCCTCCCCTGTTCATGCTCTGTCTCTCTCAGTCTCACAAACAAATAAACGTTAAAAACAAAAATTAAAAAAAAAAGGTGTCAAACACTCCCAACGCTACAAAGATCTCTCATGTTACACTTTTATTATAACCCACACCCACTCTTCCCCCACCCTTCTTGACTCTAACTTCGGCAATCACTAATCTGTCCTTTGTTTTTAAAATGTTGTCATTTCAAAAAGTTACATACGTAGAATAATACCGTACATAACCTTTTGGGATTGATTTTTTTCACCAGCACGATTTCTTGAAGATTCATCAAAGTTGTAGGTTATCAACAGTTCTTTCCTTTGTATTGCTAAGTAGTATTCCACGGCACGGATATACCACAGTTGATTTAACTATTCACCTACTGAAGACCATATGGGCTGATAAATAAAGCTACTACAAACATTCATATACAGGTTTCGTGTGAATATAAGTGATTTCTCTGGGATAAGTGCCTACTAGCGCAATTATTAAGGAAATACGGTAACCGCACGTTTAAGGCTTTTTTTTTCTTATTTGAGAGAGAGAGAGAGAGAGAGAGTGCATGTGAGCGGAGGAGAGGGGCTCCCCGCGAGATCATGACCTGAGCCGAAGTCGGACGCTTAACCGACTGAGCCACCCAGGCGCCCCAAGGGAGAGAGAGATTCTTAAGCAGGTTCCATGCTCAGCACCGAGCCCAACACGGGGCTCCATCCCACAACCCCGGGATCACAACCTGAGCTGAAATCAGGTGGCAGACGCCCAACCAACTGAACCACCCAGTTGCCCCATGTTTGTTTGTTTGTCTGTTTGTTTGTTTAAGAAACTGCCCAACTGTTTTCGGAAGGAGTATATCATTTTACACTCAAACCAGCAATGTCTGAGTGTTCCAGTTTCTCCACATCCTTCTCAGTGTTTGGTGCTGTCCTTGTCATCTATTTTAGCCATTTTGATGGATGTGTAGGGATATCTCATTGTCATTTGAAGTTTCATTTCCCTGCTGGCTGATGAGGTTGAACATCCCTTCACAGGCTTATTAGCCACCTATATATATATCCACTTCCGGGAAATGTCTGGTCATGTTTTTGACCCACTTTTTGGGATTGTTGCTTTTTACTGTTGGCTTTTGAGGGTTTTTTATATATTTACGATACAGGTCCTCTATCGAATGCATAGCTTGCACGTATTTTCTCCTCGTTGTCTTTTCATCCTCTCATCGGGGTCTGTTGCACGGCAAAGGTTTCAAATGTGCTGACGTCCAGCGTGTCAAGTTTTCCTTCCGCGGCTCATTCTTTGGCCATCAAGTGTAAGCACACGTTGCCTAGCTTAAGAATGGCTCTGCAGATTCCAAAGATTGCCTCCAATGTTTTCCTCCAAAACTCCTGTGCTTTGACACCGTACATTTAAGTCCATGTCCATTTGGACTTAATTTTTGTAGAAGGGGTGTAAGATATAACGTTTTATTTCTTTGCCGACGGGCGTCCGAGTGCTTCAGCATCCCTATTTGCCGTAAAGGCTATTATCTCTTCATCGAATTACTTTTGCACCTCTGCCAAAAGTCAGTCTGACATATTGGTGGAGGGCTATTTGTGGATTCTCTATTCTGTTCAGTTCTGTGTGCGCATCCCTCTGCCAATATCACACAGTCTTCTTTCTTTAATTGGATTGCAATTGACATATTATATTGGCTTCAGGTGTACAGTCCAGTGACTCAGCAGTCATAAACGTTACAAAATGCTCGCCAGGATAAGCATAGTGACCATCTGTCGCCGTACGACATTATTACAGTATTATTGACCATATTCCCTATGCTGCGCCTTTCAGCCATCCCCATGATGTATTTATTTGTTTGTTTGTTTGTTTGTTTTTAACGTTTACTCATTTTTGAGACAGAGAGAGTCATTGTGAGTGGGGAAGGGGCCAAGAGAGGGAGACCCAGAATCCGAAGCAGGCTCCAGGATCTGAACCATCAGCACAGAGCCCGACGTGGGGCTCGAACCCACGCACCGTGAGGTCATGACCTGAGCCGAAGTCGGACGCCCAACCGACTGAGCCACCCCAGGTGCCCCGACGTATTTATTTTATAACTGGAAGTTTGTACCTCTTAACCCCCTTTACCTACTTTGCCCAACCCCCTACCCCTTCCCCTGCGTCTGCGTCTGCTTCTGTTTGTTTGTTCATTTGTCTTGTTTTATAGATTCTACATATGAGCGAAAACATACAGTATTTGTCTTTCTCTGGCTTATTTCACTTAGCAAAATATCCTCTGTGTCCACCCGTGTTGCTGTGAATGGCAAGATTTCATTCTTTTCTCTAGCCGATTCTATACCCCGCAGCCTTGATGACTTTCACTATATAATGGGTCTTGAAATAAGTTATTCTTCTTTTTCAAAATTGTTTTCACCATTCTGGCTCCTCTGCACCTCCATATAGTGTAGTAGTCTTTCAGTATCTAGAAAAAAATCCGGCTGGGATTTTTAAAGAAATTATATTAAACTCGTATATCGCTCTGGGGAGAACTGCCGTCTTGTTAGTACGTAAGCCTTCCAGTCCATGACCTCTCCATTTATTTAGGTCTTTTTTCAATATATTTTCCAATATCCTTGTGACTTCCTCTTTGGCCCGTGGATTATTCAGAAGGGGCTTTATTTAATTTCTAAGTGTTTGGAGACTTTTCTTTTATCTTTCTGTTAATTCTAATTTAATCCCATCATGGTCAGAGAAAACACCCTATGTGATTTCAATTCTTTTCAATTTGTTGATGTTTGTTTTATCACCCAGGATGTGGTCTATCTTCATAGATATCCTACTGGCACTTAAAAAGACTGTGTTTTCTGTTGTTGTCGGGTGGAATGCTCTATAAATGTCCACTAGATTCTGTTGATTGATAGGGTTGTTGAGTTTTTTAATATATTTTCTGATTTTCTGGGGGCACCTGGGTGGCTCAGTCGGTTAAGCGTCCAACTTCGGCTCAGGTCATGACCTTTCAGTCTGTGAGTTCAAGCCCCGCATCGGGCTCTGTGCTGATGGCTCAGAGCCTGGAGTCTGCTTCCGATTCTGTGTCTCCCTCTCTCTCTGCCCCTCCCCTGCTCACACTCTGTCTCTCTGTCTCTTAAAAATAAATAAAGAGTAAAAAAATTTTTTTGAATATATATATATTTTCTGATTTTCTGTGTGGTTGTTCTATCAGTTATTGAGATGGGGTGCCAAAGTCTCCAATTATAATTGTGGATTTGTCTGTTTCTTTCAGCTCTATCACTTTTTGCTTTATATATATTGAAACCTTCTTGTTGGGTGCATACACATTTAAATTTGTTATCTTCCTGGTGGATTGATCCTCTTATTATTAGGTAATGTTGCTCTTTGTCTCTAGTAATTTTTTTTAATGTTTATTTATTTATTTATTTATTTTAACGTTTATTTATTTTTGAGAGAGGGAGACAGAATGTAAGCAGGGGGAGGGGCAGAGAGAGAGACACACACACAGAATCTGAAACAGGCTCCAGGCTCTGAGCTGTCAGCACAGAGTCCGACGCAGGGCTCGAACCCACAGACCGTAAGATCATGACCTGAACCAAAGTCAGACGCTTAACTGACTGAGCCACCCAGGCGCCCCAAATGTTTATTTATTTTTTTTGAGAGACAGGGAAAGAGAGAGCAGAGAGAGAGGGAGAGAGAGAATCCCAAGCAGACCCCTGCTGTCAGTGCAGAGCCCAACGTGGGGCTCGATCCCATGAACCGTGAGATCATGACTTTTGCTGAAATCAAGAGTCAGGTGCTCAACCAACTGAGCCACCCAAGCGCCCCTTGTCTCTAGTAATTTTTTTAATTTTCTTAAGTAGGCTCCACACCCAACATAGGGTTCAAACTCACAACCCCGAGATCAAGAGTCCCATGCTCCACCAACGGAACCAGCCAGGCCCCTGTCTCTAATAATTTTGATCTGATCCGAGGTCACTTTATCAGATATTCATACAGCCCCGTCTGTTTTCTCGCATTAATGTTTGCGTGGTTTATCTTTTTACCTCCATGCTGTCTTCCACGGAGGCTGCACCGATTTGCATTCCCACCATTTCTCGTGTTTTTAATTTTGGCCATTCTGACAGGTGTAAGGTGATATCTCATTGCGGTTTTAATTTGCATTAAATTAGCGATGATTAATGCTGTCAAGCATCTTGTCATGTGTCTGTTGACCATCTCTATGTCCTCTTTGGAGAAATGCCTATTCAGGTCTCCTGCCCATTTTTAACTGGATTATTTGCTTTCTTCTGTGTTGAGTTGTGTAAGTTCTTTCTATGTTTTGGATATTAACCTCTTATCAGATATTTCATTTGGAAATACCTTCTGTCATGCTGTAGGGTGCCTTTTAGTTTTGTTGACTGTTTCCTTCACGGTGCAGAAACTTTTTGTTTTGAAGTAATCACAATCCTTTACTTTTGCTTTTGTTTCCCTTGCCAGAGGAGACATATCTAGAAAAATGTTTCTGTGTTCAATGTCAAAGAAATTACTGCCTATATTTTCTTCTTTTTTAATCTCCTCTATCTCTGTTCTTTCATCGGTATATTTCTTATATATATATATATTTAAATATATAATATATAAATATATATAAATAAGTATATATTTAAGTATATAATATATAAATAAATATAAATATATAATATAAATATATATAAATAAGTATATATATATACATATATATATAAATAAGTATATATATATACATATATATATAAATAAGTATATATATATACATATTTATATATATATATAATTTATTGTCAAATTGGTTTCCATACAACACCCAGTGTTCATCCCAACAGGTGCCCTCCTCAATGCTCATATCATTGGTGTATTTCCACTGTCTATGTGTAAGATGATTATCATGTTCGTGCTTAGTTAAATTTGCCATTTTTAAATTTGTTTTCTATTTGTTTCCCCTGGGTTTTATTCCTCTGCTTATTTGTTTTGCTTTTTGGGGGGTGGGTTACTTGAGTAATTTTTAGGAGTCCATCTTGATTTGTTTATCACGTTTTGGGGTGTATCTTTCTTTATTGTGTTTGTAGTGATTGCTCTCGGTATTATGGGATGTATATGTGACTTGTTAACAACAGTCTACTCGTATTAACATTTTACCACTTTGAGTGCAGTATGGAATCCTCACTTCAATTTAGGTCCCTTTACTTTCACGACTTTTAAATATCATTGTCTTGAGGATCATATGGCGCTATAATTTTTGTCTTAATCGTCAAATATGATTTATAAAACCCATGAGGGAAATCATACTCTATGATTATTACCCATACTCTTTTTTTCTTATTTTTTAATGTTTATTATATATTTTTAAGAGAGAGAGAGAGAGACAGAGCATGAGCAGAGGAAGGCAGAGAGAGAGGGAAACGCAGAATCTGAAGCAGGCTCCAGGCTCCAGGCTCCGAGCTCCGCGCTGTCGACACAGAGACTGACGCGGGGCTCAAACTCACGAACAATGAGATCATGACCTGAGCTGAAGGCAGACGCTCAACCAACTGAGCCACCCAGGCGCCCCGTATTACCCATATTCCTGCTCTTCTGTTGTTCCTGATGCTGGAAGATTTCTTTTTGATCGTTTCCTTTCTTTTTGAATGACTTCCACTAGCCAATTTTTAAGGATAGACCTTCTAGCAACAAATTCTTTTAGTTGTTTTTTTTTTTTTAATCCGAAACTGTTTTTATTTTCCCTTCATTCCCGAAGGATCACTTTGCCAGATGTAGAATTCATGGTTGATAGCTTTTTTCTTTTAACAGTGCTTTCTGGCCTCCATGGCTTAAAATGAGAAATCCCCTGTCATTTGAATTGGTGTTTCTGCCCAGGTAGATGTGTCATTTTTTCTCTGGCTGCTTTCAAGACTTTTTTTCTTTGTCTTTAGTTTTTGAAAGTTTAATTACAATGTGTCAAGTTACAGATTTCTTTGGGATTCACTCAACTTCTTTGTGTCTTTTGCCAAACTTGGGACGTTTTCAGCCATGATTTCATATTATGTCATATCTAGGAAGGCTTTGCCTACTGGCTTGTCTTTGAATCTCAGAACATGCTAGAATGCCTGGTACATTATTTATTCTATGTATTTATCAGATGAATGAATGAACCAAAGCATAAATAAGTGAATAAGGTCAACCAACTATAAGTTGGGATTTCAGGTCTCTCGCTCAAAATAGTTCTTTTTCATAAGGAACTGACCCAGTTTTATTTGTCTACTTATAGCCTGTGATCCCACATGAAATGCAGTCCCCCAGGGAGCTACGAATCTACCTCATCTTTGGTTATTTGCATCTTCACGTTCTTGAAGCATCTAATCTCATGTATGGATTGAGGAGAAGAAAGAAAGTGATGGGGGATGTCGCCAGGACTCTAGAAACTCCCAAGGGGGGATAGGGAGCGGTCCGGGAGACTGAAATCACCAAGGTCCTATTTCTCCATTGACTTGTTTTGTCCCATCATTTATACCCTTCAAAATACATCTACTAAAAATCATCGTTAGGGTAAACATAGGTGACTTCTTCGATATGTCTTTGGATAGAAAACTAAATGTTCCCAGATGCCCAGAAGGACAGCATCCTTCGGCACTGTGCCCCAGCAGTCACGCCTGTCTGTAGCTCACAAGACTGAGCAGTGGAGCTTTGAGTATCCATTTCAGCTTAGGCTAGAGGCAGCAACACAACAGTATTTGATTTCTAAACCAGCAGTGACAAACTAAAGGTTTGATCAATAAATTTTGCCAGAGGCGGAAGCAAGTTTACTGTGGCAATTTATTAGAAAAATCTCCTCTTTGTGCTGAATGCCTCGCCAGGTTGCATGTTTCTCCTGTTTTCATTTTCTCCTATTCTTTTGTTCTTTTCCCTCCCTCCTTCCTTCCTTCCTTCCTTCCTTCCTTCCTTGCTTCCTTCCTTCCTTCCTTCCTTCCTTCCTTCCTTCTTGTCCACTAAAGGCTACTTGCATTCACAGATTATATCCAAAAAAATGAAACCTCTCATGCTTGCTGAATTAGTGTCAATTTAACTTATACATTTAATCAAAATGTATTTAGAGACATTTGGGTGGCTCAGTCGGCTAAGCCTCCGACTCTTGCTTTCGGCTCAGGTCATGATCTCAGGGTCATGGGACTGAGCCCCACCTCGGCATGCTGGGTGGGGAGCCTGCTTAAGAGTGTCTCTCTCTCCCTCTCCCTCTGCCCGTCCCCTGCTCATGCACTCTCTCTCTCTCTCTCTCACTCTCCAAAATGTATGTAGACAAGAGCTGTATATTCTCTGGAAAATTAATTTACAAGTGCTGAAAAGCAAAGCCAATTACAAGAAGCCAAATAATATGTACACATTCTGGTGAACACAATTTAATGAAATTTTCCTCAACTGGCAACAGAGTTGACTTATCATCCTAGCTGTGGTAAGGTTTTTCAGATAATAGCCTGAAACCTGTGGTCCTTTACCCCTTGAGACCAGTTAAGCATTGCTGCTTCGTGACCCTTTTCCGAGCGATTTGGGAAAGCTTAACCAGGCTGCAGTAGGTACAGAAAAGGGCCTGATGACAGTGAAATAAGGGGGGTGCCGTCCGTTGCAGGCTCTGTCCACAAGAATAAATTGCGGCCTAGAACTCAGAATAAAGTTCTGAGTATGTCTGAAGAGCTTTCATGTTTACCATAATTCTAGGTGAGAGAGCCAGGGGAGAGGAAAGCCACAACCACAGTGAAAACAGAGTTATTTAGAAGTGAAGTATTTAATGTTTGTAGAGAGAGCGAGGCTATTTTGTGTCCCTGTTAAGTGATCTTCAAAGTTGTTGGTTTCGTTAATAGGAGTTCTTTAGTTGGATGCAATGCCGGGTTCATCTGCCAAACGATCGTCCAATCATACGTTATTCTGCCTTCTGAAACAGGCCCAAAAATTTTTGTTTTGCCACTTCTATATTTGCTTTCTGTACCTGACCCCCGGCGGAGTAGGGATTGTTCAGGGGTTCGGGTGAACAGCTGAAATGAGGGATTCACCCTGTGTGAGAGAAGTTGCACCTTTTTCTTGTTGTTGTTTGGGTTTTTTTTTCAGATGCCCCTTGACTCCACGATTTTTTTTGAAGCAGAGGTTACTTCCAGGTAGGTGGAGGGTATCGATTCCCAATGTGTTAGATTCAGGAGAATCTATCCAAGGCATCAGATTTCTCTGAAATCGGACATCTGAAATGTCCGAGGCCATCAGAGAACGTCTCCATTTCCATTTTCATTTTAGCGCCGCAAGGGTCTCATTGGTATCTTTGATCTACTTGGAATTGATGCCGGTGGATGGTATGGGGCACAGATCCAAATGTGTTGGTTGCCAGAGGGTGACCGAGTTTGTCCAAACCAACGTCTCAAATCTCTACCCTCTTCGCATCGATCTGAGAGACCACCTGCCCCATCTCTGACATTATTGCCTGCATTTCAGCCCGCTTCTGTGTTTTGGCCTCTGTTCCGTTTGTCTGCTTTGATATTCATGCACTAAATCGTGTCACTTTCCCTTTCTCCCTGTGAGCTTCAGAGTGACGTTGTCTTCCTCCTGCCCACATCATCACAATAGAAAAAGTAAACAAAATCTGCAATTCTTATCGCTCTCACATTGAATTCATGAATAAACTCAGAGCGAATTTGTATCTTTTGCAAATTGCGTCTTCCCACTCAAGAGCACGGGTCGTTTTTCCCGTTTGTTCTCTTGTGTACTTAGACTCTTAAGTACAGAGAACAAACCGAGGGTTGATTGGGGTGGGAGGGGGTGGGGGGCTGGGGAAGATGGGAGACGGGCGTTGAGGAGGGCGCCTGTTGGGATGAGCACTGGGTGTCGAATGTAAGGGATGAATCACTGGGTTCTATTCCTAGAGCCAAGGCTACACCGTACGTTGGCTAACATGAGAATAAAAAGGAAAGTGGTTTCCGTGATTATTCACACTAATTTCGAGCAGTTCTTGGCCAACACAGTACTGTGCTTTTTTAATGATGTTGTCGCCATCATAAAGGTGCTCCTTTCCTTCATGATAGATTCTACCCAGTTGCTATGGAAGCAAAACATGCAGAGGATAAGACCGTGTGATTTTCTGCAGATGGCAATCTCAGAGATATCATAGACTGACTACAGTTCAGTGATACTTCGACTACCAGATTTCCAATAACGAAGTTTTATTTTACTATGACGTACTAGGCTACAACAGTGTTGCGGCTCAGGTCACGATCTCACAGTTTGTGAGTTCGAGCCCCGCGGTGGGCCCTGGGCCGACAGCGCGGAGCCTGCTTGGGATTCTCGCGCGTGCTGCCCCTCCCTTGCTCACTCTCTCTCCTTCTCTCAAATAAAAATATATAGCGGTCGTTGTGAAGTTATTGAAAATATTGCAAAATCTGTAGCACACAGCAAGAATTTCAGAGAAAGGTGGTTGCTTCAGCGAGGGATGCAGTAGACGCAGGACCTCCCTGGGCAACGCGGCAAAATCTGACTTCATTTTCTCCTCCCCTTTTCCCCTCCTTGGTGACTCCCTTACCTCCGTCTCAATAACTCACCATGGGCAATACACACACTTCCGCTCTTCATTTCTTCTCCCTTCCTTATTAAAAAACGCTTTTTGCTGTCAAAACAGGAAATTATTTACACCTTTTGATTAAGTCTCTGATTGCAAGCAGCATTCTCAAGTAAATATTTTATCGTTTATGTAGAATAAAACAAACTGTGCTCAGTTCAAAGAATTTCAGGGTTGGGGCGCCTGGGTGGCTCAGTCAGTTAAGCGTCCAACTTCGGCTCAGGTCATGATCTCCCTGCCCTTGAGTTCGAGCCCCGTGTCGGGCTCTGTGCTGACAGCTTAGAGCCTGGAGCCTGTTTCAGATTCTGTGTCTCCCTTTCTCTCTGCCCCTCCTCCTCTATTCACGCTCTGTCTCTCTCTGTCTCAAAAATAAATAAACGTTAAAAAAATTTTTTTTAATAAAAAAATACATAAATAAATAAATAAAAAGAATTTCAGGCTAGGGTGATTTTGCCCCTTTCACCACTCAGCAACAATATTTTCAGCTTTCCACGACACTTTACATCGTATTAATTGGTATTGAGTTACCGATGTATTATTTGAAATTAAAAAATAAAATCATTTATTTTGCTTTGACATGAATTATAGTCCTCGCTGATCCTGTTAAATACATCTCCATGCCTCTTACATTACCTGCGCCAAGAGTGGTAAAGTTTCTGAATACAATATGTGCTGTCAGAACATTTTTTAAAAATAAATACTGTGTTAGAATATACTTATGCGTAAGTGTATACTTATGCTTAAGAATAGTAGGAATGCCTTCGTGGCACATTCTTTTTTTTAATGTTTATTTTTGAGAGAGAGAGAGATAGAGCACGAGTGGGGGAGGGGCAGAGAAAGAGGGAGACAGAATCCGAAACAGGCTCCAGGCTCCGAGCTGCCAGCACAGAGCCCGACGTGGGGCTCGAACTCACGAACCGCCAGCTCCTGACCTGAGCTGAAACTGAGAAGCGGACGCTCAACCGACTGAGCCCCCCAGGGGCCCCGACACATTCTTATTTTTAATGTCCACGATCTAGGCTCATTTCGGTCTGTGTTATCCAAATGCGTTACTGAGCCTAAGCAAAAAGGCAGTGCGGTATCCCTAAATAAGAAGGAAAGTAGCCAGTAAATAAAAGCAATTGAACCGGTTTCAGCCCAGTTGGGAGCTGATTGCAGAAGCCAAGTATCAAGGTCTCAGAGGCCGGGAAGAAGCCAGATTCAGGACATAAAGAAAGACTGCCCCCTTCTAAGTGGGAAAACCAGATAGTGAAGGCAGGGGTGGGGGGGGGGGGAGGGGGGGTGGGGAGCTGCTATGCTCAACAAAACACAGAAATGCATCCGGAGACACAGGGGGAAGGCGGGGTGGGTCTGTGAGGAGAGGGAAGTCAGCAGGTGCTGAAGGGAAAGACTGAGGTGCTGGTGGATGTGTGCAAGCAAGAAGGATGTAGGCACATGCAGATGGGAGAAAATGCCGGCACGGCTGATGCCAAAAGGGACCCATCTTTACACGGCAACGGAATGGATTTCAGGCATCCCAAGACTCCACAGGTCAGAAATGCCAGCGGTACGAAAAGAAGCAGGGGAGAGTGGGACAAACACACATAAACAAACCAAATCACCTTCCGTAAGGACAAATCCAAGGCTCAGGCGGGGCTTGTGTGGCACGGGTGAGGGAGGAGTCAACCTGCAAAAGTCTCAACGACAGCCTTTGGGCCTCAGTTTCCTCATCTATACAATGGGGATAATGATACCTTCATTATCACAAGGAGGTCAGCTGTGAAAAACACGCAGAGGAGGGGGCGCCTGCGTGGCTCAGTTGGTTGGGCTTCCGACTTTGGCTTAGGTCACGATCTCACAGTTCATGAGTTCAAGCCCCACATCGGGCTCTGTGCTGATAACGAGGAGCCTGCTTGGGATTCCTCCTCTCTCTCCCTTTCTCTCTGTCCCTCCCCCGCTTATGCTCTCTCTCTCTCTCTCTCTCAAAATAAATAAATAAGCTAAAAAAGAAAACATGCAGAGGAGATCACTCTGCCACGAACCCTAGCTGAATTACAATATGTGCCTTCTAAGGGCAGCCCCGGCAGGCTTTGTGGAGGCCAAGAGCATCATTTAGCATCAGGGCAGTGAAAGAACGAGGTTCCAGGACCACACAATGCACAATTATGTCATGACTTCGCGCCACGCCGAGGAAGCTTCTGGCGTAGCACATTTGTGATGCTGGTGGTAGATGTCACGAAGGGAAAAGGTAAGAAGAGAAGGAAGGCGGTAGGAGCCAAAGAGCTTCGTTGAATTTCGAAGACCGAGTCACATGGGAACCTCATGTTGACTAGGGTCTGTTAAAATAAAGCCTTCAATGTTCTTCTTTCACCCAGATTTCCCTTTTCTGTCATTTACCCATCCTAGGCAACTTTAAAAAAAAAAACCCACATAAGGTTGACCACTTTCATGTTCTATTTAACGTAGCTCGTCCGAGATATCACCACGCGGCACTTGCTGGCCCTTCAAAACAATTAAGAAGCAGGCAGGTGGCCTCCACGGACCAACAAGTCAATAGTCTTTTTCTTCTTGGGGTTGCTGAACTCCCAGCAGAAGCTATTAACGATGAATATGTTTGCATCTCATTGAGCTGTAAATTGTAAACGCCTCCCCAAATCCCTACTGCTCTCCCACATTTACCTCCTTTGAGCACGATGTTTAAAAGATCCAACTAGTTAATGAGCTCTGTGTTCCTTCTACTTCCTAAGAGAACAACGCAAACTCTGTGAGCCTCATTAGTAACACTGTACTTGCTAGGAAAATAAAGGCGTGTAATTTTAATCCATAATCCGCAGATAAGTATGCCTAAGATGCTTAGCATTAGAGCAATTAGTACTTGCTCAAGATCGTGAAATCTTTCCAGCTCATCCGTCCTTCTTTCCGTCCTTCCTTCTAGGAAATAACTGCTCCAGGAATAGATGGGATCAACATACATTTTTTTTAATGAACTTTTTGTTTTGGAATCGTTTTAGATTTACAGAATTATTGCAAAGAGAGTCCAGAGAGTTCCCCCACACTTCCGACCCAGTTTCCCTGTTATCCCGATCATCTTAGGAGAAACTAAGGAAACTACCTAGTTTCCCTAATATTCAACATTAGTCTGGTGCACTTGTCACAATTAATGAATCGATACTGATAACATTATTCTTACTACGGTCTATACTTTATTCAGATTATTTTAGCTTTTCACCAGTTTCCTCTTCCTGTTCCAAGATTCATCCAGGACACTACCTTACATTTAATCATTATGCTCCTTAAACTCCCCCTGGCTGTGACAATTTCTCGAACCTTCCATGTTTTTGGTGACGTTGACAGTTTGGAGGTGGACTGGTCAGATATTTTGTAGAATATCCATCAAATGGGATTTGTCTGCCGTTCTCATTATAAGACAGAGTAGGTTTGTGAGTTTGGCCAAGAAAATCACAGACGTAAAGTGCCATTCTCATCATACCGTATTGAGAGTCCATACTACCGGGGTACCTGTGTGGCTCAGTCGGTTAAGGGTCTGACTCTTGGTTTCAGCTCAGGTCACGGTCTCACGGTTTGTGGGTTCAGGCCCCTCATCAGGCTCTGCGCTGACAGCGTGGAGCCTGCTTGGGATTCTCTCTCTCTCTCTCTCTCTCTCTCTCTCTTTCTCTGCCCCTTCCCTGCTCGCTCGCTCTTTCTCTCTCAAAAGAAAAAAAAAGTCCATACCATCAACGTGACTGATCACTGTTGACATTAATCTTTTTAAAAAAAATTTTTTTAAGTAATTTCTACACCCAACGTGGGGCTCGAACCCACAACCCCAAGATCGAGACTCGAAAACTCTTCCTACTGAGCCAGCCAGGCGCCTCTGTCAATGTTAACCTTGATTACGTGGCTGAGGTGCTTGTCAGATTTCTCCACTGTAAAGCTCCTCTTTTAGTCTTCCCTCCCCATACCGTACTCTTGGGAACCTGCCATTTCTTCAAGGGGGCTTAATGCCTTTTGTTGGAGAACAGTACTAGATATACTCATGGCTAGTAGGGTGCCCTTCCTTCAGGCCCTCTCAGATGACAGAGCAAGATGTCATATGCGTGTACATAAACCCACGTATGCATACGTATCTACCAACATTTCTATACGCAATTATTTATATTTATATGAAGCTAGTCATGAGTTCATGCTGATGTCTCCAAAGTTGACTCATTACCACGTGGACCATTCTAGCCTCTTCCCCCTTGTGCATCTGGAACCATTTATTCTTCCAGGGAGAAGCCTCGCTCTCACGATCCACCATCCGTTTACCTAGTTGCTTAATTCCAGTATAGACGGATGTGCAGTGGCTTTGGGATTATTACCCCAGACCCCCCTGGTGGGGGAAGGGGGAAACTTTATCAACTAGAATAGTGCTTATGCACAGTTCTTTTTGCCTTTAGCCTTAGAGACTCTGCTTACTTCCAGAGTAACTTAGGTCAGCATCTTATTCCCCGGCTCCCTTCGGTGAGGTTGTGTCATACATTTGTAATAAGGTTAGACTGCCTTGTCACATTATACATTCAATCCTGGCATCCCCTAACTTTCAAAGTGATTTTTAAAAATCTGCCTACATGAAGGTTCACCCTTTATACTGTAAAGTTCTATGGGGGCTTGACAAATACGTCATGTCTTATATTCACCATTATAGTACCACGCAGAATAGATTTACTGAGCGAAATAATCCTCTGTGCCTCCCCTATCCAATCCTCCCCCCACCCCACCCCCTGCCTCCAGCAACCGTTGGTCTGTTTACTGTCTTTATAGCTTTTCCTTTTCCAAAATACCATATATAATTGGAACCGCACAATATGTGGGCGTTTCAGACCGCTTTCTTGTACTCAGCGGTTTGCATTTAAGATTCATCCATGTGTTTTTGTGACTTGAGAATTCATTTTGTTTTCTCGCCGAATAATATTTCATTATATAAAGGTGCGACGGTTTGTTTCTGCATTCGCCTATTGAAAGACAGTTGCTTCCAGTTGGGGTGATTACGAATAAAGACGCTATGAGCATTCACGTGCAAGCTTTTTGGTAACACCGATTTGCAAATGCGCCGGGTAAAAACCTAGTAGCACAATTACCAATCGCATGGGAATCCTAGATTTAATTTTGTAAGAAACTGCCGAACTGTCTTCCAAAGACATCGATCGATATGGTATGGTTTTTGATTTCAGCTTTTCTAATAGATATGTAGTTGTATCCCATTATTGGTTTTTTGTTTGTTTTTTAGAGAGAGACAGAGCATGCACGGGGGAGAGGGGCAGAGAGAGAATCTTAAGCAGGCTCCATTCTCAGCACAGAACCCGACATGGGGCTCAATCCCACGACCCTGGGATCACGACCTGGGCCAAAGTCAAGAGTTGGTCGCTCAATCCACTGAGCCACCCAGGCGCCCCATTCATTATTGTTTAATTTGTAACTCCCCAATGGCAAGTGACGTTGGGCATCTTTTCATATGCTTATTTGCTATATGTATATCCTTCTGGATGAAGTGTCTGTTTAGATCTTCTGCTCACTTTTTAATTGGTTGTTTCTTTTCATGTTGTTGAATTTTAAGAGTTGTTTGTGTATTTTGGATACACCTCCTTTTTCAGGTATGTGAAAATATTTCCCCCGGTCTGTGGCTTGTCTTTTCGTTGTCATTTGCAGAGCATAAAATTTTAGTTTTTATAAAGCATCAACCAGCTTATCCATTTTTTCTTTATCGTCGTATTTAAAAATTTATCAAGTCCAAGGTTATAATAAATTTTATTATTTATTTTTATATATTTAAGTAATCTCGACACCCAACATGGGGCTCGAACGCACAACCCCAAGATCAAGAACCACACGCTCTTCCAAATGAGCCAGCGAGGCACCCCTCTGCTCTGCTTTCTCTAAAAAGTCTCATCCTTTGTATTTTAAATTTAGATCTATGATCTATTTTATTTTTTGTGTAAAGTCTGTACCTACAGTCCTTTTTTCACACACAGACGTCCGCTTGTACTAGAGCCATTTGTTGAAAAGACTATCCTTTCTCCTCTGAACTGTCTTTGTTTCATTGTCAAAGATGAGTTGACTTTGCACGCATCTACTTCTGGGCTCTCTGTTCTGTTACATCTGTCTATGTGTCTCCTCTTTTGCCAATATGACTCTGTCTTGATTACTACAGACTTATTATAATAAGTCTCAAGTAGGGTACTAGGAGTTCTCCAACTTTGTTCTTTTTCAGGATTGTTCTCGGTCTTTCGTCCTCCCGTATAAGCTGTAGAATTAGTTTGTTGCTATCCACAAAACAGTTTGCTGCAGTGTTGATTAGGATTGTGTCGAATCTATAGAGCAAGTTGGGAAGAATTTACATCTTAATAATTGAGTGTTCCAACCCATGAACGTGAGCCATGTTTCCCTTTATTTGGATCTTCCTTGAGTGTTTTTCAACAGTGCTTTGTAGTCATCTGCACACAGGTCCTATACATATTTTGTTGTATTTATCCCTAAGCATTTAGTTTTTTTAAGTTGTTATTATAAATGGTATTTTTGCATTCTTTTACATTTCAAATTCCGTTTGTTCACCGCCGGGATGTAAGGAAAATAATTGGCTTTTGTATATTGCACCTTTGTTACACTCATCTCTTAATTCCAGATTTTTGTTGATTCTTTGGGATTTTCTACATAGACAATCATGTCATCTGTGAATAGAGTTTTATTTCTTCCTTTTTGGTCTGTGTATCTTTCATTTCCTTTTCTCACCTTATTGAATTAATTAGACCTGTGTTGAATAGAAAGGGTAAGACAAGACACCCTTGCGTTGTTCCCGATAGTAGGGGAAAGCGCCCAGTTTCTCATTATTGAGCATGATGTTAGCTGTGGGATTTTTGTAGATGTTCTTTATCTAATTAAGGAAATTTCCCTCTATTCCTAGTTTGCTGAACATCTTTATCATGCATTGGTATTGAACTTTGCCAACTGCTTTTTCTACATCAATGGATATGATCATGTGCTTTTTCTTCCTTACACTGTTGATGTAGATTAGACTGATTGTGTTTTGAATGTTGAACCAGCCTTGCATACCTGTTATAAAGTTCACTTGATTACGGCATACAGTTCTTTATATACATTGTGGGATTTTGTTGGTTAATATCTTGTTGAGGATATTTATTTCTCTGTTCATTCTGGTCTCACAGAATGTGTTAGGCAGTGTTTCCTCTTTTTCTGTTGTTTTGGAAGAGGTTGTGGAGAACTGGTATCATTCCTTCCTTAAATGTTTGGTAAAATTCATTGGTAAAACCATATGGACCCACAGATTTCTTTTTTGGAAGGTTATCATTTCTTGTGGTCACATTTTACTTTTTTTAAATGTCTTTTTTTTTTTTTACATTTATTTATTTTTGATAGGCAGAGAGAGACAGAGCACAAGTGGGGGAGGGGCAGAGAGAGAGGGAGAAACACAGAACCCGAAGCAGGCTCCAGGTTCCGAGCTGTCAGCACAGAGCCCGACGCGGGGCCCGAACCCACAAACGGCGAGATCATGACTTGAGCCGAAGTCGGATGCTTAACCAACTGAGCCACCCAGGCGCCCCTCTTGTAGTCACATTTTAAAAAGTAAAAAGAAACAGCGAGAAAAAGAAACAAGGGAATTGAACTGAAGTAATATACTTATTTAACCTAATTATTATCGTGACTTCAACATGTAGTTAATATAAAAATATTAATGAGTAACTTTATGTTCTTTTTCTTGTACCAAGTCTTCGAAATATGGTGTGTATTTTATATTGACTGCATATCTCAATTTGAACTAACCACATATCAAGTGTTCAATAGCTACATGTAGTTAGCTAATGGCTGCCATATTGAACAATGTACATCTAAGGCCTAAACCAAAGCTGTGGTTACTGTTGAATTTTAATAACATATGGGGTGCCTGGGTGGCTCAGTCAGTTAAGCGTCCAACTTTGGCTCAGGTCATGATCTCACAGTTCGCAGGTTTAAGCCCCGCATCGGTCTCTGTGCTGACAGATCAGAGCCTGGAGCCTGCTTGGGATTCTGTGTCTCCCTCTCTCTCTGCTCCTCCCTGCTCACTCTCTGTCTCTCTCTGTCTCTCTCTTTCTCTCTCTCTCTCAAAAGTAAAGAAACATTAAAAAATTGTTCTTAATAATATATATTTTATCCTTCCTCAGGATATTAATGAATGAATATAGATTTATTATTTTTTAATTCTAGTACTTTCCCTTAAAAGACAATCATATTGGAGTGCTTGGGTGGCTCAGTCGGTTGAGCATCTGACTTCGGTTCAGGTCATGATCTCACAGCTTGTGAGTTCAAGCCCTGTGTGGGGTTCTCTGCTGTTACTGGGGAGCCCTCTTCGGATCCTTTGTCTTTTCTCTCTGCCCTTCCCCAGCTCACTCTCTCTCTCTCTCTCTCTCTCTCAAAATAAATGCACAAACTTAAAAAAAATAAATAAAAGATAATCATATTTATCACTATCAGAAAATAAGCCTTGAGAAATTAGTATGTGTAATATTATTTCTCATGTAGTAAATTCAAATTAATTTTATCGAATGTCATGAAATTTTCAAGAGGCAAATGAGCCAAGCTGCTAGTGGTAACCAAAAAATTCACCCTTTTCTGTGATACAGTGTCTGTAACAGATTTTTTTAATGTTTATTTATTTTTGAGAGAAAGAGAGCGAGCGAGCATGAATGGGGGAGGGGGCAGAGAGAGCCCGAGATTACAGAATCCGAAACAGGCTCCAGGCTCTGAGCTGTCAGCAAAGAGCCCCACGCGGGGCTCGAACTCATGGGTCTCGAGATCATGACCTGAGCCGGAGTTGGACACTCAACCGACTGAGCCACCCAGGCGCCCCTTTAACAGTTTTAAATTGAGTTAGTACGCTCTGAGAACTATGAAACCAAAGCCGGCCACTGGCAAAGTAACTTGACCTTGTTTGCACTAAGCCATTACCATGTGGGCTAATCATCGGATACAGCAGAGGGATCGGCTCTGTTGGAGATACACACATCCCTGCCTGGTGCTAGAATGAGCTCTTTGTTTGAGTCCTGGAAGAGGAGAGCATGTTATAAGTAGTTAATAAATAACACGTTGGATGGAGGAAGGAGTCAATGAACAAATGCATGCCTGAATGAATGAATAAAAATCAACTTCTGCCTTCTTGGGGGATCTGCGGTCCTCCCGCCTGCCTGAAGGGCAGGCTGCAGGCCAAATTCTGAAGTCAGAAGGCTTTGTCTTTGATCTTGTCTCATCTCCTTTTCTTGGTGCTATTCTGTCCTCACGAATTCTAGCCTATGTCCCCTTCCCATATCATCTCCTAATCCTTTGCGATAGGATGATTATCCTCACGAGGCAAATGGAAACCGAGGCTCGGAGAGAAATAAGTAGGAGCTCTCAATGCTAATCTTGTTCTGACTTTATCCATCGGGATGACCTTGAACATCTCTCTTTAGTCTTGGGACTCCGATTGGGACCCTTATTCCTACACACCTTGGATAACTGACATTCACTAGCTATGAGAACTTGGGCCAATTACTTACCTTCTATTAGCCTCAGTCTCCTTATCTGTAGAGTCAGAGTTAATAATAGACCCTGGTGGGTTCATTTACCTGAGGGGCTGTTATCGAAAAAATATATAAACAGATGAAGTAAGATTCAGAACCTACTTAGCACAATACCTAGCATATAACAGACACTCAATAAACATTAACCGTTACCGTCTTCAGCTCCCATCTGTCAAATTGTCACACTATCTATGCTTAAAAATAAAATACTGAAATAATAGATAACATTTATTGAGCCAGGAAAGGTGCAAATCTATACGTACCTATGTTAGCTCAGCTAATTCTTGCAACACAACATCCTTAGGTTACAGGTGAAGAGACTGAAGTTCCAACAGCATAAGTAACCCCACTAAGGTCACAATGGGTAAGTGGTAAGCTGGGATTTGAAAGTGCATCTGTCTAATTTCAAAGCATGTACTCTTTTGATTGTATTACAAGGACCCTCCTAGCTCCAAAAGTCTGATACTTGCAAGTATTCTTTGATTTATAAAACTTTGGTGATGCAAAAAAAAAAAAAAAAAAAAAAAAAAGCATCAAAGGCCAACCTTAGCCTCCCGTATCGTTTCTTTCTGGCCAGTTTCCCTTGGCCTCTTTTCTAACATGATTCTAGAATTGAGAAGTCGTTTCTCTGTCTCTCTCGTCTTTCTAAACTGTTAGTTTAGAAAATGTGTTTCTAAAGAACTACATTTGCTAAATTAACAGTGCTAACAGAGGCTGATTATCTCATCACAGTAGATTGTCAGCATCTATGCTAAGCTTTTTAATTAGCTTGAAATTATTATTACTAAGTGACCCTTTATGTAACACAATAACAAATCATTTCAAAAAACATTTGCTGACCACCTACAATAAGTTAAATGGGATCCAAAAAAACCCACAGAACACCCCCAAAAGCCCACCCATGTTTAAGGATTTTTCTTTTCGAAGAAAGATCAGAATTTGTAGGGGATTCTCCCACTCTCCCATCTGTAAAAAGATCTGTTCTATGGAACGCCTGCTGTGATACAGGGTGCTTGATGGATAAGCCAATATAAAGTATAGGGTGTGAGGTATGAGGCTTCTTTTTATTCTGAATCAATTGAAAGATCGCCATCATTGGCTTACGGTTTGGAAAAAACAATCTGTGTAACTAAGCTAACTGATCCACAGGAATCCAGTACTTTCTCTCTGTTTAGGTGGGACACATTTTTTAAAAATCCCTTTTTATACCAACATAAATTTATGGCAATGCTCCCTCCCTCCATACCCCTAAAATGAAGCGACATTAGCATAATAAAAAATAACTGGGCCAAGTCTATTGAATTCATTCTCATTTTTCATGTTCCGGGTTCTTGCGTGGTTTTAAGAATCAGAACATGAGGGACACCTGGGTGGCTCAGTTGCTTGGGCCTCTGACTTCGGCTCAGGTCATGCATGATATTACAATTCGTGAGTTCGAGCCCCGCGTCGGGCTCTGTGCTGACAGCTCGGAGCCTGGAGCCTGCTCTGGATTCTGTGTCTCCCTCTCTCTCTGCCTCTCCCAGGCTCATGCTCTCTCTCTCTCTCTCTCTCCCTCTCTCTCTCTCGAAAATAAATAAAAACATTTTTTTAAAAAATTTTAAAAAGAATCAGAAAATGTAATGTTTAGTCATATTGTTTTCACACTGATCAGGAAAGAAAGATGTGGACAACAGGCTTTTATGTAGAAACTGCACCTGTCTACTTTCCTGTTCCGAGTAACTCCAAAATTTATATTTGACGTCAGAGCAGAAGTTTGGGTAGCAAAAAAAGTGCTTTTCCATTTTAAAAATCTTTCAAAAACTCAGTCTTACCCCGTTGCTCTTTATCTAGTCTCTCCATTATTACTTACCATTTCTCCCTCTACCAGGCAAACAGGTATTTACCTGCGGCTCAGGTTATTTGAAAGCAGGCATTGTCCTTAATGGTTCAGAGATCAGTTACAAGATGGATGACTGATCAGTTGGGTCCTGGATGAAATTCTGCTCAAACCACTTGTTGATAGTAAAGAAACTTCCTCCACTAATAGATGAGGACTCACAAGCATTAAGAGATGTTTATTCTGAGATTGTAAAATAACGTCAGAGTATGGGGTTTGGGGAGCCTAATCCAGTGGGTTTTTCTCTGTAGAAAACCACACCACCCTTTCTACATCCTCTTTGCCCTCATAGCAATATCTTTGGAGTATAGTGATTTACGGTTCACAGACTAGATCACCGCGTAGACTACCTCAGCCCTCTCCCCCACCCAAACTCTGCCCTTTTCTCGTCTTAGCTGACATTTTTAAAAAAATTTTTTTAAACGTTTATTTATTTTTGAGTCAATGCAAGAGACAGAGTGCAAGCAGCAGAGGGAGACACAGAATCCGAAGCAGGCTCCAGGCTCCGAGCTGTCAGCCCGGAGCCCGACTCGGGGGCTCGAACTCACAAACCGTGAGATCATGACCTGGGCCCAAGTCGGACGCTTAACCGACTCCGCCACTCAGGCGCCCCCATCTGACATTTTTAATCCACACTTACAGGGATTTCTGGATGATCAGCGCACAGGTAATAGCTTGCGTGACAGGAAAAGAATCACAAATGATCTCAAAAAGTTGGGGTGATTGAGCTGAGTTGGAGGGAATGAAATGCAACAAGAATAAATGCGAGGTTCTCCCCCCGGGTCTGAATAATCCAACCGGGCGGGCTTTGGGTGGAGGAGTCATGGATTTGTAGTAATATGTGTAGCCAAAGATGTAGGGGTTAATAGAAGTAGAAAGTCCAGTGTCTTCTTTTGGGCTTCTGAGTGTTGCACTGCATAGAATTTAGACCAAGGGAAAAAACGGGGGCAGGGAGGGGAGAATTTGATATGTATTCAGGAGGATATTAAGAAAAGGCAAGGGAAAGCACAAAGGAAATAAGAGGAGAGCAAGATGAAAATGGGCAAAGGGGAGAACTGGGGAAAGGAAAAGGAGCAGAAGATCTACCTGTCATCTGAAACAGAGACTCAGAATTACAGTCCCAGAAACCACACCAGAATTCAGGCCTCTCCACTTCTCTCCATGTCAAGACTTGGAACGCTATTCATTCTAGGCAGTTGAGGGAGCTGAAATAACAAGGGACTAAAGGGCAAATATCTTCGGTTGACGAAGACGGTCTCTAGTGACACGTGGCTTCTGGTCGGCAGTGTTATTCTAAAGAAGAAACCGGCACAGATTGGCAATTTTCAAGTACAACCACTACACCAACATTAATTAGTAGACATTAATAGATCTGACTTGTTATTTTAAGGGCCTTGAAACAAAGTATTTACACCAACAGGCAAAGAGACCTCAATCTAGGCCATGACCTATGTCTCGATGGTTCCCAAACAAGTACAGTAAAACCTTGGATGGTGAGTCACTTGTTCTGCGAGTGTTTTTGCAAGACGAGCAAACATTTCTGATAAATTTTAACTTGATAAATGAGCGATGTCTTGCAATACGAGTGGTACGTGATGCTGAATGTCACATGATCACAACGGAGCCCATGGTTCTCTCTCTTTCTCTCTCTCTCTCTCTCCCTCACTTCGGGTTTGTGGGTGGTCATCTCCCATGCTTGGATGCTCGGTCTCGGGCCATGGTGTTTGGCAGAGATCAGTGATGTTTCAGAACGTTGGAAGGTGCCCACAACGGGCATTAGTGTATTTTTGTCACCTCAAAGCACCTATGGCCAGTCCTTTGCTTTTCCACCCAAGAGTAAGCTTAGGAATGCTTTCTTTCATTCCAGGTCAGGCTGCCTGCAGATATAGACCCTTTCCTCCGCTGCCTTATTGCCAGTTCCGTTAAATACAGTCTGTGACAAGAGTTTATTAATACTGGACTGTAGTCAACATCCGTGCGAGCGTATACAATGGCCCCCACGCAGAAGAAGATTCCGTTGAGCCAATAGAGAGCAGTGACTCCGTAAGTGATAGTCAAAGTCGTTCTACACAATAACCCTCCTGTCTCTTGTCTCCCTCATACCAGTCATGAAGGTTTTCCAAGGTAAGTGCAGGTTAATTTGCTCATTTGTCTTTATGTTTTGTGTTTTCTTTATTATTCTGTATCACATTACAGTATTATAATCATTTTTATATTAATATTTGAGGGTTGTGGAACGAATCATCTGAGTTTCCATTATTTCTCATGGGGAAATTTGCTTTGACATGCAAGTGCTTTGGATTCCGAGCATGTTTCCGGAGCAGATTATGCTCACAAACCAAGGTTTTCCTGTATTTACCTAATGTCCCAATAGAAGTCATGTCAAAATACAAAAGTTTACACACTGAAACAAAAGACGAACTTCAGGCTCTCTTGACTTTCTTTTTGAACTGTAATTTTTAAAACTGCTATAAACACACACTCACCTGATGCTTAAATCACATTGGGGTTTGAATTCTAATTGCATTACTTTGATGTCATTTTGAATTCTTACCACTTTTAAGAATGCTCCAATGAGGGTGGGTGTTAGCAGCATGGGGTAGCAGATATTGAAAGAATGCCTCCCATTTAGGTTCCATTGTTAACATCTCAAAACACTTTCATATCTCTCATTCAATTCTTTAGAAATCCTGGAAAGTCCATAAGAAGGAGACCAGGCTTTGAAAGAAGGAAATAAGGGAACCGGAAAAAGTCAAATGGCTTTACCTTTGCAATCTTAGGCGTCTGTGGACAGACTGAGAGCCCAAGTCCCTTGTGATCATTCCACTATATTCCTTAGAGTGTGGTCCTTAGAATGTTACTGTGTAAGATTTTCTACAGGAGAAGGAGCCAGAGTTACGAGCCCCAGGTCGGGTTCCGCGCTGACAGTGCAGAGGCTGCTTGGGATTTTTCTCTCCTTCCCCCTCTCTCTTCCCCTCCCCAGCTCGCTCTCTCTGTCTCTCAAAATAAATAAACTTAAAAAAATTTTCTTAATAAATTAATATTGAAGGTTCTAAGCGTCCTGTACCAAGAAAACATGTTTAGGGGCACCTGGGTGCCTCAGTCGGTTGAGCGTCTGACTTCGGCTCAGGTCATGATCTCACGGTTAGTGAGTTCGAGCCCCGCGTCGGGCTCTGTGCTGACAGCTCAGAGCCTGGAGCCTGCTTCCAATTCTGTGGCTCCCTCTTTCTCCGCCCCTCCCCTGCTCATTCTCTGTTTCTGTCTCTCTCAAAAATAAACATTAAAAACAAAATAAAAAAAAAAACTTAAAAAAAAAAAAAGAAAGAAAACATGTTTAGGTCAAGTTGAAAACCAAAGAGTTTACTGCAATCTGGACACCAGGAAGCATCTGTATTTCATTTCTTATGCCTGAAATGAGATTTTTGTTTTGTGGATCTCATTAAATTATGTGGTTCAAATCACTCATGGCAAATGCTTAGAGACTGTTTTAGCACGTTTTAATATGTCACATTGTACTCGGCATTAGGCCAAGGACAGGGCAATTCTTCTGTTTTCAGAGAGCTTGGTTGGTTGCAGAGATTTGAGACTTACTGCTTTTATGGAAATGTTTGTGGGAAAATATTGCCGGTCCCAGAAGGCAAGTTGGGTGCTTTGGGACAGACAGCCATACCTTTTTCGTTTCACGTTTTGTGTCAGATTTCATGTTTCCTACGAATCTGGTCGGATATAAGAAAGAGAATTTCCGTTTTCCTTAGGCATATGATGTACTTATGTGCTAGGAGGGTTTAAAAAGAGCAAGATTGCTATCCAGCACTCTTTGGATGGGACCCGGACTTTCGGAAAGCTATCTGTAGTTAATAATGTCATCAGAAGATTTTCATTTCCAACCATTTTCCCCTAAAAGCGGCGTCTCCTACCCTAGCAGCTGGGGGCTCAGGGTTTGGGAGAAGCAATATGCATTATCAGAGAAGCAAAGTCTATTATCAGCTGGCCATGCCTCTATTATATGCCGAAACCTTGGGTGTCTGATTCCCCAGGGAATCTGCCAGACTGTTTCTCACCCTTGCTAAATAAGCCAACCTGCCGAACGTGGGCAAGTTACTTCTCTTATAAAACCTCGGCCCTTAATTTGGCTCTTTTATTTTCCTTCCACAGTAGAGAAACAGTTCCAAAACCTGAAGTGGTTCTGATTAGTGGTGAAGTCAAAAAGCCTTCAGCTCCAATTAAGATGGGCTCTAAGTCATTTTGTGTGGTAATGGCTGCAGTATAAAAACAAGTATAAAAACATTTCTTTTTATTTTTGATCATGGGTTTGGCTCTTGAATTATTCTATTCACTGGCAAATCCTGGCACAGCTTTCTGGGCTGCCTGTGGAGGAGGTGTTCACGGGCTTCCCAATTAACACCCTGTTAAGCCGCATACCTGTGGTGAATTACCCTCAGATCACGATATGGAAGCTTTGAATCCCATGACACGCATATAGATCATCGGCCTGCAAATCAGACTTAAAATGATATAAAATGGTTCCTTTTGTCTTTGCAATGGCAATTTGTTTCCTTGGTGTTCTTGGGGGAGCAGTTACGGGGAGAGGTATATGGGGGAGAGTCATTGTGAATTTATCTACGAACAACTTTATTGAGGTGTATTTTACACACCATAAAATTCAACCCATTTTAAATGTACAATCCGACGATTGTTAGCATAGTCGCAGAGTTGCGTAACCATCACCACAACCCAATTCTGGAACCTTTCCATCACCCTTAAAAGAAAGCAGTGCCCATTAGCCGTCACTCCCCGTTGGCACACCCAGCCCTAGGCAACCCCCAATCTACTTTCTGTCCCTAGAGATTTGCCTTTTCTGGACGTTTCCATTTGGGTCGTTTCCACATTTGGGCTATTATGGCTAATGCCAATATGAACATTAACACGCAAGACTCCGTGTGGACATAGCAATTTATATTAAACATAGCGAAGGTGGATTAAAGCTCAGCTTAGACCCTCCTCTTCAACCAGAACCTTATCATTAGGGGAGCGATGCTGGCGGGGGGGGGGGGAGGCGGGAGGGGCTGTGATATTTACACAGTAAATGGCAATTATACAAAACTGTTGATGATCAGAATGTCAGTTAATATCAAAATTTGTATAAATTCCCAAGGATTTTATGACAATTTGGGGTTTTCTGAAAATGTTTAGGTTGTCTTTTTTCCAAGTCCACTGGCAACAACCTTAGCTTTTTCCAATGGTTGTAAAGAACATTAAGGGTTACAGTACTTGCTGGCCTGAGTTTAGAGGACTAATCCAGGACTTACGAATTCTGTCTGCCTTTCTACATCCCTCTCTGCTGCCCTGGAAAAGTCTTGTCACCTCACTCCTCAGTTTCCTTGTCTTCAAAATGGGGATAAATGATTCCAATACAGATCCCAAGGTGGTGATGAGGTTAAACATTTTTCAGACATTTAAAAGCCCTTCAGCTGAAAGGTAATACACTATATAAGCATAAAGAATTTTTGTTGGCAAAGACGAAAAGGAGGTTTAGTCAGCCTTTTGTTCTTTCTGGAAAACTTAAAAAATAGATAAAACCACAAGGTTTAATTTTGTACATCTGAGCGGGCAAGAATGTGATATTCATTTCCTCCAAGGCCAAAAATGTTCACGGTTCCAGTAATGTTAAGCCCTTGTTGGAGGTACAGTTTTGCTGAGTTCCCCAAAGCCTTGCTAACTATATTCGAAAATAAAACTCTTTTACCTTCTCATCACAGCACAGCAGCCATTCGGTTTAGCGCAGAATAAGAAAAAAAAGCTCTCTGGAAGGAAATTAATCCAATAAGCAATTAACCAGCAAATCCTCACTGAAGGAGACCCAAGGTGTTTCTGGCCTTTAGGAATTTACTCTTCTGATGGAGCTCGAAGAGAATTAGCCACACCAAAACTGTGCCCTATTTCAGTCTTGTACCCCACGTCTGTTTCCATTCCAGAATGGCATCTGGCCTGCTGAAGATCATTTTTTAATGGCAACGTTTTGACTCGTACGGAGATGTACAAAGGAACATGCATTAAAGATTTTATGTAACTTATAATGAGAGAACTGGGCAGCTGTTAGAACCAACTCAAAGAGAATGCAAGGAACGGACGCGTATACAGATCAGGAATAGTCAAATGAATGTGCAAATAGAGAGTAAATGTGGCTTCCTCCACAATGGGACGGTGAAATACTTAAATCTCTACCACACGGGTCTCTAGAGCACTTAGGAAATATTTTTGGAGTTAATGAACCAAACAACGATGAAGGAGGAAGGCAGCAATTAGGCACTGAAGATATTCGAACGGGGCCAGGGCACAGAAGAGGAAAGACATGGGCAGGGATGGGATGACATAGTCATCCAGGATAGTTGGAAGGTCCAGCATAGTTGGGAGCGAAGACTTCAACTGACGTCATGATAGGGACTAAGAGGTAGGCCATTTGTGTACAAGTTGCCAAGGAAGGAGCTATAGCTGTGTCCCCACTTGCTTTGCAAGTGTGATATCAGTCCCTAGGAGTCCAGAGATACATAACGTGGGTTGAGGGGGTTCTAACCTCTCCCCACAAAATATATCATGGGTTTACACAGAACAGATGAACACAAGGAAAGGGAAGCAAAAATAATATAAAACACAGGGAGGGGGACAAAGCATAAGAGACTCTTAAGTATGGAGAACAAGCAGAGGGTTGCTGGAGGGGTTGTGGGAGGGGGGATGGGCTAAATGGGTAAGGGGCATTGAGGAATCTACTCCTGAAATCATTGTGGCCCTTTGTGCTAACTAATTTGGATGTAAATTTAAAAAATAAAATTAATAAAACATAAATTAAAAAATAAAAATAAAAAGAATAAGTTAGATGGCCTTATGGGTCATTAACATCTCAGTTCTGTTAATGGATCAGTTTCCCCAAATAGGAAGTACTTCATCTGAAGGGATCCCCAGTCCAGAAGCCCCTTCAGAGTTTGGCTAGTTTTATTCGGGGCCACAAGATGCTTCAGGATATGGAAAAGAGATCTCTTCAAAGCATCCCCTAGGCATAGACCTGTAGACCGTGGTCAGCTTTGCTTCTAACAATTGCAATGATGAGCTTTTGAATAGGATGCTACCTCACTTGGCTAGAAGCTTAAGGCCTTTCTCTTGGAATCATGCGTCTCTGAGTCCCTTTGAATTTCCCTGTCCTTAGGCATAATTTCGATTCAGGGGAAAAGCTGGGAGCATGAAACCCTGTTTAACAGAAGCTGGCAGAGATTGTCCCCCCCCCCCACCCCCAGGGGTAGGGTTCCAAATGTCTATTCAAAAGGGAGGAGGGAGTTGGCAGAAGAGAGCACAACTTCCTAAAACACCGTTTCCCCCCATTTCATTCCTCTTCCTACTTGCTCCCCTCAGTTTTTCCCCCAGTACTCAGCTCTCTGAACTGAGTTTGGTAGACAGTTTGGGGGGATACCGTAGAGAAATATTAAATTAGTCCACCAATAAGCACTGTGCTAAGCACTGCAGGATATACAAGCGGGCACAGGGCTGGCCTCTGGGGCGCCTGGGTGGCTCGGTTGGTTAAGCGTCTGACTTCAGCTCAGGTCATGATCTCACCGTTCATGGATTTGAGCCCCGTGTCGGGCTTTGTGTTGACAGCTTCGAGCCTGGAGCCTGCTTTGGATTCTGTGTCTCCCTCTCTCTCTCTCTCTGTCCCTTCCCCGCTCACGCACTGTCTCTCCCTGCCTCTCTCAAAAATAAATAAACGTTAAAGATTTTTTTTAAAAAAGTGTATGCATGAGGAAGTAAGACACAAACACATGAAAATATCATGAATAAACATAACAAAGGTTTCGTCAACGTTAATGGAGTGCCTGTATTTCAGAACTCACCAGAACACTGAATCTTGAGTTAAGATCATATTAAAGGTGAAAGATGAATATTTGAGGAACCTTAATCATCCTCCAGATCAGCAATTCTCAACCTTGGCTGCTTATTAGAATCACGTCAGAGATGTGATTTTGAAACAGATGAACAAATCCTACCCTCACCCCAAGATTCGGCTACCATTGGATTTGTTACAATTAACGACACATCAAAATCATTCAGAGCCCATTGCTCACCTCACGGCACATTGTATGGGTTAGGACAAATGTATAATGACATCTATTTATCATTATAGTATCACACAGAGTATTTTCGTGGCCCTAACAATCATATTGTTCTGTCTATTCAGCTTCCCTCCTACCCCCTCCAACCCCTGACAACCACTGATCTTTTTACTGTCTCATTCATTTTGCCTTTTGCAGAATGTCATATACTTGGAATCATACAATATGTAGCCTTTTCAGATCGGCTTCTTTCACTTAGTTGTACGCATTTAAGGTCCTTCCATGGCTTTTCATGGCTTGATAGCTCAATTCTTTTTAGAGCTGAATAATATTCCGTTATCTGAATGAACCACGTTTAATTATCCATTCATCTACTGAAGGACATTTCCATCATTTTCTAGCTCTGGCATATACGAATACAGCTGCCATCAATGGTTTTAGATCTTTCTTTTTCTAATATATTTGTTCAACGCTCTAAATTTCCCTCCAACCACTGTTTTTGTTTTTGTTATGTACAAGTATATTGTTTAATCTCCAAGTATTTGGGGATTTTCTAGTTATCTTTTTGTTATTGATTTCTAGTTTAATTCCACTGTGGCCTGAGTGGAGATATCATATGATTTCTAGACTTTTAAATTTGTTATGGGGGGGGGGGTGCGCCTGGGTGGCTCAGTCGGTTGAGCATCTGACTTGGGCTCAGGTCATGACCTCGCAGTTCATGAGTTCAAGCTCCATGTTGGACCCTGTACTGACAGCTCGGAGCCTGGAGCCCGCTTCGGATTCTGTGTCTCCCTCTGTCTCTGCCCCTCCTCTGCTCAGGCTCTGTCTCCGTCTTGGTGTCTCTCCCTCTCTCTTTCAAAAATAACCGCTAAAAACAAAACCTGTTATGGGGTACTTTGTGGCCTAGCATGTGGTCTATCTTGCTGAATGCTTCGCGCGAGTTTGAGAAGAAGGCGTAGTACTCTGTCGTCGTTGCATGAAGTCGTCTATAGATGTCAATTACACCCAGTTGATTAATGGTGTTGTTGAGTTCCACCACACTCTTCCTGATTTTCTGCCCACTGGATCTGTCCATCTCTCATAGAGGGGTGTCGAGGTCTCCAATGACAACAGTGGATTCTTCCATTTCTCCTTGCAGTTCTGTCAGTTTTTGCCTCATATATTTTGACGCTTTGTTGTTACGCATACACACAAAAGACTTGTCTGTTTGGAGACTTGACCCCCTGATCATTAAGTAATGCCCCTCTCCGTCCCTGAAAATACATTGCTCTGAAGTCTGTTCTGTCTGAAATTAGGACGGCTGCTCTTCCTTTCTGTGAATACTCTTAGCATGGTATGTCTTTCTCTATTCGTTTAATTGTAATCTGTATGGGTCTTGAGATCTAAAGTGGGTTTCTTCTGTAAAACTCCTAGAGGACAACAGGTAAGAAACTCCTCGACGTTGGTTTTGGCAATGATTTTTTTGTACGTGACACCAAAAGGACAAAAAAGAAAAAAAAAAAAGAGGAAAAATCAACAAGTGAGACCGCATCAGACTTAAAAGCTTTATCACAGCAAAATCAACAATCAACAAAATGTAAAGGTAACCTCCAGAGTGGGAGAAAACTTTTGCAAACAATGTATTGGATGAGGGGTTAACAAAAAAATTTATAAAGAACTGCTACAACTCAATAACAAAATCCAAATAATCTGTTTTAAAAATGAGCAGAGATGGGACCCCTGGGCGGCTCAGCGGGTTAAAGCAGCCGACTTCAGCTCAGGTCACGATCTCACGTTTCGTGGGTCTGAGCCCCGCGTCGGGCTCTGTGCTGACAGCTCAGAGCCTGGAGCCTGCTTCGGATTCTGTGTCTCCCTTTCTGTCTGCCCCACTCCCGTTCATGCCACACCCCCTCTCTCTCAAAAATAAGTAAATATTAAAAAATTTTTTAAATGAGCAGAGAAACTTACATAGACATATTGCCAAAGAAGACATCCAAATGGCGAACAGGTACATGAAAAGTTACTCAAAGTCATTCATCTTCAGGGAAACGCAAATCAAAACCATGATGAGATATCACCGCACACTTATCAGAATGGCGATTATCACGAAGACAAGAGGTAATAAGTATTAGGGAAGGTACAGAGAGAAGAGAACCCTCGTGTGTAGTTAGGGTTATAAACTGGTTCAGCCATTGTGGAGAACGGCATGGATGTTTCTCCAAAAATTAAAACTAGAGCTATCATACGTTTCAGCAGTCCCATTTCTGGGTATATAACCAAAGGAAATGAAAACAGATCACTGAAGAGACACGGGCACCCCCATGTTTATTGCAGCATTATTCACAATAGCCAAGGTATAGGAACAACCTATCAATAAATGAACCGATAAAGAAAATGAAACACACACACACACACACACACACACACACACACAGTTGGCACTTGAACAACAGGTTTGAGCTGAGGGGTCCACTTATACACAGATTTTTTTCGATACAGTATAGTACTGTAAATGTGTTTCTCTTCCTTATGATTTTCTTAATAATATTTTTTCTGTAGCTCACTTTATGGTAAAAATATAACATATATATACACCTATATACAAAATATGTGTTAATCAGCTGTGTATGTTATTGGTAAGGTTTCCGGTGAACAATAGGCTATTAGTAGTGAAGTTCGGGGGAAGTCAAATGTTATATGTGGTTTTTTGACTATGTGGGGGGGGGGTCAGTGCCCCAACCCCTGGGTTGTTCGAGGGTTAACTGTACAACGGAATACCCTTCAGACATGAGAAAAAAGGAAATTCTGTCACTGGCAACAACATGGATGGACCTTGAGGACATTATGCTGAAGGAGAGAAGTCAAACAGAGAAAAACACATACTCTTTGATTTCTCTTAGATACGGAATTTAAAAAAAAAAAATCCAAAATTGTAAAAGCAGAGAATAAAACGGTGATTACCAGGGGCTGGGGCAGGGGTGTGGGAACGGGAAAGACAATGTTTTTGGATACATGCCTGCTACTAGTAAGTTAATACATCCTGGAGGTAACAGTACAGAGCTTATAGACGTAGCACAGTGATTATAAACAAAACCGTATTGTAAACATTAAACTTGCTACGAGACTCGATTTTAAGCGTTACCCACACTAGAAGAAATGGTGGTTATAACTTTATTAGCTAACACCATAAAGATGTTAGCTAATGCGACTACGGCAATCATTGCAATATAAACATATCAATAACTGTCTGATAAATGTATCAAATCAACGTTGTGCACCTTAAACGTGCACAAGGGTGCATGTCGAGTATAACTCAATAAAAAATAAAGTGGCTTTGTTGTAGACAGCATAGAGTTGGGTCGTGCATGTTTTCTGTTTCACTCTGACAATCTGTCTTTTAGTTGGTACATTTAGACCCTTGACCTTCAAAGTGATGACTTCTGTAGTTGGATTAACATGTACTCTATTTGTTATTGTTTTGAATTTGTTCCCTTGTTCTTTGTTCTTATTTTTTTTTAATTTTTTAAATCTTTATTTTTGAGAGAGAGAGAGAGAGTGTGACTTTTTTTTTTTTTTTTTTGAGAGAAAGAGAGAGAGTGCGAGCGGGGGAGGACCAGAGAGAGAGGGAGACGCAGAATCCGAAGCAGGCTCCAGACTCTGAGCTGTCAGCACAGAGCCCGACACGGGGCTCGAGCTCATGAACCGTGAGATCGTGACCTGAGGCCAAAGTCAGACACTTAACCCAGTGAGCCACCAGGTGCCCCGCTTTGTTCCTATTCTTGTCTTCCACTCTTTTTCTGGTTTTCTTGTGGCTTTAAGTGAGCATTTTATATGATTCCATTTTCTCTCCTTAGCATATTAGTTATACCTCTTTTTTTTGGAGTGTTTGCCCTAGAGTTTACAGTTTACATTTGGAACGAATTGTACATCTTTTTTTCAGTGTTTGCCCTAGAGTCTGCAATATACATTTAGAGTAAGTCTAAGTCCACTGTGAAACAACACTATACCACTTCGCAGGTAATACAAGTACTTTCGTGTAACAAAATAATCCTAATTCTGCCCTCTTCCCCTCTTGTATCATTGCTGCTATTTCTTTTGCTTACATATAATCATACATAAGGAAGGCATTTATCCTGCTTAATGTTCTCTGAGCCTCCTGGATTTGTGGTTTGGTGTCCAACATTCATTTGGGGGAAAATTCCCAGTCGTTATTGCTTTTAAATATTTTTTTCTTTTCTTCTTTTCTTTTCCTTCTGGTATTCCCATTACGTGCATGTTATACTTTTGTAGTTGTCCTGCAATCCTTAGATATTCTGCTCTAGGTTTTTCCACCCCTTTTTCTCTTTGCCTTTCAGTTGTGGAAGTTTCTATTGAGATAGCCTCAAGCTCAGAGATTTTTTCCTTAGCCTTGTCCAGCCTACTAATAAGCCCATCAGATGCATTCTTCGCTTTTTTTTTTTTTTAGCTATAGCGTTTCTTTTGATTCATTCTTTGAATTTCCACCTCCCTGCTTACATTGTCTGTTCACGTACACTCTCTACTTTATCCATTAGAACCCTTAGCATATTAATCATAATTGCTTTAAATGTTTTTTTTTTTTTTTTGAGAGAGAGAGAGTGAGTGTGTGCAAGCAGGGGAGAGGCAGAGAGAGGGGGAGAGAGAATCCCAAGCAGGCTCCGTGCTGTCAGCGCAGAGCCCCACGTGGGGCTCCATCCCATGAACTGTGAGATTGTGACCGGAGCCAAAATCGAGAGAGGGACGCTCAACCGACTGAGCCACCCAGGCGCCCCACAACTGTTCGGAATTACTGGTCTGATAATGCCAACATCCTTGTCATATCTGATTCTGGTTCTGATGCTTGCTCTGTCTCTTCAAACTGTGTTGTTTGCCTTTTAGTATCTCTTGTAATTTTTTCTAGATAGCCACTCGCGACGTCCTGGGTAAAAGGAATGAGCGTAAACAGACCTTCAGCAAGGCGTTAGTGTGGTGTGGGAGGAGGGCGCAACATCGTGCATATAGTTCTCTGATTAGGTTTCAGGGTTTTTGTCTTTGTTTTTGAGCTTCTGCCTCTGGACCGTGAACTTCACCTGTGCTTTTTCGGTTTTCCTCCCTTTTGGTGGGACAGGATGGCTGGAGGGGACCGAGTACAGTATTTCCCTTGCCCCAGGTCAGTTAGGCTCTGATAAAACCCCAGCAGGTTAACCTCTGGTTAAATACTGCCTCCTGAGGCAGCAGACCTTGTTAAGAAGAAGGGAAATTTTTCTGATATTCACTATGAGAACCTCGCAGAGCTCCAGGAGGCAAAACTCACAATGTGAGCGTGACTCCCTTGATAACTGGGTCTCTGTGGCGTTTTTACCTCTCTGACTCGTGCACAATGAGCCTCCAGCAATTTGTCAATTACAGGTCAGTGTTCCCTACCCCTGAACCGGTTCCCTCAGAGGCGTCTCCTGGTGGCTTTCCGCTCCTGTACGTTTCGATTCTCCCTATTCATCTCTGTGCCTCACCAGGTGTGTGGACAGTGCTTTCCTCTATGACATCCATTCTCTGATGGAGCTAATGACGGTTGTGGATTTCTCAGCTCGTTCAACTTTTTACTTGTTGGGGAGGTGACCTTCGAGCTTCCTCACATGCTGGACTGGAAAACGTTTTCCATAAATTTTGCTAGATGCTTTTATAGGTTAGAGAAGGTATCTTCTTTTCTGAATCCGCTGGCGGATTTTTTTTCCTGAATGTTAACGTTTATTGAGTGTGTTTTTATTATTTATCTATGTAATCATATATTTTTCATTTATTAACATAGCATATGTATTACATTGATCGATTATTTTTCCCCTGGGTTCAATCACCTTCGCGTTCCTGGGATACACTCTATTTGATTATGGTAGGCAGAATTCTAAGATGTACTCTGTGACTCGCCTCCTGGAATCCATGCCTTCGTATAATCCCCTCCCCTGGGGGTGTCTCTAAAACCTGAACTTGTTTCTAATCAATAGAAAATGGCACATCGAAGGGATTTTGTCAGGTGCAATTAAAGTCCCTTAGTCAGTTGACTTTTAACTTAATCAAAAGAGAGGTAGGTTATCCTGGATGAACCTGACCTAATTAAGCTCTCTCTTTAAAAGAGGGTCTGGTGGTTAGAGATTCCCCAGCTGGCCTTGAAGAAACAAGCCATTATAAGTTCCACAGCTGCAAGGAAATGAATTCTGCCAACAATCATGTGAGCTTGGGAGAGGACCCCAAGACTTAAATGAGACCCCAGCTCAGGCTGACAACTTGATTCATTTAAGCTGTGTCTGAACTTCTGACCTACGGAAACTGAGATAATAAATGGGTGTCACTTTGGGGCGCCTGGTTGGCTCAGTCGGTCGGTTAAGCTTCCGACTTCGGCTCAGGTCATGATCTCGCCGTTTGTGGGTTCAAGCCCTGCGTGAGGCTCCCGGCTGTCAGCCCGATTTGGATCCCCTGTTTCCCTCTCTCTCTCCACCCCTCCCCTGTACCTGCTTACCCTGTCTCAAAAATAACAAATAAAGATTAAAAAATATATAATAAACGGGTGACATTTCAGACCAACAAGTTTTGTGGGTATTTGTTACACAAGAATAGAAAACTAAGACTTTGGTATAATGCGTGTCTTAATATGTACTGTCACGAAGTTAAGAACTTCGTGAATAAGCGTTTAGAAACTTAATACCTGTGTTTATAAGTGAAAATGGTCTAGAAGTTTAATTTTTTTGAACTACCCTTATCCAATTTTGGTATCATGGTTTTTATTAACCTCAAAAATGGGTCCAATAGCATTCCCTCTTATGTTCTCTAAAATAGTTTGCATAGGATAGGGAGAATATGTTACTTGAGAGTTGATTCCAACTTACCTATAAAATTAACTAGGCATGATGGCTTCTAAGACACCTGATTACTAGTTCCATGTTTCAAAATTTGTACTGCTTAATTCATATCTTCTACTTCTTGAGTCATTTTTTATCATTTGTGTTTTCCTGGGAATTATTTATTTCATCGAGGTTTTGAAATAAATTTCTATACATTTTTCCTTATATTATCTCTGAATGTTAGAAATTTCTGTGTGTCAGGTCCTACCTCTTTCTGCGTTTTTCCTTTTTTGTTTTCCACTTCACTTTTATTGCCCTTGTGCCTTTTATTCCAACTTATTGTACAGTGTTAGTCTATTTATGGTTTGTATTCAGTATTTTTTTAATAAAAGTTATATATGCATATATTTGAGAAGTCATGTACTTCTGCTCCCTAGCAGCAACCATTTTCAACAATTTTAACTAATTCTTGTTTTTTTTTACAATTCAAAACTCATTTATTCTATAATTAGTAGATGATCCCCGTTCATATACTAATATTTTATTCTGACATTTTGATATAAATTTGTAGAGATAGACAACTGGAGTTAAACTGTATGTAGTTTTATTATTGTTTTTTTTCAGATTGAATTACTAATTTTTATTTTTTTAATTTTTGTAATTTTTATTTATTTTATTTTTTCATATTAAATATAATTTATTATCAAATTGGTTTCCATACGACACCCAGTGCTCATCCCAACAGGCTCCCTCCTCCGTGCCCCTCACCCACTTTCCCCTCTCCCCCGCCCCCCATCAACCCTCAGTTTGTTCTCCGCACTTAAGAGTCTCTTATGGTTTGCCTCCCTCTCTCTCTGTAACTTTTTTTTCCTTCCCCTCCCCCATGGGTTTCTGTTAAGTTTCTCAGGATCCACATAAGAGTGAAACCATATGGTATCTGTCTTTCTCTGTATGGCTTATTTCACTTAGCATCACACTCTCCAGTTCCAGCCACGTGGCTACAAAGGGCCATATTTCATTCTTTCTCATTGCCACGTAGTACTCCATTGTGTATATAAACCACAATTTCTTTATCCATTCATCAGTTGATGGACATTTAGGCTCTTTCCACAGTTTGGCTATTGTTGAAAGTGTCTTTTAGCTAATTCTTATGATTGGTGTGTGTCAAAAGCATGCTTATATCGGGGCGTCTGGGTGGCTCAGTCGGTTAAACGGCCGACTTCAGCTCAGGTCATGATCTTGCGGTTCATGAGTTTGAGCCCCGTGTGGGACTCTGCACTGGTAGTGTGGAACCTGCTTGGGATCCTCTGTCCCCCCACCCTCTCTCTCTCTCTCTCTCTCTCTCTCTTTGCCCCTTCGCCACTTGCACTCTTTCTCTCTCAAAATAAATAAATAAACTTTAAAAACAGGCTTATGTTGTTATTCCTTGCCTGGGAAGTTTTAAATGTTTTCCATTAATTTCTTAATACAGAATATCGGTATCTGCACTTAGCTATCTTACCTCCACCATATATATCTACACTCCCTGGGCCCTATCCTTGCAGGACAGTGGTATGGTTACTTTGGTTAAATCCTAATAATTCAACCATAATCATAAACCATTATTGGAACTATATAAATGCTATTTATCTTCGAATATCTTTCCCGCATAATTTTGTTTTGTTTTGTTTTCCTAACGTTAACATCTTTTTGTCTTGTCTTTCTTGTAAGTGCTTCCCTCCCAAATTCTGCTCCATTATGTAAAGAGCTTCATAATATATTAATATATATTAACGTCTATCAATTGCACCTTCTTAAAGAAATCTTCTGGAAACAGCTGGTTGTTCTCTCTCTCCCTGTGCAGTTGGTCCATTTAGTTGTGAAACTTGGGTCATAACTGATGTGGGAAACATGCTTGAATCATTTCAGTGATGATTTCTTCTCCTCTCTTTTCTCGGTTCTCTTTGCCTCTTTGTCTTTCTTATGAATTCTCATCATTTTAATGTTAGGTATTCTCAACAGGTTCTCTAATTCTCTTATCTTTTCTCTCCCATTTTCTTAAATTTATCATTTCTCTCTGTTTCATAGCAGATTTTTCTCAACTTTGTACTGCAACCATTTTATTGAGGTTTTTGCTCGTTTTTATTTCTTTGTTCTTAGTGTTACTTCCTGAGTATGTCTTTTTTTTAAAAAATGCCTTCCTGGGGCGCCTGGGTGGCTCAGTCGGTTAAGCGTCCGACTTCAGCTCAGGTCACGATCTCGCAGTCCGTAAGTTCGAGCCCCGCGTCGGGCTCTGGGCTGATGGCTCAGAGCCTGGAGCCTGCTTCCGATTCTGTGTCTCCCTCTCTCTCTGCCCCTCCCCCGTTCATGCTGTGTCTCTCTCTGTCTCAAAAATAAATAAATGTTAAAAAAAAAATTAAAAAAAAATGCTTTCCTGTTCTTGTTTCATGGAAGCTTTTTGTCTGTTTTTAAGATTTTCTAGTCCCATAAAGTCTGTTTCTTCCATATTAACTGGAAGTCTGTCATTTCTATTTTCTGGAAGATAACACTTAACTCCTTTGTTTTCTTTTTTTTTTAATTTTTTTTTAATGTTTATTTATTTTTGAGACAGAGAGAGACAGAGCATGAACGGGGGAGGGTCAGAGAGAGAGGGAGACACAGAATCTGAAACAGGCTCCAGGCTCTGAGCCGTCAGCACAGAGTCCGACGCGGGGCTCGAACTCACGGACCGTGAGATCATGACCTGAGCCGAAGTCGGACGCTTAACAGACTGAGCCACCCAGGCGCCCCAAACTCCTTTGTTTTCAATTGACTTTATTTTCAACTTTCTCATTTAATTTTTTTCTTTTTTAACGTTTTCTTTTTTATTTTTTTTGAGAGACAGAGATAGAGCACGAGTGGGGGCGGGGCAGAACGAGAGGGAGTCACTGAGTCCTAAACAGGATCCAGGCTCTGAGCTGTCAGCACAGAGCCCAAAGCAGGGCTCGAACCCACCAACTGTGAGAGCATGACCTGAGTTGAAGTCAGATGCTTAACCAGCTGAGCCACCCAGGCGCCCCCAATCTTTTCGTTTTTAATTTTTTTTTTTAACGTTTATTTATTTTTGAGACAGAGAGAGACAGAGCATGAACGGGGGAGGGTCAGAGAGAGGGAGACACAGAATCTGAAACAGGCTCCAGGCTCTGAGCTGTCAGCACAGAGCCCGACGCGGGGCTCGAACTCACGGACCGCGAGATCGTGACCTGAGCCGAAGTCAGCCGCTCAACCGACTGAGCCACCCAGGCGCCCCTCTTTTCGTTTTTAAACAAATACATTTTAGACTGTAAATTTCCTTCTACCTGCTGTTTTAGCTGCAAATTACCAGTTTTAAAATGTAGTACCTTCGTTGCCATTCAGCGCTAAATTTCTATTTTGCAATTTCTACTGTTCTTTTCTTGTTAGTCATGAGTTACTTCTGAAAGCATTTTTAAGTTTGCAAACATTTTTTATCTTTAACCAGCTCTTTGGTGCTCGATTTCTAATTCAGTTTATTGTGATCAGAGAAGCACATGGTCAGTATAACAACAGATCTTTTATACTTTTTTTTACTTCTTGTAAGTTCTAGTAAGTGATTTATTTTTGCAAACATTCCATGTATATTTGGAAAAACTGTATATCTTATATTTATTGGCTGCTAATTTTGTTGTTCAAACATTCTATACCCTTGATAATTTTTTGTCTGCTCTCTCTATCAGTACATAATAGACGTGTTTTTAAATTTCCCATCGTAGGGGTGCCTGGGCAGCTCAGTCAGTTAAGCATCTGACTCTTGATTTTGGCTCTGGTCATGATCTTGCAGTTTGTGGGATCAAGCCCTGCGTCGGGCTCTCCACTGAGCATGAAGCCTGCTTGGGATTCTGTCTCTCCCTCTCTCTCTGCTCCTCCCCAACTCATTCTCTCTCTCTCTCTCTTTCTCAAAATAAATAAATAAAACTTTAAAAAATAAAAAATTTTCCCATTGTGATTATGGATTGTTGTATATATGTCTTGAGGCCATATTGTCAGTTACAGTTGAGGACTACTATATCTTTATGATAGAATTCGCATTATATTATTGCATATTCTCTCTCTTTATTCCAGTTAGTGCTTTTTGCTTCAGATTCTAATTTCACATATTAACAGAGTTTTAGCACCTTTTTGTCGTTAGTATTTACATGATATATATTTTTCCATTCCTTTATTTTCAACATATTTGTGAGATGCTGTTTTAGTTATGCCTTATGCAGGTGAGTTTTTAAAGACTCTACTATTTTAATAAAAGAGTATAATCTCATTTATTTTGATTACCAATGTATTTTCACTTATTTTATATTTTATTTTTATTTTTTAATTTAAAATTCAAGTTAGTTAACATATTGTATGGTATTGGTTTCAGGAGTAAAATTTGTCACTTACATATAACACCCAGGGCTCATCCCCCACAAGTGCCCTCCTTAATGTCCATCACCCATTTGGCCCATCCCCCTATCCGCCTCCCCTCCAGCAACCCTCAGTATATTCTCTGTATTGAAGAGAGTCTCTTATGGTTTGCCTCCCTCTCTGTTTTTATCTTGTTTTATTTTTCCTTCCTTTCTCCCATGTTCACCTGGTTTCTTAAATTCCACATATGAGTGGAATCGTATATCTGTCTTTCTCTGACTGACTTACTACACTTAGCATAATACCCTCTGGTTCCATCCATGTTGTTGCAAATGGCAAGATTTTATTCTTTTTAATTGCCAGGTAATATTCCATTGTATATATACACCACATCTTCTTTATCCATTCATCCTCAGTCAACGGACATTTGGGCTCTTTCCATACTTTGGCTATAAACATTGGTGTGCATATGCCCCCTTGAATCAGCATTTTTGTATCCTTTGGATAAATACCTAGTAGTGCGATTGATGGGTCATAGGGTATAATCCAACTGTTTTTTGTTACTTTTTTTCATGCCCTCTGTTTGATAGGTGAAGTTTTACATGTGCTGATTTGGAGGCTATATATCATATTCTTAATTAATTAATTGATTGTCTTCAATTTTTTTTCATTTTTAAAATGTTTATTTATTTTTGAGAGAGAGAAAGCACAAGCAGAGAGAGTGGGGGGCACAGAGGATCCAAAGCAGGTTCTGTGCTGACAGCAGAGAGCTTGACGTGGGGCTCGAACTCATGAACCGTGAGATCATGACCTGAGCCAAAGTCGGACGCTTAACTGACTGAGACATCCAGGAGCCCTTGTTATCTTCAAATTTTAAAATACATATTCTTCTTTAAGTTTTAAACAAAAATTAAAGTTATTCAATATCTATACCCTTATCCCGACCATGACAAGTCCTGGTTTTAATGTTTTATTTATTTTTGAGACAAAGAGAGACAGATCGTGAGTAGGGGAAGGACAGGGAGAGAAGGAGACACAGAGTCCTAAGCAGGCTCCAGGCTCTGGGCTGTCAGCACACAGCCTGACACGGGGCTCGAACCTGCAAACCGTGAGATCATGACCTGAGCTGAAGTTGGACGCTTAACCGACTGAGCCACCCAGGCGCCCCTGTAGTTATAATTATTTTAAATTAATAGTTAATTAAACGTGTTCATGTATTGTATCATAGGTGGTACAGTAAACCTCCATTAGGGAGCACATAATGGCTAGTTGTCTCTCTTCTTGAGCCATTAACAGCCACTGACGATCATTACATATATCCATTCATTAAATAGGGGTTATAAAACGGTGACACTGTATTTTTGCTATTCTTTCTTCACTTATTAGTTGAAACACTTATATAGATGGAAACTTGTACTTATCAAGTAATTGCTTACCCTGAGGTACAGTTCATATAGGAAAGGCATAATTAAAGTTTAATCCCCCACCTGCCGCTTTAGTTTACAATCCAAAATAATACATCAGCTCTTTAGTATCCTCTGAGGATGACCAAAGAGCATTTTTAAAAAATATCCTTATAAACTTATGGATTTAAATCCATTGCGTTTTTATCCTTCATGATATTTAGACAGACCCATCTTTGATCAACGGAAGCCTAATCACATTGGTTCCTGTGTCCTAAAGACACGACCCTAATAGTATTTGACAGCTTCTTGCTTTTATGATGTCACATGATGCTTAAGCTCATCTTGTACATTTCCTGTCCAGAAGCTCTGTTTCTATTAATGGGAAATTAGAGACCACAATCTGGGCTCTAGTGGCTGCTTATTACTTCTGGTTTGTTGATTTTTTGTCTCTAGGAATTTTTAGTAGACAAAACTAAGAAATACTTTCTTTTGTAAAGGAAAATACGTCTTGGGGTGCCTGGGTGGCTCAGTCGTTTGAGCGTCCGACTTCGGCTGGGGTCATGATCTCACCGTATGTGAGTTCGAGCCCTGCGTCTGGCCCTGTGCTGACAGCTAGGAGCCTGGAGCCTGCTTTGGATTCTGTGTCTCCCTCTCTCTCTGCTCTTCCCCTGCTCACACGCTGTCCCTCTCTCTCAAAAATAAAAAGATTAAAAAAAATTTTTTTTAATAAAAAGTAAAAAAAAAAAAAAAGAAAATACGTCTTGACTTCTTAATGATATTTCCAATTCAAAATCAGGCTTATGGGTTTCACCCTACTCTTTCCATAAAACCATTTTTTAATGTTTATTTTTCTGAGAGAGAGAGAGAGAGAGAGAGCAGGGGAGGGACAGAGAGAGAGAGGGGGACAGAGGATCTGAAGCAGGCTCAGCGCTGTCAGCAGAGTCTGATGTGGGGCTGGAACTCATGAGCCGTGAGATCATGACCTGAGCCGAAGTCGGACGTTTAACCCGACTGAGCCACCCAGGCGCCCCCATTTTTTAATGTTAGGAATTGTCATCTCATTTTAAATGTACACATGAACATAATTACACACACATTTATAATTGCTTCCCCTTTTCTAGAGAAAAAAATGCCATCTACTCTGTTTTCCCCTTCTCACTTTTTTTTTCTCTAAACATATCCTATGATTACTCCATAGTATAATACAGAGATATTTCTTATTCCTTTCTGCTCCTACATAGCACTTCTCTTTTCTAATCCACATTTATTTAACCAGTTCCCTCTTGGTAGACATTTGGGACCATTTCTTGCTTTCCCTATCATTATAAATAATGTTTCCTTGGATAAACTTGTACATACATATTTTTGCATTTTTGGCAGTGTATCTTTGAAATGGATACTTAAAAGTAGAGATTACTGGGTCACAGCACAGGGTAAATGCATATAAGATTTGGCAAGACAATGCCAAGTTTTCCCCCAGAGAGAATTTGATTTTCTACTACCACCGGCAATGTGACTGAATCGCTTTAGCCACTCTGGTTCAGTGCGAAATGCTTTTTCTGCACACTTTGTATTTCTTTTATCTTGAATTGACCATCTCGGCATTAAGGTCCGATTGCAGTTTTTTTGTTGTTGCTGGGTTTTTTTTTTGGTTTTTTTTTGTTTTTTGTTTTTTGTTTTTTGTTTGTTTTTGTGAATTATCTCTCTATCCCAGTTTTCTCTGGGAAGAATACTCTTGTTCTCCTCTATTTTTAGAAGTTCCGTGTTTTTCCTAGTTTTTCCTTTTTTTTTTTTTTTTTTTTTTTGTACTTTACTCATGGCGTTTGAACTCATGAGCCATGAGATCATGACCTGAGCCAAAGTCAGACACTTAGCCGACTGAGCCACCCAGGCGCCCCAATATCAAAATGTTTTAATTTTAAAGTGTATCTGGTATGCTTTACTATATCTGGTATTACTAGGTTACCATTACCATTATTTTTCTTTTTCAGGTTTTCCTAGCTATTTTTACCTATTTGTGATTCCAAGTGAACTATATAATCAACCTGTCAAGCTCCAAAACAATAATTGTTGCATTTTTTCCCCTGTTGGTGGATGCAATGGACTAAATGTCAATATTACCCCCAAATCCCTATGTTGAAATCCTAACCCCTAAAGTGATACTATCAGGAGGTGGGGCCTCTGCGAGGTGATTTGGTCCTGAGGATAGAGCCCTCATGAATAGGATGTGTGCCCTGATAAAATAGACATCAGAAAGATTCTTTGGGGAACCTGGGTGGCTCAGTTGGTTAAGCATCTGAATTGATCTCGGCTCAAGTCTTGATCTCAGGGTCGTGAGATCAAGCCCCACATTGGGCTCTGTGCTGGGTGTGAAGCTTACTTTAAAAAAAAAAGGAAAGAAGAAAGAAGAAAGAAAGAAAGAAGAAAAAAAGGAAGAAGGAAGGAGGAAATAAAGAAAGAAAGAAGAAGGAAGGAAGGAAAAGAAGGAAGCAAGGAAGGAAAGAAGGAAGGAAGGAAGGAAGGAAGGAAGGAAGGAAGGAGGAAAGAAAGAAGAAGGAAGTAAGGAAAGGAAGGAAGGAGGAAAGAAAGAAGGAAAGAAAGAAAGGAAAGAAATAAGAAGGAAGGAAGGAAAGGAAGGAAGGAAGGAAGGAGGAAAGAAAGAAAGAAAGAAAGAAAGAAAAGAAGAAAGAAGGAAAGAAAGAAAGAAAGAAAGAAAGAAAAGAAAGAAGAAAGAAGGAAAGAAAGAAAGAAAGAAAGAGAAGAAGGAAGGAAGGAAGGAAGGAGGAAAGAAAGAAGGAAGAAAAGAAAGAAAGAAAGAAAGAAAGAAAAGAAAGAAGAAAGAAAGAAAGAAAGAGAAGAAGGAAGGAAGGAGGGAAGGAAGGAAGGAAGGAAAGGAAAGAAGGAAGGAAGAAGGAAGGAAAGAAAGGAAAGAAAGAAAGAAAGAAAAGAAAGAAAGAAAAAAGAAGAAAGAAGGAAGGAAAGAAGGAGGAAAGAAAGAGAAGAAAGAAAGAAGGGAGGAAGGAAAGAAAGAAAGAAAGAAGAAGGAAGGAAGGAAAGGAAGGAAGGAAGGAAGGAAGGAGAAGGAAGGAAGGAAGGAAAGGAAGGAAGGAAAGGAAGGAAGGAAAGGAAGGAAGGAAGGAAGAAAGAAAGAAACATGTCCTTTGTCCCTTCCACCATGTGAGGACCTAGCAAGGAGATGGCCAAGAAATGGGCCCTCTCTGGACACCTAATTTGCCAAAGCCTTGACCTTCAACTTCCCAGCCTCTAGAACTGTGAGAAAAAAAAATTTTTCTGTTCTTCATAAGCCACCCAGTGTCAGGTATTTTTGCCGCAGCAGCCTGAACAAACTAAGACGGTTGGGATTGTGTTAAATTTATAAATAAATTTAAGGACATTTGAGGCCTTTTTATGTTGATTCTTCCAATACAAGAATATGGTACCTATTTCCATTTACTCACTTCTGTCTTTGCACTTGGAGAGTGTTGTAGAACGTTGCTCACATATATTTTGAATATCTCTTCAGTTTATGTCCAAGTATTTCATTTTATTTTTTACTGTTACCAAGAAACTCATATCTCCCACTCGATCTTCTAACTGGTATTTGTTTATACATATGAAATCTCTCTGTATTTTTATGCCTTATATTTCTTCATCCGTCTCCCCTGCCCCAAGCTTAAATTATAAGCATAGGTGGATTAAAAATGAGAAATCAACAGTTATTTTTTCCCTGTTGAAGATCTTCTTCTTTGTCATTAAGTGCTGGTGGTAAGAAGTCTGCTCTCAGTGGAATTGTTTTTTTTTTTAATTTTTTAAAAATGTTTTATTATTTATCTTTAAGAGAGAGAGGGAGACGGAGCACGAGTGGGGGAGGGGCAGAGAGAGAGGGAGACACAGAGTCAGAAGCAGGCTCCAGGCTCGGAGCTGTCAGCACAGAGCCCGAAGCAGGGCTCGAACTCACAAACCGTGGGATCATGACCTGAGCCGAAGTCAGAAGTTTAACCGACTGAGCCACCCAGGCCCCCCTCAGTGGACTTGGTATTAACTTGTCTTTTATAACTTCTACTGTGATCTTTTCATCTCTGAAATTCTGCGTCTATACTGTGGAATGTCTAGATGTCTATTTGTTCAAATGTATGATATTGGGTTCTGAGTGCTTTTTATTCTCCACAGTCAAGCTTTTCTTAATTAAAAAAATTATCAATAATTATATCCTCAAAGTATCGCATCTCACCATTCCTTCCATTTGTTTCCTCTGAAAATCCTGTTTTACAAATGTGGAAGCATCTCAATCTATTTTCTGTATCTTTTATCTGCTCTTTCTTATTTCTCTGGATTTTTAAAGAATTCACTAATTTGCTTTTTTGCTCTAGTATTTAGATAATTCTGTTTTTAATTCTCTGATTAGAGATCTCATTGCCAAGATTTCAATGGGTTTATTTTCAAATATACCAGTTCTTAAAAAATACCTTCGTATTTTTATTTTAGTTCTTTAATCACAGTTATACTTTCATTGATGTCTTTGAAAATTTTCAATACCTTTCTTCTAAGTCTTTCTCTTTTTTAAAAAAATTACTTGACGTTTATTTGTTTTTGAGAGAAAGAGAGAAAGAGAGACACAGCATGAGCAGGGGAGGGCCAGAGGGAGAGGGAGATACAGAACCCAAAGCAGGCTCCAGACTCTGAGCTGTCATCCCAGAGCCCACTGTGGGGCTTGAACCCATGACCTGTGAGATCATGACCTGAGCCAAAGTTGGATGCTTAACTGGCTGAGCCACCCAGGCACCCCTAAATCTTTTTCTATCATATGAAAATAATTTCTTGTGGAGTTAATTTTTGTTTCAACTGTTTACTTTGTTAGCTGTCTTTCACAGCATTAGGGTTGGTTTTTGGTTTTTTGTGGGGGTATTTTTTTGCATTTTGGAATTTTCATGTGTAGCCTCATTCTTTCCCCCTTTCCTCCTATTCACCTCTGCATTCTTCTATTTACCAGTTTTGTAGCTGCTTCTTTACGTCCTCTGGGTTCCCAGTCCAAAACTAGGTCCAATAATGACATCTTCAGTCTTCTGTCTGATAGTGATCTCGCTGGACCTGATAGATATGGTCTAGCAGGTGGCTTGGTTCAAACGGAAGTTCCAAGACTATGTGTCGGTCCTTTTACTTTCCTAGGCCTCCGGCTTTATTCTAGCTCTAGCCTCAGGCAACATTTGGGGTAATTTCCTTAGGCTCCTTTTAAGGGGCTGAGTTGGGAGCCACACCCCGGTTTCTGGCTTCGCATTGCAAACCTACCTTTTTCCCTGAATTACCTAAATCACTGCAATACCCTTGGCCATGCAGGAGCTAAATTGCTGGCTATCACTGCCTGTTCTTGGGCTATGAGTTCAGTAAGCCTGTAGTTCCGCCCATTTCCGGGTCATGGATGTAGGTCTCTTGTATTTGCTGGCCACTACATTTTTTAAAAAAATTTACTTCTTATATCTTATGCATTATTGCTATGTGTTTAGATCAGAAAAGATACTAAAAGCAAAGCGTCGTTGAGGAATTTTAATTGGAAACCTACCTGATTCTGATTCTTGGCATCATTTATCCTGGATTTAACATCCACTGTGGCTGCATATGATTGTCTGAGCCCAGATCACATGCCTGAATCAAAGCTTTAAGGGAAGCTAAAAAAGCATCTGGCACTTTTAGCTCCTATAAGGAGAGATCATTCTGCCTTTAATTTTTTTTAATGTTTATTTATTTTTGAGACAGAGGGAGACAGAGCGCGAGCTGGGGAGGGGCAGAGAGAAAGGGAGACACAGAATCCGAAACAGGCTCCAGGCTCTGAGCTGTCAGCACAGAGCCCGATGCGGGGCTCGAACCCACAAACAGTGAGATCATGACCTGAGCCGAAGTCGGACGCTTAACCGACTGAGCCACCCAGGCGCCTTGATCATTCTGCCTTTAAACAAAGCTCATGATTTGTTGATTTTCCAAACGTGGAAAGGGGATTCAGATTTAAGGTTGCCAAACAAAATGGCTATCTACTGTAGTATATAGCCTGGAAACCTATGAAAAGATAGCTTCTATCTGAGCATCACATACACTTTTTCATTTCTGTACAAAACCACATAGCTACTGAAACAGCAACAAACTGAAGTTTAATTTCCATGCAATACAGAGCTACAGGCCCTTCGGATCATCATGACTAAAATGCACAATGGCCTGGTTTTATACTTTATAATAGCTTTTAATCTACATTGGTTGGAACTCTAGAGGCCCATCTGTTCTAACAGAAGACTTTGTCAACTTTATATTTTTATGGCACTACTGTAATTGCAGGTTTTTTGTGATATTTGTAGTGTTCGAGCTGAAAATAATGAGAAAAATAATCTATAAAAAGGTTTGGGATGCCATCGACTTTCTAACAGTTACCATGCAATCGCAGATGCTGGGGACATTTAATGATTTAATTATATGGAACTTGAGGCTCTCTTTCCACTTTCAAAACTTGTAGACTTTTAGTATCAGAAATAATAAGGGAAAGAAAAAGGAATGGTCTCCAGATTCCTTTTCCCTTCATGTCTGAGAAAAGATTTCCTTTGCCTTATGCCCACTGGAAAAGATGACCACTCCTTTGGTCCTGTATGAATCTCCATTTGTAATTCCTGTATTGAAAATGAAGGTGCATTGGGGCGTCTGGGTGGCTCAGTCAGTTGAGCGTCTGACTCTCGATTTCAGCTCAGGTTATGGTCCCGGGGTTGTGGGATCGAGGCTCACACCGAGCTCTACACTGAGCATGGGACCTGCTTGAGCGTCTCTCTCCCTCTCCCGCTGCCCCTCTCCCCTGCTTGTGCTCTCTCTTGCTCTCTCAAAATAAATGAATAAACTTAAAAAAAAAAAACAGAAAGTGAAGGTGTCCTAGAAGTCTTCTCTTGAATCTTTGTTAGTGACTCAGTGCCTTTTCTTCATACACCATGTGTGAAGGAAGCCTTCTCTTCTTCTCCAAGACCTGTACCTATCTTTGCAGTGGTCAAAGCCTGCAGGTTTTCTAGAGAGCTTTTAGAGTCACATTTCAACACAATATGGGGTTTGTTTCCCATACTGATTAAGGCGACATCTGACTCGCAAGAGTGACACCGTGGCCATTTTAAAGTATCTTCACCTTAGAAGATAGCCCATCTGTAAAGATTGTCTCTAGTCTCTGCATTATGCCTGATTACTGCTACAGCATATTCTCAGCGAATCCTCTATCTTTTTGACCCTTGTTTTAGGGATACCCTAAACCATGATCGAAAATTGTCTATGCATTCACCAGATGAGAGACTTCTTGATTGCCTAGAATTTGATGATGACCTATCACCTTCTTCTCAGAATATTCACTACCTACTTTTTATCATCTGATGTCTCTGCTTAGATATCTGTTTCCACCTCAAGCTGGATGTTGGTTAAGACTAACTTCTCCTTATCCTAAATACAACAGGTAACACCCACTGGAGGAGGTAAAGGTGGAATAAGAGGCAAACAAGCCTGGAAGTCAAGCTTGGGAGTGAAGCATGAGATGTGTTTTCCACCCAGGAAAGACTAACGTGGATTCATTCGTCTCCTCAAAGAACGGGTCCTTGGATCAACTACTCAGGGTACCTGGCATGCTGTGAGGGTTCAGAAAAAGTTATACTCAGCTTCTTTGTAAAATAATCTGTGGTGTTTGGGGCGCCTGGGCAGCTCAGTCGGTTAAGCATCCGACTTCGGCTCAGGTCATGATCTCACGGTTCGTGGGTTCGAGTCCCGCGTCGGGCTCTGGGCTGACAGCTCAGAGCCTGGAGCCCGCTTCTGATTCTGTGTCTCCCCCTCTCTCTGCCCCTTCCCTGATTGCTCTGTCTCTCAAAAATAAATAAATGTAAATAAATAAATAAATAAATAAATAATCTGTGGTGTTAAATTCAAGGTTAGGATGAAAATGTAACTCTAAGAGAGAAAACAATCATATGCCATATTCAATTAATACTGAGGAAGTCAGGAAAAGAGGAGAAAGAAAAAAAAGAGCAAGGACAATGAATAGAAAACAACCCCAAATACGGCAGATATTAATCTAACTATATAAATAATCGGTTTAAATGTGAAGGATCAAAAGATACCACTTAAGAGAGACACTGTGAGTGGAGAAAAATGGAAGGTCCAGGACTGTCTACAGGAAGCCTACAAATATGTAAAGACAGAAATAGCTAAAAAGGACAGGGTTGTGAGATAATAAATTTCTGTTCTTTAAGCCAAAAAAAAGGGGGGGGGGGAGTAGGGGAGAAGGATGAACAAGGATACTAATCAAAAGAAAGCTAGAGTAGCTATATTAATTTCAGACACAGCCGACTTCAGAGCAAGGAAAATGATCTGAGATAAAGAGAAGCATTGCATAACGATAAAAGAATTAATTCTCCCAGAAGACGTAACAATCTTTACTGTGTGTGCACTTAACAGCAGAGCATCAAAATATGTGAGGCAAAACTGATAGAACTGTGAGGGGAAATATACGAATGCACTATTGTACTCGAAGATGTCAACATCCCTCAGTCGGTAATTGACAGATCCGGCATGCAGAAAATCAGTAATGAGAGAGTTGAACAGAACAGCATCATCAACCAACTGCATCTAACTGACATTTATAGAATACTTCATCCAGGAACGAGAGAATTCACGTTTCTTCTCAAGCTCACATGGAACACGCACCACGACAGACCACATTCTGGGCCACGAAATACACCTTAACAAGTTTAAAAGAACAGACGTGTCTAATAGGCTCTCAGGCCTCAAGGGAATTAAAATATGTATCAATAACACAAGCGTAGCTGAAACATCCAAAGATATCTGGAAATGAAACAACAAACTTCTAAATAATAAATAGGCCAAAGAAGTCACAAGAGAAGCTATGCTATTTTTAAATGAAGGAAGGAAGAATAAATCATCTGAGTCGGCTCTTATTGATTTAAAAAATTGAATCAAGAATGAATAACTGTCCAAAGAGAAAGCCCCAGACTCAGACGGTTTCACTAGCGAACTGTACCAAATGTGGAAGACAGAAATGATATGGATTCTCTACAATGGCTTCCAGATAATGGAAGCAGAAGGAACACTTCCTAATTCATTCCATGAGACCAGGCTTCCTCTGATACCAAATCCAGGCAAAAACACGATAATAAAGGAAAACTACGAACCAGTATCTCTCATGAACATAGATGTAAGAATTCCTAACAAAATACCGGCAAGTTGGGCGTGGAAACGCATAAAAAGAATTATGCAGCAAAACGAAGTGGGATTTCCTCCAGGTATACAAAGCTGGTTCAACATTTAAAAATTTCTTAACATAATCCATACTATTGATAGTCTGAAGATAATAATATATAATCCTGTCGATAGATGCAGAAATATTATTTGACAACATCCAACATCCATTCGTGATAAAAACTCTCCAACAAGTACGAATAGAGGAAAACTTCCTCTAATGCTTAATGATGAGAAATCAGAGCTTCCCTCCTAAGATCAAGACCACCCCTCTTGTTCGACGTTGTACTGGAAATCTTAGCTAATGTAATCAGACAAGAAAATGAAATAAAGGGTATACAGATTAGGATTGAAGAAATAAAACTGTCTTTGTTCACAGGCGATATGATTGTCAATGTAGAAAATCCCAAATAATCAACAAAAAAAACCTCGTGGAACAATAAGCAAATATAGCATGGTTTTAGGATAAAACATTAATATACAATTTCAACTGCTTTCCTATATGCCAGCAATATGCAATTGGAATTTGAAATTAAAAACACACCATTTACATTAGCACTAAAGAAAAAAAGAAATAGGCATAGATATAAAAAGATGTCCAAGATCGGGGTGCCTGTGTGGCTCAGTCAGTTAAGCATCTGACTTCAGCTCAGGCCATGATCTCACAGTTCATGGGTTCGAGCCCCGCGTCGGGCTCTGTGCTGACAGCTCAGAGCCTGGAGCCTGCTTCAGATTCTGTGTGTGTGTGTTTCTCTCTCTGCTGCTCCCCTGCTCATGTGCACGCTCTCTCTCTCTCTCTCTCTCTCTCTCTCTGAAATAAACACTAAAAAAAATTTTTAAAAATTAAACAGCTATCCATGGGGGCATCTGGATGGCTCAGTCCGTTGAGCATCTGACTCTTGATTTGGGCTCAGGTCACGATCCCAGGGGCTGAACACGGAGCTTGCTTGAGGTTCTTTTTCTCTCTCTCTCCCTCTGCCCCTCTCTCCTGCTCTCTCTTTCCCTCTCAAAAATAAAAAATAAACAGCTGTCCATGAACAAAAACTGCTCTGAGAGAGCTCTAGGGTTCCCTTAAGAAATTTTAGCAACATAACAGAAAAAAGAAAAAAAACAGAATATTCTCAACAAGAAAAGAAGACAGCCTCATTTTGCCTGCATCATTCCATCCCCCAAGGGCTACTTCAATGCCAAGTGGAAACTACCCAGCTAGAAGGAGTTTCCCTCCCCAGGAATGGAAGAATAGGGCGAGTGGTGACCAGCTTCCCCACCCTTTTGGAGCACGGCTGGAAGCTGCTGCTGCCATTTCACCCCACCCAGACCCGCAAAGCTGAAAGGTATAGAGACAGCTAAGAACAGGGAAGGAAAAGCAGGGCGACTGATAGCAGACATGCAGCCGGAGTGATCACAGTCACTCCAGTCCGGTCCAGAGACCGGCTCTGCAGAGACACTCCGCGGTTTTTACCACCAAGAAGAAACCAACAGCCCGCTGGGCGGCTGCAGACCCTCTGTAGATTTCACCAGCGCTTGCCCCACAGGCGTTTGCGTTTGTGGGCACCGCTGTCTGGCTCCCTCCCCCTGGCCCCTGCTGGAGTTCAAGAGTCTCATCAGCCTCTGTGGCTTCATGAGTATAAGACACCGGCTGCTTGAGTCCCTCCCTGTCCCCGCTGGGGCCCGAGATACACACTGGCAGCCAGCTCAGGTCTCCGTGGCCGCGTGAGCGCAAGATGCCAGCCTAGATGCCCCAGCTGACCCCCAGAGCCATGTGCACTCTATCCTAATGCCATCGGTGGCCTCCACCACAGGACCTATGCCCACCGAGAGAGTGAGCAGTCATAAGAGAGCACATCACCATCTAGGGCCCCCACGGGCCCTTTCTTCAGCCACTGGCCCGCACCAATACAGTTCCCCGTAGCTAACACCTTCAGCTATGCACCTTCATGCTCCCAGCCCAGACCCCATCACCAGCCTCCTCTGTGGCACACATGCCCAAGGAGAGAGAGTGTAGCCAGCCACAGGAAGGCATGCCGACAGACAGAGCTCTCCAACCTGCCAATGAGCCCACAGTTGACCTTGGCTTTGCTACCTGTCCTGACCCCCACCAGTGGCCTGCAACCAGCGACTGCTGGAATATTATTCAAGAATTCAAAAGAATGAGGGGCGCCCAGGTGGCTCAGTCAGTTAGGCGTCCTACTTCGGCTCAGGGCATGATCTCACGGTCCATGGGTTCGAGCCCCACGTCAGGCTCTGTGCTGACAGCTCGGAGCCTGGAGCCTGCTTTGGATTCTGTGTCTCCCTCTCTCTCTGCCTCTCCCCTGATCATGCTGTCTCTCTCAAAAAAATGAATAAATATTAAAAAAAAAAAAGGGGGGGGGCGCCTCGGTGGCTTGGTCGGTGAAGCGTCCGACTTTGGCTCAGGTCACGATCTCACGGTCCGTGAGTTCGAGCCCACGTCGGGCTCTGTGCTGACTGCTCAGAGCCTGGAGCCTGTTTCAGATTCTGTGTCTCCCTCTCTCTCTGCCCGTCCCTGTTCATGCTCTGTCTCTCTCTGTCTCAAAAATAAATAAACATTAAAAAAAAATTTTTTTTTTAAAAAAGGAAAATCCCATAAGGCTATTAGTTGAATAGCCTTTTCAGCAGAAAGTGCAGGCCAGAAAGGAGCAGCATAATATATTCAAAGTGCTGGAACTAAAAAACTTGCAAGAATACTTTATCTGGCAAGGCTATCGTTCAGAATTGAAGGAGAGCTAAAGAGTTTCCTAGACAAACAAAAGGTCAAGGAGTTTATCACTACCAAACCAGACTTACAAGGAATGGTAAAGGGAATTTCTTAAGTGGAAAGAAAAAGCCATGACTAGAAGTAGCAATATGATGAAAGGAAAAAAATTCACAGGTAAAAGCAAACGTATAGTAAAGGGAGTAGATTACTCACTTACAAAGCCAGTTAGCAGGTTAAAAACAATTATGTCTACAAAGGTAGTGAAAGGATACACAAAATAAAAGATGTTAGACATGATATTATATACACAAATTGTGGATGGGGGAGGAAAACTTCAGCACTTTTAGAATGTGTTTGAACTTAAGTAACCATCAACTTAATATAGACTGCAATACACATAGGATGTTATAAATAAACCTAATAGTAACACCATCAAAAACCTATCATAGATACATAAAAAAATAAACAGAAAAGAACCCGAGCATAACCCTAAAGAAAGCCACCAAAGCACGAAGGAAGAGAACAAGAAAAAGAACAGAGAAGGAGTACAAAAACAACCAGAAAACAATGAACAAAATGGCAATAAATACGTACCTATCAATAATCTCTTTAAATGAGAATGGGCTAAATGCTCCAATCAAAAGATGTAAGGGGAAGGGTGTCTGGGTGGCTCAGTCAGTTAAGCATCCGACTTGGGCTCAGATCATGATCTGAGGGTTCGTGGGTTTGAGTTCTGCATCGGGCTCTGTGCTGATGGCTCAAAGCCTGGAGCCTGCTTCGGATTCTGTGTCTCCCTCTCTTTCTCTGCCCCTCTCCCACTCGTGCTCTGTCTCCCTCTGTCTCAAAAATAAATAAACATCAAAAAAAAATTTTTTAAAGACATAAGGGGACTGAATGGATAAAAAGAAAAACAAGACTTATCTATATATTGCCCACAAGAGACTCACTTCAGACCTGAAGACACATAGAGATTGAAGGTGAAGGGTTGGAAAAAGATAGTGCATGCAAATGTAAGCAAAAAATAAAAACCAGGGTAGCAGCACTCACAAAATAGACTTTAAAGCAAAGACTAGCAAGAGACAAAAAAGGGCATTTCATAATGACAAAGGGATCAATCCAACAAAAGGATATAACAATTGTAAATACGTGCGCACCCAGCGTGGGAGCACCTAAACGCATAAAGCAAATATTAAGACACATGAAGGGAGAAATGGACAGACATTGACAGAAATCGACTACTGCCAGTAATAATAGTAGGGGACTTTAACACCCCACTTGCATCAGTGAATGCATTGTCCAGACAGAAAATCAAGAAGAAACTTGTGACTGAATGAAACACTAGGCTAGATGGACCTAACAGACATCTATAGAACATCCCATCCAAAAACCAGCAGAATACATATTGTTTCCAAGTACACATGGAACAGTCTCCAGGATAGATCACAAGTTAGGTTACAAACCAAGTTTCAATAAATTTAAGAAGATTGAAATTATATCAAGCATCTTTTCAATAGTGTGAAACTAGAAATCATACAAGAAAAAAACCCGAAAAAATCATAAACACATGGATGTTAGACAACATGCTGCCCAACAACCAGTGGGTCAATGAAGAAATCAAAGCAGAAATTTTTAAAAAATACACAACAATAAACTCAAAATGGATAAAGGACCTGAATGTGAGACAGGAAACCATCCAGACCCTAGAGGAGAAAGCAGGAAAAAACCTCTCGGAACCTCAGCCACAGCAATTTCTTACTTGACAGATCTCCAAAGGCAAGGGAATTAAAAGCAAAAGTGAACTATTGGGACCTCATCAAGATAAAAACTTCTGCACTGCGAAGGAAACAATCAACAAAACTAAAAGGCAACCAACAGAATGGGAAAAGATATTTGCAAATGACATATCGGACAAAGGATTGGTATCCAAAATCTATAAAGAGCTCACCAAACTTCACACCCGAAAAACAAATAATCCAGTGAAGAAATGGGCAGAAAACATGAATAGACACTTCTCCAAAGAAGACATCCGGATGGCCAACAGGCACATGAAAAGATGCTCAACGTTGCTCCTTGTCAGGGAAATACAAATCAAAACCACACTCAGATATCACCTCACGCCCGTCAGTGGCCAAAATGAACAAATCAGGAGACTATAGGTGCTGGCGAGGATGTGGAGAAACGGGAACCCTCTTGCACTGTTGCTGGGAATGCAAACTGGTGCAGCTGCTCTGGAAAACAGTGTGGAGGTTCCTCAAAAAATTAAAAATAGACCTACCCTATGACCCAGCAGTAGCACTGCTAGGAATTTACCCAAGGGATACAGAGTGCTGATGCATAGGGGCACTTGTACCCCAATGTTTATAGTAGCGCTTTCAACAATAGCCAAATTGTGGAAAGAGCCTAAATGTCCATCAACTGATGAGTGGATAAAGAAATTGTGGTTTATATACGCAATGGAATACTACGTGGCAATGAGAAAGAATGAAATATGGCCTTTTGTAGCAACGTGGATGGAACTGGAGAGTGTGATGCTAAGTGAAATAAGTCAGGCAGAGAAAGACAGATACCATATGGTTTCACTCTTATGTGGATCCTGAGAAACTTAACAGAAGACATTGAGGGAGGAGAAGGGGAAAAAAAAGTTAGAAAGGGAGGGAGCCAAACCATAAGGGACTCTTAAAAACTGAGAACAAACTGAGGGTTGATGGGGGGTGGGAGGGAGGGGAGGGTGGGTGATGGGTATTGAGGAGGGCACCTTTTGGGATGAGCACTGGGTGTTGTATGGAAACCAATTTGACAATAAATTTCGTATTTAAAAAAAATACAAGGAGATAAATGAAAATGAAAACACAAGGGTCCAAAATCCTTAGGATATGGCAAAAGTGGTTCTAAGAGGAAAGTTCATAGAGATACAGGCCTACCTCAAGAAACAAGAAAAATCTCAAACAGTGCAACCTTACACCTGAAAGAGCTAGAAAAAGAACAAATAATGCCCAAAATTAGTAAAAGGAAGGAAATAATAGAGATTAGAGTGGAAATAAATCAAATAGAAACTTAAAAAGAAAACCTTCCATAAGAAAGACCAAATAAAATCAAAGGTTGGTTGTTTGCAAAGATAAACAAAATTGATAAACCTTTAGACAGACTCATCAAGAAAGAAAGAGGACTCAAATAAATAAAATCAGAAATAAATGAAGAGAAATAGCAACCGACATCACAGAAATACAAATAATTATAAGAGAATATTATGAAAAATTATATGCCAACACAGTTGACAACCTAGAAGAAATGGATAAAGTCCTAGAGACATACAATCTTCCAAAACTGAATCAGGAAGGAAGAGAACATTTGAACAGACCAATTACTTGTCATGAAATTGAATTGGTAACAACAACAAAAAAACTCCCAACAAACAGAAGTCAAGGACCATAGGGCTTCACAGGTGAATTCTACCAGACATTTAAAAAAGAATTCCTGTTCTTCTCAAACTATTCCAAAAAATAGAAGAGGAAAGAGAACTTTCACGTTAATTTTACCCTGATACTAAAACCAAGGACGCTGCAAAAAAAAAAAAAGAAAACTACAGGCCAGTATCTCCGATGAATATAGATGCAAACTATCCTCCGCAAAATATCAGCCAACCAAATTCGACAATGCATCAGAAGGATCCTTCGCCATGATCCATGGAATATTATTCAGCCGTGAGAAAAACGGAAACCTTGCCATTGCAACAACTTGGACGAACCGGGCGGGCATTCTGCCAAGAGAAAGACGAACAATGTATGATGCCATATTTGATCAGTAAAATGGTGGTTACCAGGGGCTGCGAAGTTGGGGAAATGAAGAGATGCTGGTCAAAGAGTGCAAACTTCCAGTTATAAAATGAATAACCGCTGGGGAGCTAACATACAGCATGGTGATTATAGCCAATAATACTGTATTATATACTTGAAAGTTGTTAACGGAGTACATATTAAATGTCTTCACCACAAAAGAGAAATGATAATTATGTGACATGGCAAAAGGAGTAACTAATGCTATGGTGGTAATTGTTCTGGAATATATAACTATATCAAATCAATACCTTATACGCTTTAGGGGCGCCTGGGTGGCTCAGTCCATTAAGCGTTCGACTTCGGCTCAGGTCATGATCTCACGGTCCGTGAGTTCGAGCCCTGCGTCGGACTCTGGGCTGACAGCTCAGAGCCTGAAGCCTGTTTCGGATTCTGTGTCTCTCTCTCTCTCTGACACTCCCCCATTCATGCTCTGTCTCTCTCTGTTTCAAAAATAAATGAACATTAAAAAAAAAAAGTTAAAAAAAATACCTTATACACTTTAAAATTGGGGCACCCAGGTGGCTCAGTTGGTTAAGCACCTGACTCTTGATCTCAGCTCAGGTCTTGATCTCAGGGTTGTGAGTTCAAGCCCTGGGTTGGGTTCCATGCTGGGTGTAGAGCCTACTTAAAAAAAATAAATTGAAATTATATGTCAATTACATCTCAATAAACCTGGGAGAGGGACTTACTATGAAATCATGGTCGTTCCGACTGTACGATATCAGTAAAAGAATAGATAAATAGATCAAGAAAAAGAAAAGAGAGCCCATAAATAGACCTCTAAGATCTAGTCTGTTTATCTTTGACAAAGGAGCAAAGGAAATGCAGCGGAGCAAAGATAATCTTTTCAACAAATGGTGCTGGACACCCACATGCAAAAAAATAAATCTAGACATTTTCCCTTACACCTGTCGCAACAATTAAGTCAAAATGGAAAACTGACCTATGTGTAAATTTAAAACTTTAAAACTGCTGGAAGATCGCATGGGAGAAAATCTAGCAGACCTTAGATTTAACAATGACCTGTTAGATTCAACAGCAAAAGCACAATCCGTGAAGGAAAAAATTGCTCAATTGGGTTTTGTTAAAATGAAAAGCTTCTGCTCTGCAAGAGACACAATGGAGGGAATGAAAAGAGAAGCCTCAGTCTGGGAGCCTCAGTCTTTGCAAAACACGTATCTGTTAAATTAGGGATCTGTATCCGAAATGTGCAAAGAATTCTGAAAACCCCACAAGAAAAAAACAAAGAACCTGATTAAAAAATGGACAAAAGGTCTGAAGAGGCAACTCACCAAAGAAGATAAACATACGAACAGATGTTCAACGTCATTAGGGAATTGCAAATTCAAACAACAAGATACCCCCACCCACCTATTATTAGAATGGCCAAGTTCAGAACACTGTCAAAACTAACTTCTGGAAGGTATGTAGAGCGATAACAATCCTTATTCGTGGCTGGTGGAAATACAAAATGGTACAGCCACTTTGGAAGATAGTCTGGCAGCTTCTTATAAAAGTAAACATACTTTCATCATACGATCCAACAATCACACTCCTAGTATTTACCAAAACGAGTTGACAACTTAGGTCCACACAAAAACCTGCGCACAGATGTTTATGACAGCTTTATCCATAATTGCCATAAGCGACCAAAATACTCTTCAGTAGACGAAGGGATAAATAAACTGGTACATCTAGACCATGGAATCTTACTCAGCACTAAAAAGAAATCAAGCCACTAAAGACATCGAGGAGATTTTTGTAAAGAATTTTCTTAATGCTTATTTATTTTTGAGAGACGGCGCACGAGCAGAGGAGGGGCAGAGAAAGAGGGAGACACAGAATCGGAAACAGGCTCCACGCTCTGAGCTGTCAGCACAGAGCCCGGCACGGGACTTGAACCCACGAACCACGAGATCACGACCTGAGCCGAAAGAGGACACTTAACCCGACTGAGCCACCCAGGCGCCCCAAGACATTGAGGAACTTTAAGTGCATATTACTAAGTGAAAGAAGCCAATCTGGAAAAGCTATATACTGTAAGACTCCAATGACAGGAATTTCTGGAAACGACCAAACTATGGAGACAGTAAGCACATCAGTGGTTGCCAAGGGTTGCAGGAGAAACACAGGGCAGTGTAGCTATCACGTCCGCAAAATGGTGCAGCTACTTTGGAAGGCAGTTTGACACTCTCTTAAAAAGGTAAACACAGTCTTACCATATGATCCAATAATCATGCTCCTACTTACTTACCCAAATGAATTGAAAACCTCGGTTTACACAAAAACCTACCTATAAATGTTTATAGTTTTATTCATAATTGCCAAACTTGGAGGTGATAAAGGTGTCCTTCAGTAAGTGAATGCATAAGCAAACTGTGGGACATCACTATAATGGAATATTACTCACTGATAAAGAAGAAAGGATCTATCCAGCAACTAAAGACATCGAGTAACCTTACATCCATGTCGGGAAATACAAGAAGCCAGTCTGAAAAGGCCACCAGCTGTATAATCCCAACTTTATTGCATCCTGGAAAAGTAAAACTATAGCTACCGTAAAAAACAGGGTTTTGACAGGGTTCAAGGTCAGGAGGAGGGAGGTGGACCACAGGGGATATTTAGAGCAGTGTAACTATTGTATATATAATACATATATACATATATATACACATACCTATACATATATACACAACATGATGGATTTTTTTAAACCCATGGAACTGTATAACCCAGAGTCGACCCAAATGTAAACTATGGACTTTATCAATGATAATGTCTCAATATTAATGGTAACTTCTCAGTAATGCCTCAAGAACCTCAAGATTGGTTCTCCAATCGTAACAAATGTACTACATCGTTACAAGAGGTTCATATTAGGGCAAACTGAGGAGGGGAGAGGAATGGGGATATATGGGAGCTCTGTGGGCTTCCTGCTCAATTTTTCTGTAAACCTGAAGTGCTCTAACAAATAAAATCTATTATTGGAAACAATATACCTACCATGAATACACTTACCATATGACCCTATAATTCCATGCCTACATGTTAACTATGTACTTTAGAGAACTGAAAACTTATGTTCCCACACAAAACCTGTACGTCGATGTTTACAGCAGCTTTATTCACAACAGCACCAAACTGGAAACAACCCAAACGTCCTTCCATAGGCTAAATGGATAAATGGACAGCGCTACGTCCATAAAATGAAATCCTACTCGGCAATGAACGTGAGCAGACTAGAGGTACCTGCAACAACAACATGGGTGGGTCTCAAATGCATTTTTCAAAGTGAAGGAAGCCAGACTCAAAAGGTCACACGTGGTATAATCTCATCTCTGGCATTCTGGAAAAGGCAAAACTGCAGGCAGGGAGAACAGATAAGTGGTTGCCAGGGGTTGGGAGAGTGGAATGTTTGGCTATAAAAAGGTAGGGTGAGCTAATATTTAGTGGTGCGGAGGCCGTTCTGTATCCTGATCGTAATGGTAGTTGCACAGCTCTCTGCATTTTGGCCAAACTCAGATAATTCATTGTACACTAAAAGAGGAGATTATCAGGGCACCTGGGGGGTTCAGTCGGTGAAGCGCCAGACTTCGGCTCAGGTCATGATCTCACGGTGGTGGGTTCGAGCCCCGCGTCGGGCTCTGGGCTGACGGCTCGGAGCCTGGAGCCTGCTTCGGACTCTGTCTCCCTCTCTCTCTGCCCCTCCCCAGCTCACCCTCTCACTGTCTCTCTCTCTCTCAAAAATAAACATTAAGAAATTTTTTAAAAAGGAGATTATCTTACTAAATGTAAATTAAAATATATGGACCATAACAGATACTTTTCGTATAAATGCTTCGTGCACCACAGAAATAAGGTCTATCATTATTAGATACTCAAGCGAGAGTAGCCTTGGAAACCTAGGTTTTTGCTTTAAAGAAAAAAAAGCTTTAGAAAAAAAATAGCTAAATAGTGCTGCATTTTTTTCTTGCCAGTCAACTTGATCCAGTGACAAATGAATCATTTCCAAAGGATTCTTCTTCTCAGGTAGTCCTACATATAAAGATTAAAGCATGAATCATAATCATCAGAGAAATCTCCATAGATTCCTCCATAGCATCTCCTATATTTTATCAGGGTAATCTGTAAGACTTTGGGAACTACACTATTTAAAAGATAATGGCTCCAGTAAACCCCATTGTTCTATTTTGTTTTGTTTTGTTTTTAAATGCAGACTTCACTTTAGTAGGTCTAGGTTGGGCCCAAGAAACTACATTTCTTTTTTTCTTCAATATTTATTTTTGAGACAGAGAGAGACAGAGCATGAACAGGGGAGGGGCAGAGAGAGAGGGAGACACAGAATCCGAAGCAGGCTCCAGGCCCCGAGCCGTCAGCACAGAGCCTGACGCGGGGCTCGAACCCACGAACTGGCAGATGGTGACCTGAGCCGAAGTTGGACGCTCAACCGACTGAGCCACCCAGGCGCCCCGAAAAAAAATTTTTAAAAAGTTGCAGAGAGGGAGGGAGGCAAACCATAAGAGACTCTTAAATACTGAGAACAAAAAGAGGGTTGGTGGGGGGTGGGGGGAGGAGAAAGTGGGTGAGGGGCATGGAGGAGGGAGCCTGTTGGGATGAGCACTGGGTGTCGTATGGAAACCAATGTGACAATACATGATATTTAATATAAAAAATGTTTTTTGATCAAGTAAGTTTTGGCATAGATGAGAAGAAATGGAAACAATCGCACATTGCTGATAGAAATGTGAAGTGGGGCCAAGAGAATTGAAAACAAAAGTAGCCAAACACAATCGTGTACATGAATTTACAGAGCAGCACCGTTCACAATAGCTAAAAAAGTGCAAAGAACACACAAATCCGTAGAGACAGAAAGCATGTTTGTGGTTGCCAGGGACTGGGGAGAAGCAAGAGTGAGGTGCAACTGCTTCATGGGTGCAGAGTTTCACTTGGGGTTGATGAGAATATTCTGGAATTAGATCGTGGTGATGGTGCGCAACATCGCCATTGTCCTAAAAGCCACTGAATCGTCTGCTTTCGAGTGGTTAAGATGGTGAGTTTTGCCTTAATAAAAAATAAACACCTTGGTTGACTGTTGTTTTAGTTCAGCATTTGAAAAATACTGTGTCCCTTCTGTCTGGCTTCAATCCACTATCATTGTTGGAGATACATTATTTCCCTCCGGCTGCTTTCACAATTCTTAGTTGGTAAAAGTTTGTTACGATGTATCTAGACTTGGATTTCTGGATTTATCTTGCTTGGGATCCACTCAACTTGTTGAATCTCTGCGTTTGGGTCTTTCACCAAATCTGGAAATTTTCCAGCCAACGAAACTTCCCTTACCCTCATGGGACTCTGATGATACAGATGTCAGATATTTTATTACTGTTACACAGGTTTCTGAGTATCCATTTGTCTTTTTTCCAACCTATTTTCTCTGTTATTCATATCTGATAATTTAAAAAACATTTTTAATGTTTATTTATTCTTGAGAGAGAGAGAGAGAGAGAGAGAGACAGAGACAGAGAGAGCACGAGCAGGGCAGGGACAGAGAGAGAGGGAGACACAGAATCCGAAGCAGGCTCCAGGCTCCGAGCTGCCAGCACAGAGCTCAACGCGGGGTTTGAACTCACGAACTGGGAGATCATGATCTGAGCTGAAGTCAGATGCTCAACTGACTGAGCCACCCAGGTGGCCATATTGGATTATTTTTATTCACGTTCACAGATTATTTCCTGTGTCATCTCCATCCTCCTACTGAGCCCTTCTGATGAGTTTTTTATGTTGGCTAGTGCGTTTTTCAGTCGTAAAATTTCCATTTTTAAAGATGCTTATTTCTTGGCTGAGATTTTCTACCTTCTTTGTTTATTTCAAAAGTAGCCCTAATTGTTGGAGCACATTTATGATCCTTGTTAAATCCTTATTGGATATTTCCAATATTTGGGTCATCTTGGTGTTTGCATCTGTTCAACATCCTTTGCCCTGCAAGTTGGGATCTCCTGGTTCTTGGTATGATGAGCGAGTTTTGCTTGTATCCCGGGTATGCTCGTACTGGGGGCATGATGTTATGAGATTCCAGTTCATATTTATGTCTCATTATGTATTATCACCAGGCTGAGATATTAGGGAGACCCGTCTTCACCTGAGCAGCCTCTGTCCATATCCACCAGTGAGGGTCTCCCTAGGTGCCCAGAGGCCAAGGTAAGAAGCCAGTAGATGACTGACCAGTGTTAGTTCCACACAGCGTGTCCACGGGCCTCCTCCAGGGGGGGAGGCAGAATTGCCTCGGTCCTGGGGCCGAATGGCAGACAGGCTCAGCTCTCAGGCACGGCCTGCAAAGATTCTCACCAGCGGAGAGGCAACACCATCTCATTTCCATGGTGGGGCCATAAACAGGTGGGACGGCCCAGCAGAGCTGGGGCAGGTAGTCCAACCGACCCTTGGTTTTCGTTTGTTTGCTTGTGTTTTCACACCGTCTTTGTAGGTATCGACCAGCCAGGAAGCTGGATAGTCAGATCCCACTCACACGATCCTGGGGCTAGCAGAGGGTGGGGTTCCTCCCCCGCCATGGTGTTCGGCTATCACTGAGGCTGTACCCCTTTACCAGTAAATCCTATGGTCAGCTAGGGGTCAGGCCTGGTTTTTTTCTTTTTTTTTTTTTGTTTTGGCTGTGCTGTTGGGTGTTTTGGAGCTTAGATCTTCCCCTGGGCTTAGTCTGAGATATACAGAAGGCACATACATACATACGTGCACATATACACACATATATGTGTGTATGAATATATATACATATATGTATATATATGCACGTATGTATGAATTTATATGTATACATATATGTATGTGTATTTATACGTATACAAATATGTATGCGTATACATATTTATATGTATGTATTTGCCTTCTGTACATATAAATTGATTCATTTGTTTGTTTAAATTATTTATTTATTTATTTATATTTATATATAAATATATAAAATGACCCAGATCCATGCTGTTCTTACTGAGGTTCAATACTTCTTCTTGAATGAATGCTTCTCAATCTGATGTCTGACTCTAGCGAATTTCCAGAGTCCTAATAGGGGTGTTTGGGTTAAGTTAATCCAGTTTTATGATGGCTTTTGGGGGGGGGGGCGGGGATTTACTGAGCTCCTCACTTCACCATTCTGGAAGTTCTATTCCGTGGCCAATGCAATTTTGTGTCTAATTAGCAAGTTAATGTATTGAGCACTGAAAGTAGCCCAATTTCTAATTTCATCATTCCTTCCTTTTTTACGTAGGTGCTAATATAGCAATGAACATGTTAATAGGACCTAAATGGGATCCTGGGGCCAGAAACTCCGCAAGACCCAACAGTATATGAATACACAGGGAAAGTACACTTCTGCTCACATCCAGCTAAAAGTACCTAAACAGTTTTTCGTGTGTTTAGTAACAAAAATTCAACTGAATATATATATTGTTTTAATTTTTTTAAGTTTATTCATTTATTTTGAGAGAGACAAAGACAGCATGAGTGGGGGAGGGGGAGCGAGAGAGGGAGAGAGAGAATCCCAAACAGGCTCTGAGCTGCCAGCGCTAAGCCCGATATGCGGCTGAACCAATGAAGCCATAAGATCATGACCTGAACTGAAACCAAAAGTCGGACACTTAACCGACTGAGCCACCCAGGAGCCCCTCAACATAGTATATTTAAAGACCGAATTGGCTTTATTCAGTGATTGAAGAAATGGGCACCATCCCATGTAGCAAATGCAGAAGAACTCCACTGAGCTGCAGAAAATGAAAGATTTTTTTTTAAACAACCTTTTTAAATGTTTATTTATTTTTGAGAGAGACAGCACATAAGTGGGGAAGGGGCAGAGAGAGAGGAAGACACAGAACCCAAAGCAGGCTCCAGGCTCTGAGCCATCAGCACAGAGCCCGACGCTTGAGATCTACTCTCCACAATTTTGAAATATACAATGCCGTATTATTAACTAGTCACTATGCTGTACGTTAGATCCTCAGAACTTCTAATAACAGAAAATTTATACCCTGCAACCAACATCTCCCCATTTCCTCCTCTCCCGAGGCCCTGGCAACTACTTTTTTTACTTTTTAGATTTCAAAATAAATGACTAGATGTCATATTATTCCTCCATGTTGTCACTAATGACAGGACTTTATTCTTTTTTTTATGTCTATATAATATTCCAGTGTGTGTGTGTGTGTGTGTGTGTGTGTGTGTGTGTACATACATTTCACATCTTTTTAATCCATTCATCCACTGAAGGACATTTATGTTGTTTCTATATCTTGGCTATTGTGAATAATGCTGCAAAAATCATGGGGGTGCAGAGATCTCTTTTTTTTTTTTTTTTTTAATTTTTTTTTTTTCAACGTTTATTTATTTTTGGGACAGAGAGAGACAGAGCATGAACGGGGGAGGGACAGAGAGAGAGGGAGACACAGAATCGGAAACAGGCTCCAGGCTCTGAGCCATCAGCCCAGAGCCTGACGCGGGGCTCGAACTCACGGACCGTGAGATCGTGACCTGGCTGAAGTCGGACACTTAACCGACTGCGCCACCCAGGCGCCCCGCAGAGATCTCTTTAAGATACTGATTCGATTTCTTTCAGATATATACTGAGCCATTGAATAACTGGATCACAGGGTAGGCCTCTTGTTCATTTTTTTTTTAATAACTGCCATTTCCTTAGTGGCTACACCAATTTACATTCCCGTCAATAGTGTATAAGGGCTCCCTTTTCTCCACATCCTCATCAACAGTTCTTATCTCTTGTCATCTTGATAATAGCCATCCTAACAGGCATGAGGTGATATTTCACTGTGGCTTTGATTTATATTTTCCTGATGATTAGTGATGTTGAGCACCTTTTCATAGAACTATAGGCCATCTGTGTGTCTTCTTTGAGAAAATGTCTATTCAGGTCTTTTGCCCATTTTTAATTGGGTTAGTTGTTTTTTTTGCTATTGAGTTGCATGAGTCCTTTATATATTCTGATGTGAATCTCTTATCAGATATATCGTTTACAAATATGTTCTCCCCTTCTGTAGGTTGCCTTTTCAATTTATGAGTTATTTCCTTTGCTGTGCAAAGGTCTTTAGTGTGCTGTAGTCCTCCTTGTTTATTTTAGCTTTTTTTTTTTTTTTTTTTTTTTTTGGCTGTGCTTTTGGTGTCTTATCCAAGAAATCATTGTCAAGACCAAGGTCAAGAATCTTTTTCCCTATTTTTCTTCTAGGAGTTTTATGGTTTCAAGTCTTACATTTAACCTTGACCCATTTCATGTTAATTTTTGGGAGTAGCATAAGATAGGGGTCTAATTTCATTCTTTTGCATGTGGACATCCAGTTTTCCCAGCATCATTCATTGGAGAGAATATCCTTTCCTCTTTTGTGTGTTCTTGGCTCCTTTGTTAAAAGTGAGTTGACCATATATGTATGAGTTTATCTCTGGGCTTACTATTCTGTTCCACTGGTACATATACCTGTATTATACCCGTACCAGACTGTTTTGATTATTATAGCTTTGCAATATAGCTTGAAATAAAAAAGTATGGTGCCTTCACCTTTGTTCTTCTTTCTCAAGATTGCTTTGTCTATTTGGGTCTTTTGAGATTCATATAAATTTTAGGATAGTTTTTTTTTCTATTTCTTTGAAAAAAGTGCCATTGGAATTTTGATAGAAACTACATTGAATTTATAGATTCCTTTGTGTAGTGTGGACATTTTCACAATATTAAGTCTTCCAATCCTAGAACACTGGCTATATTTCCATTCATTTGTGTCTTCTTCAACTTCATTGATCAATGTCTTATAGTTTTCCACGTACAGGTCTTTCACCTCCTTGGTCAAATTTATTACTAAGTATTTTTGTTTGTTTTTGATGCTGTTGTAAACGGGATTGCTTTCTTAACTTCTCTTTCAGATAGTTCATTTTACTTGTATAGAAATGCAACTGATTTTTAAAGATTTTTAAAAATGTTCATTCATTTTTTAAAAAAATTTTAATGTTTTTTTTTTGAAGGAGAGAGAGACAGAGCATGAGGGGCAGAGAGAGAGGGAGACACAGAATCCAAATTGGGCTCCAGGCTCTGAGCTGTCAGCACAGAGCCCAATGCAGGGCTCGAAATCACGAACTGCGAGATCATGACCCGAGCCAAAGTTGGACGCTTAACTGACTGAGCCACCCAGGCACCCCAATGTTTATTCACTTCTGACAGACAGACAGAACGTGAGTGGGGGAGAGGCAGAGAGAGAGGGAGACACAGAATCTGAAGCAGGCTCCAGGCTCTGAGCTGTCAGCACAGAGCCCAATGGAGGGCTCGAACTCATGAACTGCGAGATCATGACCTGAGCTGAAGTGGGATGCTTAATCAACTGAGCCATCCAGGCACCCCTCAACTAAGTTTTATGTGTTGATTTAGGATCCTGCAACTTTACTGAATTCATTGATTAGTTCTAACAGTTTTTGGCGGAGCCTTTAGAGTTTTCCATATAAAAGATCATGTCATCAGAAACAAAGATAATTTTACTTCTGCATAAATGATTTGGATGTCTTTTATGTCTTTTTTTTTTTTTTGCCAGATTTCTTCTGACTAGGACATCTAGTACCATGTTGAATAGAAATGGTGAGAGTGAACATCCTTGCCTCATTCCTGATCTTAGAAAAAGGCTTTTAATGTTTCACTGTTGAGTGTGACGTTAGCTTTGGGCTTGAAATATATAGCCTTCATTATGTTGAGGTGCATTCTTTCTGTACCTAATTTTTACAATTTATTTTGATAACGTGATGTGGCACATTTATTGATTTTCAGATGGTGAAACATACTCATCTTAGGGATGAATCGCACTTGATCATGGTGCACGGTCCTTTTAATGTGCTCTTGAATAAGGTTTGCTAGTATTTTGTTGAGGATGTTTGACTCTACGTTATGGAGCTATTGGCTTGTAATTTTCTTTTCTTGTAGTGTCCTTGTCTGCCTCTGGTATCAGGATAATGTTGACTTCATAAAATGAGTTTGGAAGTATTCGTTCCTCTTCAAAATTATGGAAGAGTTTTAGAAGAATTGATATTAATTCTTCTTTAAGTGTTTTGTAGAATTCACCGCGAAGCCATCTGACTCTGGGCTCTTCTGTGTTCAGAGGTTATTAATTTCTGATTCAGGCACCTTGCTCATTATTGGTCTGTTCAGATTCTCTCTTACTTCATGATTCAGTCTTGGTAAGTTGTATGTTTCTAGAAATTTTTCCATTTCTTCTAAGTTATGATCCTTTTTATTTCTGTGGTATCAGTTGTAATGTCTCCTCTTTCATTATAATTTTATTAACTTGAGTCCTCTCTCTTTTTTCGTAGTGTAGCAAAAGTTTTATCAATTTTATCTTTTCAAAAAATCAACTCTTAGTGTTGTTGATTTTTTTTCTATTGCCTTTCTTGTCTTTATTTCATTTATTTCTGCTCTAACCTTATTTCCTTCCTCTGCTAACTTTGGGCTTAGTTTGTTCTTACTTTTGTAGTCCCTTGAGTTGTAAGGTTGGGTTGTTTATTTAAGATCTTTTCTTTTTTTTTTCATTATTTTTATTTTTATTTTCACTTTTTAAAAATTTAAGGTTAATTAACATATAGTGTCATAATGATTTCAGGAATAGAATTTAGTGACTCGTCACTTACATATAACACCCAGTGCCCCTCCCAACAAGTGCCCTCCTTAATGCCCATCACCCATTTAGCCCATCCCCCACCCACCTCCGCTCCAGCAACCCTCAGTCTGTCGTCTGTATTTAAGACTCTCTTATGGCTCGTCTCTCTCTCTCTCTTTATCTTATTTTTGCTTCCCTTCCCCTATGTTCATCTGCTTTGTTTCTTAAATGCCACATATGAGTGACATCATATGATACTTGTCTTTCTGTGGCTGACTTATGTTGCTTAGCATAATACACTGTAGCTCCATTTATGTTGTTGCAAATGGCAAGATTTCATTCTTTTTGATCGCTGAGGAGCATTCCATTTATCATTCTTTTTATTCTTTATCCATTCGTCATTCGATGGACATTTGGACTCTTTCCATACTTTGGCTATTGTCAATAGTGCTGCTATAAACATTGTGCCTTTCCTTTTTTCTTAATGTAAGCATTTATCACTATAATCTTCCCTCTTCGAGCCACTTTTGCTACATCTCATAAGTTTGGGCATCTTGTTTCCATTTTCATTTGTTTCAAAATATTTTTGGACTTCCCTTTTGATTTCTTCTTTGACCCACTGATTGTTCGGGAGTGTGTTCATTTTGACACATTTGTGAATTCTCTGGTTTGACTGTTATTGATTTCTAGTTTCATAGCATTGTGGTCAGAAACAATCCCTGATATGCTCGCAATCTTAAGTTTGTTAAGACTTGTTTTGTAACCTAGCACATGTTCTGTCCTGGAGAATGTTGTGTGTGCTTGAGAAGAATGTGTATCCTGCTGCTGTAGGATGGAATGTTCTGTATATGTCTGTTAGGTCCGTTTTGTCCTAAGTAGAGTTTATCATTAATTTTCTGTCTAGATGACCTATCCATTTCTGAGAGTGTGCATTGAAGGCTCCTACTATGATTGCATTTTCGTCTATTTTTGCCTTCATATTTGCTAAGAATTGCATAATATATTCAGGTGCTCCAATATTGGGTGCAATATTTACAATTGTTACATTCTCCTGGTGAACCGACCCCTTTATCATTATATAGTGACCTTATTTGTTTTTTGTTGCTGTTTTTGCTTTTAAGTCTATTTTTTCTGATAGAAGCATAGCTAGCCCTGATCTTTTTTGGTTTCCATTTGCATGTCATATTTTCTTTCCCATCCCTTCGCTTTCAGCCTATGCATATCCTTAAAGCTTAAGTGAGTCTTTTGCAGTCAGCATATAGCTGGATCTATTTTTTTTCACTCATCCAGCCACTCTGGTTTTTAATTGGGGAATTTAAACATTCGAATATAGAGTAATTATGGGTAGGTAAGGACTTCCTATCACCATTTCGTTAATTGCTTTCTGATTGCTTTGGAACAAATGAGTAACAATTCAGAACTCCCGAATGATTCCCTCAACCCTTGTAATTCCCTAAGTGATAAGAGCACTGAGAGCATCAGTTGTTCTAATGTTTGGTCTGTAACCCTGCTTCCTGACACAGACCTTTTGGAACCCTTGTAATTTCCTGGGTGAATAGGAGTGTCTTTTTTATTCGAATGAGGTGACTCTGGGTAGGCTCCTGAATGAGAGTTGGTCACCAGAAAGACGGAGCCCTGATTAGAAGTTTGGGATTTTCAGCCCTGCACCCCCCCCCCCCACCCAGGGCTCCAGAGAGAAGGGCTGAAAATGGAGTTAAGGATCGATTATGCCTATGTGACGAAGCCTCCATAAAAACCCCAATAGTACAGGATTCAGAGAACTTACAGGGGGGAGAATACATCCGTCCCAGGATGTGACACACCCTAACTCCATGAGGACAGAAGCTCCTGTGCTCTGGACCCTCCCAGAACTCATATATCTCTTCATCTGGCGGTTCACCTGTGTCCTTTATCATATCCTTCATTTTTAAAAAAATTTTTTAGCATTTATTCATTTTTGAGAGATGGAGCGTGAGCGGGGGAGAGGCAGAGAGAGAGGGAGACGCAGAATCCGAGGCAGGCTCCGGGCTCCGAGCCGTCAGCACAGAACCGGACTCGGGGCTTGAACCCACAGACCGCGAGATCATGACCTGAGCTGAAGTCAGATGCTTAACCGACTGAACCACCCAGGCTCATATCCTTTAATGAATATCCTTCAGTAAATTAGTAAATGTGAGTGTTTCACTGAGTTTTGTGAGCTGCTCTAGCAAAGTAGTTGAAATCAAGGAAGGAGTCATTGGAACCTCTGGTCTATAGCCAGTTGGTCAGAAGCAGAGTAAACCTGGGTTTGGGAGTGGCACCTGTTTCGGATTCTGTGTCTCCCTGTCCCTCTCGCTCTCTCTCTCTCTCTCTCCCTCAAAAATAAATTTTTTTTTATTTATTTAAACAATTTAATTATTTAACATCCATAAATATTAATGTTTAATAATAAACATTATTTAAATGTTTAATTATTTAAACATTTAAACAATTTTTAAATTGTAAAACACCCAGCTCGTGTCACAGAAAATCGCTTGATGTGGGGAGAAACCTCCACACATTTGGTAACCAAATGTGTCAGAAGGAGAGTGTTCTGCATGAGTGTTTTGTATTATGATCAGGAAAGACAGGATTCAGTAGGCAGAGAGGGAAAGGTTCGGACCTGAGGTCTCTGGGTGGGCAAAAACACGTATTTTGAAACAATGGTGGGAGCCTTTGACCACAGCAAACCCCCTCAGGCGTAAGGTCCCTCTTAAGAATGTCACAGACCCCACCTACTGCCCCTCAGGTTCCCCTCAGGAATTTGACCAAAGACCTAACTGTGGCCACAGGCCACCCCTCGCACAACGGAAACGAGCCAATCGGGAATGGACAATCCGGCACCTAGACTGTCCAGCCAATGAGGGTGGGACCCGAGAAGGAGCTAGAGGGAAGGCGGAGGGCTGACCAGAACCTTCTACCACAAGGACCCTTGCCTATGATCGAGGGCATTCACTTCCGAATGACCCCTCTCTGCCAAGACAGCTTTCCTACTCTGCTTCCTTTCTCATCTTCTATTCGAATAGACTTTTCTCCGCTGCTCTCTCTGTGCCCACCGCTTCATTCTTCCAAGCGTCGAGCCAACGAATCCCGGGTATTGAGGCAAAAAAATCCTGTAACAGTATGAAGAGTAAAGGAGACACACAGATGGAAGTCTCCCAGTAGGTAGAGAACTGAGTAGGTCTTTCCGAATCAGCTGGTGTCAGAGAAATGAGATTTGCTAGAATGGTCCCGGCTCATGGAAACGTGGTGTGGGAAGAAGGGAGGATGTAAAGGTAAAGGATGAGACACGTTTGATTCCTGGTTGGCCACGTCGTCACCCGAGGTCCCCAGCAGCAACTGTGCTCTAATGTTACGAAAGGTAAAAGTTACAAATGGAATTTAAAAAATGTATCCAACTCTTTTCTTTTAAAGCTTTTTTTTTTTTAATGTTTTATGTATTTTTTGAGAGAGAGACGGAGCGTGAGCAGGGGAGGGGCAGAGAGAGAGGGAGACACAGAATCCGAAGCAGGCTCCAGGCTCCGAGCTGTCCGCACAGAGCCCGACGCGGGGCTCGAACCCATGAACCGCGAGGTCACGACCTGAGCCGAAGTCAGATGCTTAACTGACTGAACCACCCAGGCGCCCCAAAATGTATCTAACTCTCGGGAATTTGGTTCACTGGATGGACGCATAAGGAAATGGAAACTAATAAGAAAAAGTGTCCTGTTCTATTCCTTGGCTGCTGTTATTTGCAACAACTAAACCAAAAATAAAAGACGATGCTGGGGTCGAACTTGATACTAGACCGAGTTCAGATTTCAGTGAGTCTGAGCTTCAGCCACTAGCTTCCGAGCTTCCCCTCAAAAGAAAACTGGGGCACCTGGGGGAGCTCAGTCGGTTAAGCGTCTGACTCTTCATTTTGGCTCAGGCCATGATCTCACTGTTCGATAGCTGGAGCCCCGCATCAGGCTCCGTCCGTGCTGACAGTGTGGAGCCTGCTTGGGACTCTCTCTCTCTCTCTCTTTCTCTCTCTCTCTGCCCCTCCCCTGCTCGTGTTCTCTGTCCCTCTCAAAATAAATAAATACATTTGAACAAAAAGAAAACTTACACAGGGACAACAGAAAGTACTTCTAAGACCTCTGATCACCAGAATGTAGCCAGCTTTGGGGGAGGACAGAACCAAGAAGGTGACATGATCCAGACACTCCCGAGGGAACAGCCAGCCTGGTGGACCGGGCAAAAGCCAGCCGAAGGCTTTTTAATCCTTAGAAAGGGGACTGGCCTTCAACCCCGATGAATGCCAAATGGGAACACCCCGGATGAAGCAGCTGATACGCTTCCTATGCTAACCGTGTGGGACCGGCTTTATGTTGGCTGAGGTATTCATCTGCCAAATATGCCCATTATCCAGGTCATGGTAAGTGCTGTGGTTAAGGGGCGCCTGGGTGGCTCAGTCAGTCAGGCATCTGAGTGCGGCTCAGGTCATGATCTCATGGTTCATGAGTTCGAGCCCCGCATCGGGCTCTCTGCTGTCAGCATGGAGCCTCCTTCGGATCCTCTGCCTCCCTCTTTCTCTGCTCCTCCCCCACTGGTTCTCTCCCTCTCCCTCCCTCTCTCTCAAAAATAAACACACATTTTTTGAAAAGGGGGGGGCCTTTTCACATGGGCACTCCACGTAAACTTTTTGCAGAACCAAAGGACGGTTCAGGAAGCCTGACTGAGTTCGCCGCCTCAGTTTCCTCTCTGGAGATGCTGATAAAAATACCAAGTCGCTTAGCAAGAGAATGGGGAAAGGCAGCGGAAAGCATCAAGAGGCTCGTCTTAGCAGGGTGGGAAATTTTAAGTGGTTCTTAAGGAACAGAGTGAACAAAGCAAATAGTGATAGGGGCGAAACAAAGAGGAGACAGAAAAGAGAGTCACAGGACTCAGCCCAGCAGGGTGGCCATCTTTCGATGGCTATGAAGACAGGGAAGGAATAAAGTGGACATTGACGGGGTTGAAACAAAGAGGGGAACCCTGCACTACCAAAGGTTGGCCGAAGCAGGGAAACTCCTGCTGGTGCCCCACTGTTACAGGGCCCGCAAACAAGCGCAATTCTATTTCTCTCAATTTGGGTACGTCTTTTTTACCTGAGGGCTTCGTGGGGACGAACATTCTGTCTCACTGGGGAACGTATTCCCTACCTAGTCTTATAAAACAAAAGACACCTCCACCCTTCAGGCAATGTGACTTAGGCAGGCAAAATGGAAGCCGGTAAGATTGCCTGAGCCCCCACAGCGTGGATGAGAAGCTGAAAGTGAGTGCTGCTAGGGTCAAATTGTCCGTGTGATAGCCCTGCGTGGAACTTTCTAGATTCCCGGAATACGTGGGAGCTCTTCAAAGCCCTGATTCACCAGAGGAGCTTAGTCCCCAGACTCTCTTAGTCACGTTTGTGAGCATATTGTTTGTTTTTTTTTTTTAATGTTTATTTATTTTTGAGACAGAGAGAGACAGAGCATGAACGGGGGAGGGGCAGAGAGAGAGGGAGACACAGAATCGGAAGCAGGCTCCAGGCTCTGAGCCGTCAGTCCAGAGCCCGACGCGGGGCTCGAACTCAGGAACCATGAGATCGTGACCTGAGCCGAAGTCGGACACTCAACCGACTGAGCCACCCAGGCACCCCATGAGCATATTGTTTTCCCCAGCTGTTGTCGTTGCCTCATGTAGAAGTGACAGAAACGTTTGCCTGGAAATGTTTTTGATCAATGACCCCCAACCCCCGCTCTCCCACTCCCAACGCCTCCCTGCCGCCCTAGGTAGTGACTTGAGTGCAGGCTGAGTTTTGAATTAGGTTAGACAAAACAGATCTTTTGAGCTAGTCTTCTGGGAAACCACCAGACAGATCAAGGAAGGACAACCTTTGCAAGTGGGGTCCATTCTGCACCTCCCAGGACTGTTATTGTCAAGGCTGAGCTGGGGAGCAAAAAATCCGAATACGCTGAGTTCAAACACCAAAAGCTCACTTATAATCAGCAAGATTCAGCTGTTTTTCTTGACTAAGTGCTCCCTGGGTTGTTGCAAGCTTTTGGTTCGTTTCCAGAGTCCCAGAAATACTGACTCTGCCAGTTTTTTCATTGCTTTTATTGAGAGGTAGACTTTTGAAGTTTCTTACTCTGCCCTTTTTTCTTATATCATCTCTTTGCACACATACTTTTAATCAGAATGACCCAGGTACGTAGAAAAGCAAATACATTTATTGATCAATAGGTTGTTTTCCAAACTGTCTGTTCAAATTCTCTCTTCCTTATCAGAAAACATCCTGGGGCCCCCAGGGTGGCTCAGTGGGTTAAGCATCTGACTTTGGCTCAGGTCATGATCTCACGGTTTGTGAGTTCGAGCCCTGCATCGGACTCTGTGCTGACAGCTTGGAGCCCGGAGCCCACTTCGGATTCTGTGTCTCCCTCTCTTTCTGCCCCCCCCCACCCCCCCACTCACACTCTGTCTGTCTCTCTCTCAAAAATAAATAAACATTTAAAAAAATTAATTGTTATTGTTAATTACCCTAAGCATAAAATTTGAAGAGAAAATAATATGATGAGTCTTGGGGCACCTGGGTGGCTCAGTCAGTTAAGTGTCCAGCTCTTGGCTTCTGCTCAGACCATGATCTCATGGTTCGTGAGTTTGAGCCCCACATGGGACTCCGTGTGGACGTGCAGAGCCTGGATGGGATTCTGTCTCCCTCTCTCTCTGCCCCTCCCCTGCTCTCTCTCTCTCTCAAAATAAATAAATAAAGTTAAGGAAATAATATAATGAGCCTTATATGCCACCATCCTGCTTTAGCAAATATTAACATTGAGTACTGCTTTAATTGCATCTCATGATTTTCATGGGTAATAGTTTCATCGTTTTTTTCTACAAGTCATGTAATTTTCCAAATGATACATTTCACTTAGGGGTGCGCTTTAAGTTTTGAAATCTGTATGTTGTTTATCTGTAGGTCTGCTTGCCTTCATTCTCTTTTTATTATTGATTTCTAATTTAAATTGTTTTTTAATGTTTGTTTTTGAGACAGAGAGAGACAGAGCACAAGTGGGGGAGCAGAGAGAGAGGGAGACCCAGAATCCGAAGCGGGCTCCAGGCTCCGAGCTGTCAGCACAGAGCCTGATGCGGGGCTTGAACTCATGGACTGTGAGATCATGACCTGAGCCGAAGTCAGATGCTTAACCGGCGGAGCCACCCAGGCGCCCCTGTTGATTTCTAATTTAAATTTCATGATGGCAAGCAAACATTATCTATACCATACAGATTCTTTGAAATACCGGTCACGACTTTGCAGCCTGGCATGAGGTAAATCTCTGTAAATGTTTCAAATGAACCTGAAAAAAATGCATATTTTCTATCTGTTCTATACATACCCACTAGATATAGGTTAATTTTTCTGGTCAAAGTTTTAAAATTGTTACCAGCGTTGTTTTCTCCTTGGCCGATAAGGGTGTATTAAATTCTCCTCCCATGATTGTAGATGTCTCAGTTTCTCTTGATAATCCTGATATTTTTAAACTCTCTATATTTTAAGGATATGTTATCAGCTAGCTACAAGTTCACAACTGTGATATCGTTGTTCATTTTAATGTGTCTTGGTGTGATGTGTGATGTGTCAGGCTCAGGTTGTGTAATTCTGCAGTGGTAACCCCCAAATCAATACTCGATGAAAATAAAGATTTATTTTTCATTCACATCACGCTATTTAGGCAACATGAATTGACTTCATTCAAGTTTTTTTTTTAATTTTTTTAAAGTTTATTTATTTTGAGAGAGAGAGAGACAGAGAGCAAGCAGGGGAGGGGGCAGAGAGAGACGGAGAGAGAGAATCCCAAGCCGGCTCTGAGCTGTCAGCACAGAGCCCGACGCGGGGCTCGAACTCACGAACTGCACCTGAGCTGAAACCAAGAACCGGACACGTAATCGACTGAGCCACCCAGGCGCCCCTTCGTTGCAGTTTTATCTTAACATCTCACCTCCTTCTATGATGATCACAGCAGTAAGAACGGGATACGGTAACTTGTGTACTGGCTCTTAAAGCTTCTGTATATAGGTAACATACACCACTTCTGCCCCCTTTTTGCCTGTCAAGACCAATCACATTTTACCAATTACATTTTACACCAATAACTATTGTTAAGGGGGCGGGGAAGTGCAATTTTCCTTACGCCCGAAAGGGGAAAGAACAGAAAACATCTGATGAACAGCATTAAGTATTGTAATAGCTACAATGTTTAATGTCCCACATCATTCCTAGATGAACCCAAAGCAGTAGCTGGTGATTAGAACAGGATGAAGACCGAGGAAGAAAAAAAAGGCATAGCCATCGCACGGTTCCTGGCCTGCGGTAGGCCTGAGCTGCGGGAACAGGAAGGTGCTTTGAATTCATTAGAGTCTGAAGTCGTGATTTGTATTGACTTTTTAATGCCTGCAAATGTGACTTTCCCGATGTCAGAGAACGGCTGAAAAAAAAATAATTGGATTTTCTACAAATCTCATCTAGTTAGAAGAGAAGAGGTAAAATAGAACAGTTCTGAGCAGCAGTGGCGGGAGAGGAATAGATGTGCTCCCTGTTAACATCCGAAGGAGTTCGAGAAAATGCCAGAAGCAGGGAGCTCACTCTGATCGCCCCTTCCTTTTCTCCGGAAACTGGTCATAAGACTCTCATATGAGAGGTGGACTCCCTATCCCCAGTGGAAAGGAGCATCCTTAACATTGAAGACACAGGGATGTTGAGGGGAATCTGAAAGAACAGACCCTGCTAAGTTTCCCCCACTTAACTTTGTACTCCTTGACCTAATACATTTCTCTGCAGCCATCCACTCTTCGTCAAACCCACCATGAAAATACTCCAGTTTAACCATTTCTTTGTGTTTTCACTTCCTTATGAAGACTCCCATGTCACATAAAACGTATATTAAATAGGGGCGCTTGGGAGGCTCAGTCAGTTAAGCATCCTACTTTGACTCGGGTCATGATCTCTCAGTTCGTGGGTTTGAGCCCCGCGTCGGGCTCTTTGCTGACAGCTCAGGGCCTAGAGCCTGCTTCTGATTCTGTGTCTCCCTCTCTCTCTCTGCCCCTCCCCCACTCATTCTCTCTCTCTCTCACTCTCTCTCTCTTTCTCTCTCAAAAAATGAATAAACGTTAAAAAGAAATTTAAAAAATACTTAGATTAAATAAATGTGTGTAAATTTCTCCTGTTAATCTGCCCTTGTCAGTTTCATTTTCAGACCCAGCCAAGGACCTTAAAAAGGCCAGGGAAAACTCTTTGTTTTCTCCCCTATAAACACCATCCCAGGGGCGCCTGAGTGGCTCAGTCGGTTAAGTGGCCGACTTCGGCTCAGGTCATGATCTTGTGGTCCGTGACTTTGAACCCCACGTCGGGCTCTGTGCTGACAGCTCAGAGCCTGGAGCCTGCTTCAGATTCTGTGTCTCCCTCTCTCTCTGGCCCTCCCCCGTTTGCGCTCTGTCTCTGTCTTTCAAAAATGAATAAATGTTAAAAAAAAATTTTAAACACCATCCCAATCTGGTTGTTGTTTACAATTTTGGCTTGACCGTAAGAAACAAACAAATTAGGACGCGGACAAAACAACTCAATTTATTTCACTACACCCTTTTGAACTTTTTTGTTAAATAATATTTTCCTTGCCACTGAATGAAGTCCTAGCTGGGCCCCTAGCTTTTCTAATTAGTTGTTGTATAATAAAAAGTCTTCCTGGGCATCTGGGTGGCTCAGTCGGTTAAGCGAGTGACTTCAGCTCAGGTCATGATCTCACGGTTCATGAGTTCGAGCCCCATATCGGGCTCTACGCTCTCAGCGCGGAGCCTGCTTTGGATCCCCTGTCTCCCTCTCTCTTTGTCCCTCCTGCTTTGTGCGTGCTCTCTCTCTCTCAAAAATAAATAAGCATTTTTAAAAAATAAACACAAAAATAAAAAGTCCCCCTGTCACATTCAGTTATAAGAATACATTTATTTTCGTACTTCAAACCACCCGATCAGTATAAGAATCAAAACGCTGGTCTGGTCTCAAGTTACAAACCATCCCAGTTCATGCCCACTTGAGTTTTGGATGTTCCTGGTTTGAGAGGGGGTGTGATTAGCTGCTTTTAACTTCCTTACTCACGTCTTCCCATTCGTTAGTCATTTGGTTCCTGGGAACAAGAGAGACCGGGGGGCGGAAAGGGCACTGTCTTGAGCTTTTGGCCCAGGTGCCCTCTGATATTGGTCCCTCTAGATGAGGCATATGTACAATTATAATCCTTTCCCTCCTTCAAGTCTTGCGGGCTTTTCAGAGACTGTACCATTCCCTGGCAGAACTTTCAACCACAAAGCGTTAGCAACCACAGAAAAGTTTTATGCGTAATTACAGTAACTGAGCAAATACTGCAGTTAGGACTCTTCATCAAATGAATAAAATAAATTAGTGTTACAACCCTTGACAACTCATAGTTACTTAACATTTATCTGATGCTTGGTTTCTTAATTGTACAGTCTCTTCTGCAGCTCATATTCTTGGAAATGAATCAACATTCCATACCTGGAAATAACGAAACTTAATATTTTTCAGTACTTCGTATGAAGAAACTTATATAGGTTAAAAACTGTTTTGGCTACGTAGCCAGAGAGTGAAAAAGGATACTGTTGGGATTCCGGTTTTCTGAAGGTGTTCTTGACATTACCCGTTACTTGGAAAGCTCGGAAGAAAAAGAATATTGAACGACAAATGGAACTTATACGGAATTCAAATTTTCGTGTCCATCAATGACGTGGCGGGGGGGGGTGGTGGGGTGGGGCACAGCCACATACTCATTTGTTGACTCTCGTCTACGGCTGACCCTCAAAGCCTAAAATATTTACTCTGTGCTCCTTTATAGGAAAAGTTGGGCTGACCTTTGTCAGTTTCATTTAATGGAGATGAAATACTGTTCAGTGCGTGTGTCCATGCAAAACCGCACTGTTAATCATAGTAACTCCATGGATACCAGATTATTTCTGCCTGATTAGTCATCCTGACTTATGGTGTCAGCCCCTGATGTCTCCACGCTCAGCCAACCCTATGAGTGGCCCACCCAGATCCGTCAGACTCCCCAGTGTCTTCTGGCTGATGGATTCCTAGCCGTGCTATCGCTGGGTCGTAGGGTAGTTCTATTTTTAATTTTTTGAGGAGCCTCCACGCTGTTTTCCGGAGCGGCTGCACCAGTGTGCATGGATCTGCAACCCTGTGTCCAAGGACTTTTTGCCAGAAGTTTGAGAGGCTGCTGTCTCTGCCTCATCATATATGGCGGGGCAAAAATGCCAGGCAATTAACACCGTCCCTGCCCCGGCAGCCTTCAACCGATGACTTGTAGAGTTTGGTGTATAAAGGCCTCCATTGTTTTTTCCATAAAGGGGGCTAAATAAGACGTGGTTTTTTTTTAAATTTTTTTTTTAACGTTTATTTATTTTTGAGACAGAGAGAGACAGAGCATGAACAGGGGAGGGGCAGAGAGAGAGGGAGACACAGAATCTGAAACAGGCTCCAGGCTCTGAGCTGTCAGCACAGAGCCCGACGCGGGGCTCGAACTCACGGACCGTGAGATCATGACCTGAGCCGAAGTCGGACGCTTAACCGACCAAGCCACCCAGGCGCCCCTAAGACATGTTTTTATACACATTTTTTTCCAAGTTTTCTCTCTGATAAACTCCAATTGCCCACTGCAGCAGCTAGCGTACTAATGCACCCTTTCTTGGGGCTCTTGGGTGGCTCAGTCAGTCAGGCATCCGACTTTAGCTCAAGGCGTGATCTCGCAGTTCGTGAGTTCGAGCCCCGCGTTGGGCTCTGTGCTGACAGCTCAGAGCCTGGAGCCTGCTTCGGATTCTGTGTCTCCCTCTCTCTCTGCCCTCCCCCGCTCATTCATTCATTCTCTCTCTCTCTCAAAAATTAATAATGTACCCTTTCTTTTTGGCCATCTTTCCTTCCCAATATCATTTATCCACTTCCCTCCCAATGTCCCTTGTACCCCCAACCACCCCGGAATAAACTACCTGCCCTGCAATCCTGGTCTCAGTATCGGCTTTGAGAATGCAAACCAAAGCCCACAATGAGACAATATTTAGCTTCTAATTTTGGCTACATAGACAACCTGAAAATGTCTTCGTTCTCAGACAGCAAGTCTCCTCAGTTTGAATATCACTGTTGTGATTCTGAAGTGCCAACACCATTTCACAATGGAGATTGAATGACCATGAATGGTAGAGATCACGAGGTAAATCATGTTGTGTGAAACACAACATTAGACAAGCTGATGTTGATAACATCTTCCATATACCTGTGCTCTTTAACCAGATTTACTAAACACCTGCCAAATTCTACCACATTTCCCCAATATATTTCTGTCGATCACCTTTTTTCACGTTAGTGTATTGAGATCGAGGAAGGTTATATCAAATTACAGCATGCTGTCCATTTCCGTGGAAGATAAACCAGAGGGGGGAAGCTTTCTTTACTCTTTTTCTTTTTGGTTCTCCTCTGACTGGATCGGTTCAAATGATGTGTCTTTGAGTTCACAAATTCTTTCTTCTGCCTGACCAAGTCTACTGATGCTGCCTATTGCGTTTTTTTTTTTTCGTTGCATTCATGGTATTCTTCAGCTCTAGAATTTTTTTTTAACGATTTCTACCATTCTGTAAGACTTCTTGCCTTGTCCGTGTACTGTTTTGTTGATTTTCCTGAGCTTCCTTAAGACAGCTGTTTTTGAATTCTTTGTCAGGCCAGTTGTGGATCTTCATTTCTTTGGAGGTCTGTTACTGGGAAATTATTGTGTTCTTTCGGCGGTGTTATGTTTCCTTGATTCTGTGTGTATGTGTTCCTTGAAGTCTTCGTTACTTTCTTTGCCTTTGAAAAAACAGCCACCTTTGAAAACACAGCCACCTTCTCCAGTCTTTACTGACTGGCTTTGAGAGAGAAACATCTTCTGTCAGCGCTGCTAGGGATTCTGAGCCCTTCTCAACCTTTCCTATGGATGCACCTGCTCCGTGCCCCTCTTGGGGCATATTCTCAAGATTGTATGGCTTCTTCCAATTCTTGCAAAGCCAGGCCAGGTACGGACAGCCTCTCACTTCCCTTTTCTTGGGGGAGGGGTGCTTAATGCTGAAATGTGGGCCATGCTGCCTCGGAGAAGTGGCACAGATTAAGTGAAACTCTTACTTTTACTCTCCCCAGTGTCTTCGGTGTTGGGTTTCTTTGCTCCGACAGTGTGCCGAAACGTCTCCTCTGGACTCCCAGACTCCCACAAAAGTACTCTTGTGTTGAGCAGTTGTCAAAATCAGTGCCATTTGGGGGGACGGTTGTAGAAAACTAGTGTGCTGGCGTCACTCTTAGGGCTGTATTGTGAAATTAAATATAGTCGTGCGTGGATATTTTGGCATTTCTCACAGTTATCCCACTTCCGTGGGGGGTGAGGGGCTGGCCTTCTAGTGGCAAAAATAGTGGTTAATGTTCAGGATAAACTATCAAACCTCTTTGTCCTGTCCCAGAGCTTACAAATCTACACGTAAACAGCAGAATAGCAGGATTTTTGTCTCTCGTTGGAGAATGTAACTTAGACTTTCTACTGCTCACCCTCTGGTTGAAAGCATGGCAAAAATACATGACAGAGAGGAAAGATAATAATCCTTCTACCTTTGGAATTAGGAGAAATTTGGATTCCTCCAGTTGATATCAATACTTCTTTCTGATAAAAATAACCATGTACTTTCTCCCATTTTCCTCTTTATTTTGACTTCTAGAGATTTCGATCCAGATACACACACATACACACATACACCATATATATATCAGTTTTTTTTCTTTTTTCCTAAATCAAGTTTCTACACTTCTTAAAAAATTTTTTAATGTTTATTTATATTTGAGAGAGAAAGAGAGAGAGAGTGTGTGCAAACGGGGGAGGGCCAGAGAGAGAGGGAGACACAGAATCCGAAGCAGGCTCCAGTCTCCGAGCTGTCAGCACAGAGCCCGACACGGGGGGCTCGAACTCACAAGCCATGAGATTATGACCTGAGCTGAAGTCAGACACTTAACTGACTGAGCCGCCCAGGCGCCCCAGGTTTCTACGCTTTTATTTCTGTTTTGTTCATGGTTCTGTAATGTTTTAAAAAGCTGTTTTTGTTTATTTGCTCATTTTTATTTTTTTTCTTTCGGGAAAATGTGGCTAAGAAATAAATTTAGTAATGCAAATTAGTCCTGTATATTTATTTCTAGGGTAGATTAAGTGGAGTAAATGTTGGCATTGGAGGCAAAGCCTTCTTGAGCTCATTTGAACCATAGCTCTATTGAACTAAAGGCTTCCTTCTCCTAATTATAGCTGTCTCTGGTGTATACCTTATTTCCCTGAATATATTATTTGACATTTTTTATCATGGACAAAACTAAAAAAAAAAAAACAAAACAAAAAACAACAACCCGAAAAGTGATGCCCTCCGTATTCCTTTGTCCATTCCCTGAACAAATATTTATTGAGAATTTACCAAGACCTAGGGATATAGCAGTGATCAAAGCATAGAAATTCCTGGCTCTCAAAGAGCATATATTCAGCTGGGAAAAGACGAAAATAAATAAATTTATTTAAGCCTCTTCCCTCTGGCCTGTCATCCATAAAACATCACTGTCTGCTGGTAATTTGATTTAACCTTGCTTGACTTCAATTTCTTAATATGACAGGTGGTGATCAAATGAAGGCTTAGAAACGTATTGGCAAGTCTTGAGTTTTAAGTGCTGTGTAGGAAAGAAAGGCAAGGTAAACGTATAGCAGATAATGGAGTGGGATGTTACTTGGGACAGCGTGATCGAAGAAGATGTCCTTGAGAAGGTGCCATATAAAAAGAGACCTGAACTGAAGTGAGGGAATATGCCATTCAGTTTTCTAGCAGAACAGCATCCAGCTCAGGAGAATGCACGAGTAAGGACCCTGAGGTTGGAATATGCTTGAAAGGTTCAACAAACATCAAAGCGATTATGGGGATAAAAGGCAATGGTTTACAAGAGTACAATCAGGGGCACCTGGGTGGCTCAGTCGGTTGAGTGTCCAACTTTGGCTCAGGTCATGATCTCACAGTCTTTGAGTTTGAGCCCCGCATCGGGCTCTGTGCTGACCGCTCGGAGCCTGGAGCCTGCTTCGGATTCTGTGTCTCCCTCTCTCTCTGCCCCTCCCCCACTCATGCTCTCTCTCTCTCTCTCTCTCTCTCTCTGTCAAAACTAAGTAAACATTAAAAAAAAATTACAGGGTTCCTGGGTGGCTCAGTCAGTTGAGTGTCCAAATCTTGGTTTTGGCTCAGGTCATGATCCCAGGGTCGTGGGATCAAGCCCTGTGTCGGGTTCCATGCTGAGCTTGGAGCCTGCTTGAGATTCTCTCTCTCTCTCTCTCTCTCTCTCTCTCTCTTTCTCTCTCTCTCTGCCTCTCCCTCCACCTCTCTCCCCTGCTTGTATGTGTGCACACATGCTCTCTAAAAAATAAAATAAAAAAGATAAGTTCATATCCTGACATGAACTCTGGTGCTGCATCTTTATGTCAAGCTATCTGGTGACTCCGCATAGTGGGCAGTAGGTGTTTTCCTAGAAGCCATTGCTACAGGTAATAATTTAGTATGTATGGAAGGAACTATGAACGTTACACAAACTAAATGTGTTCTCAACTCAATGCCCCTTTAGCTGGATATCGAAATTACCCAGGGCTACTTTAGCTGGATATTGAAATTACCCAGGGCTACTTTAGCTGGATATTGAAATTACCCAGGGCTACTTCCACATCACTCAACCCAAGGGAAAGCATGATGGAGAAAAAGTTGGAGTGGACAGAGCCAGTGGTTTTCACTGCTTGAAGGTAAAATACTTACTTTTTGTAAATTTTACACAACTAGATGGTTATGTGACTACATCACGAGGGCTTTTCCCAGTGTCTTGAAATGGGCTTGTATAAGTGCAGGCCCCTAAAGCTTAAAAACAATTAGCTCCAGGCTAGCTTTTCCTCTATATGCAGAGTTTGAAGGCAAGAACAGGAGTTGGTCTAGGACACTAAGAATGAAGTGCCAATGTAAGATGAGGGAAACCCAGAGAGAAAATAACATAGAAACCACGTGAAGATGGTGGTGGGACTGGTGAGATAATGAGTAAAAATTGAGCGACGTATCTGGCAACACGGAGGTCACAGTGAAGTTAACAGGAGGTGTCTTATTGAAGACCAGGGGTGGCAAGGGGAATCCAATAAGTTAAAGAGAAACTAGAGGAAAGGAAGTGGAAACAATGGGTAAAGACAATCCTTTGTTTAATGTTCATTTATTTTTGAGAGACAGAAAGAGCGTGAAGCAGGGAGGAGCAGAGAGAGAGGGAGACACAGAATCCGAAGCAGGTTTCAGAGCCCCACGCAGGGCCTGAACTCATGGACCACAAGATCGTGACCTGAGCCAAAGTCAGACGCTTAACCGACTGAGCCACCCAGGCGCCCCAAGAAAAATCCTTTTGACCTTGTCTATGTACCGAGTGTCCAGATGCAAATCTTTTGTGAGTTCTATGAGGATTTATATCAGGATTTCTTCCTGTAAACAAATAGTTCCACCCTCCATTAAATCCACTTATTATATCACACTTCATGTCCTACATATTTCAGCATTTTCCCAACTCATATTCGCTTCCTTGGCATGTTGAAGGATCGCTGTACTGCTTTAGCCTGTGAAACATAGTGAACTCAATAGTGAAAAAATTAAAGAGGTCTTTATTAGAAATGTGGGTAATTTCTGGGGCGCCTGGGTGGCTCAGTCGGTTAAGCATCTGACTTCGGCTCAGGTCATGATTTCGCCATTTGTGAGTTCGAGCCCCGCGTCGGGCTCTGTGCTGACAGCTCGGAGCCTGGAGCCCGTTTCAGATTCTGTGTCTCCCTCTGTCTCTGCCCCTCCCCCTCTTGTGCTCTCTCTCTCTCTCTCTCTCTCTCTCTCTCTCAAAAATAAATAAACATAAAAAATCTTTTTAAAAATGTGGGTAATTCTGTATTCATTCCCATGCTAAGACACTTATGTAAAAACCATAGAACTTGAGGGGACTCTTGTCTGTGGCACACGCTAATGTCATTAAATCCTGGCATTTCAAATATCACAAGAATTTGGGAAGAGGCCCAATATTATTAAACATAGAGGGTAGAGACTACAGAATAACATGAAAAACATTACTTGTGGAGTAAAATAATGGACTAAAAATAGCATTGCTACACCTATTGGGATTGAAGAGAAAGAACGAAAAGAGGTCTTTTTCTAAGTTTACTTATTTTTGAGAGAGAGCGCGTGCACGAGTACATGCAAGGAAGAGACAGAGAGAGAGGGAGACAGAGAATCCCAAGCAGGCTTCGTGCTGTCAGCTTGGAGCCCGACTTGGGGCTCCAACTCGCGAACCATGAGATCGTGACCTGAGCCAAAATCAAGGGTAGGACACATAACCGACTGAGCCAACCAGGGGCCCTGAAACGTGGTCCTTAAATTGGCATAATAATGCATCCTCACCCCTGCTAATATTGGTGAAAAAGGGGGCTTAACAACTGCCATCAAGAACAGAGCAATGACTCAGAGGACACACCATGTCATGAGGAATCAGGCAAGGCAGGTTAAAAACTAAAGAGAATGGATAAAACAAAATGTGCTCCGTTGTGATTCTGAAGAAGGGAGAGCCAGTGAAAACACGTCCCCCTTCCCTTTATTCTGGGGGATGTGCCTTTGGGCAATTTGAAAAACGAAGGTTAACACCTTCCAAGTTTTGTGAGCATGCCTATTGCTCTGAGGGCAGCTAGTTCTAGACATTGCCAAACTAAGAAGGACACATACCCTTGGGGATGGGATAGAAAGCAGAGCAGTGCAGTGAGGAGACTTGCATTCAAGGTCAGAATATTTGGACCACATCCTGATTTTTCACTGAGCTTTATAATTGGGAGCCAATCTCTTAAACTCTGACTTCAGCTCCAATATCGATCATTGCGAATCTAGGCATGTTGTTTCCCTGCCGGAAACCTCTCAGGCGCTATAATTTATGAGAAAAAATGGCTCTCGTGATCCTCTTGTGACACAAGGTCTGCCTCCATCTTGCCTCCTTCAAGGTCATGGCTTTCTACACGCAGCCCCGCCCCGTAACAGCCTAAGTGCTACCAAATTGCTCGAGAGTCCCTCGTGAGCTGTGTTGTTCCGGGGGGAAGACATCATTCTCTTCTTTCTTTGCTAAGCTAATTTAGACTTACGCTTCAGGACTTAGCTCAGCTGTCATCTCTTGCAAAAAAGCCTTCCCTGGACCCTCCAGCTGGACTGGAGCCTTCCCCCTAGTGTCTTTGCCGTCCTTGTATCCCTAGGCCCATCACAGGGACTCCATACAAGAAAAAAAAATCATCAGATCAATCATAAATTGAGGGAAATGATACTTGCTACAATATATGCATATAATACAGTGCCCGTAAAGGTACGTAGAAGAATGTGCATTTGTCTGATGTTCAATACATTTATTTACTCATTCTTCCCCCTAGTACTTATTGAATATGAATCATGGGCCTGGGGTGCGAGAGCTATAACAGAAAATAAAGTAGGCCGGATCTCTCCCTTCAGAGACTCTCCACTGCGCATGGGAGACGGACAATATAGAGGTGTGTAAATATACATCACGTTATGTGAAGAGATCGAATAAAGGGAGACGGGCCAACGTGAGCAAAGATAGATTGGGGTTACTAGTTTAACCAGGGCGGCCAGCAAGGGCCTGTTGGCGAAGCCCGAAGGAAGTAAGGAAGCAGGCTGTAGACACAAGGGGACGGGACCCCGTCTGGCATGCTCAAGGATCAGCAAAGAGCCAATATGGATGGAGGACACCAAGTGACGAAGAGGCTGGTGGGAAGTGATGTAGAAGAGGTGGGCAAAGAGATCGGATGTCGTAGGGCCTTAAAAACCCCGGGCTCTGGGCTGACCGCTCAGAGCCTGGAACCCGCTTCAGATTCTGTGTCTCCCTCCCTCTCTGCCCCTCCCCCGCTCACACTCTGTCTCTCTCACTCTCAAAAAAAATGCATAAATGTTAAAAACCCACGGACAGAGGGGCGCCCGGGTGGCTCAGTCGGTTAAACAACGGGCCCTCGGTTTCGGCTCAGGTCGTGATCTCGCCGTTCATGGGTTCGCGCCCCACATCGGGCTCTGCGGGGACAGCGCAGAGCCTGCTTGGGATTCTCTCTCTCTCCCTCACTCTCTGCCCCTCCTGCTTATCTCTCTCTCTCCCTCTCAAAATAAATTAACTTACAAAAAAAAAAAAAAAAACCCATGGACACAACCTGGCTTTTATGTTAGGTTATGTTAGTGCAAGTCATCTGGTGGAAAAGAGCAGGGAATAGACATGACCTGATTATGGTCGAGAGGGCTTCCTCTGGCAGGCGGGACTATATGGGGAACAGAGGTCAGATTTTTGGATTTGATTCGAGGTCGGGGCCACCAGGATTTGCCGATTGTGTGAGCAAGATGACCCTGGGATTCCGAACAGCCAGAAGACTGGAGTTGCAGTTTGTGAGGTGTGGGAGGGCTACAGAGAGAACAGATTGGGAGAGGGGGCGGATAGTTAACCACAAATCCAGTTAATGGACGCCATCGCACGCTTATATGCTGATGGGGACTAATGCAGCCCAGAGTTAAAAAAAAAAAAAAAATCACGCAGGAGAGAGGGGCGAGTTTCTGAAGTGATGTCCGTGACAGACGACAGGGGTGGGGATCTACTGTTGGCTCTAGATAAGGGTGTGAGCTATGTCAACGTTGCGCTGGGTGCTTACGCCCTGTAACGCACTGCACAAACATAGGGCTCCATTAAACACAACTCGGTTAACCAGGCTGATAAATATCCTAGCTGTTGCATTCTTTGGAGGGTAACTATATTTTCCAGTTGAACTAGTCCAGTGAATTAAAAAGGTCCAAAAGGTCACAGCAATGACACAGTGCATATTGGGTATGTGCTCCGTGAAATCATCTGAGGCATAGAATGGCAAATTTCAATATCGTCTGCCCTTTTCAAGATTATATTCACATCTGTGGTCTCCCTTGATCCTTAACTTTTAGGTAGGGTAAACATTATGATCCCTTTTTCTGTAGATGAAAGAAAGAGAGGCCCGAGATTCGAAAGGGGTTCCCTAAAGTCACATAGCTTGTTAGGGACAGAATGAGGACTAGAACCTGGGTTTTCTGTCCGGCAACCCCGGAGGGCTTCCTAATCATTGGGATCTCGGTCATATTCGGTGCCTGCCTTCTAGATCTTGTCCGTGAGCCAGAGAAGACCCCTTCTCATCCTTGGCGTAACAGAAAAGGCTTATAAGCTTCTCTTAGGAAAGTGATTCATTATGGGGAGAAAGAACCATTTCTCTCTCTCTCCTCCCCAGGAAAAAAAAGAGAAAAAAAAAACCTGTTGCCATGGTTCTTTCTGATTTCCTGGCTGAACGCTGCTGGTCTGCACCCCCGGCGAATCGGAGGAGATTGACTCTCCAGGCCGTTCAGATGAGCAGAGAAGCTTCCACATGTTTCTTTATGGGTTATAGTGCAGATTTCACCTTTCCCTCCCACCCGCCCCCTCCTCTGTTTTACCAAAACACGTAAAGGGGGTTGCTGAGTGCACACCGTCAAGCTTGGCAACCATACAGGAGACAAAAAAGAGGAAGGAACATCAGGGAATAAGGATCTGGGGGACTTTGAAGTGAGACTAGACACAAAGGCCGTACGGCTATCTGAAGATTGCCTGCACTCTTGGTTCTGAGCGTCTCAGCAGCCAAAGTAAAAGGGAAAACCCGACCAGCACGATGTCCACGAACGTCCATCGAGATCACCTCGAACGGCGATGACGGCAAATTGATGCAGGTGAAAACTTTTTGTTCGTTTGTTTGTTTCTCAAACTTGCTGGTCTCAGGACCGCTTGACACTCTTAACAATCCTTGAGGACCCCAAAGAACCTTTGTTTGTGTGGCGTGGGTTATGTCTATTGACATTTACTCATTCAATGTTGTCGTTAAAATGACAACTTTGGGAAAAGGAAATTTATCGGTTCATTTAGAAGTAATAAACCCACTACGCGTGGGCATGATAACACGTTTCCCAAAGCGAAAAAATTGAGCGTGAAGAGTAGAATTGTTTTACGTTTCGGCATCTAAGTTTACATGTTATATTTAATGTCTGGTTTCATCGAAGACAGCTGGCTTCTCGTATTTGCTTCGGCATTCTGTGAAAGACACATTTTGGTTGGTGATGAGCACGGGAAACCAATACGACACCGTGTGTTAACTAACTGGAATTCAAATAATAATTTCGTTCAACAAGAACACATTTTGTTTGAAGTATATGAAGAAAAGCTGCCATTACATGGGTGTATCATTGAAAAAGGGCAGAGTATTTTAAGACCTTTTTCTGATACTTGTGGACAATCTTCTCTGAGACCACAACGCACTTTGACAAGTGGCTATTGCTAACAAGTTAGTTGCAATGCAGAATCTGAAAGCGTATCAGCGAGCTTCTCGTATGGTGCTAGGTGGCAATCTACTGCTCTAGCCTGTACCTGGTTTTTGTTTTGTTTAAACGTTTATTTATTTATTTTGAGACAGAAAGAGAGAGCAAGCCAGGGAGGAGCAGAGAGAGAGGGAGGGAGAGAAACCCAAGCAGGCTCCGCACCGTCAGCGCAGAGCCCAACGTGGGGCTCAATCTCATGAACCATGAGATCACGACCTGAGCCGACGTCAAGAGTTGGATGCTTAACTGACTTAGCCACCCAGGTGCCCCGTTCTAGCTTGTACTTTGAACAATTTTTTTAATGTTTATTTATTTTTGAGAGAGCGAAAGAGAGAGAGAGAGAGAGAGAGAGAAAGAGAACACGAGCAGGGTGGGGGGAAGAGAGAGACAGAGACACAGAATCCGAAGCAGGCTCCAGGCTCCGAGCTGTCAGCACAGAGCCGGTCACGGGGCTCGAATCCATGATCTGAGCTGAAGTCTGACACCTAACCGACTGAGCCACCCAGTCTCCCTTAGCTTGTCCTTTGAATGGATCTTCTATCCATGCACGATTTTGTAGCATCATGCGTTGGTCATTTGGAAAACACTGGTTCACTGTTTGTAGATCTTCTAGATGGTGACACATTTCATTATACGATATCAAAAATTCACATTTGTAGGGGCGCCTGGGTGGCTCAGTCGGTTAAGCGTCCGACTTTGGTCAGGTCATGATCTCAGGGTTCATGAGTTCGAGCCCCGTGTCGGGCTCTGTGCTGACAGCTCGGAGCCTGGAGCCTGCTTCGGATTCCGTGTCTCTCCCTCGCTCTCTGCCCCTCCCCTGCTCATGCTCTGGCTCTCTCTAAAAAATAAAATAAAAACATAACAAAATTTTAAGTGTCAGGAAGCTGTCAAGCTCACCGTAGCAGATACAAGTTTTCCAAATCTCTCATTTTCAGTTGAACCTCAGACTTTATCATTGGCAACAAATACTATCAGTTGTTTCCCCTGAAGGGACAGACTCTTTCATTTTGGTTTTTTTTTTTCTTCAATATATGAAATTTATTGTCAAATTGGTTTCCATACAACACCCAGTGCTCATCCCAAAAGGTGACCTCCAAAAAACTGAGAACAAACTGAGGGTTGATGGGGGGTGGGAAGGAGGGGTGGGTGGGTGATGGGTATTGGGGAGGGCACCTTTTGGGATGAGCACAGACTCCTTCATTTCGAAGAAAATGTCTGCCAAACACCTAGCTCTTAATAACCATAGCTTGACAATTAGTTGTTCTTTCAAGTAAAAAAAAAGGTGTTTGAGGAAAAGAGAGACCAGCTTTGCTCACAATTCAATTGCACAAGTGCTTTTCCCGTAGAAAACCATCCTGGTTCTGTGTGCAGTGGAATGGCCTTATTCCTTCTTTTCCATTTCATCACACAGAGTGTTATTCTGCGTATCCGAAGGTTGAGACCGAATAAAATTAGTAACTCTTACAACAGCATCAAGTACATTTTTAACAAAATTTTTTTTATTATGTATTTTTGAGATAGGCAGAGTGAGGGCAGGGTAGGGCAGAGAGGGGGGTGGGGGGACAGAGGATTTGAAGCGGGCTCACGCGGACAGTCCACTGACCGTCCGATGAGGGGCTCGAACTCCTCAACCGTGGGATCATGACCTGAGTCCAAGTCAGATGCATAACCGACCGAGCCACCCAAGCGCCCGGCATCGAGTGCATTCTTAAATAACACTCTCTTATTGTTTTTGCTTGCCTGTGTTTCTTTTAGTTTAGTTTAGTTTAGTTTAGTTTTGTTTTTAACTGTGAGGGTATGGCAGTGAAGAAGAGGAAGACGACCACTGCTAGCATGGTCGACGCCCCTGCTTTGATTCGTGCGAAGGCGCTGGCAGGTTCCCATTGCATTTGTACCAATCATGCAAATGTCAAACAGTGAAAAGGGCATTCGTAATCTTGGTATTAATTAGTGTCATTATAGAGCAGTACCCATCTAGAATAATTAGCCTTAGTATCAATATGCAAATAGAACTGTCCTTGTGAACCATCTGAAAAGGTCTCTGTAGAGCACTTTCTGAGAACCACCGATCTAGAAGAAAGGATGGGCTGAATGTCCACCAGGTAATTAAATATATGTGTATTTTACATACATATAAAGGTTTGCCACATATACTCAGGTGGTACGGTGTAGATTTTTTGATTCAGCTTTTTATTTCGATACTGTAGATTCACATGTAGTTATAAGAAATAATCGGAGGCGGGGCGCCTGGGTGGCTCAGTCGGTTAAGCGTCCGACTTTGGCTCAGGTCTCACGGTTTGCGAGTTCGAGCCCCGCGTCGGGCTCTGTGCTGACGGCTCAGAGCCTGGAGCCCGCTTGGGATTCCGTGTCTCCCTCTCTCTCTCCGCCTCTCTCCCGCTCACTCTCTGTCTCTCTCTGCCTCTCAAAAATCAATAAACGTTAAAAAAAAAAAAAGAAAAGAAAAAAGAATAGGAAGAGATCTCATGTGTCCTTTCCCCAATTTCCCTCAATGGTAACGTCTTCCAAAACTGTGGTACCATATCCGAACCCGATCGATGATATTGATACAGTCAACATACAGAACAGTTCCATCAGTACAAGGATATCCCTGTGTGGTCTTTTTATAGTCATGCCGACTTTCCTCCTCCCCGTTGCCTCCTGTCTCCCATCCTTGACTCCCGGCACCCGTGAATCTATTTTCAATTCTATATTTTCTCAGTTCAGGGAGGTTACGAGTGGTTATGAAGGGAATCCTACAACATGTAACCATTGGACATTTCCCCTCAGCATAATTCCCTGGAGACCATCCATGTTGTGGCACCCACCGGTATCTCATTCCTTTTTATTGCTGGGCACTATTCCAATGCACGCATCTACGGTTTATCTATGCACCCTTTGGAAGGCATTTGAGTTGTTTCCCATGTTTGGTTGTTACGAATAGAGTCGCTGTGAAGACTGGCGTGCAGGCTTTTGTGTGAACATGCGTCGTTGTTTCTCTGGGGTAAGTGCCCAAGCGTACGAGTGTCAGCCTGTTTTCCAGAATGGCTGAATCATCTTCCATCCCCACCCCCTCCCCCCGCCCCGCCCCGCCCCCAGCAAAGCGGGAGTCATCTACTTTGTCTGCTTCCTTGTCAGGATTCGGTGTTGTCACCATTTTTAGTTTTACAGTGCTAGCTCATGTTTTAAATTTATTTATTTATTTATTTATTTATTTATTTATTTATTTTAGAGAGAGAGTGCAAGTGGGGGAGAGGGCCAGAGGGGAGAGGGAGAATCTCAAGCAGGAGAGAGAGAGACAGAGCATGAGCCCGGGAGGGGCAGAGAGAGAGGGAGACACAGAATCCGAAGCGGGCTCCAGGCTCCCAGCTTTCAGCACAGACCCCGACGCGGGGCTCGAACTCACGGACCGCGAGATCATGACCTGAGCCGAAATCAAGAGGCGGATAGATGCTTAAGGGACTGAGCCACCCAGGTCCCCAATAGCTCATGTTTTACTGTACATGTCTCTAGTGGAGAATGATGTTGAATGGTTTTTTCCATGTGCTTATTAGGATCTGGATATTCCTGTCATCAAAACGTCTGTCCGTGTCTTCCCCATTTCCTAATATGATTGTTTCTCTCTCTCTCTCTTTTTTTTAACAGTTCTGTATAAATTCTAGAAACTTGTCCTTGTTTCCCTTCCAAAATTCTACAGTTTTACATTTAACTTTTAGGTCTGTCATCCACCTTGAGTTGTTTTACCCCATTTGTTGACTTGCTTTTGTGCTTGTGCCAAAAATCAGTTTGACATATTTTGTGTGGGCCTCTTTCTGGGTTCTCTATTCTCCATTGAGCTATATATCTATCCCTCCACTACCGTACTGCCTTGATTATTGTAACCTATATAGTAAGCCTTAAAATAAGGTAGAGCGCTCGCTCCCACTTTAGTCTTTAAAATTAGTTTAGCTACACTAGGCTTCCTTAGCCTGTGGCTTCCACTCAAATTTTATTTTATTTTTATTTTATTTTATTATTTATTTTTTTTTAACGTTTTATTTATTTTTGAGACAGGGAGAGACAGAGCATGAACGGGGGAGGGTCAGAGAGAGGGAGACACAGAATCCGAAACAGGCTCCAGGCTCTGAGCTGTCAGCACAGAGCCTGACGCGGGGCTCGAACTCACGGACCGCGAGATCGTGACCTGAGCTGAAGTCGGCCGCTTAACCGACTGAGCCACCCAGGCGCCCCTCCACTCAAATTTTAGAATAAGCTGGTTTATGTCTACAAAACCTTTGCTAGTATTTTGATAAAAGTTGCATCAAATCTACAGATCAGTGTAGGAAGAACTGACATCTTTACTATGTTTTTCCTTTCTGATTTATGAACACAATCTATGTCTCCATGTATTTACTTCTCCTCTGATTTCTTGCATCAGCATTTTGTAATTTTCAGAATAGAGGTCTTGTACATTCTTTCTCAGGTTTAGGCCTCAGCACTTCATTGTATTTGGAATAGTTGTAAATGGTATTGCATTCTCATTTTGGTTTCTCCCTGTTCACTGTTAACTTATAGATATAAGCTTGATTTCTGTGGTTTCACCTGGTACCCTGTGACCTTGCTAACCTCACTTATTAATTCTAGTGGGCTTTTTTTAGATCCCTTGGGATTTTCTGTGAGGATAATCATCTAATCTGCAAACGGGACAGTTTTTTTCTTCCTGTTCAATCGCTATTCCTTCTATTTCTTTTTCTTGTCTTATTTTAGTGTCTAAAGCTTCCGCTGTTATCTGAATAAGAGTGGTGAGGAGGGACATCATATGCGACGAATGCTGCAGTGGACTGGGGAGTGCAGATATCTTCAAGATACTGACTCTACGTCCTTTAGATATATGCCCAGAAGTGGGATTGCTGGATCCTATGGTAGTTCTAGTTGTAATTTTTTGAGGCCCCTCCATGCTGTTTTCAATCATGACTGCCAATTTGCATTCCCACCAACAGTGCACAAGGTATCCCTTGCCTTCACATCTTCACCAATGCTCGTTATATTTTGTCTTTTTCATAAAAGACATTCTAACAGGCGAGAGGTGATGTCTCATGATTTTGACTTGCAATTTCATGACGGTTAGTGATCTTGAGCCTTTTTTCATGTACCTGTTGATCACTTATATACCTTCTAGGATTGTCTAGTAAGCTCCTTTGCCCATTTTTACATTGGGTTATTTGTTTTCTTCCTATCGAGTTCTTTGAGTTCCTGATGTGTTTTGGATACTCATCCCATACTGGATATACGCTTTGCAAATATTTTCTCCCATTCTGTAGGTTGCCTTTTCATTTTGTTGATTGTTTCCTTTGCTGTGAAGAAATGTGTTTTATTTTTATTAAAAAATATTTTTTATGCATTTATTTATTCTTGAGAGACAGAGTGTGAGCGGGGGGAGAGGCAGAGAGAGAAGGAGACCCAGAATGTGAAGCGGGCTCCAGGCTCTGAGCAAGCTGTCAGCACAGAGCCCGATGTGGGGCTCGAACCCACAGACCGTGAGATCATGACCTGAGTCAAAGTCGGATGCTCAACCGATTGAGCCACCCAGGCGCCCCGAAACTCTTTAGTTTGATGCAATTCCAGGTTTGGTTTTGTCGCCTGTTTTGTTGACTGTGCTTTTGGCGTCATATTCAAAAAATTATTACTCAGACCAATATGGAGAAGCTTTGCCCTCTGTGTTCTTCTAGTAGTTATACAGTTATAGGTCTTGGGCTTAAGTCTTTAATTCACTTGGAGATGATTTTTGTGTATGATATAAGATAAGGGTCCAATTTCCTTCTTCTGCATTTGGATATCCATTTTTCCCAGCACCATTTATACAAGAGACTGTCGTTTTCCCATGTGCATGGATTGATTTCTGGCCTCTCTATTCTTTTCCATTGGACCATGTTTCTGTTTTTATGCTAGTACCATGCTGTTTTGAGTCATATAACTTTGTAATACACTTTGAAATGAGGTAGTGTGATGCCCCCAGCCTTGTTCTTTTTGCTCAAGATGGCTTTGGCCATTCAAGGTCTTTTTGTAATTCCATACGAATTTTAGGGTTGTTTTCCTATTTCTGTGGGGGAAAAAATTCCATTGGAATTTTGATAGGGATTGTATTAAATTTGGAGTATGGACATTTTAACAACATTAATTCTTCCAACCCATATATTTCCATTTATTTGTGGCATCTTCAGTTTCGTTCATTAATGTTTTATAGATTTCAGCGTGCAGAACTCTCACCTCCTTGGTTAAATTACTTCTTAAGTATTTTTTATATTATTGTCAGGGGGATTGGTTTCTAATTTTGTGTTTCAGTTTGTTTTTAGCATCTAGAAATACCACTGAGTTTTGTATGTTGATGCTGTATCCCCCAACTTGACTGAATTCTTTTTTTAGTTTTTAACATTTTTCTGGTGGAGTCTTTACAGTTTTCCGTATATAAAATTATGTCATCTGCAAAGAGAGACAATTTTACTTCTTCCTTTCTAATTCGGAAGCCTTAAAAATGTTTTTCTTGCCAAACTGCTCTAAGACTTCCAATACTATATTGAATAGACGTGGTGAGAGTGGGCACCTTTGGCTTGTTTCTCATCTTGGAGGAAAAGCTTTCAGGTTTTCACTGTTAAGTATGATGTTAGCTATGGGCCGCCTTTATCATGTTGAGGTGCATTCCTTCTGCACCTAATATGTAGGGAGTTTTTATCATGAAAGTGAGTTGAATTTGGTGAAATGCTTTTTCTGCACCCAATGATACGATCGTATGCTTTTTATCCTTCATATCCCACTTATTGATTTGCATAAGTTAAACTATCCTTACTTCTCAAGTGTAAATCCAACTTGATCATGGCATACGATCTTTATAATGTGCTTTTTTAAAAAAAATTTATGTTTATTTACTTTTGAGAGACAGAGAGAGACAGACAGAGCATGAGCAGGGGAAGGGCAGAGAGAGAGAGACACAGAATCCAAAACAGGCTCCAGGCTCTGAGCTGTCAGCACAGAGCCCGACATGGGGCTCAAGCTCACGGTTGAAGTCGGCTGTTCAACGGACTGAGCCACCCCTTTATAATGTGCTTTTGAATTTAGTTCGCTAATATTTTGTTGAGGATTTTTGCATCTATGTTCATCTGGGATATTGACCTTTAATTTTCTTCTCTTATAGTGTTCATGACTGGCTTTGGTATTAGGGCAATGCTGGGCTTGTAAAATGAACTTGGAAGTTTTCCCTCTTTTTCAATTTTTTGAAAAATTTTTTAATTTTATTTTTGAGAGAGACAGAGTGTGAGTCAGGGAGGGCCAGAGAGAGGGAGACACAGAATCCGAAGCAGGCTCCAGGCTCTGAGCTGTCAGCACAGAGCCCAACACAGGGCTCAAACCCTCTAACCACGAGATCATGACCTGAGCTGAAGTCGGACGCTTAACCAACTGAGCCACTCAGATGCCCCACAATTTTTTGAAATATTTTGAGAAGGATTGGTATTAATTCTTCTGTAAATGTTGGTTAGAATTCACCACTGAAACCATCTCAGGTTGGGCTTTTCCATGTTGGTGAGCTTTTGATTACTGTTTCAATCTCCTTACTCATTCTTGGTCTGTTCGGATTTTCTGTTTCTTCATGATTCAATCTTGGTAGTTTGTGTGTTTCTAGGAATGTAACCATTTATTCTAGGGTTTTCAGTTTGTTGGCATATAAATGTTTGTAGTAATCTCTTATGATCCTTTACATTTCTGCGGTATCAGTTGTAATGTCCCTTCTTTCATTCATAATTTTCTTTTTTTGAGTTTTCTTCCTATTTTTCTTAGTCTTGCTGAATTTTGTCAATTTTGTTTATCTTTGTAAAAAAATCAACTCTTAGTTTCATCAATTTTCTCAACTTTTCTGTAGTCTCTGTTTTATTTATTTAAGCTCTTATCTTTGTTATTTCCTTCCTTCTGCTAACTTTTGGCTATTAGATTAGGGGACCACCGTACTGCAGTATGCCATCATCTTAACTTACTTCTGCAATGACCTTATGCAACGTAATAATTTAGAAGAGATACGTATTTGATCCTTCAGATAACCAAAATATATTTCTCAGATATATATGGTCTTCATCCATAATTCCTAAAAATGCATCAGAGCCATATAGGTAAAACAAGTGTCTTGTTAATAATAAAGGTGACTTTTAGGGGCATCTGGGTGGCTCAGTCGGTTGAGCATCTGACTTCGGCTCAGGTCTCGATCTCACGGTTTGTGGCTTCCAGCCCCACATCGGGCTCGGTGCTGACGGCTGGGAGCCCGGAGCCTGCTTCGGATTCTGTGTCTCCCTCTCTCTCTGCCCCCTCCCCTGCTCACGCCCTGGCTCTCTCGCTTGCTCTCTCTCTCTCTCTTTCAAAAAAGAATAAACATAAAAAGAAATTAATAATAATAATAATAATAAAGGTGACTTTTGCACCCTACCCAAGTGGGGGCCGGTTACCAGAAGGCCCAACTATGTGATTACAGGGTTGGAACTTTCAGCCCCTTGTACTGACCTCTGTGAAGGAGGAGGGGGGGTGGAAGTTGAATCAGCCAACGGCCAGTGACCTAGTCAACCATGACTATGTAAAGAAGCTTCCATTAAAACCTAAAAGGACAGCTTTTTGGTCCTTTTTGAAGACTTTCTATGCTTGAGGAACCAGAATGCTTTGAGACCTTGCCCTAGGTATCTCTTCATCTGGTTGTCGATTCATATTCTTTATCATATCCTTTAATAAACTGATCAATATACGTAAATGTTTTCCTGAGTTCTGTAAGCCTCTCTAGCTTCAGTCAGAAGCACAAATGATGGTCAGGAGGCTTGCAACTGATGTCCGAAGTAAGAGATGAGGGTCAATCTTGTAGGACTGAACTCTTGACTTGTGGGATCTGATGCTCTCTGCAGGGACATAGTGTCAAAGTTGAGTTGAATTCTTGGATAACCTGCTTGTATCCGAGAATTGCCTGGTGTTTGGGTCCAGGAATCTCAAAATACCCTATTTCCAAATCAGGTCACATCTTAAGGTACTGGGGGTTAGGACTTCAACATATCTTTTTTGGAGAGAAACAGTTCGACCCGTAACACCTACATCTGTTGTTGTGTTTGAAGTGAGTTTTTTATAGATAGCATATAGCTGGATCATTTTTTTTAATTTACCAATCTCCGTCTTTCTAAAAATGTTTATTTATTTATTTTGAGAGAGAGAGAGAGAGAGAGAGCGTGAGTGGGGGAGGGTCAGGGAGAGCAAGAGAGAGAGACAATCCCAAGCAGGCTCCATGCTGCCAGCGCAGAGCCTGATGCAGGGCTCGAACTCAAGAACCATGAGATCATGGCCTGAGCAGAAATCAAGAGTCAGATGCTTACCTGACTGAGCCACCCACGCGCCCCCAATCTCTGTCTCTTAATTATCGTGTTTAGACCAGTTACATCTAAGGCAATTATTGATATATTAAGATTTAAGTCTTCATTGTATTATTTGTTTTCTGCGTGTTTTCCCCATTTCTTATTTTGTTGTTTCTCTTTTTGGACTTCCTGGAGGCTATTTGAACATTCTTCAGTATTCCGTCTTAATTTGTTTATATAATTTTTCTTGGTATATTATTTTGTATAATTTTCTTAGTGGGTTTTCCAGGAATTGCAAAAGACATACGTAACTGATCATAGTTTGGTACCAACCTTTACCACTCTGAGTTACACGTAGAAAACTGAGTTCCACTTAAGTTCCTTTACTCTCTGCCTATCGTAAATATAACTGCCTGAACCATTTCTTGCACACACATTGAATCTTATGTCCAATAATGTTATAATTTTTGCTTCAACCCTCAAATATGATTAAAGAATCTCATGAAGATAACCTATTATACTTCCCCCTTATTTCTTTTTTACCCACTCCAATGTGGTTTTTTTGTTTGTTTGTTTGTTTCTTTCATTTGTCTCCTCTACACCCAATGTGGGCCGGGAACTCATCACCCCAAGATCAAGAGTCACTCGCCACCAACTGAACCAGCCAGGCACCCCCAATGTTCTTCTTTTCTTCATGTTCTGATTCTTACGTTATCATTTCTTCCTGTTTAGAAAAATGTCTTTCAGCCATTTTTAAGGGTATATTTGCTAATGACAAATTTTCTCAGTTTTGTTTTACCTGAGAATATATTTCTCCTTCATTCCCAATGTAGAATTCATAGTTGAAGGGTTTTTTTTTTCCTTCCGCACCTGAAAAGTGTCATTTCACATAATTTTGACCTCCATGGTTTCAGATGACAAATCCACTGTCATTCTAATTGGTGTTCACCTATAAGTACTGCATTGTTTCTCTCTGGTTGTTTTCAAGACTTGTTTCTTTGCCGTATTTTCAGAAGTTTAATTATGACATGTCTTAGCATGTTTTATTTTTTTAAGGGATTCACCCTATATGGAGTTGACTCTGTTTCTTGAATCTGTAGGTTTGTCTTACGCCAAATTTGGAGTTTTCAGCCATTATATCTCAGATTCTTTTTTAATCTTACTCTGTTTCTCCTCCCCTTCTGGGATTCTAATGTTAGAAATGTCCCCTTTTTGGCTATTCTTCCTGATATTCTGTTCATTTTATTTCATTCTATTTCCTCTCTATTATTCAGATTATGTCAATTCTGTTCATTTGCTCTTAAGTTCACTGATTCTATCCTTGGTCGTCTCCACTCTACTATTAATCCCATCTGCCAAGTTTCTATTTTGGTTATTGTATTTTTCAGTTCTCTAATCTCCACTTGGCTTTCTTTTATAGTTTCTATTTCTTTACTGAGATATTCTATTTTGCATTAGTTTCAAGAGAATTCTTGAAACTGTTGACTGTGGAGGCATTTTTACAATGACAGCTTTTAAACCCTTGTCAGAAAACTCCCACATCTGATTCATCTTGGTTCTGGGGTCTGTTAGTTGTCTTTTTTTTTTTTTATTCATTTCGTGATTTTCCTGATTCTTGGTATGAGGGCTATTATTTCATTGTATCAAACCTACTTCGTATTTAGGACATTATAAGACTTTGGAGCCTATTTAATCTTTTTTTTTTTTTAAGCAGGCAGTTCTCCTGTTGACATGTAGCAGGAAAACCTGGTGGGCATGTATGTTTAACCTGCCACTGGTTCTCACTAGGTCCCTTTAACACCACCCCAGCAAAGATGAAATGCTGACTTACCACGGACGGGTGAAGTGAAAGTTCAGCTCTGCTCTCGGTCCTGCAGACTTCTTCCCTGCGAAAACAGAATGTTGAATCACACTTCTTCATTGTCTCCAAGCAGAGATGTAAGCTCAGCCATTTACCGGGCCTTGTTGACGCCCGGAAAGGAAGGGTGGGAAGAGAACTATCAGCTAAAACTTCCCACCGCCTCATTCTGCCTCACGGAAGCTGGGCTGCAACCCACCACTGGGCTCTACTCACACCACCCCAACTGGGAAATCCAACACCCCCTGGCTCTAGGATGGAAGGGGATTGGATCACTGTTACCCACTTCTGTTGGGTAAGGGAGGGAAGACCAGCTCTTTGCTCAGCTAGTCAACACCATCCAACAAGGGAGTCAGAATGTGCTCTCTGCTTCTGCCATGTTGGAACGTCGGGTGAGGCAGAATGTCGGCTTCCCGAATGGGATAGGCGTCTCTTAAAAGGTTTTCTGTTGTTAGACCACTCACTTCCAAGTCCTTTGGATAGAGAGGCCAGGCTTTTCTTGGTGCTTATTTGTCTGAGTCTGGCTTGGAGGCTTCTACAACGCCCTACCTAGGATACATGGAAGGCAATAAGGAAACCCAGGGAACTCACCTCTGTGTTGTTTCTTAAATCGTGAGGTATCTAGGCATATCCTTTCCACCTTTGACAGTTTGCCTATACTTGTTTGTTGTGTTATGTCCAGGGACTTCTGGTTGTCAATGTATTGGAATTGAATCTCAAATGTTTCTTGGTCCCCTAGCAATTTATATGGCCTGGAAAGGTCACGGTAATCGGTTGTCCCTCAGTGAAATTTCCTTGTTAATCAATTTTAGAGGGTATTCCTCAACAAAGACTTTCAAATGTTCTTTTTTAATTGAAGTATGGCATGCATGAAGAAAAGCATACACACAAATCATCAGTGAATTTTCACAAACTGAGACCATTTATGTAATTAGCACCTAGGTTAAGAAATAGAACATGACCAACACCTTCAAAGGCCTCCATTGTAACATTAGCTTCCACTGACTACCGTCCCTAGGGTAACCAGGAAAGTGTCTCTTAATAGTATAGACTAGTTTTCTCTATTCTCTTCTGCGTCTCGGTATTTTTGTTCTACACTATGTTCATGAGATCCATCTGTTCCATTGTGAGTAGTTGTAATTTGTTCATTCTCATTGCTGCACAGTATTATATTTTGTAAAAACGCCACAATTAATTCACCCGGTCTACTCTTGATGGACATTTGGGTGTTGTATTAGTCAGGATTGTCCAGAGAAACAGACCCAATAAGGTGTGTGTGCGTGTGTGTGCGCACGCACGTGTGTGTGTGTGTGTGTGTGTGTGTAAAGAGATTTATTATAAGGAATTGGCTGACATGATTATGGAGGCTGGCAGATTCCAAAATCTGCAGAGTAAGTCAGCAAGCTGGAGACCCAGGAAAGCCAACAGTGTAGTTCCAGTCCAAAGGCTGTCAGCCTTAAGACCCAGGAAAAGCCAATGTTTCTGCTTGAATCTGGAGACAGGAAAAAAAAAAGCCAATGTCCCAGTTTTAAGACTGTCATGCAGGAAGAATTCATTGTTACCTGGGGGCAGGCCAGCTTTTTTGGTTCTACTTAAGCCTTCAACTGATTGGACGAGGCCCACCCACATCGGGGAGAATAATTTGCTCTACTCAGCCTACTGATGTAAAGGTCAATCTCATCCAAAAACGTGCTCACAGAAACACCCAGAACAATGTTTGACTACGTATCTGGGTACTTCGTGGCCCACTCAAGTTGACACATCAAATGAACCATTACAGGTATTTTCTAGTTTGGTTTAGTATGAGTATGCTGCTATGAGCATTCTTGGATATGTCTTCGGGTGAATATATGTATATGCTTTTGTTGGGCAGGAGTGAAATCTCTGTGTCATAGTATAGGCATATATTCAACTTCAGTGAATAAAGCCAAAGCGTCCTCCAAAGTGGATGTGTAAATCTACACTCCCCTCAGCAGCATACGAGAGTTCTGGTTGCGTCACATACAATACCACTTGGCATTTTTTTGTGTCTTTCATTTCCGTCGTTCTGACGAGCATCTATAGAGCATTGAAGCCTCAATGTGTATCTATGTCCCTAATAATGAAGTTGAGCAAGTTTTGATGTCTATCGGCCCTTTCGTTACCCTTTTTTTAAATAAGTGTTCAAGGGGAGCCTGGGTGGCTGTCGGCTGAGCGTCCGACTCTTGATTTGCGCTCAGGTCATGATCCCAGGGTCGTGGCATCAGACCCCGCGTGGGGCTCCCCGCTGAGCGTGGAGCCTGCTTGGGATTCTCTCTCTCCCTCTGCCCCCTCTTGTGCCTCTCACAATAAATAAATAAATACATACATACATATTTAAAAAAATAAAAAGTGTTCAAGTCTTTTGCCCATTTTGCTGTTGTGTTGTCTGTCTCTCTATTAGAAATATGTATATAGGGGGCGCCTGGGTGGCTCAGTTGGTTAGGCGTCCGACTTCGGCTCAGGTCACGATCTCGCGGCCCGTGAGTTCAAGCCCCGCATCGGGCTCTGGGCTGATGGCTCGGAGCCTGGAGACTGCTTCCAATTCTGTGTCTCCCTCTCTCTCTGCCCCTCCCCTGTTCATGCTCTGTCTCTCTGTCTCAAAAATAAATAAACATTTTAAAAAATTAAAAAAAAAAAAAAGAAATGTGTATATAGGATTTCTCTATACAATCTGAGTAGGAGCCCCTTGTTGGATATATGTGTCGTAAATAACATCTCCTGGGCTGTGATTTGCCTTTTGTTGCCTTCATGACAGCTTTCAATATACAGAAGTTCTTCATTGTGAGGTAGTTCATTTTGTCACTTTTTTCCCTTCATGGGCAGCCTTTTTGGGGGCCCTGCTTACGAAATGTTAGGGCTTTTCTTGGAACCTTTCCTTCTCTGTCCCAGAACAACGGTTGCTCCAGAAGGAGCGAGGTGGCAGACAAGGAAGGAGTGGGAGGTGGGGTCCGCTGGTTCTCAAGTTCATCCTTGCATCATTCCCGAAGCCACGGCCGCCTGGAGCACTGAGAGCTTTGTGCTCAATCGACCGAACCTTCTTCAACTGTGTCCTCACCCATGGTGATTTCTCCTTCTCATGGAGAAATGTGCCTTAGGAATCCCATTGATCGCTCCTGTCCCCATTTCTTCAGCTATGTCTGTAGATGTGCAAGCCTCCAATTCTGTACAGAGCTCCGGAGTTGTTGGCCGTTGAATTGCCGGAACGTAGGCCAATCGTGAACTTTGGGTGGGCTGCCTTATTGCACAAGCTACCATATGTAAGTGTCAGCTCCAGGCCAACCACGACACCCCCGTAGATGTGTTGTTGTCAGGCGGTGTTTCAAATTACCTTTTTACTGTTTGAATAAAAGCATAAGCAGCTCTCTCAAGCTTACACGCTGGATATCGCAGTTCTAGAAATGACGATCGACGTATTGGTCTAATGAGGGAATAAGATCAAAAAGCATTATGATGGCGATGTTTCAGTAATTACGACTCAATGGTAGGAGTCCCCAACTTGCCAGTGACCCTTAGCAAAGAGCTAAAAGTTTGGAACAAGGTGGGGATGAAAGCACAAATTCATATAAAAGGGAAAGGGAAAGAGAGAAGAGGAAAAGAGGGTGCGGAAGAATCATACGCAACCTCAAGTGGGTTCTGCAAGATCAGTTAAAAATATTTGGGAATTGGAGTGGCATTCTCCCCGGAAGAAAAAAAGTGAGACAAAGTAGTGTCGTGTTTCGAGTAGCCTACAAAAGCTTTATTTAACCCACAGTGTAGCAGCAATAGGAACATGTCTTGCCCTTAGTTCCAAATTCCCCCCAATATGTCTACATCCCAGTCCTCGAGCCTAAACTCATCTCGGCTCGGCTGAGCTTGAGCTTCCTGGAGACCTGAACCCAGAGAGTTGCCATGTATGAAAGAGGAGGGTCTGGCTAATGCAGGCCCCGTGGCATCAAGGAGCTGAAGACTTCCGTAGCTGGGCGATGGAGACAAAGGTGTCCCCAGATCTGCTATGGGTAGCGGGAGGGGTGCCATGGGTCCCTCAGCAACACGGGTGAGGGATGCAGCAAACCAGCTGTCCCTGCTTGGCCAGGCAGCTATGGTGGCAACATGGGTGTCAGCAGATACCTGCAGGCTGTTTGAAAAGTGTCACCTATTTGGCATTTCTCTGAAGTCTTGATCTGGTTTGAAAGGACTGAGCATCTAAATTAAATCAGAGCCGACAGACACTGTAATGCCTCTAGTTTATTAATTCTATGGTGCTTTAAAGCCAGTTTACCAAAAGTCTTAATTAGATTCTTGAAATTCCAAAAGCGCCAGGCAAAAATTCAGCCTTGGCAAAAACACGTTGGTCCCACCCACATCCCCTTCTGCACACCCAGCTGCCAAATTGCTTAAATCTCTAAATAATTGGTTGCTAGATTAAATAAATTAAGCTCATGCATTTGTGCTTAAGTTTCAAGACTTAACGGCACATCCTTGCTCCCAAAGTTTATCAGCAAAACTGTAGTAGTTCGTTGGATGTCACACACACACACACACACACACACACGCACATACATGCACACACACGCACACACACGCACACACACACACAGTTAGTAAAAGGGATTTTTTTTTTAATGATATGTGAATGTCAGAAAGAACCAGATCAGTGAGTGCTAAAAAGTCTATCATAAAATTGAAGTTACTTTCACCACCCAGGGCAGAATAAAAGGGAAAGAGAATAATTTAGCCTACTACCTATGGTAATTAGATGTATGACTTTTAAAGAATGCTGACATTAGGGACGCCTTGGTGGCTCAGTCGGTTAAGCATCCCACCCTTGATTTTGGATTTGGCCATGATCTCACGGTTCATGAGATCAAGCCCCACATCGAAGGTGAATGTTGTGCTTATTCTTTCAATGTTTGTTTGTTTGTTTGTTTGTTTGTTTTGAAAGAGAAAGAGAGTATGAGCAGAGGAGGGGCAGAGAGAGAGGGGGAGAGAATCCCAAGCAGACCCCACACTGTCAGTGCAGAGCCTGACGTGGGTCTCAATCTCACGAACCATGAGATCATGACACGACTGGAAATCTGGAGCTGGACACTTAGCGGACTGAGCTACCCAGGCACTCCTGGAGACTTTCCCTTTCTCATTTACCCTCCTGATCTTGAAAGGCAAAAATAATGTGGATCTGGAAAACACCACATTAAACTGAGATTTATCTGTGGAGAAACTAGGGAAAACATGTTTGCACATGGAAACAGCTGTACGTTGCATCTATAGTTGAATTGTCAGCTGTCTTATGAGAACTCCTTTTTGAGTTCTCTCATAAAATACTTTTCCAATGGTAAAATCTTATTAAAGGAAAATATCGTGAAAAACTCCATAGTTTTGTGTCATTACCAGAGACAACCTTCTTTGAGCGGTTTCTTTGAAGATGAGTGTGTTACAGCTATTCAACTGGTGAAATCAGTCTCAACTTGCTATAGTAATCGTTCCAGCTTGTGCTTATTCTCACTCGTGGGAATGAACGGGATTGAGACCCAGAGACCTTAGATGAACAAGGAGAAGATTCTCGATGTGAAGTAAGCTGTACACACACTAAGTAAGCTGTACACACACTAGGGATTTTTCTACCACCTGCTTTGTGGCTGGGTATGCAATCTCCAAAATTTTACCTTCAGAATGATTTGGTGCCATAAGATATCAGAAGCATCAAAATATTAACAGCTACTGGATATTTCTACCCTTTTTTAAAGTTTATTTATTTATTCTGAAAGGGAGTGGGGAGGGGCAGACAGAGAGGGAGAGAGAGAGAATTCCAAGCAGGTTCCGCAAACCGTGAGATCATGACCTGCGTCGAAATCAAGACCCAGACACTTAACCAAGTGAGCCACCCAGGTGCCCCCCTAGACATCACTACTCTCAAGCAAACTCAAAGAAAAGCTTATGCTAAGATGACGTTTATGGCAAGTGGAAGGCAGTCACTATTATCTTCCTGTTAAAATCAAGAAATGTTGCTTCACGAGATATAAATCACTGCATGCTAAAAGCATTCCAATTTATTTTTCAGAAGATAAAACGTCTTATGCTGGGGGCGCCTGGGTGGCGCAGTTGGTTCAGCGCCCAACTCTTGATTTTGGCCCAGGTCATGATCCCAGGGTCGTGGGATCAAGCCCCGCTTTGGGCTCCACACTGAGCAGGGAGTCTGCTTAAGATATTCTCTCCCTCTGCCCCTGTCCCTGCCACTTGGTCTCTCTCAACAAAAGCGTATGTTTGAAACATTCTTTTTAATGGTAGCATAATATTCTATGATATGGATGTAGCGTACTTTCTTTGACCAATTCCCTATTGATGGATATTTAAATTGTTTCCAATCTTTCGCTAACACAAATAAAGCTATGATGAGTATCTTTGAACGTACAGTGAAACTTCGGTTTGCAAGCATAATTCGTTCCGGAAACATGCTTGTAATCCAAAGCACTCATAGATCAAAGCAAATTTCAAGAGCCATTGGCTCCACTGTGATCATGTGACGCTTGGCATCATGTACTACTCGTATTGCAAGACGTCGCTCGCTTATCAAGTTAAAATCTACTAGACTTGTTTGCTCGCCTCGCAAAACACTCGTGGAACAAGTTACTCGCAATCCAAGGTTTTGTGTATATCATTTGGCCTGTTTGGTGTGCCTGTCAGATAAAGGCTTAGAAGGTAATTGTTGGTTATGTGTTGGGTGATTTTGTTACATATTCTCAAATTTCCATTCGCGGAGGTTTTACTAGTTATCCTCTTGCTAGCAATGTATACGAGAGAGTGTGAGTTTCCCGGCTGTCACCTGCAGCACTATTGTTGAGCTTTGACAGACTAATGGGTCGGAAATGATACTTTCATTTTAATTTATATCCCTCTTACTGATGATCTAATTGTCTATTCACAGTCTGGTCATACACCAGAGTTCCGCGTAGAACTCCGTACGGAAACTGCTCGTACGGGGACCGAATCCATAGCAAGGCCCATTGCAACATTCTGTTACGAGCAGAGGCCTCTGGAGATGAGGAAACATAGACAAGAGAGTGTTGATTGTTTCCAACCATACTCCACGATGCCCTATCAATAGCATCATTAACACAGATGAAAGGCTGCATCATTACTGCTAAGAAGGTATTTAGAGAGATAACTAATTTAATCTATGCCTCATAGATTATGAGAGAGTGGTGTTTAGGAGAGAAAATGAATGAGATGTGCACTACCAACAACAAAACAGAAAACCCATGTTAAAATATAAGCCATTTTAAGTGGATGTTAGGAATTTAAGTGTACCTGTGGGGCTCCTGAGTGGCTCAGCCGGTTGAGTGTCTGGCTTTGGCTCAGGTCACGATCTCACAGTCATGAGATCGAGTCCCACTTCAGGCTCCTTGCTGACCATGGAGCCTGCTTCAGATTCTCTCTCTCTCACTCTCTCTCTCCCTCAAAACAAATAAACAAACATTTAAAAATAAAAAAGGACAATTTTTGTTTCTTTCTCTATTGTCTTCTTTTCTGGAATATTATTAAAGATAGTATTAAGTCTGGGGTGCCTGGGTGGCTCAGTCAGTTAAGCGTCCAACTTCATCTCAGGTCATGATCTCACGGTCCGTGAGTTCGAGCCCCACATCAGGCTCTGCACTGACAGCTCAGAGCCTGGAGCCCGCTTCAGATTCTGTGTCTCCCTCTCTCTCTGCCCTTCCCCGACTCACGCTCCATCTCTCTCTCTCTCCTTTGAAAATAAATAAACGTCAAAAAAATTAAAAGAAAATAGTATTAAGTCCATGAATAATATACCACGTGGATACTTTTGTACTAACTTGACAGGTTATTCTTTTGCAAGCAGCCTCTATCTGGACAATACTTTTACTTATGTGATAAATAGGGTACAGCTATAAGTGAATTCAAGTCTGAAAATAGATACTTGAAATGACACTTGTATGCGCACTGTAATATTTGTTTAATTCAGACCAATATCTGGAGCCGTCAAAAATGAGTATTAATAATTATTGTACCTAATTTATTTTTATAAGGCACCAATTAAGAAGAAATGAGGTAATTAGAAGAATCTTCAACTGAAATAAATATAATAATCCCTGACAATGCTTTAAGCCACTAGAGGACCTGGGGCTTCCTTTATGATAAGCTAATGCTAATCTCTCTGTGCAGTCATTAATTATTGGGAAAATTTGTCAATATTTGAGGTCTATCAGAAAAAGAAAACTGTAAGAATATGGACCAAAAAAATCTCAGTACATTTACTCCATGACCAAAATATGTATGTCACTGTTTTTATCTCTCCTTTTCTCCCCCGCTTACGCAAATGTAGCTAGTTACAATCATGTACTTTTGACGGAACTGACTCACATTTCCTGGAAATAGTCATTCAACAATTTCGTTGGAAGAAATGTAGGACATCGCAATTGGAGGTGGCATTTACTCTCACGTACAGATGAGACTCTGGGTACTCAAAGTTTACTCTGATTAACCTAGAACTCAGTTAAATTCAGCTCAACAGTTTCTTGAATGTTCTGAGGCACTATCAGTACGCTCATGTTTTTCTCTAAAGTGTACAGTTAAGTTCTTCTTGAAAGTTACTTATCATTTCAGTGATGTGTTTCCAGGGATGAAATTCAGTGGAGAATGTCAATGTATGAAATTAATCAGAGGATGAAAAAGTTAACCATGCCTTGTGAGGTACCCACTTAAAATGATTCACGGGAGGAACGTCTGGGTGGTTCAGTGGGTTGAGCGTCCGACTTCGGCTCAGGCCATGATCTCACGATTTGTGGGTTCGAGCCCCACGTCGGGCTCTGTGCTGACAGCTCGGGAGCCTGGAGCCCGCTTCGCATCCTGTGTCTCCCTCTCTCTCTCTGCCCCTCCCTCGCTCACGCTCTGTCTCTCTCTTTCTCTCAAAAAATAAATAAACATAAAAAAATTTTTTTAAATGATTCAGTAGTGTTTTTCAATATCCTAAGGCTAAAGAGAATTTTTAAGTTGTAACCATGTTTTTGGAACTTCCAATGTATTAAGTAACAGATTGGAGAAACATCAGAAATGAGAGTAATACACTTTTAGAAATGATATTAGGTCTATTTCTGATACCCATTTCCTATCACCCTTAGAAAATAACTCTAGTGTTATTAAAAATGAAAAATGGCGCATCTGAGCAGTATATTAGATTAATTTGGAATCTATAGATCCTGGCTTTCAGGTTTGGAATGCAAAATGTGTTCAAATTAATGAATACATATTGTGATCCCACGACATGCAAAAAAAAAAAAAAAAAAAGTCAAACAAACAAAAATCTGTTTGTTTCCCTAAAAAAAGTCTTATAATTTAGTTTGGAAGGGTCCCAAAGAAACAAGAATCAGTTCATTGAAATATTAATTAGGAAAAATTAAGAGAGTAAACGACCATCATCACTGAAACATCAAAAATCTTAGGCCAAAAATGACTAAAAATTGCATTTACTTATAAGACCTTCCACACCTAGTGAAACTCTCACAGGGTGAGGCTCTTTCACAGGGACACTAGAATTAACTCATACCCAGCTGCAAACACCAACTTTTAAATTTTCAGGAATTTTTGTAAAGATTTCTTTATTTATTTTTGAGAGACAGAGACAGAAAGAGAGCACGTGAGAGCAGGAGAGCGGAAGAGGGGAAGAGAGAAAGAGAGAGAGAGAGAGAGAGAGAGAGAGAGAGAGAGAGATTCCCAAGCAGGGTCCCCTCTGTCAATGCAGATCCAGATGCAAGGCTCGAACTCATGAACCGTGAGATCATGACCTGAGCCGAAACCAAGAGTTGAACCCTTTACCGACTAAGCCATCTAGGCCTCCCTCAGGAATTTGGTGAGATCACTGTGAGAGACGTTTTTAAAACTTAAATGGTATAAATATACAGTTAAATTACATATGAAGGAAACGAACACTTGAAACTCATCACTTCCGAATTTTTTTTTCACTAAATGTTTCTATTCTCTATTTTCCGAAGCTGTTAACAGCTATCGTACCTGTGTGATGGAAACACTATATGATGGCGGCTACTAGGTATCTCTTCCCATCTCGGCATTCAGTCACATCACATTAACCCGGTAGCTTAAAATCAGCCACGGGGGGAGTATTATTACCATGGAAATAAATGCTGCAAATCACTGCGGATATAGCACATTAGGTTGGAATTCTCGACCTAAGGGGTACTAGAAGGATAGATACAAAACATCTCATCGAGCAGGTAACTAAGGTGTCTCTGAAAGTGCTTTGCAAAATTTAAAAAAAAAAAATGGAAGAGGGGACACCGGGGTGGCTCAGTGGGTTAAGCGTCCAATTTGGCCTCAGGTCATAGTCTCATGGTTCATGGGTTTGGGCCCCACGTCAGGCTCTGCTCTGGTAGCGCAGAGCCTGCTTCTGATTCTCTGTCTCCCTCTCTCTGCCCCTCCCCTGCATTTGTGCTCTCTCTTTTCCTCTCTCTCTCAAAAAAGAAACATTAAAAAAAATGGGAGTAGAAAGGTGGTATTCTAAATGAATTAGTCAAGCCTCATGATGACTTCATATCCCAATGATCAGGGACGGGGCGCCATCTTGGTCAGGGGAGGCCTGAAAGGTATATACGACATGGCCTTTCTCCAGAAGCCAGAGGTCTGTGTTGGGCTTCGCCGATGGGGGATAACTCTCAAACTCCACCCAATTTTTCCCACTAGTACCTCTATGATACCTCTGGCACCATAAGGTCTTCTAGGTCATATGGTTCACACAACAGAGCTGCTTGCCTCACAGTCTGGACCTGCCACAGAGCTTTCTTTTGGCCCACTCTGTGTCGCCCAGTATATGGGTCGCCCAGTATATGGGTCACAGCACTATGCGAAGATGTGAGCACCTTTCCGGTACCTCCAAAACCAAAAGAGACTTGTGCGGTGATGTGCCCCTTGGTGGTGAGAAGAGAAAACCGCAAACCTCTTTACCGTTGAGGGGGTGTACTGGACCACGTCCTGGACCCCTGAAGTCCTAAGATTTTGGTGAATTTCATGGCCGTCCCTTGAACTCTCAGAGGGTTTATCTCCCACTTTCTGGAGCGTGTGTGTCTTAGCACTGGCAAATGTTGCAGGCGTGTTTTTCTTTCTCTTAACCAGCTGGATCAGCATGCTGTTATCAACAGAATGGACCATTATGATGCTCTGCCGGGCGTGTAGCTGATCCAGAGGGCAGGAGAATTAGCGTATCCCTGGGGCAAGACTATAAATGTATTCTGTTCTCCGTTCCCAGGAAACAAAAGCTATTTCTGATCAAAAATAAAAAAAGGATGCCATCTCCAGATCAACAGCCACACAGCACGTACCTGGGGTCATGCTCAGTTGATGTAGCAAAGATACGCTCCCAGGCGCAAGCAGCTGAAGTTGGGGCTGATGTTGGGTTCGCAGCACCCCGCTTTTATCTTCCTCGGTTTGACCAGGTTTTACAAGGACTAGACTGGTTACTCAGATGAAGATATGATAAAGACTGTCACTCTTGCATTCTTTAATATAATATATATGAAATATATAATATATATAATATATAATATATAATATATAATATATAATATATAATATTTATAATATATTATAATATATTATATATAATATATTATATATATAATATATATAATATATTATATATAATATATAATATATATAATATATAATATATATGAAATATATAATATATATGAAATATATAATATATAATATATAATATATAATATATATGACATATAATATATAATATATAATATATATGACATATATAATATATAATATATATGAAATATATAATATATAATATATGAAATATATAATATATATAATATACATGATACATAATATATAATATATAATATACATAATACATAATATATAATATATATATAATATATATGAAATATATATATTCATATATATTTAATGTTTATTTCTTTCTTTTGAGAGAGAGAACGAACAGGGGAGGGGCAGAGAGAGAGAGCGAGGGAGAATCCCAAGCAGGATCTGCACTGGATCCCGGGGCCCGAGGCAGGGCTTGAATTCAAGAACCTTGAGATTATGATCGGAGCTGAAATCAAGAGTCAGATGCTTCACCAACTGAGCCACCCAGATGCCCCTCATCCCTGCATTCTTTAGGGTGGCATTAATCTCTGCCAGTTCCCCTAAGATTAAATATTAGTTTTTGTTGCCTATTTTTGTTGGGGGGGGGACAATTTTAGAGGCTTCCACGTGGCTTCTGCCACGATGATGGCTCTCATCTTGGCACTTCTAACAGCTACTAAGGGTGTCCATTTCAATTATACATTTTAGGGCCAAGGAAATGACCCCTTGGTGGGTCTGTGGACCCAGTGAAACCACTGTGATCCAGACCTGACCCACAACTCCATATACTACCTGGCTCTCACATCCTCTCCTTCAAATAGGGAGTTCATAATGATGCTTCACGCCTTTTGGATATCAAGGTCAACTTGGATTCTGTGCCCAACCGTTCTCAAAATGTTTGGAGACCACCTGCTCATCAGCTCAGTTACTTGAGTAAATAGCTGGGGGATAGCCTGGAATAATCATTACTGGCATACTTACCATGGTGTTGCGGGGTCCTTCCTTCCTTCTAATGCCTTGCCTCTCTTTCAGTCGGTAGGTGCAGGTTCCAAAAACTGACTCAAGGCCAGGAACTGGGCAAGAAACAGGGACTTTACTGGAATGACTGTCCCCAGCCACCTGATCATCTGTCCTTGAGTTCCCTTGATTCTATGAATTGAGTAGCTGCCTTCGATCTTTCCCCTAGTAATGCCCTGTTCTGTTAAACATCTCCATTACTCTTTGAAGGTCAGGGTCCCTTGGCTTTTGTTCCAAACTTGCTGCTTATTATTATAATTGTATCAACCTGGCTACTGATGGTTAGAGCACTGCCACCCGGATTCTGATGTATCAGGGTATTGTATTGGTGGCAATTGTGATGGTAAATGGCATGTTCTTTTAGTCCTCTCAATAAATACAGGCTTCCGGGGGCACCTGGGTGGCTCAGTCGGTTGAGCGCCTGACTTCCGCTCAGGTCATGATCTCATTGCTCGTGGGTTCAAGCCCCACGTCGGGCTCTGTGCTGACAGCTCAGAGCCTGGAGCCTCCTTCAGATTCTGTGTCTCCCTCTCTCTCCACCGATCCCCCATTCTCTCTCTCTCTCTCTCTAAAAAATAAATAAACATTAAAAAAAAATTTTAATCAATATGCCAGAAGCATATCTTGGGATGGCAAAATGTGCTGCCCTTCACCACCTTATCAGGCCAGGATTTCCTTGGCCAAGCCATAATGTGTCTTAACCCTAGTTACTGGCTTCACGACCAGAAGGGGGTTGAGTGAGCACAGATCCTAGGGGGCAAGGGAGTTGGGTGGTCACATGTTGCCTCATGAGGTAGAAGCCTCTGCGACATCTTCAAGCAAGTAGGGAGTGTTAACTCTAGGGAAGAGAGCCTGGAGCTTTCGGAGGAATCTGGGGATTTAAGATGCGGAGCGTCTCAACTCACTTGTCTTCATCCTATGTGTCAGAATCCTTTTCCAACAAGGATCCTGAACTTGACATGACAGATCTTGCTCTTAAAGTTCATCTTCTTTGGAGCTCTGTTACTCTCAAAATTAAGTCCTGGGCCTGTTCTTCAGTTTCTACCCATTCTACTGTCCTTATGAAAGAGGACTCCAGGACGCCCGGGTGGCTCAGTTGGTTAAGCGTCCGACTCTTGGTTTCAGCTCAGCTCATGATCTCGTGGTTCGTGAGTTCGAGCCCCGCGTTGGACTCTGCACTGACAGTGCAGGGCCTGCTTGGGATTCTCTTTCTCTCTCCCTCTCTCTCTGCCCCTCCCCTGCTCTCACGCTTTTGAAATAAATAAATAAACTTAAAAAAAATTAAATAAGAAAAAAAATGAAAGAGGACTTCAACTACCTCCATTTGGTACTTTCTAATTGACTAAGTTCTTTCCAGCTTATCTCTTAACTCGGGCTGAAGAGCCTGTGCACAAAGCATCCCAGGACGGGAACGGAAAGGACCCCCTCAAGCAATAAAAACCGCCCTGAGCCGGCAAGACCTCCAGTGATAGACCCCAAGACACCGATCGTCCTGACCTTTGCTGCCCACCTACAGCACCCACCGACCTTTGCCCCACATTTTCTTCATATAAACCTAAGAGTATTTTCAGCACTTCGGAGACAGCCTTTGAGATGCTAGTCCACTGGCTTCCCGGGGTTGGCCTCCTGAAATAAATTCTCTGGTTTCACCACCACTGGTCTCTGCCTTTGGGTTTTGTCAGCGGTGAGCGGCTGAACCGGGTCTGTTTGGGACCCCCGGAGCCAGTCCTCTTGCACCACTCTGCCCTGGTCACACTTATAGTTACTTCTCCCCCTCGTATTTCTCCAATGTGTGAATTTTAGCATCAGCGAGTACGTTCGTTCGCACCACATACCATCCCATGTCACCCACGGTGAAAAGTTCAATGATAGTAGTACTCCCTTGTGCCCGAAGGCTCCCTATGTTCCACCTGTCACCGGTGATGGCATTCTCGTTGCCAGTTGAGCGGTGTGGTGCCGAAATGGGGCCCCCAAGTTGGGCGGGGGGGCGACGATCGGGTGGAAGCCAGTGGCTCGGCAGGTGCAAGAACTTGCCTGAGGCCGAACAAAGGAGATAGAAGTTTGTTGGAAAACACCACAAGGGAGCAGTGGGCAGGACAGCACAGGAGAGACTGTCTGCCACAAGGCAGTGGGCAGGGGCTGTTTTTAAAGGGGGCTGATGAGGCGGTATGGCCACCTATGGAATTCTCCCTGTTTTGGTAACCGGGCCCGGTTGTACGTAGCCCATTGGTCAGTTAGGGCCTATGGATATTTCAGGGTGGGTCGCCTGATGGGTCTGTCTGTATTCAGCCGGGTGGTCACTGTAGCCCTTTCTACATTCCATTGCTCAAGCCCGTTTGCCTAAAAGCAGCCTCCACGGGGGGCAGGTTCTCTAGTTCCTAACTGCCTCAGATCTAGCACTAACTCTTATAAGTCAGGCATCCTGGGACACAGACTCCCAGACAGAGCTTAGGGTGCAATAAGATTGGTAGAGAGGGCTTTGGGGTGGAGGACAAAATGTTTGGGAGGAGGGAGAATTTAAGCAGTGTTTTGAAGTCAGTAGAGGTCTCGGCTGCCGCCACAGCTCTAAAGCTTGGGTAATGCCTTGAACTTGTTATGAGTTGAAGTTAGATGATCAAAACTTTGTACCCCTTCTTGAATAAGTCATTAGGTGTGGCCTGCCCTGGGAAGGGGGCGTGACTTGGGTCAAGGTAGCTGCTGCATCTGAGGCAATCATTGAAGGCGGCCAAGAGCTGAGGGCTGCCTATCAGTCATGCTCTCAGAGGTTGGCCATAGGTGGTGGGGAGCATCCACCAACTAGAATGGCAAAATATCTTTGATAGTTTCTAGATTTCCAGCTTCCAAAGAGTGCAGAACTGCCTGGAGATGGGCGGGGTCAACAAATACAAATGTTGTTTGATGATCTATTAGGTTGAAGTGTATGACATTGACATTTGGGTAGGCTAAACGATTGAATATTAGCAATTTCATACTGTCCAACCTAATGGTAGAATAAAAGGGCAAGGAAACAGCATTGGGCATATGGTCATATTTAAATATTTGCACATTCTAGAATTACCTAGCAAATGGTTTCACCTCCCACGCACCCCATTTTGGCTATAGTCATTAAAAACCCTGCTATTGGGGCACCTGGGTGGCTCAGCCGGTCAAGCGCCCAACCTCGGCTCAGGTCATGATCTCGCGAATCACGAGTTTGAACCCCGCGTCGGGCTCTTTGCTGACGGCTTGGAGCCTGGAGCCCGCTTTGGGTTCTGTGTCTCCCTCTCTCTCTCTGTTCCTCCCCCCACTCACACTCTGTCTCTGTCTCTCTCTCTCTCAAAAAATAAATAAACACATTACAATTAAAAAAGAAACCCTGCCATTAAAGATCAGTAAAATAAAGCCTCCTGGATGCAATGAGAACTTATCTGCTTCTGTTCACTACAACAACATCCTTGTCCAAACTTATGTCCTTCTTACAGCCTCTCTTTTTTTAAGTTTATTTATTTATTTTGAGAGAGGGAGAGAGAGAGCATAAGCAGGGGAGGGGCAGAGAGAGAATCCCGAGCAGGCTCCGTGCTCAATGCAGAACCTGACATGGGGCTCGATCCCACAACCCTGGGATCATGACCTGAGCCAACGTCAAGGGATGGACACTCAACCGACTGCGCCACCCAGGCACCCCCTCCTAAAGCCTCTTGATGATGTCATGTTCATCATAGCTTCTCTGAGTGTCTTCAGCACTTAAGGCTAGTTCACCATAATCTAGGATTTTTAAAACATTTTTTTAACGTCTATTTATTTTTGAGAGAGAGAGAGACAGAGCACGAGGAGGAGAGGGAGACACAGAATCCGAAGCAGGCTCCAGGCTGTCAGCACAGAGCCCGACGCGGGACCTGAACTCACAAACTGCGAGATCACGACCTGAGCCGAAGTCGGCCGCTTAACCGACTGAGCCACCCGGGTGCCCCATGATCTAGGATTTTATAAGAAAGACCTTCGAATATGGATATTTCCTCTTTACCTACTTCAACCGTCCTTTCAAAGCTGTATTCCCGTTAACAAATTAAATCATTCATAAGCACTCAAAAAGCCGAGGAATGAGGTTAAGAGTCTGGCAAAGTCTTCTTGGAAAGTGTGAAACAGATGAGGTGAGAAGAAAAACTGGAAACACCCAGAAAGCAGAGGCTATGAGCTTGGCTTCCTGATTCTGCCTCCCAAAGAACCGGGGTGATTCCCTGAACACTTCTCATCGTTTGTCATTACAGTTGACCCTTAAACAACACGGCTTTCAACTACGCAGGGTCCATGTATATATGGAGTTTTTTTGTAGATACAATACAATCCTGTAAACGTATTTTCTCTCCCTTATGATTTTCTTAATAACGTTTTCTCTTCTCCAGCTTACTTTTTGGTAAGATACAGCATATAATACATATAACATTGCCAGGGAGGAAGACCTTCCTCCGCCCTATGGTCTTGCTTGAGCTGGACTTAGAATCAAATTGACATGAGACAGATTAACAGGAGAAAATCAAATTTAATAGGCGTACGTACAGGGAATCCACACAGGCTTAAAATTCCAAAGACAGTGAGTCCACATGAAGCTTACATGAGCTAAAGAGAGGGATGGGGTCTGAGGATGTGAAGGGGACGAAGGCCATTAGCAAGAAGGTGGAAAGAGATATTTGGAAACACAAGGTTGGCCTATTATGCAGCTAAGTTCCTTACTTAAGTTTCTGTTAATAGCTCTCTTCCTGGTACAGGCTCTCCTTTCCCACCCAAATTTAGGCAGTTTCAGAGCAGGGAGAGAGCTTTTCCCACATCTGCTGGGTTTTAGTTACTTTTAACTCAAAATCATCATTATGCCAAAGTGGCCCATCTTGGGGCAGCCTGCTCTGGGCCCCTACAATATACAAAATACATGTTAATCGATTGTTTGTTATCAATAAGGCTTCCAGTCAAGGGTAGGCTACGAGTAGTTAGGCTTTTAGGGAAGCAAGAGTTGTCCATGGATTCTCAACCATGTGGGGGGTTGGTGCTTCTAACCCCTGCGTTGTTCAAGGGTCAACTGTATGTGTTTATCACTACTTAATTAGTTTATGTACCACCCGCAGCTAACTTATAAATTCCATGAGGCCAGGGTCCATATTTGTTCTACTCACCATCATGTTTCCTTCCGGTGCCCAACACAGAATAGGTGTTCAATAAATATTGATAGAAATAAGTATTGAAGGCAGTAGTTTAAGGACTATCATTTGAGAAAGGGAAAACAGGACAATGCCTTCAGCCCCAGAGACTTCTAACCCCCAACCCCTGCCCCTGGTCAATGCTGCAAGATGGTTTCTTTCACTCTGTCGTATTTTCTCATTTGGGAATATCCCTGATACATGAACACTGTCGACCCTTAATCCTTCCTACAAGAACCCATCCCTCCCTCTTCCGGGGAAATTTTTAGAGCAGAAGATTTGTTTTCATTCCAGAAGTTCTCTGTCCTATGACTGCATCTACTACCTGGACGCACAACATCTACCCATAATATCGTTAACTTTGGCCAAACAAGCCCATCTCTTGGTAGTGGCACCTCCAAGTCAGTACCACAAAGTCTTGAAACCCCCCAGCAAACATTTCCCCCAATTCTGCCCTGAAGATCACTCTGTGGCCACGCCTTCCCTAAACTACCACTCATGATCGACTCAGATATCGAAAGTGATTTCTTCCATTAACTACTCAATACAGGGTTATGATACTCACGAGTTGGCTCTCTCCCCCCTTCTCCCTCCTTCTAGTTTTACCAACACTTGCCTCCCCTTTATGCTATTCTGGTTGTGTGTGTGTGTGTGTGTGTGTGTGTGTGTGTGTGTGTGTTGAATTGTGAAATATGAAAGAGTACAGCCTGGCAGAATGGAGAAAGAGAGTGTCAAAGGGAGAGGAGATAAAATCATGTCAATATCTTTTTATTCCGAGCTTACAAGTTTTTGACTGCTGTATTACAAATCACCCCAACACTTAATGGTTGAAAATAATACCAGCCATTTATTTTGCTCACAAATCTGAAGTGTGGGCAGGCCTTGGCAGGGGCATTTGTATCTGCCCTACATGGCATCAGCTGGGGCAGCTTGACTAGGGGCGGGATGATCCATTTCCAAGATGGCTCATTCACACATGACAAGTCAGGGCTGGATGCCAGCTGGGAGCTCAGCTAGGGCTGAGGGTGGCAGGGAGGTAGGGCTGTTGGATTCCTCACAGCACAGTGGCCGAGTTCCAAGAGTGAACATCTCAACCCTAAATGGATTATGTTTGGTTATTACTAAAGAATTTAGCTGAAAATCCCAAGTATCGCCTGATCCTTTCTCTGGGTTTCGTTTATAACCAGCTTATTTCAAAAAAAAAAAAAAAGAATTTAAGGCAGGAGCTCCCCTTATTTACAGTAGACACTATAACTTTGAAACACAATTTTTAAAAAATTTTTGAAATCTTCATTTATTTTTGAGACGGAGAGAGAAAGAGAGAGAGCGTGCGTGCGTGAGTTGGGGAGGGGCAGAGAGAGAAGGAGACCCAGAATCAGAAGCAGGCTGCAGGCTCCGAGCTGTCAGCACAGAGCCCGACGCGGGGCTCGAACCCACGAATCGTGAAATCATGACCTGAACTGAAGTTGGATGCTCAACCGACTGAGCCACCCAAGCGCCCCAAAACGCAATTCTTATATTCTGGATTCTGAGAGACGGTCTACATTTTTGAGGGGAAAAAAAGGTAGGCGCAGAGTTGGGGGAAGGTGTGCCCGCACATTAGCATGCTGTGTGTGAACACACATCTACGTGCCTGTGTGCGTTGTTTCTGCAGGTGTGTCCACGAGTGTGTGCATATGTGTGTGTCTACCTACATTGGTGAGACTATGTCTGTGCGGGGTGTAGCTTCCATGAGGATATCGGTCATAATTGGGAGTTCTACAGTGACTTGGAGAATTGCCACAAGACTAAATGATAACCTGATACTTTTGAAAAGAAAATGTAGGGGCGCCCGGGTGGCTCAGTTGGTTAAGCGGCCGACTTCGGCTCAGGTCATGATCTCACAGTTCGTGAGTTCGAGCCCTGCATCGGGTTCTGGGCTGACAGCTCAGAGCCTGGAGCCTGCTTCACATTCTGTGTCTCCCTCTCTCTCTGCCCCTTCCCTGCTCATGCTCTGTCTCTCTCTGTCTCAAAAATAAATAAACATTAAAAAAAGAGAAGAAAATGTAGTATTATGCACACATTCAACAGACCTCAAACGTAAGGATTTTTAAGCTACATATATGTTAGCACAAACCATAACGTTTTCTCCAAGTGGCCTCTTAGTTGATAAAACTGAATAAAAGGGCTGACTTGAGCCATTATCTTTTAAATGCTATAGTCCCCGAAGTCTTCTAGATTGTTCTGATGAAATACAAGAGATACTGTAGAAGAATCCATTGAATTTCCCTCACAGTTACGATTCATGTCATAATACTTATATTTAGGACAATCTGAGGAATGCGTCTGATTCATTTGTTCCTGGTTCAAATTAATAAAGAACGCAGCACATTCTTACCTTTTTTTTTTTTAAAGCAAAGATTTAATGTGTTTAAAGAATGGACTACCACGCCACTCTAACCTTGATATCTGATCATGCTGAATCTTATTTCTGTGATGCATGAGGCATTTACAAGCATTGCCTTTGGTTATTTTGTTATTTATATGCAGTCACATTCACCTTTTTAAGGGGTACAATTCTTTAATTTTTAGTTGTTTGGTTTTTTGTTGTTGTTGTTTAAGGAAACTTCCTGCCCAGCATGGAGCCCAATGCGTGGCTTGAACTCACGACCCTGGGATCAAGACGGGAGCTGAGATCAAGAGTCAGACAGTTAACCGACTGAGCCACCCAGGCCTCCCCCCCCTCCATGTGAGACCTTTTGAGCCTGGCTTCCTTCACTTAGAGAAATGCATTTGAGACACGCCCACATTGCTGCACATATCTCTGGTTTACTCATTTTCATTGCTAAGTGGGATTTCAGTTTACGGAGGTACCACTGTCCGTTTATCCCTGTGCCTAGTGAAGGACATTTGGGTTGTTTCTAGTTTGGTGCCATTGTGAATAAAGCTGCTATAAACATCTTATGTCCCCACACAGGTTTTGTGTGGGAACATAAGTTTACATTTCTCTAGCGTGCGTAGTAAATACTTAGGGCAGGGATTACTGGGTCACATAGTCAAGTGTATTTTTAACTTCATAAGAAAACGCTACACCGTTTTCTAGAGTGACTGTACCATTTTGCATTTCCATCAGGAAGGTGGATTCCAGCTGGTCCATACCTACGTCCATACCTTATATTGTCGGCATTTTTTATTTTAGCCATTTTAGCAGGTGCGTAGGTGGTTTTAATTTGCATTTCCCTAGTGACTAATGGTGATCATTGTATCTTTATGTGTCCATTTTCCTGCCACGGTTTCTTGATCATTGTATCTTTATGTGTTCATTTTCCTGCCACGGTTTCTTCGGTGAAGCGTCTCTTGAAACTTTGTGCCTACTTGTGAGGGGTTGTATGCTTTCTTATTGTTGACTTGTGTGAGGTCATCGCGTATTCGAGATAGAAACACGTGGTCAGACATCGGGGGCGTCTGGGTGGCTCAGTGGGTTGAACGTCCGACTTCAGCTCAGGTCATGGTTTCACAGTTCATGGGTTTGAGCCTCGCATTGGGCTCACTGCTATCACTGCGGAGCCCGCTTTGGATCCTGTGTCCCCCCTGCTCTTCCTTTGCTCATGCTTTCTCTCTCTCTCTCAAAAATGAATAAACATTTAAAAAGCAAATAAGTAAAAAAATAAATACTTGGTCAGATATCTGATTTGCAAATATTTGCTCCAGTCCGTAGCTCGTCGTGTCATTCTCTTCAACAGTGTCTCACAGAGCACAAGTTGGAATTTTCACCAAGTCTGATTTATACATTTTTATTTTATTTATCATGACTTGGGTTCACATCTAAGAACTCGCTTCCTAAAATTAAAAAAAAGAACTCGCCTCCTAACACAAGGTCGCAAGGATTTCGCATGTGGCATCCGCAAGCTGTACAGTTTAATGGTCTTCTTAAATCTACGACTCATGACTAGTTAGTTTTGTATCAGGTGTGAGGGAGAGGATGAGGTTCATTTTTACTGTTCTAGTGCCATTTGCTGGCAAGATTATCCTTTCTACGTCGAATTGTTTGTGCACCAAATAACCGATTTGAATGGGTCTCTTTCTGGAATATCTACTCTGTCCATTAATCTAAGCATCTGTCGTTTTGCTAATACCACGCTGACTTGATTACTGCAGCTTTATGGTAAGTCTTGAAATCAGGCCTTTGAGTCCCCCAACTTTATTTGTCTTTTTCAAAATCGTTTCACCTATTCAAGTTTCCTTACAATGCAAAGCAATCTTAGAATCAGTCTTAGAGGCCTACAAAGACTCTGGCCAAAAATTCAACGGCGATCGTGTTAAATCTATAAATCGCTTGGGGGAAAACGGACATCTTAACAATCGCAAGTCTTCCGACCCATGACCGTGGTATATTTTTCCATGAATGGAGGTCTTACTTGAGCTTTTCATCACTGCTTCGTAGTTTTCAGCATCATATCCTGCACATATCTTATAGATTTATTGGTAACTATTGCATTTTTATGGCAGCTATTTTAAATGGTGTGCTTTTTAAAAATTGGGAGTTTCGGGGGCACCTGGGTGGCTCAGTCGGTTAAGCATCTGACTCTTAAGTGTCCGAGTCTTGATTTCGGCTCAGGTCACGATCTTGAGGTTTGTGAGTTCAAGGCGCGCTTGGGATCCTCTCTCTCCCTCTCTCTCGGCCCCTCCCCTGCTTGCTCTCTATCAAAATAAGTAAGTAAACGTTTTGTTTTTAAGTTGGAGGGTTTTTTGGTTGTTTGTTTGCTTGCTTCGGTAAAGACTCAGGCAGCGTTTTTTGGGGGCTTATACTCAAACACCAGGGAGGCACCAGGAGCAGGCAGTTTGTAAAGGGGCTGGGGCAAAAAAGAAAAAAATTGAAGTATTAATAATTCATTGCTAATATATGGAAATACACTATATTTTTATATATCATACTTGTGTCCTGAAATCTTGTAAATTCGTGGACTACTTCAGGAGCTTTGACTTATATAATGTATTCTAATTCCTTGTTTTTTGAAAACCTTGTAAGACATTACTTTATACATTCAACTTTCTTTTAGATTTCCCCATATTTTTTCCATTTTCGCTTCTTTTCTTTTTCACCTCGTTTTTGGTTTTTTTTTTTTTCCATCTGAGATCCTTCTCCTGCTTGAAGTCTTTCCTTCATATCTCATCCTTTACACTTTTTCCTAATGGAAAACGTTCTCAATTTCTTAATATAACAATGTATCCATGGAGGGGCACCTGGGTGGCCGATTTCGGCTCAGGTCACAATCCTGCGGTCCGTGAGTTCGAGCCCGCGTTGGGCTCTGCGCTGACAGCTCGGAGCCTGGAGCCCGCTTCGAGTTCTGTGTCTCCCTCTCTCTCTGCACTTCCCCCACTCTCTCTCTCTCTCAAAAATAAATAAACATTAAAAAAAATTTTTTTTAATGTATCCATGGGGAGGAAAAAACGAAAGTGTCTTTTTTCACAGAGGACACAATTGTCCATGTAGAAAAACCAAAAGAATGACCCAAAAACCCCTCCTGGGACAGTAAGTAAATGTAGCAAAGTTGTAGGATACAAAGGTAATACGCAAATCCCTCTCCTATATGCCAGCAATGAACACGTAGAATTTGAAATTGATGTAATATTGATAGGACAAGATATGATTCGGTAGGCAGAGAGGGAAAGATTAGGGCCTGAGGTCCCAGGGTGGGAAAAAACACAGGCTTTGGAACAATGCTGGAGCCTCTGACCCCAGCAAACCACCTCGGGCATAAGGTACCTCTTTTTTTTTTTTTCTTTTTTTCTTTTTTTTTAAACATTTATTTATTTATTATTTTTTTAAAACATTTATTTATTTTTGAGACAGAGAGAGACAGAGCATGAACAGGGGACGAGCAGAGAGAGAGGGAGACACAGAATCTAAAACAGGCTCCAGGCTCTGAGCTGTCAGCACCGAGCCTGACGCGGGGCTCGAACTCACAGACCATGAGATCATGTCCTGAGCCGAAGTTGGACGCTTAACCGACCAAGCCACCCAGGTGCCCCAATAAGGTACCTCTTAAGAATGTAACAGACCCCACCTACTCAGGGTCCCCTCAGGAATTTGACAAAAGACCTGACTAAAAAGAAGTAGACCAACGTATGACCCACCAGGAACGGTATGCCCATAGACCACCCCTCATACAATGGAAATGAACCAGTAAGGGTAGAACCTGAGGAGTGAGAGGGAAAGAAAGAAAGGGGTTGCTGACCCTCTGGTCCTTATAAAACAAGGACCCTTGCCTATAGACACGGGCAACCACTTTCAAATGTCCCCTCTCTGTAAAGAGCTTTCATATTATTCTTCCTTTCTGATCTTATCCTCTAATAAACTTCTGCCGGCCATTTATTTTGTGCCCACCTCTTCGTTCTTCAAAGTGGCAGGACAACGAATCCCAGGTATTGAGATAACAAATCCTTCAGCAATATCATTTACGTCAGTACCCCCCAAAAGTGAATGCTTCGGTGTAAATCGAACAAAATGTGTACAAGATCTATATGAGGAAAACTACAAAAATCTAATGAACGACATTAAAGAAGAACTAAATCAATGGCGAGATATTCCGTATTCATGGATGGGAAGACTCAATAGTGTCCAGATGCCATTACTTCTCAACTTGATCTAGAGATTGAATTCAATCCCAACCAAAATCCCAGCAAGTTATTTTGTGGATATTGAGGAACTAATTCTAAAGTTTATATAGACAGACGCTTACCTGACTTTAAGACTTACCGTAAAACTACAATAATGAGGGCATTGTGGTATGGGCAAAAGATAGACAGACCAACGGAACAGAATAGACAGCCTAGAAATAAACCCACGTAAGTCTAGTCAACTGACCTTTGGCAGAGGGGCAAAGGCCATACAATGGAGCAAAAATCATCTTTTTCAGCAAATGGTGCCTAGAACACCTGGATAGCCACAGGCAAACAAATGAATCTACACGGACTTCACCTCCTTCACAAACATTAACTCGAAATGAATCACAGACCTAAATGTAAAACGCAAAACTATAAAACTCCCAAAATAGACCTGATATTGTGACTTGTGAGAAATGTGTGTTTGGTCATTCGGATGACCAGACCGTATTTCTCACGTATGTTTGGTCTTTGTCCACAGTTCCTGGCTCACAGCTCCTCAGAGTTTCCCGCGAGAAGAACGGTCAAGGTGTCTTTTGTTCTCTCCGAAAGCCGCTAGGTCACCTAAGGATGGGGGCTGGTTGCCTGGAGAACCAATGACCAGAGTGGAGAGTTGGAACATTCAGCCTCACCCCACTCCATCCCCACCTCCAGGGAGAGGAGAGGGGAGCAAATCGAATTTAATTGCTGAGATGTTAATTTTTTAGTGAACGGAAAAACAGCTTTATTTTCTCCCTTCCCTCCAGAGCAACCAAAACCAACTAAGAGGGGCTGTGGCCTGAAAGAAAGAGGGAGCTAAGAGTCATGAGCCTTTTTTATCCTCTGCATCAGGGGCTGAGACACCCGGGCGGGACTAGGGGCAGAGGCAGAGTTGAGGTGAAGGGCTTGAAGGGTGTTGGGGGGGAACTCTAAGGAGCCTTTGACCACAGCAAACCCCCTCAGGCGTAAGGTCCCTCTTAAGAATGTCACAGACCCCACCTGCTGCCCCTCAGGTTCCCCTCAGGAATTTGACCAAAGACCTAAGTGTGGCCACAGGCCACCCCTCGCACAACGGAAACGAGCCAATCGGGAATGGACAATCCGGCACCTAGAGCTGTCCAGCCAATAAGGGTGGGACCCGAGAAGGAGCTAGAGGGAAGGCGGAGGGCTGACCAGAACCTTCTACCACAAGGACCCTTGCCTATGATCGAGGGCATTCACTTCCGAAGGACGCCTCTCTGCCAAGACAGCTTTCCTTCTCTGCTTCCTTTCTCATCTTCTATTCGAATAGACTTTTCTCCGCTGCTCTCTCTGTGCCCACCGCTTCATTCTTCCAAGCGTCGAGGCAACGAATCCCGGGTATTGAGGCAAAAAATCCTGCAACGTCATCTCCTCTTCCCCATCAGTGTCTGTGTCCTCGGCCTCATCCTCCCGCTCCATGTCCTGACAGCTTCTTGTCCTTGCCTTTGCTTCCCATCCCCTCCCCCCATTCTTCCGGCCACTGCTGCCTGGCTTCTGGTCCCCGGGAGCAGTCTGACACAGAGGCCACCAAGGTCCTTCCAGAACTCCACACTGCTGCTCCAGCCCAATGCGCTGCTCCAGGTGGGACGTGGTCATGGTCTTGGCGTGTCAGGACGGGGTCACCTGGCAGGCCTTCTTCAACAGCAACTCCAGGAAGAGCTCGAGCACCTGGGAGAGGATGAGGGGGCACAGCCACCTTCCCAATCGCTTCATCAATTTGCATGATCTTCTTGGCCTGCCCCAGGCCCTTCCCGAGTTAAATCCTTTTATAATAAACCAGTGATCTAGGAAGTAAGATGTTTCTTTGAGTTCTGTGAGCAGCGCTAGCAAATTAGTTGAATGCAAGGAGGCGGTCACGGGAACCTCCAATCTAACCCATCTAATCCACCGAGGCTTGCAAATGGCACCCAAAGTGGGGGGAGGGGGAGGGGGGAAGTCTTGTAAGACCGAGATTTTAACCTGTGGCCTCCGAGGCTATCTCTAGGTAAATAGAGTCAGAATTAAGTTGAATTGTTAGGACACCCAACTAGTGTCCAGAGCATTGCTTGGTGGTGCAGGGAACCGCCCCCCCCCCCGACCTTTCCCCATTAAAATCGGGTGCTCATACCACTAAAGGATAGCATAGGAAAAAAAAAAAAAAACCAACCTAGATGATTTTAAGTATGGTGACGACTTTTAAGATGCCCCACCAAATGGGGGCGCCCGGGTGGCTCAGTCAGTTAAGCGTCCGACTTCAGCTCAGGTCCTGATCTCACGGTCCGTGAGTTCGAGCCCCGGGGTCGGGCTCTCTGCTGTCATCACGGAGTCTGCCTCTCTGAAAAGCCTGCATTCCATATGATTCCAACTACGCGGTATTCTGGAAAAGGCAAAGCTATGAAGACAGTAAAAAGATCACTAGTCGCCAGACATTGGAGGTTTGGGTGGGCTGCAGCGGGGAAGGAACAGGGTTGAACGGGTGGAGCATAGAAACGTTTTAGGGCAGTGAAAACATTCTGTGTGATATCATAACGATGGATACACATCATTACATATTTGTCCAAACCCATAGAATGTACAACACGTAGAGCGAAGTCTAATGTAAACTATGGACTCCGAATGATGACAATGTGTCGTTGTAGATTCACCGACTGTAATCAGTATGCCGCTTTGATGTGGGACGTTAATAAAATGGGAGGTTATGTATATGCAGGGGCAGGAGACACGCGAGAAATCTTTGCCCCTTCTGCCCACGTTTTCTATGAACCTAGCAGTGCTCTAAAGAAGTGAAGTCTTAATTTTAAAAATTTATCCATTTTGCCATCATTCTTCAGTGATACTTTAACTCTTATCAGTAGTTACTTTCTTTCAACATGTAGAGAGGGCACCTGGGTGGCTCAGTGGGTTAAGTGTCTTGATTTTGCCTCAGGTCATGATGTCAGGGTTCATGGGTTCAAGCCCCACCTCTGGCTCCAGAGCCTTCTTGGGATTCTCTCTCTCCCTCTCTCTCTGACCCTCCCCCGCTTGCAGTCTCCTTCTCTCAAAATAAATTTAAATAAGCTTAAGAAAAGAGTTTCTCAATATGTCGAAGAGATTATTCAATATGTTGAAGTCGAGGGGTCAACTCTTAGTCTAAATGCATGCCTCTGCTTTAAATATCCGTCTTTTACCCTGGGCCTATTTTTTTGTTTTGTTTTCCTTTTGTCTTTGCTGTTCTGCATTTTCACTCTGACGGGTGTAGGCGGGAATTTCATTTAACTCCTCCCATTTGAAATTGGGAGACTTCTAGAATTGTGGGTTATGTAGTTCATCAGTTCTAAAAATTAACAGCCGTTATATCTTTATTCCCTCTCTACTGTCTCTTTCTAGTCTCTGCTGGCTAATTAAATTATTATTAGATGCTTTCACTCTATCCCCCGTGTTTCTTAACCTGTCTTTTGTATTTTCTATCCTCTATTCTGTGACACATTCTGGATCATTTTTTCTGACTTATCTTCAAATTCACCAAGTATCTTTTTACCCATGGGTAGTCTATTAGTTTTGTGCATTAATCCACAATATATCTATCTATATCTACACACACATGCATATATGCCCATCTGTACTCATATTCATATGTACGTCTATTCATTTATGTACATATATTCATTTCTAGAAGTTCTAACTGGTTCTTTTCCAAATATGACATCACTTTATCAGGTTTTCTGCTTGCAAAGGTATCTTCAGTTCACCTTTTATTTATTTAAACATTGAAAACATAGTTGTTTTAAAAGCCTTAACTGATTATTCCGTATGTGGAGTCTTAGTGGATCTCTCTCATATTCACTCTGCTTGTTCTCACGCACAATGTGAATGTTTTCTGTTGTGTGAATGGTACACTTTGCTGTTAAGTATCTTTTTTTTTTAATTTTTTAATGTTTATTTCTGAGACAGAGACAGGGCATGAGTCGGGGAGGGGCAGAGAGAGAGAGAGAGAGGGAGACACAGAATCCGAAGCAGGCTCCAGGCTCCGAGCTGTCAGCACAGAGCCCGACGCGGGGCTCGAACTCACAAACCGCGAGATCATGACCTGAGCCGAAGTCGGTCGCTCAACCAACCGGGCCACCCAGGGACCCCCGCTGTCAAAAAGCTTTGAAAATGTATTTACAGGAATAATTTGAGTAATATGAAAGGTGCAAAGACACACAGAAGAAAATATGCTTTTGTTTAAACCAAAATATCTGAAGACACTATCTGTTCAAGATCTCTTCAAACTGAATTAATGCTTGAGGGCTCTGTCCTTATATTTTTCCCCCTTGGGCATTGCCTAAGATGTTAATTTCAACCAAAAAGTACATTCAAAGGCCAATTTACTTGTGCTTCACCCTGGCCCTAATAGTATAGCCCTTTGGAATTTCTTCTTATAAGGACAGTGTCCTGTTAGACTGGCCACCCCGGTGGTTAAAACTAAAGTTCTCATTTTTTCCAGGTTGACAAAGGTCTTCGGGGGCCTCTGAGCTCCCCGTACCAATCTGGGTTCCTGCTTTCCTTTCAAGTTTGCCCTAGAAATTCCTCACTATCTTGTCAGCTTTTCGATGCTTTTTAAAAAACATTTTATTTTTGCATTTGATTCATAACCTGTAGCTGTTTTTCTGCAAGCACATTGGTCCAACTAACGTAGCCTGCCATTACTGGAAGCGGAAATCAATTAATAATGTTTACAAGAAAAGTTCCATTCCAGATTGGAATTGTATAGTTCCTGGCATGACAGGGCTGTAATAGATATCTTTATTTATTTTCCCTTTATTATTGTCGGGAGGGGTTGCCCATTCTGGTTTCGGCGCACAACCATTTTATTTCAGGGGAAGAAAATGAAATATTCAGGAGGAGTCTGTCTTTTGGCGTCAGGAGCTGACAGATTCTCTTTCCCATCTGTTCGTGGGGGGAGGGTCAAAGCCATTTTCTTCTTCTCTATCGTTTTCTCTTTTCAGACACATTTATACAATTTTGCAATTTCTTTTATGTTACAGAATCTCTGCTACCAATTCTCAAGGCGACCTATTGTATATTCTTACCTCCTTTGTCGTAAGTTAATTGACCATATATGCATGGGTTTATTTCTGCACTATTCTGCCTCTTTTCACTCCTTTTTATGAGGATGAGAATCAGGGTTTGTAAGTTTCTTGTTTTCCTCTTCTTTTTTTGGGGGGGTGTGGGGGCGGGGAGAGAGGGGGCGAGGGGAAACTTTATCTTTCTTCCCGTCTTAACTTGAACTCTTGTCCCATTATCCTCTTTTCTTATAGCTAACATTTTCAGAAGTCGCTTTCTTTATTTTTCTGGGCAACCCGTGAGGTGCTGACACACAAATTTCTCTGTTTCACGGAGACGGGATTGGATTCAGACCGTGTTTCTAAAGACATAAGAGAGGATTAAGAGACATTTCGACACCTACCGAAGGGTTTTGGGAAGAACGGAGACTCCACCCTGAGTGAACCAAAAGTTGACGCTTGACCAGAAAAACTAAAAGATAAGTAGCAAGCCAAAGAAACGATACTGGAGGCTGACGAAAACTAAGAGATGTCAAGCAGAAAACAATGAGATAAGTTAAAATCAATAATTACTTGAAGTTATGAAAAACTTGACGGCCATACTACCACTTTGTGTGCAAGGTACATATGTCTGTAGATAACCCCGGGAGCTCCGGTTTTCCAGATGAGATAGGGTGGCTTCCTGATTTCTCCTACATTCGGCGATCCTGTGTTCTGGAACACAGTCTGTCATTCTCTTCGGGTGTTTCATCGCAGGGTCCCGGAGAGGGCTGGCAAGAGGTGACGGGAGAAAAGAAACAGTCTGGTCACATAAGACTGGAGAATTCCAGATTAAACAAAATCGGCCAGTTTTCTCTACCGTATGACTCCTGAGGTTTCAGTACGGTAATAGGCATCATGAATCTGTAAGAGGGAAGCTAGTATGGAAGCCTATTTATTGGTGCAGGTGTTCTGAGGGCCACATTTGAGAAAGGTGGCTTCTCAGGATAGAGTGAGAAATTTTAAAAAGAGGGAGAGGGGGAAAAAATCTATTTCTTCCTCCCGGTGGAAGTTGTATTACCAGCGAAGCCCTTAGAGTCTTTATCTCATTTCTTAATACCGTGCGAAATAGTCATCATCCTGAGAAAACAGACACGGAGAAGCCAAATCGCCTGTTGAAGATCATACATTTGTAAGTGGCAGAACGAAGATTTTGAGTCCGGAAGTTCTTGACTCACACCGCGGACGGTATATCGTTTTGCATGGAAGAAGAAACAAAAAAAAATCTCGATGTTTCCATGACTTTTCAAACAGTCACCATTCTTGCAAGGAAAGGTGCGCAAACACATAAATCCGCACAGGTCACTGACGCCGTGACGGGTGAAACACTCGTTCAGCCAGGGATGGGTTGAATTTTACGAGATGCGTTTGGGTGTTGGTCCTGTAACAGACACTTTGATTAATTGGCCTCGCACACAGGTACAATTTAAAAGACTCTAACCTTCCACCTTGCCCCTGAGGAATGAGAAAAATGCGTGGTTCCCTTTATCATCCAGAGGGAGAGGGGGGCCCAGTTTCACCAGCAGCCTCTCCGTCTTTTCTACTAGCTCCTCATACCTTCGCTATCCTTCACATCCCTTCCTTGGGTTCGAATCCAAGTTTCCGTTTTAGAAGTGATTACCAAGGAAAAAAATTCACGGGTGCAATCCCTAGGTGGTTCATGTGGGACGTGAGATTTGCAGAGAATTTGACATGTACCGAGTCTCATTCCTTTCGAATGATACCACTGAACATGCCCAGAGATGTTTCAGATCGTTCCAGGAGCATACACGCCAGAATGCGTCAGGGCATGATGTGTACCTGCGCGCCCAGGTTAGAATGGTGTGTGCCTTCTCAAGTCTGATTTCTTCCCCAGGAAGACGGTGTTCCTCAGAAATTGTGCATGGAGGAAGGAGGCCAGAAGGCAGATTTTAAATCAAGGACAAAAACAACAACCACCACCCCGGGATGCCTGGGTGGCTCATTCAGTTGAGCGTCTGACTTCGACTTCGGCTCAGGTCGCGATCTCATGGTTTCATGGGTTCGAGCCCCGCGTCGGGCTCTGTGCTGACAGCTCAGAGCCTGGAGCCTGTTTCGGATTCTGTGTCTCCTTCTGTCTCTGCCCCTCCCCCTCCCCCCCCTCAAGAATAAATAAATGTAAAAAACCATTTTTTTTAGGAAAAAAGATTTGACTTGACTTTGAAAGAATTGAGTGGCAGTCTACCCTAAGAGGAAAAGGATTCCACGCCGATAAAACACCTTAGCCAATAGAACTCCTTGTAACAAAGGTAGTTCTGTTCAGCCCAAGGCAGCTTGAGAGGGTGAAGAGGAGGGGCCGACAGGAGTGAGGCGTTTCTAGGCTCAAGTCCAGCCAAAGCTGGAGGCGTCTCCTTGTGGTCTTAGCATAGGGCCCCTATGACTCCAATGACTGCTATGTCTCAAGGGAAGCATCACATTTCACGGGGCCGTTAACAGGCTCAGAGGCCAGGAGGCACAAACAGTAGCCAGGGTCATCTTGTCAAAGTGCAAACTGAGCCTCATCCCCTGCTCAAAATTCGCCGGTGGATTCCCATCTCTTGCCTCTAGGATAAAACCCAAACTTTTTCGTGGCTTGCAAAATCGTGCATGATCTGCCCCTTGCTTACCCCCCAAGGTGTAATCTCCTTCCATTCTCCCTCTTGCCTAAGAACCTTACACCCTAAGGACCTCTGTTTCTTCTTTCTACCTTTTGCAGGTTAGGTTGTCCTGGAAGTAAACCCTGAGGCAGGGTTTAGGAGGCAGGATGGTTAGGAGGGATCGACATCTGTGGGAGGTCGGGAGGTTGGGGTCTGGAGCAGGCTTGTGCACAGAAAGAAGTCCAGGCTGGAGCACCAGCCCCGCAGAGGCCTCAGGCAACCTTAGGGGGCACCCTGAAGTCAGAATGGCCCTTCAGAGTTGTTCCAAGTTGAGACAAGAGAGCCAGACCTTTATGCGTCTGCCTCTGTTAGTTACTGGGTATGGGTCATCCTATCAAGGGCATGGCCTTGGGCGAGGTGGCTCTGTGCAGCTGAGGCCACCCTGGAAACTGTAAGTAATGCTCCCAAAACTAAGTCAACAAGATCTTCCTTAAAGCGGTGGGGGTGGGGGGATTATGGGTTGAATTGTGTCCACCAAAAAAGATTTGTTGAAGTCCCAGCCCCTGGTACCTTGGAGTGTGACTTTACTTGCCAATTAGAGCCTTTACAGAGGTAATCAAGTTAAAGTGAGGTCAACATCGCATCCAGTGTGACTGGTGTCTCCATGAAAAGGGGTAATTTGGACACAGAGACAGACACGCACAGAGGGAAGTCGATATAAAGAAATCCGCGAAAGACACGATGTAAAAGCAAAGGATTGGGGTGATGGCATCCTACAAGCCAAGGAACCCCAGACTACCATGAAACCACCAGAAGCTAGCAGAGAGGCTTGGAACAGATGCTCCTTCACAGTCTCAGAAGGAAGCAACCCCACCAACTCCTTGATCTTGGACTTCCAGCCTCCGGAACTATGAAGCAACACATTCCTAATATTTTAAGCCACCCAGTTTGTGGTTCTTTGTTACTGCACCCTAGAAAACTAATATAGGGAGCTGTGGGCATCAGCAACAAACACTATCACATCCTATATACCCCCTCCAGCACTATGTGGAAGCGACAGACAAGTAAAACCTTGGTTTGCGAGCATAATTCGTTCCGGAAACGTGCTTGTAATCCAAAGCCCTTGGTATATCAAAGCGAATTTCACGAACCATTGGTTCGGTTGTGATCACGAGACGTTCGGCGTCACGTACGACTCATATTGCAAGACACCGCTCGTTTATCAAGTTAAAATTTATGAGAAATGTTTGGGGCGCCTGGGTGGCTCAGTCGGTTGGGCGTCCGACTTCAGCTCAGGTCATGATCTTGCATTTCATGAGTTCAAGCCCCGCGTCGGGTTCTGTGCGGACAGTTCGGAGCCTGGAGCCTGCTTTGGATTCCGTGTCCCCCTCTCTCTCTGCCCCTCCCCTGCTCATGCTCTGTCTCTCTCTCTCTCTCCCTCTCTCTCTCAAAAATAAACATTAAAAGGTTGCGGAACACTCGCAGAACACGTTACTTGCAATCCGAGGTTTTACTGTATTGGTGATTTTTCTTTAACTACTTTCTTCTCTGTCATCTGTCTTGGGCCCTATTAGTCATTTCTTGCTGGTGAGTGGTGAAGAAGGATTCCCTCTGCCTAGATGTTTGTTAGTCCTCTGAAAACGGCGCTCCAGGCTCCTATTTTAGTGCCTGGCTGTATCTCTAGAGTTTGTCACACAATAGGCGCTCAACGAAACTATGTTTGTGAACAACAAAAAATTAACGAACGAATACTGAATGAACCGCGTGCATGTGGGCATTCAGTTACGCCTGAAAGTCAGCCAAGGGGATGCTCTGTAGAACCAGGCTGGAATCAGACCTGGAAACAAGAAACCCATCACGTTGAGACGCTTAGGACAGAAAGCTGTCTGTGTTTGAGCAGCAGCTCCAGGGAACGAGCTGAGGAATCTGGAAACAAGACCACATAAAAGGCACCAAAGTAAATAAATAAATAAATAAAAGAGAGAGAGAGAGAGAGAGAGAGAGAGTCAGATTAAAGCAATGACTAAGAAGCAGGTGTGAGGAAGAACATGAGAGGATGGAAATAACCCAAATACTGGAGAACAAGCACCAGGAGTCACTCCCAAGCGAGTCACCCCTCAGACCGTGAGGGGGGCGAGTCAGACCGTGATCCCTACAGAAGCTCTGCCATTTGCTAGGTGGGAGAGCTAGGTGACAGAAGTCTGTCTCCCCTTAGACAATCCACATATAAAAATGGCTAACCTAGCGACAGCAGAGTATTTACGAAATGTGATCTGCTTCCTTTCTTGTGTCCCTGCAAGGTTCAGAGCTGTTGGTCGGGGGTTACCTGTATAGTGGACCAAAAAAAACAAAAAACAAAAAACATGTTAGGGACCTAGTGAAAAAGAAAAACATGTTAGGGACCTAGTGAGAAAATGAAATGATGGATCCCGGGGTTTGTCAAAGCAACGTGATGGCAGCTCCTTCCCAGGGGACAAGATACCCTCTCGGGGACATTCCTGGCAGAAGGAAATAAATTAACCCAACTCACCCAAGTGGCTCTAGCCTAGGCCTCATTCTAAGAGCCCTTGTGGAAGAAATATAACTTTTGAACATATGGTGATACGTATTTCTTCCTCGTCTCCATTGTGATGGCCCCCCAAAAAACCCATGTGGACTCACATGCCCCATCCCCTCATGACAAAGGAGGATTTTTGTGTTGTTGTTGTTTTTTTTTTAAGTTTATTTACTTATTTTTCAGAGAGAGAGCAGGGAAGGGACAGGGAGAGAGAGTGAGAATCCCAAGCAGGCTCTGCACTGTCCAGCACAGAGCCGGACATGGAGCTTGAACTCATGAACCGTGAGATGAGGACTTGAACTGAAATCAAGACTCAGATGCTTAACCGACTGAGTCACCCAGGTGCCCCACATATTTGGGTTCGTGACAGCGTCTAGCTCACTGCCTCGCACGTAAAAGTTGCTCAGTAAGTGTTGAATTATAAAGTGTTAGTCCTCTTGTATAGGCCCCTGTTTCATAAGCTTCTGTGACCATCGCAGTCATAAAATCAAGGGTATTTTTAAAACAATACCCGTACTTTCACTTCTGGTCAAGTTGCACTAACGGGGACCAGATTTACTTGCCCTCCTGAAACAAATAAAAACTGGAAAACTAGATGAAATAATGGCTCTCAAGATATCAGACAAGAGGAGAAGAACGATTCCTAAAACACGGGAAACACAGTGATTCTGTGATTACCGCAGCTTACTGCTTGGAGAGAGAGAGAGTCCGGGCTGCAGGACAGTCACCCTGAGTTGAGGAAAAAGAAACTGGTTTCCATGGGGCATCTGCAGTCGGGTAAGCGTCTGGCTCTCCCTTTTGGCTCAGGTCATGATCTCACAGTTTGTGGGCTGGCGCCACCCCCCCCCCCCCGCCCCAGCTCCACACTAACAGCCTAGAGCCTGCTTGGGATTCTCTCTCTCCCTTTCTCTGCCCCTCCTGTTCTCGCACTCTCTCTGTCTCTCAAAATAGATAAATAAACTTTAAAAAAAATAAAGGAAGAGGGGCACCTGGGTGGCCCAGTCGGTTGAGGGTCCGACTTCGACTCAGGTCATGAACTCGTGGTTCATGAGCTCGAGCCCCGCGTCGGGCTCTGTGCAGACAGCTCGGAGCCTGGAACTTGCTTCAGATTCTGTGTCTCCCTCTCTCTCTGCCCTACAGCCGTGAAAAATGAATAAACATTAAAAAAAAAAAGGAAGAAAAAGGGGTCCAGGGAGGCCTAAGACTGCTAGATTTCACAGAACAGGGTAACAGACAAGAGAGAACTGGACGCCAAGAGAGCTCCAGAGATTTGTGGAGGACTCTCCTCAAGGATTTAGGTGAGTACTGATCAGAACACACTCGTGAAGAGACTCCCCAAGGCTGGAGGAAGAACTACTGAAAGGGTTGGAGGAAACAATCTTCCAAACTCGCACAGGGCAAAGAACAGTTTTCATTCCCCCCTGGCCAAAATAGAAAACTTCGGACATGGTGTGGTAGGCTAAATAATGGCCCTCCAAAGATGTCCGCGCCCTAGCCCCCAGCACCTGTGAATATGTTGTGTCCCATGATGAAAGGGACTTTGCGGATGTGATTACATTAAGGGTCCTGAGATGGGGAGATTACCTGGATTATCTAGGTGGGCTCCATGGAAGCACAAGAGTCTTTATAAGAGGGAGGCGGGAGTGTCGGAATCAAAGACTACTGTCATTTTGAAATTGACATATAATTGACATATACCATTACGCATGTTTAAAGTGTGCAGTGTGTTTATTTGATACATTTATATATTGCAACACGACCTCACCACCATAGCATTAGCTGACACATCTATGATGTCACCCGGCTATCATTTATTTTTTTGTGGTAAAAAGATTTAAGATCCGGTCTCTTAGGAATCTGACGTACGTAATACAGTATTGTTGACTATAATCGCTACGCTGTGCGTTAGATCTCCAGAACTTATCTTCTAAATGCAACTTGGTACCCTTTAGCCAGCGTCTCCCCAACTCCCGCACCCCTGAGTTATGAGTTCAGCTCTTTAAGAGTCTACATATATTTTCGATTCTACATACAAGCGATATCATACATTATCTGTCTTTGCCTGACTTATCTCACTCAGCATAATGCCCTCAAGGTTTTTAATATAAAACTTTTTTTAATTGAAGGACCAAAAACAAACAACCAATAGTAAAATGCAAAAAGGGGCATGAATAGATTATGTGTATATATCCCTCGAATATAACAAATCTTCAAACACACTCATAATTAGAGATATGCAGATTAAAACAGCACTGAGATACCATTTCTCATCTATCAGACAGGCAAAGCTTAAAAAGCATGGCAACACATTTTGTTCGTGAGGCTTTGGGAAAGCGGGCACTCTCCTACATTGCTGGTGGGAATGCAAATTAGTGTAATCCTTCTGGAAGGACATTTGACAATACGTAAGGAAACTACTCTCAAGCTTACCTTTTGACTCAGCAATTCCAATCCCAGGAATCTACCCTGAAGCTACACCTCCACCAATACAAAAATACATATGCCCAAGGTTATTCCCAAGGTTATTCAATTGTTGACCGTCACAAAATACTGAAAACCATCTAAACGCCCAAGCAGAGGAGAGTGGTTAAATCAACTATGGTACATCCACACAGTGGAGTGCTATTGTGGCTGCTTAAAACCACTTTAGAAAGAAATTATGATCTCTGTGAACTGACTTAGAGTGAAAACATCAAAGTGCAAAAAGTATGCCATGCTACGTTTCTTGTACGCCAGCGGATATAAGAAAATGCATGCATATCTGCTCCTTTGTCCAAGATAAATATAAAAAAGATAAGCTAGAAACTCAAGATTTTTTCTCCTACGGAATGGTCAGCGAAAGAGGAGAAAGAAAGGAAGAATGGGTTCATAGGGATAATGGGTTCATAGGAGGGAAGTATGCTTCTCTGATTATACTTTTTTTGTGTAGCTTTGTCTCTCGGAAACATAATGCTCGAGGTGACTGCGGAGATCTAAGGCATTAAAAGTGCTGTAAACAGTTACTCAGTGCGGCGAGCAGCCTGAGTCCATCCAGAATGGCTGTACCCAATTTTGACATGCTGTTATGGATAAATGCGCACTGGAAAATAAACCAAAGAACCACAATATATCTTAAACTTTTGTAAACGGTGTTTTGTGGAGTGCTTCAGTTTTCCCAAATGGCTTCTATAGTTCACTAATTCGACTACATCGGTGTTAATCCTGAGTTGGCAGAGATAGCCTCGCCAGCTACCATCATGTTTTGGTACCAAGGGATCTACCTTTCAATAACGTTATTGAAATGCAACAACAACAAAAAAAAGTAAGAAAAGTTTAGCGTAGCCTCCCCAATGAGTAACTGAAGTAAACCAAAATGTGAGGGCAGCCCCAAATGGGGTACAAACAATAATAAATAAACCTAAGTGTACAAGCAGTGAATAACACAACCACAAAGGAGGAGATGGGGAAGAAAAGTCCTAATCTAAGCATCCTTGGAAAAGAGTACTTTGGCTATTGTAAGGCCAAAGACAAAAAGAACTGCACACCAATCCTGTACTCCAGTTAGCACATCTGGTTCTCACAGGCATGTGGGTTAGCAATTCTGGAATTGTTTTATGAAATCTAGAGTTGCATAAATAAGTAAATATATTGTATTTTATTTTTATTTATTTATTTAAAAAAAACCCTCTGCTGCACTTTCTTTGCACCTTTCTTTTAAAGTTTGCTTATTTATTTTGAGAGAGAGAGTGAGCACGAGCGGGGTAGGGGCAGAGAGAGAGACAGAGAGAGAGAGAGAGAGGGAGAATCCCAAGCAGACTCCCCACTGTCAGTGCAGAGCCCAAGGGGGGCTCGAACCTATGAACCGTGAAATCATGACCTAAGCAGAAACCAAGAGTCAGATGCTTAATTGGCTGAACCACCCAGGAGGCTAATAAATGCCTTATATTTTAGATAATAAGAGTCAAGTTTCTCAGTCTCAGGGTTCTAAATAAGCACAGTGTTTCCTTTTGGGATTGATCGACATCTTGAGAGATATTTATGGACTATGCTAATATCCTGTTTCTCTCAAACTCCTTAATTTTATCCTATTGGTGGATCTTTCCCACGACCATGATTAGTGTAGTGTTTGCCCCATGGTGGGTCTGGTTTTCTCTCGTCCTTTCTACATTTTTAAATTGGAATTCTTCTATAAGGGAAAGCTATCTATCCTTGCTTATTTATGTATTTAATTATTTATTTTTATCAACATAGACTCATGGATATTTATTTGTGGATGGTAATTTGTGGAAGGTAATGAACCTTGTGGAGTTCTATTGGGATTGGAAGTATCAGAATGAACTTACGATTTTTAATATAAATAGACGATTAGATAGATAGATGATAGATGATAGATAGATAAATAGATAGATATAGATAGATGATAGATAGATAGATGATTGATTGATAGGTAGATAGATAGATGATAGATAGATAGATGATAGATAGATAGATAGATAGATAGATGATAGATATAGATGATTGATAGATGATAGATAGATAGATAGATAGATGATAGAGAGATAGATGATAGATAGATACATAGATGATAGATAGATAGATAGATAGATAGATAGATAGATATAGATGATATATAGATAGATAGATGATAGATAGATGATAGATATAGATATATGAAGATAGATGATAGATAGATATAGATAGATAATAGATAGATAGATAGATAGATAGATAGATATAGATGATTGATAGATGACAGATAGATATATAGATAGATGATAGATAGATAGATACGTATACACAAGTTAACGTACACACATATATTTCCTAGTTCTGTCTGCTGAGAGTTCCTAGAAACAGTGATACCCGAGTAGCAATGAACACAGTTAGTGTCCAGATCTTGGATTCTCCAAAGAAAGGAACCAGGGCTCCTTGGGGAAGTGGCTGATTCCAGGGCAGGGGCAAGAAAACTCCAAGATGAGCCTGGAACATTTTGTTGTGCCGGAAAATAAGGGAGTGCCCAGGAAAGTATGGGGGTATGTTAGAAGGACACAAGAGCCAAGCTGCAGAAGGACCCGATGGCCAACGATGGAACCATTTGAGAAGTAAAATGAATAACAATAGTATTGGATTATAACCCCCAGAAGAAAACAAATACCCATGAGTCTATGCTGATAAAAATAAATAATTAAATACATAAATAAGCAAGGATAGATAGCTTTCCCTTATAGAAGAATTCCAGTTTAAAAAGGTAGAAAGGACAAGAGAAAACCAGACCCACCATGGGGCAAACACTACACTAATCATGGTCGTGGGGATGATCCACCCATAGGATAAAATTAGGGAGTTTGAGACGAAACAGGATATTAGCATAGTCCATAAATATCTCTCAAGATATCGATCAATTCCCGAAGGAAATACAGTAACTTCACAGTAGAGAAAGGTGACAGACCTAACCAAGTAGTCAAGGTCCACATCACTGGTAATAAAACGTATTGGCATCATGTGCCCCCTGATACGATGCACTGAGAAGGACACGACGTAACCGCTAGACTATCCTTGTCAAAGATGCATAACCTCAAACTACTAAGAAAACAACCCGAATTAAGGATTCTGCAAAATAATGGAGCAGTACACTTTAAAAAAAGTTTCATGGTCACAAAAGGCAAGGCAAGATTAAGGAACTGTCACAGATTTGAGGAGACAGAGACACAACAACATGCAATATGGCACCTGGAGTGGAAAAGGTACATTTGAGGGAAAACCGGTAAGAATCCCGTGAGCTCTGCCGCTTAGTTAGTCATATTGTACCAGTGTTGATTTCATGGTCTGGATAACTGTACCGTGCTTATATAAGATACTAACATGAGAGGAGTTTGGATGAAACACACACCTGAGTTTTTATACTATTTTTGCAACTATCCTGTGAGTCCAAGGTTATTTCCAAATGCAAAGCTAAAAATAATGCCCTGTGCGTTAGAAGGCGCAGGGAGCGAGACGGTGAGAAATGTCACGCGGGTCACCGGAGCCGTAGGGCAGTAATCAAATATGACATGAGCCCCACCAAAACCGTAACAGTGAATGCCTACCTTCTGGAAATAGGAGAAAGGCCAAGGTAGGGGCATCACGCCTCCTCAAGTTACAGAAATACCACTGTGTTTCTGATACCTGATCCACAGAAAGACAAACCTCCACGAGATTAGTCTCGTCGAACGTTAACAAGCCTACACAGGTTTAGTGAATGCAGACACGGGCAGACGCTACCTCCAGACCAGAACCAGGTGACGACTCAGAAAGACAGGTGGAAACTCACCTTTCCTGAGAGAGAAATGACTATTCTCCCAGAACCGAAAGGTCCCCAGAATTTGTCTCTGATGTAGGGGGTTGCCCACCCACGGAGGGTGGTATTGACCGACAAAAGAAGAGTCTGAGTTCTTGTGCTGCTCTCTATTCACTGTGTTGGTGTCGCTTCCCAACCACTTCCTTTCGTTGATCTTGGAGCAAGGCCCTCATGCTCAGAAGCCACTTCAAAAGACGGGTTATTCAAAATCGTTTTCTGCCTTTTTTTCTTTTTTTCTGCCTTCTACTTTTTTTCTTCTGAAGGACTTTCCTCTTATCATCTTACGGCTTCACTTGGCCATCCCCCTCAGTCCCGACAGAGACTGTATGCTTTGCCCCTAACGCACCACCCCGCCAGTATTTTGAGCCTCCGGGTACTTTTCACCCCGAGCTTCCATTTTAATAGTGGAGTCCGGTAATGTCACTGTTGCTGATCAGGTGCCTCCGTGTCAAACAGACGAGTATAAAGAAGCTTAAATCAGGCCGAGTGACAAGTCAAGAGTGTTGGAGAAATGATCGTTATTACTCTAGCCAGGAAGTAAGGCAAGCAGCCAAACGGTCCTGAGGGTCCGCTCCTTGGCAAACACGGGAGGAGAACCACCGACACTTTCCGATGGGGGTCCAGCCTCACCACAGCACCTTAGCAAAAAATTCTGACTTGTTCTAGGCTCACAGTTTCTAGTTTCCCTGAGTGCCCAGGTGAGAGAGACTAAAGGTCTCCTCTGCTCTTAAAGCTGCCGTTCTCCTTTGAGGATAGACTCTACGATGAGGATCGGTGTGTGGGAGTTCTCCGAGGGGGTGCTCTTGGGATTACCTCCTGTGGGAAGGAGCAGAAGGGAAAGTTACAGGACCGGGAAGAGAGAGAGGTCACGCTGTGATTTGATCCCAGACCTCAGCCAATCCCATAGGAAGTTCTGAAGACAGGATGCTCCCTCAGCTGTCCCCGGTTGGGGTAAGGAGGGCTGGATCTAAAGGCAGCAATCTGTCATTGCGTGTGGGTCACGCTGGGAAGCGGTATGACCTTGAGCAAAGCAACTGTCTTCAATGGAGGCAATCCCTATAGGGGCAAACAGGTGAGGGCTGTCTACTGATATCGGTCTTCGGAGCAGGGGAAGAGACTTTTATTCCTGAAGGAGTACGGGGGCAGCCCATCACAACATTATCACCGTGGGATAAGACGGGAAGACATTTGCCCCTTTTAAGCTTCAAGGCAGATGTGAGCATGATAAAGACCCTTATGGTTTTGGGCTTTAAAGCGTCAGTGTTAGGCTTAGGTAAGCAGATCAGGTCAGATCAGCTGCCCCAAAAGCCATCCTACAGATGTCATGCCAAGTCCACAGCTTTCATTTGGTTCTGGATTACAGCATTGCCAAGTTCGGACCAGGGATCTAGGCTTCCAACATCCACGTGCTTGGGTTTTTAGGAGGTCCTGGTCTTCACGACGTCCACTGGGGCAAAGGTTCCAGAAATATCACCCACACCTTCAGCTCAGAACCTGCTGCGGGCAAGTCTCCAGGTGAAACAAATATGGTTATGAAGGAGACAGCCTCCTGGAGGCAGGTTTCCGGGGCTTCTGCAATCCCACAGCAAGAGTTGGTGATCATGCGGTAGGGTCCCCTCCCTGGGGAAAGAAAAAAAATAACCTCAAGGTAATTGAGTGCGAACGTGATAACATCCCTCATGACCCTGTTACATGAGACAAGTTAATCAGACTGCATGTTTGTGTGTTACCATATATGGGAGACAAAGAAGTAAGAAATATGTTTAAAAAAACAAACAAACTATGTTCGGGGCTCAGTTCTTTGGGCACGAACCCAACTGAGTGGTGCGGACACGAATGAGGTTGCTTCCTGGAAAGAAAAGCCTCGAGGTCACCACTCTTTGTGCGAGAATCCTGCTACAACCACAGCCATCGTGACGCATGATTAAAAATGCCCACTTGGGGCGCCTGGGTGGCTCAGTTGGTTAAGCTTCTGACCCTTGATTTTTTCAGCCCAGGTCACGATCTCGTGGCTCGTGAGATCGAGCTCCGTGTCAGGCTCTGTGATGACAGCAGCAGAGCCTGCTTGGGATTCTCTCTCCCTCCCTCTCTCTCTCTCTGCCCCTCCCCGACTCTCTCTCTAAATAAATCGATAAACATTTTAAAAAACGCCCACTCGTGAGAAAGTGAAGCTTGTCGCTGGGGAGACACCACCCGCTACAGTGCAGGGTGCCAGACGTACAAGGCCGGGGTGGGGGGGGGGAATGGGAATCATGAGGTTCCAAATATACTGTCTGGAAAAAAAGAGCAATTCAAATGAGGTCTGGAGTCTGTGACTGGCATCATTTCAAACGCCCACACTTTGCAAGAAGGCATCGATGTCCAGAGTGGCAATCTCCGAGTGCGACCGGGGCTTTCCCCCTAAAGTTACAATAAACACCTAGTGTCAATGTTCATCTCTGAAGGGGGCATTTCCCCAGGGGAGTTTAGGCCCACGGGTCACAGGCGTTGGACAACTGGTGTGAACGTCCCGGTGTTTTAGAGAAGCTGAAACCCAGAAGAACGCCTTTGCCACCTTCTTCCTCCAGATACCGCTGAGTCTCCATTAGGTCTAGATGGCACCAGCATGAGATTATGGGATTCCATTTTGTTTGGGAAAACTGCTCAAGCATTGTGAATTGCTAAATGTTATTGATGTTAGTCAATGTGGCCAAAATCCTGTGATTCCTGCTGACGACTTAGACGCTTTTCTTTCTCTCTTTCTCTTTCTTTCTTTCTTTCTTTCTTTCTTTCTTTCGAGACAGTGGGCACAAGTCAGTGAGGGGCAAAGAAAGAGAAAGAGAAGCAGGGAACGAGCTCACCCAAAGCAGGACTCATGCTCACCCAAAGTGGGGCTCGTGACACGAATTTCTCCCTGGGTAATTCATAGTAGGAGGAAATTTATATTCAAATATGGAATAGCCCTATACATTTTTTTTCACATTTTGTTTTTTGGTATCTTTATGACGTCACTTAACCTCATTGCAGATACTCTAATAGGCTCGGTACGACAACGTAGCTGGACCTAATTTGGGATGGGAAGTAAAACAGGGAGTGGATTCTCAGCCACGAAGCAACCTTGGAGTAAATCTAATGTCTATTTCTAACCCATTTCAGAACCTTCAACAAAACGTGCCTTGCCCATCAGCGGTCAAGAGATACCTCCGCAAAAGCAGAAGTTGGTATCGTGGGAGGAGTTTGGCGAACACAGGGGAAGAACCGCCGACCTCTCCCGATGGGGGTCCAGCCACACCACGGCACCTTAGCAAAAAATTCTGACTTGTTCTAGGCCCACGGTTCTAGTTTCTCTGAGTGCCCAGATGAGAGACTAGAGGTCTTCTCTGCTCTTAAAGCTGCCGTTCTCCTTTGAGGATAGACATCTAAGAGGGAATAACCGAGATCTCTGTCCATCTTTGACCGTCACACCAAACCCGGTATGCATACTACCATGTGCCGTCTTTGTAGCTTGGAAGTTACTGGATCATCAGAATTGCGGGGTCCCCCTGTTAGTCTCTCTAGGCAGAAACTGGCCTCCTCAAGGTGGATCCCTAGGGCCTGGCACAGAGCCAAGAACAGAAGAGCGGATATGTATGAGCGGATGAACGAACGTCTGCCTGGAAAGAACATCGGACCAACCCGTGCAAGCCCCCAAGGGAATGCTTGAAAGTCCAGGAACTGAAAGGAGCGACTCAAGGCGAGGCGATGGGGAGAATCAAGGGAACAGGAGGCAAGTATTGACCTTCTCTCCCCTTAGTCACTTCTCACCAGATGCTCACCTCCCTTCAGCCAATTAAGAGACGGGAGCACATTACAGGCCCTGCTTGATTGCTGAGTTATTTGAGGCCTTGTGAGAATTTGTCCGTAGCATCCGATTAGTGCTGGCTAGCTCTGAATTCTTTTTATAGTAAGCTTCTTTTGCAGGAGTTGGCATTGAAATTGCTAGCACGCAGGCCCGGAGCGCTAAGCCGGAGACGACGAGCAGGAAGTGGTAAATGAATAACTACCTTATTAGATCATATTCTCATTTTACTCAAATCCATCACTGGGGAAGTATAAAGAAACCTCAAGTACTTCAGGATTTACTTTATTATTATTTTTTTTCTGGATAAACTATGACTTAGGGAAGTTTTTAAGGTGGTCCAGGGAATCAAGTAACATACAGTATTGTTTTAGATGGCATAAATGGATCAGTGTTCCCTTGATGATAAACAAAGCCCCCCCACCTTTTTTTTAAGAAAAAACATTTAGGGCAAAAAGACGTTAGGGGTCCTTTCAAACTCTCAAATGTTTGACAAGGGTTTTAAATACCAGTGGATCAGTGAGGGACCCCCCCCCCCCCACCACAACATACTTCTCCATGTTAATTGTCACACTAGGCCGAACAAACTAATCCTGAATACTCAATAATATTATTAGCAGAGGCAGATCTTTTTAAAAGCTTCGACTTTACCGCTAGTAATTACGCTCGATTACAGGTGTAAAAAGCTTTCCACAGCGGGCCTTACAAAATCCACTGTGAACGTTAACCACATTTCATCTCATGTGGCATGTCAGGCATGTGCATCGATAGGGTAGAATTCAGCATAAAGCACTAATCAGGTGATTATACAGTCTGAGGCAGAAACCAAATAGGTGGGCACTTTCTAACTGACAGCACTTAGAAACGCCGCGAGGGGCGTCTGCGTGGCTCAGGTCATGATCTCATGGCTTGTGAGTTCGAGTTCCGGGTAGGGCTCTGTGCTGACAGCTCGGAGCCTGGAGCCTGTATCCGATTCTGTGTCTCCCTCTCTCTCTGCCCCTACCCCCCCCCACCCCCCCCCCCCCGCTCACGCTCTCTCTGTCTCTCAAAAATAAACAAACATTAAAAAAAATTAGAAAGAAAGAAATGCCCTCTGAAATTACCCCCAAAGATTTCAGCTTCTAGTAAAATTATTTATGGTTAAGTGCTATAAAGCAACTCAAAGAATGTATAAACACTAACCAACTCCGACTTTTCATGGCTGCTGTAATTTGGTTTCTGAGTTCCTGTTTCGAGTTAACTTCGAAACGTGCAGGTCTAGGGGCGCCTGGGCGGCTCAGTCAGTTAAGCGCCCAACTCTTGGTTTTGGCTCAGGTCAGGATCATGAGTTCGAGCCCCGAGGGAGGGCTTGGAATTCTCTCGCGCCCCTCCCCTCCCCCCCTCCCCCCCCCCCCCCCCCCGCTCGCTCTCCCCGTGTCTCTCTCTCTCTCTCTCAAAATAAGTAAATCAACTTAAAAAAATAAAAGTACAGGTCTATTTCAGAAATGGACTTTGAGGAATGCACCAAAATTGCAATCTCTAGGAAAAGTTTTCAAGAAACTCTATTGTTCACAATGACTCCCAGAATAGCTTAATTCAACAGTGTTCCAGGTGAACCCTATGACCACACCCTTGTCGAGTCCAGCAGCTACCTGCATTCCTGCACCTGGGGGGGTGGAAGGAAATTATGTAAAAAGTCAATAATGAAAGATGTAAAAGCGTTTTCAGAACTTGACTTTCCCCGTTCCTTACCCTAGCGCTCAGAGCCATGGGAGGGAGGGGAGCTAGAGAAAAAGAATGCATACGTTTCAAAGGAAACCATAAAAGTGTATCCACATTTAGATAACCCCAGAAGGTATAAATTTTACCAAGGTCATGGAACCACCCACTTCCATTCCGGAGGTAGTCACACCTACTTTGTGTCCAAAATAAACCTATACAATTGGAGGCGTTGTAAAGGAGAAGGAGTCAAAAGTTAATACATACTTGCAATTGGGCCAAGGGTTAAAAAAGAATACTGCTGGGAGACTAGGGGAACGATGCAGAATGTTCAAAAGAAAAATTTGCAAATCTGCTCTCGGGGAAAATACTAATACAAATGAATACGCATCAGAAAATGTATTCTTCAACAAATCGCTGGGAGGGAAACAAATCTCACAAAGTTCATCTTTATTCAGAATATATTTCTCTTTTTTTTCCTTCCCTGGCCAGCCGGAAGCATAGGCGTCTTGGCAACATTATTGCCCTGTGATATCTCAGCAGAAGTCCAGCTAAGGACGGATTCATGTGTACCTTTGGCAATAAGGATTTTTTAATAACAGCTGAAATATGCTTGCTTGCTTGTAATACAAAACTTAGCCAGGTTTATCATTACACCTGATGTTGTCTATAAAACTGTTTGTACTATTTAAAAATCTCTGTCCAATTTATAAAATTAACCATAGCACAGGAACATGTGAATTTCAGCCTACATCGTTGCAAAACATTTCTTGGAACTTAATCTCCAATTTTATCTTCCCAGGAAAAAGTGCTGATATTAGAACAGAATCTATGAAGCTGTCCCCCAAGGGGGGAGTGGAATAAACCACCCTTTTAAACGGAGGATTAAAAAAAAAGACCAAACTTCAGCTTTTCTCCTATTTTTTTAAATAACAGCTTTTCCGAAGTATAATTACATACAATAAAATTCACCAGCTTTCAGTGTACAAGTTAATGATGTTTAGTACATTTAAAGAGTTGTACAACTATCACTACAATCCAACTGTAGAATTTTTCCATCACCCCAAAAAAGATCCCTCACACCCGTTTGAAGTCATTCCCCATCTAATCCCCAGACCCAGGCAATCAATAGTATTAGCATTTCGTTTTAGAAATACGGAAATTGAGAGTCTAAATTAAGTTCTTTACCTCCGAGGTCACAATTATTAGGTCCTGGATCTGTGATTTGAATCCAGAAACATTTGATTCCAACGTCTTTTCTTTCGATATACTATGCTACAGAACTAGGAACTATCAGATGTATGTCTGCTCAGGACATAGCTACAGTTACTAGAAAAATCTTGGCCAATAAATAGATTTAAATAATTAATAGAATTCTCTTTTATCCACTTGGCGTGACATTAGATGATGAAAAAAGTCACATAAGCGAAAGTAACATCTTGTGCCTGCAGTTTCTTCTATTTATTTATTAGTGTTTTTCATGAATGATTTATGGCCTGCCTAATTCAGAAGGCTCGAAGTGACTTAGAAAAGTCTTTTTTTTTTTAAGTTTATTAGTTTTCACAGAGAGAGAGAGAGAGCGAGCAAGAGCAAACAGGGCAGGGGCAGAAAGAGAGAGAGAATCCCAAGCAGGCTTTGTGGTCACCGCAGAGCCAGACGTGGGGCTTGATCTCAGGAACCGAACCGTGAGATCATGACCTGAGCTGAAATCAAGAGTCAGTCACCCAAGCAACTGAGCCACCCAGGCGCCCCGAGAGAGGTCTTTATACACGATAACGTTAAACATTATGGGGTTCATAGATCAATGAAGATCGGATCAAGGTTGTCCCAGAAAAATGGAAAAATATACATCCCACTGTGGATAACATTGCTAGGGGTTCATGGGCTCCAAAAGATATCAACCACAGTTTGAGAACTCTTGCTTTAATAATGAGGATGAGGGGCGCCTGGGTGGCTCAGTAGGTTGAGCATCCGACTTCAGCTCAGGTCACGATCTCGCAGTCCGTGGGTTCAAGCCCCGCGTCCAGCTCTGTGCTGACAGCTCAGAGCCCGGAGCCTGCTTCGGATTCTGTGCCTCCCTCTCTCTCTACCTTTCCCCTGCTCGCTCTCTGTCTCTCTGTCAAAATAAATAAACATGAAAAAGTTAAAAATAAATTACAAAACATCTCTCGCCAAGGCCCAGATCAGGCGGGACCTCAGTCAAGTAGCACCTTTCCGAAGAGACTGGCGAACGAAGGTAAAAGAATATCGCATTTGTGGACAGCCGCCGAATAAGTAGGCTTCCACAGCTGTAAACAACACACTCTGGGCAGCACTAGAACATCTTAGTGCTTTTCACATCTCTTCAGGTTCATTTTGCTTCCATGGAAACTACCGATTTACATAGGCTCACAAGAACTTCCACAGGCAAACACTTGGAGAAAGTCAAATGCAGACATGTGGATTTCATGGCCTCAGAGGTTTCAAAGTTTCCTCTTTGCGGGAGGTTGTCAGGGGTATCCAGTATACTTTCTAGCCCTCAGTTTATATTCGACACTTTTTTTTCAATGTTTATTTTATTTTTGAAAGAGAGAGAGGGAGAGAGAGGGAGAGAAAGTGAGGGAGGGGCAGAGACAGAGGGAGACACAGAACCTGAAGCAGGCTCCAGGCTCCGAGCTGTCAGCACAGAGCCCGATGCGGGGCTCGAACCTATGAACCGTGAGAGCATGACCTGAGCCGAAGTCGGACGCTTAACCGACTGAGCCACCCAGGCGCCCCTACATTGGATACTTTTATCATACCGGATCCTCAAACTTCTGGTTTCTACAATTCAACTCAGCAAATATTTATCAAAGGGCTACTGGGCATCCAGGATGGTCCCAAGCTCTAGAAACGTAGCCATTACTTCTGTGATCAATGCAGTATTGAGCCCGGGGGAAGGGCTAATGAAACACCATCTGTCTTCCATAAAATTCCAGGTGTTTATTGGGGCTTCTCAACCCCTAGGTGACAGGTTGTCCTGCTTATCCGCCACCAAGGCACCTTGGGGATCTCCTTTGGTAGCACTGGCCACATTGGGTTCATGGCTAATTTTCTATAAAGTAGATACGTGGCAAATGCTTGTTGAATACAATAAGGATTAAAGCGGTTTAAGGAAATTTCCATACTTTCTGATGGCAAGGTTATTTTCTAAAGAGAAAGAACCACCATTCTGGAGAGAAGTTAACATGAGAGTAGGTAGGGGTTAAGGCAGAACTGTTTCCTCTAAGGTGGGGGCATCAGGGCAAGTAGACCATAAGCATTCCCAATACCATTTCTTTTTTTCTTTTAAATGTTTCCTTATTTATCTTGAGGGGGGAAGGAGGGGCAGAGAGAGCGTGAGACAGAGAACCTCAACCGGGCTCCACACTGTCAGTGAGGAGCCCAACACGGAGCCTCAAACTCACGAGCTGTGAGATCATGACCTGAGCTGAAATCAAGAGCCGGATCCTTAACCGACTGAGCCACTCAGGCACCACCCCAAAAACATTTCTTAATGCTTTATCTCTAGCCCTTTTGTTTTTAGTTCGGTCCCCTGTTTTCTGCTGATAGGACACGCTAGGCTTAAGAACCTATATATGTAAAACCTGTATATGTTTTTAAAGAAACCTCTACTTTGTCCCTTTCTAGAGAAGGAGTGTGGGGAGCACACTCTAAGACGACCCTCAGTAATCCCGACCTCTTACTATTTATGCCCTTGTATAATCCCTTGTTCTTTTTATTTTTTTATTTTTTTTAAATTTTTTTTTCAACGTTTTTTATTTATTTTTGGGACAGAGAGAGACAGAGCATGAACGGGGGAGGGGCAGAGAGAGAGGGAGACACAGAATCGGAAACAGGCTCCAGGCTCCGAGCCATCAGCCCAGAGCCCGACGCGGGGCTCGAACTCACGGACCACGAGATCGTGACCTGAGCCGAAGTCGGACGCTTAACCGACTGCGCCACCCAGGCGCCCCTCCCTTGTTCTTTTTAAAATAAATTTTCTAATGTTTATTTTTGAGAGAGAGAGAGAGACAGACAGAGGGAGAGCATGAGCAGGGGAGGGGCAGAGAGAGAGGAAGACACAGAATCTGAAGCAGGCTCCAGGCTCCAAGCTGTCAGCACAGAGCCTGACATAGGGCTCAAACTCATGAACCGTGAGATCATGACCTGAGCTGAAGGCAGACGCTCAATCGACTGAGCCACCCAGGCACCCCTGTAAACTCTTGTTCTTGAGTACAGACGGGATCTACGTCTAACAAATAGCATACAACAGAGGCGATGGGATATCATTTCGGTGATTATGATACATAAGATTGTAATTTCTGTCTTGCTATGACTCTCTGACTTGCTCGGTTTGGTAAAACAAACTGCCATATTTTGAGCTACCCAGTGGAGAGGACTCAGTGACAGAAAACTCTAAGACAGCCTCTGACAAATAGCCAGCAAAGAATGGGAGCCCTCAGTCCATCATTCCTTGAGGAAATACACACTCTCAACAACCACACGAGCTTGGAAGCATGTGCTTCTCCAGTCAAGCCTCCAGATAAGACCTCAACCTGACCTGACAGCATGAAAGAGTCTAAAACAGAGAACCTAGCTGAGTTATGCCTAGGTCCCTAACCCACAGAAACTGTCACTTTAGTTCTAGGATTTAATAGCAAGGAGCAAGACTAGTAACCAAGGTGATAAATAAATTTCAAGGCTAATGATTGCCATTAACAGAACTGCTAGGATTTCAGTAAGAAAATGGAAATGTATAGTCACTAAAAAGAAACAAGACCGGACTAGCAAACACTTCTTTATAGATTATGAAAGAAAATGTCTGAAGACTTCAGTTTCGGGCCAAGATGGTATCATGGGGCCAGCATTTTACCTGTGCACGGAAACAACTAAAAAATAGACGAGTTGTGTGAAATAGCAGTTTATAAGTCACTGTACATCAGAAAAGAAAGGACAGAGATGAGCCCTATAATTTCCCCATCTGCAGGTGGTCTCCCGGAGGTACTCAGCTGAGGAATGATCAGTGTGTATGTGTGAAGAAATTACCTGAAGCCCGGGAAAGATTCACCCAAAGCGATTTGAGGTTATGGTGCCGGGGCCTTTCACAGAGTTGGTAATAGTGTCTGTTCCCACCAAGCCTCAAGATTCATAGAGTGTTGGCTTGGGGCGCCTGGGTGGCTCAGTTGGTTGAGCATCCGACTTCGGCCCAGGTCGTGATCTCGTGATTTGTGAGTTTGAGCCCCATGTCAGGCTCTGTGCTGGCAGCTCAGAGCCTGGAACCTACTCCGAATCCTGTGTCTCCCTGTCTCTCTTTGCCTCTCCCCTGCTCACCCTCGGTCAAGCTCTCTCTCAAAAATAAATAAATATTTAAAAATTTTTTTAAAAAAAAGATTCGTACAGTGTTGATTGAAGTCTGGAAAAGGGTCTTGTCTGAGTAGTGGCGGATGATTGCCTGTAGAATAAACACCTCCTTGGTCCTGACTATCAATTTTAAAAGCAAGACCCAAAATAATCAAGTAGCTGCCAAGTAACTTAACTGCACACCTGAGCAAAGCTCAAGGATAATTTTAGGATACAAACATAAAAAAAGAGGTAAACTTCACAATGGCTGGCATCGAACATAAAATGGCCAAAAGTGATCAGGAAATTATGACCCCAAATGAGGAGAAAGCTCATTCTATCAAAACGGAGATGGAATCGATATGGGTGTCAAAATAGTAGCAAAGTGTATTAGAACAGTTTGTTGCTGTATCACTGCATTCCATATGTTCCAAAAGAAAGGTGGGTATGGGAAGGATACTTTAAAAGCCCAAATAAAACCTCTAGCAACGGAAATTGCAATGTCTGAGATGAAAATATTCACTGGATGGGATTAATGTCAGAAAGGCATTGCAAAAGAAAAAATTAGTGAACTTGAAAACATAGCAATAGAATTATTCAAACTGCAACACAGAGAGAAAAATGTAAAAAAAAAAAAAAAGAAATTCGAAAAGGAGCTCAAGAAAGAACACAGCATGACTCTTAGCCTACAAAGCGATACCCAGTGGAAATGTCTTCCAAACACAAAGGAAAAATAGACTTTTCAGACATACAAGAGATAAAACCAGCAAGCCCACACTACAAGAAATGTTAAAGAATGTCCTTCAGATAGAAAATCGTCAGATGCAAATATGAATCTACACGAAAGAATGGTAAATACATGGGTAGACATATAAAGTGTTTTCTTGTTTAAATCTCTTTAAAACATAGCTATTTAAACATGAATAATAAAAAATGGAGATGTGATTTTCAACATATATAAAAGAGGACTATGTGACAACAATACAAAAGTTAGGAGGGATAAGTAGAAGCATAATGTTATAAGGTTCTTATACTCCAGAAGTGGCACAATATTGCTAGAAGGTAGGGTGTGATCAATTCAAAATGAGTACTATTGGGGCACCTGGGTGGCTCCGTCGGTTAAGCGTCCGACTTCGGCTCAAGTCATGATCTCGCGGTCCGTGAGTTCGAGCCCCGTGTCGGGCTCCGTGCTGACAGCTCGGAGCCTGGAGCCTGCTTCGGATTCCTTGTCTCCCCCCTCCCTCTGCCCCTCCCCTGCTCATGCTCTGTCTCTGTCAAAAATAAAATAAACATTAAAATAAACATCTGTGCTGGCAGAGCGGAGCCTGCTTGGGATTCTCTCTCTCCCTCTCTCTATGCCCCTCCCCCACACGCTCTCTCCTTCTCTCTCTGCCTCTCTCTCTCTCTCTCTCTTTCTCTCAAAGTAAATACATAAAAAGAGCATGCTAAAAGTTTGAAACACCCCCATTAAAAACACAGAGACCGTCAGACTGAATAAAAAGGAAAGGCCCAATTAAACGCTACCCATAAGAAATGATTTCAGTAAGAAGACACAAATAGTAAAAGAACTGAGAAACCCATGCTATCATAACAACAAGGGAAAGAAAACTAGAACGGCTGTATTAAAATCAAGGTGGATTTCAGAGGAAAGAATATTACCAGAGATTAGACGTGTCATTTTGAAATGTTAAAATGGTCAGCTCATCAAGTACATGAAGGAAACACTGACAGAACCACAAACAGAAATAGACAAATCAACAAGGGTAGTCTCATATTTTAATATTCTTCTTCCAATAATTGATAGAAGTAATAAGCAGAAAATCAGGAAGAATTTGGTATGCTTGATCAATGTTGTCAACTCACCTGACATGATTATATTTAAAGAACATCCCATCCAACACTATGAAAATACACATTCTTTCCAGTTGCACATAAAACATTTACCGAAATAATACCGCAATACCCAGAGAAAAATATGTCATAATAAAAGGAATAAAGTCATACAAAGTATATTCTCTGACCGCAATGGAACTAAATTAGAACTCAATAATAAAATGTCTGGAAAATTGTCCAAATATTTGGAAACTGAATAATATGCTTTTAAATAATCTGTGAGTCAAAGATGAAATCAAAAGTGAAATTGGAAAATATTTTGAACTTGGGGCGCCTGGGTAGCTCAGTCGGTTAAGCGACCGACTTCAGCTCAGGTCATGATCTCACAGTCCGTGAGTTCGAGCCCCGCATCGGGCTCTGTGCTGACAGCTCGGAGCCTGGAGCCTGCTCCGGATTCTGTGTCTCCTTCTCTCTGTGCCCCTCCCTTGCTCATGCTCTGTCTCTCTCTGTCTCAAAAGTAAATAAAAACATTAAAGAAAAATTTTTAAAAAAGAAAATCTTTTGAACTAAATTAAAGATACAAAATATCAAAATTTGTGAGATGCAGTTTCAGCAATACTTTGGGAAATTTCTTTAGCATTAAGTCTTCTATTTGAGAAAGTAGAATGGTCTCAAATCAATGACATTAGCTTCTACTTTAAGAAATTAGAAAAAGAAGAAATTAAGCTCAAAGTAAGTAGAAGAAAGGAAATAAGTCAACAAAAACAAAAGTTGGTTATTAGAAGATCCATAAAATTGATAAACCTCTAGCCAGACTAATCAGGAAAAAGAGTTTCAGCCTTATTGACGTATAATTGAAAATAAAATTATAAGATATTTAAAGTATACAACATGATGATTTGACATTCTTCTACATTGTGAAAAAGATTCCTCCCATCAAGTTAATTTTTCCCATCAGAGTGAAAAGCTCTCAAACGTAATTATAGGGGGGAAAATTCCTAATACATCTGAGCATAGGATTCAAACAGACCAGGGGCACCTGAGTGGCTCAGTCGGTTGAGCGTCTGACTTCAACTCAGGTCATGATCTCATGGTTCGTGAGTGTGAGTCCCTGGTCTGACTCACAGCTATCAGCGAAGGGCCGGCTTTGGATCCTCTGTCCCCCCACCCTCTCTCTCTGCCCCTCTCTGCTTGTGCTTTCTGTCTCTTTCTCTCAAAAACAAATAAACAATAAAACAAATTTGTTAAATTTTTTAATAATTTTTTTAAAAAATTACATTAAATTACATTTAAAAAAATTAAAATAGAAAAAAAAGAATCCTCAGAAGCTGTGCATCCCTTATAAATCTAATATGATGAACCCTACATGGGAAAGCATGCCCTACGGACACCTGAGGTCTTCATTCATAGTATGATGCAGAGAGAGAGGGAGACACAGAATCTGAAGCAGGTGCCAGGCTCTGAGCTGTCAGCACGGAGCCTGATACGGAGCTTGAACTCACGAACTGCAAGATCATGACCTGAGCCAAAGTCGGACGCTTAACAGACTGAGCCACCCAGGTACCCCTGCACTTCTTAAGTTGGAAAATGGAAAGTTTTATCTCCAAAATGATGGTGTGTGTTAGCGATGGGAACCGATAACGTGTTAGATTCTCTTCATCCGATTGAGGGGGGCACTTGTTGGGATGAGCACTGGGTGTTGTATGCAAGCGATGAATCGTGGGAATCTACCCCCCAAATCCCAGAGCACCCTGTACACGCCGTATGTTAGCCAGCTTGACAATAAATTACATTAAAAAAAAATTCTCTTCATCCGAGAGGGATTTAACCCCCAAAATAAAGTTATGTGGGTCCACTTAAAAAAAGAAACGCACATATATGTGGCAGAAACTTCAGATGATAAGAAAACAATAGGAGTAGTAATTTTCGGAATGTCACTAAATGCCCGGAAGTTACCTACGTGCTCTTGGTTAATCCTCGTAATAATCAGACAAAATATTTGGCAATATCTTCATTTGGGGAGAAGGACGTGAGGTTCAGAAGGTCACGTGACATCTTCAGGTTCATGCAACCAATACATAGTAGAATAAGTGTTCAAACCCAGCTTTGCTTGGCTCCAATCCCCATACCACACTACCACTCTGGTACTGGACGAAAAAGCTACTTCTGCCCTATTTCCCCTTACATGTTTCAGAGCATATGAACTGACCCGTGCATGGCTAAGACCATAAGAAATTCTCGGGTTAGAAAAGATCATCAGGGGCCCCTGATTGGCTCCGTCGGTTGGGCGTCCGACTTCGGCTCAGGTCATGATCTCACGGTCCGTGAGTTCGAGCCCCGTGTCGGTCTCCGTGCTGTCAGCTCGGAGCCTGGAGCCTGCTTCGGATTCTGTGTCTCCCTCTCTCTCTGCCCCTCCCCCACTCACGCTCTGTCTCTCTCTTTCAAAAAATAAATAAACGTTAAAAAAATTAAAAAAAAAACAAACAAAAAAAAACAAAAAAGAAAAGATCATCAAATATTGCGTCAAATCTAAATTAGTGGCACGGCTCTGGGAGAAACCACTTGGCTTTGGGCTTTGTTTTCACCTTGTGCCCAAATCAGGTCTAACGGTGGATATTGTGGATATGTGGATGTTGAGATTGGTTCATGTCATTTTTAGGAAGCTTGTATGTTAGACTGATCCACTCTTGCCAAAATTGGAATCAGACTTTGAGGTAGCCCTGAGGGAGAAGCTGACTGACTGCACTGAAAGGGATTCGGGAAAGGCTGTATCCAGGGCCTGAGGGTTCCTGCTTGATAGGAGCCTTCAAGACCTTTCTTTATTCACATTCGTGTCAAAGGCCCATCCCAGAACCCTGGTGAAGTGCCTGGGGGATTTGCCATCTGTTCACAGACTTAGCACCAATATTTATTAAATTCTTTTATAGGATCTTTTTTTAAAAAATTTTTTTAACGTTTATTTTATTTTTGACAGAGACAGAGCATGAGCAGGGGAGGGGAAGAGGGAGGGGGAGACACAGAATCCGAAGCAGGCTCCAGGCTCCGAGCTGTCAGCACGGAGCCCGACGCAGGGCTCGAACTCACGGACCGCGAGATCATGACCTGAGCCGAAGTTGGACGCCCAACCGACCGAGCCACCCAGGCGCCCCTTAAATTCTATATATGGATAATCTCATTTAACCTCACATAACTTGATAAGATGGCCAAAGTTTCAGATGAGTGGGGGGGGGGGGTGTGCGGCGAGAGAGAGGTTGAATGATGTGCCTAAGGTCACATAGCTAGAAATGACAAAATGAAGATTCAAACTGGGTCAATCTGACTTCAACCTCTGCCCACCCCCGCCCCCCAGACATCCCGTCCGCGTTTCTGAAAGTGTGGTTGTTTTAGTAATTCCACAGCAGGGCCATCTTGGGGGGGAAGGGGGGGGGGCGGAATCACACATGTTCTTGGGCCCCACTCAGGCACTCAGCAATCGGATTGAATCAGCTGCACACACACACCGTCCGGTCACTCTCTGCTGGCTCCCTCTGTTCCTGTCAGCTCACAGGGCACAGGGTGACACAGCCTGTCGCTCTTCCCGTCTTGATTTCTCCCTCAGCTGTCTCTAGGGCTCACCTCCTTACAGCCAGCTCCGTGGCCCCAAGACGTGGCAAGCACAATTCTAGGAAACTAAGGACCACGTATCTCAGAGAGTACGACCGACTGGGTGTTGGCTTGTTCTGAGCTGCTGGGACCATCAGCTTGGGGCACCAAAGTCCGGGGAAAGCAGAAGCACAATGCTCCAAGGTGGACACCCGCGATTCCTTTTAATCCTCTCCAACCACCCCTCAAGGTAGGTTTCTTCACATCCATTCCAAAGAGGAGGGTCATGAGGTAGAAGACACGAAAGGCGGACCTCTGTGACCACATCAAAGATTGCTTTGCCCAAATGGGGTCGGCCAGCGGGTGCCCTGGCCCGGATATGGCGAATGAGAGCAGGGTAGTCGCTCCTTGGCATCCCTCCTTCGGAGGCATTTCAGGCTGGCCGTAGCTCTCAACTGAAGGTCGCACTTCCTGTCAGATGCAACCCTCCCCCCCCCCCCCGGGTGATCATAACCACCTCGTTCTCTTATTCATTCAGGCCTAGGACTAGTAACAGCCACACCATTAGTGCCCTACCCCACGTGGTTTCCCTTTCCCCTTCCCACACCTTCGTAAATGGCTCCTTTTCAAGCCTTCCTGAAATTACCCTAATTTGAGCATGCCATCTGTTTCCTGCTGGGACCCTGACAGATACACATGGTTACTGAGTAATGGCAAACACCCACGTAGCACCTGTTGTACGTTAGCCATCACCTGGAATCAGAGGCAATTTGCTGAACCTTTCTGAGCCCCCTTCAGCCATTTCCCTGAAGAATGAATCAAATTCTCTATACACATTGTAAAGTTGTTCCTAGGATACTACAGTATTCTCTATTAAATGTGACATGAAAACTAGGTTACTTATTTTTTCGTGGAGCCTTCTACAATGCCTGATTCACAGTAGGACTCCAGTAAATGTTATTTGGATGACTGAATACCTGGATAGGTGGATGGATGGATGGATGGATGGACGGACGGACAAAACGTGGTTGGTTTTTGCACACTTAGACATGCTAGAGATGTGAAATGTATTGACTTCCTTTTCAATCGAACTTTGGTTTTTTTTAAAACCATCATTTTTTTAATTTTTTTTTAGAGAGAGAGAGAGAGCACAAGCAGAGGAGAGGGGCAGAGGGAGGGAGAGAATCCCAAGCAAGCTTCACGCTCAGTGCAGAGCCCGATGTGGGACCCAACGTGGGGCTCGATCCCACAACCGCAAGACCATGACTTGAGCCAAAATCAGGAGTCAGACACTCAACCAACTGAGCCAGCCAGGCACCCCTCAGTTGAACTTTGAACATTCAAAGGGCAAATGGCTCTCCCACTCCTGTGGGGGGCACTCCTCCCTCCACGTTAAGACTAAGAAGCCTGAGGGGCGCCTGGGTGGCTCAGTCGGTTAAGCGTCGGACTAAGACTCAGGTCATGATCTCACGGTTTGTGCGTTCGAGCCCCACGTCGGGCTCTGGGCTGACGGCTCGGAGCCTGGAGGCTGCTTCCGATTCTGTGTCTCCCTCTCTCTCTGCCCCTCCCCCGTTCATGCTTTGTCTCTCTCTGTCTCAAAAATAAATAAACGTTAAAAAAATTTTTTTTAAAAAAGACTAAGAAGCCTGAGAAACAGGACAAAGTCCAAATCTGCTAGACTCGCCCAAGAGTCACCTTCCTGAAAATGAATGGACTGAGTCAGTACTTATGCAAAAGACGTTACATTGATTTTTAAGACCATCAATAGAACTTTCTGCAGAGACTTGGAGCCAGATGCAAAGTGTGCTCGAGCTCTCAATAACTTCCAAAGCAGCATTTTAATGAATTACAGTAAATGCAAATTGATCAGGAGCATACGGATTTAATTTATCCTTAAGGACATGCATTTAAACATGTAAGGGGGAAAATGTGTCTTTTGAAACATTCTGGATTATGTCCAGTGGAGAACATTTAAAACAAATTTTCAAATTTTAGATGAATCCAGATCTCTGGTGTACTTGCTCAGTCTTCATCGGGGACGTGCAGATGGAAAGTTATTTTTATTTTAAAAATAGAATTCTCAAAAGGAGCTAGGAAGTGGAAGGCCAGCGCCCAAGTCCCAGCCTGACCATGTATTGTGTGACCTTGGCAAAGCCACGTACTTACTAGACCCCATAAATATTTGCCTTGCACGTAAATATTTTTTTAAGTTTATGTATTTATTTTGAGAGAGAGCGCACGCACGCAAGCATGAGTGGGGGGGGGCAGGGGCAGAGAGAGAAGGAGAGAGAGAATCCCAAGCAGGCTCCGCGCTGTCAGTGCAGAGCCCGATGCCGGGGCTCGAACTCACGAATCGCAAGGTCGTGACCTGAGCCGAGATCAAGAGCCGGAGGCACAACCGACCGAGCCACCCAGGCGCCAGCCCTTCACATAAATATCGATTTGAATTATGCAACAAATGACTTACTTCCTTTTTCTTTGTGTTTCTCTTCATCATCACCCATTCCGTGTGGAGTTCACTGAACTCTCTTCCATTTGGCTGAACTGCCCATGGCTGCTTTTGCTTCTGTTTTTTGACACGGGTTTTCCCACAGGCTCCCAGATTCCCTGGAAGGCGTACTAATCAGATGTGTTCAATCAACACAAAGAACTTCCACTTTAATCCTTCTAGAAGAGCTTATTAAAATATATTCTACCAATAGTTTTGCTGATCAGCGCTGGCCGGGGACACAATAGACTGCCTGCCCCGAACTGTATCAACCCGTTCGAGGACATTTACATGGTGCAATGTTGATTTAGCTTCGCTGTTCCAGGAGCCAAGTCCTTCGACCTAAAGTAACCTCAGGTGTGGGAGGAAGCCATTCAGTAATTCCAGAAGCCCTTCTCTCCAGCACGCTTTGTTCCCCAACCCCCAAAACAAAATTTTTGTTTTGTGGTGATTTTTTTTTTTTTGGTCTTTCTTGTATCTCTGCCGCCTCTGGACTCTTTCACAGAAACATTTTTTAACTTTTTATTTTAAATTTAGATATAGAGAAATAATTTTAGATTAAAGAGACATGTTACAAAAATTAAAAAAAATAGTAGAAAGAATCCCCATATGCTCTTTACCCAGCTTCCACTAATGTTAACATCTTACATCACAATAGCACAATCACCAAAACCAAGATATGGATGTTGCCACAATAATATTAACTAAATTACGTGGGGAACCTGGGTGGCTCAGTGTGTTGAGCGTCTGACTTCGGCTCAGGTCATGATCTCATGGTCCATGAGTTCGAGCCCCGCATCGGGCTCTGTGCTGACAGCTCGGAACCTGGAGCCTGCTTTGGATTCTGTGTCTCCCTCTCTCTCTCTCTGCCCCTCCCCTGCTCACACTCTGTCTCTCTCTCTCTCTCTCTCTCTCTCTCTCTCAAAAATAAACATTAAAAAAATTAATAATAAGGGTGCCTGGGTGGCTCAGTCGGTTAAGCGTCCCACTTCGGCTCAGGTCATGATCTCCCAGCCCGTAAGTTCCAGCCCCGCGTCCGGCTCTGTGCTGACGGTTCAGAGCCTGGAGCCTGCTTCCGATTCTGTGTCTCCCTCTCTCTCTGCCCCTCCCCCGTTCATGTCCTGTCTCTCTCTGTCTCAAAAATAAATAAATGTTAAAATTTTTTTTTAATTAATAATATTAACTACATTACACACTTTGTTTCTATTTCACCAGTTCTGCCACTAATGAACATTTTCAGTGCCGGGATACAAATGAGTGTCCCAAATTTCATTTAGTCTCCTCCATTCGGTGACATTTCTTCACTCTTTCCTCGTCTCCCCTTGACACTTTTTTAAAAACGTTTATTCATTTTTGAGAGAGAGAGAGAGAGTGAACAGGGGAGGGGCAGAAAGAGAGGGGGCCAGAGAATCCGAAGCAGGATCTGAGCTGAGAGCAGTGAGCCCAACGCGGGGCTTGAACTCACGAACCCTGAGATCATGACTTGAGCGGAAGTCAGACAGTCAACCGACTGAGCCACCCAGGTGCCCCACTCCCTCGACACTCTTGAGAAGTATCAGTTATTTTGTAGAATGCCCCACAAATTGGGTTTTTCTGATGTTTCCTCACAATTATATTCAGAATATGCGTTTTGGGCAAGGATACCACAGGAGGGATACTGTGCCCAACTCAGTACATCATGCCAGAGGATACATGATAGCCGTGTGTCTTACGACCGATGATGTTAACCTTAATCACTTGACTGAGTTTCTGTACTGTACAATTATTATTTTTCTCTTGGTAGGTAATAAATCTCTCCGAAGAAATACTTTTAAGGCATGGAAACAGCCTGTCACTCCTCAAACTACTGTTGGCTAATTTTGGCATTTGATAGTGGATCTCTTGCCTGCTCCGATCCCTGTGGTTTTCTAGCAGTGATGTTTCATTTCCCTCATTCCATATATATATTAAAGCGACTATTTTATTTATTTTTATTTTTTAAGTTTATTTATTTTGAGAGAGAGAGAGAGCACAAGTGGGAGAGGGGCAGGGAGAGAATCCCAAGCAGGCTCTGCCCTGTCAGCACAGAGCCCTATGCGGGGCTCGAACCCACGAACCACGAGATCCTGAGCCAAAGTCGGACACTTTACGGACTGAGCCACCCGGGCGCCCCTCCTTCAACATATATTACTTGGAATTCTTCTATAAGGAAGAGCTATCTCTTCTCCCTGTTCATTTATTTATTCCATCATTCATTTACATCAGTCTGGACTTCTGAATACATTTAGTATTTTATCCTGTGGTTTATATTTCAACACCACTCTTATTCATTTTGTTGCCCAACTGGCTCCGACTTTGGCCCTTGGGAGTTTTTTTCAGGTTGGTCCCTGTGCCCTTTTGACCAGGCCCATGCTTTGTAAAGAACTTCCTCATTTTCTGGCACATCAGTTGATCCGAGCCCATCTTTTGTTTTCCGTTTCCCAGCCCTGGAATCAACAACTTCTTCAAGAAGCCCTTGCCTCTCTTATTGGAAAATGATGTCTTAGAAACCAAGATCTGGGTGCTAGGGCGTGTCCCTGCTCCTCGGCCCTCTCAGTGGACAGAACTAAGAAATACACGTATGTGCATCAACCTGTGCATACATGCAGTTCTTTATTTCTGTGTCTATTTCTCTGTATATATATATATATATATGTACATACATATGTATGTATACATATGTACATATGTATGTGTATATAGACATACACATACATATACATTTATAATAAATTTCATATTAAAATATATATTAAATATTAGATATTATATAATAAATATATAATATAATTATAATAAATTTCATATTAAAATATATATTATATATTATACATTATATATTATATAATAGATATTATATTTTTTAATATGAAATTTATTGTCAAATTGGTTTCCATACAACACCCAGTGCTCATCCCAACAGGTGCCCTCCTCAATACCCCTCACCCACCCTCCCCTCCCTCCCACCCCCCATCAACCTTCAGTTTGTTCTCAGTTTTTAACAGTCTCTTATGGTTTGGCTCCCTCCCTCTCTAACCTTTTTTTTTCCTTCCCTTCCCCCATGGTCTTCTATTAAGTTCCTCAGGATCCACATAAGAGTGAAACCATATGGTATCTGTCTTTCTCTGTAGGGCTTATTTCACTTAGCATCACACTCTCCATCCAGTTCCATCCACGTTGCTACAAAAGGCCAGATTTCATTCTTTCTCATTGCCACGTAGTATTCCATTGTGTATATAAACCACAATTTCTTTATCCATTCGTCAGTTGATGGACATTAGGCTCTTTCCCTAGTTTGGCTACTGTTGAAAGTGATGCTATAAACATTGGGGTACAAGTGCCCCTCTGCATCAGTACTCCTGTATCCCTTGGGTAAAAAACCCCATGCATGCACACCAATAGCTATGACCGTAATCTAGAGTGGTAGAATCCATTCTAGGCTTCCCCCTTTCCTTATTCATATCACTGTATGTCTCCAACAGCGAAACCTGACTCATTATCTACAAAATATTTACTTCATTGTTCAGCTCTAAAATTCACAGAAAGTAATTTACAAAATTGCTAACCCATTTCCTATCTCCCTCTCTCTCTGCCACTCCCCCATGAACACTCTGTCTTTCTCAAAAATAAATGAACACTAAAAAAAAAAGAAAATGCTAATCTGTTTCCCTTCCCTATAGCTTTCCCTTTATCATATTGTTATATAAATAGAATGATACAATATGTAACCTCTGGTCTGCTTCTTTCACTTAGCAGAACGCATTTATTTTTTTTTTCTCTTTTATTTTATTTTTTTTTCAATATATGAAATTTATTGTCAGATTGGTTTCCATCCAACACCCAGTGCTCATCCCAAAAGGTGCCCTCCTCAATACCCATCACCCACCCTCCCCTCCCTCCCACCCCCCATCAACCCTCAGTTTGTTCTCAGTTTTTAAGAGTCTCTTATGTTTTGGCTCTCTTCCACTCTAACCTCTTTTTTTTTTCCTTCCCCTCCCCCATGGGTTTCTGTTAAGTTTCTCAGGATCCACATAAGAGTGAAACCATATGGTATCTGTCTTTCTCTGTATGGCTTATTTCACTTAGCATCACACTCTCCAGTTCCATCCACGTTGCTACAAAGGGCCATATTTCGTTCTTTCTCATTGCCACGTAGTATTCCATTGTGTATATAAACCACAATTTCTTTATCCATTCATCAGTTGATGGACATTTAGGCTCTTTCCATAATTTGGCTATTGTTGAGAGTGCTGCTATAAACATCGGGGTACAAGTGCCCCAATGCATCAGTACTCCTGTATCCCTTGGGTAAATTCCTAGCAGTGCTATTGCTGGGTCATAGAGTAGGTCTATTTTTAATTTTCTGAGGAACCTCCACACTGCTTTCCAGAGCGGCTGCACCAATTTGCATTCCCACCAACAGTGCAAGAGGGTTCCCGTTTCTCCACATCCTCGCCAGCATCTATAGTCTCCTGATTTGTTCATTTTGGCCACTCTGACTGGCGTGAGGTGATATCTGTGTGTGGTTTTGATTTGTACTTCCCTGATGAGGAGCAACGTTGAGCATCTTTTCATGTGCCTGTTGGCCATCCGGATGTCTTCTTTAGAGAAGTGTCTATTCATGTTTTCTGCCCATTTCTTCACTGGGTTCTTTGTTTTTCGGGTGTGGAGTTTGATGAGCTCTTTATAGATTTTGGATACTAGCCCTTTGTCCAATGTGTCATTTGCAAATATCTTTTCCCATTCCGTTGGTTGCCTTTTAGTTTTGTTGGTTCTTTCCTTTGGTGTGCAGAAGCTTTTTATCTTCATAAGGTCCCAGTAATTCACTTTTGCTTTTAATTCCCTTGCCTTTGGGGATGTGTCGAGTAAGAGATTGCTACGGCTGAGGTCAGAGAGGTCTTTTCCTGCTTTCTCCTCTAAGGTTTTGATGGTTTTCTGTCTCACATTCGGGTCCTTTATCCATTTTGAGTTTATTTTTGTGAATGGTGTGAGAAAGTGGTCTAGTTTCAACCTTCTGCATGTTGCTGTCCAGTTCTCCCAGCACCATTTGTTAAAGAGACTGTCTTTTTTCCATTGGATGTTCTTTCCTGCTTTGTCAAAGATGAGTTGGCCATACGTTTGTGGGTCTAGTTCTGGGGTTTCTATTCTATTCCATTGGTCTATGTGTCTGTTTTTGTGCCAAGCAGAACGCATTTAAAATGCATCTGCATGGTCGTCTGAGTCAATAGTTTGTTCCTCTTTATGACTGAGGAATATTACACAGTATTGAAATAGGAAGGTTTGTTTATATCTTTTATAGGAAGGTTTGTTTGTCCTCCAGTTGAAGGACATCTGGGTTGTTTTCAGTTGGTGGCGATTATAAGTAGAGCTATCATAGTCATTTGTGGAGAGGTTTTGACGCAAGTATAGGTTTTCATTTCTCTAGGATAAATACCTAGGAAAGGGGTTGCTGCATCATATGGTACATATATGTTCAGCATTATGAAAAACTACCAAACCATTTTTTAAAATTTTTTTCACATTTATTTATTATTGAGAGATAAAGAGAGATAGAGCACAAGCAGGGGAGGGGCAGAGAGCGGGGGGGGGAGACACAGAATCCGAAGCAGGCTCCAGGCTCTGAGCTGTCAACACAGAGCCCGACGCGGGGCTCGAACTCACAGACCACGAGATCATGACCTGAGCCGAATTCAGATGCTTAACTGACTGAGCCACCCAGGCGCCCCCCCCCCTTTTTTTAACATGAAACCATTTTCCAGGTATTATATTTCCATATATTATATATATATTATAATATATTTCAGCCGCATTTTATTTATATTTTTACTTTAGCCAGTAGTGTTTACTTTTAGCTAACAGGTGTGTAGAAATACCTCATTGTTGTCCTACTTTGCATTTGATAAATGTTGCAGGGCATTTTTTCATTTTTATATATAATCCATATGTCTTCATTGAAATTCAGTTCAGCTCTTTTGTTTTCTTAGTCTTGAGTTTGGGGAGATTTTCCTATGGTCTGGGTAGAAGTCCTATTTCAGAAATATGATTTGAAAATATTTTCTTCCATGTGCATCTTGCCTTTTAACTTTTTAAAATGTTTATTTATTTATTTTCAGAGAGAGAGAGAAAGAGAGAACATGAGCAGGGGAGAGGCAGAGAGAGAGGGAGAGAGAGGATCCTAAGCAGGCTTCACACTGTCAGGGCAGAGCCCGACATGGAGCTCAATGCCATGAGCTCATGACCTGAGCCGAAATCAAGAGTCAGAGGCTTAACCGACTGAGCCACCCAGGTGCCCCAGAAGACTAAATATTGTTAAAATGTCAATACTCACCAAATTTATCTATAAAGTCAATACAATTTCAAACAAAATTCCAGCTGGCTTCTTTCCATAAATTGCCAAGCGGATCCTAAAATTCATATGGACATTTAAGAAATTCAGAGTAGCTAAAATAATCTTGAAGAAGATAGTTTGAAGACTCACACTTCCTGATTTCAAAACTCTGAAAACTACAACAATTAAGATAGTGTGGTACTGGCATAAGGATAAACACATAGATCAGTAAAGTAGAATTAAGAATCTGGAAATAAATCCTCAAATTTATGGCTAACTGATTTTCAACAAGGGTGACAAAACAAGTCAATGGGGGAGAGGATAGTCTTTCCAACAAATGATACTAGGACAAACAGATATCTACATGTTAAAGAATAAAGTTGAACCCCTACCTCACACTGTATACAAAATCCACTCAAGATGGATTAAAGACCTGAATGTGAGAGCTAAAACTATAAAACTCTTAGAGGAAAAGACAGGTTAAGTCTTCATTACCTTGAACTAAACAAAGAATTCTTAGGATGCTAAACACAAAAGCAACCAAAGGAAAAATAGGTAAATTGGACTTCATCAAAATTAAAACTTTTATATTACGAAGGATACCATCAGGAAAGTGGAAACATAACAAAATGGAAGAAAATATTTACAAATCATATATCTATTAAGGAATTTGTGTCTAGAATATATAAATAACTCTTACAACTCAATAATAAAAAGACAACTCAATTAAAAAAATGGGCAAAGGATCTGAATAGACATTTCTCCAAAAGAGATCTATAAATGGCCGATACGCACATGAAAAGACGTTCCACATCATTCGTCATCAGAGAAATGCAAATGAGAACCACGATGAGATTCCCCTTTACACCCACTAGAATGACCATAATCAAAAAGACAGATAATAACAAGTGTTGAAGGGAATGTGGAGAAATCGAAATCCTCATTCACTGCTGCTAGGCGTGTAAAATGGTGCAGCTGAGAGTCTGGAAATAAATCCCCACATTTATAGTCCATTGATTTTCAACAGGGGTCCCAAGACAAGTCAATGGGGGAAAAACAGTCTTTGGCCAACAGTCTGACAGCAATTCCACTTCTGGTTATATGCTTCAGAAAAAAGAAAATCTCTGTCCCCATAGATACTTGTACTCAAATGTTCATAGCAGCAATATTGTTTAATTTTGATATCTTAGAGGATTTGAGAACTCTTTCTGTGATTGATTTCTAGTTTAACTCCATTATCATCTGAGAACATACACGATTTCTTTAACATTAAGTGTACTTATTGATTTTTGACGCAAGATACGGCCTATCTTTGGGAACGTTCCATGTGTACTTGAAAAGAATGTGCATTCTGTTCTTCTTGGTATGCATTCTTGACAAATGGTATTTGGGTCATGTTGTTTGATAGCATTGTTCAGCTCTTACCGACTTTCTGTGTACTTGTTCTACTGATTACTGACTAGTATTACAGTGTCCAACCATAATTATACTTTTTGTCTATTTCTCCTTTCAGTTCTATCAGTTTTTGCTTTTTGTATTTTTTAATGTTTATTTCTTTATTTTCAGAGAGAGAGAGAGCATGCATGCACGAGTGGGGGAGGGACAGAGAGAGAGAGCGGGCGAGAGAGAATCCCAAGCAGGCTCCACGCTGTCAGTGCAGAGCCCGACTCAGGGCTTGAACTCATGAACTGTGAGATCATGGCCTGAGCTGAAATCAAGAGTTGGATGCTTAACTGACTGAATCACGGGGGGAACCCCTGCTTTATGTATGTTGAAGCCCTTTGTTGTTAGTTACATGTACATGTAAAATTGCTTCTTAGAGAATTTACCCCTTCAGGGGCGCCTGGGTGGCTCAGTCAGGTAAGCGTCCGACTTGGGCTCAGGTCATGATCTCACGGTTCGTGAGTTCGAGCCCCGCATCGGGCTCCGTGCTGACAGCTCAGAGCCTGGAGCCTGCTTTGGATTCTGTGTCTCCCTCTCTCTCTAACCCTCCCCCACTCGTGCTGTCTCTCTCTCTCTCTCTCTCTCTCTCTCTCTCTCTCTCCCCCCCCCCTCTCAAAATAAATAAATAAACAGAAAAAAATTGTTTAAAGAAATCACATACCACTTCATGTGCAGCATACAGACCTCAAAGGGTACACTCCCAATTCCTCTCTCTTATTCTTTGTTCTACGTTGTCAGACATTTTACGTTTACATATGACATAAACACAATTTTGCTTTAATCAGTCAGTTTTATTAGAGACATTTTAAAGAAGAAAAAAACACATTTCATTTTACTTTAATTCCTTCTGCCTGAAGAATGTCTTTGAACTTTTCTGGTAGAGTAGTTCTTATGTTTTGTTTGTCTGAGAAAGTGTTTACTTCTCTTTCATTTCTGAAAAGTATTTTCGTGGGCTTTAGAGATTCCGGGTTGAAAGATTTGCTTTTCTTTCCGCACTTTTAAGTTGTCACTCACAAGAAGTCTCTGGCAATCCTTATGCTTCCTCCTCGGTGTATGCAATGTGTCTTTTTTCCTCTGGATGCCTCAAGATTTTCTCTTTGCATTTCGTTTTCAGCGGTTTGATGATTTTATGCTTTGATGGGTGCTTGGGGAGAGTTTGGATTTTTTTTTTTTTTTTTTTGGTGTTTGTCTTTCTGGTTCTTGGTTTCCTCCGTTATGTAGTGTTTGTCATCAACTCTTGAAAATTCTTAGCAATTTTTTCTTTTTAAAAAAAAGGTTATTGGGGTGCCCAGGTGGCTCAGTCAGTTGAGTGTCCGACTTTGGCTCAGGTCATGATCTCACGGTTTGTGAGTTCGAGCCCCACATCTGTGTTGACAGCTCAGAGCCTGGAGCCTGCTTCGGATTCTGTTTCTCCCTCTCTCTCTCTGCCCTTCCCCTGCTCACATACTCTCTCTCTCAAAAATACTAAATAAACTTTAAAAGAAAGTTTATTTAGGGGCGCCTGGGTGGCTCAGTCGGTTGAGCGTCCGACTTCGGCTCAGGTCATGATCTCGCGGTTTGTGAGTTTGAGCCCCACGGCGGGCTCTGTGCTGACAGCTCGGAGCCTGGAGCCTGCTTTGGATTCTGTGTCCCCTTCTCTCTTCGCCCCACCCCTGCTTGTGCTCTGTCTCTGTCTTTCAAAAATGAATAAACATAAAAAAAATTTTTTAAGTTTATTTATTTATGAGAGTGGGGGAGGGGGGAGAGAGAGAGAGAGAGAGAGAGAGAGAGAGAGAGAGAGAGAATCCCAAGCAGGCTCCAAACTGTGGGCATGGACCCCGACACGGGGCTCGAACCCATGAACCGTGAGATCATGATCTGAGCCAAAGTCAGACACATAATTGGCTGAGCCGCCCAGGTATCCAGCAATTATCTCTTCAAATATTTCTTCTATCTTATTCTCTTTCTCTTTTCCTTCTGGGATTCCAGTTGTGTGTATGTTAGACTATCTGGTGTTGTTCCATAGTTCCTGGATTCTGTGTTCTGTTTTCTTTGTTTTCACTTAACGTGTCTCTTTGTGTTTCAGTTTTGATCATTTTTGTTGATCTGCCTTCAAATTCACTGCATTCTTAAAGTTGGGTTTTTTTTTTTTTTAGTGTATTTATTTTGAGAGAGAGAGAAAACACAAGTCAAGGAGGGGCAGAGAGAGAGGGAGAGAGAATCCCGAGCAGGCTCTGTGCCACCAGCACAGAGCCTGACACAAGACTCAAACCCACGAACCGTGAGATCATGACCTGAGCCACAGTGTAACGTTTAACTGACTGAGCCACCCAGGCGCCCCTCGCTCGTATAGTTTTGATCTCTCTGTGGAAATCTCCCACTTAAGTATGCATATTGGCCACCTTTTCCACTGGGGTTTTTAGCATATTATTCGTGGCTATTCAAATACCATGTCAAGTATTTCCAACACCCGTGTCATCTACGAATCTCATTCTGTCGATGTCTTTGTTTCTTGTGGGGTTTTTTTTCCCCTTCCTTTTGTATGCCTCCTGACATTTAGCTGAAACTCACACATCTTGTGCAGTAAAAACCAAAGGCAATCATTTTTCTGCCTGGAAATGGGCATGCCTTTTCTGCCTTTTCTTTTGCCAAATCTTTAGCGTGCAAGTTCGAGTTCTTCTAGTCGGGAATTAAGCTGGGTTTGAGCTTTGCTGTTGCGTAAGGTCTGCTGTGGCTTAACTGTACCTTCAACGTGCCATAGACGTCAAATTCCTCTGGCAATACCTCGTGCTGAGGCTGGAGACTGGTTTTTGAGAGGGACTTTTTTCAGCGTCACATCAGCTTTAGCTTTTCCTCCCAAACTGTGACAGCCGTCACAGTCTCGCAACTCTTCTGCCGGTGTCTCACTATTACTCGTTACCTGACACTTGTTAGATGGTTGTAAGAAAGCACGGGAATGGCACGTTTGTTGTTTTGATTAAACCTCAGTGTTAAGGGGGCGCCTGGGCGGCTCAGTTGGTTGAGCGTCCGACTTCGGCTCAGGTCGTGATGTCACGGTTCACGGGTTCGTGCCCCGAGTCGGGCTCTGTGCTGACCGCTCGGAGCCTGGAACCTGCTTCTGATTCTGGGTCTCCGGCCCTAGTCCCTCCCCCACATATAATTCAGGGCCCTGTAGCCATTGCTGCCCTTCCCTCAGGGGCATAAGTTTATTCTTTTCTGGGCCCTTCCTTCAGCTGCAATAGATTTGCAACAACGCTCTATGGATGGCGGTGTCTGTTGCCCTTCCCTGCGTAGATTAAAGCCTTTGTTCCACAGAGGACACCGGGGGAAAGGTCCTGGGCAGAGTTTCCTGCCCTTTCCACAATGGCTGCTTTTGCTCTCCCTGCGGCCTTCACCATGAGGGATGCTTCCTCAGAACTCTCAGGAAGTGGGGCCCGTGGAGAAAATCTTGCCTTGTATCTGTAGCTCCCGGGGTCACCATATTCTTACCACAAGTCCACACTCAGCCTTCATTGATTCTAGGTGACTTTTTCATACCGGTGTCTAGGAACTTCTGCCCTAAGTAAACAAGTGCTTACATCCTGTCTGCAGGAGGCCCATCTCTGATTTCAGGCTAACTGGCTCTCCTGCTACTCAGCTATCAAGAGGATTTATGTACACGCATTTTGGTCTGGCCTTTTTCTTGTAAAGGCGGGAAAGACCCTCTCTGGCTTTCTAAATCCCTGCATGGAAATCACAAGTCCCTCGGGGAGACGTTCAAAAGCAATTTCGAACGATCTTCATAGCAAAGAGCTGACTCCACCGAAGGCCATAGAATCGCAACTTCGATGGCCTGGCCTACCAATGTTTGTTCAGATCAGTCTGCTACGAAACAGGAGGCAAAGAAGGGAAGATGCTATGGAACATTTATATCCTGGGAAAAGCTTAACAGCATTTCCTCATCTACCCCTTAAGCCTGCAGAAACTTCCCTGTGTCTCTAGGTCCTTCCGGGACCCACTGCTCAAGAGGAAGGAGGTCAGAATTTGATCTCACTGTAAATTCACACTTTATGTATTTTATTTAGTCCGTTGCATTCTGAGTTCTGTCTGTTTTTCCTTCCAATCCCATGGAAAATAGAGACGCATCCTTTAAATAATGTGTAGTAATAAGTAAACAAGAATTAACTGGGTGTCCTTAGCCACTGTGCCTTCAAACAGCTACAATTATAGACCCAGCCTCCACTCACTCAATCCACTGAGCCGTCGAAGCCAGACCCCCCACTTTAGTTAACAGGCTGAATGTTCTTCCCTCAAAACCCGTGTTATGTTATGGTGATTTCCAAACCTGGGAACGCCTCAAAATTACTTCATAAGCCCGTGCCAGAGATTCTGATCTAGTATATCTTGGGCAAGGAATCTGTGTTTTTAACAAGTTCTCCAGATGAGTCTGACACAGCTGGTTTGTCTTTGGAACCAGGGAAGTTGAGGAGGCAGTCTGGATCGTCGGTTCTTGATTCCTGAGACGGTGCATAAGCCTACCCAGAGTTACGTTTATGGGACATTAGTGTCCAGAAGGCCTATTCCTGTTTCTCCAGCTACACAGTTTCATTTCCTTAGAGCCCTTTGCATCTGACTATTCATTGTTGACAGGAGCTCCTGGACTTTGACCCCACTCCAGCCAACACTCCATCATGAGAAGCCTCGCTGTTTATCATTGTGCCGAGATCTGGGTATAGTAGGCAGCTTCCAAGATGGCCGCCAATGGTCATTTGCGTAGCTTCCTCCCACATTACACAGCAGAAGTGATGGTATGCCACTTTCAAGACTAGGTTATAAAAGACTGCGGCTTCTGTATTGGATGTACTCTGTCGGATCACCCTCTGAGCAAAGTCACGTTGTGAGCAGTCGTACAGAGAAGCCCACACGGCCTGTTTCGTTCTTTCTGCCAACAGTCATGCGAATGAGCCTCAAAGTGAAATCCCTAGTCACTTGAAGATGACTACAGTCCCAGTCTCAGAAACTCTGTGAGATAGTCGGTGGTTTTTTTTTAACCCTCTAAGTTTTGGGGGCAATTGGTGTCACCACAATAGATAACTGATACACTGGGTCAGACCCACAGCTGATGTGGGGAGGCCATGACTGGAGACAGACCTCTCCCGACTCCAGGAAAGACTGGGTTTTTAGCAAGCTGCAGGCAGATTTTATCTGCTCTCACAAACAGGTTTATTTCCTCACACAGCTTCCCCAGTCCATGCAGCCCTGTACATCAAGGATAGGACAGTCTAACTATGGAGGTCCCTGGTACAATGGAATCTGAAGAAAGCCACACTCATTAACGTTCAGCTATTACATGATTACATGCTACACCTAAGTACCATGACGACGGACTCTATAATGGACAGCCAGTGGGCAAGAGAACAATGAAAGTATGTGATGTACAGAAAACAGAGGTGTCTACACATCAATCCTCTGGAAAGGAAGCTTCCGGGATGGCACGAAGTTCTGCTGCGAGAGGCAGGAATGTTGGCACTTGCAGAAATCAGGAGAGGCAAGCAGCTTCCGGTCAGGTGAAGGATTGTTATTCAACCAACGGGGTCTCGTGTGCAAAGGGGAGGCCATCATGCTGCCTCGACTGGGGGCAGTATGGCAGAATGGAATACGCCAGATCGTTGTAAAGTCTTCGGAGTTCAAAGCAACGAGGATGATTCGAGTCAATAAGCATTAACCACGTACATCCAGTACAGGTTCCAACTTTAGAGGATGCGTGAGATTGTTAAAAGGTGTGATTCCTATGCTTGAAAAGCTGGCAGGCACTTAAACCTGCCAGACCATAACTCGACAGTTGTCCTGGTCATTCTCTGTCTACCCCCTCCCGTCCCCATCCCTCTCCAACTTCCTTTGCCCTGATCCATGCTGTACAAGAGACCGTCGCCAGGGCTCCTTTGGCTTCTGGCTTCCAGCTGGAGATGGTCCAATGTGAGGCACGGGAAATGTATTGGAAGGTAGGAAGATACAGAAGTCAAGGAATGTTTTCCCTGCCCCCTCCCCGCTTTGAGCCACTTTCTTGGCAGTGGCTGTATCCCCCTGTGTCTACAGCTCCTACTGGGTGGGCCTTCTTCCAGGGCTCCTGCTCATTCTGGCTCCAGTAACACTGTTCATTCCCCCTTGTTCCATAAGTCCTTGGGGTGGTAATGGTCTCCTGCTGTTGCCAGTCTCCGAGGGCCTCAATATCCCTACTTGGTTGCCTAAACCCAGGCTGTTCTTTCTTGAATAGCCCATTCATTAAAGTCTTTTAAACCATCTGAGCTGGATTGTTTCCTGCCAGGATCCTGGCTAATACAGCAGCTTATTTATTCATTCATTTATTCTACAAGTACTTACTGAAGATTTCTTATAGACCAGGAACTGTGCTCGGCAGTGGTAATTCAGGGGTAAACACAGCTTATCGTGCACCCTGCCGGAACATACATTCTGGTCTGGAACAGAGACAATAAACTAATGAATATATAGCATCGTCTCAATCAGTGTGAGACAGTAGGAAGAAAATTAAAAGAGCTCAATGACAAAAAGGTGATAGAAATAGGAGAGCGACTGGGGCACCTGGGTGGTTCAGTCGGTTAAGCGACCGACGTCGGCTCAGGTCATGATCTCACGGTTCGTGGGTTCGAGCCCCGCGTCGGGCTCTGTGCTGACAGCTCGGACCCTGGAGCCTGCTTCCGATTCTGTGTCTCCCCCTCTCTCTACCCCTCCCCTGCTCACGCTCTGTGTCTCTCTGTCTCTCAGTAATAAATAAATGTTAAAAAAATTTTTTACAAAAGAAACACAAGAGTGACTGTTTTAGATAGGAAAATCAGGCAGGACCTCTAACAACGTGATATTTCAGCAGAGAGCTCAACAAATTCAGGGAATACGCCATGGAGATTCTTTCGGGTCATGAATAGTGCGTACAAGAGGAATAGTAAGACCCTACGGTATACAGCGATCAAGCCAGTCGTGACTGGAGCAGAAAGGAGTTTGCGGTAAACGAGGTTGGAACAATAGGCAGGAGGCAAACCGTGTGTGGTCTTATAGGACTTCAGGTTGTATTCTTATTATGATGGAAACCCCATTGAAAGATGCGAACAGAACATTGATGTCCTCTGGTTTATATTTTAGAAAGATCACGCTGACTGTTCTATGGAGAATCGGCTGCTGGGGGCAAGGGTGGACGTTTGGAAGACATTCAGGGGTTCGGGCAGGAGACGACACAAGTGACGAGCAGAGCTCATATTCAAAGCATATTTTGAAGGAAGGGCCAGCAGAGTTTGCAATGGATTGGATGCAAGGGTGTGGGCGCAATAGAGCGGGGTTGGCAAACTCAACCCGCAGGCCAAATCCACCCCACCATCTGTTTTGGTCAACAAAGTTTTGAGGCAACCCAGCCTTGCCCACTCGTATGCTATTGTCTATGCCTGCTTTCCCGTTACAATAGCACAGTCGGATTCTTGTGACAGGGACATTGTGGCCTGCAAAGCCTAAAATAATTTACTCGCTGGTCCTTTATAGATAATTTTGCCGATCCCTAAACATGGCTCCTGTGTTTTTGGCCCGAGCAGCTGTGTGAATGACAGCTGGGAAGGGTGAGACACGCAGGAAGGGCACTTTGGCCTGGAGGACTCAAAGCTTGATTTGCACACAAGGCACACTTCAGATGATTATTCAATACCCGATCAAAGATGTAGTACAGGCAATTATACGTAGAGTCTGGCGCTAAGGGGAGATATGATGGCTTAGAGCACAGGTTCTCAAACTTTCTTGGTTCACGACACCTTTCTTGGGTCACTGGGGTCTCAGTAATTTTTGTTTTCACAGAACTTCTCCACCAAAAGAAACACCCAACCATTCTGTGTATCAAGTCTAGGCACCTGAGTATTTGTGTCCTAACAACTTAGTAGCCATTTGAAAAAAGTCAGACACATAACGAAAAGACAAAACGATATTTTCCTTTCATTCCCAAATAACCACAAATACTTGGTAACTGGAAGCATCCCCATGTTGGGCACTGGACAACTTCTCAAACTTCTCAAACTGGGATTCGGATTGAATCCTGCGGCCCGCCTTTCCTTGTTCACACTGATTTTTCGGAGATAATTTGCTTTTTATCACAGCGACCTCCCAAAACCCAGCTTCACGAAAAGCTGGAGCTATGAACTACCTCAAGCTAGTTGTCTGTGCAGGGCCAGCCACATGTGAAGAATCGTCATGCTTCCTCCCCAAATTGTAAACATCCCATAGTGCCCCCGTGAGTTTGTGCAGCATGTGCAAGACGCCCGAGTACGGGACCCACAGACCTAGGGCGTAAGCGTAGATGGAGAACAGAAGATATCAGAGAACCCCCCCCCCGCCCCCCACCACCGATTACCTCCATCTTTACTGGAGAAGGAAGAAGATCCAGAAAAGAGAGTAAAAGTGAAGCAGCCCGTGAGGCGGGAGGAAAGCCAAGAAGCATCCTGAAAGTCAAGTAAAAAAAAAAAAAGTGTCTCAAGAAGACACTAACTTTGGGGAGAAAGAAGAAGCTCACCCGTGAGGGAATTCTGAAGAGCGACATCACAGAACAGTGGCATAGGAATTTCTAGAGTTTGTGCCCCGCCCCCTCCCCAGAAGCATCAATTTGAACAACTATCTTCATTTGGAAAGACCTTCACAAGAGCTAAGGGTTCTCCGTCAGGGATTACAGCAACTGGGTAGAGCCCAGAAATAAGAAAACACCTTGAAGGTGGTGAGAAAGATTGTTTCACATTACTCTCCTCATCTTTCCGTCAAACCCAGGGAGCCCAGCATGAAGACAGGCATCCTCCCTGTGTGTGGGGGGGGGGGGAACGAACACCCAACTTCTTCATGGACCCAAGCAACAGGCCCACACCAACACCAGGCAGATTCTGTGGCCCCGCGTGGCTCCTGGGTCCCCGGGCTCCTGACTGGCCCCTGCAAACCCGGGTTCCAGAGGGGATCCTATGAACCCAGGCCCTTGGCCCACCCCAGTGCCTGACAGCTCCTACAGCCCCGGGACCAAGCCAGTCTACGCAGACCTGGTCTCCAGACCGGCTCCCGCGAACCCAGGCTCCTGGCCAACCCCAGCGTCAGACCGGCTCCCACAGCCCTCACATCACTAACCATCAGGGAAACGAAAATCAAAACCACAATGAGAGTAACAATAGAGATGCCACATGGTGGCAATTCTGGGTATATAGCCAAAGGAAACCAAATCACGGTCTCGAAGAGGTGTCTGAATCCCTACGTCCGTCACACTATTTCTCACACTTGCCAGTACACGGAGATCACCTAGGTTATAGCGCAGAACATATAACCTAGGTTATACGCAGAATCTAAAAGGGCTGACCCCGTAGAAATAGAGAGTAGAGGGGTGGTTGCCAGGGATGCGGGGTGGGGTAGGTGGGGACAGCGAGGAGATGGTCAAAGGGCACAGACTCCCAGACTCAAGAACAACTTCTGGCCCTCTAACGCACAACATGGTGACTATGATTAACAATATTGTATTATAGACTTGAAAGTTGTGAAGGGAGTAGATCTCAAACACCGTCACCACAAGAAAGGCAATTATGTGAAGTGACAGACGTGTTAAATGACCTTATTGTGGTGGTCATTTTACAGTATATACGTGTATCAAATCGTCACGGTGTAGGCCCGGAACCTGCACAGTGTTATATGCCAATCATATCTCGAGAAAGCTGGAAAAGAGAAACGAAAAAAGAGTGGGGCCCACTGGCTTTGGCCAAGTGTCCCTGACAGGAAGCCTAACGTGAGGAGTTTCAATGGAGTCATGCAGATAAAGGGCCGACTTCCCAGGGGAAATGTTCAGAAAGCAAGCGCTCGAGAAATTCGGCGAGGAGGTTTCTATCAGTTGGCAAGGACTGGGTAGGCCATCAGAAGCATATGAGACTCAGTCCTGGCCTTGGAAGATAGGGAGGGTTAGGGAAGGGAAGGGAGTGGATTTCAAGGAGGAGGAACGGCATGAGCCAACGCGCACAAGCAGGAAAGAGCAGGCCGTGTTTGGAAGAGAGTGAAAAAAATAAGCTGGCTGGAGCAGAGGACTTGGGCAAGAGAAGAATGGAGACGTAGGCCTGAATGTGGCCATCCTGGAAGGACCACTGGGTTGAGGTGAGAAAAAAAGACCTCAAGCGTGCTTTAGGCCCGAAATAGAGTCCCAAGGCAGAATGCTTTGATAGGACATCGTCTCTCCCCTGGTAAGTTTTGGAGTCCAATGGTTCCTCCAGTTCTCTTCCGGGCACAGAGTGGGAACTGAAATTCCGGGTAATCCTCCCACCTCGCAAGCCCACGCCCTGCCACGCTCACTCGCTCTGCGATGGTGAAGCCGCTCACCAGCCAGGAGCAGGGCTCAAGAGAGATCTTCAGCATTCTCCAAAGATGGGCCTGGAGATATCTGAGAAGTCCCAGGAGTGATTTCACCCATAAAATGGTCACACAAAGAGAAGGAGGGAACCATAAGGCCACCTGGAAAGGCTGATCCTCAAAGGTGCCCAGATTCCCTCACTGGGCTTCTATTGATCCCAAGCTACTACACCTCACTGGTTTCCAAGGTGGCTCCTAAACAGGACACGGGGTAAACCAAATGTTAGAGCTGAGAGTACCGGTGGTTTTCGGCATCCTGTGGGTGACTCCAAGAATGAGGAGTGTTGAGCATGTCCCTTTTGCAGAAGAGAAGGTCATGAGTCCCAGTCACCGGGCAAAGAATTGCAACCTTCATTCTATTCTCGGTGCTGCTCTCACCAGGACCCGGAGGGCAGGGGTGAGGTTGCCAGCAGACAGAGTGGGCTTGTTCTACCCTTCGCTAATGAAGGTCACCTTTCCCTGTGTCTCCTGGGTAAATGATCCCCGGGACTCATTTAAGACTGTCTGCTGTCTTCATTTTCTCTTCTCTGGCCCTCCCTACTTTCACGGATTGATAATAGAGCTCAGCAAATTTAAGAACCTCCTTCCAAATTCGATGTGTTTAATAAGGACTTCATTTACTCACTCGAAGGATGTCAGAGGTAGCGCTCACAGGACTTCAGTGATCACCTTGACCAACCTTCTCACTTTCCAGATAAAGAATCTAAAATTCAGAGCCGGTCAGTAACTTGCTTGGAGTCATACGATGGTTTTGGTGCATAACTGGGTACAGAACGTGGGCCTCTGCACCCCTGTTTGTGCTGTCCGTCGTCCTGAGGAGCTCGACCAGACTCCATCTCATTCCACCTGTTGCTTGGATGTCCTCGACCCATAAGGCTCTGATTCCTATATATGGCGGCATGTCTCTTAGGAAACAAATAACATTACGGGTACCACGCTGGACTATGTTCTGGAAATGACTTCTTTTGTGGTTGAATATCGGAGATCGTTAAATATTTACATTATGCAACAGCTGATTTTAATTTACTTTTTATTATTAAAAATTCTCCTGCATCTCTCCCTCCCCCCGCCCCCCCGCCATTATTTCTGAGCTCCCCGAAAGGGCAGCTCCCACGATCCCACCACACAGTCTGGCAGTCGCAGCCACTCCATCCTTCCTTTCTAGCGCGGCTGCCTCTTGTTCATGTCCACTGTCCACTCGCATTGTGGGGAAGCCTCTCAGGAAAATGCCTATATTCGTGCCAAGGATGCCAGCTCGGATGATGCGAAGCTTCCCGCCTTCCGTGCTCCCAAGCACGGTTGATTTCCCTGTGGTAGCAGAGCGAATGGTCTCCCTTCCAACGCTTCATGTACTTATCTTTCTATTTGTGTCTTCATTCAAATATTTAGCGCACCTACTATGTGCCAAGCACTACGCTAGGCCCTAGGAAGGCAGAACAGCGGAGCGTTTAAGAACGTGGACTCCGGAGCCAGACAGCTTGGATTTGAATCCTGGTCGCATTATTTTGCTAGCCGTCTGACCTCAGGAGAATGACGTAGCTGACGTGTGTCTGTTTCCCCAGCCGGAAAAAAGTAGAGACCCTCCCCCCCCCCGCAAAAAAAAAAAAAACCCGCAAAAAAACAAAGCAAAAAAACCCAATGGTCACCTTACAGAACCTTAGTGAGGATTAAATGAAGGAATATGTATAATTTTCTAAGAACAGGACGTATGTGGCGTGTAGTAAGCACTCAATAATGGTAGTTATTATAACAGGGGATTGAGCAGCAAACAAAATTGATCTCATCTCTGTCCTCATAGAATTGATCATCTAGTACATAACGGGAAACAATTTGCCACATGAGTCTCAAAGAAACTCTGCTTGCTTCCGGAATCTTATTCAATCTAATATATAAATATAAATATAAATATAAATATAAATATAAATATAAATATAAATTTATTTATTTATTTATATAGTTTGGCCAGTATCTCCCCCTTCCGACCACAAGAGGCTCAAATCCAGGTCAAGGGGCCTGTATCAGTCAGAGTCCCGTCAGGAAACTAATGGCACTAAAGACAGTCAGCTGGGCATAATTTCATAAGGGGCTATTTCCAAAGGTATAGGCAGAGTTTTCAGAAATGGCCAGGGCATGGTGGCCCTCTCTGAGCTTAGCAACAGAAGGGAGCTGTTATTCCCCAGGCCGGAGGAGGCAAGAAAAAGAAGTTACCGGAACAAGGGGAGGTACAATGAACAGAAGCCTTGGGTGGAGCTTTGGGTCAAGGATTCAGTCAACCCACGGTGATCAGGCAGGAAAGGACCCAGAGAATATATACCTTGACTTTACGATGTCCACCCTCCGACGTCCTTCTGGTGCCTGTCATTGGCTGAACCCAACACTAAGCCAAAGGGTGGGGAGCCTGTTGATACAGCCCGTGGATGGCAGTCTCCTAAAGATCAGGGCAGGATAGGGAGGGTGGAGAGTGTATCTGGAGGGGGCACACGAAAGATAATCAGCTCTAGATCATACTCTTCACCTCCATGCTTCTCTCTCTCTCTCTCTCTCTCTCTGTCATCTCCAAGTTAAAAAAAAACTTTTAAACACCTAAGTATATCAAAACATGTAAATAGGGAAGGGACTAGATGAAGTGACTGGGCCCAGCACAGGCAGCTCAAATGTCTTTATACACCTTAACGATGGTATGTGTTTGGGGGAAAGATTTTAAGGTCAAGGAAACGAATAGTTAAAGTGACCCAATAGAGGTTACAGGTTTTATTCAGTCTCTGCACATCAAAGAGCACCTCAAAATTAGGTAACCCATTGAACTGAAACAAGATTGGAGAAGAGAGGGGTACAGGACTTTGATCTTCTTCCCGGTTGCCGTGTTATCTGTTAACTGATGCAAAACTTGTGGTTGGAATGGTTGGGATACCTCCATCTCAGAGTCACTGGTGCGTCGCCTTTTGGTGGCTAAAGGAACAGTTCTTTCCAGAGTTGTCTTTGTGAGCCTTGACAGTTGTCTGTTAGCTGCCTAACGTCAGTCACGTTTCAGGGGAGTGGGAGATAAAAAAGGGAAAAAAATGGTAAAGAAAGGAAAAAGGAAAGGAAGTAAAGGTCGAGTGAGGAAAACTGGGGTCTGCCCTTAATTCTTCTATAATTCCTCTTCTTGGCTAAGATAAACAACTTTCATCTCTAGGCAAATACTTTGGGAGAGAAAACCAAATTACAGAGATACATAAGGTTCAGGAATTCGGTCGAGAAGCCTCTCATAGTGGGTTGGGAGAGTAGCTTGTTCTTTGGTCTTCTGTCTTTAATCAGAAGATTAAAGTCTGTTTGAATCATCTATTCGGACAGGACAGTGCTGCGGCTGTTGATTGGATGTGATTGGATGCACTTGAGGAGGGGTATACTTTTCAGAAGAAAAAGAAAATGATCACTAGTCCTTAGTGTATCCTAAGGACTGTATCTCTTTTGTGAATTACCCAGGGAAAGAGGTCCCTTCCCCAATCATCAGACAATGATCCACAGGTCTGAAAGGACAGGACTCCATCATTCACTCGACAAATGTTTTGCTCGGCTTCACAGGTGTGTTCATTCAACGAAAAGACTTCAGAAACTTTTGGAAGTGTGTGTGTGTGTGTGTGTGTGTGTGTGTGCAAAACCCATCACTGACACATATACAGGTACATCCCCTAGATGCCAAGATGATGTCAAATGCCAGTCAATGATGGACAGCAGCCTCTGGAATTCTGCCATCTCTTGAGGAAGTGTTTTAATATTTTGATGGCATTGTTGGTGGCATGGCTTAGTTGACAAATGGCAGCATGAAAAATTCTGGCACTGCATCAAAATCTTCAGAAGCCCACAGGGTTGCTCCTTCAGTGATAACTTCAGCGTAAGACCTGACCCATGTGGTGGTGAACACATCTAGATTGGTTCTGAGTCTTTTAGCTTCTTCGCACAGTTCCTTTTTGTCACTTGCTGAAAATGGATGCTTTGCAAAGAGGGGTGCTTATCCTCAATCATGGGTTATTCTTCTGGTTTGGGAGCGAGAGTTTGACTGTGGACCTAAAGAGGTGATAAATTCATATAGATGAGAAGACATGGTTCTGTCCAATTGCTTATTGGTGAAAACCAATAAGCAATGGACACACACACACACAGACATATGACCCCCTTGGGGCTCTTTCTTGGGCAAAGCTGGCCCGATGACATCCAACCCCTTAAATTGGACCTGGCAGCTCAGGACCCATGAATTGGGGATTAAAAACAAATGTTTCCTTTCAAGAAAAACAGGTTCCCCCTCTTCGGGGAGTATACTAGGTAGGGTGTGCTAATCTCGGAGATTGGTCGGAGACCCATTTTGGGTGGGACCTTGTCCCAAATGCCAACGGTAATGACAGACAGAGTTCCCTCAGTACAGGAAACGGGCACTTCTAAAATGGGAATGGGACTGATGGGAAAGATGAGCGGAGTCAACAATCATAGGTGACATTACCTTCATGAGTATAAGGCTGAGCCAGAAAATGCCAAAAATTGGGGATATTGAAGGAGGAAGGAAGAGGAGAGACAGGGGGAAGGAAAAGGAAAAATAAAGAGAAAGAGAGATAGCAGGCAAGGATAACGGTCGGAGATTCTTCAACATAGACACACATATCCAGAAGTTAGAACTGAAGACTGAGAAACAAGGCCAGCATGAAAAGCCAGATGATAAAATGGAGATAGGATTGTTCTGTCATCTTGGGCAAAAGCTGTCCACGCTCCAAGGTCATCTGCTTGTACCAAGTTCCTTGGGAAATTTGTCTCCTTTGTATCATCATCTGCTTCAGAAGAGTTCCAGGAGATTCTCCTTTGTAAGTCTCCAGTGAAGGGAGAAGATTGAACTGAGATCTATTACTCTGTAGTGTGCTGGGGTTGGAGGTATAAAGCCGGGGAAACGTGGTCGCGCTGTATGATTCGTAGCCCTCAAGACTTGTATAAAGCAGAGAACAGGAGTGCTGCGGGGGCAGGTACAAGGAATAAGTAAATCTGCAACAGGGGGTCATAGTCCCTGTGGTGCTTTGGTCGATGATGAAGCCCAGAGGACATCAGAGACTGAGCAACGCAAGTCAGACAAATGAGGTCATTCTAAGGAAGAAAAGAGTTGGGGAAATGAGAGTATAGAGTAATGAAGGGTAGCCACCATCCCAGAGGGAAAGTCCTTCTGGTGAGACCTTAATAATGACTTCTCGTTGAGCCAAAAGCTCCCACTCCTAATAGTTTGGGGACCAGGGGAGGATGGAAAGACTAAGGAGAAAAGTGTGTTGAGAAGTTAAGGGTCCCGAGGAGACAGGAAACTGTTGTGTTTGCGGAAGTCCCTTTGTTTCCCTCAAGCTGTTTAAGTGGTACTGCCGTAAATTTGTGGTATGAGATTTTCTCTTTTTTCATCATATTATCTGTAAAATGCTGGGCTTAGTGCTGTAACTCACAGATAGGCGTGTTCTGTCAGCCTATTTTATGCTTTAGAACGGCATCTGATATTCCGGGTTTAGGAGTATTGATAAGGAGGTGGTGATCACAGGTGAAGGGTGGTCTTAATCAGTCCCTAAGGTTGGAGACAGACTCATCACACCATTGTTGACAGGACTAGATTATTTCCTAGGAAATGGGGGGGGGGGATCCTTCAAGAATCATCTTGAAAAGACTTTCTCCTATCCCTAGGGCTTTAGCATACCTGGAGGAGGTGTTATTTCTGTGTAACTAAATCCTCATTTATGGTGGCCATTTGGCCTTGTCAACCCACATTCTTTCACCCCGTGGTCCCACTAGAAGGTGTGCTGACAGAGAACAGGGATCTCAGGAGCATAAAGCCCTCTCGAATTATCGGGAATTGCTCAATACATTTCTCTCCAGCCTTCCAAAGATTTGGGAAATCTTTGACAGTGGCATGGAATTCAGCCCAAAACTAGGTTGCGGTTGGGGGTGTTGGGTTTGGGTCAGGACCTTCTTGGAAGGGAGCAGGTGAAGGCCTGGGTCTAAAGGCGAGGAGCCGAGGAAGGTCAGGAGGAAGAAGGGAGGGCAGGGATCAGGAAATGAAGGAGGCGAGAGAGAACTGGGGTTATAAGAGGCAAAAACAGCTAGACTGAGGGGAGGCAGTCTTCGTGTAAGGAGAAGGCTGAAGTTGTTTAAGAGAGACCTCCATAGATGGAAGTCTGTCTGAATTGCTCCTTTTTTTCCTGTGGCTTCCTCTTACGTAGTAAAGACAACCACCCATTTTAAGTTAGCTACTTTTCTTTTTTTCTAAGGCACCATGCAAATATATAAGTTTTGGCTTGTCCTGGGAGCCCCCCGTTGGAGCTCCCCGTTGGAGTTCAATATAGTCCTTCGTGAAGTCCCATCACTTAGAGAGCAATGTGACAGGATCCTAGTGGCAGGACATATGCCCACTGGGGGTGTTAGGGGGGAAGAAAGGTTGGGTGGCTTGTGTTTTCCATGATAAAAGAGGTCCCAAATGGAAGAAGGGAGAAAGACCTCGTCCTATCTTAGGACTATCATCTAATTCTCCACTTGCTCGGAGAATTCCCAAAGACAAAGGAAAAAAAAAATGCAGCAACTTATCAGACAATAGGTTCACCTCTCAAAGAAATCCAGGCCTGACACTTCTAGGCAACAAGGAAAATCTGGAGCTCAAGCCTGGAGGAAGACCCAACAGATGTCACCACGAACAGAGGAAGCAAGGGCTCCTCGGCCCATCTGCCCATCTCTGAAGCCTCAGCAAGATTCAGGGCTCATCTAGATTCTATATAAATCATGAGAAGAAAACAAGAAAACAATAGTTAAATAACCCAAATAGAGGTCGAAGGCTTTATTCAGCGGATGCACCCTCAGGAGCACCTCAAAATCAGGTAACACTCTTAACTGAATTACAGTTGGAGCTGTCATGGGACAAGAAGGGAGGGGTATGTGACTTTAGCCTTGTCCCAGGCTACAGTTTTTTTAATCTGTTAACTGATGCAAAGCTTGCTGTTGGAAAGGTTGGGATGGAGTGATTTTTATGCCTCTTTCTCAGGTCACTAGTGCAATTTCATTTTTGGCAGCTGACCGAAGGATTCCTTGGAGAGCTCTTTGGAAGCCTGGATGGTTGTCTCTGTTGGCTATCTAAGGCCACGTAAGGTTTCATGGGAGCAGGAGATAGAAAAGAAGAAAAGGCTGACCGAGAAAGGGTGGGGACAGGGTGGAAGGAAAGGAAGCAAAACCTGGGCACAAAAAACTGGGGTCTGTTTTAATTTTTTACCATAGGAAGTAATAACCTGGGTTCACTTAGGGGCATGACCCACGCAGGACATTGGACATTTCTCCTTTAACCACTTAGTGATAACTGGGTTTGAGTCTATGCTTTGCATCTAGGAAGCCCTTGGCAATGGCCCTCCCAAATGTAGCAAGAGTCCTTTGGCCACTGCAGTAACAGCTAAGGCAAACGTTTAAAGGGCAGGCTTTCTGCTACTGAAAATGAGGCCAGCCAGGGAAAAGGAGGCAGAAAAACCGTTTGGACGAATTTTCTGGAACAATGCATTCCTGAACTCTGCCCAGCCACACCCTTGCCCCACCCTGGGGCCCTGGCCACCACTCCTGAACATGGAATTCACACCGGAGCCAGCAGCCAAGTTCAGAGCTGAAGAACACCTGTGTCTATGAGGAAATGAACTGGTCTGATCTCTTCCCTCTTCCCAGAGGCTACAAACGTGAGAGGCTCACACAGTCTTGCATTTCCCTGCCAGCAGCAGGACACAGGCTGACTCATTGGCAAGCCAGCATTAAGCAGCTACTCTGGGCCAGCTTCAGTGAGCACAAAAGTACAAAACACCTAGCTATGAATAAAGATTTGATAAATCTAGCTTTACTCGTACATATCTTCGCTCAGCAACAAGCTCTCCTGGAACTGGCAAAATCCACCATTCACAGGATCTGAATATCAGATCACCACGAAGGTCAGAGTCTTGAGGCTTTGTGTAAGGATGGGAGGCACCAAAGTTGAGGAGGAAAGACAGAACCTGGGAGGTCCATGGGGCCCCTGGGTGGCTCAGTCAGTTAGGCGTCTGACTCTTGGTTTCGGCTCAAGTCGTGATCTTACGGTTCTTGAAACAGAGCCTCAAGTCAAGCTCTGCGCTGCCAGTGCAGAGCCTGCTTGGGATTCTCTCTCTCTCTCTCTCTCTCTCTCTCAAAATAAATAAATAAACATTTTTTTAAAAAGAACCTGAGAGGTCCAACTTTCTAGCTGACCAAGGACCTCGGTCAAAATAATCAGGGCTTTCCGTAGCTATTTACCTTTTTTCCCACACCTTCTTCTCTTTATACTTGTTCTGGTTCCAAGGCTAGAAAGGCCATTGCTTTTTTCTTTTTTTATTTAATTTTGACGTACCTTGGGTCAAGAAGGGGCTTTGACACATGGGGGATTACAAGCGCAAAAGAAAGAGTGTATGAGAACAGACGCGTACGCTAATTGCCCTGGTCTAGCTCACCTACCCAGGAACGTTACAAGCCTCATATCCAGTCTCCACGAAGTGTGCTTCCACGTTAGGCTATACTGGCAGAAGATTCTTTACCCCCCTGCCTTTGATACGGGTCCTAGAAGCAATGGCTGACCCACGAATTCCTGTTGAAGGGATGGATTGAAGAAGGGCTCCAGGCAGGGGAGGCGGGGTGGTAGGCGGGAATGTGATCCAGGCAGGAGACTACCTTTAGCTTGATCCCACAGGAAAGCTCGGGCACACCAACCACACCCCTGTGTGTTACGGGCCAAGGTCTGCTGTAGGCAAAGGGGCATGGAGATTGCCGGGCAATCTAGAGAAGAAGGCATCTGTAAGTTATCAGCTAACAGTTGCAGCGGCTAGAATAGGAGTGTAGGGGAAGGAAAGAGGAATCTGGGTGAGGCATCGGCACTCCCTCCATCGTCATCTTCTAAATCAGGAGTCAGCAAACTCCTTCCATAAAGGGCCAAATCGTAAGTAGTTCAACTTTTGCCAGATGGTCCCCGTCACAGCCGCTCAGCCCTAGCGTCACGGCGCAAGAGTAGCCATAGACAAAATGTAAATGAATGGACCACATTGTGCCCCAATAACATTTTGATGACAAAAACAAGCTACTGTGCCTTCCACCTGTCCTTTTGGAGACAAGCAGTGATCTTGGTCTGCCAGGAGCGTCAGGGATGAGAGGCAGATGAGGACTGGGGTGGAAAAGATTGGGCTTCTAACCAGAGCCCTGTGCCTCCCCAGCTTTTTCACATGTCAATGCCAGAAACCCAACTCAAATGAGCTCAAGGAAAATGGAGTCGGGGAAAGAGGTACTTAGTGACTCAGGTACTCTAACCACGGGTGGGCTGGCCTCGGGAACAACAGTTCTAGGACCTCAGGCTCTTTAGGTTCTGTCCTCTGCTGATCCAACATTTTGGCTTTGGTCTCTCCTACTATCAGTAGATTTCATTTCTGCGCCAGGGAACATGGCCTCTGGCAGTTCTGGACTCAAACATGGATGACCCCAGTCCTGAAAAGGAAAGAAGATCTTCTCTGGCCTGGATGAGGTGAGAAGATCATGGGGGAAACACCGGATCATGTACCCATCCACGGATCATTGACCCTCCTCCCTCCCCCTTCCCATGGCCAGGATGATGGCTAGGGTCTGGCACAAGAAATGTGGGCAGGAAAGCCCAGACCTGGCCACTGGGGAATAAATTTGACCCAGAATCTCCCCCAATTATGTCAATACAGTAACCTTGAGCTACTAACCTCTGGAGCCTCGGTTTCTTCTCCCGCCTCTCTGTCTATGGTAGGATTTCAGTACTCAACAAAGATTTTTTTGAGCATATACTATGTGCCACGTACTGTGTGGTGATGCAGCTGTCCAGTGCGTTATGTCTGAAACTCCGTCCTTGTTTTCACAAAGACGATTGGTGGAGGGGCTGGAAAGCTTTTGTAGATGAGATCATCGTGTTCAGGTACATGGCATGTCAGACAGGGTCAGGGCAGGAATGTCAGAAAACGGCAAAGCTGGGGCTGGGAGTCTCGAAGAGGTCCTCATGGCTCAAGTGTGAGATTTAGGGGTGGGGACGGAGGGGCCAAGATGAGGCCAGAAGGGAAATAGGGGTCAAATCAAGGAAGGAAATAGGAACTTTGAACTTTTCCTGAGGGCAATCGGAAGGCAGTAGAGCTGGGGTTCCTTAATCTAGGCAATTATACGGTTGACCATCTTTCTATATGTGTTAATGGCTCCCATTTCTACTGGGTTGCTTTTATTTTTCTTACGAATCAGGCTTTCAGTAATCTAGATCTTAATAATTTTCCTGTTTTCCAATGTTGCAAATATTTACTCTCAGTTTCTCAGTAATTTTTTTTTTGAGACAGAGAGACAGAGTGAGCTGGGCAGGGCGGGGGGTGGGGCAGAGAGAGAGGGAGACACCGAATCCGAAGCAGGCTCCAGGCTCCGAGCTGTCAGCACAGAGCCCGACACGGGGCTCGAACTCACAGACGTGAGATCATGACCTGAGCCGAAGTCGAACACTTAACCGACGGAGCCACCCAGGTGCCCCCAAAAATCTCTCTTCATTTTAAATGTAAAAAATATTCTCTTGTCTAATATTACAGTTCTGTTTTTATGGTTAGCTCGTTATTCTAGCTGGGAATGACTTTTGTGCATGGTATAAGGTAGATATCTAACTTTTTTTTCCAACGAAAGAACCATCTTTCACAACACCATTTATTGTACAGTCTGTTATTTTCCACAGGATGAAATGCCATCTTAATCACATTCTAAATTCCTCATGCACATTAGTTTATATCTGTAAATATGTAAAAAATTGAAAAACACCAAAACTTCAATTAGACAATGTTGAAAGACATAAACAGATAATTCATAGAGAATGTATTTGGCTAATCTCCAACCTCAAAAGAACCATAAAGTACTGATTAAAATAATAAAATAAAATAGTTTATTTTTAAATCCGCAAAATGTGACACTAGTGATAAAAAATAAACCAGCTATGGGGCGCCTGGGTGGCTCGGTCGGTTGGGCGTCCGACCTCGGCTCAGGTCATGATCTCATGGTCTGTGAGTTCGAGCCCCGCGTCGGGCTCTGTGCTGACAGCTCAGAGCCTGGAGCCTGTTTCAGATCCTGTGTCTCCCTCTCTCTCTGCCCCTCCCCTGTTCACGCGCTGTCTCTCTCTGTCTCAAAAATAAATAAACGTTAAAAAAATTTAAAAATAAATAAATAAATAAATAAATAAATAAACAAACCAGCCAGTAAAGGTACATTTTAATGAACATTCTCATTCTCTGCTGATGAGAATGCAAATTGGTGCAATCTTTCTATCCTTAAAGCATTAATTCTCGTCAACACAACAAACCGTCCTTTAGCAGTGCATGCTAAAGACACAATCGGAGATTCAGTCAAGGATTTATATAAAGCATGTTCATCACAGTTCTATCTAAAACCATGACAAATTTAAAGCAACCTAAATGCTGAACAATACAGATCAGTTAAATTAATTACAGTACAAGCGTATGAGAGAATATCATGCTTTTATAATTATCAGTGAAGAAAATGGTTTTGCATGACTCAAAATCCGTTCATTAATATTAAGTCTTGACAAGTTAATTTCATTTCTCTTTTGAAGGAGGGGATAACTAGACTAACATGTAAGTGGAATTCAACACATTTCAAGGGTACAGCCGGTGGGTTATAGTTGCCAGGTATTAGATAAATAGATGGAAATAAAATGTAATCCCTGCCCTCAAGAAGTTCATAATACAAAGATAGAGGAAATGGAAATGGAAAATTCAAATACAATGTTTGTAAATTCAAGGGTGTTCAGACTCACCTCATAAGACAGCACAGAAATGGGTTTGAGCTCAATCCAGAGGCATCAGAGCAGAATGAGATAGGGCTAGTGTATCTGGCTTTCTGCAAGATGTTTCAGAAGTACTCTCCCACTCTCTGTACGGAACTTAATGGAAAATGCTGGGAGGGGGGCAAATCAACTTGATAGGTTCATTGTAGAATTGTATCTGATAATCACTCTCTACTAGCATACTTCAGGATGCTGTACTAGATCTTTCTGATTCTTTCAAAAACGTTTTAAATGATGTGGATGACAATACAAAAAAAAACATACTTCGAGCATTTCCAAATGACTCAAAGATGGGAGGAATAGTGAACGTGAAAGACGAGGGAATCAAGAGTCAAGAAGTTTCTGGCAAGCCTTAATGGTGGACCTCACTGACAGGATGAGAGTTGACCAGAATGCAAAGTCCCACATTTAATTCAAAGAATCCGTCAGCCTAGAGTAGGTAGCAGTTCATATTTTAGAAGACCAAGAGAGTCTCAACATCATACTGGAGATCCTAGTTAATGCACTAAGACAAAAGGAAATAAAAGGTTTACAGATTGGGAAGAAAGAAAGAAAACTGTCTTTCTTCACAGGTGACAGGATCATCTATGTAGAAAATCTGAAAGAATCAGCAAAAAAAACTTCTGGAACTAATAACCCGTTCGACTAATAACCAAGATACAAGGTTAATACATAAAACTCAACAGCTTCCCCGTAGACCAACAATTAACAAGTGGAATATGAAATTAAACACACAAGACCATTTCCGTTAGTGCTCCAACAAATGAAGTACTTGGTTATAAATCTAACAAAATATGGACAAGATCTATATGAGGAAAATGACACAACTCTGATAAATGAAATCAAAGAACCAAGTAAATGGAGAAATGTTCTATATTCATGGGTAGGAAGATTCAATATTGTCAAGATGTCAGTTCTTTCCAACCTGATCTATAGATTCAGAAAGTTATTTTGTGGACGTCAACAAGGCAGAAGACCCAGAATAGCTAACGCAACATTCAAGGATAAAACAAAGTTGGGAGGCAGACACTAGTCAACTTCGAGACTCGCTATAAAGCTACAGTACTCAAGATAGTGTGTTTTAAGAAAAGAATAGACGAATAGATCAAAGGAACAGAACAGAGAGCCCAGAAATAGACCTCCATAAGTATAATCAACTGATCGTTGACAAGAGCAAAGGTGATTCATCGGAACAAATATAGTCTTTTCAACAAATGGTGCTATACGTTCACATGGGAAAAAAATGAATCTAGGCACAGACCTTATACTCTTCACAAAAACTAACACAAAATGGATCATAGACCTAAATGTAACATGCAAAACTACACAACTCCTAGAAAATAACATAAGAAAAAACCTAGATGACCTTGGGTTTGGCAATGACTCTTTCGATGCGACACCAAAGGCATGATCCATAAAATAAATCATTGATAAGCTGGACTTCATGAAAAATAACACTTTTGCTCTGAGGAAAACACTGTCTAGAGAATGAAAAGACAAGCCACAGACTAGGGAAGGATATTTGTAAAAAACACGTATCAGGTAAAGGACTGTTATCCAACATATGCAAAGAACTCCTACAAGTCAACAGTAAGAACACAAGCCACCCAATTAAAAACTGGGCTAAAGATCTTAACAGACAGCTCAACAGAAGATATACAGATGGCAAATAAGCATATGAAAAGATGCTTCACAGCATATGCTATCAGCGAAAGACAATTTAAAACAACAGTGAGACACCACTCACAGCCATTAGAATGGCCAAATGCTGACAAGGACGCGGAGCCGAAAGAACTCTCATTCGTTGCTGGTGAAAATGTGAATGGTACAACCACTTTGGAAGACAGCTTGGTGAGGTCTTACAAAGCTAAACACACTTTCACCCCATGATCTAGCAATCATGCACCTTGGTATTGACCCAAACGAGTTGAAAACACACAAAAACCTGCACGTGAATATTTATGGCAGCTTCCTCCATAATTGCCAAAACTTGGAAGCCACGAAGATGTCCTTCAATAGGCAAGTAGATAAATAAACTGTGGCACATCCAGGCGACGGAATAGTATTCAATACTAAAAATAAATGAGCTATTGGGAATGCAAGCTGGTGCCGCCACTCTGGAAAACAGGATGGAGGTTCCTCAAAAAACTAAAAATAGAACGACCCTACGACCCAGCAATTGCACTACTAGGCATTTATCCACGGGATACAGGGGCGCTGTTTCGAAGGGACACATGCACCCCCATGTTTATAGCAGCACGATCAACAATAGCCAAAGTATGGAAAAAGCCCAAATGTCCACTAATTGATGAATGGATAAAGAAGATGTGGTGTGTGTATATATATATATATATATATATATATACACACACACACACACACACACGCACACACAACGGAGTATTACTCAGCAATCAAAAAGAATGAAATCTTGCCTTTTGCAACTACGTGGATGGAACTGGAGGCTATTATGCTAAGCGGAATTAGTCAGAAAAAGACAAATATCATATGACTTCACTCATATGAGGACTTTAAGAGACAAAACAGATGATCATAAGGGAAGGGAAACAAAAATAATATAAAAACAGGGAGGGGGACAAAACGGAAGAGACTCATAAATATGGAGAACAAACTGAGGGTTACGGGAGGGGTTGTGGGAGGGGGGATGGGCTAAATGGGTAAGGGGCCCTAAGGAATCTACTCCTGAAATCATGGTTGCACCACATGCTAACTAATTCGGATGTCAATTTTTAAAAAATAAAAAAAATAAATGAGCTCTCAAGCCATGAAAAGACATGAGGAAACTTAAATATATATACAAAGTGAAAGAAGCCAATCTGAAAATGCTACATATTGTACGATTCCAACTATATGACATTCGGGGGAAAGCAGAACTATGGAGATAGACGTGGGGTGCCTGGGTGCCTCAGTCAGTTAAGCGTCAGACTTCGGCTCAGGTCAGGATCTCATGGTTCGTGAGTTTGAGCCCCGCGTCAGGCTCTGTGCTGACGGCTCAGAGACTGGAGCCTGCTTCGGATTCTGTGTCTCCTCCTCTCTGTGCCCCTCCCCCGCTCGCACTCTGTCTCTCTCTGTCTCTCAATAGTAGTAAATAAACGTTAACAAAAAAAATTAAAAAAAAAAAAACTATGGAGATAGTAAAAAGATCAGTGGTTGCCCGGGGTTGGGGGAAGAAAAAGTAACTAGTCAGAGGACAGAGGATTTCCAGGGCAGTGAAACTATCCTAACAATACTGTAGTGGTGGACATGTCATTATACGTTTGTTCAAACCTATAGAATATACGCCAAGAACAATCCCTCACGTAAACCATGGGCTCTGGACGATGATGACGTATCACTGTGGGTTCATCAGTTATAACAAATGCATCATTCGGGTGGGGGGGTGCTGACAATGTGCGAGGCTCTGCAAGCACAGGTTATAGAGGAAATCTCTGTACCTTCTGCTCAACGTTGCTCTGACTCGAAAAAAATAAAGTCTGGGGGTTGTTTTTTTGTTTTGTTTTGTTTTTTAAGATGAAGGCATGTGGAGTGCACGTTCGATGCAGTCTTGGAGACCACCAATGCATTTCTGTCCGAGACGTGAGCTGTGCCAGCATCATGGTCGTCTGGATGAACCACACCTGAAATAAGACAGGTATTTCCCTTCAAGGAAGGACTGCTCCTTGCCGGATCACATTCGAAACAAAGGAGAGAACTGAGACGATTCCATAGGAGAGAGAAAAACGTGAGAGTCATTCCCAAATGTCCGATGGATCACACTTATTCTACATGACAGCATAGGGGAGACATAGGGACATTAGAGGGGGGCATATTTCTCAACATGTGACAGCGCGTCTAAATACCATTGTTGAAGACTTACTTTGTGTCGTGAGATTTCTCTTTTAATCCTCACTCCGTTTTATAAGGTCAGTATTATTTTTATCCTCGTATTACACACGTAAACTAGATATGCTGAACTGAATTAGAATTTATATAAGCTGCCCGTAAATAAAACAGATTACCTTCAAGGCAGCACGTATCCAGGTTGATGCAGAAGGCATGTAGCACTGAGTCGCTTCCAGTCTCCAATGCTAAAATTCTATGATTCGATGAGCTCAGGATCACGTGGGACGCAGTTACCCTGTTCAGGAGAAGTACCTGAAAATTTGCTATATAGTCATTCTAAAAGAAGTGAGAATCGGGGCACCTGGGTGGCTCAGTCGGTTAAGCGTCCGACTTCGGCTCGAGTCATGATCTCACAGTTCGTGGGCTCGAGCCCCGCATCGGGCTCTGTGCTGATGGCTCGGAGCCTGGAGCCTGTTTCGGCTTCTGTGTCTCCCTCTCTCTCTGCCCCTCCCCCACTCACACTCTGTCTTCCTCTGTCTCCCTCTGTCTCAAAAATAAACATTAAAAAAAATAAAAAAACAAAACAAAACAAAACAAAAAGACATTCTGTGTGGTCTTTGCCCTTCCAGCAGGATCAGTTACTCATGTCTTTCTTTCAGAGACAGCACCAGACCTATCAACTTGCTGAGCCATCTTGCCCACTGTGGTGGGTGAATTAAATGCCCAGACGCCCATGTTCCTCCCACACTAAAGTCTCTGGGGTGGTGACAGTTCAAATGCCATGGCTTCCACCTCTGGTTTCCTATTCCTCAGCTGAGACGGGAGTCTTAACCACCATACACTTGACATTTCTGAGCATATAATATATGCGAAGTTCCATGTAACTTGTCCAAAAAGCCCATAATAATAGTAAATATTATCGTTATCCCCATTTTTAAAGAATTTTTTTAATGTTTATTTATTTTTGAGACAGAGAGAGACAGAGCATGAACGGGGGAGAGGCAGAGAGCAAGGGAGACACAGAATCCGAAGCAGGCCCCAGGCTCCGAGCTGTCACCATAGAGCCCGACGCGGGGCTCAAACTCACGGACCGTGAGACCATGGTGGATACTTAACCAACTGAGCCACCCAGGCGCCCCTCCCCATTTTTTTAAAATTAAGTGACCTCTGAGCCCAGCATGGGGCCTGAACTCATGACCCTGAGATCAAGAATCGCACGTTCTTGGGGCACGTGGGTGGCTCAGTGGGTTGAGCATCTGCTTTTTGGCTCAGGTCCTGACCTTGCGGTTCACAAGTTCGAGCCCCACATCAGGCTCGCTGCTGTCACCGCAGAGCCTGCTTGGGATCCTCTGTCCCCCTCTCTCTGCCCCTGACCCATTTGCTCTCTCTCTCTCTCTCTCTCAAAAATAAATAAACATTAAAATATATATTTTTTTTTTCAAAAGGTCATGCACAATACCAACCAAGCAAGCCAGGAGCCCCGCTGTTAGGGGTTTAGCACGTCCTTGAAGTACCAGGACCACTACCGACTGGATCAAGGATTCAAACCTAGATCTATTGCTTTCCAAACCCATGCTCTTACCCATCATCTCCTGGAACTAGTTCTCTTGACTAAGACCCTCACGTCTTGCCTATGTCTTACCATGCTTAGGATCACAGATGGATTGGTTACCTATGACCATGGAGCCTCTACTCAAGAACTTCAGAATTTCCCACCACTCAAATCTCAGTGCTATGCTCCACCGGCTAGATTAGATGCCACAGAGGTTGACTTTCAAACCAGCAGCGGGCCACCTTGATGTCCCTCAGAGCCAACCACCAGGGCCATGTTGGTTTCTCCTAAGCCCCTTCCATAGGCCCATATTGCTAGATTCCCACCATAAATTAAGAAAGATGGCAATGATGGAGGAAGAGGACAGCATGTGTGAGTCAAAAGCGAAATAGTCTGAAATTTTCCGCATCCTTCGAGCTCTTGAAAGATAAAGGAACGTGTTGTCACAAGGAACTGGGGGAAATTAGGAGTAAAATTTCTGCACAGTGTGAAGGAATGGAGAAAGATGGGACAAGAGCATCAGCAGAAACAGTAAAGAAATAATGGCATATCGGGGCGCCTGGGTGGCTCAGTCGGTTAAGCGTCCGACTTCGGCTCAGGTCACGATCTCGCGGTCCGTGAGTTCGAGCCCCGCGTCGGGCTCTGTGCTGACAGCTCGGAGCCTGGAGCCTGCTTCGGATTCTGTGACTGCCCCTCCCCTGCTCATGCTCTGTCTCTCTCTGTCTCAAAAATAAATAAAAACATTTTTAAAAAAATTTTTTAAAAAGAAGTCATGGCATATTTTATGCAAGAGTTTATTGGAAAAGGAAGCATATGGAAGAAGGCAACAGCAGATTTCTAAAAGCAGGTTGGCAAGTTTTCACCCTGTGGAGATCCCGAGGTAGCTTTAGAAGCATTCCCTTTTTTAAAAAAAAGTTTTTGAGTTTATTTACTCATTTCAAGAGAGACAGAGAGAGCGAGCCGGGGTGGGGCAGAGAGAGAGGGAGAGAGAATCCCAAGCAGGCTCTGCACTGTTAGCACAGAGCCCGATGTGGTTCTAAACTCACAAACCACGAGATCATGACCTGGGCCAAAACCAAGAGTCAGACGTTTAACGAACTGAGCCACCCAGGCGCGTCAAGCATTCCCATTTTTAGTACAGCAAGTGTCTCAGTCCCCCAAACCCTGGGCCTAGACTGGGGATGGGCAGTGCTTGGCGGTCAAAGTTCCCTGGGAAAAGGTTTGGAACAGGCAGAGGGGTTTAGTGGGCTTACCTCACCATCAGACATGGCTTCACATCAAGGAGCTGAGATGTTTGAGCCCTGGGGAGACTTTCACACATGCGAAAGTTCCCCTGCCTGTTCCTGGAACACTGGAATTCTGGAAATGTCCCAGTCCTGCCCTGCGGAGGCGTTCTCAAACCTGCACCACAGCATCGGGAGCTGAGAACAGCTACCTGTGACGGGATGCTGGAGCTGAGATAAAGGTAACGGACAAGGGAACATCTCAGGAAATGATCTGACGGGGCCCTGCTATGTGTGGGCAGCAAGAGAGATGTCAACGTGTGTCTCCATCCCGAAGGCCTGAAAAATCTCTAGAGAAGGTCTGTGAACCAGTTAGTCGAAACACACAAATGAATGCAATTAGCATTCAATTGTTACAATGAGTGTGGCAAACCCATCATGAGAGCATAAACCTGTTGACCAACCGCATCCTTCCTGTAATTGTTATAATTACCAGCTCGGTGTGGCTATCATCAGACTCCCTAATAGAAGGTGTTTGGTCCTTTATCCATTTGTTTTGTTTTGTTTATTTTATCCTCTTATTTAAATTTTAGTTAGCTAACATACCACTGTAAGTGCAATATGGGTCTCAGGAGTAGAATTCAGTGATTCATCACTTACGTGCAACAGCCAGTGCCCGTCGCAAGTGCCCTCCTTAGTACCCATCACCCACCTAGGCCATCCCCCACCCACCTCCCTCCATCAGCCCTCAGTTTGTTCTCTTGTCAAGAGTCTCTTGTGAGGGGCGCCTGGGTGGCTCATTCGGTTACGCGTCCGACTTCGGCTCGGGTCATGATCTCACGGTTGGTGGGTTTGAGCCCCGCGTCGGGCTCTGTGCTGACAGCTCGGAGCCTGGAGCCTGCTTCGGATTCTCCCTCTCTCTACCCCGCCCCCATTCACCCTCTGTCTCTCTCTGTCTTTCAAAGATAAATAAACATTAAAAAAATTTTTTTTAATAATTTATTGTCAAATTGGCTAACACACAGTGTATACAGCGTGCTCTTGGTTTTGGGGGTAGATTCCCGTGATTCATCATTGCTTACATACAGGATGTTGCTTATCTGTTCCCCAGCTTTCTTCACATCCCTCCATGGTATTGGTGGTAACTAGGGCATGAAGGGCTCATCTTCTCTGGGCAACATCTGGCCATCTTTGCATCCAACTTTCCCTTCTTTGACGGACCCCTTTCCCCGGATCACAATCTGGGCATTACACTCCTCTCTGTTCTTCAAGGTGTTCCCTCTGGGCCCAATCGGCAGCCCCACGTAGTTTCTTTCTGGAGGCTCATCTTGTGGAATCATTGCTTTGTCGCTCACACCTGTTGCCGGGAGTTTGTAATCGGCTGGTGGCTTGAAGTCAGGTGCAGATGGGCTCAGGGGAAGGTGGCCCGTCCCCAGCATTGGGTAGGGGGGATGCCCAGGACTCCTAAAAGCTCTTTCTTATTCCCAAGTCCAGGCGGGGTAATTGGAGGCATTCCCGGATTCACTGTCTGTTCCGTTGTATCTTCCATTTCTTACTTGGGAAGTCCAGCAGCGTGGCATTTGCTCTGGTCGCCATGGCGCCACCCTGGCCTGCAGTGGCAGCTGCTTCTTCTTCGCGAACCTTCCTGGGGAGGGGACCGCACCCCGCTGCCGCTGTGCCTCATGTAGCCCGCCTTCTCACGCAGATGGCAGCCGTGGCCGCTAGAGAGGCACCTGCTCCATTTTGTTTCTAAGTGTATTTGTTATTTATATGGAGGGAATGAGAGCATGAGCGGGGGAGGGGCAGAGAGAGGCGGGGGGACAGAGCATCCGAAGGGGGCTCCCTGCGGGCAGCAGAGAGCCTGATGGGGGGCTTGAACTCACACCTCGAGATCATGACCTGAGCAGAAGTCTGATTCTTTTTTTTTTTTTTTAATTTTTTGTTAACATTTATTTACTTTTGAGACAGAGAGAGACAGAGCATGAACGGGGGAGGGTCAGAGAGAGGGAGACACAGAATCTGAAACAGGCTCCAGGCTCTGAGCCATCAGCACAGAGCCCGACGCGGGGCCCGAACCCACAAACAGCGAGATCACGACCTGAGCCGAAGTCGGACGCTCAACCGACTGAGCCACCCAGGCGCCCCAGAAGTCTGATTCTTAACTGGCTGAGCCACCCAGGCGCCCCACCTGGTCCATTTTTTGAAAATTTTTGTTACAAAGCATAAGAGACTGTTAAAAACTGAGAACAAACTGAGGGTTGAGGGGGGTGGGAGGGAGGGCAGGGTGGGTGATGGGTATTGAGGAGGGCACCTTTTGGGATGAGCACTGGGTGTTGTATGGAAACCAATTTGACAGTAAATTTCATATATTAAAAAAAAAAAAAGAAAAGTTTTGTTACAAAGCAGGAAGCTTCATCATCTGCTGTAAGATAATCACAAATTACCTCTTACTAATGAGAGTTAAATACTAAAATATGTTATTCACTTATTATATTCAAATATTCAAAGCTATCCCAATACTGTTAGTGCCCTACCCAAAGCCCCTCGGCCTTCACCTCTACATGCTAAAGGCTGTTTTCTGTGAATATCTGTGACTTTCTGCCCGAGCGTGTTTTGCTGGCTACCAGAGCATTGAGGACCCTGTGCATGGCAAATAGAAAGTGGTAAAAAATTAAGGTCCCCCAGGTCCCTCAACCAGTGAGAGATAGGAGTTAGTAGTTAAATACCCCAGCTTTCTCTCCCCTTGGCCGAGAGAACTCTGAGGTGTATCTTCTACACTGGCTTCTGGAGTGCCACAGAAGGATTGCTCTCCAGTTTCCCCCAGCGGTAACTTACAAAAAGTCACACCCTTTGTTGGTTTCTTTCCCTTCCCTGTCTTCCATCCCCAATCTCCACCCAGCACTTCCTGGGATTCCCTCCCAAATTAACAGCACTCAAATCCTTGTCTTGGGGTCTTAGTTCCGGGGGGAGCCAAACTAAGATACCTACAAACTTTTTTTTTTCCCAACATAATTTGCTGGATGGGAGAGCTAGTGGACTATAAAGTAGACGTTCATTGCCCTGAGTACCTCCATGGGAGTGTGGTATATATCATTTGTGTTACAGTAGAATAAAGGCTGAGGATTGTCATAAACATGTAACTGGCCGTGGCACAAGAAGAGATTGAAGCTCCAGAGAGGGTGGGCTTCTGGAGAACAGTGCCACACCTTATGGATCTCTCTATGCCCAGTCCCGTCCCAGGCTTAAAGAGCGTTAGGTGATAGAAAAACGCCTGAGAATACCCTTTATTTCTGATAGGCACCGGGTGTGAGCACAAGGAGACAAAGAAAAATGAGAAGTATTTCCTTTTCTTTTGTAAGTATAGGGGAAATTTCCTTTTCTTCTTTCCTTCCTTTGTTCTTTTTTCTTTTTATTTTTTTTAAATTTTTTTAACATTTATTTATTTTTTGAGAGACAGAGAGTATGAGCAGGGGAGGGGCAGACAGAGAGGGAGTCACCGATTCCGAAGCAGGCTCCAGGCTCCGCACTGTCAGCACGGAGCTTGACGCGGGGCTCGAACTCACGAACCGAGAGATCATAACCTGAGCCAAAGCCGGGTGCTTAATCGACTGAGCCACCCAGGCATACCTCTTTTTCTCTTTAAACATAGGTAAGGCAGCTCAACCTCAACTTGTAGAATGATGTAATAAGGACTTCCAAAAATCCACTCTTCCTAGAAGCAAGATCACTGGATAAAACGATCATAATCAATATTTTCAGGGCTCTGGAAATTAACTAAAGGCTTACAACAATCTTAGAAATGCTTTTTTCAAGAAAAGTGGCTGAATCTTAAGAACAGCAAATATTGTGACATTTTAACTTGTTCTAATCTCACCCCTTCTCCTCATTTCCACAGTAGCCTTGAAAACCAATGAAATCACAACTGCGGGAGCTGGGAAACCTAGCAGCTTAGCATTCACTGGAGGGAGAATAGAACAGCCTTGGAAGTCCTTAAAAGACACCCAAACCCAGAGAATTGTCACTGGCCTATCTGGCAGGTTCACTAAAAAGCTCCATGCCTAGAGCTCATCTTTACTTGACCTGACTCAGAACCTTCAACCCTACCTGCAGGATGCTTGTAAAAACAATCATTGGCAATTGTTTAAAATTACAGCTGCCTGAGATGGTATTTCAAGTCGGACTTAACAAGAGGCTGACCAAAGAATTTAAAAGAAAAAAAAAACTTGGGTATAAGATTTCCATTGGGTGCTTTGAAAAGGTCTGACATATTGTCAGGAATCCAGAAGGTCACACGAATGTGCTGGGCTATGCTCATGCCCAGGAAAGACCTCAGAAGGCCCTAAACTTTTACCTCTGGCTTGTCTTGGGGCTCTTCACAAGTAGGAAGTGAAGGCTAACACAAAGGTATAAAACTGCCTGCTGGAGTATTCAAAGCATGCCCCCAAAACATGCGCTGAGCTCCGCAAATGCTGAGAGACAGATTGGCTCAAGGCATTTAAGAAAATCCCTGCTCCGTGGATAGCTGACTGTTAGGCTAACCATGCAGAGACTTCAGCAGCCACACACAACAAATAACGCAGACTTTATAGACTGAGTCCAGGAAAGTCATTAAACATACTACAGATCAATATCTCTTATGAATGTAGATGCAAAAATCCTTTTAAAAAATTAGCAAACTGCGTTCAGCCGCATATAAAAAAGGTTTTACACCATGGCTAAGTGGCATTGATCACAAGAATGCAAGGTTAGTTTAACACGCAGAAATCAATCAATGTAACACACCAAATTAATAGAACAGAGAACAGAAACCACATGATCATATCAACGGATGCAGAAAAGCATTTAACAAAATCTAGCACCCCTTCAGGATACAAACACTCAAGAAACTAGGAACAGAAGGCATCTTCATCATCCTCGGAAAGGACATTTACAAAACCCCCCCAGCTAAACATGCTTAATGGTGAAAGACTGCTTTCTCCTAAGATCAGGAACGAGACAAGGATGTCCATTCTCACAACTTCTATTCAATATTGTAATGGAGGCGATAGCTAGAGCAATCAGGCGAGAAAAAGAAATGAAAGAATACAGATCATAAAGGAAGTGATAAAGCTAGACAAAGATGCCATGGTCTTGTATACGGAAAATCAAAAGGAATTGACACTAAAATTATTAGAACTAATAAACAAATTCAGCATGGTTGCAAGATACAAGATCAGTATACAAAATCATTTGTATTTCTATACACTAACAATGAAAAACCCTGAAATGAAATTAAGAGAACAGTTCTATTTGTAATAGCATCAAAAAAGAAATAGGAGTAAAAAGGAGACATTTAACAAAAGAGGTTACAACACAAAAACAAACAAATGACTCCATTAAAAGTTGGGCAGGGACGCCCGGGGAGGCGTCGGGGGGGGGGGGGGGCTCAGTCCGTTGAGTATTCAACTTCAGTTCAGGTCATGATCTCATAGTTCTTAGGTTCGAGCCCTGCTTTGGGCTCTGTGCTGACAGCTCAGAGCCTGGAGCCTGCTTCAGATTCTGTGTCTCCCTCTCTCTCTCTGCCCCTCCCTCACTTGTGCTCTCTCTCTCTCTCTCTCTCTCAAAAATAAACATTAAAAACATTTTTTTAATTAGAAAAAAATGAAAGTTGGGCAAAGGTTTGAGTAAGCATTTATTCCAAGAAGATGTACAAATGGCCAATGAACACGTGAAAATATGCTCAATGTCATTGGTCATTGGAAACACAAAAATCAAAACCACAATGAGATACCGCTCACCAGGATGGTTATAATCAAAAAGACAATAGCAAATACTGACAAGAATGGGGAGAAACTGGAACGCTCATACACCGCTGGTGGGAATGTCAAAGGGTGCAGTCACAGGGAAAAATAGTCTGTCAATTCTTCACAAAGTTAGACATAGAGTTACCATATGACCCAGTATTCCCCTTCTAGAGAATTATGTCCACACAAAATACCTGTACATGAATGTTTATGGCGGCATTTTTTGTAAGAACCGAAAACTGAAAACAACTCAAATGATGAATGGATAAGCAGAACGTGGTATATTTGTATGTTAGATTATTATTCGGCCATAAAAATTCATAAAGCTCTGATACATGCTGTAATGTGAATAAGCCTTGAAAAAATGCTGAGTTAAAGGAGCCAGGCATAAAAGGCCACATATTATATGATTCCACTTATATTACATGTCCAGAAGAGTCAAATCCATAGAAAAAGATAAGAGATTAGTGGTTTCCAGGGACTGGGGGGCGAGGAAATGGGAACTGGCTACTGATATGGGGTTTCATTGGGGAGTGTTGACAATGTTCTGGAATTACACAGTAGCTGTGGTTGTACAACTTTGTGAATATACTGAAAACTATTGAACTGTAGACTCCAAAATGAATTTTATGGTATCTGGCATATCTCAATAACGTTTTTATTGAAATATGATAAATATGAAAATACAAGAAAAATAGACGAAGCAGGAATACTTACCACCTACAACTTCTGTATAAGGAAGTCAGATGGCCTCCCAGCGTGACACCAAAGCAAAGCCCTCGAGCTACTTTCGGCATCTTTTGAACCCATCAGTGTAACTTCATGGTACAGTAGGAGATGGCAAGAGACTGGGGTATTCTCTTCAGAAAGCCTCCTGAAACATCCAGTTTGGGTGCAGTCTTGGGGGGTTTCAAATGAAGAGAAAGAACGATCCTTCTCGAGCACCCGTCCTTTGGCATGCCAACTGACAGTGATGGGTACAAACGTGTATTTATGAATTGCTTCAAAACAAATGACTTAGAGAGGAAGTAAGCAGGCAAGCTGCTGTGTCTGCCAAAGGTGGGGGAGTTGAAGGAAAAGATCGCTTTGGGGCCACCTTCCCGGGTGTGCGACCTGTGCACTTATACAAGGCCCCACATTCAGAAGGATCTTGTGCTTGGTTTAATGCTGTGCTGTGCTGTTGCTGTCTTGAAATTCGCAATAATTTTATCTCCAAACTTGGGTCTTGTATGGGAAATCTAATGGCACAACGGCGCCTGAGTAGGAACAGGAGAGATACAGGCAACATGCGTGCCCACTGTTCCTTGTCACCCCAGTCACATGTAGCATTCACGATATCTCATGAGCACCAAATTCCACTGGATCGATGATGCATCAAGGCTTCAGTGACACTGGGGCGCCTGGGTGGCTGAGTCGGTTGAGCGTCCGACTTGGGCTCAGGTCATGACCTTGTGGTCTGTGGGTTCGAGCCCCACGTCGGGCTCTGCGCTGACAGCCCGGAGCCTGGAGCCCGCTTCGGGTTTTGCGTCTCCCTCTGTCTCTGCCTCTCTCCTGCTCATGCTCTCTCTCTCTCTCTCTCTCTCAAAATAAATAAACGTTAAAAAAAAAGTGAAATAAAAATATTTGGCTTCATTTTATGTAGGGTTTCCACTGTTCTGTTAAGAATGAAATACATATGGGGGCGCCTGGGTGGCTGAGTCAGTTGAGCGTCCGACTTCAGCTCAGGTCACGATCTCGTGGTCCGTGAGTTCGAGCCCCGTATCGGGCTCTGGACTGATGGCTCAGAGCCTGGAGCCTGCTTCCGATTCTGTGTCTCCCTCTCTCTCTGCCCCTCCCCCATTCATGCTCTGTCTCTCTCTGTCTCAAAAATAAATTTAAAAAAAACGTTAAAAAAAAAATTAAAAAGGGGCGCCTGGGTGGCGCAGTCGGTTAAGCGTCCGACTTCAGCCAGGTCACGATCTCGCGGTCCGTGAGTTCGAGCCCCACGTCGGGCTCTGGGCTGATGGCTCGGAGCCTGGAGCCTGTTTCCGATTCTGTGTCTCCCTCTCTCTCTGCCCCTCCCCCGTTCATGCTCGGTCTTTCTCTGTCCCAAAAATAAATAAAAAATGTTGAAAAAAAAATTTAAAAAAAAAAAAATTAAAAAAAAAAAAGGAATGAAATACATATGCACGTATGAGCTACCAAAGACGATCTGTGTAAATTCGGGGACTCTACGGACAGGTGACAAGTAGCATTGGGTAGAACAAAGACGAGTGGTAAAATTCAGGCTCAGAATTCACATTTCTACATCTCTCTTTATTTAGAGCCACATTAAATAGCAAATACAAAAGATCAGGACAAGCCAAGAGAGAGAGACCGTGGAAGAAACGGCAAAGCTTTATTTTTAGTACCTCTAATGGCACCGTGTTCCTGCTTTGTGAACAAATGGTTCCATATCTTCCTTTTGCACTGGGCCCCACCATTTATGTAACAGGAGATTGCCTTAATAACTGCACTTGCGATTTTCAAAAAGGCTGCTTGCTTCACAAGCCTACGCTGTATGTTGGAGTCATCGCGTGGGTGTAAATTGTGTGAGTGGGTGTGCACTAGCAGGGGTGGGGTGAGGCAGGGAAGGTGCCGGAGAGCAAGCTGACTGTGGCAAGTCCAAAGGAAGAACGCCCAGAGGGTTTTCAGAGAAGGTGGTGGTAGGTGGACCCTCGGAGGGTCTCACTCTCGGTAGTAAATTCGCAGAAAAGTGCTGAGATGTGATCATCTCAAATTTTCCAAGTCAAATGATGAAGAGGTAGCGGGGGGACAGGGGAGGGGGGTGGAAAGTTTGAGCTTCACCATGGCAGCGAAAAGTTTCTCTAAGCGAGGCAGCTCTCCCTCAATGTTTGCAGTCCCTGATGTCCCTAAATGTTTGCAGAACGTGAAGGAAAATCAGGATGGGTCAGGAACGCAATTTGTTGTGAGGGACAAAGGAACCCTTGGCGAATGTTTTGCCCTTGGCACTTTGTGAAAAAGCGTTGCTGCCTCCCAGTGCCCGGGCAGTGAACGTTTGCAAACACATCACCTCTCTCGCCACACGAAATGAGTTTTAGATGATTTTCGCTCTGTTTCTTGCCATCTACTTGAAGCTCTCGTGTATTTAATGATACCATCCTGGGGTCGGCATAAAATATCGTAAAGCTACGAAACTGAAGCTCAGTCAAATCAAGTAGTTTGGTCAATGTCGCCCAAAGAGCTAAAGAAGCATCCAAGTCTGTTGCTGTTTGACATAATGAATGGGATGCCGAACCCTGGTCCCCGACTCTCTAAAGACAGCATGTGGTTTTGTGGTTTTGTGGGAGGGCAAGGACGGTGATTCATTTTAGATGAAGGGTTGCTTCAGATGCGGCAAAGGTCAGCTGATTAGCAATCCTGATTCCATTTGCAACCTTAATTCTCTCTTGCTGTGTAATGTAACATATTCATGGATTCTAGGGATTATGACTTGGACATATAGGAGGGCAATAATTATGCCTATTCACACACGTGACAAAAAGGAGTAAATTCTTTTCAAGTACACACATAACTTTCTGCAGGATAAACCACATCCTAAGCAATAAAATTAGCACCAATAAATTGAAAAAGATTGAAATAATTTCAAGTATGTGCTCTACAACATGGTGGAATTAAATTAGAAATAAATGTCATTAGAAGTAAACCAGGTAAATAAACGAATTAGAAATAAATTAAATTGCCAAATCCACAAATATTTGGTAATCAAATACCACTTTTCTATCTGCGAGTCAAAGAAGAAATTATGAAGGCAGGTATTTTTTTAGCTGAGTGAAAATGAAATCACACCATATAGAAATGTATGGAATGCAGCCAAAGCAATGTTAACAGGGGAATTTACATCCACGAATAGGTCTGTTAGAAAAGAAGAAGGATCTCCAATCAATATAGTAAGCTTTCACCTTCTGACTCCCCCAGAAGAGTTAATTATACACAAGGCAAGCAGAAAGAAGATAATAGATTAGAGTGAAAGTCAATAAAATACAAAATGGGAAATCACAAAGAAAGATCAATAAACCTAATTCTTTGAACAGATCAGCAAAACTGATCAATCTTTAGCTAGAAAAAAGAGAGAAGACACAGGCATCCAACACCAGGATGAAAAAGAGGGGACATTACTACCGATCTTACAAAACACATTAGAATGATAAGGGAATACCACGGATGACTTTATGACAACAAATTAGACAGCCTAGATGAAATGTACAAACACCTAGAAAAACATAAGTTAGCAAAATTGACTCAAAACCAAGTAGTAAAACCGAAATAGACCTGCAACCAGTAAAGAAATAGAACTGGTAATGTGAAATCCGCCCACGAAGCAGAACCTAGGACTAGATGGATTCAAAGTTAAAATCTATCAAAGATGTCAATATGAAATAATGTCAATCCTACATAAACTCTTTCTGAAAGGAGAGGATGGAATGATTGTCAATTCACTCTATGAGGCAGTACAACCGTGATATCAAAGCCAGACAAAGAAAAGGAAAAAGAAAATTGCAGACCAACATCCCTCATGGATACAGACACCATAATTCTAAAAAAAAATATTAGCCAACCAAATCGACTTAGGTATACAAAGGATTATGTACCACAACCAAGAGGGATTCATCCTAGGAATGGAAGTTTGGTTTAAAGCTTAAAACCGATTAACATAACAAACCATATTAAAAGAATAAACAGCAAATACCACATGATCATCTCAACAGATGTAGGACAGGTGTTGGGCAAAATCCAATACCCATTCATGAAAAAAAAAAAAAAAAAAACTCTCACCAAACTTGACTTCTATGTCAACTGGGAGGTGGCTCAGTCAGTTGAGTTTCGGACTTCGGCTCAGGTCATGACCTCACGGTCCGTGGGTTCGAGCCCCGCGTTGAGCCCCGAGTCGGGCTCCGGGCTGACAGCTCAGAGCCTGGAGCCTGCTTCGGATTCTGTGTCTCCTCTCTCTCTCTCTCTCTCTCTCTCTCTCTGCCCCTCCCCTGCTCCTGCTCTGTCTCTCTCCGTCTCGCTCAAAAATAAATAAACATGAAAAAAAAAGAAGAGAACTTCCTCAAACTGAGAAAGAGCATCTGTGAAAAACATACAGCTACCATATTTCATGACGAAAGACTGAATACTTTCCCCGCTAAGATCAAGAATAAGAAAAGGATGTCCATCTCATGACTTCTATTGGACATTGCACTTGAGGTTTGACCAGTGAAATTATGTAAGGAAAAGAAGCAGAAAACATTCAGGTTGGAAAGGAAGAAGTAAAAGTTCACAAATGATATAAACCTTGTATAGAAAATCCTACAGAATTCCCAATACGCTATTAGAGTAGATAAGCAAGCTCAGCAAAGTTGAAGGACACAAGACGAATATAGGAAAATAAATTGTCTTTTTATATAAATGAGGAATTGACAATCCAAAACTGAAATTAAGAAAACAATTCTATTGGTAATATCATCACAGAGAATAAAAATTTAGCAAACAGATTTAACAAAAGAATTGCTAAGCAAGGACACGAAAAATTACCAGACATTGCTGAGGGAAATTTTTAAAAATCCAAATAAATAGAGAGACATTCCACGGGGCGCCTGGGTGGCTCAGTCGGTTGGGTGTCCGACTTTGGCTCAGGTCATGATCTCGTGAGATTGAACCCCGCATTGGGCTCTGTGCTGACAGCTCAGAGCTGAGAGCCTGCTTCGGATTCTGCATCTCCCTTTCTCTCTGCCCCTTCCCCGCTCACACTGTCTCTCTCTCACTCTCAAAAATAAATAAACATTAAAAAAATGGAAAAAAATAGACATCCCAAGTTCGTGGATTTTGGAAGATTCCATATTGTTAAAATAATAATTCTTCCAAAACTGATCAATAGATTCGGTGCAATCCCCATCAAATTTTCATCAGGCTTTCTCTCTCTCTTTCGCTCAATCAATCGATAGGATTATCATAAAATTCATATGAAAAACCAAAAGCCCCAGAATAGCTCAAACAGTTTTTTAAAAGGGAAATTTGGCAGACTTTCATGTCAAAAAAAATCTTTTTTTAATTTAACATTTATTTACTTTTGAGAGACAGAGAGAGACAGAGCATGAGCAAGAGAGGGGCAGACACAAATCCCAAAGCCGTCTCCAGCCTCGCAGCTGCCAGCACAGAGCCTGACACGGGACTCGAACCCATGAACCGGGAGATCGTGACCTGAGCCGAAGTCGGACGCCGAACCGACTGAGCCACCCAGGCGTCCCACGTGTCAAAACTTTTAAAGCTTACTATAAAGCTACAGCAGTCAGGACAGTATGGTAGTACATTAGGACAGATATACAGATCAATGGAACAGAGCTGAGAGCCCAGAACTGCACTTTTCTATTTATGATCAATGGATTTTCCACAAAGGTTACAAAGCAGTTCCCCGGGAAAGGGTAGCCTTTGCAACAGATAGTGCTGGCACACGTAGACATCCACAAGCCAAAAGATGACCCGTAGACCTAAATGTTAGAGCTAAAACTCTAAAAATATTCCAAAGAAAATCGGCCAGACCTTGAGTTCTACAAAGATGTCTCAGATACAACCCCCGAAAGCAGGATCCATAAGAGAAAAAATTGTGATAGTTTGGGCTTCGTCAAAAGTTTAACCTGTCGTGCTTCAAAAGATACCATTGAGAACATAGAAGGGACAAGCGGCAGCCACGGGGAAAATATTTGCAAGTCACAGATCCAACAAAAGACTTGTGTCCAGAGAATAGAAAGAACCCTCACAACTCACTAAGAAGACAAACAACCATTCAAAATTGGCGAGTGGCTTGAATAGATATTCCCCCAAAGAAAATATATGAGGAGCCAATAAGCATAGGAAAAGATATGCACCGTCATTAGTTGTTAGCAAACTAAGACCACAAGGCAATACCACTCCGTGCCCACTAGAATAGCTATAATTAAAAAGTCAGACAATAAAAAATGTTGGAGACGTTATGGGTAAAGGAGAGCTCTCACACATTGCTGGAGGAAATGCAAATGATGCAGCCATTCCGGAAAACTGGGAATTTCTTTCTTCTTTTTTTAACTTTTTTTTCAACGTTTGTTTATTTTTGAGAGATAGAGAGTGAGCAGAGGAAGGGCAGAGAGAGAGGGAGGCGCAGAATCCGAAGCAGGCTCCAGGCTCCGAGCCGTCAGCACAGAGCCCGACGCGGGGCTCGAACTCACGGACCGCGAGATCATGACCTGAGTCTTAGTCGGACGCTTAACCGACTGAGCCACCCGGGCGCCCCCAAAACTGGGAGTTTCTTACAACGCTAAACACATTTTTACTGTATCACCCAGCAACCCCACTCTCCGGTATCTGCCCAGGGTCAATGAAAACATAAGCCTACACAAAAACTTGTACACCAATGATCGTAGCGACATTATCCGTAAAAGCCAAAAAGCGGAAGCAACCCAAGCATCCGTCAACGGATGAATGGAGACCCAAAAGGTGATAGAGCCCAACAGTGGAATTTTCTTCAACAAGGAAAAGAGGTAAAGTTCTGATACATGCTACAACACGGAAGAACCTCGGAAACATGCGACAAAGACGAAGCCAGACATGAGGCCATATACTATATGGCTCTCTCTGTAAGAAGTGTCTAGAAAAGGCAAATCTATAGGGACAGAAAATAGACGAGTGGTTGCCCGGAACTGGAGGTGAGAATGGGAAGTGATCGCAAGTGGGCACAAGGTTTCTTTGGGGGGTGGGGGTGGGGGGACGAAAAATATTCTAAAACTGGATGGTGGTCATAGTTGCACAGCTTGGTAAATGTGCTAAAACTCATAAAGTGTACATTTGAAATGGGTGAATTTGTGGTGTACAGATTGTACCTCAATAAATGTATCTAACAATTCCAACGGAAGCCAGACTCCCCACTCCGGGTACAAAATACACCTCAGCTACTTTGGAGGATTGGTAATGTCTGTTGCCCGTAAGGCAAGGCCCTTAGAAGCATCTCCTTGTACAAAGTGAAAAACTCGAGGAGGTGTATCATTTATTGTGTTCTTACTATAAGCCATGTGCTCTCCTAAGCGCGTCAAATGCATTTGTTCCTTTCATGCTCATAATAAATTAATGAGCTCGATTGAGTACTTGATCAAAGTTACACAGGGGGCCCAAACCAGTACTCGAATTCATGTCTGCCTGGCTTGAGAACCCTTGCTTTACATCCCCATATTCTTTTTTTTTTTTTAATTTTTTTTTTAAACGTTTATTCATTTTTGAGACAGAGAGAGACAGAGCATGAACGGGGGAGGGGCAGAGAGAGAGGGAGACACAGAATCGGAAGCAGGCTCCAGGCTCTGAGCCATCAGCACAGAGCCCGACGCGGGGCTCGAACTCACGGACCGCGAGATCGTGACCTGAGCTGAAGTCAGACGCTTAACCGACTGAGCCACCCAGGCGCCCCTACATCCCCATATTCTTACGAAGCTTACAAAAAACTTAAAAAGGGAATGAAGCTTTCAAAAAAAAAAAAAAAGGACATATCACCCCCTTTACAGAGATCTGGAAGGGGCACCTGGGTGGCTCAGTCGGTTAAGCGCCCGACTCTTGGTTTCAGCTCAGGTCGTGATCTCGCAGTTCGTGAGTTCCAGCCCCGCATCGGGCTCTTCGCATGTGTCATCTCGCCCACTTCCTGTAGGTCAAGAATCTGAGGACGGCTTGGCTGGGCAGTTCTCGTGCAAGGTTTCATGAGGTTGTACTCAAGCTGTCAGCTAGGGCGACAGTCACCTCAAGGCTCCATTAGGGCTGGAGCCTCTCCTCCCGAGGGGGCTCACTCACGTGCCTGGTAGGTTAGTGATGACCATTGGTGGGAGGCCTTCGGTCCTCTCCAGAAGACTGCGCGTGGGTCCTCACGACACGGTTGCTCACTTCCTCCACAGCAAACTGCCCAAGAGACCAAAGTGGCCGCTGTGTTATCTTTTATATTTCACCGCAGAGGTCCGTCTGCCACAGACACACACATGAAACTCTCACCAAGTCGGAAATACCCAAAGTCTTGGACAGCAGCCTGTCCCTTTAGGCCGTAGTCCCGCTCTGCGGGCCACACATGGCAACCTGAATGCACCCAGGTGGCGAGTGGGAAATCAGAATACGACTCTTGGTGCCTCCAACAAAGCCCTCACAGCAACTCTCCGCAATCAATCTCCTATTGATGTCCTATCTTGCACGTAGCTTCTCCACCCCTCCCCACGTGCCCCACCCCTCGTTGAAATGAACCTGCCTCGCATCCCATATTCTTGAATCTTCCCCTTTGTCTAGAACTTGGGAAACTCTGAATCTGGAACGCCAACTCAAGGTAGTGGGTTAGGAACTCATTTGGTATATTTGCCTTCCAGCTGCCTTCCCAAGTTTCAGACCAAATGTGGATGCACGTGAGAGTTGTAGTCACTGGCAGCTGGAGGGGAAGGGAGGTGGGAGAATTTCTGTCTCTTCAAATCATGGCAACTTGGTTCAAAACCATACCTTCATGCATGCATGCATTCATTCATTCATTCGTTCAACCAGCCGACCAACTGGCGCTTACTGAGTGCCTACTATGTATCAGACACTGTAGCAGGCACCGTAGAAAACTCATCTTGGGGGCGCCTGGGTGGCGCAGTCGGTTAAGCGTCCGACTTCAGCCAGGTCACGATCTCGCGGTCCGTGAGTTCGAGCCCCGCGTCGGGCTCTGGGCTGATGGCTCGGAGCCTGGAGCCTGTTTCCGATTCTGTGTCTCCCTCTCTCTCTGCCCCTCCCCTGTTCATGCTCTGTCTCTCTCTGTCCCAAAAATAAAATAAAAAACGTTGAAAAAAAAAAATTAAAAAAAAAAAAAAAGAAAACTCATCTTGGGTATTTTGAATGAATGTCAGCTGAACATTTTCTGGATCGCACAACTGCAGATCGTGGACAGTTCAAATATAGGCTCCTTTCCCGACGTCCAAAGGGAAGGGAAGGAGCACACAAAGGCATCTCTTCGTACAGCACCTTAGGATATGCATACATTACCGGAAGAGTAGATTTGTTAGAGTCTGAGCCACACCTAGGGAAAGCTTGTCAGCCAAAAAAAAAAAAAAAAAAAAAAAACCAAATCAGTTCCTTTGAGTGCAGCTTTTTAAAAGTACATTTAAAATACCGCCCCCATGAAGGCTCCAAAAGGTACATTTCTGGACCCTATGAATATGAAAATATAATTCGCATCTAGGAGTTGATAGTCTGTCTAAAATAAGGCAGCTAACAAATGTTGCCTCCTGAATAATTAGACATTAGAAGTGCAAAGAGCTATCAGGACAGGGCACTATTGTTTGCGGTGGAAAGCAAGTTCTAAAGTCTGACTACTTGAGTTCAAAACTCCCAGCTCCACCATGTAGAAGTTGCGAGAGCGTGGGCAGTGTAAATTCTCTCTCTCGCCCCCGTTTCCTCATCTAAAAATAAAGGCTGCTCTGGGGGTGCCCTTGAGATAACTGATCTTGTACATGACAAAGCATACTGCCTGACATATAAGAACGCCGAGTAAATGTTACCTGTAATTTTGTCAACTGCGGAGCGTATTAAAATTCGCGTGCGTCCCTTGAGGATACGCTAGTATCATGAAGGGAGGCTTAGGTGTATATTTTCTCCGTGTAGTTCTTCAGCCATTTCTTTACAGCTTCGACATCTTTCTTGCCAACACCAAGGAGAATATAGGATGCATCCAAACGCTTTCTTTAAATGTCTCATTTGGCTACACTTGGATTGTGCTCAGTGCAGACACTTGAGAGTGTAAGTTTCTTCACTCTCACACCCTAAACCCTATCTCTCTTTCCTTTCCCCTTCTTCTGAAGGGCATCATGGACTGACATATGGGCTCAGTCCCCAAAATAAAGTCAACTTTTCCCATTCGTTTCACGGCAGTCAGAGAGACGCTGCTAGAACGTCTAGGCATAAGAATGAGATCCCAATACGAGCGCTTGGTCTCAGTCAGTTCTCTGAATGGTTCGGGTAGCCATTTTAGGAAGGGAATTTTTAGCCTTGAAAATACGGGCCCAGGCTTCATCCACCACTCTGGGACCAAAACAAGCCATTGGAGAGCAAATAGCTATTATTTGCTCTAAAAGACAAAAGTGCACCACGTTTTCCCATTTCTCGTGTTTTTTTTCATGCCGATGCATAGTGATGGCATTTACTCACTTCACGTTCAGTGTTTTTTGTTGTGTTTTTATTGGTTACTTATTTACTTCTTTATTTATCGAGGAGGGGGGCAAGGCAAGGGGCGGAGAGAGAGAGAGGGAGAAAGACCGAGCACGCGCCACGCTCAGCGCAGAGCCCAACTCGAGGCTCGATCCCACAACGGTGGGATCATGACCTGAGCAGAAATCAAGAGTTGGATGCTTAACCGACTGAGCCACCCGGGCGCCCCTTCAGCTTCAGTTCTTGATCCTTCTGTTTTAAATTCTGCTGGGGTTGATACTAAGAACAAATTTTTTTTTTTCAAATCTCTTGCGTAACTTAAGCATTTTATGTAATTCAAGAAATGGTTGTGGTTTGCAGCTTCTCAAGATTATTATTAACTTGAAATCCATTTCTAGGTTCAAGCTGCTTATGTGAGTACACCCGCATGTGCACGTGTATTTATTTACATGGCCAGCTAGCATAAAGAGGTAGTGTAGGGAGACCTGGGTGGCTCAGTCAGTTCAGCGGCCGACTTTGGCTTAGGTCACGATCTCACGGTTCGTGAGTTCGAGCCCCGCGTCGGGTTCCGTGCTGACAGCTGGGAGCTTGGAGCCTGCTTCGGATTCTGTGTCTTCCTCTGTCTCTGCCCCTCCCCTGCTCATGCTCTGTCTCTGTCTCTCTCTCTCTCTCTCTCTTAAAAATAAATAAACATTAAAAAAAATAGTTTAAAAAAAGAGCGTAAACAAGCATGGGTTCCCAAGTCAAATGAGGCAGGTCACACTGCATACAGTAGGCAAGCTATTTACCCTTGTCCAAACTCAGTTTCCTGAGTTTCTCACAATGAATCAATGAGATAAGACATATAGAATGATTGACACAATAAATAGGTGGCCCGTAAATCTCAGCAGCCTCTCCGCGGGGAGGTATAGGCAGCCAGTCGCGCGTAACCTCAATTTCCACAGGCCGTTCACGTCTTTGTGCGTCGAGAGTAGAAACTCAACCCCCCACTGGTCCATTCACCTCGCCTGCACCAGGACACTTGTCCCCCCAAATCTCTCCACTTGTTTCAGAGAATTCCTGGAAGAATTTTATGTGTGTTCCCCAAACCTTCTTCCTCCCTGGTCTTGATATTGGAGGCCTGGGTCCCACGACACTAAAAACAGGCCTTCCCTCGCTGCCTTACTGAGTCCCGAGCCCTCCAGGAGAGCATCGTCTTCCGTGCCAAGGGAGAAGCTTTGGCTTCACCTCAAAGCTGTGGATCATGGGGGGTTTGAACAGAAGTGGTTCATTTTAGGTCCTTCTGCTGATGGGCCACACCGGGTTCTGGGCATTCACGTGCTGCATTTTGTCACCTGGCCCTTATGAAGCATTCTTCGTTTCCCAAGTATTACATGGGGCCTCATGAGAAAATCTTCTTTAGCTTTTGCTAGAAGCCCTTGTGTCCGTGGGCCTCGGACCTCATCCCTGCCAACAAGCTGGGGTGCGTGCCAGTGTTCTCTTCCTGTATCCCATGCTGTCTGTGTCCTGCCCATACCCCCTTGGGCCTTCCCAATGGCCCAACCGCTGCATTGCTTTGCCTGAGGGATTCCTTAGCAGCCTGCCCGCCCTGCTTGTGGCCAAGCTTCTTGGGTACCGTCTTTTTTTTTTTTTAATGTTCATTTATTTATTTTGAAAGAGAGCAAGAGTGAGAGAAAGAAAGCACACCCCAGTGAGGGGCAGAGAGAGAGAGAGAGGGAGAGAGAGAATCCCAAGCAGGCTCCGCCCTGTCTGAGCACAGAGCTCGACGCAGGACCCTACCTCGCGAATAGTGAGATCATGACCTGAGCCCCAATCGAGCTCGACGCAGGACCCTACCTCGCGAATAGTGAGATCATGACCTGAGCCCCAATCAAGAGTCAGACGCTTAACCCACTGAGCCACCCGGTGGCTTGGGTACAGTCCTCAACCAACTTCGGATAAGAGCAGATGTGAATAACTCTAAGGCTTGTGTTCTACGTTGGCTTCTAGAGCGCCCCGATGCAGCGACGCTCCGGTGAGAACTGGCTTGAGAAGACATCGTGTAGTGGCTCTTTCCTTACCTGTGTCACGTTCCCATTCCCTTCAGAGTGTTTTTGAGTGTTATCTCAAAAAAAAAAAAAAAAACCCAACAACAACAACACCTACGTGCACCCAAATCTTTCTCTTGGAGTCTACCCCAAGGGAACCTAAACTGAGATGCCTCCTTATCTCCCAGTCTTCCTCTCCAGACACAGAGTGCACATCTCTTCATAGGCTCGCCTCTTCCAGGCAAGGTCAACACAGAGTCCTGAGGAAGTCCCAGTCCCCCAGTTCCTCAGATATCCCAGGCTCTAAGTCCAAATCAGCCCCTGCTATAAAGGCAAGTATCCTCCCCTAGACGATCGACTGCTATCCAGAATTTTGCCCGAGTTGGGTCCCCATTCTATATGCACCTCTCCACTTCCTCTATTTCCCCACTTGCCGTAAGGTCGGCGCTTATTATAATTCCCTGTGTTCGTAGCCATTCATGCCATCACTTTGTAAGGTCTGTGAGGGCAAGGATCTTGCTTATCTTGTTTATCATTTATACCTATTATATATTCTAGTGAATGGCACAGAGTAAATCGTCAATAAACATATGTTGATTTCGACTACATTTCCAGGGAAGGATAACAGCCCGACACCTCAGGGGCACTTGGGTGGCTCAGTCGGTTAAGTGTCCAACTCTCGGTTTCGGTTCAGGTCACGATCTCGAGTTCTGTGAGTTCTAGCCCCGCGTCGGGCTACGTACTGACGGCATGAAGCCTGCTTGGGATTCTCTCGGTCTCCCTCTCTCTGCCCCTTCCCCACTTGCGCTGTCTCTGTCTCTCTCCAAAACAAATAAATGAACTTAAAGAAAAAAGCCTAACACCCCAGGCAGCCTGAAACCAAGGAGAAGGAATAAGCTCATGTATACAGGAGTTCAAACGCTTTGGCCAAAGGTACACTGCGACTAAGTAAAAAAATGGTATCAGATTCAGACCTGTCTGACTCTAAGAGGTAGCTTGTTAAGCACCACGCTGTGAATCTCTCGGTGCTGTTGTTTTGCACGTAAAAAGTACCATCATAAGCCAAGAATTATTGGTTAGATAATGATGATAATTTAATGACCATTAAAAATGAGCGTAGTGGGTTGAACGTATGAATGTGACCTCGTGAGAAAAAGAATCTATGCAGATATAATTAAGTGAAGGATCTTGAGATGAGGAGAGCATTCTAGATTATCCAGGTGGACTCTAAATCCAATGACAAGTATCTTTATAGGCGACACGCAGAAGAGGGGAGGGCAAATGTGACCACAGGGACAGAGATCATAGTGATGTAGCCACAAGCCAGGGAAGGCTTGGAGCCACCAGAAGCTGGAAGAACCAAGAACAGATTCTTGCCTAGAGCCTTCTGAAAGAGTCCAGCCCTGCTCACACCATGATTTCGGACTGCTGGCCTCCAGAGTTACGAGAGAGCAAATTTCTGTTGTTTTAAGCCACCGAGAACGTAGTCATTTGTTGTGGCAGACCTAGGAGACCAACATAAGGCCCAACAGCCATTTGTCCATTCATGCATTCTGCAAACACTTTTTTCAAAAAAAAAATTGTTTTGAGAGAGAGAGGGCGAGAGACCAACAGAGAGACAGAGCACAAGCAGGGGACAAGCAGAGAATCGGAAGCAGGCTCCAGGTTCTGAGCTGTCAGCCCTGGGCCCGATGCAGGGGTTCGAACCCAGGAACTGGGCGCTCACGACCTGAGCTGAAACCAAGAATCTGATGCTTAACCCACTGAGCCACCCGGGTGCTCCAGGTCTGTGTCTTACTTAGTACAGGGGATCATAGCGTCATGAAACTTGAGAGATGATAAGGATCCTAACGATCGTTCGGTTCAGCCTCCCCCAAGTGTAGGCATCCCCTTAGCGGTCTTCCTTCTTGGGCACTTCTCCAATGGGTAACGTGCAGCTATCATACCATATCCCTCCTCGTGTATGTGCAAATTTTAGTACACAGTCCTCACCTTGGCTTGGCTCGAATTTGTCTGTTCTGGCTTTCATCCAGTTATCAACATCCCATGTGCATGTGCTGTATAGATAAACCCCATTCTGCTCCCGCGTAACAATCCCTCAAATTGGTCAAAGCACCTGATGTTTTCCTCCCGCTGCTTTCTCTAAATACATTTGTCCCTACAATTTAAAATATGGCACGGAGAGCACGATACAATTTCCACATAACTCAGTCAGAGGAGAGCGGGACCATCACCTCCTTTGTTCTGGGCTTAATTCATGCATGCTTGGACCACATTCACATTAGAGAGAGTGATATCACATGATTGACTCATTCTGGCCTTTCTGACAGTGGAAACCTAAGTCTTCTACCGAATTCCTGCTCGACCTCATTTCCCCTGTATGCCTCTGTGGCTGACTTTGGATCTGTGGGGAATATTTTTTATTGACTTCCGGAAATTGCCTCTCTTCTTGTTTGAGCTCATTTTTTCCAGGCCGTCACAAAATCTTTCAATCCCGATTTCTCATCCGGGGCATCAACTGGCTTCGACTGACCCTCATTCCCTCGCTCCCCATCCCTGGAACTTAACACTCCGTCTCCAGCCTCTGGTTCCAGCCCTTCCTTGCTGGGCTCGTAGCACCTGCCGACATATTCCCATTATAGGCCATTTACTCCTTGCTCTTAACCCTTGTCAATTCATGACAACCGATTTCCGAGCCAGGGCTCCAAGCTCTGAGGCTCCTTTCAACTCTGACCTTTCATTCTACTCTGTTAGAAACTGGCAGACATTCGAACTTATTGGGGTTGCTAAGATGCACATAAGCCCAGGAGGCAGCTGATACCTTATGAGAAACCCAGGAAGACAACTGACGGTTTACGAACGGCATCAAAGCAATACACTGGGGCCACCCCTGAGGAAGTACAGCCTCTTCGAGAAGGTTCACGGCAAGGCTTTTCAGCCCTTTTGGTCCGATCCTCGGAGCTGCAGGTATGAGCCTGAAGAAGCCAGAAGAGGCTCTCATAGGCCCGTGGACCAGCTCCAAAACTGACTCAGCAAAAAGGGCCCCGAGTTCACAGAGCCTGCTGGGGCATGACAAACAGCATCTTCTAGGTACCAGCCAGTTGCTCTTTATTGGAGAAAAAGGCACAGTGGTAAGAGGGGTGAAATGTGAGGCGGGGACATGCGACCCGCTGACGCACATGTGACACGGGAGAAAAGATTCCCTGTTTCAATGCCGCCTGTTCTGGTTGGTTTTCTCCGTTTCTTTTCTGAGAAAACTGAAGTGGAGTGGTTAGTGGGGGTGAAGAAGATGTAAGAAATGGATGTAAGAAAGACAGAGGGAAAACCCCCCTTTACAAGTTGCTTTCAGATTCCCTGGGCTACTGAGATGCCGGTCATATTTTTTTTAATTTTTTTTTACGTTTATTTGTTTTTGAGAGAGAGAGAGAGAGAGACAGAGCACGAGCAGAGAGAGAGGGAGACACAGAATCCGAAGCAGGCTCCAGGCTCCGAGCTGTCAGCACGGAGCCCGACGCGGGGCTCGAACCCACGAACCGCGAGATCATGACCTGAGCCGAAGTTGGACGCTTAACCGACTGAGCCACCCAGGCGTCCCGAGGTGCCAATGGCATTTAAAAGTATTGATAACAGGGGCACTCGGATGGCTCGGTCGGCTAAGCGTCCGACTTCGGGTCGGGTCATGATCTCGCAGTTCTTGGCTCTGAGCCCCTCATCAAGTGCTGCTCTCACCACAGAGCCCGCTTTGGATCCTCTGTCCCCCGCCCTCAATCTCTGTTCTGTGTGTGTGTGTGTGTGTGTCTCAAAATAAATAAGCAAACTTGAAAAATATTAAAAAATGAAAAACAAATAAAAGTGTTGACAACAGATGATGGGCTAGAAAGGATAAAAATGAAGCATTTCATAAAAATGAAGCTGGGAGGGACAGGCTTACAGTCACGGAATGAATCGGTCACGAGAATAAAAGGTACAGTAATAAAAAGACAGTCGGGTGACAGACGGTAGCTACCTGGTGGAGTGTGACGTAGACTCTTGTCCAATCAGCATGTCGCACCCCTGAAACTGACACTTCAGTTAAAAAAAAAAAAAAAAAAAAAAAAGCTCAGGACGGCGTTGTAGGGTTGCCATTATTATCTCTGCTCCAAGATGAGAACTTGGACCCGAACTGCTAGAATTCTCAGGGTACGTACTCGTCACACCCGTGGAACAGTTACCCTATGAGAAGAAGAACACATCATTACCGGCACAGCAATCTTGAAAACCTGCAATTATCTTTAGATGTCATACGACAGGGGTAAGGATTCCCTTCAGGTGAAATCATGTAATTCTGCAATTCGCCCCTCTCAGTGAGTCCCTGAAGGTGTCTCTACTGCAATTGAACAATTTAAAGTGTTTAGTGCAGGGGCGCCTGGGTGGCTCCGTCGGTTGAGCGTCCGACTTCGGCTCCGGCCGCGATCTCGCAGTCCGTGGGTTCGAGCCCCGCGTCCGGCTCTGTGCTGACAGCTCGGAGCCTGGAGCCTGCTTTGGAATCTGTGTCTCCCTCTCTCTCTCTCTCTCTCTCTCTCTCTGCCCCTTCCCCTGCTCAAGCTCTCTCTAAAATGAATAAATGTTAAAAAAAATTTTTTTTAATGATTAGTGGATACCTACAATCTATAAGGTGCTATGCTAATAGAGTAGAAATTACAGAATTCCCTTGGCTCTCAAAAATCTCAGCGTCTAGTAGAGAGAACATAACAAGCCATCTATCCCCAATGCCTGTGGGTTGGTGAGGCTCAGCTGGGCAGAGCTTCGCCTCCACTGCCATTTGGGGTCCCGAAGACCATCCTCAGGCTCAACGAGAAGGACTCACAGAGCTCAGAAAAGCCATTATACTCCCAGTTGCAGTTGATTACAGGGAAAGGATACAGATTAAAATCCGCAAAGGGAAGAGACACATAGGGCAGGGCCCAGGAGAGAGCAGGCACGGGCTTCCAGTTGTCCCCTCATGGTGGACTTGTGCGGACAGAACTTACTTCCCCTGGAAACGTGCAAAGAATATATATTGCCCACCAGGGGAGCTAACCTGAGCCTTGGGGTCCAGAGAATGCTACTGAGGCTCAGCCGTGTGTGCACGGCTGACCTCCCACGTGGCCGACCTTAGCGTCCGGCCCCTCCAGAGACCAAGCTAATACCATGTGGCCTAAGACCCCCACCATAAATCATATCATCAGCAAAAACTATTCCCGGGTGAACAAAGACAGTCTCCTCCGACAGGGCGTTTTAAGGTCTCAGAAGTTACCTCTCGGAAGAAGGGCAAGGGTCAGACCTTTCTTTGGGTAAAGTTGCATTATCCACGTAATGTGCGCTGGGGCTGCAGACCTGTGGAGACTTGATTACACTGAAATATCCAAAATGGGGCGCTCACACGGGGGGCAGTTGGTGCTGGCTACTGGCTGCGGGCTCAGCTGAGCCTGTCGACTAGAGCGTCACATACGTGGCCTCTCCATCTAACTTGGCCTTCTCATAACGTGGAAGATAAGTTAGAAGAGGGAACATCCCAAGGATACAGAAATTGAAGCTACAGAAAAGCCCAGCCTTGGAAGTTGCACAGTGTCACTGACGCTGTATTTTTTTTTTAATTTTTTTTAACGTTTTATTTTATTTTTGAGACAGAGAGAGACAGGGTATGAACAGGGGAGGGGCAGAGAGAGAGGGAGACACAGAATCTGAAACGGGTTCCAGGCTCTGAGCCGTCAGCCCAGAGCCCGACGCGGGGCTCGAACTCACGGACCGTGAGATCGTGACCTGAGCCGAAGTCGGACGCTTAACCGACTGCGCCACCCAGGCGCCCCAACTGACGCTGTATTTTTTACCGGACCAAGCAGGTCACAGACGTGGCAGATACGTTTGCTTCAAAGGGACCGGAGGGTCCTTCTCCAAACGCCGGGGACGCTGCCCCGAAGACGCCCTTGGAAGCCTTGTTGGAACAACACAGCTGGAGAAAAGAGTAGCCTATTTTCTGGGCCCTGCCCTGGACCTGCAGGAGAGTGGAGGCCAAGGTGAGCGTCCGTCTGGTGAGTCCCTTTCTGGGACATCAACCAGTTGCTAGCCACAGGATGACCGCAGCACGTGACAACCCTATGAGACAGGCAGCTTCTGGATTCCTTTTATTTATTTGTTTCAAGTTGGTTTATTTATTTTTGAGACAGAGAGGCAGACAGGCAGAGAGAGACAGAGAGAGAGAACGCGAACAGGGGAGGGGCAGAGGGAGAGGCAGAGAGAGGATCCCAAGCTCTTCTGGATTCCTTTTAACACTAGAGGGACTTCATAAAGCCATAAGATGGCTCACCAAAATGATTGAAGGAGTACAAGTTCAAGACAGTGTTTCTCATTGTAGTTGAAGAGATTTTTTTTTTTTTTGGCCCGTGGTTTTAGTTCATCGTGCCCGTCTTCATTCAAAGAAAGAATCAGATTTTCAAAATAAATGCAAAAGACTTCTTAAACATCTTCACAACAGAGTGTCCAAAATCAATGCTCCCGAAAGAAGCCACAAACAAATCCACCGTTATAGTTGGAGGCTTCAACCCTCTCTCAGTAATTGATAGACCAAGTATTCAGAAAATCAGTAAGGGCGTAGATGACGTGGACAGTCCTATCAAACAACTTGACCACCTTGACACTTATAGAACTCTCCACCCGACAAGAGCAAAATGCACATTCTTCCCAAGTGCACATGGAACCTTCACCAATAGACCACATTCTGGGACACAGAACAAACATTAACAAAGTAAAAAGAAGAGAATTCACACAAAGTGTATTTTCAAACCACAACAAAAAATTAAAAGAGAAATCAAACACAGAAAGATATCTGGGGCGCCTGGGCGGCTCATTTGGTTAAGCGGCCGACTTCAGCTCAGGTCATGATCTCGCGGTCCGTGAGTTCGAGCCCCGCGTCGGGCTCTGTGCTGACGACAGAGATCACTTAGGCAGAGGATCACTTAGGATCCTCTGTTCCTCCCTCTCTCGCGCGCGTGCGCTCTCGCTCTCTCTCTGCTCCTCTCTGGTTCATGCTCTCTTTCTCAAAACTAAATAAACATTTAAAGGAAAAAGGTTTTCATACAAATTTTAGGGTTGTTTGCTCTGCTTCTGTGAAAACTGCGGTTGGAATTTTGATGAGGACTGCATTAAATGCGTACTTTGCTTTGGGTAGCGTAGACATTTGAACAATATTTGTTCTTCCAGTCCACGAGCACGGAATGTCTTTCCATTGCTTTGTGTCCTCTTCAATTTCTTTCATCAGAGTTTTATACTTTTCAGAGTACAAGCCTTTCACTTCCGGTCAGGTTTACTCCTAGGCATTTTATGGTATTTGGTGCAATTGTAAACGGGATTGAGTCCTTCATTTCTCTTTCTGCTGCTTCATTATTGTTACATAGAAATGCAACCTATTTCTGTATGGTGATTTTGTATTCTACAACCCCACTGAGTCAGTAATCAAACATACTCCCAACAAACAAAAGTCCAGGGCCAGAGGGCTTCGCGTGCGAATTCTTCCAGACATTTATTCTGTTGTTTTAAATGTTTATTTATTTATGTTGAGAGAGAGAGACAGCAGAGGAGGGGCAGAAAGAGAGGGAGGGAAAAAAGCTCAAGCAGGTTCCACCCTCAGCACAGAGCCCGATGCAGGGCTCGGTCCCACAAACCATGAGCCCATGACCTGAGCCGAAATCAAGAGTTGGCACTTAGCTGACTGAGCCACCCAGGAACCCCTCTACCAAACATTTAATACCTATTGTTCTCAAACTGTTCCAAAAAATGGAAAAGGAAGGAAAACTTCCAAATGCATTCTGTGAGGCCAGCATTATCCTGATACCAAAACCAGATAAAGACTGCACTAAAAAAGAGAACTACAGGCCAATATCCCTGATGAACACAGATGCAGAAATTCTCCATAAAGTACTAGCAAACTGAATCCAACAGTACATTAAAAGAATTATTCACCACAATCAAGTGGGATTTATTCCTGGGCTACGAGGGTGCTTCAATATTCGCAAATCAATCCACATGACGGATCACATTAATAAATGAAAGGATAAGAACCTTAGGATCCTTTCAGTGGATGCAGAAAAAACATTTGACAAAGTACAACATCCATTCATGATAAAAACTCCCAACAAAGTAGGTTTACAGGGAACATATCTCAACATAATAAAGGCCATCTATGAAAAACCCACCGGTACTATCATCCTCAATGGGGAAAATCTGAGAGCTTTTCCTTCAAGGTCAAGAACAAGACAGAGAAGTCCACTTTCACCGCTGTTATTTAACATAGTACTGGATGTCCTAGCCACAGCAATCAGACAACGATAAGAAATAAAAGGACTTGGGACGCCTGGGTGGCTTAGTCAGTTGAGCGTCCGACTTCGGCTCAGGTCATGATCTCGCGGTTCACGAGTTCAAGTCCCGTGTCAGGCTCTGTGCTGACAGCTCAGAGCCTGGAGCCTGCTTTGGATTCTGGGTCTCCCTCTCCCTCTGCCCCCCCCACCCCCATCCCTCCTTGCCCTCTCTCTCTCTCTCTCTCTCTCTCTCTCAAAAATAAATAAACATTAAAAAAAGAAAGGCTAGAAAGAAAGCAAGAAAGCAAGAAAGCAAGGAAGAAAAAAAGAAAAGGCCTCCAAATGGAAAAGGAAGAAGTAAAACTTTCACTGTTTGCAGATGACATGATACTCTATGTAGAAAACCCGAATTAGTATACCCCCAAATTGCTGGAACTGATAAATGAATCCAGCAAAGTTTGACCTTTCCAGACATTTGCAGATTAAAAAAAAAAAAATCAAAGAACAAAGGCCTTAATTGTTTACAAAATGGGCCTTTGGTCTGGTTTAGAGCTTAATGTCCTCCTACCCCACACAGCCAGACACACAGAATTCTTCCAGAGGAAAAAAATTCACGACTGTGATGGAGATAAAATGGTGATTCATGAAATGCAAAATAGCTGATAAGCCTATAATCCTTAATATTTCTTTGTGAAATATGCTAGATACAATGCCATATATGAAGCGTTCTTGCAAAAAAAAAAAAAAAGAAAGAAAAAGGAATCAAACCTGAATATGATCAAGTCTAGTTCCAATAACATAGTACAGGAGATATAGAAGGCAGGAGAACCATCAAATGACAAATCAGTTGGAAGAAGAGAGAAATGTACAGATTTAAAGACACCTAAAAGCTGAATAACCAATTACAATGTGTGGACTTTATTTGGATTCTGATTAAAGCAAACATAGTTTATACTACTTAGGGAAAAATTATAAATTTGAACACTTAATGGATACTTGATGACATTAAGGAATTTTTGTTAACTTTTTTTTATTTTTTTATGTAAAAAAAATTTTTTAACATTTATTTATTATTGAGAGACAGAGACACAGAGCATGAGCATGGGAGGGGCCGAGAGATGGAGAGACACAAAATCCGAAGCAGGCTCCAGGCTCTGAGCTGTCAGCACAGAACTCAAACCGCAAGATCATGACCTGAGCCGAAGTCGGACGCTTAACCGACAGAGTCACCCAGGCGCCCCATTACCTTTTTTTATTTTTTTAAGTTTATTTATTTATTTTGAGAGAGAGAGAGAGAGGAGGGGAGGGGCAGAGAGAGAAAGAATCCCAAGCAGGCTCCCCCACTGTCAGCGCAGAGCCCAATGCGGGGCCCGAACTCACGAACTATGAGATCGTGACCTGAGCCGAAACCAAGAGTCAGACGCTTAACCCCCTGAGCCACCCAGGTGCCCCATTTGTTACCTTTTTAAAATATGATAATGGTATTGTGGCTGTGTGTGTTTTTTAAAGGCCTTACCTGCTGAAATAGCAAGGGAGACAATAATATGACATTTGAGATTTGTTTCAAAAAATGTGGGAAAGGGGAAGTGGTAGGAGACACAAAGGAAACAAGATGGGCCATGAATTGATGGTTGTTGAAGCTAGGTGACGACACAGTGGGTTTCATTGTATTATTCTGTCTGCGTTTTTTATGTTTGAAATGCTCCGTAATGAAGAGTTCTTAAAAATAAATACTAAAAAATATGCGTATTCCATACAATGGTTTGCACGTCCAATTTCCATTCCTTCTCCCCGTTCACGGGGCTACTATTTAATTTTTTTAAAGTTTATTTATTTTTGAGAGAGAGAGAGAGACAGAGCATGAGCAGGGGAGGGGCAGAGAGAGAAGGAGACCCAGAATCCAAAGCAGGTTCCAGGCTCCAAACTGTCAGCACAGAGCCTGACACCGGGCTCGAACTCACGAGCCTCGAAATCAGGACCCGAGCCGAAGCTGGATGCTCAACTGACTGAGGACTGAGCCACCCAGGCGCCCCTCATTGGGCTACTATTTAAATGCAATCACTTCTCAGGAATGCAGACAGTCGCTGCGACTTTTTTTTAATCTAGGGACTCCTGGGTGTCTCAGTTGCTTGAGCGCCGGACTTCGGCTCAGGTCATGATCTCATGGTCCACGAGCTGGAGCCCCACGTGGGGCACTGTGCTGACAGCTCGGAGCCTGGAACCTGTTTCGGAGTCTGTGGCTTCCTCTTCTCTCTGCCCCTCCCCCCCGCTCACGCTCTGTCTCTCTCTCTGTGTCAAAAATAAATACACATTAAAAAAATAATTTAAAAAAAAATCCAGCACAAGAAGTTGGACTGAGGGGTGAAAGGTACAGCGGAGGGAATGTAGCCAATGGTACTGTGGCATTGCACGGTGACTGAGGGTGGCTACATTTGTGGCGAGCTCAGCAGAGCCTATAGGGTTGTCCAGCCACTATGTCCTGCACCTGAAACTAACGTCACATTGCACGCAACTTTGCTCAAAGACGCTAAGCATAAAAGAAATAGGACTAAACAATCACCATCCGCCATTCAACACCAAACCCAGGGTGGACCCATTTGGTTCGGCTTCCCCTCCCCCTCCCCTTTTCCATTTCACCCCATTTTCTCTCCCCCCTCGGGGCCAGGACCCCAAGCGCTGAGGAGGAAAAGGACCGTAGGCATATTTGAGAGGGCAGGGGAGTGAAGCCTTTTGGGGGGGGGGGGGGGGGAATATGCCTGACTGATAACAGCAAGCGAAGGGAGAAGAGAGAAAAAGTTGCTCTGGCCTGAAGCCCAACATTCAGGGGCGGACTGCGGCTGCCCAGAACACACAGCAAAGGGACCCACTGAGCTACAACGCAAGGTCCCCAGAGGAGAGAGAAAACATTTTTTTCTTTTTTTCTCTCTCTCTTGAGATAAGGAAAGAGCAAGGACCCCCTGAGGAAAAAAGGCAAGACTTCCCCGCCCTCCCGCCCCACCCCCACCCCCTGCCCTGCCCTGCCCTCACCTCCCTTCATGGCCCGTACTCTAAAGCAGCGGGGTTCTCACACTTGGCGTATCAGAAGCATCTGGAGGGCTTGTCATAACCCGCTGAGTCCCAACCCCAGCGCGTCTGACTCAGTACATCTGGACGGGACCCAAGAATTTGCATTTCTAGCAAGTTCCTAGGTGCTGCGCCTGCTGGTCCCGGCCACGCTTTTTAGAACGACTGTTCCACAAGAGAGGTGATGAAAGACGCACGGTTGCCCCCAGCAAGGGCAACGTGAGGTTGTGAGCTGGAGCTTGGGGCCCAGAAGGGCTGACGTGGGGGTGTCCCGGTCCCGGGCTGGTGAGTGAGCCAAGCAGCAAAGTGAAATTGAATTTCGCTGGATGCCAGTTTCCATATGTTATCATGAAGCCAATGCTTTAAATTGGAGGGTTGCTTTTTTTTTTTTTTAAGTTGACTCTAATAAATATTTCTTGAGCATCTGTTATGTGTTAGCCCATATTTCGGGCTCTTTCACGAATCTTAATTCTCATAACAACAGCTCTGCAAGGTAGTATCATTATACCAGTTTTACACGAGAAGAAAACGGGTTAATTAACTACAGTAGTCCCCGCTTATCCGTGGGGCGTATGTTTCAAGCCCCGCCCCCACCAACCCCCCATGGATGCCTGAAACCACAGATAGTACTGAACCCTATATATACTGGTTTTTTCCTACACATGCATACCCGTGATAAAGTTTAATTTATAAATTAGGCACAGCAAGAGATTAACAGCAAGACCTAATAAACTGGAACGATTATGACAACATACTGTAATAAAAGTTATGTGAATGTGGTCTTTCCAAATATGTCGAACTGTACCCGCCCTTCTTGTGATGATGCGACATAAGATGCCTACATGATGGGACGAAGTGAGGTGAAGGATGTAGGCGCTGCGACATAGTGTTAGACTACCACGGGCCTTCCGGCTATAAGTCACCTGCTACTGGACCACCTTTGACCGCGAGTAACTGAAGCCGCAGAAAGCAAAACCGTGGATAACGAGTGACGACTATACCTGCGCGATTCGCTGAAGGGCAACAAACGGCTACAACACACACTACTACCACTACTCAGGTGACAAGAATCCTCACAGGAAAGGGGTAGACAGCATTGGGTTACCCAGTCTAGTAAACCATGTCCGGGAGTGCTCTGGCGGACGGGGTTCAAGTAACAACATTTTCTAACGCAGAACCTTGGTGCGTGGGCGGCTCGGTCGGTTAAGCGTCCGACTTCAGCTCAGGTCACGATCTCGCGGTCCGTGGGTTCGAGCCCCGCATCGGGCTCTGTGCTGAAAGCGTGGAGCCCGCTTCAGATTCTGTGTCTCCCTCTCTCTCTGCCCTTCCCCTGCTCGTGCTCTGCTCTCAAAAATAAATACACGTTAAAATTAAAAAAAAAAAAAAAAAAAAAAAGAGCCAGAACCCAGAGAAAGGTCAGTCTTCTGAGACACTACAAGAGAGGCCTCGGACACAGTGGTTGATGGGGCCACCGCCCAAGAATGGAACGCCTTCTCTGGTTTTTGTTGCTATTTGGTGCCAATTTCATGAGGACACAAAGAGAAGAGAGTCTATCCTTTGTAACATGTTGGGTGCTGAAGAAGATACAAAATCCAAAGAATTCTATCAATCAGTTGCCTCTAGCTAAATAGATTGCAGCGAGAGCCTGTGCGTCCCGTGGCACGACCACCACGAACACAAATCACACTTTTTGAACGTGATGCTGAGGAGGAAAAGCAAAGGTCCACCGTTTCAAGCTGTGATCTTCATTTTCCTGGTGATTCGCTGGCACGAATCACCTTAGAAGCCTTTCCTTAGTAGATTAAAAGGTTACATTCGTTCCCCACCCAGCTAAGTTTCTACATGTTCTATCAGAGCTGTTGGGGTTTGGTTTCATTATGTCTTTGATTCAAGTGATGTAATGGCCGTGCTCAGCCTGAGACAAAGATGTGAGGAAATGCAAACCTTTCTAATCTAGGAGGGCAACTACCATAGAGAACAGGAGGGGGGGAGGAAAAAAAAAAACACATCAAAGTTCAACATTTGCCCCAGCAAGAGAAAAGCAGCAAGTTGAAAGTGCTCCTGTGCATGTGCATATGAGCAATGTTTTGTAACTCCAAGGAGGACGCAGTTGTTTTTGCCTTTTTCAACCACAACAACCTGCTTTGCCTTGGGGGGGGGGGGGGGGGGCGGTGGGCAGGGCAGGGGTTGCATGATTCATCAGGGAGGCTGATGTTCCGGGTGCCTGATATTTGTCCTCCCCGTTCCAAGCAGCACCTGCTCCTCAGACAGAGGCTGGGGTGGACGCATATAGGGGCACCCACACCCGGGAATGCACCTGGGAACCCCTATCCGCCCCTCTCCTCTGGCCCCTGGGCGTCTCTTCCAGGAAGTGGTGCTACCCCGGTTCTCGTTCTCTGTGATGTTTCTCTCTCTCTCTCTCCTACTCAAAAGAAAACCTCCAGGGGTGCCTGGGTGGCTCAGTCCGTTGAGCGTCTGACTTTGGCTCAGTCGTGCTCTTGCGGTTCGGGAGTTCGAACCCCGCATGGGGTTCGGCTGCTGTCAGCCCAGAGGCATCTTCAGGTCCTCTGTCCTCCCCCCGCTTGCGCTCTCTCAAAAATAAATAAAACATTAAAAAACAAGAAGAAGAAGAAGAAGAAGAAGAAGAAGAAGAAGAAGAAAACCTCCAATTGCATTAGGTTGAACCATGTGGCAGGTGAAACTTGGTCCAAATATCAGCCATTGTATATGATCCAACCTAATGAGAAGGAACAATCTGACTTCAGTTTATTTAAGGAAAAGGGCTTTTGTGGGGAGGGAGTTGAAAATGTGGAACAGATATTTCAACAGGAGGGCTTTGTGGCGGGGCGGGGGGGGGGTTGTTGGGGGTGGCAGGGGAGGCTTCTGGACACCGACTACACTGGCCCACAGCATCTTTACCTTAAACGCAGCCGTCAGGGGCGTTTGGGACTCTGACCTCTAGGAAGAAAGGCAGAGTGAAGGCCCTGGGGCTACGTGTCCTCTGAGCCTGGAAATTAGTCAATAAGACGGTCCCAGCGGCAAAGAAAGAACAGTGTTTTCCTGCAGGCTCTCGCACATTATCCCTGGGAAAGCTGCGGGGTTACCATGGCGAAGGTAATGTGTAATCATGGATAAAGTGACCTGTAAAAAGTCATCTCAATGTCACTGGCTCTGACCCAGGGCACACAACGATTGCAACGGTGTGAGCGTCCCCCCTCCACGCATTCCCCCACTGCATCTGGTCCAGGCCTGTCCGACGGAGGCTCAACCCTTCCCATATATATATATTTTTCTCCCCAAAGCTAGAAATCGTAAAAGAAAGGGCTCCAAGGCAGTCACAGATGGCTTGCTGTGTCTAGCCTCCGTCTCATTACTGCGCTGCCACCAGGAAGGATGTTTCCGTGACAAAAGAGTCCGGGCCCGAAAGCGTCTGTGGCGGGAGCAGCCCACGCTGGGGACGGTGCCCCGGAAATTCTGGGAGGGGAGTGCATGGGAGACCCTCAAACCCCCACCCCCACCAGCAAAGCCTCTGGATCAAGTAAGCAGGGCCAGAGACTGACACACACATGAGAGATGGTGTTGCTTCAAAGCCTTAGGGCCTCAAAACCATTGTGCCCCCAACCTGAGAGCATGATCAGGAGCCCCCATTCTCTCTTTTGCATCCCTGGGCTTTACTCTCTCGGAGACTCGACGCCGTAGCTTGGCTGTCTTTTCTGCAGTCGATTTTCTTTTTTCCAAAATTATGATTCCCTTAGCAGATCTATTTTAGCGATAGTGTACTGAAAGATTACTTGCGTGCTCTGTGCCTCAGTTTCCTCATTTGCAAAATGAAGACAATCATCAAACCTCCCTCGCCAGGGTGTCGTGAGGCTTCGGCGAGTTAATAAATGTGTCTAGAACGTGCTGGGCCGTAGTTAGTGCCTGATTTTAGATGCTATCGTTGTTATGATATTTAGTATATTACTATTATAAATGCTACTACCTTAATAATATATTAAGGATGCTCCTGGATGAGATCCTCTGTCTCAAAGGGGCGGGCAAAAGAGAGGCAGAGGCATAGACAATTAACAGCAATATCTATTGTGTGATGTCTGCTGGACCAAAGGTGTCTGGGGTCATTAATCTGGGCAAGTGGAAAGAGAGCAGGACATAGGGGATTGAGCCACAGATAACCTTGGGTGTATGCTCGCTGAACCTGGCGAGAGACGTATGCAAAGGTCAGGAGAGCCTAACCGGGGCCCCATAAAAGGATCTGAACATTCTTTTGTTATCAAGTTGTCAATCTTGCCTGCTCTAGAGACGCACAAATCCTCGCCACTCTGCAGAGGGGCAAAGGACCAGCTGGGGCCCCGGAGGGTATGGCAAAAACCACCCACCCTCAGTAAAGGGTGTAAACAGTGTGCCTCACCAGGGCATCCAACCAGAGACACCTAGCCTGTAAGTTTCCACATACACTCGGATGATTTCCCCCCACGCCCCAAATTCCATGAATCTCACGCTTTCACAGAACAGGAAATATTCAGCTGTTGCTGTCAACACACCATGGGATGGGAGGTGGGACTTCCAGAGCGGCCTTATAAGGAGTCCAGCAAATCCAGGGCGCCTGGGTGGCTCAGTCGGTTAAGCGTCCGACTTCGGCTCAGGTCATGATCTCACGGTTCGTGGGTTCAAGCCCCGCGTCGGGCTCTGTGCTGACAGCTCGGTGCCTGGAGCCTGCTTCGGATTCTGTGTCTCCTCGTCTCTCTCTGCCCCTCTCCCTCTCATACTCTGTCTCTCTCTCTCTCTCTCAAAAATAAATACACATTAAAAAATTTTATAAGGAGTCCAGCAAATCCTCTTGTCAGAAGAACAATTATAAAAACTTCGGAAAACTGTCAGAAATAACAATAAATTCTGAAGCTTCTAGCTCCCCCTCCTCCCCCCCACCCCCACCCCACCCCCGACTACATGCCCCCTACAGGCTCCAGATCTTTAGTGCAGAGGGTTGACTCTGGGAAGGAAAAGCAGGCTATAAAGCATAGTAGTTTCTATCTGTCCCAATGACTCAATGCTCCCTGGGGTTAGGGTAGTGGAGAGGGCATGAGAAACTGTGAAGACTGGCAGAGAAATCGATGCCTGGGAGTATTGTTGAAAACAATGCAGACCCTACAAGCTGGCCATAAGAGAAGGCTAACAACTCCATGATACTAGACAGGCAAACAAAATGGCCAGCCAGAAATTTAACACAGGGATTCAGGAGGAGAGACAGCCGAAGAGGGCCATGCTAAGATCAGACTCCTCCCTGGTACTCCAGAAAGATCTGTGCCTGTGCAAGACTTTGCCTTCTTGGGAGCAGCCAGAGAGAGCACTCGTGAGCTTCCAGTCCCTGACTGAATGTGGAACCAGTAAGCAAACAAACAAACAGCATTAAACCTGGGAGGCTCCGTCTGTTGAGCACCCAACTCTTGATTTTGCCTCGGCTCACGATCTCACAGGTCCGTGAGTTCGAGCCCCACATCGAGCTCTGTGCTGACAGCGCGGAGCCTGCTTGGAGTTCTCTCTCTTCTCTCGCGGCCCCTCCCCTGCTGGCTCGCGCTCTCTGTGTCTCAAAATAAATTAATAAAAACATTTTTAAAGACGCAGCAGCAACAACACGAAGCCTGGTAGGAGGGGGGCAGGAAGGAAATGGAACGAGATAATCAGAATCCAGAGTTAATATAGCATATCCTATAAAAGGTCCAGTTAAAAAAAAAAAATTGGTAAGAGAGTCAAAGGAACAGGAGCCCGTGATCCATGCACAGAGAAAACCAGGCAATAGAAACTGATAGAATGATGGATAGCGGTGAGAAGTACAATAACTGAAATGAAAACGTGACTGGCGGAGGGCGCTCAAGAGAGCTGAACCAGCAGAAGAGAGAATCGGGAAGGTTGAAGGTAAATCCAAAGCGATTACATACTCTGAAGAAGAGGATGAAGTCGCTGAAGAGTCTCAGGGGCAGCTGAGACACCGCTAAGGGCACCAGTATACGCATAGTGGGAGTGCGGGCAAGAAAGGAGAGGGAGGAGAGGGGCAGGCAAGATACTTAGACAGTGGCTGAAAACTTCCCAGATTTTATGAGACACTCCCAGTGTTCCCTGAGGAAACTCAATCCGGAAAATCAACACATACCTCAAAGAAGTGAAGGCAGTGTCTTGAGACATTCCTACACCCGTGTTCACAGCAGCGTTATTCACAATGGCCGAAACATGGAGGCAACCTAAGGGTCCGTCGGGGGATGAATGGAGAAACAACGTGTGGTCTATCCATACAATGGAATTATATTCGGCTTCGAAAAAGAAGCCAGTTCTGGGGCGCCTGGGTGGCTCGGTCGGTTGAGCGTCCGACTTCGGCTCAGGTCATGATCTCGCGGTCCGTGAGTTCGAGCCCCGCGTCGGGCTCTGTGCTGACGGCTCAGGAGCCTGCTTCGGATTCTGTGTCTCCCTCTCTCTCTGCCCCTCCCCCGCTCATGCTCTCTCTCTCTCTCTCTTTCTCAAAAATAAATAAACATTAAAAAAAAGTTTTTAAATAAATAAACAGTAAAAAAATAAAAATTAAAAAAAAAAGAAGGAAATTCTGACACACGCTATGACATGGGTGAACCTTGAGGACATCACGCTAAGTGAGATACACCAGACGGAAAAAGGCAAGTACTGCGTGATCCCACATATATAAGGTACTTAGAGTCGTCAAAATCATAGAGACAGAAAGCAGAATGGTGGGTGCCAGGGTGGGGAGAGGGGAGAATGCAGTGCAGAGTCCGACTTGGGGCTCGATCCCACGAACCTTGAGAGCAGGACCGGAGGCCAAATACAGAGCTGGATATTTAACCAACTGAGCCGCCCAGGCGCCCTGGTACGGATTTCTTAAGAGAAGGTAACCCTGCTCATTGTCTGCCATGAACTAAGACTGGAGCCGGGAACAAAAGGCCACTTCCCGGCCACGCACTGTGTTCAGCCCACCGCCTGCTCATCACGGTGGAGGACACAGAGAGGCCGCCGGGACCGGCTGTCTGCACCAAGGTCAGCAAACGTTTTCTGTAAAGGGCCAAATAGTAAACAGCTGAGGTCTTGTGGGCCATCTGGTCTCTATTGCAACGACACAGGAAAGCAGCCACAGGCCATATGTCAACAAACGGGAGTGGCCGTGTTCCAATAAAACTTTATTTACCGACACAGGTGGCAGACTGGATTTGGCCCGAGGTTTGCCCACCCTGGGCCCGCAGCCTCTCCAGGACCCTCACCACCGAAGAGTCAGGTCCTTGGTGCCAAATCTCTTGGCTGTGAAGTCATCTCGGGGTTGGCTGAGGCGCAACCCGGTTGCTCTTGGAACCAACTGGATGCTGTTCAGTGCATCTACCGTTCTTGCCTCGGCCCGTTTCCTCCCTCGCTGTCCCTGCTCCCGTTTGCAGGCGGGCTCTCCTAGCTCCCCGAGGGAGGCTGTTTTCTGATTCTCTAGGACTTCATTTTAGTCTGGATTGCATCCCCACACTCCTTCCCACTGTCCTTCCCCGCTCCCCAAATAACAAAGTCACCCTCCTCGAGTGCGTTCCTTTGGGGGTGCGGGGAGCATCTAAACCCCACCCCGCCTCTCTTATCGATTATCTATCGCTTATCGCATCTCCTCTATCTTTGCGGACACGGACATGCCCCCTGAGCCTCAATTTCTTCCAACAAGTTTCCCTTTCTCTCCGTGCCGGCCCTAATCACATCACTGAATCACACAGAGACTGTAGTCTGTTGTTATTATTAGCTTCGTTCATCTCATCGCCAGTAAGTATTTGTTGAGCCCTTGCCATGGGGTGAACGAGACAGGCATAACCCTGGCCTGTGTGACATCAGCAGTTGACTTTGGGGAACAGGTCAACAGGCAATCGCAACAGAGAGGATGCTGGGGGAACGGGTGGCCCCATTTCTTAACCTGTTCCGCTCCGTGCAGAGTAAAATACAACAATACGATCTTCACTGACCCGGGGCAAGGCGTCCTGCTTTATCAGCGTGCAGGAAGGCGAGTGCTAGGCCTTCCAACGCTGGACCTATCTTTTTGAGCGTGCGGGAATATTCTTGAACACAAAGCGGGTCTGTATTCCTTTGGGGGAGCGGGTTCCCTGCATGGCCAACCTAATCCTTGGCCTTAACCTTTCATAGGCGGGCGAGAGGCATGCTCGGTTCTTACACATGGATCTCGGCGTACTCGGGGTCTGGCGAAACTCCCCACGAGTTATTAACTGAAGCCCAAGCAGAGAAGAAGAAAATAATACATTGAAAAACTTTGTGTTATGGAGGCCGGCTACCATGGTAACGACCAATTTCTTCCAGAGCTGGGTGACTCTGAATACAAAGTGGGTTGAAAACCCCATTTGTATTTAAAGGATCGAAGCTTCATGACGGATAACACTGGTGGCTCCGTTCACGAAAGGTCCTTCTCACTGATTCCGTCTCACTTAGCGCAGCCATTTCTCTTAGTCTCTTCACATAGACAGTGGAGGCTGTGTCTCCACAAAAGCTTATCCTCAGATCCCAGGGCCCTACCCCATGTTCGAATCCCCTGGGGGCTCCTACCAGGGCTTTGGGTCATCAACAGGTTGATAGACCTCATGGAAAATGTACTTGCCGATCAGGCTAGAAGCCTGATATACTGCGTCTTTTAGAAGTTATTTGTATTGTTTTCACTCCTTGTCATAAATGTGTTAAGATTTCAGTGGACATAGCTTGTCGTGAAATAACCTTAAGACCCGGTGGCATGAATCAGGAATATATGCAAATGGGTCTTCACATACTCCTGGGCAGAATATTTGCTTAAATGCCTCGCAGTTGATGGATGGTTACAGATCATGGGTACCGAGTTTCACCTAACTCTGAGAACGGTACAAATATGGGGCGCCCGGGTGACTCCGTCGGTTAAGCATCCGACTCTTGATTTCGGCTCAGGGCACGATCTCAAGGTTCGCTGGATCAAGCCCCACGCCGGGGTCCGTGCTGACAGTGCACACAGCCTGCTTGGGATTCCCTCTGCCCTCCTCCCTCTTGCGTTCGTAAGCACGTGTGCGGGCTCTCTCTCAAAAATAAATCAATAAACATAAAAAAAAAAGAATAGTACAAAGATTCTGGAATCAGACTGCACCCTAGTTCAGGCCAGGACTCTCCTGCTACTGTTCATGTGACCTTGGACAAGATGTTTGGTTTATTTAGCTTTAGTTTCTTCATCTGCACCTGCTGGTGAGAATTAAATAGGGGTAAGCACACAGCACTTGTCATACAGGCTAAGAGGCAATAAAATGCGCCTTCATCAGTATAAATCCAGAGACCTCTGAGAGCAAAGAGGAATCTCAGACACCCCTGAAAGGTCTCCTGTAAGCCTTGCGGGGACCGCAATTGCAGAGACGAGAGAGAAGCCTAGGAACAGAAGGAAGCAGTGGGAAAACGGGAGAAAGCTGGGGACAGCATTACGGAAGCAACTTGCCATCAGATTGAGCCTCAGGAAGGTAGAAACCAGGTTTGCTTGATGTCTGTGTCCCCTGAGTCCGTCCGAGTGCCTCCCAGGACTGGAGTCCATGCAAGGGAAAGCAGAACGATTCAGTTGCTGGAGCACCAGAATGAGGCCGGAAACAGTCACCATCGTGGGTGTCGTTGCGGGGCTGGGGGGGGGGGGGTCATTCACGAGATGAGTCGTATGTAAGTCACTTGTTAATCATAATAAAGTATATTTGCTTGGCACGTCAGAGATCATAAATTTTTAAAAATTTTTTACATGTTTTGTTCGTCCCGTACCAGGGATATGAACATCTTGAGGTCACTGATCATGTCTCCTTGCATTCTTGGCCGGTGCTAGATGCATAATAATAACAGGTATTAACTCAAATTTTTTTTTATTTTTTTTTAATTTTTTTAAATGTTTTATTTATTTTTGAGACAGAGAGAGATAGAGCATGAGCAGGGAAGCAGCAGAGAGAGAAGGGGAGACACAGAATCTGAAACAGGCTCCAGGCTCTGAGCTGTCAGCACAGAGCCCGACGCGGGGCTCGAACTCACGGACTGCGAGATCATGCCCTGAGCCAAAGTCGGACGTTTAACCGACTGAGCCACCCAGGCGCCCCATCAAATTTTTAATAAATATCTCAGCAAAGTAAAACCCGGGGAGGCTATGCTTAGCACTACTGAACTGCACACTTCAGTAAATTTTCAGATAAATGTTCTGTTATGTGTTCTTTACCACGGGGGGGGGGGGGGGCGCGGGGAACCAGGCAGGCTGAAGCCAGATGTGTCACTTCTTGCACGAGCTAAAGGGTGGCACAGGGCGCTGTTCCCCGGGGGCAGTTACGCGGTCGTAACCCCCTTATCCAGTCATGTAGTTACAACGAATCCTTTGTAGCAATAGATCAAAGAACAGCTTTTATTGACCTATATCCGCATTTGACTGTCCAGCCAATTAGCACAAAGACCCAGAGACCAGCTTCGGCTTCCTCTTGCCACACCGGCTCTCTAGAGAGAAATAAACTTTCCAACCTAAAGAGCAAAAGTTTTGCAAAGCCGGACTTTTCTGCAAAACAAGCCCTCGTAACCGACGTCAACAGGGTTCAACTTGAAAAATTACCCGTTGGCTCGTGAGAAAACATAAGTGTCTCATAAACTACTATGAGTGGGACATGCGGGGGGGGGGGGGTGGAGGGGACAGCGAGAATATAGGCAACCACGATGAATGAAGCAAACAGAAAGACGCACACACATGCACACGTGTGCGAGCGCATATGTCTGTGCACAAAACCTCCATTATTTTTATGCTTTCATTTCTAAAGGCCCCGATAACGTCAGGTAAAAGTGTAACTTATGACTCAGTCAGGGCGATGCTTTTTGCTTTGATAAATCAATGTTAGCTAAGTCAATCAGGGTGGGGGTGGCAGGGAAAAAAAAAAGATGATAAGCAGCAAATACGTTTGTTCGCGGAAAGACAGAGTAAGCGAGCTCTCACTCGGAAGGGCTGAGCTCGGGGGTTCCAAAGGGCGCGCGGGAAACGCATGACAACATAAACTGTGCCCCGAGCATCGTTCCAGCCAACTTTCAGCCATCCACACAGCTTTGTGTGACGGCAGGGTGTTCCCTCGTCTCTGCTACTCTGTGGTTGACCCTCAGAGGGTCTGGGATCTGGGGCCCGGGGTTGGGAGAACACAGTGTATCTTTTGAGAATAATAGCAAAACAGTTAGCATCAAAGGCATTTTGTGGGGGAAAGGGAATGCATTAAATTTATATCAGGTTTGAGAAGCAGGTACTGCAAGTTAACGCAGAAAGTTGTCACAGAGAACTGTTTATGTCAGAGGAGATGTCTCCCAAGCTCTCAAACATCCTGGCTGTATACATACTTGGGGGAAATCAGTGCAGACATCATGGATAATTCATGGGAGATAGTTTGTGTTTATAACCGAGTATTTTCACAAATCTTTTCTTAAGAAAGCCACAGAGATGGGGCGCCTGGGTGGCTCAGTCGGTTCAGCATCCGACTTCGGCTCAGGTCACGAGCCTACGGTTTGTGGGTTCGAACCCCGCGTCGGGCTCTGCGCGGACAGCTCTGGAGCCTGGAGCCTGCTTTGGATTCTGTGTCTCCTCCTCTCTCTGCCCCTCCCCTGCTTGTGCTCTGTCTGTCTCTCTCTCTCAAAAATAAATAAAACATAAAAAAAAAATTTTTTTAATTCAAACAATAATTATGATTCCCCTGATGGCTCGTCTCTGCTTTTCTCTGCTGGGTTTCACTGGGAAACTAGCCTAGAGTCCTCAGTCTGATGGCTCACCTGTCCCTGGGCCTGTGATTAGCCCCAAAGACATCGAGTGGAGGAGTCATTCCCTTAACTGACCATGACTTTAGAGCCTGTGATCTATGGTCACTCTGTCTAAGCAGTTCCATGTGGGGGAAAGGGAAATGGAATTTTCCAGAATAGCAGGATTATCTCAATCCAGGGAATTTTCTTGGACTGCAGTGACTCAGGAGAGCAACACTGCAAAGGTACCCAGCAGTGGCCCTCGTGGCAGCACACCTCAAACACGTGGTCACGAGGATCTTACTGTCTCCCAGAAAAAGGACTCTGTTAGAGGAGCCTCTATGAAGCTTACTAACTGATGTTCATCCAACACAGTGTTAAATCATGTCTGTAATAGAAATGCCGGGACGAAACCCAATAACTCTTTCCCTGAGCAGTCAGACGAAGTCAGGCGAAATGAGTGGAGGAGAAACTTCCCCTACCCTCTTAAGTTCGGTTCCTGAGTCCTGTGAATTAAACTGACAAAAGACAGACTCCCAGGAGAAAGACATATCTTCCTTTGTGGATGTTCATATTTTTATGGGCACAGGCTCCTCACAGGAAAGACATGAAACCCAAAGGCAGTACAATCTTTTGACACAGGGCCATACATTGTGAAGAAGTGGCTGTGAAGAGGTTTGGGCTCCTAGGGGCAGTGAACGCTGGGAAGGTGACTAGGAAATGTATGACGGGTAAGGATCGTTTAGTCAGGTTTGCTGTGCAGACTCAAGGTGTTCTCCTCCGATAAAGAGTCTTGGCCTCCTCTTGGCATGGGAGAAAGGGACATCTTTACAAACAGAAATGTACACCACGTTTACAAAGGGAAACTCATGCCCTGCTTCTTAGGCAGAAAGGGAGAGTTCTCCTGAGAGCGGTCCAATTGCCTTCAGCTCAAAATAATCTTTGTGTCGGGGCGCCCAGGCGGCTCAGTCGGTTGAGGGTCCGACTTCGGCCCGGGTCACCATCTCACGGTTCGTGGGTTCGAGCCCCGCGTCGGGCTCTGCACCGACAGCTCGGAGCCTGGAGCCTGCTTCGGGGTCTGTGTCTCCTTCTCTCTGTTCTTCCCCTGCTCATGCTCTGTCTTTCTCTCTCTCCAAAATAAATAAGGTTTAAAAAAAAGGAATCTTTATGTCAAAGTGGCATGCTTCGGGGTGGCACAACTCTGATCTCCTTCATTGGTGATTATGCCTGTACCGACAAAGCAATAGATTTCATCTTTCCTTTGCAGTGGGTACGGAATAACAGGAACCAACGAGAAGCTTCTGGGAACTTGAGGCACAGGGCCAAGTTCATAGCGTATTACTCTTTTCTCCATCTTTTTCTCTCCCTCAGCCTCTTTTCAGATGCTAAACATCAACTTTTTCTCCATCGCACCTCCCAGACACAGCTTTGGGGCGGTAGGGGCGACTGTGACCCGTGCGTGGGTAATGCTTGATCAAAGACCCTCTTTCTCAGGCGCTTCCTGGAACTCCTTCTCATCCTTGGCTCCCATCCCTGCTTTTGGTCCCCCCCCTGCTCCCGGGCCTCTGAACCTTCTGCTCGGATGGGGGAAGTTGGCATCATCTGCCATGGCCTCTGGACCTCTAGGCCATGCTACACGTTCACTTTCTTATTCTAGTGGGTACCGTATTTTAAAATTTTTTCTTAATGTTTATTTATTTTTGAGAGAGACAGAGTGCGAGCAGGGGAGGGGCAGAGAGAGAGGGAGACACAGACTCTGAAGCAGGCTCCAGGCTCCGAGCTGTCAGCGCAGAGCCCGACGCGGGGCTCGAACTCACGAACTGCGAGATCATGACCTGAGCCGAAGTCGGGCGCTTAACCGACTGAGCCACTCAGGCGCCCCGAGTAGTACAAGTATTTTAAAGCTCTGCGAACAATTTTGATGCCCTCTCACTGAAAGGGATCAGAACGTGACAGCCTAAGGCGCCTGGGTGGTGCAGTCGGTTAAGTGTCTGACGCTTGATCTCAGCTCAGGTCATGATCTCATGGTTCGTGGGTTCGAGCCCCGCGTCGGGCTCTGCCCTGATCTTATGGACCCTGCTCTGGACTCTCTCTCTCCTTCTCTCTGACCCTCCCCTGATTGTGCTTGTTCTCTCTCTCTCTCAAAATAAATAAATAAACTTAAAAAAGAAAGAACATGATACCCCAAATTGTCCCACTTTGGCATAAGGATTCTTTTGAACCAAAGGCAACTGAGAAAAATCAAACACAGAAAGCTCTTTGCCTAGAAGCAAGGCATAAATTTCCCTTGCGAAGGAGTCCCCCTCTCCCATACTAGGAAGAGGGAAACAACACTTATCACTGGAGACAGAGAAGGCACCAAGACGAGTCTGCATAAACAAATCTTATTAAATAACCCTTATCTACCATTAATTTCTCCCATATATTTCCCAGTCACCTTCCCACCTTTCTTGCCCCTGAAAGTCTAAACCTTTACCTAGTCACTTCTCCACAATGTATCACCCTTTGTCAAAATGATATGTAAGCACCCAAACCTAATTACTTCTTGGGTTTTCACTTCTTTTCTGTGAAGTCCCCGTGAATGTAAAAACTATTTTTTTAATGTTTTTATTTTATTTTTGAGACAGAGAGACAGGGCGTGAGCAGAGGAGGGGCAGAGAGAGAGAGGGAGGGAGACACAGAATCGGAAGCAGGCTCCAGGCTCTGAGCTGTCAGCGCAGAGCATGACCCGGGGCTCAAACTCCCAAACTGTGAGATCATGACCTGAGCTGAAGTCGGATGCCTACCCGAATGAACCGCCCAGGCGCCCCATGAACATAAAAAATATTAGTGTCAATTTCTCTTCTTAATCTACTGTCCGTCAATGTAATTCACAGGAAAAAGTACCTCACGCACGAAGGAGGGGGTGTGCAGGGGCAAAAGGGGTAATGAGTCAGAAAGGAATGTCTACGAACCCACACTCGCATACCTACATGCCAATGTGAAGAGAGCCCTGTGTAAATTCCTTTCCACATACCAGGGTCTCACGTGCACTTCTGAGGGCAGTTTTTCCATGAGAGAATCTGCCCCGTTCTTTGCAGAACCGTTAAGTAGGTCACCTATCTGCTTTTGGATGGAACTGTTCAGAAGCGTGCTCTCACCGCGACATCTCTCTCTCTCTCTCTCTCTTTTTTTTTTCCTCTCGTGCTTCCTCAACATCACCAGCCGTGGCTTTGTTCATTCGCTACTAGAATAAAATTCATGCAGTTGCCCCATAATCAGTGCTCTGGAGCAAAATGGACGGGGAGGGGAGGTCAGCCAAAGCCTGGGCTCCTGGGTTTGGTGTTATTTGTTTGTCTTTAAATAAATGAGCCTAGAACACGAAGTCCCGAATTCGAAAGCTGCTGCTTTTTGGGGGACGATTTCTTGTGCCAGAAAATGAAAAATAAGAAATGAAATCCAGGAATGAAAATGCATTCTCCCACATGATCTTGCTTTGAATCTTTGCGTCTTCACTTAGACGCAGGTACAGGGGAAAGAGCTCTGGTTTAAGGGCCCAAATCTCCGAACCTGTTACTTTTTTTTTTTTTAATTTTTTTTTAACGTTTATTTATTTTTGAGACAGAGAGAGACAGAGCTTGAACGGGGAGGGTCAGAGAGAGGGAGACACAGAATCCGAAACAGGCTCCAGGCTCCGAGCTGTCTGCACAGAGCCTGATGCGGGGCTCGAACTCACGGACCTCGAGATCATGACCTGAGCCAAAGTCGGCCGCTTAACCGACTGAGCCACTCAGGCGCCCCAAACCTGTTACTTTTGATTATCAAGTCAGAGTCAGTACTTTGAGAAAGCCTGACAACCTAAGCCCAGGATGGCCATCAAGATTAAGGCTTTTACTACTCAAAACAGCTGCGGAGCAAACAGATTCTCCGTCCCAAGTCCTCAGCCTCCGAGTGGGAACAACCCCACCGCGATTGTGTGCATTTTTCTGTGACAGGCAAATAAAGCAGGGTAGAAAATTGTGGAGGTTGAGAATGCAGTTTGGCCAATGATTCTCAAGCCCACCTCACCCTCTGACTTAAAAAGTATGCGTGTAAAAAAATAAAAATAAATTAAAACTATGTACGTTTGGGTGAGGGAGGAGTGGGGTAGGGGTGGGAGGTAAGCAGATTGGAAGGGACGCTTCTTTAAGGCAGTATTTAAACAGTAAAACTTGGGGCACCTGGGTGGCCCAGTCGGTTGGGCGTCCGACTCCGGCTCAGGTCAGGGTCTCGCGGTCCGTGAGTTTGAGCCCCACGTCGGGCTCTTTGCTGACAGCTCAGAGCCTGGAGCCCGCTTCGGATTCTGTGTCTCCCTCTCTCTCTGCCCCATCCCCACTCATGCTCTGTCTCTCTCTGTCTTAGAAATAAATAAAACATTTAAAATTTTTTAAAAAAAAATAAAAAATAAAAAGCAAAACTTCAGGGCACCTTGGTGGCTCAGTCAGTAGAGTGTGTGACTCTTGATCTCAGGGTTGTAGTTTTGAGCCCCACATTGGGGGTAGAGATCACTTACAAAATAAAATCTTTTAGGGGCCCCTGGGTGGCTCAGTTGGTTAAGGGTCGGACTTCGGCCCAGGTCATGAACTCATGGTTCACGGGTTCGAGCCCCGCGTGGGGCTCTGCCGACAGCTTAGAGCCTGCTTCGGATTCTGTGTCTCCCCTCTCTCTCTGTCCCTCTCCCCTCCCCCACCCATGCTCTGTCTGTCTCTCTCCCTCTCTCAAAAATAAGCAAACATTTAAAAAAAATTTTTTTAAGGTGGAGGGATACCTGGCTGGCTCAATTGGAAAGACATGCACCTTTTCATCTGGGGGACGTGAGTTGGGTGTGGAGATTACTTACTAAAACAGAACAAAATTAAAAAGCAAAATTTCTGGCCCCTGTGGAGAAAATTCACACTTCAGTGGAAGGCTCCTGATTGCCTATAGCATTTGCTTGCCCCCCCCCCCCCAGCTGTTTTAGAACTCTGTAAGCTGTAGGTAAGGGATAGAGATGCGAAATCTGTCACATGTCTTGTTCGGTTGGCTTCTTTCTCCCCTTTGGGGTGGGGGAGGAAACCCAGTTTGCCTCCATTTGCAATTGATTTCAACGTTCTTTACTCCAAATAAATCCAGGCTGCTTCTTTTTATTTTTTGATTGATTTTAATGTTTGTTTTTGAGAGAGAGAGAGAGCACGTATGTGCGTGAGAGGGGAAGGGGCAGAGAGCGAGGGGGACAGGGGATCTGAAGGGGGCTCTGTGCTGACAGCAGAGAGCCCCACGCGGGGCTCGAACTCACGAAGGTGAGGTCAGGACCGGAGCCCAAGTCCTACGCTTCCGCTGACTGAGCCACCCCGTGCCCCGCCCCCCCGCGGGGGCTGCTTCTTTTTCAAAGTCAGTTATAAAGTGTGCCTGATTCCCTCGGCTCTCGGGAGTAAAACATAATCTTCAGCACATGTCAACTTGCGTATGTGTATGAGGGCCACCATTTTCCCTTTGTCCTAAAAATTCTCTTGCGACATCCGTGTGCCCCTTCTCCCTTCGGTGGCAGCGGAAGGAAACGGTGGAGGCCTTCTTCAGGCTGGAGGGGGGCCGGTCCTGGGTCATCAGATCTACAGGGAAGGGGCAGGCGTCGCACCGAGCTGTGGCCCACGGAGGGGGCAAAGTGGCTCCTCGAGGGGGGACGTTCCCTTTCCGCTTCTAACCGGGCAGGTTAACACCAGCTTCTACCGGGAGCCTTTGCTCACCTCTCAGGATGGCTGCTCCCCCCCCCCAGTTCTGGAGGCCTTCCTCCCGGCTTCTCCCTCTCTGCGAGGTTTCCCACGGCCTCTCGACAGGCAGATGGCTGGCTGGGAGAGCCACAGTTTCACCCAGTGGCCAGGCCTGGGTTTCTGTGAGGCTGGCTGTCACCCCCAGCGCTCTGCCAGCACACAATCATCAGTGGCATTCCTCCAATTCCTGACATAGCAGAGAAGCCAGGCTTGGCCCCGCAAACGCCCTTGAACTGCGGTCCTGACCCTAACGGGGTATTTATCTTTTATTCACAGCCAGAGGTTGGGACCTATTTATGTAAATCCTCCGCCAAGGGTCAATTCATCTTGACCCCCCGGTTTTCATTTCCCTAATTGTCTCAGGTATTTTTTTTTTTTTAGAGCCCTTGGAAACTCTTCATTCAGTGAAAAGCTCTGGGGTCAGTCGGAATTCGGTGACAAAGGGAAGGGGTGGGAGGCTTGCAGAGTTTAGGAGGCCTCTTTGAAGTGTTCTAAGACGCTTTCAGATGCCACCCAGTTTACAAAGTGAAAACAGCAATGACCTCGTCCACCCCATTTTATTCACGGAAAATAAGCTTTCTCGAAATGGTATCTTCACCTAAGAAGTTTCTTAGAGCCCACACTGTCCCATTTCGGTTTCCCGGAGCACGCATTGTCCGATCTCAGCGGTGGTAAGGGGTTGAGAAGGAGCCATTAGAATTGAGGGCCTAGGGGCGGGTGCTGGTTCCTCACACAATTGTCCCCACTTAACAGGCCCTCGCACCCCCCCCCCATCCCCCTGCCCAGCTTTGCATTTTAAAAGGGAGCCCCCGGCACGGGGAGAAAAAGACTTGATTCCTCAGAACTGACCCAGGTTACAGGGATTTCGGGCCACATGGGAAGCCAGTGGGGGAGATATTTAGAGGTCAGCAGGTCTTTGGGGGGCCTTCAAATCATTCTTGATTGACAGCCTGTGCTCTGACTTCGAGGGGGAATCCCTTGGAAACCGGCCCAACTCTGGAACAGCCCTGACCGCGAATCTCTCTCTCTCACTGCCGGAATTGTCATCTTCCGTACCCTCGAGCCTGCTGGAATTTTGTTTTGTTTTGTTTTCAAGCTCCATTTTCAACAGAGAGGTGGGCAGAATCTTCTGTCCAAAAATCAAACGGACCAAAAATAAGCCCCCTTTTTCATTGGCTGTTAACTTTTTATTATGGGAAACTTCACACATACGGAAAGTTGATTAATACCATGAACATCCCATGTCCCTGTCATTTAAATACATCAGACGTCACCCTTTTGGTATATTTGCTTTATCTATGTACACAACAAGATATACAGGTTTGCTTCATGCATGCATTTTTTTCCTTCCTTCCTTCCTTTCTTTCTTTTCTTTTCTTTTCTTTTCTTTTTTTTTTTTTTTTTTTTGGCTGAGCTATTTAAAAGTAAATTAGAGGGGCGCCTGGGTGGCTCAGTCGGTGAAGCGGCCGACTTCGGCTCAGGTCATGATCTCGCGGTCCGTGGGTTCGAGCCCCGTGTCGGGCTCTGTGCCGACAGCTCAGAGCCTGGAGCCTGTTTCGGATTCTGTGTCTCCCTCTCTCTCTGACCCTCCCCCGTTTATGCTGTCTCTCTCTGTCTCAAAAATGAATAAACGTTAAAAACATATATTCTTAAAAAAAAAGTAAATTAGAGATTTCATGACACTTCACCCCAAATGCTTTAGCCCGATATCCTGATATACGTTCATTCTCTTAGAACTATCACAGTATTAGCACCCCTAAGAAAATTAACACGAATTCCCTAATATCACTTAACTCTCAGAATACCCAGTCCATATTCAAATCCCCTCCCCCCCAATTTCTACCATGATGTCTTATAACAGTCTCTTCTTTCAACCAGGATCCAATCACGGCTCATGCATGTGATTTCTTTAGTCTTTTTAAAATAGTCCCCCTGCTTCTCTTTTATAAATGGCATTGTCTTTTTTAAAATGTTTATCTATGGGGACGAGCAGAGACAGAGGAGAAGAAGAGAGAGACTCCCAAGCAGGCTCCACACTCAGCACGGAGCCCAACGCGGGGCTCGACCTCACGACCATGAGATCATGACGTGAGCCGAAATCAAGAGTCGGGAGCTTAACCAACTGAGCCACCCAGGTGCCGTGGCATTATCTTTTTGAAGAGATTGCAGAAAGTTGCACATTCGGGATTTGTCTTTATTTCCTTGTTGTAGTATTTAACTTACTCTTCTGTCTCCAGATTTCCCGTGGTTATGTTACGTCTGTCCCCTGAAATCATATGCTAAAGCCCTAACCCTGTACTCCAGATGTCACCTTTCTTGGAAATAGGGTTGAAGTCGATGTACAGTTGAGCCTTGAAAAGCAGAGGGGTGCCGGGGGGGAGGGGGGCTCAGTCAGTTAAGCGTCCGACTTGGGCTCAGTTCATGATCTCCCGGCTTGTGAGATCGAGCCCCGCCTCGGGCTCCGTGCTGACAGCTCAGAGCCTGGAACCTGCTTCGGATTCCATGTCTCCCTCTCTCTCTCTGCCCCTCCCCTGCTCACGCTCTGTCTCTGTCTCTCTCTCTCTCAAAAATAAATAAACGTTAAAAAAAATTAAAAAGCAAAGAAAAGCACGGGGGTTAGCAGCACTGAACTCCTGCACACTTGAAAATCCACATGCAATTGTTGACTCCCCCAAAACTTAAGTACTAAGAGCGTACTGTTGGCCAGACCTTATCTATAGCATAAAGTCAATGAACACATATTTTGTACGTTCTATATATTATATCCTATATACTTTGGGTTTTTTTTTTAAGTAAGCTTCATTCCCAGGATGGAACCCAATGCGGAGCTTGAACTCATGACCCTGATATCAAGACCTGAGCTGAGATCAAGGATCAGACCGAGTGTGACACCCAAGCACCCCTACTGTATTCTTATAATAAAATAAGCTAAAGAAAAGAAAACGTTATTAAGAAAATCATACGTAAGGGGCGACTGGGTGGCTCAGTCGGTTGAGCATCTGATTTCGGCTCAGGTCATGATCTCAGGGTTCGTAAGTTGAGCCCTGCGTCGGGCTCTCTGCTGTCAGCGCAGAACCCACTTCGGATCCTCTGTCCCCCTTTCTCTCCACCCCTCCTCTGCTTGTGCTCTCTCTCTCTCTCAAAAATAAATAAACATTTTTTTAAAAAAAGTAAAGAAAATCATACGTAATAGAAAATGCATTTACGGTACTGTATTATATATAATAAAAAAGTCTCCACGTATAAGTTGAAGCCGCTCAGTGTAGCACTTTGCTATAGCGGCCCCAGCAAACTTATAAACCGGAAGCGGATGTCAGATCTAGAGATTAGAGTCAGGTTGAATATTACTGGCAAGAATACGACACAGGGGATGCACTAAAAAGTGCACTAAAAGCGATGCTACAGGCGATCACCGGGTCAAGGTCATGACAACCAAGCTGAGTTTTTCCCTTTGCAATTAGATAGCACGTTGAGGCCGAGACGCTTAGGCACCTCACGAGTATGCCTGCTTCCGTCAATCTGTCACGCAGTTGTTCGAGCATTTGCTGATGATCCTTGCCTCAGCGGATCCTATTCTTGGAAGATGGCAAAATGATGCTATTGTAAAAATTCATCTGCAACGGGTAGCTGGCGTTCCTCTGTGAAGAATCAAACAGGGGCGCCTGGGTGACTCCGTTAAGCATCCGACTTCAGCTCAGGTCATGATTTCATGGTTCATGGGTTCGAGCCCCGCGTCGGGCTCTGGGCTGATGGCTCGGAGCCTGGAGCCTGCTTCGGATTCTGTGTCTCCCTCTCTCTCTACCCCTCCCTTGCTCTCTCTCTCTCTCTTTCTCTCTCTGAAAAATAAACATTTTTTAAAAAGCCCCAGCCTCACCTTATACTTTGCCTGCACCAAGCCAGGAATAAACCATTTCTCCAAGAAGCACGGTTTCCTTTTATTCGGCAATGGTACTTGGAAATCATGATCTGGTTTCAATATAAGCTTTTTGCTACTGGTGTATCATTGCTTCTAGGCCAGAGCAGTGAACAGCACTACGAAATAGACCAGCCAGCCCCCTGGGTGAGCTACCCGTATAGTCCCACAGGCACTCGTGCTCAGAAAAGCCTCATGTTTGGGGCTTAACGCTCTGTAATCACTGCCTTGAAATTCTTGGCAATTTTTTTAAATGTTTATTTTTGTGTGTGAAAAAGAGAGAGACAGAGACAGAGAGACAGAGTGTGAGCAGGGGAGGGGCAGAGAGAGAGGGGGACACAGAATCCGAAGCAGGCTCCAGGCTCTGAGCCGTCAGCCCAGAGCCCGACGCGGGGCACGAACCCACAAACCGCGAGATCGTGACCGGAGCCAAAGTCGGACGCTCAACCGACTGAGTCACCCAGGCGCCCCGGAATTCTTTGCAGTTTTATCTTTACATTTGTGTTTGGTAAGTAGAGTCCAATGGGATAATGGAGCAGGCACCAGGGACTTGGAGGCTAAGCTCATGCATGGCTCCCTGGGACAGGTCCTTGGGGGCCATTCTCCCATGCACTGGTGCCTTGGGCCCCGCCCAGCCTCCCCATCTCCAACCCTTCCCCGCAACCATTGTTGTCGTTTGTCCCCAGTGAAAGCCTAGGTGTGAGCACAAGGAATGTCAGCGTTGAGTGTGTTTACCCCACAACATCGTGAGACAAGGCAGGTGTGGTGGTAACATCCTACTCAGCAGGTGACGAGGGTAGCCCCTCACCCACCACCAACCCCGGTCACTGGCGCATCCTAGAACGGAGTTTGCAATATACTCAGAGGTCTCCCATTAGCTAATGGGTTGGGGCAGCAGGCCCGTGGGAAGAGGAGAGGCCTGGCTTGGTTTCCCTGCCCCAGACCTTGGTCTGGATACCAGCGGGAGGAGGGACCCAGCAACCGTCAGGCTGGAGGGCCCACATGCCCCACGTGCAGGATCCCATGAGGATCCTGTGCACAAGCGAGCCCCCCCCCCGCCCCCGCCACGCCACGGGGCAGGCCTGGGGAGACCCTGTCTTCTTCCTTCTCACCGCCAGAATCTGGTTTATGTCCCTCTCTTCCGGCCAGCCCAAGGCAGTCCCCAGGACAAGTCACAAAACGAAATTTCAGTTAGGCCCCATGGGAGTTAAATGCTCTCAAGTTTGCTCTGAAAACTGACATTGCACAACAGAAAGATGCAGGGCACAATTCAGGCTACTAATTTCAATTTGTAAGGGTTTTTACTCAGAACAACATTCAATAGAGAATACAAACACCATGACAAGTCGAGTGAGTAAGAAACCGTGGAAGAAAGAAAAAAAGGAAAAAACTTTGCACTTTGCTCCTGCAAATTAATTAACATAATTACTTATTTCCTCTATCTACAATATGTACATACACCTACAGATGTTCCACATTTTCAATGCCAAGGTTGCTGCTAACAATAAAGCTACCAAGTAACGGTTAAGATTTCTTTTCACTTCCTTTTCACTTCAATACAGTCTAAGTCCTATGTTAATAAGTTATTTGAAATAATTCTTGTCTCTGGGTGATGCTGTTTGTTTCCAGTTTTAGGCATTTGCTTTGTCTTCTTTTTCGCTGCATTGTACTTTCTGGATGTTAAACATTTTAAATTTTATTTTTAACGTTTATTTATTTTTGGGACAGAGAGAGAGCGTGAACAGGGGAGGGGCAGAGAGAGAGGGAGACACAGAATCGGAAACGGGCTCCAGGCTCTGAGCCGTCAGCACAGAGCCCGACGTGGGGCTCGAACTCACGGACCACGAGATCATGACCTGAGCTGAAGTCGGACGCTTGACCGACCGAGCCACCCAGGCGCCCCTGGATGTTAAACGTTTATGTATTTCAGAAGTGAAGCTACTAAAAAAGGCATACTTAGAGAAAGTTCTCTCCAATTCCTCTTGTCTCCTCCTCAACCCCTCTGTAAGCCCCTCTACAGGTAACCATTTTGATTAGTTTCTGGTTACTCTTCCAGTATTTTTGGAAAGAAAAAAAAAAAAGCAAATCCATATACATATTCTTATTTCCTCCCTTTCATATACAGAAGATAAAAACGCTATTGGGGCGCCTGGGTGGCTCAGTCGGTTAAGCGTCCGACTTCGGCTCAAGTCATGACCTCGCAGCTCGTGGGTCCGAGCCCCGCGTCGGGCTCTGTGCTGACAGCTCGGAGCCCGGAGCCTGCTTCGGATTCTGTGTCTCCCTCTCTCTCTGCCCCTCCCCTGCTCACATTCGGTCTCTCTCTCTCTCTCAAAAATAAATAGCCATTAAAAAAAATTTTTTTTAAACATCATTGACATGCAGTGCACATTTTTTTTTTTTAGCAAAATAGCCTCCGTAGCAGTACGCAGACATCTTCTCATTTTTTTTATACAACCGTATAATACTTCATTGTGAAGCTATACCTTCATTTATTCAACGGGTCCTTTACTGGTGGACATTCCAGATTGGTCCGGCATAGGGAGTATAGTCAGTAACAGTGTCATAACGTACGATGACAGACGGCGACCACACTCACCGTGACGAGCACCATGTAATGTATGGCATTGTCAAATCACTGTGTGGTACACCTGAAATGAACAGAACACTCTGTTAACTGTAGTTTAATTAAAAATGCCACAATAAGTAACCTTGTGCACTTACCGTTTCATAATTATACAGGCATACTTACGGGGAGAATTCCCAGTTACGGGATTGCTAGGTCAAGGGGTTAAATGTAATTTTGTTACATATTGCCAAATTCCCCTCCTTGGGAATTGTACCCTCTTGCACTCCCACTGGCAACGTGTGAGAATGCTGCTTTCTTGGGCCAGTGTGATTTGGGTAAAACGGTAACAGTGTGGTTTTAATTGGCATTTCTATTATTGTGAGTGAAAGTAAGCATCTTTTCAAATGTCACTTTCATTTCTCTGTGAACTCTGCCATTTGCCAATTTTTTTCTGCGAAGAGTTTAGTCTTTTCCTTCTTGATTGTTAAGATCTCTTTGTTCCCTTGGAGACGAACCTTTTGTCGCTCACATATATGTCAAATATTTTCTCTGGGTATGTCTTTTTACGTTTGATTATGATTGTGTGTCTTTACCGTAAATGAAATGTATTCATCTTCCATTTGTCGATCCTAAATGTTGAGCCTTAGTTCGCAAAGTTTTCTCTACTCCCAGGTGAAAAAGACATACAAGGAGGGGCGCCTGGATGGCTCAGTGGGTTAAGCGTCCGACTCTTGATTTCGGCTCAGGTCAGGATCTCATCGAGCCCGCGGTTGTGAGATCCAGCCTACTTGGGATTCTCCTCTCCCTCTCTCTCTGCCTCTCCCCAGGCACATGCACACATTCTCTCTCTCTCTCTCTCTCTCTCTCTCTCTCTCTTCCTCAAAATAAATAAATCGACGTTAAAAACAAACAGAACTACAAGGAACTTTGCGTTCTGGCCAAGTGGGACTGCCCCATTCCACCTAAGCCCTTCTTCTCACAACTAAGAAACCCAGGACGTGATATAACAAACAAACATAAGACTCTGAAAGGTGGAAAGAAGGAAACAGGCTTCCTAAGGATGACAAACTGGACAGCACAGACGGAAAAACAAGCTCCAAGAAAAGCTTGATATCCCTCGCCAAAGGACCAGGAAAAGGACGGCAGAACGAGAGAAGAGCTTGGGGCGTTATCACCACTACCTCAACCAACCACCGGAAAAACCGCACCCCCACCCTCACCCCCACCCCTTGGATCCTCCAACCCCCCACTGGCCGAAGCAGGCGGTGCTTGGATTCCCCTGTGGGGGTACTGATGCACAGTACTCTAATCTCTCCTCATCCCAAGTGTTAGCAGGGCCCTGGAGGAAGCCGCGCCTCCTTCACGCTGACCCAGTTACAAGATGAAACAGGGATAGTAGCCATTCCCCTTCCCCCCCCAGATCCCTCCCCGTCCGCAGGGCCCAGTAGAGAGGGGGGGCCTTCGACACGAGCCAACATCAACAAGGCAGAAGGAGGCGGCGTGAGGCTTCCCCACCTTCACCAGGCATCAACAGGGCAAAAGGAGGTGGTGATAAGTGGGGTTTGGTGGTCCTCCACTTTTCCCTTCTTCTCCCTTTGTGTCTGAGGGGCCCAACGCAAAGCTGAGCTACTGTCCCTACCCGGTAACAAAACAGCAGTGACTCAACCCATGGCGCTCCTCCTCGCTAATGCCAGCGGGGGCCATTGAGAAGCTGAGTTTACCCCCACGCTAGGAGGCGGAGAGGTGTCATGAGTCAGTGCCTCGTTTTCACTGCAAACGCAGCAATGGAGCCAATACATCCATAACGAGGTAACAGGAGTCAGTGCTTACGTTTGCCAGGGCAGGGATCAGCGGGGACCAGAAGAGGCTGAACCTATATACCCACTCAGCCCTCCTGCTACACCTCAAGCAGGCACTACCTATTAAAAAAAGTAAATAAAAAGGAGGCGCCTGGGTGACTCAGTGGGTTAAGTGTCCGACTTCGGTTCAGGTCATGATCTTCGGGTCGGCGGGTTCGAGCCCCGCGTCGGGCTCTGTGCTGATGGCTCAGAGCCCGGCGCCTGCTTCGGATTCTGTGTCTCCCTCACTCTCTGCCCCTCTCCTGTCCATGTTCTGTCTCTCTCTCTCTCTCTCTCTCTCTTTCTCAAAAATAAACATTAAAAAAATTTTTTAAAAGAATGAATAAAATCCAGTCTGCAAACATCCAAAATGTCACGCATCATCGTAAGATCCAGGGAAACAACAACGTGAATGCGATGAATCAGATGAACTTCTCTGATGAGATTTTAAGTTTATTTATTTTATTTTGAGAGACAGAGAGAGAGAGAGAGTGCATGCATGTGCCCAGGAGAGAGGCAGTAAGAGAGGGAGAGAGAGAATCCCAAGCAGGCTCTGCACTGTGAGCAGGGAGCCTGACGTGGGGTTCGAACTTGCGAACTCAAGAACCCACAAGATCAGGACCCGAGCCGAAATCAAGAGTCAGACGCATAACCGACAGAGCCACCCAGGCGCCCCAAAGTTATCTGACAAGGATTTTAATGCTTCCTCACACAATTACAAATTCTCTCCAAACAAATGAAAAAATACTGAAAATTTCAGCGAAGAAATCGAAGTTATATGAGAGAACCGAATAGAGATTATCAAACTGCAAAATACAACAATGAAAGACAGTAAAGATGACAAGAAAAAAAATCTGTGAATCTGAAGACACATCAATAGACTTTCCCCAATCTGAACAAGAGACAAGAGTCTCAAGGACCAGTGGGACAAATATAAAAGAACTAACATTTGTATCATAGGATATCAAAACAGACAGAGAGAAACAGAAGGACTGCAAATGTTTTTGGAAAAATAATGGCTAAAAATTTCCCAAATTCGGTGAATTCGAAAAGATTCAAAAAGCTGAGAGGACCCCCACACAGGATCAATCTAAAGAAATCCATGCTAAGACACAAAACTTCTGAAAAGTTCTGAAAATTAAAGAGACCAAAAAATAAATACATAAAAACCAACAACAACAAAAACAAACAAACAAACAAACAAACAAACAAACCCATGAGAACAGCCAGAGAGAAATAATGCATTACTTACAGTGGAACACCAATTTGAATCACAGGGGATTTCTCATGTGAAACCACATGGGCCAGCGGGAAATAGCACATTTTTTAAGTACTGGAAGAAAAGATTGTGGATTCTATATCAAGCAAAACTATCATTCAGAGATAAAGACATTCTTAGTCAAAGGAAACTAAGAGAATTTGTTACGAGAAAACCTACCCTTCAAGAATGGCTAAAGGACATTCTCTAAATAGAAAAGAAATGCTAACAGGCGGCTTGGAACTTTAGAAGGGAAAGAAGAACACAGGGATGGGTGAAGACAAGAAATTAGAAATCGAAAAGCAAAATAAACCCAGTAAAAGCAGAAGAAGGGAAATCATAAAGATAAGAGGAGTAATCAATGCAATTAAAAATAGGACAACAGGGGCGCCTGGGTGGCTCAGTCAGTTAAGCGTCCGACTTCAGCTCAGGTCACGATCTCGTGCTCCGTGAGTTCGAACCCCGCGTCGGGCTCTGAGCTGATGGCTCGGAGCCTGGAGCCTGCTTCCGATTCTGTGTCTCCCTCTCTCTCTGCCCCTCCCCCGGTCATGCTCTGTCTCTCTCTGTCTCAAAAATAAATAAACGTTAAAAAAAATTAAAAAAAAATAGGACAACAATACAGAAAAATCGATGACACAAAAGGAAGTTGTTTTTAAGAAATCAATAAAACTGGTAAGCCTCTAGCAAGACTGACAAAGATTGAAAAGTGAGAAGACATGAATCACCAGTATAAGAAATAAAACATAGGCTATCATTACAGATCCCACCAAACACTTAAAGATGAATTAACGCCGATTTTACACAATCTCTTCCAGCACGTAGCACAGACAGGAACACTTTCCAACTCATGTTGCGATACTAATATGACCCAGATACCAAAAACAAACAAAAACAGAACAAAAAGAAAAGAAAAACTGGAGAACAATATCTCTCGTGAACTTCAACGCAGTTAAATATTAGCAAACTTCAGTAAAATATCAGCAAACCTAAGCCAGCAGTTTTTAAAAAGAATGATATACCATAACTTTGTGGGATTTACTTCAGCTGCGAAAGGCTGGTTCAACATTTGAAGATAAACCATTGTAATCTACCAGGCTAAAGAAGGCAAATCATATGATCATATCAACTGACACAGAAAAGGCGTTTGACAAAATCCAATACTTAGTCATGATAAAAAAACTTTCAGCAAACTAGGGATAAAGGGGAGCCATCTCAACGTCTTAAGAAATATCTACAAAAAACCTACAGCCGACATCTTATTTTATGGTGAAAGACTGAGTGTTTTCTTCTTCAGGTTGGGAACAGGCAATAACGCACACTTTTAATGCTCTTACTCAACACAGTGCTTGAAGTTCTAACCACTGGATAAGACGTTAAAGGCGTATGGATTGCACAGGAAGAAATGAAACTATCTCTTTGCAGGTGACACGATTATGTAAATAGAAAATCCTGGGGCACCTGGATGGCTCAGTGGGTTAAGCATCCGACTTCGTCTCAAGTCACGATCTTCCGGTTGGTGGGTTTGAGCCCCGCGTCGGGCTCTGTGCTGACAGCTTGGAATCTGGAGCCTGCTTCAGATTCTGTCTTCATCTCCTCTCTGCCCCTCCCCGTCTTGCACTCTGTCTCTCTCTCTCTCAAAAACAAACAGACAGACAGACATTAAAAGAAAATCCTAAAGAATCTGCCAAAAAGACTCCTAGAAATAATAAGTGGGTTCAGCCAGGTTGTGGGATACAAGATCAACACACAAAACGAATTGCTTTTTATATGCTAACAACAAACATGTAGAAGCCAATATTCCGAATACCATACCATTTGCAGTCTTTCCAAAGAAAATGAAACACTTAAGTATCTACTTAAGAAAGCATGTACAAGATCTGTGTGCTGAAGGTTACATGCTAAGGAAAGAAATCAAAGACAAAGAAAATTAATGGATAAACATACAGTGTTCGTTGACTGAAATACTCAACATAGTCACGATGCCAATTCCCCCCCCCCCGCAAATCAATCCATAGGCTTATTGCAGTTCCAACCAAAATACCAAGAAGGTTTTTCGTAGGCATAGACAAGCATATTCTAAGATCTATTTGGCAAGGTACATGCCTTAGAATAGCTAAAACGGTATTGAAAAAAGCAGAATCAAGTGGTAGGAATCACTTTCCCCAATGTCAAGGTGGAACAGACACAGCAATGAATGGAAGAGAATAGAGAACCCAGAAATAGACCCGCATAAATATGCTCAACTGCTTTTTGACAAAGGTGAAACACGATTCAGTGGAGGGACAATAGCCTTGATGACAAATACTGCTGGGGCAACTGAACATCTACAGGTAGGAAAAAAACCCACCTTTACCTAAACCTCATACCTTCTACAAAAAAAATGAGTTCAAAATGAGTCACATTTTGACATAAATGTAAATTGTAAAACTGTACAACTTTTAAAAAAAAATCATAGGAGAGGGGTGCCTGGGTGGCTCAGTTGGTTCAGCATAGCAATGGTTTTCACTACGGTCATTATCTCATGGTTCATGAGTTCGAGCCCTGCGTCGGGCTCTGTGCCGATGGCAAGGAGCCTGATTGAGAGTCTCTCTCTCCCTCTCTCTCTGCCCCTCCCCTGCTCTCTCTCTCTCTCTCTCTCTCAAAATAAATAAACTTTTAAAAAAGTGGTAGATCCATACCAATAAAATATCACTTAGCAATAAAAAGGAACAAACTATTGATACAGTGACAATTTGGGTGGATCTCAAGGGAATTAGACTGAAAGAAAAAAATCCAATCCCGAAAGGTCATATGGTATATGGTTCTATCTATACAGCATTCTCGACATGACAAACGTATAGAAATGGCGAACAGATTAACCGTTGCCATAAGTGAAGGATAAGGAAGGAAGATGTGGCTACAAAAGGCAACATGAAGGCTCCCCGTTGGTAATGTAACTGTTCTGTATCTTGACTAGTATCCGTGTCAATATCCTGGTCGTGATATTGTCCCGTAGGTGTGTTAGTCCACTCAGCGCTCTGTAATAAAATACCACAGTCTGGGTGGCTGAAGCAACAAACCTTATTTCTCACATTTCTGGAGACTGGAAGTCTAAGACAAAGGTGCCACAGTTTCACTTCCTTGTAAGAGCCCTTTCCCGGCTTGCAGAAGGCTGCCTTCTTGCTGGGTCCTCACATGCCCAAGAGAGAGAGCTCTGGTATCTCTTCCTCTTCTTTTCTTTTCTTTTTTGTATTTTTGTTAACGTTTATTCATCTTTGAGAGAGAGAAAGACAGTGTGAGCGGGTGAGGGGCAGAGAGAGAGGGAGACACAGAATCCGAAACGGGCTCCATGCTCTGAGCTGTCAGCACAGAGCCCGACGCAGGGCTTGAACTCACAAACCGTGAGATCGTGACCTGAACTGAAGTCGGACGCTTCACCGACGGAGCCACCCAGGCGCCCCCCATTTTGACTACTTTTAAAGGTACAGTTGGTGTGGCATTAAACATATTCACAGTGTGGTGTAACCATCACCATGGTCTATTTCCAAAACTTTTTAATTACTCAAAACAAAAACTCTATAACCATTAAGTAATAAATCCCTATTCTCCTCCGCCCAGCCCCTGGTAACCTCTATTCTACATTTTGTCTCTATGAATTTGCCTATTTGTGCTATAGTTTTGCAAGAGGTTATCGTTGGGGGCAGGTTATAGGTAAAACCTATACACAGGATCTCTCTGTATTGTTTCTTACAACTGCGTATGAATCCACAATTATCTCATGTTTTTAATAAACATTTTAATGTTTATTTATTTTGAGAGAGAGAGAGACAGAGCATGAGCAGGGGAGGGGCAGAGAGAGAGGGAGACACAGAATCCGAAACAGGCTGCAGGCTCCGAGCTGTCAGCACAGAGCCCAACGCAGGGGTCGAACCCACGGACCGCGAGATCATGACCTGAGCCGAAGTCGGACACTCAACCGACTGAGCCACCCAAGCGCTCTCTCATTTTTTTTAAAAAAAGGAAATTTATTCATGTCTTCCTCTATTACTTGTATGATTTTATTTTTGATCATTATTTCGATCTCTGATCCATTTACTAATTAACCTCTTAACGACTTGAACTGGATATTGCCTCACACACCCGTGGGACCAGGACCCCTCTCCCCCTGCCAGCCGTTTCTACATTGCATCAAATAATTTTGGTCTTTTCAGCTTCTCTTATTCCCACTCCCTACCCTTTCACCGTTGCAGCTGATGCTCCCAGAAGACAGTATACCTTCGAAGGAAAGGCAGAAATTGCAACAACCCCAGGAGGAATACATAATAACCATCAACTACAGTGACACCAGGAAAAACGACGATGATTTACTGACTGCTAGGAATTCTAGAGAATTGACTCATTTAATCTTTACATCAACATCGCAGGAAAGGTCCGGTCCGTTCAATTTTATAAGTGAGGACGTTTCATCTTGGGGAGGCCAACGTCTAAGCCAAAATCCTGTCTATTAAAATGATGGAGTGGGCATAAGAGTGTGCACGCCTTCCTCTGTGAAGCACTGAATTGAATCCAGGAGCCCTCATTTAGAAAGCAGCAGGACATTCAGCTGGCCCAGGTCTTTTCTTGTCCGACAGCGGGTGGTTTGACGACAGAAATTTATTGTCTCACAGATCTGGAGGCTGGAGGTCCAGGATCACGGTGTCTATGGGTCTGGTTTCTCCTGAGGCCTCTCTCCTTGGTTTGCAGACGGCCACCTTCTCCTCCTTACGTCCTCCCATGGTCTTTCCTCTGTGCGTGCACACCCCTGGTGTTTCTTTTGTGTTCAGATTTTCCTGGGACACCAGTCAGATTGGATCGGGGCCCATCCTAACAGCCTCGTTTTGACTTAATCCCCTCCTTAAAGGCTCTGTCTCCGAACACGGTCACATGCTGAGGTCCTGGGGATTAGGGCTTCAGTATATAAATTTGAAGGGGTATACAGTTCAGTCTATCACGGGCCCTGAGACCGGGAAAGAAGAGAAAGTTTATAACCAAGAGAAACACCTCTACAAAATCGTATGTGATTCAAGTGGGTACAGCCCTTCTGTCCCTTTCCATTTCATTTCATCTCGTGTCTTTCAGACTTCTTCTGACCATAGCCATGATTTAAAAAAAAATTTTTTTTTAAGTTCATTTATTTATTTTGAGGGAGAGAGTGCATGTACACAAGTAGGGAAGGGACAGAGAGAGGAGAGAGAGAATCCCCAGCAGGCTCTACGCTGTCCCCGCAGAGCCCCACGCGGGGCTCAAACCCACGAAGCACGAGATCATGACCCGGGCTGAAATCAAGAGTCAGACGCTTAACCGATGCAGCCACCCAGGCGTCCCTTTGATAAAGAAAATTTTAAACACATTTTGCATGCTAACTCAACACATGCATATTTATTTTTATAAAACCGGACAAGCGTCACGATTTAATTCTGATGTACCATGTGCAGTGGATTTTGACATCGTCTGTTGTTATTTTCCATTTTATTCTGCTCCTTTTAGTTAAAAGACTGCGAGTTGCCCCCTCACTGAATTGATTTTAGGAACTACTCTCTTTTACAACCTGCTGTTTGAAAATCAATGTTCTAATTTGTGCTGTCAGCTGTGACTGCCAATTTTTTGGTGTTCATTCTACTCCTGTTCTCAGAGCCCCAATCCTCCTCTCCCACCGGCCCACACATGTACTCGGTCCATTGGAGTTTGCTTTTTTGCAAAACCTTGACCCACTCAGGCGGTCCTTAATTGCATCGTTTCTGTCCGCCGCCCGGGAAACTGTGGCACTATTTCCTCTGTAACAAACAGAGAATTGCCATCTAAAGGTGGAAGGGGGACAATGCAAGCTTATATTTAGCATCCTTCTCCCCCGCTCCTTTCTTTCTTTTTCTGCTCTCCCCCATGACCCCCGACCGATGCAATTTTCACAAACACTTAGCATTTTAGCAGGGACTCTTTAAAAAAGTCTCCTGGAAGTTCTGTAAATTCAGCGACTCCTTTCACGGAAGGTTGAAGGCCGGGGGCGGGCAGGGGGTGGGGGCAGATGTGGCTCTGGGCCACGCCTGCTGCGTGACCTTGAACGTGCCAGTTACCTGAGTCTCGGCTGTCTTGGCCACAAAGGTAACATGAGAAAATGTGGCCTGGTGACCCTGTTGAGGTGTCTCGCGGTTCCACAAAGAAAATACAGCTGGCCTCTGTCTGTTTTCAACGCGCCAGCCATATCCTGTTAAATCTCGGGCAGATCATGCCATTCCCTGCTCAAAACCCTCCGCTGGGTTCTCAGAGTAAACATGCAAGTCCTTACCGATACCTAACATGTCCCACATAATGTGATCTGCTCACCTCCCCGCCCCCCACCCCCTGCGACACCACCAAGCAGAGACATTGGAATACCACTGCCTGCTTCCATTGGGCCCAGGGGTAGGAATTAGGTAGAAGATCAGCTCCTTGCTTGGCCCACTGGAATCGTGCTGGGGGACTGTGATGTGATTGCCTGGTGCAGGGTGGGTATTACCAAAAAGATTTCCTGTTCTGTAAGGCGACCTTTTCCCCATTCCCTTGGCTGGGGGAAACCGGCTTTTCTTGGAGCTTTTTTTTTCTGTCTGCACCTGTTGGCTGTTCCCCCCCCCAGAAGGGTTCTGCAGCCCCTTGGCCAGGGTATGGGGTGGGGGGGGGGCAATGAGAAAGCTAAGGAAACTCACTCCCATGTTGTTCTTCAATGTGGAGGTCCCTAAGCAGGCCCCCCCCCGTTCCTCTCGCCTTTCTCCACATTTCAGAGTCTCCCTAATGCTTGTTTGTGTGTTATTTCCGGGGTTTGTTTAAGAGGTAGGACCTAGGAGGAACGGGGCCACTTTACTGAAGAGACAACCAGAAGTGAGTAGTAGTCCCCGCTCACTCTCTCTCTCTCTCTCAAAATAAATAGATAAATAAATAAATAAACTTTATTTTAAAAAGGGAAAAGAAGAAATACAAGAAATAAAATCACGCAGCACGGGAGAACCACCTTCCCTAGGAAGGGCAGGGGAACTCCTGTGTATCTATCTGACAGATGCAATAAAACAGAAAAAAAAAAAAAACAAAAAAAAAAAAACACACACACAACCCAGCTAAGATTGTGGAGGTTTTGCTCCGAACAGAGGCATCCCACTGCGGGCGGTGAGTAGGGCTGAAATTCAGTCGCATTCCCTTTTCAAAACTCCGTGCCCTGGTGTGAATAAATCCATGAGGACGTTGTGCCATCTGTAATTCACCTGCCCACAAGGGGCATCATTTTGTATGCAGGAAGGTGCTGTACGAACTGGGAGGCACTCAATGCACATTATGTCTTCCTAGAATGCGCCCTTAACTGCAGTAATGAGCCCACTCCCTCTCTGGGCTTGTGGGGCTCAGAGCTTGGCGTGTCTTCGGGTCTCTGGGGAACGGGAGGGTACCGTCTAGGCAGCCGCCCCCCCTTCGGTTTTCCCATCCGAGAAATCTTTCCACTTTCCAGCTTCCAAAAATGCCTTAAAATTTCTGGTCCACTGGTGGACCAGAGCTTTTACGGGTCAATACGTTTCTAAATGTCTCTTCGGATGTTTCGCTGGGATTCTGCAAGAAGGCGTCGGTGTCTCATCTTGTACTTGAAACCTGATCGTCACCTTTGAAAAACTTGCCCCATGTGTCTGTGCCCTGGCAACCCTAAAATAAATGAATGATGCGATGACATGAGGTGAAAAACAAATTTACAACTTAATTGAATTCTAAACAACCCTGGTATCAGTTTATGAAAGAGGAAAGAATAGAGCAGAGGCTTTGTAGATTCATCCCATACCTCCCCTCAACCAAAATGGGGCAGGAAACCAAATACGTAAACGACACAAATACAATCTGGGAAATTTTCCTAAATAGACTATTACGATAGTTTTATAATCTCTCCTGCCCCTCCCCCACCCCCTCTCTTTACACACACACACACACACACACACACACACAGAGTACTATGGAGTTTTAGTTTATAGGAAACTATACTTTTCTATAGTTTATAGGAAACTTATAGGAAACTATAAGTTTTAGTTTATAGTCTTTGTTTATAGGAAGAGCTTCAGTTTTCTGAATATAAATCCATATAACGGATTAGAAAATATTAAGTTCTTACTTGTGTAGAATTAACCTTTACCCAAAGAGACGTCTGGCTTGGGTCCACGGCTCTTGAGAGGTGACGTGTAAGTCCTTATGAGCCCTACCTGTGAAGTGTCTTTGCTCTACAAGGGGGAGCCTTGGGTCACACCAGATAATCTAACACTGTGATTGATGATGGGGGCTTTGGGTCGTGTGCTATCAGCTCCCCTCTGGAGGAGCTGGAATCTAGGGTCAGCCACAAAGGCGGCCAGCCGTGTCTGTGTGACCGAGCCCCAGTGAAATCTCAGGACACCGAGGCTCAGATGAGTTTCCCTGTTGATACTATCCTGTGTATATTGTTACACACTGCTGAGAGGAGCTAGCTCTGTCTATGACTCCACCGGAAGAGGACAATTAAAAGCTTGTCAATTGGAACTCTCCCAGATCCAGACCCCACCCTCTGTGCGTCTTCCTGAGGCCGATTTTAATCTGTGTCCTTTCTCCATGATAAGCCATAACCAGACGTTTAACAGCATTTCTGAGTTTTGTGAGTCCTTGTAGTGAATTATCGAACTTAAGGGTGGTCTTGGGGAGCCCCTGAGCACAATACCAAATATAGTCAAGGGTACAGATTAGTAGGAATCTCATATATTGCCGGTAGAAACACAAAAATGGCCTAGCCACTTTGGAAGATAATTTGGTAGTTTCTTATAAATGTAAACTCACGGGACACCTGGGTGGCTGAGTCGGTGGAGCGTCCAACTTCGGCTCAGGTCATGATCTCGTCGCCTGTGGGTTCGAGCCCCGCGTCAGGCTCTGTGCTGACAGCTCAGAGCCTGGAGCCTGCTTCGGGTTCTGTGTCTCTCTCTCTCTCTGCCCCTCCTCCGCTCATGCTCTGTCTCTCTCTCTCTCTCTCTCAAAAAATAAATAAACATTAAAAAATAAACAAATAAAAATAAATGTAAACTCATAATAGACTTATCATATGACCCGGGAATCCTGCTCCTAGGTATCTACCGCAGTGAATTGAAAGATAATATTGACACACAAAAAACCTGTGTGTTAATGTTTAGAGCAACTTTATTCATAGTCACTCCAAACTGGAAACAACCATGATGTCTGTCAACAGATGATTACAAAAAACAAACAAACAAACAACAACAACAACAACAAAAAACTGCATTACATCTACACGATGGAATTCTATCTGGCAATAAAAGGAACACACTTGATTCATGCAACAATATGGATGAATCATAAATGCATTTTGATTTTTTTAATGTTTATTTTATTATTTATTTTTGAGAGAGAGAGAGAGAGAGAGAGAGAGAGACAGAGCACAAGTGAGGGTGGGGCAGAGAGAGAGGGGGATACAGAATCGGAAGCAGGCTCCAGGCTCTGAGCTGTCCGCACAGAGCCCGACGCGGGGCTTGAACTCACGGACTGCGAGATCATGACCTGAGCCGAAGTCAGACGCTTAACCAACTGAGCCACGCTGGTGCCCCTTAGGTAACCTTTTTGAAAAGCAAACTTATTTTGGAGGCGCCTGGGTGTCTGACTCTTGATTTCTGCTCAGGTCACGATCTCATGGTTTGTGGGATTGAGCCCCGCGCCGGGCTCTGCACTGACAGCATGGAGACTGCTTGGGATTCTCTCCCTCTGTCTCTGCCCCTCCCCTGCTTGCCCACTCTCGTTCTCTAAATAAATAAATGAATAAAATCAACTTACTTTGGGATAATTTTAGATTTATAGAATAGTTACAAAGACAGTACAGAGAGCTCCTGTATACCTCTCAACAGTTTTCCTCGTTGTTCACATCTTTCGTTTCTCTGGTGCATCTTTCAACGAGAAAGGAACATTAGGGGCGCCTGGGTGGCTCAGTCAGTTAAGCGTCCGACTTCAGCTCAGGTCACGATCTCGCCATGAGTTCGAGCCCTGCGTCGGGCTCTGTGCTGACAGCTCAGAGCCTGGAGCCTGCTTCGGATTCTGTGTCTCCCTCTCTCTCTCTCTCTGCCCCTCCCCTGCTCACGCTCTGCCTCTCTCTGTCTCAAAAATAAAACTAAAAATAAAACATTAAAAAAAATCCATTTCTGTGGTGCACCTGTCAACCAAGAAAGGAACATTAGTACAGTTGCTACTGAGTAAACTGCGGGCTCTATTTGAATATCGCCAGTTTTTCCATTAACATCCTGTCTTCTGTTCTGGGGTCCAATCCAGGGTATCGCACTGCATTTTCTTGTTCTGTCTCCCAATCAGCTTCTTCGAGTCCTTAACAGTTTCTCAGTCTTTCCTTGTTCTCCATGACCTTGACACTCTTGAGGAGTACTGGCCTTGGGTCTTGTAGAATGGCCCTCAATCGGGGTTTGTCGGATGCTTTTCTTCGGATGATACTGGTCTTATGAGTTTTGGGGGGGAATAGCACAGAGATGAAGTGCCTTTCTATCGTACCAGGGGGCATATGCTATCAACATCCCCAATTTCTGATAGCGTTAACCTTCATCCTGTGGTTAATGATGACGTTACCACGTCGTGCCACTGTAAAGTTTCTCTTTCCTTTTCTCTACTCTCACCTGGACAGGAGTCACTAAGTCTCGCGTGGCTCGGGAGAACGGGCATTAAGTTCCACTTTCCTGCAGGAGGAAGTACCCACCTACATTATTTGAAATTCCTTTGTAAGCAAGACTTGTCTCTTCTCCCCATTTATGTATTTATTGGAGCGTTTCCGATTAACTTGTGAAAACAGAGTTTTGCCTGGATAATCTAAGGCTAAATACAAAACGGACGACACATGAGCACTGTATTCTACTCGATAAATTTCTCACAGGAGGTCAGCAATTCTCAAACTACTTTTCATGCATACTAGTGTTGAACAGATGAGGACAAGGGGATTTGTTGTAACACCCCCAGTGTTTGTCCTATACGTGCACCGCGACGATGTTTAATTTCTAAATTAGGCACAGTAGATTAACAATGACGGCTAATAATAAACTAGGACAATTATGACAGTATACTGTGATAAAAGTTGTTGTGATGACGTGAGATGATAAAATGCCTGTGTGACGAGATAAAGTGAGGTGAACGACGCAGGCATCGTGATGTAGGGGTAGGCTCCTACCGGACCGTATGATGATATATCAGAAGGAGGATCATCTGGGACGCCCGGGTGGTTCAGTCGGTTGAGCCTCCAACTTCGGCTCAGGTCAGGATCTCACGGTCCGTGAGTTCGAGCCCCGCGTCGGGCTCTGTGCGGACAGCTCGGAGCCTGGAACCTGCTTCGGATTCTGTGTCTCCCTCTCTCTCCGCCCCTCCCCCACTTGTCCTCTCTCTCTCTCTCTCTCTCTCTCTCTCTCTCACACACACACACACACACAAATAAATAAAAAAAACATTAAAAAAAGACGATCATCTGCTTCCAGACCATGCATGGGTAACTGAAACCACAGTTAGCAAAACCACAGATAAGGGGGAGTGCTGTAAACAAATTGGGGTTACTAGGACCCAGATATCTCCCTTTCAGAAAAAGAACCTACAAATAAGCAAGTAGGGTAGGCTAGAATGAACCCTGCGGTGCTGGAGTAGAATCAGAAATATCGGTCTACAGATGGATAGATACAGGATGAGAGCTCTTTGTGCATACAAGAGTTAGTACACACACTTAGATTTCCTTGCTCTGTCTGCTGAGAGGGTCTAGAGGCAATGACTCCTCAGGATGAATGAGCACACCCAGCGCCCAGATCTCAGTTTCCCAATACTCTTCTCTAATAAAAAGAACCCGGGCTCCTTGGAGAAATGGCTGAGCCTAGAGGTGGAGAAAACTACCCGTGTACAGTAATATGCTGAGATCCAGATTATTATGCGATACCTTCAATATTGGCAACCAAGTCACTGAAAACGTTTCCACGCGAGCCGTTGGCGTAGGAGCTAAACATCACGAGCTGAATAGAGCCTGTGCGCCACAGCCTTTGTGTATGGTGGTGTAGGCTGTGCACTGCACAACCCTAGGGGCATCGTCCACGTAGAACACCATGTAGACAGCGTCCTTTAGGGCTTGGCAGTGGACAATGTGTGTGATCGTACAGGCTTGATCCGTTATATGGGCCCTTTCCAGCCAAATAGCCTTCTGCTAGCGTTCCTTAATCCATCCTTCGCCCTAAAGGGACCAGTTGCCCATCAATCAGCCTGTTCAGGCTTTTCTCCCACCTATGTCAGCTCATGCTGCCCTCCCTACACCTTTCTTTATTCCTTTCCCCCCATCAACTCCGTCTTCATTACGATATTGCCCGTGCATCTTCTCCCAGGGAGCCTCAATCAGCCGTGACCCCCTTTGAAGCCCCAAGAAGTGAGGGCAGTCCTCTGCGGCCTTCTTCCGCTTCTTCCTCCTACGACGGAGATGTGAGTTCAGGAGCCTCATTCATCGTTTCGTCCCCTAAGAGGCTCTCCGCCCGAAGGTCGTGCGTGCTGCGTATCCTCGGCTATTAATGCTTTCGGCCCAAGTGTCTTGCAAGTGGCTTTTCAATCGAAATAGGAACATAAATTTTGTAGCTGTATCGGAGGTTATAGAATATACGACCAATACTGATTTTTTGCTCATGTCTGGGAAAGATGGTCGGGTAAAGCAAGTCTTTACTATCAAACTTAAAAGACCAACCCTTAGGGGCGCCTGGGTGGCTCCGTTGGTTAAGTCTCAAAGATAAATGACATTAAAAAAATTTTTTTTTAAAAAACAACTTTTAGCTCCTAAAGATCTCTAGATATGAAAACCCAAAGGCCTGTTTCAAGTCTCCAGAGGCTCAATTTACAATTGAGTGTGTATGCAAGCACCCAATTTTTAATGAATCTTTCGTCTTTTTTTTAATGTTTATTTTTGACAGAGAGAGAGAGAGACAGAGCATGAGCGGGGGAGGGGCAGAAAGAGAGGGAGACCGAGAATCCGAAGCAGGCTCCAGGCTCCGAGCTGTCCGCCCAGAGCCCGACGCGGGGCTCGAACCCACGAACCGTGAGATCGTGACCCGAGCCGAAGTCGGCGCTTAACCATCTGAGCCACCCAGGTACCCCTGTACATTTTTTTAAGTTTATTTCTTTTGAGAGAGACACACAGAAAGCATGAGTAGGGGAGGAGCAGAGAGGGAGGGAGAGAAGGAGAATCCCAAGTAGGCTCCCGGCAGTCAGTGCGAAGAGTGCGTTGTGGGGCTCGAACCCACGAACCGTGAGATCATGACCTGAGCCGAAATCAAGGGTCAGACGCTCGGCCAACTCAACCAGCCTCTCAGCCCTGGTATGGAGAGCCTTGAGAGTTCAGTTATAAATATGGTGGTCACAAAAGGCCACAGCGAAAGGGGATATATGAGGAAAGACCTAAAGGAGAAATGGTAAAGCCAAATGGATCTCTGGAGGAAGAGTGTCCCAGACAAAGGCACTAGCCAGTGCAAATACGCTCAGACACAGGCAAAATTGGTATTTCTAGAGCAGAGTGAGCCAAGGTAGGAGTTACTAGTGACGGGGCCAGAAAGGCAATCAGATACCAGATTATGGCGGTATTACATTATGTAGATGGGCAAGGGACACTGGGCTTTTTGCTATTTTGAAAGGCAAATGGCAAAAAGGATACTGAAAATAAATGAATTGCCCAAGACATGCCATGGCATTGCTATGAAATTGTCAATAATAGGAACAGCAGACACAATTAAATTCGAGTCAAAAAAACCTTAATATAAGAGCGTATGTCCATTCTACTGGAAATCTGTTTTAAACATAGATTGTCCAGATAAAAGAATGGTCTACAGAGAAGCTGTGTCAGTCTTGAATCTGGAGGCACAGATCAAAACACAATAATTTTAAAGGACTGAACTACACAAAGTAAAAACAGACTATTATAGGAAAACAAGTGATAAAAGCAAAGGTCCAAAGCTTTACTATGACTTTACTTTGACCTTCAAGCCCTTGGACTACCACTCCCTGACCACGGTACCTACACTTCCTTTGGCTTCCTTGGCTCTCTCACAAGCACACTCTCACCTCAGCCTTTGCACACTCTTTCTTCTGCTGAGAACATCCTTCCTCCAGAGAACCACATGCCTTGCCCGCCACTCCCCTTCCTTCAAGTCTCTGCTCAAGTGCAGGACCACTGAGAACAGGTTCAAGGTTCTGCACAGATGAGTTAAGCACTTACATGGATTTTTTCTCTTTTTTTTTTAAAGCTTATTTATTTATTGTTGAGAGAGAACACATGTGCACATGTATACACACATATGTGTGCAAGTGGGGGAGGGGCAGAGAGAGAGAAAGAGAGAAGGAGAGAGAGAGAGGATCCCAAGCAGGCTCTGCACTTTCAGATGCAGGGCTCGAACCCACGAACCACAAGATCAGGACCTGAGCCGAAGCTGGACGCTTAACCCACTGAGCCACCCAGGCGCCCCATTTATACACTGGATTCCCCATCCCTCTGTCCATTCTGCTCAACTGTTACCTTATCAGAGGCAGCCGTTCTTAACACTCTAGAAGAACGCCCATCCCCCACTTCCATAATCCTTTTCATTCTCTATCTCATTATCTGCTCTCTTTGCCTTCTTCCCACTTCTTCCCACCTGAAACGTCATGGATATTTTTATCTACTTATTTATTGTCCCTCCTCCAACCAGAATATAAGTCCCATGAAAGCACAGTCCTGGTTCCATTCACGGCTATATCCTCCGCACCTAAAACAGGGCCTGGCACCGTGGCACGTCCTTGATAAATATTTGTTGAACGAGTGAGTGAATCCTTGTGGGTAACTTACATGCTCGCTCATATTTTGACAGATTGAGTGCCTTAAGGTACATTTCAATATGGAGGAGCTGAACGCAATTAACATGTTTGGCTTAACAAACCTAAGTAGAACACAAAATCCAACAAAGAGCGGCTGCTTACTCTTTTCAACTAGTGAGGCAACTCCTAAAACAGACCACATATTATGACTCAAAGAAAATCTCATAAATTCAAAAGATCAATGTCATATAGGCTTATTCTTTCACAACATGAAATAAAATTAGACATTAACAACCAAAGAACCACCCAAAAGGAGCTATGCACTAAGAAACTATAGATAACTTTAAAAAACCACTAAATGACTCAAGTTAAAAAGGAAATAAGAACTGAAATTATGAAATACTTATGAACAAAGACCAAAGAAACCATCATGTCAAAACCAGTAGGATACACATCCCCACCCACTCCCCCTTCCCCCCCGCCCCCCACCCCCGCCGGAGGAAAAAATCATACTTGTGAATTTGGTAAAATTAATTCCAGCCTCTCATTAATATTTAAATAAAGACAAAAAGGGTTGTTACCAACTAATAAAATCAGATTAAAGAAAATAACCACTGGAAGCATTCTTTTTTTAAAAAAATGTTTATTTTCAAGCGAGAGAGAAACAGAGAGCATGTGCACACATGAGTGAGAGAGAGAAAGAGAGAGAATCCCAAGCAGGCTCCGTGCTGTTGGCACAGAGCCCAATGCAGGGCTCGATCTCATGAACTGTGAGATCATGACCTGAGCCGAAATCAAGAGTCAGATGCTTGGCAGATGCCCCTGGAATCATTCTTTATATATTCTGGCTACTAATCTTTTTTCTGTTATGTATGCTTACAAATATCCTCTCCCATTCCAATCACAAATATTGACTGAAGATTAGGCACAACACCAGAGTTATCTAATGAACATAGGAAAACTTCATGTTATTCAAAGGGCTACACTCTCCAAAATAAAGACACCACACAAAGGTGATTTAAGGGAAAGTTCTATCAAAACTTCAAGGATAATTACTCAGAGGTTCCACTCTAAATCTAGAAAACAACTGGGGCACCTGGGTGGCTCAGTCGGTTAAGGGTCCAACTTCGGCTCAGGTCATGATCTCACGGTCGTGGGTTCGAGCCCCACGTCGGGCTCTGTGCTGACAGCTCGGAGCCTGGAGCCTGCCTTGGATTCTGTGTCTCCTTCTCTCTGCCCCTTCCCCAGGAACACTCTGTATGTCTCTCAAAAATAAAAACATTAAAAAATTTTTTCAGAAAAAAAGTTAATCTAATCCTTCACAGAAATAGATTAAATGAGAAAAAAAAATATACCTTAGCATTAAAAGTCACCAAAAAGCATATAATAAAACCCAACATTCATTCCTGCTAACCTCGTAGCAAACAAATAATAAAAAGAAACTTCCTGAACTTAAAAAAAAAATTATACAAGAAAGCAACAGCAAACATCCCGCTTATTGGTGAAATAAATGTTACAAGGATTCTTGTTAATGTCAGAATGTTTTAAAAGATGATTATAAAGACTATTATCATTCTATTTTGTTCTAGAGAATATCGTCAATGCAAAAAAAAAAAAAGTGATAGGATTGTTTCCCCCAAGGCAGACTTAATAAGTTGAGTGTCTTATACAAGATATACAAGATACGAGATGAATATCAAAAAATTAATAGCTTTTCTATGCCAACTATAATCAGATAGAAACCGTAATGACAAAATATTCCATTTACAATGGAAACAAACCTGTTCGAAAACCTGAGGATAATTTTAACAAGAAACGGGTAAGACCTATATTAAACAAAGTATGAAACTTCATCAAAGAAAACCTGATTGAACGAACAGATATGCCAAATTACGAGATGTTGAGACTCAATATTGTAAGTTATGTGTCTCCTCCAACATAATTATGAACTATTCACTAGAACTTTTATAATTGTATGTTTTTCATCTGAAATGTAACCCTTCCTCAAAGAGGTCGTCTCTCACCACTATGAAAAATTATCTTTGTCCTCTTGTTTTGTAACATTCTATCCCCTCAATTTGTTCTATTCTTTTTTATAAGACAATAAAACGTATTTCTTGGTGTTCTCTTTTGCTTGGTGGCGATCTTTATTAGAAGTAATCTTGGGGCGCCTGGGTGGCTTGGTCGGTTAAGCGTCCGACTTCGGCTCAGGTCATGATCTCACGGTCCGTGAGTTCGAGCCCCGCATCGGGCTCTGTGCTGACAGCTCAGAGCCTGGAGCCTGTTTCAGATTCTGTGTCTCCCTCTCTCTCTGCTCCTCCCCTGTTCATGCTCTGTCTCTCTCTGTCTCAAAAATGAATAAACGTTAAAAAAAAAAATTAAAAAAAAAAAAAAAAAAGAAGTAATCTTCGTAAGAATACATTCTTTTTCTTATTCACCACTATATCCCCACTGTTAGTGAGCACTCCATAAATATTTGTTGGATGAATGAATAAACAAACACATGAAGGACAGAGCCTTATTTTCATGTAATTGAGCTATCTTAACAAAGTGTTAAGTAAGGAAAAATCTTTGAGGATGACATAATCTGTGTTTGTAATTTGCACATACCTAATGACAAGCAGTTGAAAATATTTAATATCTTTTTGTCGCCTTAAGTATTTAACTTTTTATTTTATTTTTTAAGTTTATTCATTTAATTTTGAGACAGAGACAGAGAGCAAGCAAGTAGGGGAGGGGCAGCGGGGGGAGGAAGGAGAGAATCCCAAGCAGGTTCCTCACTGTCAGCGTGGAGCCCGATGCGGGGCTTGAACCCGTGAACCATGAGATCATAACCTGAGCTGGAACCAAGAGTTGGACACTTAACCGACTGAGCGACCCAGGCGCCCCAAGTATTTAACCTTTCACTCTCAAACATCATAAACATCTTCATTGGCGGTGTCCAATTGAATACCATTGTACTCTACATGGATGAAGCCAATAATTATTTACTTTCGGGCTTTTCCAGGATGAAGAAATCCATGGCTCCATTCATGCTGCCAAATCTCTATGGCAGTTTCCTTAATTCAGTGAGTGGAAAATGACTGATTCATAACTCCTTATAATTTCTCAAATCCCAGACCTTCCCCTAATCCTATATTGCCTGATGGTCAACGTCGCTATTCTGAACAGGCCACAGACATTCTTCATCATGGTGCTCAGGGCAAGAGGAAAGTAAAACTTCATGCTTTCCTTTGACATCGTGAAAACCCTTATTTTCCCAGCAGGAATGGCTGGGAAAGCTTGTTTCCTGTCAAGGGTTGTTTCTATGTTTGTGTGCCCCTGAGTTTTGGCCCCTCTTCTAGGATATGTCAGTCAAAGGACTTTTAAATCTTTACAAGAGGGTCATTCCTAGCGGTTCCTGGGTGGCTCAGTCAATTAAGCATCCAACTTCAGCCCAGGTCATGATCCCTGCATCAGGCTCTGTGCTGACTGCTCAGAGCCCGGAGCCTATTTCAGATTCTGTGTCTCCTTCTCTCTCTGCCCCTCCCCTGCTCGCTCTTTGTCTCTCTCTCCCTCAAAAATACAAAATAAACATTAAAAAAAAGAGGGTCATTCTTAGCCTTTCCCATGATGAAATAGGAAACCTTGGACTCTCTTACTTAATGGTCTACATAACACACACACACAAAAATTCTTCAAATCATGGTGGAAAAAAAGAGGTAGAAAAAAGCATATACCATGAACGTTAAGTGTAGTAGAGCCTGTCTTATAGGAAAAGCAGCCAATGAGACACGTGTGCTGGCCATCCCTTGTTCTCCCCCACCTCCTGGGCTTAAATACTCTACCGTGTGCCTCAGGAGGCCAGTACACCAGGATCCTTCATAATTCATCCATCTTCTTGGCAGGCTTTAATTGTTTCGAGAGTATACATTTCCGTCTGATGCTAAGTCCCCAATTTCACCCACACTTGTCCACACGCTCCTTTGAAGCACAACCTCCACCTTCTCTCCTTACCTACCCTTCTCCTTTTTTTTTAGAGAGAGGGAAAGCACGTGGGAGTGGGGGAGAGGGGCAGAGGGAGAGAGAGAGAATCCCAAGCAGGCTACGTGGGGCTCCATCCCAAGACCCCGGGATCACGACCTGGGGCCAAATCAAGAGTTGGACGCTCAATCGACTGACACACCCAGGCACCCCTTACCTACCCTTCTAAGTACAAACCAAATCTCACCTCCCTGAACCTTTCCTTGACCTTACCCCAAGCATCACTGTCTTCTCGGGATTCTTAAATCACTTCCCGGGGGCAATGCACCGCAAGCCAGTCACTGTGAGGAACACATACGCCGAAACGTTGTCCCTTTCCCTCCCTTCATGCTCATCTTGCCCAAGGGTTTTCCTATCTATTGAGGCAAATGAATCAGAACACATATACCAAGGTAGAAGAAACATTGCCAGTAATTAACGAACTGCATGAGAATTTAGACAAGGGAGAAGTCACTGAGCCCTGAAGTCCTTTGGAAAGGATTTGCCAAGAAGACACTTGACCTAGGTCTAAGGGGAATGGGTAGGATTTAGAGTGGTGCAGAAGAGGGCATTAGAGTAGACAGGACAGAAGTAACTGAAGAATCAAGATAGAAAAGAACAAGGTATGTTCAAGGGGCAGGAAACAGGAAACACTCGGGACTGTATTCTGTAATGTGCCCAGGCCCGTGCCTGGTCAATGCTTGGCACTCAGAAAGTATTATTGATTGATTGCGTGAACTGCGAAATACGTTTGCCACATAATAATCTGCCACTCGGTTGATAAACAAACAGAAGACAGCTTTGTGTTGAGGAAGTGGAAAAGCGTTCTTTTCCCCTAAATATGAAATATGAGCTTCTTATCGGGAGCAGTATTAGAGAAGCTAAAGAGACCTCATCTTTAAAAACGTAGTTGACCTCAATCAGCAACACTGCCCATGACTCCTCTCCATTTCTATTCGGCGATCCAAGTGCCAAGATTTCAGTCAAGTATCTCCAAAAATATGTGCAGTTGATCTTAGCACGGTTCCCTTTTATGACAAGTGTCGGCCTTTTCCATTTTGGGGAACGTTTCTTTTGAGACACTGCCTCACGATGTCTTCTACAAAGACGGACTTGTGTACTCCATTAACCATTGGAAAGATTGTTTCTGTGAGGACAATCAGTGAGTAGAAGAGGAGCCTGTCCCGGTTCCCAGAACCACCCTTCCACAGCGTTCTTGACTGAAGTCTTTTGTCCTGCGGAAATCTGCGACATGGCAGGAAGAGTCAGCTCGCTGCTGGGAACTCAGGGGACCCGTTCCTTCATGCCTGGCTCTGAGCAGCAGACTGATCCCATACCGGCCTTTATCTCCCCCTCAGTGTTAGACACCCTGACTCAACTTTGAAAAACCGACCAGTCCACTCTCTTTCTTTCATTAGCCCAGTAATCCGTGTGTTACGCATGCATGAGACGAGGTGGCCATTTACAGACTAGAAGAACTCAAATTTTTTTTTAATTTTTTTTTAACATGTATTTATTTTTGAGAGACAGAGAGAAACAGAGCAGGAGCGGGGGAGAGGCAGAGAGGGAGGGAGACACGGGATCCGAAGCGGTCTCCGGGCTCCGAGCCGTCAGCCCGGAGCCCGACGCAGGGCTCGAACTCATGAACCGTGAGATCGTGACCTGAGCCGAAGTCGGACGCTTAACCGACGGAGCCACCTAGGCGCCCCGACCTCAGTTTTAAGAACAAAAGAAGTGGGGGTGCCTGGGTGGCTCCGTTGGTCAAGCATCCAACTCTTGACATCAGTTCAGGTCATGATCTCGCCGTTTGTGAGTTCAAGCCCCGCATCGGGCTCTGTGCTGACAGTGCGGAGCCTGCTTGGGATTCTCTCTCTCCCTGTCTCTCTCTCTCTCTCTCTCTCTCTCTCTCTCTCTCTCTCTTCCCCTCCCCCACTCACTCTCTCTGTCTCTCTCTCAAAATAAATAAATAAACTTAAAAAAAATAAAAACGAAAGAAGAAAACTAGGTCTCAGGGAACATAAACAAGTATGTCCAAGTATGTGGGGGAGATATCACATTTTCCTCCAATTAAGGCATCTTTAATGAAGTCAGGTTTTTTTTCCCTCCCATGAATAACCTTTTGTGGGTCATTAACGAGCCCCTCACATAATAACAAAGAAATTAATCAGAAAGTTTGATATTAAATCAAAGAGATGAGAAAAGAATTCTCTCTCGCCGAGAAAGAGAATAGCTATTTTCCAACGGTTAAACAAAGGGGCTGGAGTGTTTTGTTGAGTTAAACACAGGTTTAATTAATTCACACAAAGGTACCCGGGAAGAAAAAGAGCTTTTGGTAGAGATGTCACCCTCAAAGAATACTCATAAGGGAGAGAAAAAAATGCAAATAAAATCAAACTGGAAGAGAAAATTAATACATACAATTGCTACAATAGACCCACTAATGCTGGTCTTAAAATTCAGTTATGAGAACTCTATAAAAGCTGAACACGCCTTAATTAATACAAGTGACAATGAACAGAATCACTCTCTGTCCCTAATTGTGCCGAGAACTCCTAATGAAGGGCAAGTTCAAAATAGTGCAGAAATAAGAGATGGGCGGGGAGGAAAGTTGACAATCATCCTCAGACACACTGTGCTTTGAATTCGAAGTGGTCACGAGACACGAAAACCCTTCTAGGTCTTGCTCTGGACACAGCTCTTCTCATCTTTTACTCCAACAGGCCAACGCGCTCCAGAATGGCAGAAGTTACCAGTCCCCCGGTTACGTGACGGGGAAAATACACGGGCAGCAACGTTGCTTTGACGCTCAAGTGCTCATGTCAATGATGTCTTCAATGGTGGAAGGATGATCGATGTTGTTATTTTTTTTATTTAGTTTACTTTCTAAAATTTTTTTGAAGTTTACTCCTGTTGAGAGAGGGAGAGAGAGAGAGTGCACGCACACATGAGTGGAGGAGGAGGGCCAGAGGGAGAGGGAGGGAGAGAAGCCCAAGCAGGCTCTGCGCTGTCAGCATGGAGGCCGATGCAGGGCTCGATTTCACGAACCTTGTGATCATGACATGAACCGAGATCAAGAGTCGGATGCTTAGCTGACTGAGCCACCCAGGCGCCCCAAGATGACCAATTTTAATTGAAGACTTAATTCCAGCATTCGACGGGCTTTTTTTTTCTTCTTTTGATTTTCTGGCTTGTATTTTACCTCCACTTTGCTTGTGCTGGTGGACTCTTCACCACTTAGTTCAAGGGAATCCCCCCTCACGAAACACACAACTGAAAGTGCGAAGTCCTTCGGGTGGTCGGTCAGTTGTGATGGTTCATGCGAGAAGTCAACCTGCGTGGGCTAAGGGAGGCCCAGAGAGTTGGCAAAGCGTGGCTTGTGAGTGTTTCTAGAAGAGGTTAACATTTGATCACCGCCCCCTCCCCCCAGCACGAGGGCATCATCCATCCACCGAGGGCCTGAAGAGAACAAAAAGGGGGACGGGGGCCAAGTTCACTCTCTTTCTATCTTCTCCTGCCCTTGGACGACCGTTGCTCCTACTTCTTAGATCTTTGGACTCAGACAGAATTATACCACCAGATTTCCTGGTTCTCCAGCTGGCAGATGGCAGATGATGGGACTTCTCAGCTTCTGTAACCACGTGAGCCAATTTCTAGAATAAGTCTCTTTTAGGGGCGCCTGGGTGGCTCAGTCGGTTGTGTGGCCAACTTCAACTCATGTCATGATCTCGCAGATCGTGGGTTCGAGCCCCACCTCAGGCTCACAGCTGTCAGCGCTGAACCTGCTTTGGCTCTTCTGTCCCCACCCTCTCTCTGTCCCTCCCGTGCTCTGTCTCTCTCTCTCTCTCTCTTTCTAATAAACATTTAAAAATAAATAAATCTCTTATATCTATCTATCTATCTGTCCATTGGTTCTATTTCTCTGGAGAATCCTGAATAATAACCCAATGTTCTCGTGCAAAGTAGAAAGCATGGCTTTTGTATGTGACCTGGTGATATAAACACTCTTAGAAGGCTAACTCCAAACTTCCAAGGTAGAAAGTAAGAATGGAAAGAGATGACCATATTCAAACTGTTTAAATATCCATAGGGAAGACATATATATTTACCACCAACTTCCATAAAGCATCAGGCATTAGATATCTCATCCTGACACTAACCTCAAATTCACCTTCTGGAAATTTGAGCTTAAATTAAGAATGACTTGGAAACATGGGACCAGAACCCCGCTGGGAAGTAAAAACTCAAACTTTTTTTTAAATTTTTTTTTAATGTTTATTCTTTCTTGAGAGAGAGAGTGGGGGAGGGGCAAAGAGAGAGAGGGAGACACAGACTCCGGAGCAGGCTCCAGGCCCTGAGCTGTCAGCACAGAGCCCGACGCGGGGCTCGAACTCAGAAACTGTGAGATCATGACCTGAGCCGAAGTCGGCCACTTAAACGACTGAGCCACCAGGCGCCCCAAAACCCAAACTAGGGGTATAGAGGCTGACACAAGGAGCAAGTGACAAAACTCTGCCTCCCTGGGTCGGGGACTGACTGTTCACTCTCAGGGCTTCCAAAGCCTCTTTCCCGGGCCTTCAAAGGACATTGGCATGATTAACTCATGGAAACGTCATTAGAAAAATCACGGAGCCTTTCTCTAGTCTAGAGACAGCCAAGCTCTCAGTATGAAAAGCAAAACTTACAGTCAATCCGACACTAATTTGCCATGTCTTAAAGACTGAGTGCCACGTTATTTGTATTTGCTAATATATCCCATTTCCAAAAAGTGTTGTATAGCTGGGGGCTCCTGGGTGGCTCAGTCGGTTAAGCGTCTGACTGTTGATTTCAGCTCAGGTCATGAGCTCACAGTTCGCGGGATCAAGCCCCGAGTCAGGCTCTTCCCTGACAGCACAGAACCTGCTTGGGATTCTCTCTCTCCCTTGCTCTCTGCCCCTCCCCTGCTTACACGCACTCTCTCTCTCTCTCAAAATAAACAAACTTTTTTTTAAAAAAAAAGTATCGTATAGCTGATATTTTTGCTTTAAATTAGAACAGAAAAATATAGGTTTCAAAACTCAAAGATATCATGACAGTGCTTAGAATTATTTCTTCACGCCGGGAAGTCTCAAAACCAGAGCGAGGAATAGCTGGCTTGAATCATTTAAACACTACGTTTAGTGGACTTATCCAGAGGAAGCTCACATCTTGGCCCTGTAAAGTTCTGGATTGTCCTTTGGCAGTGGGAAGCAGCGACGTAACCTATTTTATTTTTGTAAATGTTTATTTATTTATTTTTTTGAGGGAGAGAGACAGAGAGTGAGTGGGGGAGGAACAGAGAGGAGGGGGGAGAGAGAGAGAGAGACAGAGACAGAGAGAATCCCAAGCAGGCTCCACACTGTCAGCGCAGAGCCTGATGTGGGGCTCAAACCCACGACGCACAAGATCGTGACCCGAGCCAAGATCAAGAGTCGGACGCATAACCGACTGAGCCACCCAGGCGACCCGGGAAGTAACATACTATAACCCACACCTCGACTTCCCCTTCCCTGCTTCTAGTCTTTTGAATAGCAGTAACTTCTCTCTCTAGCCTAAATCCTCAGCAACATCTCTTTTTCCAGACAAGATGGTTTCCCGATACTGCATCCCCAGGCATCCTCCTCTGTAGCCGCAGAAGCCCGTGCAACTGTTCCTTAAAACACCCGGCATTTTCCACCCAGAGCATTTTTTGCTTCAAAACATTTACCACTTGTAAGTTCTGTGCAGACCGAAACCTCGCCTGCTGCAGATCAAGAGTTGTTAAACGCACGAGTGAGTGAATGGTGTTCTCCCTGTGTGGAATGTTCTCTCCTCCCATCCTTACCTGTCTGTGGACTCTCAGCGCCTTCCATGCGTCGTTTAAATCATTCCTCCTCCACGATCGCTCCCTGGTGATCCTCACAGAGTCTGTCCCTTGACTATGGCTGCTTTTCTCTTGTTTGGCTCTTTTCTGTTCTAACACTTCCATTGGCTGCCTCAGATTGCAAGGGCTCCTGTCTCTGATTCCCCCTGCTCGAAAAGATCCTGAAGGGTAGAAGGAAACGGTGTGCTCCAAGCACGGGGCCTGGCACAGAGTTAGAAGCTCAACAACAAAAAAAATCATGTATCAAACTGACGTTTATTAACAATAGCCAGGCCACACAAATACAGTGTTTTTATCTGTGGGACATTTTTTACCTTCAGGGACAAAATGTGGATTCTATATATTTATACACTATGTATAATTAACTCAAAGATCAGTAACGTCTTCTGAAAAGAGCCAGGGAGTAAATGTTTTAGGCTCTGTGGACCATAAGATCTCTGTCACTCTCATGGCAGAAGCAGCCATAGGTGATGTATAAATAAACAGGCCCGGGTGTATTCCAATAAAACTTTATTTATAAAAACAGGCAGTGGGCCATGAGAGAGATCAGCATATCACCCCCAAAACATGCCGCTTTGGCATCAGAATTATTTTGAGTCGAAGGCACTGGAGTTTTAGCTTCTATGCTAAAAGCAGAGCCTCTCAGGGACACCTGGGTGGCTCTGTCCGTTGAGCGCCCGACTTCGGCTCAGGTCACGGTCGCATGGCTCGTAGGTTCAAGCCCCATGTCGGGCTCTATGCTGACAGCTCAGAGCCTGGAGCCTGCTTTGGATTCTGTGTCTCCCTCTCTCTGCCCCTCCCCAACTCGCGCATGCGCTGTCTCTCTCTCTCTCTCTCTCTCTCTCTCTCAAAAACAAATAAACATTAAAAAAAAATTTTTTTAATAAATAAATAAATAAATAAAAGCAGAGCCTCCCCAAAGAGCCCAACTATCATAAACCCTCTTCCCGGGAGCAAGTCTAATCTCCTCTTCTCTAGGAGAGGAGAAGGTAACACCACATCCAAATCGGCATTGCCATGCTACCACACCTCCCAACTCTGCTCCTCCCCAGACCCCAGGGAGATGATATGCAAACTCCAAATTCTAACCTCCCGCTGAGTCACACGTTTCTGTGAACTACTGAGTACCTATGCGCATCTATACTCATCTGCCTTTTGTCAATTTAATTCGCAGGCCTCCAAGAAAAGAACCTAAGAGGGTAGAGAAAAAGGTGTGTGTTCCCCCCCCCCCCGCCCCCGCCAAAAGTTGGGTTTGGCCCAAGGGGCACAGTTTTCCCATCCTGCACTGAATCACAACAACAAATTAGCAGGCCCAATGACTTGTGTGTTTCTTCAACCTCTCCTCTCACTGAGGCAGACAAAACTCTGTTTCTAATTAGGATCAAAACACACTCATTCATACACATCAGTAAAGGGTTTCTCAGTGCTGACGTCTACGTTCTCGCTGGAGGGGTGCAAAAATAAATATGTGAAAAGTCACTTGTGAGAGTCCAACACATAAATATTTGGCATTTTGTGGTATCATTTCCTTCCTCTCTAAATTTCCCAGTTTGTATCCCATTGATGTTTAAACTTTGCTTGCTAATTTTTTGGGGCGTTGAAAATAGATTCTGTTTTCAGAGTTATGTGCTATCCTATACATAGCGAACATTTTTGCCTTCTAAAGAATTCCTTTTCAGTCGAAGGGGGAAAAGCACATAAAAACTCAAACTACTCGACTGGAAATCTATTATGGTCTCAACGATGTAACAAATGTTCATAGAATTGATAAATGAATAATTCCCAATTACAGAGACAAATTTTGTGTCAGTGGAGATCTCTGTGTTGTTTCTAGCACACCCTTCCAGGCGGTCAGACCCTCATTCTGTTCGTTGTCAATGAACCATTTTGCGTCTCTTTGTAAATTGCAGGTAACTGATAGATAATACAAACTGCATCTTGTCTGACAGAGATTTAGTTGACTTCTTCTCCCTCTGGAAAAAAAAAAAAAACAATGTTGGTTCCTACCTGCAAATTAGAATGGATCCTGTGACTTTGCTCAAATTAACCATTCTTGCTAAATTGTCGATTCTTCCCGTCTTCTCCAGTATCTGGCTACAACATTTTTTTTAATTGTTTTGATGTCTTTATTTATTTTGGGGAGAGAGAGACAGAGCGTGAACAGGGGAGGAGCAGAGAGAGAGGGAGACACAGAATCCGGAACAGGCTCCAGGCTCTGAGCTGTCAGCATAGAGCCGGATGCGGGGCTCAAGCTCACCAACCGCGAGATCATGACCTGAGCGGAGGCCAGATGCTTACCCGACTGAGCCACCCAGGCGCCCCATCTGGCTACAACATTCTAAACTAACATATCCAATTTCTCTCCCTCCTGCCTGACCCAGAATCACCAAGAACCTGGCTGCACAGAGATTCTGACTGTTGAGACTCGGGGCTCCCTTTGCAACTAGCCTTTCCCCCTGGGACCTGAAGAAACCTTGCAAACTGAATCCCAAAGACTTGATGTAAACCTTGAAGGACCAGGACCACCGTCTGGACCACTAACGAAGTCCAGTCAGGGGCGACTGGGTGGCTCAGTGGGTTAAGCCTCCAACTTCAGGTCACGATTTCGTGGTTCGTGAGTTCGAACCCCGCGTCCGGCTCTGTGCGGATAGCCCGGAGCCTGGCGCCTGCTTCGGATTCTGTGTCTCCCTCTCTCTCTCTCTGCCCCTCCCCTGCTCACGCTCTGTCTCTCTATCTCAAAAATAAATAAACATGAAGAAAAAAAAAGGTCAGTGAGCTGTGCTGCCTGACTGATGCTCACATAATTCACATAATCTCTCTCCAGAGAGGGTCCAGGTGTCAGTAGTGGGAAGGAAATGCTATACATTTGTTACCCAAAATTTCTCTGACATCTTTACCCTTGATGACCCTCACAGTTGATAATTACATCCAAGGCCCCAACAAAGATTCTCCTCTACCCATTTGGGAGGATTTAGGTTGGTTTTGGGTTTTGTTTTTTTGGTTTTTTGTTTTTGTTGTTGTTGTTTGTTTTTTATATTAGCGTTTCTCATTTTCACTTCAGGCAACCCTCTTTTGAAATGCCCGATCTCCAGGATCCTAAACCAACTTACCTTGGCCAGCACATCTCAGCTAATGGTTTAACTGGTTTTTCAGGAACAGTGCCAACAAGAGGGCTGGAAAGACTATTTCTTAGACCCTGCTGCCTCCGCTCGGGTTTATGATCACCTCTGAGTTGTTAAGCGACTCATGGTATTTGTCAACAAAAGCAGGGACTAGCCTGAATAAAATCATCTCCTTGGCTGTCCGATGCACTTTGTCTTTTTTGATACGTTCAAAATTTTGGCGATCAGCGTTTATTATCGTAGAGGAGGAAAAACTTAACTTTTTTCCTCTACCCTCTTAGGGTCTCCCACTGGGGCTCTGCAGATCGGTCCGACAAAAGGCAGGTTAACAAGAGAGAAAAACGGGCTTATGAACGTGTGCATTGGACACAAGCACAGGAATGCTCAGTGAAGAGTATGATTAAGGATCAACTCGAAGAGGTGTTTCGAATTTGGACTTACACGGCATCTTAACAAAAGAACAAGACATCTGAGAGAAGTGATGAAACAAAGGAGGAGGTCTTTTGAGTTTTGGGAGACCTCTCTCTCTCTCTCTCTCTCTCTGTCCCTCCCCTGCTCTCGCTCCCTCTCTCTCTCAAAAAATAAAGTAAAAAAATTTCTTTTTTTTTTTAATTTTTTTTTTAATGTTTATTTATTTTTGAGACAGAGAGAGACAGAGCATGAACGGGGGAGGGGCAGAGAGAGAGGGAGACACAGAATCGGAAGCAGGCTCCAGGCTCTGAGTCATCAGCCCAGAGCCCGACGCGGGGCTCGAACTCACAGACCGTGAGATCGTGACCTGAGCTGAAGTCGGACGCTTAACCGACTGAGCCACCCAGGCGCCCCCAAAAAATTTCTTTTAATCATAGAACATAAGTAGCACAAAAGTTCTCTTGTTTGACTTCCTTTCGAAAAGTGTTTTGGTTTTCTATAATCATACTCACGATTTTCCAGAAAAAGGACAGATGGTTTGGGAACTCTGGATCGATCGCTCTGCATACATGTTTTTGTGATCACTGTCGTTGTGAACGTCGGCATCTCTATCTCTACGGATGATGACGTAGGCCCAAAGATCTAATGCCTTGTTGTGCCGGACACGGAGTGTGCTGGCACGCACCGTTTCTTTGCGCCTCCTTCTATGCCTCTCTCACTTTTCGGGGGTTACAAGTCTGGGAACCACTTTCCCCAGACTTCCTTGTCAGCAGCATTCCGGATGCATTTCAGGTTCTCCCAAGGAAACGGATATGCACAAAATTTGGGAGATGAAGACAAGGTCTGCCAGCAGGTAGACCTCTCTATGTCAACGGGTAAGATTTTTTTCATGAGACTCTAGGGGTTTCTCTGCTAATCACCCTCTCCGATGCTACCGGCAGCCGTGACCATCGGTGGCGACCTCCCGCGGTTCCTTTCCTGGACACCTGAAGCAACTTCCCGAGTCTCTGAAGCTAGCGGTGGATCTGAGAGCCGGCAGGGGTGTTCCGTGAGCTCTGCCCCTCCAGCCCTTCCAACAGGCATAATAAGCACCTAAGTTTCTGCGTTATCACCCTTTTTGATGGAGATACCAAGAGCAATTTCTGTTCTGTTGTCCTAACCCTGACTAATGCAAGGGTTCCTGATGTTACAGACCTTGTAAGCACCGAGGTAAACTTTTGGCCCAACTCTGTTTGGTTCCACAGACCACGTTCCCTGTGTGCTGTCTCCTTTGTCTCCCCACAATACCTGCCCTGCAAATTTTCCATCTTGGCATGACCATCTTCCCGGAGGCAGGTTGGATGGAGCTCTGAGAGAGGAAGATGAGAAAAGGCATGAAGAGAATGAGCCCCCTGAGGGGATAAACCTCATTCTCTAAGCCGATGGACACACCAGAGGAATGTCAAGAGAACATGACATCGGGTAGGTATTTATTCTATACATTAAAAAGTCCCATCGGGGCGCCTGGGTGGCTCGGTCAGTTAAGCGTCTGACTCTCGATTTCAGCTCAGGTCATGATCCCACGGTGCCTGAGTTCGAGCTCTGCAGCAGGCTCTGCGCTGACAGCTTGGAGCCTGCTTGGGCTTCTCTCTCTCCCTCTCTCTCTCTCTCTGCCCCTCCCCTGCTCACGCACATTCTCTCCCTCTCTCAAAATAAACATTTTTTTAAAAAAATGAAAATTAAAAGTTCCATCAAGAGGACACGACAATGGAGCCAGATTCTCGTCTAAGTAACGGGAGTCTTACCCAAACTCTCCCCCACCATCATGTAGACCCTGCTGCATCTGGGGTGAAGGAGAGGGCTCCAGACCCATGTCTGCCCTTTGACACCAGCCCTCCACGTCTGACATCACCTCTTTTTCTCCCTCCTGGGTTTCCACCTCACCAACTCTAGGTGTCAATCATTAATCCCTGTTAATTGATCAGAGCTGAAAGTGTGACAGGCTCCCAGGAGTTGGATTCCAATAAGGGATACCCACATAAAGCCTTCTCCAGCCCAGTTCCTTCTCCTTTAATTGTTCGCCTTTATTTCTTTTTAAGAGACAGAGCATGAGGGGGAGAGGGAGGAAGACACAGAATCCAAAGAAGACTCCAGGCTCCGGGCTGTCAGCACAGAGCCCGACGTGGGACTCGAACTCAGGAACCACGAGATCATGACCCTGGCTGAAGTCTGACGCTTAACCGACTGAGCCACCCAGGCGCCCCGCCCTCTTCCTTCTCTTGAGAAAATGAATGAAGGAGGATTTAGCAGACCACTTTAGATGTATCTGGAAACTCTGACAGAACCCACATCCACAAAGCATGACACAGACACTATTCATGTTAGATAGGAGTCTACCCTCTCCTTAGAAATGTTCAGAAAAAGTCTCTGTGCTATCAGGTTCTCGTATCAACCAGTTCAAACGTAAAACACAGGGGTGACTACTAGATTCGTACCAAACCCAAGCACAGAAGGATGGCTTAAATATAATCTGGAAGGTTGTTGGTCTCTCCATTGGAAGTGTAGATTTCATTTGACTGCTATCAGACTAGAGACAGGAATATCCTGCATACATGTGAACACACACACACACACACACACACACACACACAAAACCTCTTTTCTACCTCTAGTCTTTCTCAGTTGTGTTATCTAAAATTAAATACATATTGACTCTCCCCATACACACACATTAGGCTCCAAAACCTTTAGGTCAAATTCCCAGCCGTTATCAGCCATGAAGGATACATTGCAAGACAACCCCTAGGGTGAGCCTCACCAAACCCTCTCCCCTGATGGGTAAAATACCGGAGAGTTCCAATCATTTCCACTTCAAAAAGGTTTTAAGAGTTGCGTACTGGTCTCTTCGAACAAAAGTCTTTTGAGCCTTTAACGGAGTGTTTTATTTCTTCCAAGATCAAAGTCACACAGTTCTGTGAATAAGTGCATTCAAGATTAAGGCATTCAAGTTCAGTCTAAAAATCTAACCTCTTGGCCCAAGTTGGGCTCTCCATTTATCAAATATGCTTTACCTTAAATTTAACTTTTAAAAACTCATGCCTGCCTGCAATTCTCCGTGCCTCATCTCTCCTCTGTGTCCTTCCATTTAGCACATCCCACAACTAGACTGGGGATTTCCTTTGTTTGCAACCCAGAAATGTCATCTTTGTTAACAATCGCAAAGGCTTTCAATTTTCCCTGTTCTAGCACATAGATGAGATCATTCGACACCCCGTGAAGCTTTGATTTCTGATGCTTAATAGGCAAGTAGGAAATTAAGGCTCAGTGACATCAATGGTTTCATTCAAGGTGTAGCCAAGTAGGATAAGAACTCCGGTCCTTCCAAGATGCAAATTGTGGGACCCGCCCCAGATGCCCAGAATCAAAAACTCTAGGGAGGGGACCCAAGAAACTGGATTAAGTTGACCAGGTCCTCCAGGTGATTCTGATGCTCAGTTAAGTTTGGGAACCACTGACCTACAAGAACCTGCACCGCCAGGCAAATTGCCAACATTTCCGACCTCATCTACTTAGGCTCTTTCCCTAGTTCAGTCCACTCCAACCACTCTGGACTTTTCTTTCTGCCTATTGAGTACTCCGGGCTGACGTCTAATCGAGGGATTTTTCATTTACTATTCCCCATGACTGGAACGCGTTTCCTGAGGTCTTTTTATGGTCTGTGCCTTTTTACCTTTCAGGTCTCAACTAAGATGTCACCTTCTCAGAGGAGTCTCCCCCAACTACCTTATCTAAAGTCACCTTCCTCAATCCCCTATCTCATTACTTTCTTTTATTTTCTTCAAAACCGTTATCGCCAATGTAGGGAAGAAGAAAGCTTTTCCTATACCCTCTTAGGTTCAGTACCCGAAGCCTGTGAATTAAACTGACAGAAGACAGGTGGCTCAGTTGGTTAAGCATCTGACTTCGGCTCACGTCACGATCTCACAGTTCATGAGTTCGAGGCCTGTGTTGGGCTCTGTGCTGACAGCTCAGAGCCTGGAGCCTGCTTCGGATTCTGGGTCTCCCTCTCTCTGTGCCCTTCCCCTGCTCATGCTCTGTCTCTCTCTCTCAAAAATAAACGTTAAAAAAATTAAAAAATAACTTTAAATGACAAAAGACAGATGAACAGGAGGAACAAATACACATTTAATTGATTGTTTTAAATGTTTAATTTTGAGAGAGAGAGAGAGAGAGAGAGAGTAGGGGAGGGGCAGAGAGAGAGGGAAACACAGAATCTGAAGCAGGCTCCAGGCTCTGAGCTGTCAGCACAGAGCCCAATGCGGGGCTCACATCCACAAACCACGAGATCGTGACCTGAAGTCAGATGCTTAACCGACTGAGCCACCCAGGCGCCCCTTAATTGGTACTTTTCATCTTATGTGTGTGTGTGGCAGAGGTGGGGAAGCTATGTGGAAAAGAAGTGAAATCTCCAAAGTGGTGATTATGACGGGGCTTTGGGGTGATGGTGAGGTCCAGAGCCGACGGCCAAGAAAGAATTCTTGAAGACGTCTGTGGTGCAAAAAGGTGACTTAATATTTTATTAAAGATTGTATTAAATCAGCTTTCTTAAAGGGTGGTTTATTAAATAAATAAATGATTAACTTATTATTAAATAAATAAATTAGTTAATTTATTATCAAATAAATAATAAATGCGTTTATTATTTATTCTGCCCAGGACCCGTGGGCAGTTCCTGGAGAAACGTTTTACTCCGCCCGCCTCAAGTATCAGCCAATGGGCTGCAGGTTATAAGGAAGTTTAATTTTATCTGCCATTTCCTTCTTGCCTTTGTTCCCCACATCACCATGGAGGGGAGGTGATGTTGGGGCCCCAGGAAACGGAGTCTGTCGGTTTTTGGAGATTAGGCTATTGATAAGATTGCCTTTTTTCTTGTAATCTGCTGAGATATTTGTAAACGGATGGAGACTCTTCTCAGTTGGATCATTTGTTTTCTGTCCTTTCCTTGGTCCTTGGGCAGCCAGGAGTGCCTGAGGAATGTCACACATACCCCCACCTTGGTGGGGGGGAGGAGGCGCGGTAATGTCGGCTTGTACTCGGCCCTCAGCTTGCCTTACGGTCCCTCATCAATTAGACCCAGATGCTTATGCACCGTTTGAGCCAAGGAGTGATAAATTGTGAAAAAAACAACGGGACAAAGGAAAAGCGATTTGGGTTCCTAGGGTTAAGAAACGGTGGGAAGGTAAATATACGGGAGAAACTAAGGGTTGTTTTGCACAGTTTGGTGCACAGACTCACGTCAGTGACGTCTCCAGGGATAAGAGTCAACTGTGGCGATTAAGGGTCATTCTCTTCTTCCTGGTAGGTGAGGAGGAGAGACCATTACAAATGGAAATGTTTGCCCTGCTTTTAGGTAGAGAGAAGGCAGAGAGTTCCTTCTGTGTCTATTATTTCTCAGTTGATCCGCAGCTCAAAATAATCCTCGTGCCAAAGTGGCATATTTTGGGGGTGGCATATTCTGACCCTCTTCCCCACTCTGAATTATCTTATTACGTTTCGCTTCTTGGGGCGCCTCGGTGGCTCGGTCGGTCGAGCGTCCGGCTCTTGATTTCCGCTCAAGTCTCCATCTCACGGTTCGTGAGTTCGAGCCCCGCGTCGGTCTCCGTGCGGACGGTGTGGATCCTGCTTGGGACTCTGTTTCTCCCTCTCTCTCTGCCCCTCCTGCTCTCCCTCTCTCTCTCTCTCTCAAAATAAATAAAGAAAACAAACAAAAAAAAGTTTCGCTTCTTAAAAGTCTCTCTCCTTTCCACGAGACTGTAAGCTCCCTGAAGGCAGGGACGTTCTCTGTCCTGCTGGCTCAGTTGTTATTCGCTGCATGAACTGACCCGGATCTGTTCTGTCCCTGCTCAAGCATTCCCTCCCCTGTGTCTCACCCCAAGCAACGGACAGAGGAATATTGCTACGAATTGATTGGATGGGTGGGTTTTTCTTTCTATCTCTAACTTAAAGACGCAAAAATGCGTGAAAATCATTTGCGAAATAAGTGACACTGATAAAGCCACTTCTAAAGAAAACTGGATTATGTGCCTACTGAAGAGATCAAAATATGCCTCTTTGGCATATGAACTGCTTTGAGCTAAAGGCCAAAGAGAACCAGCAGACACAGGAAAAGCTCTTTATCTCCCCCTCACTGCCCAAAAATAGAGTACAAATTTTCCCTTTTGTAAAGGAAATTTCCATTTGTAAAGACGTCTCCTACCAGGAAGACACCACTCATCACCTGAGATACTTTTATCTGTATTTTTCATACATTTCCTCCCTTACCTTCCCATAACTCACCTCCCCTGCCCAGAAACCCAAAATGCCTTTTCCTTGGTTTAGCCTAAGATAGTATATAAGCCTCCATTAATTGGCTGCCTCCTTGAGCCACACATTTTCCTTTGTGAACGCCTGTGGGCACTTACATAATAAAACCGTCTTTTCTCTTGTTAATCGGTTCCTTTATCAGCTTGATTCACAGGCCTCAGCCACTGAACCCAGGAGGGTAGAGGAGAAGCCAATTTTCCTCCCCTACACCACCATGTAATATTTCTTGCAAGAAATACTTTATTTTTTAATTTTTTTAATGTTTGTTTTTGAGAGAGAGAGCGAGAGAGAGAGAGAGAGAGAGAGAGTGCAAGCAGGGGAGGGGCAGAGAGAGAGGGAGACACAGAATCCGAAGCGGGTTCCAGGCTCTCAGCTGTCAGCACAGAGCCCGATGCAGGGCCCAAACTCATGAACCGTGAGATCGTGACCTGAGCTGAAGGCGGACCTTCAACCGACTGAGCCACCCAGGCCCCCCTGCAAGACATATTTTAGGTGTGGGGCGCCTGGGTGGCTCAGTCGGTTGAGGGTCTCTTGATTTCTACTCACATCATGATCCCAGGGTTGTGGGATTGAACCCCGTGTTGGATTCCACGCTGAGCGTGGAGTCTGCTTGAGATTCTACCTCGTTCTCCCTCTGCTCCTCTCCCCCACTCATGCACACACGCACTCTCTCTCTAAAATAAATCAAATAAAAAAGAAATGTTTTAGGTTTAATTAATAAAACTCATTTGCCCCCTTTGAATTTATCTGTATCAAACGGGAGATAGCATTCTGTCTCAGCCCACACTAGAAGTTACCTTAAGGGGTGCCTGAGTGGCTCAGTCGGTCAAGCGACCGACTTCGGCTCAGGTCATGATCTCGAAGTTTTCGAGTTCGAGCCCCGCGTCAGGCTCTGTGCTGACAGCTCAGAGCCTGGAGCCCGCTTCGGATTCTGTGTCTCCCTCTCTCTCTGCCCCTCTCCTGCTCACGCTCTGTGTCTCTGTGTCTCAATAATAAATAAACGTTTAAAAACTTATTTTAAAAAAATTTTTTAAAAAAGAAGTTACCTTGCGCGCCTGGGTGGCTCAGTCGGTTGAGCGGCCGACTTCGGCTCAGGTCATGATCTCGCGGTCCGTGAGTTCGAGCCCCGCGTTGGGCTCTGTGCTGACAGCTCAGAGCCTGGAGCCTGTTTCAGATTCTGTGTCTCCCTCTCTCTGACCCTCCCCTGTTCATGCTCTGTCTCTCTCTGTCTCAAAAATAAAATAAAACGTTGAAAACTAAAAATAAATAAAAAGAAAAAGAAGTTACCTTAAATAAAACACACGCACGCACACACATTTTTAAATCAACACCCATAGTACACATCCAGCAACTTCTGTCTCATCTAACCCTCTTCTAAAATCTGTCTCCTCCCCGGCTTCATCGGTGCTTTGTTGTGCTAACTCTCTTCTCATTCACATATCTTGTTTTAGATACCTGGCCAGATCTCCTTTTTCTCAATGGGAAGTTATTGATTTTCACTGGTCATGTATTTCATGGCACAATGGAGATAATCACAGCTTTTGCTTCAAAAGTGCTATAGAAAGGAAAGTTATTATTATGGGATTATTATATTATTTTTCAAGGACATCTGCCTGGGAGAAGAGGCCGAGGCTTCTGTTTCCTCTACGGGTTCCCTACCCTGGAAGCCATTCCCCATCATCTGGACCCCCCCTGCCCAACACGCATTGATTTTACATACAATCCAGCAAGATCGATTACTCCTATAAAGACCCAACCTTAAGTCAACAAAGCTAGGAAGCATGAGATCCGAATCAGAACTCACCTTTAGGGAGAATCGGAAGGAAATGAACATTAAAAAACTAACTCCAGCTCAACCCAGGAGCCACAAAGGGGTGCAGGACGAGACGACCCAGAATGCGCCGCGTTGGCATAAAGATCAGTTCAAGTTAAAGGTAATCAAAACCCAGCAGATGCACGAAAAGCTCTCTCCCCGCCCCCTGACTGCCTAAATTTGCAAGGGAAAGGAGAGCCCATCCAGGAAGAGCGCTGTTAATAGAGACCTCCTCTTTACCTAAGAACCTTATCTGCCTCACAGGGCAACTTTTGTTTTTCCAAACATCTCCTCCCAAGTTCCTACTAAGGGCCTTCCTCCCCTTTGGATCCCCAGACCCTACCCCTCTCCTTAGCTTATATAAGCTTCACGTTTTCTCATTGTCTTTCGAACGTCCATGTCTCTGTGGATTCCCAATATGAACGCCTATTAAATCTCATGTTCTCTTATTTGTCTTAGGTCAGTTTGATTCTAAGTCCGGCTAGAAGGACCATAGAGCAAAAAAGAACGTCTTCCTCCCTAACAGCCGCCTATCACTCATTAGCCTTATTCATTTGAGCACACTTCATGTCAACACCTACAAGTAAAGTAGGCCACAATCATGTCTCACTACATCAGAAATACTCTTTTGAAGGCGCCTGGGTGGCTCAGTCAGTTAAGCATCCGACTTGGGCTCAGGTCATTATCTTGTGGTACGTGGGTTTGAGTCCCACATCCGGTTCTGTGCTGACCGCTCAGAGCCTGGAGCCTGCTTCGAATTCTGTGTCTCCCTCTCTCTCTCTCTCTCTCTCTGCCCCTCTCCCACTTGTGCAGACGCACTCACGCACTCTCTCTCAAAAATAAATAAAAATTTACAAAAGCTGCTGCTTTAAAAGAAAAACCAAGGGGCGCCTGGGTGGCTCAGTCGGTTGAGCGTCCGACTTTCAGCTCAGGTCACGATCTCGCAGTCCGTGAGTTCGAGCCCCACGTCAGGCTCTGGGCTGATGGCTCAGAGCCTGGAGCCTGCTTCCGATTCTGTGTCTCCCTCTCTCTCTGCCCCTCCCCCGTTCATGCTCTGTCTCTCTCTCTCAAAAATAAATAAACGTTAAAAAAAAAATTAAAAAAAAAGAAAAACCAAGAACAAGAAATACTCTTTTGAGATACATTCACGCCAGGGCTGCCCTACCCCTTTGCACCGATTGGAAATCTCTAGAAAGATTGCAATTTTTTTTTTTTTTTTTTTTTGGTCACTTGGCTTCTGTTGTGCGAGCTGCTTGCTTCTACGTAGCAAATAAGAGTCTGGAGTTGTATCCAAGCGCCCACATCCTCCAGAGCACCTGCCCAACCTGCAAAAAGAGAAAAACTATATTCCAAGAGAACAACCTGGAATCTGAAAGAACATGATGCGGCAATTCACGCGGTTCCTTTTTCCACGGCCGGGATTTGCGTCGGTGCTCACAAGGCCCACAGTGTGGCCGGCTTACTTGTAATGGCACACCACGTAAGAATCGGCACGGGACCCCGTAACCACGATTATAATTCACAAGACAGTTGTGAAGTCGTAATCATATGAGTAACACCTGGTAATAATGTCACTCCTGCCCCCTTAGGAGTCTCCGGTGCCTCATAGATACTTCTCTGTGGTCAGCCCCTGCTCGGCAAACCAGCCCTGAGCCTTCTTTCCCTTACTTTAGCAGGGCCTCCGAAGTGTACGAGGTTTCTCGTTAGGGGAGACATGACCACAAACGTAGCAGCTTAAAACAACACAAATTTAGTACCTCACAGTTCCGCATGCCAGAAGTCAGGCATAGCATGGCTGGTTCTCCGACCTACGTTTTTTCCCCAGCTGCCCCCTTCGTCTTCAAGTCGGCAAGGGTGCACTGAATCCTTATGCTTAAATCTCAGCCTTCCTCTTCGGTCACCAGCCAGAGGACACCCTGCTTTTAAAGGGATCCTCTGGGGGCACCTGGGTGGCCCAGTCAGTTAAGGGTCCGGTTTCAGCTCAGGTCAGGATTTCACGGTCCGTGAGTTCGAGCCCCATGTCGGGCTCTGTGCTGACAGCTCGGAGCCTGGAGCCTGCTTCGGATTCCGTGTGTGTCTCTCTCTGCCCCTCCCCCCTCGTGCTCAGTCTCTCTCTGTCTCTCAAAAAAAAATTAAAAAAAATTTTTTTGAAGTATCATCTGATTAGGTCAGGCCCACTCGGGATAATCTCCGTTTTGCTACATAACATAACATCAGCACAGGCTTCATGTTATATTCAAAGATTTCAAATACCCTCAAGAGTGAGAAGATTATACAAGGGTGAGGCTCATTGGAAGCCATCTTAGAATTCTGCTTACTTTAACCCAAAGGGATAAAGTTGACAGAAATAGTGGATGCGATTGGGGCACAGATAACAAAATTGCTACAAATTTAACGATCGGCTCTTCGGGGTGGGTTCCCACCAGCTTCAGCACGTCATTGCTTCAAACGTATCATTTCTTTTTTTTTTTTTAATTTTTTAACTGTTTATTTATTTATTTATTTTTTTTTTCAACGTTTTTTATTTATTTTTGGGACAGAGAGAGACAGAGCATGAACGGGGGAGGGGCAGAGAGAGAGGGAGACACACAGAATTGGAAACAGGCTCCAGGCTCCGAGCCATCAGGCCAGAGCCCGACGCGGGGCTCGAACTCACAGACCGCGAGATCGTGACCTGGCTGAAGTCGGACGCTTAACCGACTGCGCCACCCAGGCGCCCCTGTTTATTTATTTTTGAGAGAGAGCACGCACGAGCAGGGAAGGCACAACAAGAGAGGGAGATAGAGAATCCGAAGCAAGTTCCCGGCTCTCGGCACTGAGCCTGCCGCGGGGCTCGAACTCACGAACCCTGAGATCGTGACCTGAGCCAAAGTCAGATGCTTGACCAACTAACTGAACCACCCGCGCACCCCTAAACATTTTTTTTTCTCCTGGCCCTCTTCTGTCGTGGACTGAATAGTGATCCCCCCCCCCCAAGTCACGTCTACTCAGAATCTCAGAATGTGACGTTATTTGGAAATAGGGTCTCCGCAGATGTGATTAATGGAGGATCTCAAGAGGAAATCATGCCAGATTTAACGTGGGCCTTAAGTCCGATCATTGGTGTCCTTCTAAGAAGAGAAGACGCAGAGACAAATGCACAGAGAAGAAAGCCCGGTGAAGACAGGGGCAGAGATTGAGATACTGCTACCCCGTTCCAAAAGCTGGAAGAAGCAAGGAAGGATGCTCCCTAGAGCCTTCAGAGAGAGTCTGACCTTGCTGCACCTCGACTTCTGACTGGTAGCTGCCAGAACTGTAAGAGAATAAACTCCCGAAGCCACCCAGTTTGTGGTATTTTGTTATATGAGCCTTAACGAACTAAAACAGCCCCCACATTTGATCTCGGATAATCCCTCTCTATCCTTCAAGGGTCAACTTAAATATCACTTCCACAGAGAAGCTGGTCCTAACTAAATCAGATCCCTCCATTTAAACATCTTCATTGTGCTTTTTCTTCAGAGCCTGTTTTATAATTTATAATGAGATGATAGGTGATAGATAGATAGATAGATAGATAATAGTAGATAGATAGATAGATAGATAGATAGATTGTGGTAGGGTCCCCTCCCTAAGGAGAAAAAAGAAACCTCAAGGCAACCTGGCTATACGCGTACATGCCAACATCCCTCATGACCCTGTAACATGAGACCGCTTAATCAGACGGCATGTTTGTGTGTTACCAGATATGGGAGACAAAGAAGCAAAAAATACATAAGAAACTACACCACGTGGCGTTCGGGGCTCAGTTCTTCGGGTGCGAACCCAACTGAGTGGCGCCAGCAGGAATAAAGTTGCTTCCTGGAAAGAAAAGGCTCCGTGTCACGACTCCCTGTGTGAGAATCCTGACACAAGATCGATAGATAATAGATGATAGATAGATAATAAATAGATGATAGATAGATAGATAGATAGATAGATAGATGATTGATAGATAGATGAGAGATAGATGAGAGATAGACGATAGATAGATGATAGATAATAAATAGATGATAGATAGACAGATCATAGATAGATGAGAGATAGACGATAGATGATAGATAGATAATAAATAGATGATAGACAGATAGATAGATGAGAGATAGATGATAGATAGATAATAAATAGATGATTGATAGATAGATAGATAGATAGATAGATGAGAGATAGACGATAGGTAGATAATAGATGATAGATAGATAGATAGATAGATAGATGATTGATAGATGATAGATGAGAGATAGACGATAGATAGATAGATAGATAGATGATAGATAATAAATAGATGATAGATAGATGATAGATAGATGAGAGATAGACCATAGATGATAGATAGATAATAAATAGATGATTGATAGATAGATAGATGATAGATAGATGAGAGATAGACGATAGATAATAAATAGATGATAGATAGATAGATAGATAGATGATTGATAGATAGATGATAGATGAGAGATAGACGATAGATAGATAGATGATAGATAATAAATAGATGATAGATAGATGAGAGATAGATGAGAGATAGATGATAGATGATAGATAATAAATAGATGATAGACAGATAGATAGATGATAGATAGATGAGAGATAGATGAGAGATAGATAGATGAGAGATAGACGATACATAGATGATAGGTAGATAACAAATAGACAGATAGATAGATACATAGATAGATGATTGATAGATAGATGATAGATGAGAGATAGACGATAGATAGATAGATGATAGATAATAAATAGATGATAGATGAGAGATAGATGATAGATAGATAATAAATAGATGATTGATAGATAGATAGATAGATGATAGATAGATGAGAGATAGACAATAGATAATAAATAGATGATAGATAGATAGATAGATGATTGATAGATAGATGATAGATGAGAGATAGACGATAGATAGATAGATGATAGATAATAAATAGATGATAGATAGATGAGAGATAGATGAGAGATAGATGATAGATGATAGATAGATAATAAATAGATGATAGATAGATAGATAGATAGATAGATGATTGATAGATAGATGATAGATGAGAGATAGACGATAGATAGATAGATGATAGATAATAAATAGATGATAGATGAGAGATAGATGAGAGATAGATGATAGATGATAGATAGATAATAAATAGATGATAGACAGATAGATAGATGATAGATAGATGAGAGATAGATGAGAGATAGATAGATGAGAGATAGACGATACATAGATGATAGATAACAAATAGACAGATAGATAGATAGATACATAGATAGATAGATAGATGATTGATAGATAGATAGACAGATAGATGAGAGATTTTTTTACCTGTCTATATACCTCACTTGACATAAGCTCCTTGAAGGGGAGGACATGATCGATCTTGTTCACTGCTTTATTCCCAGTATGTAGCAGATGCTCTTTCTTTTCACTCTGTCTTGGTGTGTCCCACGTCACTGTCCGCTCCTTCTCGGTCTCTTCTGCTGTGTCCTCTTCGTGTCTCCAATCACTAAGTGTTAGACGATCCCACAGCTTAGTCCTCAAGTCTCTTCTCTAGCCACATCTACTTCCCAGGTGATTTCATTTCGTCTCGTGGCTTTAACTACCATCTACGTGCTGCCAAAGCTCAATTTTTTTTTTTAAATCTCCTTGCACAAAAGACCTGTTATCCAAATACCAGCCCGAAGTCACTACTTCTGTGTCTGTGACAGTGTTTTATTCCTCGATCTGCATGCGGGTTTCAGGGGACGTCACTTTGTGAAAATTCAGTATTTTTCTGTTAGGATATGATATTTCCAGGGGCGCCTGGGTGGCTCAGTCGGCCAAGAGTCTGACTCTTGGTTTCGGCTCAGGTCACGATCTCACAGTTCATGAGTTCAAGCCCCATGGCGGGCTCTGCACTGACAGCACGGAGCCTGCTTGGGATTCTCTCTGCCCCTCCCCCAACTCACGCTGTCTCTCTCTAAATTAATTAGTTAATTAATTTTTAAAAAGAACATATTTCAATTAAAAGTTATTTTTAAAGTAAAAAAAATAATTAACAATCCCCCAAACAAACAAAAACCCTCCTGATCTTGCCCCCTTCACCTCCTCCGTGCTCTCCCATCTTGGTGTTTGGCAATTCCATTTTTCCAGCTGTTCGGGGCAGAAACGTTGGAGTCATCCTTGGTTTCTGGCACTCGACGTCCAACCCGCCAATTTGCCATCCTGCGATACCTTCAAAATACATCCAGACTATGACCTCTTCTCACTACTTACTTCCCAGTACGAGCTGCCATTTTCTCCTCTTCCCCCCCCCCACCGCCCCCCGCCTGCCAACAGTCTCTTCCCAACACTGTACCCCTGTCACTCCTCAGTCAACACCTTCCAGTGATTTCGCATTCCAGTCAGAGTCAAATTCCAAGTTCTTCTCGTAGTCTGGTCTTACCTCCTTCTGCTTTCCCCCTCACTCACGCCACATCACCACTTTCCGCATTATTCCTCAAACACGCCAAGCACGATTCCACCTTAGAGGCTTTCTAAAACTTTTTTTTTTTAACATTTATTTATTGTTGAGAGACAGAGTGCGAGTGGGTTAGGGGCAGAGAGAGAGGGAGACACAGAATCGGAAGCAGGCTCCAGGCTCCGAGGTGTCAGCACAGAGCACAACGCAGGGCTCGAACCCAAAAACTGTGAGATCATGACCTGAGCCAAAGTCAGACACTTAACCGACAGAGCCACCCAGGAGCCCCCCGGTTTCTTTCTTTTTTTTTTTTTAATGTGTGTTTATTTTTGAGAAAGAGAGACAGAGAGTACGAGCAGGGAAGGGGCAGAGAGAGAGGGAGACACAGAATCCGAAGCAGGCTCCAGGCTCCGAGCTGTCAGCACAGAGCACGACACGGGGCTCGAACTAGGGAATGGCGAGATCGTGACCCGAGCCGAAGTCGAATGCTTGAGCGACTGAGCCACCCAGGCGCCCCTCGAGTAATACATAATTTTTAATAAAATCTACTTAAGAGCAAAGAGTTCACCAACTTAACTGTCGTAAGATAGAAGACCGAATGACTCCAAAGTAGAATCCATTTGATTGATGTATCACCTCCAAAGTTAACAGTGTTTGGGTGGCCAAAGGAAGTAAAAACCAAGGAAACTTGCTCTGAAGACAAAGCTCTCCTTTCTGATGTTCTGATCTTGGTTTTACCACTCACTAAGCCCGGGGAAATAAGCCACTGGGCTTCATTTGATCTATACTATTTCCAAAGTCAACTCCTGCTCCCATGTTTTATCTGCAGGAGGTAATACATTTGGAATCAAGTCAAGCAGGCATCACAGAAGCTTAAATGTTTTGAAATGCTGGTACAGAACATCGTACACTTTCCCAAGGTAATCTGAGCTTCAAGAGGAAGTTCTTTCAATTAGTACAGCTTCTCATTTTGACGTGCCTGTGGCTTACACCGTGGGTCATTGTTTCCCCTTCTAAATTCGTCCCGCCATGAACCACGGAATGTTACCATCCATCATTCAAGTTTTAAACTCACCAGTTCACAAACCGGGGACGTCGGTTGTGCATCTGAGAAGCCCCATACGATCCACATACATGAAATGGTACCTACCTACACTCGGTGAAACCCCAGTAAAATTATGGGCGTTCTATTTTTCTTCTAGTCCATTCTCGTGGCAGGAAAGGAAAGGGGAAAAAAAACACACTTCTCCATCTTACGCCCCTACAAATTCCTTACTAAGTGGTGTTGAATCGTGGATTGGGGTGTTACTCAAGTCGACACTGACGGCTGCTTTTTCCGTCTGCTTACAGGACAGCACATGCAGGTACCCTGAAACCTGACCTCAGACGCTGGTCTCTACGTGACCCTGTGAACCTTGCCTGGGACAGTTTGGTTATACACATTCATGAATCATATGGCTATCACTTTCCCCTGTCATAGCTGGTTAACCTCAGGGAATTACCACGGGAACCCTCGTGCCCCATCAAGCGCTAACAAGATCCGATGTAGGTACGGTGTCCCCGGCTGAATTGAGTTCCCCGGGAAGTCCTTTTCTGTTCTCCTCCAGCCTCTGTCTCCCCACAGTGAGAGAAGGATGTTGTGTGCCCCCATAGGCCCCAAGAATTGTTACATCTGTGACAAATTGCAAACCCAGGACTCTTGCATCCTAGCTTTCCTGATGTTTATCTTTGAACTGGGATCTTTTTAAAATAAGGATGCTGCGCTTTTTAATAAAAAAAAATATTTCTTTTTGACAGAGAGAGAGAGAGAGTCCTTGTGCACACGTGGGGGAGGGGCAGAGAGAGAGAGAGAGAGAGAGAGAGAGAGACGGAGAGACAGAGGATCCAAAGTGCGCTCTGGGCTGACAGCCCAGAGCCCAACGCGGGGCTGGAACTCACGAACCGTGAGATCACGACCTGAGCCGGAGTGGGAGCTTCAACCGACTGAGCCACCCAGGCGCCCCCATAGTTGGAACTGGGATCTTTGGAACCTACAGTTTTCCTCATTTTTCTAGTAGCTCAGGGATTCCAAATATTTTACCCAAGGTGTACTGCAAGGGTACCTTCAACGTCGAGAAAAGGACTCTCCTGGATGCCAGTGAACCCAGGCTCATGCCAGTGGCTTCAACATACTGAGGGCTCATTTTGGAAATTCCAATGGTGCTTCTGGAGGGCTCCTCAGTGCAAGAGAAAATCTACAGTTCACTGACAAATTGCCTGGGTCTGGAAATACTCAGCACGCTTGCAGCCTTTCGGTGTTGGCGTTAAGAATATGCTCAGAAAAATGCAGCATTCAGCCCTCAAACGGAGCGATGGAGGCTCTAAATAGCTCCCCTGACAGTCTGGCTCAGAAAAGAATGCCTTTCACAGACATATCCAGGGATCCCGTCTTAAAAGAGTTCTTGCAAGCTCGGAAGACCTGTGCACATAAAATATTAGAAAACAAAGCATGGGAAAATTTCCCGTAGAAGGCACTCCTGAGAAATGCAATTTGAGGTTCTTAAAAAAAAAAAATCCACTGCTACCATCACCAGCCAGAGATTTGGTGGAGAGGAGAAGGTCAGGCTTGCGGGGAACTTCGATTCACTTCAAGAACATAACACGAACATCAATATTAGTCGCACAGGTATTTGGTTAAGCTCACTGCCATCCGTTGGTGTCAACCTGCACGGGGCATTAAATGCCCACAAGAGATATGCAACGGCAGCTTTCTCAGCAAGCTGGAACAAAGAGACGTAGCTACCGTCCTCACGCTCAAGACGACTCCGAAAGACCCAGCCAAAACAAAGAGCGCACGCAGGTCAGGTCGTTTCTGAATTCGCAGACTTTCACTGCCACGAGGGTCAACAAGGCTTTTTGGAAACCAGAGAAAATTAAAAAACAAACAAACAAACCAGAAGTCAAGTCAGAAGGAGAGCCCTTGATCTACAAGGCACGTGCCCAACAACTGTCGGTCGCTGGAGAGGGACTGTGAACTTCTCTGTTCACGGAGGAGACAGCACACAAAACAATCTCTCCTCGCCCATGACGCAGACCTTGAGAACAATACGTGTCAAGTTTACGAACTCCAAAGCTCGGCCTGTGAGAATTCATTCAAAAGGAGAAAACAACCTATTCCCCGCCTGATCATAAATTGCAGGAAATGCCAGGCACTTGGAATATTATGGCCCATATGCCACGGATTCATTAAAACCCAGACCTGTTTAAGCTACAGGAAGCACAGATTGGTGGAATGAGCACCAGAATGTGTCCTGGCTGATTTAGGTCTTTTTCTGTTTTCTAGCTCTCTGTTAAGAAGGTTAAAGGAGAGAGAGAGAGAGAGAGAGAGAGAGAGAAGGGCGGGAAGGAAAGAAATTCTCCATTGCTCATGCTTATCACTCAGAGATGCTGTGAAAATCAACGGAGAGCATCCTTGGGACACGGAGGAGCTTCTGGAAGCCCGACGCGGGGCATCTCCCAGAGCTGCGTGCCAGGAGCTTGGCCCCTATCACCACTGACTCCACAGTGGCTGGGACGTTGAGAGCTTCACAGTTCAAATTTCCTCCTTCAGGAAGTCCTGCATGTAAATGACGAGTCATTTGTATTCTCTGATGTTCCTTGTGTGGGAGGTAGGAGCTGACTGCCTCTTTCTAAAATAATTTCCTAAGCGGGACCTTTTTTTTAATATCAAGGCATTTTAACTGGGGAGGAGAAAGGAAGGAAATGAAACATCTCATTCAGCGGTGAGTGGATTGATTCACTTACTCATTCCACAAACATGTATGGAGCCACTCCAACGTGCCAGAAATTCCGCTGGACCCTGCGAAGGCAACGCCAAATAAGGCAGGGCTCTGGCCTCAGGGAGCTGATGGTCTTCAGAACGGAGGGAAATGAATGGGCCTGTGATCTAGCACAGCACTGTGCTGAGGGTAAGACTGAGCGACAAAAGAGTCCCTTGTGGCCGCATCGGTAGGGCGTGCCTTGAGCTAGCCTGGAAAGACGCAGAAGAATTAGATTGAGAAGAAGAAAAGGGCATCCCAGGCTGAAAAAGCGGCACCCACAAAAACAGGGGTGAACCAGCTTTCCTACAACGTAGAGAAATATGAAATGGGCTATGTGTGTAAGGAGCACCTAAGAAAACGTAGGCATCCAACGAATGGATTTAAACAAACGGGGTGGAGGGGCGCCTGGCTGGCTCAGTCAGAAGAGCATGTGACTCTTGACCTCGGGGTCGTGGGTTCGAGCCCCACGTTGGGTGCAGAGATTACGTAAATAAACAAAAATTTTTAAAAATTAAAAAAAAAAAGGCAAATGGGGTAGAGCCCGTGAAAGCTCAAAAGTGTTAACCTTAAAAAGAAAATAGCTAGTTATTTTAACAGAAAAAAAAAAAACAACTGGGATTATTCCAGAAGAGCAGAGAATTACAATATGGGATATGCAAGCTATGGGAAAACCACAGGTGAGTCCAACAAATGGAGAAGAGGAGCCCTATTTTATGGAGAAGGAGGAAGTTGGGAGAGGTGGTTTTGAATGCAAGCCTGTTTGAGAAAAGCAGGGGTTCAGCGTGATGATGGTTTCTCCTTGGTTGAGTTGCAGGGGTAGTCCATTTCTTTTTTTTTTTTTTTAATGTTTATTTATTTTTGAGAGTGAGCGAGTGAAAGAGAGAGAGAGACACAGAGACAGAGAACGAATGGGGGAAGGGCATAAAGAGAGGGACAGAGGATCCGAAGCGGGTTCCATGCAGACAACAGACAGCCAGACTTTGAGGCCCGAACCCGAGAACCGCGAGATCATGACCAGAGCCAAAGTCGGACGATTAACGGACTGAGCCACCCAGGCGCCCCTGGGTGGGGGGTGGGGGGTCAATTTCCTCTTGAGGGGCCTGTAACTGATCATTCTTTCCTCTTGAAGAGTCTTCTGTTAGGGGTCTGTAATTGATGATTTGTTCCTGTAATTGACATTTCTGGTAGGGGCCTTCTACCACTCCCCGCTTCCAGCCTCCGGAGTCCACGTTAATGAGGTTTCCTTGTATTAATTTTCACACAGTAAATAAGAAGTAACCATGTCAGAGATGCTTTCTCAGAATCACTGATTTTTTTTTTTAAGGTTCCTTGAGAAGCGGCGACCTGAATCGCATCTGATTCGTGACTGCCGAACTATAGAAAATGTGCAGATCTGCTCGACCGTGTGCATACCTTTAGCTGAGGTGATGCAGGTCCCTTTGGATGCGGTGGTCTGAAATCTTAGAGATTGTGCTTTTGGCGAGCTGGAGCAGTTGCCTTCTAAAAACTAATGACAACCAAAACTTACTGAGCTCTCATGAGATGGCGGGCACTATGATTGCCCCGAGGCTATCCAATGACTAAGAAACAGTCCCTTGCCCTCAGTGACCTCTGAAAAACTAGCCATTAGGAAAAAAAAAAAAAAAGCAAGCTCTTACCCAACCTCTAATTAAAACGTGAGGTCTCCGTTGTTAGTATTTTAAGGATAGTCCTTTCTCTCAGTTCGGCAGTCTGGAAAAGACATCTAAATTAAAGAGAGTAATGTGTACGTAGAACACTCCATTTATCACAGTTCCGGGAGAAAAAGCTAGAAAAGCCGAGCGTCTGCTGCCCCAGTGTGGCCACACTGCACCCTTTGCTTTCAGCAACCACATGAATGTACATTTCCCACATCAACACTGGACCTGTGAAATTAAGAATTTTGGAGAATAAGGCTACAATATTGGGTAAGCAGGGGGTGGGGGTGGGGGGGTAAAGAGGTTCTCTTTTACCATGGCCCTAGGAAAGTCCTATGGTGAAAACTGAAAAAGAACAAAAGCAAAAAAACCACAACTGAATCTCTCCAGGATAGCTCAAGAGATCCCAGTAGTAAATTCTGGTTTATCCTTGGTGCCTGGGTGGCTCAATCAGTTAAGCATCAACTCTTGGTTTCTGCTCAGGTCATGATCTTGTGGTTCATGAGTTTAAGCCCCAAGTCAACCTCCACATCAGTGCAGAGATTCGTTGCTTGGGATTCTCTCTCTCTTCCTCTCTCTCCCTCTCTCTCCACCCCTTCCCTGCTCATGCTCTCTTTCTCTCTCTCTCTCTCAAAATAAATAAACTTAAAAAAATATGTTCTAGAGTAAGGTTTAAGTCAAGCAAATGTATTTGTTCTTCTTCATACATCCGTCAACAACTGGATTAAATTATTCCCCCATAATTTCCCTTTTCTGGAACATTTGCTTTACGCTTTTCACCACACCAATTCCTCTCACTACAGAAAATGTCTACCCATGAATTACTCTTCCTCAAAATGTTCCCAGACTCCACTCACAAAACTTGGTCAAACCAATAATTTCAGCACCTGGAGTGAAAAAAAAACAAAGACAGATAAAAAGAGACAGAAAGAATGACGGGGAAACCTTTGCTATTTGCATACTTACATATAAACTACTCAAAAGCCGGGACCACCTCTAGTCTTTCAATTTTGTCTACTCCTACACTATTTCAATGGTAGATAGATAATGAATAGATTGACAGATAGATGATGGGGGGAGAGAGAGAGAGAGATGGCAAGAGGGCTTAAATAATGAGAGATTTCAGGATACTATTATTTAAATCCACCTTTTGCAAGGAGAATTTTGTATTTTGAGATCAGGTGTGAAACATAATTGGAAAGAAAACCATTGCACACTGAATATGCTTCTATAAATGAAATTAGCTCAAAATATTACATTTGCAGATGTGTGTGTCTCTTCTGTTAAATGTCAGGCGCCCTGTAGCTTGTGGGTAAGAAGAACCGTGTCTGCTTTGACTTTAAAAAAAAAAAAAACAGCTCTATCAATGAATAATTATATGCCACAAAATTCACCCATTTTGAATGCACGATTCGATGATTTTTTTTAACTTATAGAGTGCAGAAACCATCAACACAATCCAGTTTTTTGAGAGAGAGAGGGCACAAGTGAGTGAGGAGCAGAGAGAGAAAGAGAGACTCCCAGGAGGAGTGGAGGAAGAAAGAGAGAGAGAGAGAAGCAGGGCTCACCCGAAGCAGGGCTCGAGTTCACCCAAAGCGGGGCTCAAGCTCACCCAAAGTGGGGCTCACCCAAAGCGGGCTCAAGCTCACCCAAAGTGAGGTTCACCCAAAGTGGAGCTCGACTTCACCCAAAGTGGGGCTCAAGCTCACCCAAAGTGGGGCTCTCCCAAAGCGGGGCTCGAGTTCACCCAAAGCAGGGCTCCAGCTCACCCAAAGTGGGGCTCGAGCTCACCTGAAGCAGAGCTCATGCTCAACAAAGCAGGGCTAGAGCTCACTCAATGTGGGACTCGAACTCATGACCTGTGAGACCACGACCTGAGCTGAAGTTAGATGCTTAGCTACTGAGCCACCCAGGCACCCAACACAATCCAGTTTAAGAACATTTCCATCCATCCCAAAGTAGGCTACATGATGTTGGCCATCCCCACTCCCACCACCCAGCCCCAGACAACTATTCAACCGCTTTCTATCCCTGTAGATTTGCCCTTCTGGACATCTCATACAAACGGAATCACATTTATATGACCTTTTGCCTCTGGCTTCTTTCTCTTAACATAACGTTTTTGAGACGCATCCATGTTATAACAGGTATCACTAGTTCGTTTCTTTTTCTTGTCCACTGAGTGGATAGAACACATTTTGTTTCTCCGTCTCTCAATTGATGGACATTTGAATTCTTTTCGCTTTTTGGCTATTACGAATAATGCTGCTATGAGCATTGGGCGTACAAGCCTTTGTGTGTTATGTTTTCATTTCTCTTGAGTTGATGCCTTAAGAATCGCTGGATTTTATGGTAACTTTGTTTATTTAAGAAATCGCCAAATGGTTTTCCCAAAGCGGTTGTCCTGTTTTAACATTCCCACCAGCAATACATGAAGGTTCTGGCTTCTCAAAGCTTCACCAACATTCTTTTGGGTATGAAGGGGTGTCTCGTTGTGGTTTTTATTTCCATTTTCCTGAAGATTAATGATACAGGGATTTTTCCTGAACTTATTGGTCATTTGGGTATTCTCCTTGGTGAAATGTGTATTCTAAACTTTTGCCCGTTTTTAAATTAAGGGTTTTTTTTTTGTCTTATTAATGAGTTGATAGAGTTCTTTGTACATTCTTTTGTCAAGATAATAAATCTTTTGCCAAGAAATATGATTTACAAATATGTTTTCTGAACTGTGGATTGTCTATTTCCTTAACAGTGTATTTTTTTTAAGTTTATTTATTTTGAGAGAGAGAGACAGACAGACAGAGTGTGAGTGGGGGAGGGGCAGAGAGAGAGAAACACACAGAATCTGAGGCAGGCTCCAGTCTCCCAGCTGTCAGCACAGAGCCTGACCCGGGGCTCGAACTCCCAGACTAGGAGATCATGACCTGAGCTGAAGTCCGACGTTTAACCGACTGAGCCACGCAGGTGCCCCTTTAACAGTGTATTTTGAAACACAAAAGTTTTATAACTGTGATGACGTTCAGTTTATCAGTTTGTTCTTTCATGTATTGTGTCTGGTGTTACACCTACGACATTTTTGCCTAATCCAACATAAGCCATAATTTTCTTCCATTTTTTTTTTAAGTTTTATAGCTTTGGCACTTACATTTAGATCTGTGACCCATTGTGAGTGAATTTTTGTGTATGTTGCAAGGTAAGGGTACAAATCTATTGCATGAGGATATCCAATTGTCTTAGTGCCATCTGTTGAAAAGACTTTCCTTTCTCCATTGAGTTTTTTTCGGCACCTTTGCCAAAAATCATATGACCATAAATGTAAGGGTTTATTTCTGGACTTTCAATTCCGTACCATTGTCCGTCCTCGTGACAAGGCCACACTCTCTTGATTACTGTAACATTATAGTTGTTTTTTTTTTTTTAATCAGGAAGTGAAAGTCCTTCAACTCTGTTCTTCTTTTTCAAAAATGTTTTTGCTATTCTGGGTCCTTTTAGAATCAGCTTGTACAGTTCTGGGAGAAAAAAAAACCCAGTTGGGATTTTTATAAGGATTGAGTTGGGGCGCCTGGGTGGCGCAGTCGGTTAAGCGTCCGACTTCAGCCAGGTCACGATCTCGCGGTCCGTGAGTTCGAGCCCCGCGTCAGGCTCTGGGCTGATGGCTCGGAGCCTGGAGCCTGTTTCCGATTCTGTGTCTCCCTCTCTCTCTGCCCCTCCCCCGTTCATGCTCTGTTTCTCTCTGTCCCAAAAATAAATAAAAAAAAAAAAAAAAAAAAAAAAAAAAAAGGATTGAGTTGAACCTATAGATCTATTCGCCACCTAAACCAATCTATATAGATCTATCTAACAGTATTTGGTTTTCTAATCCATCAATGTGGAATGTCTCTCCATTTACTTTGATCTTTAATTTCCCAACAATTTTGTATTTTCCGTGTAGAAGTCTTACATTTCTTTTGTTACATTGACTCCTAAATATTTTATATCTTTGATGCTATTGTGTATAGAATACTTTTCTTAAATTTCATTTGCAGATTGCTCATTACTAGCCTATTGATCTTATATCCTGTAACCTTGTTCAACTTGTTTATTAGTTGTAGTAATTTTTTGGGGATACGCTAGGAATTTTAAAATACGGGATCATATCATCTACAAATTAAGATACTTTTACTTCCTCCTTTCCAATCTGGATGTCTTTAATTTTTTTCTTTGTCGCATGGGCTAGAACATCCAGTTCAATACTGAATAAAAGTGGTGTGGCAAGAGTAAACATTCTTGCTTTGTTCCCAATTCAGGAAAAGCATTTACTTGTCATCACTAAGTATGATTTTAGTTGTGGGTTTTTCATAGATGCCATTTACCTAATTGAGGAAGTTCCTGCCTATTATACTAGTTTGCTGAGAGGTTTTGTGTTTTGGTTTTTAAAATCATGATTGAGTGTTAGATTTTATCAAATGTTTTTTCTGTACTTATCGAGATGAAAGTGTGTTTTTTTATCCATTATCTCATTAATATGATTTATTATAGAAGTTGATTTTCAGATGATAAATCAATCTTGCATCTTTGAAATGAATTCCACCTGTCACAGTTTTTTATATGTTGCCAGATTTGCTTTGCTAATATCTTGTTGAAGATTATTATGTTCATGTTCATGAAGGACATCATCATCATCATGAGGTTGGGGGGCCTGGGTGGCTCAGTTAGCTGAACGTCAGACTTTGGCTCAGGTCATGATCTCGCAGTTCGTGAGTTCGAGCCCTGTGTCAGGCTCTGTGTTGACAGCTCAGCGCCTGGAGTCTGCTTCAGATTCTGTGTCTCCCCGTCTCTCTCTGCCCCTCCCCCACTTTCACTCTGTCTTTCTCTCAATAATAAAAAAGCATTAAAAAATACTTTGGGAAGTGTTCCCATCTCCTCTGTTTTCTGGAAAAATTTGTGAGAGTCAATGTTAATTCTTCTTTATATATTACAGAGAATTCAACAGTGAAGCCATCGAAGCCTGGACTTTTCTTCAGGGGCAGAATTTTCATCAGTAATTCAGGGCCCTTAATTACTGTAAGTCTATTCAGATTCTCTATTTCTACTTGAGTCCACTTTGGTGATTTGTGTATTTCTAGCAATTTGTCTATTTCATGTACATTTTCTAATTTGTAGTGTTCCCTAACAATTCTTTTAATTTCTGTTAGATCAATAATGATGATTCCTTTTTCATTTCAGATTTTGAGAATTTGTGCCTCCTCTCTTTTTCTTGGTGTAACTAAAGGTTGTTAAAATGCATGGACCTTTTCCAAGAATCAACTTTTGGATTCACTGATTTTCTTTATAGTTTTGTAGTCGTAATTTTTCCGTTTCACTTACTTGTGCTCGAATCTCTGTTACCTTCCTCCTTCTGTTTGCTTTGGATTTAGTTTGATCTCCTTTTTCTAATTTCTTAAGGTAGAAGCTTAGGTTATTGATTTGGGGTTCTTTTTTTCTCATATAGGCATATAAGCTATAAAACATTCCCCTAAGCACTGCCTTAGCTGCATCCCATAAATTTTGATATGTTGTGTTTTCATTTTCTTTCGCTTCAACATATTATTAAATTCCTTTGGTAATTTTTTCCTTTCACTCATGAGTTATTGAGAAGTGTGTTCTTTAGGGGCGCCTGGCTGGCTCGGTTGGAATAGCATGTGACACTCGATCTCGTGGTAGTGAGTTCAGGCCTAACACTGGGCGTGGAGATGACTTAAAAAAAAAAAAAAAGTGCTGGGGCATCTGGGTGGCTCAGTTGGTTAAGTATCCAACTTCAGCTCGGGTCATGCTCTCATGGTTCTTGAGTTCGAGCCCCGCGTCAGACTCTGTGCTGACAGCTCGGAGCCGGGAGCCTGCTTCGGATTCTGTGTCTCCCTCTCTCTGACCCTCCCCCACTTGCACTCTGTCTCTCTGCCTCTCAAAAATAAATACACATTAAATTTTTTTTTTTTTTTTTTTTTTTTTACAAAAAGAAGTGTTAGTTTCCAAATACTTGGAAATTTTCCATATTTTGATCTTCGTGGTTTCTAATTCAGGTCTGCTGTGTTCAGAGAATATACTTTGCCTGCTTTCAAATCTTTTAAATTTTCTGAGGCTTTTTATGGCCTAGCATATGGTCTGTCCCAGAGAATGATTCATTTGCGTGTGAAAAGGATGTGTGCTCTGCTCTTGTGGGATGGACTGTTTTATAGATGACAGTTGGTTCAAGTGTGTTGATAGCATTCGAGTCTTCTATATGCTTCCCGATATTCTACTCGCTCTATTTGTTATTCAGAGATGGAGTGTTGACATCCCCAACTATTATCGTTAAATTGTCCGTTTCCCCTTTCGATTCTGTCAGCTCTTGCCTCATGTATCCTGGGGCTCTATTGTTACATGCACATAGGTTCAAAATTGTTATATGTTCCTGCTACATTTACACTTTTAGCATTATGAAATACCCCCTCTGACCCTGATATTTTTTGTCCTAAAGTCTATTTCATCATGTATTAGTATGGCTACTCTGGCACTTTATAGTTGCTGTTAGTATGGTGTATCTTTTCTCATCCTTGTATTTTTAACCTCTGTCCTCCAAAATAATGTGTGTCTCAAGGCGCCTGGGTGGCTCAGTCAGTTAAGCATCGGACTTCAGCTTAGGTCATGATCTCGAGGCTTGTGGGTTCGAGCCCCACGTCGGGCTCTGTGCGGACAGCTCGGAGCCTGGAGCCTGCTGCGGATTCTGTGTCTCCCTCTCCCTCTGCCCCTCCCCCATCTCTCTCTCTCAAAAATCAACACACATTAAAAAAAACTCTTCCATAAGGAAAACTCAAGGTTCATATGGCTTGCTTGATGGATTTCATCAGGGAGCTAAGGGAGAACTAACACTAACATTACACAAACTCTTCCAAAGAAAAGGAAGTCTTGCGGAGAAAAGAGGGAGGGAACCCTTTCCATCTTCTTCTATGAGATCAGCATTACTTTGATCCAAGAGCTGACAAGAAAGGAAAATGAAATTCAGTGTTTTTCAATATATTCTAAATGAAATGCTAGTAAATTAAATCCATAAATATATTAAAAGATAATAGGTTATTACTAACCTGGGTTTATTCTGGAAATGCAGTATTTGTAAATCAATGAATACAATATGTTACGCTGATAGAATAAAAGAAAAATCACATCTCACTAGGTAAAGGCATTTTTTAATGTTTTTTAAAATTTATTCTTCAGAAGGAGAGAGAGACAGAGACAGAGCATGAGGAGGGGAGGGGCACAGAGAGAGGGAGAGAGAATCGGAAGCAGGCTCCAGGCTCTGAGCTGTCAGCACAGAGCCCGACGCAGGGCTCAAACTCAGGAATAGCGAGATCATGACCTGAGCCAAAGCCGGACGCTTAACCAACTGAGCCGCCCAGGCGCCCCCTTTTTTTTCTTTTCAATGTTTATTTTTGAGGAAAACACAGTGTTAGCGGGGGAGGGGCAGAGCGAGGGAGATGCAGTCTGAAACAGACGTGTGTCAATTCTTTTTAAAAAAAATTTTTTTTAATGTTTATTTATTTTTGAGACAGAGAGAGACAGAGCATGAATGGGGGAGGGTCAGAGAGAGAAGGAGACACAGAATCCGAAGCAGGCTCCAGGCTCCGAGCCGTCAGCACAGAGCCGGACTCGGGGCTCGAACTCATGGACCGTGAGATCGTGACCTGAGCCGAAGTCAGACGCTTAACCGACTGAGCCACCCATGCGCCCCAGACGTCTGTCAATTCTTAACCTATATGGAGCCAAGCTGAAGAGCAGAAAATGGTAATTCAGAGCTTTGAGAAGTCTCATGAAGTAGGGCAGGAAAATGGATTTACTGCTAGCTACTAAGGTAGCCAGGAACTCGAATGTCAAGATCCAATGAGAAAAGGAACCGCAGAAAATAGAGCTCCAAACCGTGGGCGTGGTTCAGTTTCTAAACCACGAGAGACAAGATGCTATGAAGTCAAGCAGAAAGCAGCAAGTAAGAGGCTAAAAAGTTAAGCAGAGCTTTTAGAAACCTCATAGTGATAGAGAGACAAAAGTTAGAGATCAAGGTCCCTCAGGGTTTCAGGTAAAAATCCCAAATGGCTTTGTCCCAGGAAGGGCAAACCAGATATGGAGATAAAACAGAGCCTCAAATCATCTGATTCCTTGATGGGATGGGGGTTATCTGCTTCTATTATACAGGGATGCCAGAAAAAAAAAGTAAATTATATCTGGAGGATTACATTTTTCAGAGAAATCTTTGAAAACTTTTCATATACAATTTCTGGTGTTCAAAAAAAAAAAAATCACAGGCTGCCATGAGTCAGATGAAGGAAACTAAGATGTAACAGACTATATAAATAAACCCATAGGCAAATCAAATATGTGAGTTATGAGACACAAACTTAAAAGAAATCAGGTGACAAAATTATATCGATTACAAGGAATCAAATGGAAATTTTAGAACTGAAAACAGAGCTTAAAGTAAGCACTAATAGACATTAGATGCAGCCTAATAGAAGCTTAGTGAATGGGAAGAGAGTTAGTAAAGAATATCCAGGCTAAAGCACTGAAAAAAAAAATGAAAAAGAATGGAAAGAATGCAAGAGACATGGGGCATGGTGGAAAGATCTGATACATGTTTAATTGGAAAGGATACAAATTGGAAGACATGTCCAAATTCACAGAAGATATCACACGGTTGATTCAAAGAGCTCTCCTGGGGCACCTGGGTGGCTCAGTTGGTTGAGAGCTTGACTTCGGCTCGGGTCACGATCTCACAGTTCGTGGGTTCAAGCCCCACATCGGGCTCTGTGCTGACAGCTCGGAGCCTGGAGCCTGCTTCCGATTCTGTGTCTCCCTCTCTCTCTCTGCCCCTCCACTGCTGGTGCTCTGTCTCTCTCAAAAATGAATGAACATTACAAAAAACTCTCCTAATGTAAAGCAGAATGGATACAAAGGAAATCATAACTAGGCAAATCATAATCAAACAGCTGAAAAATAAAAGAGAAAAAAGGAAAATCTAATTGCAGCCACAGAAAGAAAAGGCACATCACCTTCAAAGGAGAAACAATAAAACTGGCAGCTGACTTTTCGACAAATACAGTGAAAACCAAACACAAAGTGGTGTTTTAATTTTTTTTTTTACATTTATTTATTTTTGAGAGACAGAGCACAAGTGGGGGAGGGGCAGAGAGAGAATGAGACACAGAATCGGAAGCAGGCTCCAGGCTCTGAGCCGTCAGCCCAGAGCCTGACACAGGGTTCAAACTCACAACCATGAGATCATGACCTGAGCCGAAGTCAGATGCTCAACCGACGGAGCCACCCAGGCGCCCCAAGAAGTGGTGTTTTTAAAGTGACAAAATAAAATCACTCTTTACCTGGAATTTTACTGCCAGAGAAAACATCCTTTTTGAATGACGATGAAATAAATTTGGTTCCAGAAAAACCAAAAATGATAAAATCAATTGCCAGCATTCCTACACTAAAACAAATCCTCCAGATTTTTTTTTAAAGTTTATTTATTTTGAGAGAGAGAGAGAGAGAGGGAGGTACACAGAGAGAGAAAGAATCCCAAGCAGGCTCCCTGCGGTCAGCACAGAGCTCAACATGGGGCTCGAACTCACGAACCTCGAGATCCTGACCTGAGCTGACATCAAGAGTCAGATGCTTAACTGACTGAACCACCCAGGCGCCCCCTGAAGGTATTTGTGAAAGTTAGAAAATCTGGATCCTTAAAAAATAGAAGTGCAAAAAGGAGTGGAGAGTACTAGAAAGACAAAGTATGTGGGTAAATTTATAGGAACACCGTCTTAAACGATTACATCGCTTTGAGAGGCATTAAAATAGATGTGGACCTAAAATGCAGGTCAACAACAGGACAAAAGGGGAGATGGGCCAGAGCAAATATTTTACATTATTCAATTCTGGAGGAAGCAGTAAAAGGATTAATCTACAAGAGACTAATAAATCAGGAGTAGATGTCATCATCTCTAGGATAACCACAAAAGTATAATTAGAAACTTCAAGAAAGCAAGCCCGCTCAGCTCCTGCCCAGGGCACACCCTCCAGCCAGCCCTCACTCTTCAGGATGTTCCGGATCAGGTCTGCAACCTGGGGATTGCCAAGGGCACAGTCCAACTGGGTTCAGTAGGTCCACCTACTGGGATGCTTGAATCACACGGTAGAGCGTGTACCGATCTGAGCACCTGTAGCAACAGCGTGAGGCGGGTCTCCGGGACCCTCGTCAGGCTCGAAGATTCCCTGGGACTCAGGAAAGCTGTTCTACTTTTCAGAGTCCTGCGAGTCCTTCTGAGCTGCTTTATACGCGGTGATGACCTATTACGGTGACAGCGCGCACAGGACAACCAGCAAGGGGAAAAAGGCACACGGGGGACGTCCAGTAGAAACCCGTGGTGACAGATCAGTTGTTTTCTCCCAAAGGAGTCACGCGGGTCAATGCTTAATTCTCCCAGGAATGGTGCGTCACAAAACCTGCTAAGTGCTGCCGGCCAGGGGAGCTCAGCCAAGCCTTGGGGTGCAGGGACTCTACTGGAGGTCATGCAGGCATGACCACGTGACTGACTTCAGCTACTCAGTCGACAGCCCCCAGACGTCAAACGAACACAGCGTGGCCCAGGGCCTCACACATACAAACACAGATGTTCACCGCAAGTCACAATCTCTGTATAAACGATCTGGCCCAACTAGGACGGCGATGCCTGGAATCCAAAAACACTCTGATCGGGCAGAATATGACAGGGGCTTAGCGGCGGCCTCCCAGGAGCTAGAAAAGGGCCAATCCTCCGGAGACAGGCTTTTCTTTCAAAAGCTCGAGTAACCAAGCTCCACTGAGTTACCCCTTCACAATGAATCTGAACTTAATTGACAGCCATTAAAAAAAATGTTTTCAGTTGGAGATGAGTGGTGACTCTAGGCAGGGTGGGAAGATGGTTCCTTACCAAGAGGCCCAGTTGTGGAAAAGGTACCAAAACGGGAGCCCACGGTGCAGGAAAGTGCAGCAAGGGCAACAGCATGTTCTCCAGTCTGTGGGAGAGAACCAAAAAACCCACCATTTGCCAGGTGGCTGACATGGGTCAAGTCCCGGGCTCTAAGAGATACAATCAACTGATTTGATTGATTGAACCATCAATCGCTGTTTGCCCAGGTAATCCTCAGGAAGAACCTGAAAGCCTGAGCTGAGTATGGGGCATAGTATGGGCTGGAGGGGCACCTTGGCGTTTCTTTCTTTTTTTAATTTAATTTTATTGAATGTTTACTTCTTTTTGAGAGAGAGAAAGAGACAGAGCGTGAGCAGGGGAGGGGCAGAGAGAGAGGGAGACACAGAATCTGAAGCAGGCTCCAGGCTCTGAGCTGCCAGCATGGAGCCCTATGCCGGGCTGGAACTCAGGAACCGTGAGATCACGACCTGAGACGAAGTCAGACACGAAACCGACTGAGCCACCCAGCCGCCCCAGCTTGGCGTGTTTCTTACTTGCTAGTCGCCTGACTCACTGCTAGGAAAAACTGGCACTGCGTGAGCAATAACCAACCACATGCCCATCAACTTGCTCCTGTGTTATGAGGGTATGGGGACAGTCTGACTAAGGCCAAAGACGAGGTCCTTCTGCAGTTGGGGGTTTCTCTACTGTCCTTGGGACACTATCATATTAATTTTCTGGTCTCCTGATACCGATGTCTGAAAAGGTTAGCAGGTCGCCTCTCCTCTAGAAACAAATACGATGGTCTCTCGAGGACTGGCCATCGCTTACAAATGCGCAAAGAACTGACACTGGTGGCAATGCCCACTCCCCTGAGGGCAAACAGGCTTCTCTCCTGGGACTCCTACACAAGGCTTGGGACACTCACTTCCCAGAACTCTGCGGTGGAAGTTTGGGCTCTGATGCATCCAAACCACCCGGGAATGTCAGTTACCTCGGAGGGGAAAGGGAAAGACAGGGACAGAGCAGTATGCTCCAATGGAGATCCCATACGCCTATGACGGCTCCACGACGGTTTTGTCACGTGCTTCTCGCAACAGTGCCTGGCACCCGCTGGCTCGGGCACAGAAGCAATCGGGTGGATCTGAGCTGGGACCTTGCGGTGCCCGGACCAAAGAGTTCTGCTTCGTGGCAGGCAGCTCCAGGGGCAGCACACGCTTGGGCCTCTTTCCCCAGACCCTGGCGGGAACCAGAAAACTTTCCTCAAGACACTTACAGGCCTTTTCAGCAGGCCATGCTGCCACCGGCTGGCACACCGGCCGGCACAGAGAACAACACGCTCGGCTACTTTACCCGGTGTTATCAAAAAGCAAACACCAGACTCTCCCTGGACGCCCCGGGTCGCACCCTGGGAGTAACACGATTTATTTCAGGAGACTCGGGCATCGGGGTTTCTCCCACTGCGCGCATCGCCCGCCCTCCCCGCCCGCTCCCAAGCGCTCTTCCGGGCCGCTCCCCCGACGGAGCCCGCCCTCTGCTCTCTGACCCCTGGGGCAGGCCCGGTTCCCAGGGACAGGCCCCGCCCCCAAGATGGCGGCGCCCATGTGCCGCTGAGAACGGCAGCAGGCCCCACTACCCTTTCTCATTCCGAGAAGCTGAAGGCAGCGGAGAGCGCGGCTCCCGGGGATGGAGGGTGCGCGGCAGACGGCGCGGGAGACGGCGCCTCGGCCTCGGAGGCGGCGGGACCGGGGCCTCTGCGACCGTCCGCCGGCCCCTCGCCGCCCCCCGGCCTCTCGTGCGAGTCGTCCGGAAAACGGTCGCCCGCTCCGGTCCCTACATCGTGCCCCAGGCGAACCCCGTCGGAATCACTGGCCGCGACTCGCGCCATCTTGGCCATTGGCCGTGGAGGCCCCCGAAGCAGCTCGTGCGCGTGCGCCGCGCTCCGACCTCGGGCTGCGGGGCGCCGGGAGCGGAAGTGCTCCGCTGACCCGAGGGCGGCGCGAGGTCGCGCCGCTTGTTGTCATCCGACCTGGCTGTCGGGTTCTGGTAGCCAAGTACCGGGAGGCGGAGCAGGCACGGGCCGGAGGGCAGGTGCGGGTGATAGGTTCGCGCCCCTGCGACCTCGGGGCCCTGGGCTGAGTGTGGGCGACGGGCCGGGGGCGACAGCCAGTGATACTGTCATTGAGTCGGTGGGTCAGGTTCAGCGGCCGCTTGCTGAGTGTCTAGTACGTGCGAGGCGCCCTTGGGGTGCATGGCCATCCTCCCGAGGGCTGTGAGTAGGTACTACGATTGTCTTCATTATATCGCGAGAAAGCAACAACAGAAAGGCTCGTAGCCTGTCCAGAGTCACACGGCTAGAAAACCCCGGGAGATCCTTCTAGCACCTATGCGTTTCTAACGAACGTTCCCGAAATGTATCAACTTTGTGCTTGCTGTGTGCCTGCCCTGCTAGAACACAGCTCCGCCGCGTCGGGGAACTCTGATTACTTTGTTCACTGATGTACCTGCAACACGTCGGACAGGCCCACAGTAGGCACTCAACTTTTTCACTGAATGAATCAAAGCGACAGAGCGGGCAATCAGTTCGAGTCCACAGCTAGGACCCTTATGGGATGACGCAGTGCTTAGCTCCTTGTCTGGCGACAGTTAGGCTGCTACTAAGCGTTTACTCTTAACACTGAACCGAGGCCTTGTGGCTGCTTCCATAAAGTATTCCATCTGGGTTTTCCTCACTTTCACTGCCTCAGAGAGGTTGCTCACTGCATCTCCTGTGCGGTCATTGTTTCCAGGGTCAGGGCGCATCAGTGAGACCACTGCTCACCTCCTGCGGGCTCCGGCTCGGCCGCCCCTGGGCTTCCTAGTCTACAGAAGAGCCAGTCGAGGCCTCAGAAGGTGAGTTCCCTGGCTCAGGGACAGATGCGGTGCTGTGGCCATGGTCCCAACGGAGATGCGTTTGTCTCTGGATCCTTTGGTCCTGCGTCGTTAGGAACAAGAGAGCTCTTATCAGAGTCCTAGGAGGAGGAGCCTCAGCCCAGAGCCCAGGGCCCAGGGAGGAGGCTCACAGGACAGACCCAGAGCCCAAAGCTGAGGGAGGAGGTTCACAGGACAGACCCAGACCCTACGGCAGAGGGAAGAGGCTCACAGGACAGACTCAGAGCCCAGGGCCGAGAGGGGAGGCTCACAGGACAAGTGGGAATATTGCACTTCCAGGGTAAGGTGTTCTAATAGCTCATCTGTTTCTTTAAAAAGGTTAAAATAATTTTAGTTACATAAACACCGTATACTGGACTGTCTCAAATAGTGTAGGGAGCAGCAAAGAACATTTGTGTAGACAGTAGCAATGCACAGAGCCTGACACGGGGCTCGAACTCATGGACTGTGAGATCATGACCTGAGCCGAAGTGGGTCCCTTAACGGACTGAGCCACCCAGGTGCCCCTATCAGCCCCCTTTCTTTTTGTGATGTGTTTCCTGGTAAGTTTCAGAGACCAGTACATTTCACCCCTGAATACTTTCACAGGCATATCATTTAACTATGTTTGTGTTTAATGCTTAATAGGTATTTTAATAAAAAATAAATTCATACATAGCACCATCTGGTATTTGATTGTATGTCATCATGTTTAATATAATCCCTATATATATTTTTCATGCATTTTCATTATATATTTATGCTGATATGACACTTTTTTAAGTGATATTTATTGGGATATAATTTATATATCAAAAGTTCACCTTTCTAGGGGCACCTGGGTGGCTCGGTCGGTTGAGCGTCTGATTTCGGCTTAGGTCGTGATCTCGCAGTCTGTGAGTTCGAGCCCCGCGTCAGACTCTGTGCTGACAGCTCGGAGCCTGGAGCCTGTTTCGGATTCTGTGTCTCCCTCTCTCTCTGACCCTCCCCCGTTCATGCTCTGTCTCAAGAATAAATAAACTGTTAAAAAAATTTTTTAAAAAAAAAAGTTCACCTTTCTTCACTGTACGGTCCCATGGATTTGACAGAGATTGAGTCATGGAACCACCACCATCACCACGATATTAGACTTTTTCATCACTCCCCCCTCAAAACCATTGTTCCCTTTATTCTTAAACTACTCTTTCCACTCCCAGACTTGATCTTTTTTTTTTTTTTATTGTACTTTAATTCTTTCTAGAAAGTCCTAGAAATGAATCTTTTAGTATATGGCCGAATGCAGCTCCCTTCTTTCGCTTAATGCTTTTTAATTTCATCCATGTTGTGGCATATTGTGTTATTTTGTCGCTTTCATAGCCAAGTAATGTTCCAGTTTGTTTATCTGTGGACCACCTAATGCCCACTGCAATTGTTTAAGGTTTCGCGTTATTCTTAAGGAAACTAGTGAACATCTTGCACAGATATTTATGTGGACATATGTTTTTCTGTTTCTTGGATAAATATCTGGAGTGGGGTTGCCTGGTCATATGGTAAGCATATGTTTCACTTAGAAGACATTTCCAGAGGGTTCTGCTAACTAGCTCTACCATTTGGTTTTCCCACCAACAACACACCTTTTGTGTAGGTGTGTAAAGGTATCTCACCGTGACTTGAATTTGCATTTTTGTAACGACTCTCGATGTTGAACATCTTGCCACGTGCTTGTCTCCGCCATCTGTTCATCTTTGGCGAGGTATCTGTTGTAATCTTTTGCCTTTTTTGTTTGTTATTAAGTTGCTATTTTTACAACCTTTTATATACACCTATATCTTTATATACATGCACACACATACAGTATCTGTTATCTTTATATATTGTAGTTGCAAGCTCTTTATCTTCTATGTGTTTTCCCAGTGTTTCCTCCCAAGTTGGGGCATGTTTTGTTCTTAACAGTGTCTTCTGAAGGAGACATCTTTATTTTTGATAAAGTGCAACTTAGCAAGTTTTTCTCTTGTGGTTGATGCTTTTGTGTTCTATTTGTCAAATTTCTTTCTACCCCAGGGTAAAAAAGATTTTTCTCATAATTTTTCTAACAGAAGATGACAGTTTGGTACTTGTAATTAAGCCTGTGGTGGATAATGAGTTAACTTTTATATCCGGTGTGAGGTAAGGGTCAACATTCTTTTATATTCTTATTTTTTGCATACTCCTTTCCATTCGATTCAGTAACATTTCTGAAAAGACTTCTTTCCCAGTTTCCCTAGCACCCTTCCTAAAAATGAGTTGAATACGTATGTATCAGTCTATCTGCATATTCCACATTGTGCTAATTACTGCAGCCTTATATTAAGTGCTCAAATCAGGTAGTGTGAGTCCTCCAGATTTGTTGTTTGTTTTCACAGTTGTTTTGGCAACTCTAGGTCCTTGCTCTTTTCATATAAATTTTATTTTTTTTAATGTTTATTTATTTATTTATTTTTATTTATTTTTTTCAGTATATGAAATTTATCGTCAAATAGGTTTCCATACAACACCCAGTGCTCATCCCAAAAGGTGCCCTTCTCAATACCCATCACCCACCCTCCCCTCCCTCCCACCCCCCATCAACCCTTAGTTTGTTCTCAGTTTTTAAGAGTCTCTTATGCTTTGGCTCTCTCCCACTCTAACCTCTTTTTTGGTTTTTTTCCTTCCCCTCCCCCATGGGTTTCTGTTAAGTTTCTCAGGATCCACATAAGAGTGAAACCATATGGTATCTGTCTTTCTCGGTATGGCTTTTCTTTCACTTAGCGTAACACTCTCCAGTTCCATCCACGTTGCTACAAAGGGCCATATTTCATTCTTTCTCATTGCCACGTAGTACTCTATTGTGTATATAAACCACAATTTCTTTATCCATTCATCAGTTGATGGACATTTAGGCTCTTTCCATCATATAAATTTTAGAATTTGGTTGTCAATCTCTGTGAGGAAAAGCCTGCAGATTTGGAGATTGCATTGAGTCTGTGGATTATAGTTCTGCCAGCTGTATTGACTCTTCTGATTTATTAACATGGTAAAACTCTCCATTTACAGGTGTTCTTGAATTATCTCAGTAAGGTTTTACAGTTTTGAATGGACAGGCCTTTGCACATATTTTGTTATTCCTGTTGTATATTCCTACAGCATTAATGGTGGGAGTGTGTTGTATGTATTCATTTTTTTGCATTTCAGTTTTCTATATTGACTTTGTAGCCTAGGACCTTCCTAAGCATACATATTAGGGGCTAGTAGCTTTTTTGTTGAAAGTTTGGCATTTTCTACATAAACAATCCTATAGTTGTGAATAAAGACTATTTTATTTCTTCCTTTCTAATCTGGATGCCTTTATTCCTTTTTCTTGCCTTATTGTACTGGCTAAGATCTTTGGTACAATGTTGCCTATGTATAGGGAGAGTGACATCCTTGCCTTGCTCCTGACCTTGGGCCAAAATCATTCATTCTTTCACCGCTGGGTATAATTCAGCTTGTAGGGGTTTTCACAGATGCCAGGTAGCAGTTGAGGACATCTTCTAATCCTGGTTTTGTGAGAGTTTTTATCATGACTGGGTACTGAATGTCGCAAATGCTTTTAGGGATTAACTAATATCACTCTTTTTTCTTAGTCTTACATTTTATGTAATTATGTATCTTGTCAGGTTTAGGCCTGTCATTTCATTATTTCTTTTCTTTTTGTCCTCTCTTTTTTGGTTCTTGTTGTCTTGCTTCCCCATTCCTCTCTGGAATATTTGTGTGGTTTTTTTTTTAAAGTTAAACTTCTAGGGGTGCCTAGGTGGCTCAGTCAGTTGAGCGTCTGACTTCGGCTCAGGTCATGATCTCGCGGTCTGTGAGTTCGAGCCCCGTGTCGGGCTGTGTGCAGACAGCTCAGAGCCTGGAGCCTGCTTCAGATTCTGTGTCTCCCTCTCTCTGCCCCTCGCCAGCTCGTACTCTGTCTCTCTCTGTCAAAAATAAATAAACATTAAAAAAAATTTTTTTAAATAAAAACAATAAAGTTAAACTTCTATTTTGAGATAACTGTAGATTCCCATGCACTTATAGGAAATAATACAGGAAGATTCCTGTACCCTCAGGCAGTATCCCCCACTGGTGCCATCTTGCAAAACTATAGTACAAAATACAACCAGGATATTGACATTAATGCAGGCAAGATACACAACATTTCTGTCACCATAAGGAATTTTATAGCCATATCCCTTCCTCCCACCCCTACCCTTACCCCCTCCTTAAGCCCTGGCAAGTACTAATTTGTTCCCCATTTTTGTAATTTTTTTCATTTCAAGAACATTAACAAATGGACTCATACAGTATGTAATCTTACAGGATCAATTCTTTTCACTCAGTATAATTCTCTGGAGATTTATCTGGGTTTTGTATTAGTAGTTTCTTCCTTTTTGTCACCGAGTTGTATTCCACTAAATGGATCAGTTTATCTAACTGTGTAACTGTTCTTTCCATTAGCAATATGCATTGCAGGTTCCTCCATATCTTTTTTTTTTAACGTTTATTCATTTTTTGAGAGACAGAGCACGAGTAGGGGAGGGGCAGAGAGGGAGACACAGAATCTGAAGCAGCCTCCAGGGTCCGAGCCGTCCGCACAGAGCCCGACGCGGGGCCCGAACTCACGAACTGTGAGATCATGACCCGAGCCGAAGTCGGCCGCTATTGAAGGGCATCCAGGCTGCTTCCAGTTTTGGACCACTGTGAATAAAGCTGCTATAAAGCTGTCATTTACACATGTAGGTTTTTCTGTGGACAGAAGTTTCAACTCATGGTTCCTTTCCTTTTGAGGTTTTTGTTTTGTTACATTTAGAGAGAGAGAGTACACACATGCGGAAGGGGCACAGAGAGAGGGAGAGAGAATCCCAAGCAGGCTCCGTGCTGCCAGTGCAGAGCCCAGTGCGGGGCTCAAACTCACGAACCATGAGATCGTGACCTGAGACAAAACCAAGAGTCAGATACTTAACCGACTGAGCTACGTGGGTGCCCCTCCTTTTGAGGTTTTTAATTTTTTTACTGTGAACTCATTTTCAGTGAGAGTTCTTTTCCATGGAAATTCTGTGTGCTCGTTATGATGGCATCCCTGCCGAACTGTTGGGCCCGTGCCACTGCTGGGGCCCAGTGGTTTCCCTAAGGCAGGACCAGCTGTCAGGAATTTTTCAACCTCTGGGTTTTGTACTCTGCTTCAGATGTCCGTGTGGAGTGCATGCCTGCCTGTGGCACAGGACTTGGGTTCTCATTTCCTGTAAGTGACTCCTGATTCTTACTGTTTTCATCAGCCAGGGGGTGACAGCTTTCTAGTTCCTGTTTTAAAAGCTGCAATGTCCTTTATGACTTCCGGCTTTAAGGCAGTATCTCGGTTCTAGTTCTTTGCCCGCCTGTGGCCTGGAATCCACTCCACTCGCGAATTAGAGCCTTAATCCCCCAACTGCAAAGCCATACGTCATCCGTTTCTGTTCACCCCTCACTTTAAATCACATAATAATATTCTTCATTGATCTTCAGCCTGTCTGTGTATTAAGTCTTTTAAATACTGGCCAGCATCTCATCGTATTTGCAGTCAGAGGAGGTGGCAGGGGGCGCAGGGAGAGCCCATTTACGTCAGCCCAAGTCCCGTTGATAGGAGTGCGCAGCAGGACATTTATGACTTAATTTTATCCCATAACATTATATAGAGTAGAAATGATGATTTATTGCATTTTTCCCTAGAACTCAGGCAAGTTGAAGACCAGCTAGACCACCCCAGGGAAAGCCAAGACCAACCTGTGTGGCAGACTGCATTCGCAGACAGGGAAGCACAGAAAGATCCAAGCGGCCAAGAATTCACAACATTCAGAAAAATCATTTATCCAAGCACAGACTTTGTTTCTATAAGACAAAGAGTCTCTAAATATTACTCGTGGGGAAGGTGTTCAAAGTGTAATTTAAACTTCTCTATGTAAGTAAAGACTCTTTAGTTTTTTTTTTTAATGTTTATTTTTGAGAGAGACAGAGTGCAAGTGGGGGAGGGGCAGAGAGAGAGGGAGACACAGAATCCGAAACAGGCTCCAGGCTCTGAGCTGTCAACACAGAGCCTGATGTGGGGCTCAAACCCACAAACCGCGAGATCATGACCTGAGCCGAAGTCAGACACTTAAGCAACTGAGCCACCCAGGCGCCCCAAGGCTCTTTAGTTTTATAAAAATATTACATTAATGGATTTTTCTGCTTTTTGGCAACAATTTTAAGGAGGATAATGACAGTCCCACATCCCCCAACTAAACAGCTATCCTGATGTTTTATAGCTGAAGAAACCATCATAAGGAGTGTGTTTATTTTCTTAAAGTTTTGATTTATTCATTTTGAGAGAGAGAGAGAGAGAGAGAGAGAGAGAGAGAGAGAGAGAATCCCAAGTAGGCTCTGTGCTGTCAGTGCAGAGCCTGATGCGGATCTCGAACCTACGAACTGCAAGATCGTGACTTGAGCTGAAACCAAGAGTCAGACGCTCAACGACTGAGCCGTCCAGGTGCCCCAGGACTGTGTTTAGGACTCAGAGATAGTAAGTGACATAGCGAGCATTAGCCATCTCCTCTAACTGACATTCAGTGCCCTTCATCCCTCCAGACCTCACCCAGTGGAAGCAAGGTGAGGACATCCTGCGTGGTTATTTACTATCTCCGTTTTGTGCTGGGTTGAAACGTTTAGGAGAAAGCAAAAAGCAGACTCGCATTCCCACGTATACTACAGTTGGTCTTGCCAGGCCAGCAGTCTTGCTGGAACGGCTAGGGGGGAGGGAGGGGAAACTGCAAAGAAAAATGCCTTTGGGCAATCGCAGAGCCGTGGTAACAACGAGGACTCGAGGAATGAAAATTCTAGAGAGTGAAGTGCCTTTTCCAGGTGAGCTGATGATCGCTGTCCGTTATCTGGAGGCATCTGCTGAATCTGGGGGCAAGCGGAGGATGGGGCTCGGCCCGGGGTTAAGGACTTTCAGGAGGGGCGGGTAGAGATCCAGAAGAGCTTGTAGAGGTTATATAGGGCCAACTGGGAAACGAAAAGAGCTCCAGGAGCATGACTGCCTTTGTCCAGGGGGTGCTTGCCGAGTTTGTGATGGTGCAGGAGGTTAGCGGGCCCAGGCCAGAAACACAACGTGAGCCCTCTTGTGTTCCGTGCTTTGCAAACAGTCTGGACAGAGCACGAGGTCCGCACAATCGTGGAGGAGGAGGCTGAAGAGCTCAGCTCAGTACCTATGAAGGGGGAACTAAATCTCCAGAAGTCTCACGTCTGAGGAGACAGAGAGCCAACAGGCTCTCTCGGGCAGAAGCGCAGCAGGGACAGCCTGAGGAACGGTGCTGGGGAGAGCTAGGTTATCTTCACCCAGCAGTCTGACCCTGCTCTATCGGAGGTGATCGGTCCCAGGCCTCGTCTGCTGAATGAGGAAAAGGCAAACCCAGGCACCTGTAACCTCCACGGTTTTTTAACATACGCCGTCTGATACAGAAGCTTACTAGACATGAGAAAAGGCAGAGAGATGCGGTTGTTGGGACAAAATGAACAATTGTGGTAGGCATGCTTCTAAGGATGACGCCCACGGACTCTCTTCCTTTTATAATCCGTGCCCCCCCCCCAGCCCTTTGACTGGGTGAAACGTGTGAATATAATGATAGCTGTGGTTACGCTATATTCTATGTCCAAAGGGGGATTATCTGGGTAGCCCTCAGCTTTTTTTTTTGTATTTTTTTTTAAAGTTTATTTACTTTTGAGAGAGAAAGCGAGCGAGCAGGGGAGGAGCAGAGAGGGACAGAGAGGATACCAAGCAGGCTGTGTACTGTCCGTGCAGAGACCGACACGGGGCTCAAACTCACGAACCGTGAGATCGTGACTTGAGCCGAAACCGAGAGCCAGGACTTAACCGACCGAGCCACCCAGGTGCCCTGCCTCATCTTTTCATAGGAGCTTTTTAAAGGCCGTTTTGTCCAGCTGGGTGGCAAAAGAGGAAGTCAGAGATTCGAAGGTGTGGAAGGGATCCAACACGAGAGGGATTCTCTGTTGCTGATGTGGGGAAGGATCCGTGAGCCTCATCCAGGATCTGAGAGCGGCAGCCAGCCAGAAAATGAGGACCTCAGTCCTTCGGCCACAGGAACTGAATTCGGCCAATGACCTGAATGAACTTAGAAGTAGATGCTTCCCCACAGCCTCCAGCTAAGACCCAGCCCAGACTATACCTTGATTCCCGCTTTGTGAGACAGAGAGTAGCCAAGCCCGCCAGGATTTCTGACCTACAGAACTATGTAAACGGGTGGTGTTCTAAGCCACTGTTTGTGGGAATTTGTTTCAGCTGCAGTAGAGAACTAACACCAAAAAACCCACACGAGTTTGATGCTGGAATCCACAAAAGGCACTTTTCAGTATCCATTAATATAACAGAAATAAAGGAAAAGACAAACGGGTGAAAGTTGCTGGAATCTCTAAAAATGGGTAAAATATGTATGCTATAACTGAAAACAAATACAGTAACCAAGAACTCCTTGTGTATGGGTTTTAACAGTGGATTAGACATAGCAGAAGACGGGATTCGTGACTTTGAGGACAACAAGCTTGTCCCAAAGCGAGGGGGCGAAATGCAGAACACCAGAAGCAAACTTCGAGAGGCATTTGGGAAACAGCCAAAAGGTAAATAAAGCACGTATGTTGAAAGAGATCTAAGCCAGGGAGCCAAGAAGCTCTGCGAATCCCAAGCAGGAGTGATAAACTCCTACCATTCCATTTCCAGCCGTGATGGAGGAGCCAGGACTAAACTTCTCCCCCCCCCCCCACGGTAAACAACTAGATGGCACCGATACGGTCCATGAGGTTAGCAGTGTTCATACAGTGGACAGAGGCCATGCGGGATTGTGAAGCTGAGAGTGCAAAGGTAAATGAGGTGGGCCCCTCACTCTGGCTCTCTGCTGGGAGGCACTTAGCAAGATGTGATGTAGGGAGGGGGGGATCCCAAGAAGAGTTCAGCGGTTCATGGGGTGGAGAAAGAGATCAGTGCTCAGGACAGCCGAGGCTACTAGAAATGTCGGGGCACAGTACTACAAAGGAAGGCGTTCTCGACAAGACAGAGCGACAGAAATGGGGAGGCCCCCCTCCCCGAGAAGAATTCACCCAAATCTGCAGGGGTTGCAGAAAAAGCCTGGCAAGGATTTGGTGCGTGTTTTGGCTTGGCTTCTGGCCTCAAGAGGCTATTAAAAGTTCAGTCTAGGAAATCCTTATGAAAAGTTCCAACAAAGCAGATTTATTTTTTTCTTTTATTTCTTTTTTTTTTCTAGAGCGTGAGCAGCGGAGGGACAGAGAGCATCTTAAGCAGGTTCCACTCTCAGCGCAGAGACCAACCTGGAGCCTGACCCAGGGCTCAACCCCGCGACCCTGGGACCATGAGCTGAGACGAAACCAAGAGTCGGACTCTCAACCAACTGAGCCACCCAGGTGCCCACCAACAAAGCAGATTTAAAAGAACCTATATGGCCAGTCACTGTTCTTGCTGAGCTTATGTAAATAATTAGGCCAAGTTGTTAAAACTGGACTTAGTTTGGGGCACCTGGGTGGCTCAGTCATTTGAGTGTCCCGACTCTTGATTTCGGCTCAGGTCACAATCTCATGGTTGGGGAGTTAGAGCCCTGCGTCAGGCTCTGTGCTGACCATGTGGAGCCTGCTTGAGATTCTCTGTCTCCCTCATTCTCTCTCATAAAATAAATAAACAAAAATAAAACTAGACTTATTTAAAAAAAATTTTTTTAACGTTTATTTATTTTTGAGACAGAGAGAGACAGAGCATGAACGGGGGAGGGTCAGAGAGAGGGAGACACAGAATCTGAAACAGGCTCCAGGCTCTGAGTGGTCAGCACAGAGCCCGACGCGGGGCTCAAACTCACGGACTGTGAGATTGTGACCTGAACCGAAGTTGGCCGCTTAACCGACTGAGCCACCCAGGCGCCCCCAGACTTATTTTACAAACAAATGGTAACTTGCCTATCTTTGGCAAAAATTAGGGCGCTTATAAAAGAAAAACATGTTTCAATGACCTACCTGAGTAACTGTTAGGGTCTAATACTGTTTATTATAAACTGGACTAGAGCCTGATTTCTTCTGGTGCCTGACTACAACTCTCCAAACGCACATTTCTTTAATTTGGATTCACTTGAAGACTAAAGCTGCCCCTTTTTCCTGAAGCCCTGCAAACTAAGTACGAACGACATGATGTAAACTTCCAAGAAATCACCACCACAGCTCACGTGGAGGCAGTGTTCATGCCCGTTGCTGTGTGAGCCATTCAAAGATGTCGAGATATTTGAACTGCAAACCAGGAGGGCCCGTCGGACTGCCACCACTGCCCCTGCTGTATCTGAAGGAGCTTCGAGCCCGACATCTCGAAATCTTCTCTACTGGCCATCCTCAGGACTCAGAGACTGATTTATATTACGATCTAATCATCGGCCATGGGTGGTTCTTTGGTTTCCATAGAAGGGCCTCGTGTTTGGGGCGCCTGGGTGGCTCAGTTGGTGGAATAGGTCACTCTTGATTTCGGGGTTATGGGTTCAAGCCCCAAGCCTGGTGTACAGATTATTTAAAAATTTTCCAAAAAATAAAAAGACACCTACAAAAACCCACAGCCAACATCACACTAAATGGCAAAAGCCTAAACACACCCTCGAGCTCATTAAGTTTTCCTTGTCTATACAGACTCTGCTGATAAGCCTGGCATCTCCAGGAATAAAACTGATGGGCAGTCAGTAGGGCAGCTGTTCAACAGGATGATCAGAAAAGGGCAACATTCAAAGAGCAGGAGTCTGGGGGCAATTGCTTCATCAAACAGTAAGGGTCCCAGGGCGCCTGGGTGGCTCAGTCGGTTGAGCGTCTGACTTCTGCTCAGGTCATGATCTCACGGTTTATGAGTTCGAGCCCCGTGTCGGGCTCTGCGCTGACAGCTCAGAGCCTGGAGCCTGCTTCCGATTCTGTGTCTCCTTCTCTCTCTCTCGGCCCTTCCCCTGCTCTCTCTCTCTCTCTCTCAAAAATAAATAAACATTAACAAAAAAAATTAAAAACAAAAGTAAGGGTCCCTTGCTCAGTTCCCAGATCTGAGCCAAATTTTAGATCTAGAACCAATGGTCTGGAGAGGAGCCCATGACCCTCAAAGGAAGGATCCTACAGCATTGTAGCAGGGGTAGATTATAATGCTTATCCTAGCCCCCCGCCCCCATTCCTGAACCTATGGCCATTTATTGGGGCGACCGCGCACTGACCAGATGTTTTTAGGACTATTGGACATGGCTTTTTGGGTTCACTTTAATACCCGGACACTCCAAGCATCATCATGGCCCTCCGATTAGAGGGGGTGCGAGGGCTGAGTCCCGGCTAAGTCTGACTCACAGTGGCCCACTGCACCTTGGTCATTGGATGAATGTCCCTGTTGAGTCCCTGGCCTGTGCGGTAAGATCCTGCACTCCTATTGGTCCTCATCATAGTTCTGTTTAACCCGTCATCCTGGCCCTTGCAGAAACCAGCTGGAACAGGGGGATGATGAGGTTAAACTGCCGCAAGCTCAACCACACAAAATTCCACTTCACAAAAGGAGGTCATGTAGTCCACACCTAGAGATGCTTCCCCGGCCCGTGCACCAGGTGACAGAAGGCTGCCAGCCTTGAGCGGGGCCCAGGGCAGGAAAGCGCAGGCTGTAGCGCAAGCAGCCTTGTCGCTTGGACCATATGAGGTGGCTGACCCTACGGTTGTCATGAGCGTCAGTGGTGGGAAAGGCTGCCCCGGGAGAATCAGGTCCCTGTGAGTCTGGTGCGAGGCCATGGGATCTGCAGTTGAGAATACCACTTTGGAGAAACCACTGCTGGGCCCTGGTAGGGACCAGAAACGCCATTTCATCACACGGCTCCAGACCATTTACTGAATGACACAAAACTGCCAAGTGCTAGTGTGGAGCAAGGGTATACTTGGAAATGGGTCTGGTCTACCATGGGCACGGTCCCTTGGGCTAGATGACCTAGCTTGTCGTACTGAGCTCGACAAGGTAAGAAATGGCTGTGGCAGATAAGAAATGATGGATGGAGCGTCTGGAAGGGCCCTGCATACGAGTCACAGTACCGTCCGTGAGCATTTGGGAGCATAGCAATACCACCTTCTGCAGATAACTATTCTTTGGAGAAGTTTCTAGCCTGCTACTGGCACTCCTCCCTCTGCTGTGAGCCACCCCCCTCAAAGTACTTCCAAGGCACCTAAGGTGCTTTTAAGATGAATTCTAATACCAGAGGGGGAAAAAAATCCATACATTAAATGGTAGGTTTGTGACTCTGGAAAAACAGAAGGCAATTGGAAACTCCAGGAAAATAAAGTACCAGGCAAAAAAGCAAATGACTGTTGGAAACAATTTGCATTTTCTGACGAATTTCCTCATTTTATGTTTTCTTGTTCATATTATGCACTTAAAGACCATGACTTGTATCTCCTATGTCTGAATTGCCTGTGGGTCTGCTTCTACTGTTCACTTTTTTTCTTAACTTGACTCAGGGTGCGCCCGGCAATTTTTAAGATCATGTATTTATTTTGAGAGACAGAGTGAGTGGGGGAGGGGCAGAGAGAGAGGGAGAGAATCCCAAGCAGGCTCTGTGCGGAGCCCAACACGGGACTCGAACCCACGAACGTGAGATCATGACGTGAGCCGAAACCCAGGGTTGGAAACTTAACCGACTGAGCCACCCAGGCGCCCCAGCAATTTCTGACTGAATACCACAATGCGTGAGAAATTGTAGAAACTCTAGATGAGCTTTAGTTCCTGACAGGCTAATTATATAAATGACCTTAATTCAGTTAGGTGGTGAGCTAACTCAAGTTGGGGCATCAATCTTTTAAAGATCCGGTCTATAGCCACTTCCTCCTAATTCCTAAAGTCCTTCAGAGATTCCAGCTGAGAGTCTTGTGGTATTTTCCAGGGCCCTTCATCACTGCTGGGATCCGAACTCCAAGTGTGGTCACCTTGGCACAAAATTCTCCTGAAAGCTCTCCTTGGTACCTCAGGCACTTGGCTGTTCCCCATCTCTGAATTTGTCTCATGCCATTTACCAGTGACCCCCTTGTGGGGAAAAGCTCAGTTTATCTCTCGTCACTTGCCTCCAAGATTTTGCCACTCAAGTCCTACTGTCTTAGCTCAGGGTGCCCTCAGGTCCTAGAAGCCAGCTGCAGTTTTTTGGCACATGAGCGTTTTCAACATGGCTGCTTACTTCATCAGACCAGCAAGGAAAGGCTCTGTCCAATCTACGAAGATGGCAGTCTTATAGGGCATACTCACAGGAGCGACATCACATCACTTTTGCCATAATCTAGTGTTTAGAAGCAAGTCTCAGTTCTGCCCACACTCGAGGGGGGAAGGTTACATAGGGCACAATTCACTGGGGTCACCTGGCACGTGCCTGATACAACTGCTGATAAAAGGACCAGTTGAGGGAAGACGAGCATTCGAGCAGCATTCACGGATAGCACAGTGAAAAGAGCTTTATATTTGGTGTCGGAAGTCAGTTTCGTCTCCTTACTTGTGGTACTTTTGACCATTCGCGACATCTCTTCACATCTGCAAATCTGTTAGCTGGTAACTTACGTCACAGGATTTGGTGAACTATGATGGTACTTTTATTTTTATTTAAAAAAAATTACATACAAGGGCACCTGGGTGGCTCAGTCGGTTAAGCATCCGACTTCAGCTCAGGTCATGATCTCACGGTTTTTGAGTTCGAGCCCTGCATCGGGCTCTGTGCTGATAGCTCAGAGCCTGGAGCCTGCTTCGGATTCTAGGGCTCCCTCTCTCTCTGCCCCTCACCCACTAGTGCTCTCTCTCAAAAATAAATATACATTAAAAAAATGGAAAATAAAAAATCACACACAGATATTAAAAACAAGGGATACCCATTCTCGACACACAAAACATTCTCAAAACCAAAGACAAAGCTGAATGGGAAAACGGATGTGAAGACAGAAGCAAGTATGCACAGAATTATTTTAATCAACTTATTTTATTGGTGGTTTCTGGAAACTATATTCAAAACATTTAAAAATCTATGATCTCAACACCCAAATGACAATTTGCTTAATAATTTGGTATATTTCGTTCCTAGATTTTTGTTCTACATGTCTACCTACTTACAACTAAATAGCAATAAATATAATACAAATATATATGTACATATGTGCATATAATTTTACTTAGCATAAAATTGCTATAGTTCTACCACCCAGAGTCACTGATACAATAGTATTTGTACAATATGTATTTGTTTGCAATGTAAATCATATGGTATAGTTTTATAATCTGTTTTTTTCACAATAGATTACCATGAACATTTCCCCAAATCCTCAAACATAAGATCACTTAAAAAAAATTTTTTTTTAATGTTCATTTGAGAGAGAGAGAAAGAGAAGAGAAGAGTGGGGGAGGGGCAGAGCGAGAGGGGGACACAGAATCCGAAGCAGGCTCCAGGCTCCGAGCTGTCAGCCCAGAGCCCGACGCGGGGCTGGGACCCACGAACCGCGAGATCACGACCTCAGCGGAAGTCGGATGTTTAACCGACTGAGCCAGCCAGGCGCCCCAAGCAAAGATAATTCTTAATTGTCCACATTATCCCACCTTAACGATATATCGAATTTTAATCACTTACCTATTATGGGATATTCAATTTCTGATTTGTTTCACAATTTAAATAATATTGCTGTCACAGGAGATGCTCTGACAATTAAAAATCTTTTATTGCCTCACCATAAAGTGACTACTCTTTCTTACAAGGCAAAGAATGTTAAGTTGTAAGCACTGTTTCCAAGCAAGGTGTGCCTTTTCTGTAAGGGATTTGCATTTTTGCACTGAAGATGATGGGTAACATGTGTGAGATCTCTTTGAGCCCCTTTGTCACAGGGACCCTGATGACTCATCTCCCATTCTACTTAAGGGAGCAATTTTTCTAGTTGTTTAAGAAATAATAGGGGGTGGGGTGCCTGGGTGGCTCAGTCAGTTAAGCGTCCAACTCTTGATTTCAGCTCAGGTCATGATCTCACCCCTGAGACCGAGCCCCGTGTTGGGCTCTGCGCTGACAGTGTGGAGCCTGCTTGGGATTCTGTTTCCCCCTCTGTCCCTCCCCCACGTGCCCGTATGCATGCGCCCTCTCTCTCAAAAATAAATAAACATTAAAAATAATAACAGGGCTGGGGCGCCTGGGTGGCTCAGTCAGTTAAGCGTCCGACTTCGGCCCAGGTCACGATCTCGCGGTTCGTGGGTTCGAGCCCCGCAGCGGGCTCTGTGCTGACAGCTCGGAGCCTGGAGCCGGCTTCCGATTCTGTGTCTCCTTCCCTCTACCCCTCCCCCACTCGCTCGTGCTGTCTCTCAAAAAATCAACATTAAAAATAAAAAAAATAATAATAATAACGGGGAGTCTGCCCCAGCTGGGATTAACAGTTTATGCTCTATACTGTTCTTTCAAAAGTGTGTTCTATTCCAGGGCGAACCTCACTTTCTTCTATTTGACTCCTTGTTAGCAGCCTCTGCACCTTTCCCACAGAATGTTACAGAATATGGAACACATTTCTCTCCTAATTGCTGACATAGTTTTCTAAACTCATTCGACTCTTAGTTTTTCCTCAGCATAAAGACTCTGTTAGGCGATAACATTTACATTCTTTCTCAAGGTTGTCTCACATCAATACACTCATAATTCTGCCACTGTTGAATTCCCTGATATACAATTCACTCGTAAGACCTTCTGGGTGAAAAACTGGTCGCATTTATTACGTGCTTCTGGAATTATATTTTTGAACCTTCTATTACATTAAAGGAACATTAATATCTGAAGAGTTTCTGACATTCTTGACATTGCTAAGATTACTCCCCAGGATGAACTGATCTATAATGAGGTATAATAGGGAAATTCTCCCACGCTCAAGTATATTAATAGGTTTTATCTCCTGTATGACTTCTCTGATGTTTAATCAGAGTTGACTTCCCACTGAAGGCTTTTCCACAGTCTCTGCATTCATAGGGTTTTTCTCCCGTGTGAGTTCTGTGATGTACAATGAGAGTTGATTTCACACTGAAAGCTTTCCCACATTCACTACATTCGTAGGGTTTTTCTCCTGTGTGAATTCTCTGATGTTTAATGAGAGTTGACTTCCTACTGAATGCTTTCCCACAGTTGCTGCATTCGTAGGGTCTCTCTCCCGTATGAATTCTCTCATGTTTTATCAGTGGTGACTTTTCGCTGAAGGCTTTCCCACATTCGCCGCATTTGTAGGGTTTCTCTCCTGTATGAGTTCTGTGATGTACAACAAGGGTTGACTTTTCGCCAAAGGCTTTCCCGCATCTTCTGCACTCATAAGGCTTCTCTCCTGTATGAGTTCTTTGATGGACAGAGAGGTGTGATTTTCCACTGAAAGTCTTCCCACATATGCCGCATTCGTAAGGCTTCTCTCCGGTGTGAGTTCTCTGATGGACAGAGAGGTGGGACTTCCCCCTGAAGCTTTTTCCACATCTACCGCACTCGTAAGCTTTCTCTTTTATAGGAGATCTCTGGTGTTTAATGGGGTTGGGTTTCTCATCAGAGGGTTTCCCATGTTTATTACAGTTAGGTTTCTCACCCGTGTGAGTCCTCGGGTACATAAGGCCGGATTTACCACAGTGGACTCCTTCATAAAATGCTTGTCTAATGTGTGTTTTTTCATGTCTAGTAAGGTGATAGGAACTCTTAAAGGCTTTTGCACATTCACCACATACAAATGGTTTCTCTGCTGTATGAGTTCGCGTATGTTTCATCAGCGTTGACTTCTGGATAAAGGTTTTCCCACATTCGCTGCACTCATAGGGCTTCTCCCCTGTGTGAGTTCTCTGGTGTGCAATGAGGGTTGACTTCTGGCTGAAGGCTCTTGTACATTCGCTGCACTCATAGGGCTTCTCTCCCGTGTGAGTTCTCTGGTGCACAACAAGGTTGGCTTTCTGGATAAACACTTTCCCGCATTCAGAACACTCAAAGAGTTTCTCCCTGGTTTGACTTCTTGGAGGTTTATCGAGGGCTTCCTTATGGTGGAGGGTTTTTCCACGTTGATGAGGCTCAAAGAATTTCTCTCCAGGCTGCGCTGGATAAAGATTAGGGTGGAAGCACGACTTCCAATGTGCCTTACGCTCATCACCTTTCTTTCTTACAGAACTTCTGCTTTGACAGAGAAAGTTTAAATTATGTTTTGAACACCTTCCCGATGAATAATATCTAGGGAGTCTTTGTCTTATAGAAACAAAGTCTGTGCCCGGATAAATGATTGTCCTGAATGTTGTCAATTCCTGGCCACTTTGGTCCTTCTGTGTTTCCTGGTCTACGAATGCAGTCGGCCACAGACATTGGTCTTGGCTTTCCTTGTGGTTGTCCATCTGGTCATGCACTTGCCAGAATTCTGGGGAAAAAAGGCAAGGAACTCATTGGACTTGTAATGGGGTAAATCTGGAGCTGAGGTGGATGGGCTGTGTCCATGCCCCACGAGCACCGCCTCCCCTCTCACTGTGAACATGAAGAACTATGCTGGCCCGTGTTGAACAAAAATAATTGAATCCACAGTCAGGCTCAAAACCAAGAAACTGGGTGTCAAAAGTGAAGTGGAAATTTAAAGTGACGGGGTGACCAGAAACGGAAGCTTCGGGATTTGCAGTGGTAATCCAGACCAAAGGGCAAAAATCTTCAGGAAACTGGTATAGGTAATTCCCGCTTACAGCTAGAATCGCAAGGGCCTTCCATGTTTGTCAAAGAGAAGCCAGGAAAACTCCCCACTGGACGAGGAAATTGGAAAGAAAGATGTTATAAAGCAAAAGCCTAGTTGTGCGACTCAATCCAAAACGATGAGTACAGAGTCCACAAGCTGACAAATTAACATGAAAAACTGGTCCTGCTATTACTAGGTTCCTAGATATGGCAAACCCCAAAAGATATATCTTAGGATTTTATAGCTTAGGACTCACACAACTTCTGTGGAAAGCCAATTCTCACTGAAGAATTCACAGTAAAATAATTTAAACCTCCCAAGGAAATGAACCATCTTGATACTCCCGGTGTCAGCAGATAATCCCATTTCCTAGAACTGTAGCTAACAGAACACTCTAGACTTTAAAATAAATATATTTCAAATATTCAAAGAAATAAGGTAAGAGCTATACTATCGGAAGGGGAAAGGAACATTTGAGAAAAGGAACAAATATAAATATAAAAGAATATATAGGCATTATTAAAGCTCTAAATAGAGAAGTTGAACAGACTAGTCACAGATAAAAACCAACTTAATGAATCAGATGACATCTTGGGAAATCACCCTGATTGCAGCATGAAGAGCTAACAAAATGGAAATATGGTAAGACAAATAGAAAAATGGTGAGTTCCAACACAGGTTTAATAGAAAATCCAAATGGAAACGGTAGAAAGGGACAGGAGCAGGGCACCCGGGTGGCTCAGTCGGTTAAGCGTCCGACTTTGGCTCAGGTCATGATCTCATGTTTCATGAGTTGGAGCCCCGCATCAGGCTCTGTGCTGACGGCTCGGAGCCTGGAGCCTGCTTCGGATCCTGTGTCTCCCTCTTTCTTTGCCCCACCCCCACATGCGCTCTCTCAAAAATGAATATACATTAAAAAAAAATTTTTTTTTAAGACAGGGACAGGGGCAATATGCCAGGAAAAGGGAAAACAGAGCAGCCCTGAGGCTGCTAGGCTTAGAAAGGCTGGCTTGCAAGGTTCAGCCCTGCAGCTTGGGAAACTGGGAGTTCAGCAATGTCTCCACCATCCCCTAACTGATAAGGCTGCTTGTACAAACAATGTGATTTATGCTGAACATTTCCCTTCCTTCTGTGTGCCTGAAATTCTGGTATGTGCAAGGCAGGGCAACTGAGGGTGCTGAGTTTCTACTGGGCCTCCCCGGGCACACATTGCTGCATTTTTTTCCGCTGGGGCAAGTGTGCCCCGGGTGACCCTAGATGGGAGGGAGAGAGCATAAGGCATCCTGTACATGGATTCATCCAGACTCTGCTAGTGTCTTCCCCCCCTTATGACCTAGTGGTATATGTTTACTACATCGCTGTAATAGATCGGAGCTGTAGATACAACTATATGCTGAGTCCCATGGATCCTTCTCGAAAATCACTAAATATGGTACTGGTGTTGGGGACCCCTGATCTAGGCAATATCTGAAGAGATAATGACTGGTAGTTTTCTAGAAGGGAAGAAAGGCATGCATCCTACCACTGAATGTCCAGAGTCCTGAGTGTGGTAAATAAAAGCAGATCGGTACCTGGACACAGTTTAGTGCCACCACAAGACTTGAGAGTCAGAAAGTAAGTAGTGAAAGCTACCATGGAGAAATTTTTAAAATCACCTATAAAGAAACAATTAGAGGGGCTCCTGGGGGGCTCAGTCGGTTAAATGTCCGACTTCAGCTTAGGTCGTGATCTCACGGCTTGTGGGTTCGGGCCTCGCATCGGGCTCTATGCTGACAGCTCAGCGCCTGGAGCCTGCTCGGGATTCTGTGTCTCCCTCTCTCTCTGCCCCTTCCCTGCTGTGTCTCAAAATAAGCAAATAAACTTTAAGAAGAAAAAAGAAACAATTAGAGCAAACCCAGACTTGATCAGCAATAAAAGAAGCCAAAAGATTAAAGAATATACTCAAAGTCCTGAGAGAAGCCTGACGTCATCTTAGAACTCTATCCCCAGATAAATTATCACAAAGAAAAATGACAAAATGAAGATGTTTTTAGACAAGAAAAGGCATGGAATTTGCCACACACAAAGCCTGGCTGAGAATAATGCTTGGTGCTTGAATTTTTCAGGAGGAATATACCAAAGGGGGTGGAGGTAAAAAAAAAAAAATGTAGTAAAGGCAGGAAAAAAGAGGTAAAGAAAAAGCAGGATATATAGAAAGTACAATAAAAGCAGAAATACTATCATAGTAATAGCACAATAAATTTATATTAACCCCATTTGTTAAAGGTCAACCATATTAAATTTTATTTTTAAAAATCAGCTTTATGGGGGCGCCTGGGTGGCTCAGTTAAGCATCTGACTCCAGATTTCCACTCAGGTCACGATCCCGTGGTTCATGAGTTTGAGCCCTGAGTCGGGCTGGGAGCTGACAGTGCAAAGCCTGCTGGGGATTCTCCCTCTTGCCCTCTCTCTCTGCCCCTCCCCCACTCAACTCTCTCTCAAAATAAAAATGAAAATCACCTTTATATTTTCAAAAGACAATTAGAGCAAAATGAGAGAGGAACTCTGAAAATAAAATTATGGAAAGACATGTACCTGGTCCTGAATAACCAAAAAAATAGCTGGTAAAACAATGCTTATGTCCCATAAAACATAAAATGACCTTGATGCCAAAAGAAAATAAGGACAGAATATGAGAATATTCTAAAGCACTTTCATTTAAATAGATTCAAGACTCGGGGCGCCTGGGTGACTCAGTCGGTTAAGCATCGGACTTCGGCTCGGGTCATGATCTTGTGGTTCGTGAGATCGAGCCCTGCGTCGGGCTCTGTGCTGACAGCTCAGAGCCTGGATGGAGCATGCTTTATGATTCTGTGTCTCCCTCTCTTTCTGCCCTGCTCCCCCTTCTCACTCTCAAAAATAAATTTAAAAAAAAAAACATTAAATTTTTTTAAAATTAAAAAACAATAGATGCAAGACTCTTTTTTTTTTTTTTAGAAAGATTTTATTTGTAAGTAATCTCTAAACCCAACATGGGGCTCAAATCTACAACCCTGAGATTAAAGGTCAAATGCTCCACCAACTGGGCCAGACGGGTGCTCCAAATAGACGAAAAACTCTTTTTTTCAAGTTTATTTATTCTGAGAGAGAGAAAGAGCGAGAGCACACTATAGCAAGCAAGGGAGGGAGGGAGAGAGAGAGAGAGAGAGAGACAGAAAGAGAGAGAGAATCCCAAGCAGGCTCTGTGCCGTCAGCACAGAGCCCGATGTGGGGCTGGACCTCATGAACTGTGAGATCATGACCTGAGCCAAAGTGAGACACTTAACCCACTGAGCCACCCAGGCGCCCCTACGTGCAAAACTCTTAAATATACAAAGGAAACTGATTCTATTTATGGGAGAAAAAAGGTAAATAATATCCAATAATGTTGACAATGTACGTACCCTACTGTGTATTCCATTTGTGGCTATAACACAGAGAAAATCCTACAAGTGTGAGCCAGGATACATGTACAAGAATGGCAACAAATACAGGAAATAAATTCCCAGTAACAGAGGTATGGGTTGATGGACTGCAATACTCCAACGCTGGAATGCTATACCAGCATTGAAAATGAATGAACTAAATGTAATACACCAGCTCAAAGGGCAACGCTGAATACAGAAAGAAAGTTTTGGAAAGAACCCTAAAGTTCAAGTGCACTAAGCTGGTAGATTTCCAAAAGGAACACCATACAGATTACAGATGCAAATAGATGTAGTCCAAGTATAAAAACATGGATGAGAAGGGTACTCACCAAATTCATGGTACTGTTTGCCCGGGGAGTGAACGAGAGGAGCGGGACTCGGGACAGGAAAAGGACACCTTTATTTGTAAAGCTCTATTTCTTTTATTAAAAAAAAAAAAAACCCACCACCACCAAGTATCAAAATACTGACATTTGCTAATTCTGGGAGGTAAGCACAAAGGTATGTTACAATGATGATTTTCTGTACTTCTCTTCAGTTTTAAGAGAAATGCACTAAGGCAAGACTTCTGGAAAGGGGGAGTGAGGATCTCAGTAAATCTTTCCCCCCCATGAAAGCAACGAAAATACTGGCAAAATTATCAAAATCTATCCTTTGAGGAGTTAGGAAATTAACCAAAGGCATACAACAAATTAAGAAGCATTTATTCAGGGCCACTGGGTGGCTCAGTCAGGTGAGCGTCTGACTCTTGATTTCGCTCAGATCACGATCTCACAGTTGGTGAGTTCAGGGCCCGCGTCGGGCTCCATGCCGACAGTGTGGAGCCTGCTTGGGGTTTTCTCTCTCTCTCTCTCTCTCTCTCTCTCTCTCTTAAATAAACATTTTTTAAAAATTTAAAAAGAAGCATTTATTCAAGAAGAACCGGTGAACCTCAGTGAGAACAGCCCAATCTGTGGTGTTTCAGTTGGTGCCACTCACCTCTTCTCCCTGTACCCCAAACCGCTGGCTCCCCAACTCTGCCCCGTAAGCAGTGAAAACTGGCAGCCTCACAGCAGCCTGGGGGGCTGACCTGTTTTGGATCTCCACCGAAAGCTCCATCTGCTGTCACTGTGTGACCTAACTTGGAGCTCAGCTCTAAGAAAGAAAGTTTACAATATGGTAACTCAAATCCACGTGAAGAAATAAAGAGCATCAGTAAAGAGAGCATGCAGGGAAATGCTAACACAGCAAGCCTGGCTCCTGGCTGAAGTCTGGAAAGTCAGTTTCTAGAATGTTCCCTACACTGAGAAGACTATCTTGCCTGCTTGGGGCACTGAACACCTGTTGTTCTTCTGGGAGTCCAGATGTCCGGCCATTAGGGGCTGATGATTTTGTGGCCTGAGTTGCCTATTGTTATAGGGTCAACTTGGAATCTTCGACAAAGTGAAAAGGGCTTTTTAAAAAAAAAACAAAAAAACGAAAAACTTGCTTGCCACTTGGACTTGAAATGTGGCTGTCAGTCTCTGCAGCATCTTGGCTCTGTACGAGAAAGGAGCAACTATCCCTGTGGGGATTGATCTCCTACCCAAGTGCCCAGGAATACTGGTGAAAATGATCCCGTATCAAGGCACATGGAGAAACGTCACCGAACATGAGATAAACGGGTGGGGGTGGATCTTATAAGCTTACAGACAGAAAAAAAAATTGATACCAGGTATCAATAATAGGGGCACCTGGGTGGCTCAGTCAGTTAAGCATCTGACCTCAGCTCAGGTCACGATCTCAGGGTCTGTGAGTTCCAGCCCCGCGTCGGGCTCTGTGCTGACAGCTCGGAGCCTGGAGCCTGCTTCGGATTCTGTGTCTCCCTCTCTCTCTGCCCCTCCTCCGCTCACGCTCTGTCTCTCTCAAATAAGTAAATGTTAAAAAACAATAATAATAATAATCAGAATAGATTCAGAGTTCTCAAAAGGAACATTGAAAATCAGAAGACAATGGTGCAATGCCTTCAGAAGTCTAAGGGAAAGAAACGTCCATCCTAGAACTCTACCCCAAGCTCAACTCTCCACCTAGGACGAGGATAACCAACACTTCCAGATATTCAACAACCTCAACAAATGTACCTCCCATGGACCTACGTTCTTTCTGAGTCGAGTCCTGGAAGACGGTGCTCCAATGAACCGTGGAAGAGGGCGTGGCATAAAGCGAACGGGGACTCCAACAAAGCAGAAAGTGGAGGGAGCCCCCAGAATGATGGTGAAGGATGTGAGGGCAGCCACGCGAGCAGCGATGAGGATAATCCACCCAGGAGGGAGAGGGTCAGATGGCTCCAGACAAGCTCAGGGGTTATGACATTGATTGGAACACCTGCTAGCTCTGGAAAGCATCCGGAGCCACTCTAGATGGCTGGTTATGGAGTGTTCAAGTTGAGCTGGCAGGAAGTACGTACAGAAAGAAGCAAAGCAAAGAAATAAAGCAAATATTAACCAAAGGAAGCAAAGAGTTACGCGGGAGAGCTAAACTAATCACAGGTTACCGCACGGCTCAGCTGCGTACGATGTTTACACAGCCATAACGTTGTAGACAGAAGTACTGTCGGGAAACACATCTCTGGTAGAATCATACTGGGAACACCGGGGAACAAAACGTCTTGGTGTGAGGATGTGTGTGAGAGGCAGGAGAAATGAAGTGAGCTAAATCTCAATCTTCCGTAGCTGAAAATTATACATAATTATCGTGAGATACATATAAATTATAAGGAATAGTGATACAAAAGACACCTGCTATTCACCACTCACTAAAAAACAAATTATCGTGGGGTGCCTGGCTGGCTCAGTGAAAAGAGCATGTGACTCGATCTCAGGGTCATGAGTTCAAGCCCCACATTGGGTGTGGAGCCTACTTAAAAAAAAAAAAAAAGAAAAGAAAAAGAAAAACAGGGGCACCCAGGTAGTTCAGTCAGTTAGGTGTCTGATTCTTGATTTTGGCTCAGGTCATGATCTCATGGTCGTGGGACTGAGCCTCACATAGAGCTCCAAGCTGGGCCTGGAGCCTACTTAAGAGTCTTTCTCTCCCTCTGCCCCTCTCCCACTTGAGTGCATGTACACGCACTCTCTGAAAAAAAAAACACCCAAAAAACAAATTATCATTACCTTTGAAGTTCATGTGCCCATTTCATTTTCTTTCTTCTCAGATAATCACTATCCTGCATTTTATGTTTATAATGACTTTGACTTTCTTTATAGCTTTACCACACTTCTCTCATTCTTTAAACCTCAGCCATGATCTACTTTGGTAAAAATGAAACCTATTTTTCTTTTAATCGAAAAAGAATACTGCCTTAGGTCAGTAAATCTGAAATCTCAGATGAAACACAACTGTCTAGAAAAATGACCAGAATTGACAGAGGATACAGGAAACAGGAATAAATCAGTAATTATTTTGAAAATCATAAAATTCACCCTGTAATCAAAAGTCTTGCCCTAAAAAAGGGCATCCTACCCAGAAGTTTTTTTAACATTTGTTTATTTTTGAGACAGAGAGAGAGAGAGCATGAACAGGGGAGGGTCAGAGAAAGAGGGAGACACAGAATCCGAAACAGGCTCCAGGCTCTGAGCTGTCAGCACAGAGCCCGACGCGGGGCTCGAACCCACGGACCGCGAGATCATGACCTGAGCCGAAGTCGGACGCTTAACCGACTGAGACACCCAGGCGCCCCTGGAAGTTTTCATAGATGATTGCCATCAACTCACACGAACAGATATACTGCAGTCAATTAGTTTCAGAAACTAGAAAAAGAAGGAAAAGTGCCCAGTCTGTTTTATGCAGCCAGTATCACCTCGTATACCAGAATAAGAGGACAGCACAAGAAAAGAAAATCGAAGCTCTTTCTCACTTCTGAACATTAATGCAAGACTCTTAAACGTGAGCAGACTTCAATTTATTAAAAGAAATGCGTCACAACCAAGTAGAATTGAGCAGACGAGTGGAGGAACAGTTCAATATCAGAAAACCTATTAACATAATCCACCCCATGAATAGATCAAAGGAGAAAAATTACCTTGTCAACAGAGGCAGAAAATAAGCATTCGAGAAAATAGTAACACTCATTCATGATGTTTAAGAAAGTCTCATTAGCAAACGAGGAATACAGAAGCAGCTTCGGATGGAAGGGATCTTTCAAGATAGCACAGCAAATACACGTAATGGTGGGTTTTATGAGTTCTGTCACCTCTCTGGGCCTCAGTTTTCTCATCGATAAAATGAAGCTAACAGCCAACCGACTTGACAGGGTTGTCCAAGGATTAAGTGTGTGAAAAGCATCCAGAACATAGCAAGCACTCACATACTTCCTATCATTATTTTCCTATCACTGTCCTCATTATTTTCATTAAAATCAGAAACAAACAAAGAATTCACTATCACTGCATCTATTAAACACTGTACTACATGCCCTGATAGGAGAGAAGAAAAAGAAAGAAAATGTACGATTGGGAAGGAAAAGACAAGATTGTTTTTATGAAGAGAACTCTTTACATAGAAGACTCAAGAGAATCTAAGAACTATTAGTATTTTTTTGTTGAGAGACAGCATGATCGGGGAGGGCCGGAGAGATAGGGAGACACAGGATCGGAAGCAGACTTGAGGCTCTGAGCTGTCAACACAGACCCCAACGTGGGGCTCGAACTCACGAACCGTGAGATCATGACCTGAGCCGAAGTCAGTGCTTACCCAACTGAGCCACCCAGGCGCCCCTAAGAACTATTAGTATTAATAAAAGCCATCTAGAATGGTTTCTGTTCACAGGTTGATTATATCAACATCATTAGCATTCTCATGCACTGATATTAGCCAGTTAGAAAATGTTATAGGAGGGGCGCCTGGGTGGCTCAGTCGGTTAAGTGTCTCTCTCTCTCTCTCTCTCTCTTTTTTTTTTAATGTTTATTTATTTATTTTGAGAGAGAGCGATATAGAGGGTGAAAAGAGGAGGGGCAGAGAGAGGAAGACAGAGAATCCCAAGCAGGCTCCGTGCTGTTAGCACAGAGCCTGACCCGGGGCTCGAATGCACAAACCGTGAGATCATGACCTGAGTCGAAACCAAGAGTCAGACACTTAACTGACTGAGCCATCCAGGCGCCCCAAGTGTGTGACTCTTGATTTGGCTCAGGTCATGACACAGTCATGGGATCAAGCCCTGTGTCGGGCTCTGCACTGAGCACGGAGCCTGCCTGGGATTCTCTCTCTCCCTCTCTCTCTGCCCCTCCCCGGCTTGTGCATGCTCGCTCACTCTCTCTCAAAATAAATAAATAAAACCTTAAAAAAAAAAAAAGAAAACATTACGGGGAAAAAAAGATCCCATTCACAACTGCCGCAATAACTAAGAAGTATCTGTGAATAAATGTAACAAGAGATGTGCGAGCACTTTCTGAAGACAAACAACAGAAAAGAGAAGCTAAGAGTTCGCCGATGAGAAAATTCAACAGTATAAAGATGCCAATCCTGAGCCTGTGCCCAGCTTGTCTTTAAACGCGGTGCAGGGGCGCCCGGGTGGCTCAGTCAGTTAAGCGGCCGACTTCGGCTCAGGTCATGATCTCACGGTCCGTGTGTTCGAGCCCCGCATCGGGCTCTGCGCTGACAGCTCGGAGCCTGGAGCCTGTTTCCGAGTCTGTGTCTCCCTCTCTCTCTGACCCTCCCCCGTTCATGCTGTCTGTCTCAAAAATAAATAAACGTTAAAAAATTTTTTTTTAAATAAAAAAATAAATGCAGTGCAATTGTATTCAGGAAGCCTCAACAGGGTTTTCCACAGACGTCAAGAAACTAACCCTATGATTCCTATATGGATGACCAAACAGTCAAAGAAGATAAGGGGGGGGTCCACGTGGCTAGCTATGAACAACATCAATAAGGATGATAAGAATGGCATAGCAGGGGACATTTATGTGTCTGGCACTGTTTTAAGGGCTTTACTTTTTTTTTTTTTTTTTTTTTTTTTGAGAGGGAGAGAGAGGGAGAAAGACAGAGTATGAGCAGGGAAGCGGCAGAGAGAGAGGGGGAGACACAGAATCCGAAACAGGCTCCAGGCTCTGAGCTGTCAGCACAGAGCCTGACGCGGGGCTCGAACCCACAGACCGTGAGATCATGACCTGAGCCGAAGTCAGACGCTTAACCGACTGAGCCACCCAGGTGCCCCTAAATTTGTTTTTAACGTGTATTTATTTTTGAGAGAAAGAGAGAGAGAGAGACAGATCATGAGCTGGGGGAAGAGCAGAGAGAGGGGGAGACACAGAATCCGAAGCAGGCTCCGGGCTGTCAGCACAGAACCCAATATGGGGCTCGAACCCGTGGACCACAAGATCATGACCTGAGCCGAAGTCGGACGCTTAACCCACTGAGCCACCCAGGTGCCCCCACTAAGACAGTAAACCTTAAAAGTTCTCATCAGGAGGGGGAAAAAAAAGCCCACTCTTTCTCTTTCAAAGGCTGCTAATACGATACTACTAAGTGCTTCTCTAGTCCAGCGATCTTAGCAGGACTTAAAAGGAGCAGGTCAGAACCACTTAACGTCCCTCAGTAGTAACACAGGCCTTAAAAGTCTGACAGGTTAAGGTGGAAGGAGCAGGGGAAGGAGACCTCTTCCAGGAGAGCTGTGGGAAAACTGTGGCATTTTGTCTCCCCAACAACACGGGAGGGAGGAGCGTATTCACCTGACCCCTCGTCTAGTAAGGACTCCAGGAGACAACTTGCTTGATGTATGCCTGCTAGAGTTTGGGGGACACACAGGGCGTGGCACCCCATCTGCACCCAGAAAAACTACGGGTGCCAAAGAGGCCACATAGGGGTGTGAAGACATCAAGGTGCCAGGCACGGGTATACACACGCACACGGTCCACAAGCCAGATGTGGCCCCTCTGGGTGTGAACAGGACGGGGTTACTTTGGGAAGAAGGCTTCCTGCTAGCATCGAGGTGACAGCAGCAAAGAGAGACTGGGCATGCTTCTTTTGCCCCCAAAAACTTCCAGCCTGCAGCACCGAAGCCGGCGTTAGTTGGCGGAGAGGTTTCCCTTTAAATGAGGTTCACAGTTTTCACTGTTATCTGTGATTAAACTTTTTTTTTTAAGTTTATTTATTTTGAGGGAGAGAGAGAGTGCGTGAGAGCAGGGGAGGGGCAGAGAGAGAGGGAGACGGAGAAATCTCAAGCAGGCTCTGCACGGTCAGCACAGAGCCCGATGCAGGGCTCGATCCCACAAGCTGTGAGATTATGTCCCAGCCAAAATCAAGAGTCAGACGCTTAACCGACTGAGCCACCCAGGCGCCTCTGATTACACTTTTAAAACTAGAACAAGTCTACCAGGGGCTCTCAGAAATTAAAAAGATAATACAGGAGTATTATCAACAACTTTTGTTAGGATGTCCCTGGAACCACAGTGGAGGGGACGGCCATCTTGCCAGCGCAACCCAACGGAAAGCCCCAGAACGAATTGAAGGTCAACCGATCACCGAGCGACAGCAGGACCTGGCGCAAAAAAGGCCCACCCGGACCTAAACCCAGAACCGCTGCAGCTTAAAAACCCTACCCCACCACACCCGGGCGCCAACTTCCCTGACTCCTCTCTCTCTCTCCCTGAGTCACGGAACCTCGCCCGAGACCTTAATTCCCAATAAAGCCTTTGACTGCTAAAATTTTTTAGCTTCTGACTTTATCTTTACCCTGCCCTACGCCTGACCTTAACATTTGGTGCCGAAACCCGGGGGGAGGTAGTAGCTCGCCTCCCTTGGCCGAACTCCCTCCTCGCCAAGCCAGACACCAACCACCCTACTCACAAGCGCCTACAGGAGCCGGTAAGTAGGACAGACCCCTCCTTCCCTCCTCCAACTACGGCTGACACCCAGGAGAGATGTCTCGCAAATCAGTCTCCTTTCCTCCACACGCCGTAAGGCCCGCACGCCAACAGACCCCTTATTGCAGCGCGAGGGACGCCTCGCCCTGCCACGCCAATGGGGAGTAACGAGTCTAAACCGCCTCGATCTTTTACCCACCCCCCCCCCAATGTCTGTTAAAAAACTTCCGGCTCCTGGGCTTACAAGGCGAACTTCGTCGTAACCGACTCTTCCGCCTTTGCACTGTAGTCTGGCCTCAGTACAAATTAGATAATGATCCTCAATGGCCACCCGAGGGGTCTTTACAATACCAAATCTTAACCAATCTGGACAATTTCTGCCATCGGCTGGGAAAATGGGGAGAAATACCCTACGTCATGGCCTTTTGGAACCTCAGGTCTCGCCCCTACCTATGTTCCTCCTGCCCCTCTGCACGCATGCCCCTTGCCCACCCACAACCCCCGATGACCCCACCTCACCAACTTCCCTATCTCCGACCCGTTAGAGAATCTAGCCATGCCACCCACCAGCCCTCGCCCACTGGCCCTAGCCCCCCTCCGTACTCCCTACCTCCAGCCGTCCCGCCTTCACCTCCCATATCATCCGAACTTGTGCTCAGGCCCCTCCCATCGAACAGGCCCCAGCGGCCATCTTGCCTCTCCGAGAGGTGGCAGAACCTGAAGGCCTGGTTCCCGTTCACGTCCCCTTCTCCCTCCAAGACTTATCTGCCATTGAAAAGCAGCTAGGGTCATTCTCGGCTGACCCCACCCAATACATTAAGGAATTCCAATACCTTGCTCAAGCCTGCAGTCTCACATGGCATGACATCCATGTAATCCTCACCCTACCCTCACCCCTAAGGAGAGGGAGCGCATACAGGCCACAGCCAGAGAACATGCAGACCAAACCCACATGACCGACCCCACTTAGGGGCCGATGCTGTCCTGGCGGCCAACCCCAATTGGAACTACCAACATGTGGGCAATGGTCACCGGTGCCAGGACCAAATGATCCAGTGCCTACTAGCAGAAATGAGGGCAACGTCAAACAAATCAGTAAATTTTAACAAACTTCAAGAAGTAATACAGGACCCCAATGAAAACCCCGCAGCCTTCCTTAGCCGGCTCACAAGAGACACTTACCCAGTATACCAGACTGGACCCTACCACCCCCGCCAGGGCCACCGTATTGTCTACCTATTTTATTTCCCAATTAGCCCCTGATAACCAAAAAAACTAAAAAAGGCTGAAGATGGTCCTCAGACCCCCATGGCCGACCTGGTAAAGATGGCCTTTAAAGTTTTTAATGGCCGAGAGGAAGCTCAAGAACAACGGCGACAGGCCGGTCTCCAACAAAAGGTACAATTACAGACCCAAGTCTTGGTAGCTGCCCTAAGGCCAGCCACAATAAAGCCCTCTGGACCACAGCCTCCTCCGGGGCCTTGCTTTAAATGTGGCCAAGAAGGCCATTGGTCTCATCAGTGTCCCCATCCCAAAAAGCCTACCAGTACATGCCCACTGTGCTAGCAAATGGGCCATTGGAAATCCGATTGTCCTAACCCAAGGGACGACAGACTCGCAACGCCTCCACGTGGCGAGGCTTCACCCGGATTGGACTCTGCCTTCCAACTCCTGGAGACGGAGGATGACGACTGACGAGGCCCAGACTCAGTAACCCCGGTGACCCATGCTGAGCCCAGGGTAAAACTCCAGGTGGCGGGTAAGTCCATCTCCTTTCTGTTGGACACAGGTGCTACCTATTCCGTCCTGCCGAGCTATTCTGGCCCCACCACGCCATCCTCCGTTTCAGTCATGGGCATAAGTGGCACCCCCTCCAATCCCCCATGCACACCGGTACTCACCTGCTGCCTGGATGGCTTCCACTTCTCCCACTCCTTCCTAGTCATCCCCTCCTGCCCCGTCCCCCTGTTGGGCCGAGACATCCTCAATAAATTAGGAACCTCTATACACCTACCAGCTATCTGCCCCTCTCCTTCCCCCACTCATCTCCTACTGGCTGTTATCACAGACCACACAGACCACAGCCTCAACCCACACCCAGACCTCCCAGTAGACCCAATCGTATGGGATACATCCACCCCAACAATTGCCACCCACCACCAACCTGTCCTCATTAAACTCAAAAATCCATCACAATTCCCCTCTAGACCCCAATACCCAATCTCCCACACCCACCGACTAGGCCTGAAGCCCATCATCGATCGCCTACTCAAGGAAGGCCTCCTAATCCCATGTCACTCCCCCTGCAACACCCCGATCTTGCCTGTAAAAAAGCCTAATGGCTCATATAGACTAGCACAAGACCTCCGAATAATCAATGAAGCTGTAATCCCCAGCCACCCAGTAGTGCCCAACCCATACACCCTCCTCTCCCAAATTCCCCCATCCACAACCCATTTTACAGTGCTTGATCTCAAAGATGCCTTTTTCATCATTCCCCTACATCCCGAATCCCAATTCCTCTTTGCCTTCACATGGCAAGATCCAGTCACCTCTCTGGCCTGCCAACTCACATGGACGGTACTTCCCCAGGGGTCCCGTGACAGTCCCCATCTCTTTGGGCAAGCCTTGGCCAGGGATCTCCTCAAATCCCCACTCTCTAGTCACTGTACTCTACTACAATACATAGATGACCTCCTACTATGTGGAACCTCTTTCGACCACACCAAATAAGATACAATCCATATCCTAAACTTCCTGGCTAACCTGGGGTATTGAGTCTCCCCACACAAAGCCCAAATCTGTACTAATACAGTCACGTTCCTGGGATTCTCACTCACACCTACCACCAAGGCCCTAACCCAAGACCGTCTCCAAGCCCTCCAAACCCTGTCCCCACCTACCGATGCAGACGAAATCCTCTCCTTCCTGGGCTTAGTGGGTTTCTTCCGACACTGGATCCCTAACTTTGCTGTACATGCAGCTCCCCTATACAAAGCAGCCAAGGAAACCCCCCAAGGCCCACTCTCCAGCCCGGGATCGGTAGCAAGGGCCTTCCAACGGCTGGTCACATCTCTAGTCACTCAACCGGTCCTTTCCCTCCCCAGTGTTTCAAAGCCTTTCCTCTTATACACAGATGAAAGGGCTGGAATTGCAACAGGGCTCCTAGCGCAACCATGTGGCCCCAAGTTACAAGCTGTCGCCTACCTCTCTAAACGACTGGACCCTACCATCAGGGGGTGGCAACCCTGCCTTACAGCACTTGCAGCAGCAGCCACCCTAACCAAAGAGGCACTCAAACTCACCCTACACTGCCCCCTAACGGTACTCCCATCGCACCGTCTATCTGATCTCCTTACACATAAGGCCCTGGCACACCTCTCCCCATCACACATACAATTGTTCCATCTGCTCTTTGTTAAAAATCCTGAAATATCTCTCCAATTCTCCCCCAGACTCAATCCTGCCACCCTACTTCCACAAATCAACACCCTCCAAGCCGCTACACACATACAGCCTGCTATTTGCTTTTTATATGGCCAAACCAACAGTATATGCTCCCAAACCTCCCCCACCCAATATAGAGAATGCCCCTATAGCTATTGTAACATGCACTGGCTCAACTGAAACTGTTTCACAGGGAAAAAGACCGGCCGCTTCTGCTTACAAGGTAGCAACTTTACCCTTACTATCCCTGATCCATGGGATATCCACTGGCAAACCGGGACAAGGGGCAAACTGTATCAGAACGGCCATCACTCTAACCCCGTCTCCTCTTTAACCATCTATCGAACCTACGAACCCTCAATGGCTCCTTCCCTCTCCAACCTTAAAGATCTTACCCAAACGATCACGGACCAAGAAAACCAGCTCAAAACCCAACTGCAGACACCCCCCACACAACATCCCTTCTCATGGCTTACACTAATCAGACAAGGAACAGTCCTGCTTAACCACTCAGGCTTAACTAACCTGTCACACTGCTTTCTTTGCGCATCCCTCCAGCAGGATCCAGTAATAGCCGTCCCATTACCCACCCCCTTTCTCAACGCCACTAACTCCACCAACCACCCCATAAGTCAAATCTCCCTACAGGTTCCCATCCTCACTGAGACCCCTCAATACAACACATCTCACCCAACATGCTACTCTTCTTATGCCTCCCCAACTTGCCCCTCCCCCTTGCCTATGCCTAGCCACAATCCCCCCCAGGGGGATTCTATTGGTGCAATGGCACGGCTTATAAACAAATACCCAAAAACACTTCTATCTGTCTCCCAGTCACCATCATCCCCCAACTCACCCTATACGGACAGGAAGAACTCCATCAACTCCTCGAATTCCATCTCCAAAAACGAGCCGTTTTCCTCCCACTAAATGGTCAGACTATCCCTGGCCACCTCCCTACTGGCCGACGGTGTTGGGACCAGCTCCCTAATACGCTCCATTAGCTCCTCCGGGGATCTGTCAGACAGGCTCCAAATCGCAATAGAAGCCTCAGGAACCTCCCTAACCGCCTTACAAAGGCAGATCAACTCCCTAGCACAGGTCACTCTACAAAACCGACGAGCCCTAGATCTCCTGACAGCAGAAAAAGGGGGAACATGCCTGTTCCTGAGGGAAGAATGTTTCTACTACCTCAATGAATCAGGCTTAGTTGAAACCAATATAGAACACCTAAAGGAAATCCAAAAAACTCTATCCGCCCACCCAGGATCCTCAGACCCCCTAACCTCCTGGTGGCAATCACCCCTCCTAACTTGGCTCCACACCATAGTCACCCCACTAGTTGCTATCTGTATAATACTTATGCTCTTACCTTGTTTTCCCCGTTTCGTATGGAAACGAATTCATGAAGTTTCCCAGGTTGCATTTCACCAGATGGTGGTCCGGCCATTATCCCGCATTCCAACCTCAGACCCCACATACCATGACGTCACCCTTACACCCACAGGAAGCAGCCAGATCAGATCCGTCGCCCATTATCACCAATAAGAGGTTGGAATGTTAGGATGTCCCTGGAACCACAGTGGAGGGGACGGCCATCTCGCCAGCGCAACCTAATGGAAAGCCCCGAGCAGCCTGCCAGAACGAACTGAAGGTCAACCAATCACCGAGCGACAGCACGACCTGGCGCAAAAAAGGCCCACCCGGACCTAAACCTGGAACCACTGCAGCTTAAAAACCCTACCCCACCACACCCAGGCGCGACTTCCCTGACTCCTCTCTCTCTCTGTCCCCAAGCCACGGAACCTCGCCCGAGATCTTAATTCCCAATAAAGACTTTTGACTGCTAAAATTTTTTAGCTTCTGACTCTTATCTTTACCCTGACCTACGCCTGACCTTAACAACTTTATCCCAATAAATTTGACAACTTAAGTGAAACAGACAAACTCCTTGAAAGACACAAGTTACCAAAGCTCATTCAAGAACAAATAACATGAGGGGGACCTGAGTGGCTCAGTCTATTGAACGCGCAACTTCGGCTCAGGTCATGATCTTGCGGTTCGTGGGTTCCAGCCCCACACCAGGCTCTGTGCTGACAGCTCAGAGCCTGGATGAAGCCTGCTTCAGAATCTGTGTCTCCCTCTCTCTCTCTCTCTCTGCCCCTCCCCTGCTCGTGCTCTGTCTCTCTCTCTCTCTCTCTCAAAAACAAACATCAAAAAAAGAAGAAATAATATGAATAAACCAGTAAGTATTTAAAGGAATTGAAATGGTAGCTTAAAACCTTTCCACAAAGAAAACTCCGGGTGCAGCTGACTTCAGTGGAGAATTCTACCGGACGTTTAAGAAATAATACCGGCTTCTACACAAATTCTTCGGAAGAGCTGAAGAGGGAGGAAATACTTCCCAACTCACTCTATGACTTCATTATCTTAGTTGTGGTGATGGATTCATGGGTGTGCATGTCAACATTTAGCAGATTGTGCATTACAAAGACATGCAATTTCTTCTGTGTCAATTACACCACAATAAAGGGGTGAAAACAGAGAAATCCGTACTCAGAGACTGTGGTAACTTTCCCAATGCTTACATTAGAAAAGGAAACTATCAAAGCAACGACCTAAGCTTCTACCTTATGAAACTAGAAAAGGAAAGAAATTCAGTTGAAATGAGCAGGGGCACGGAAATAATAGAGATAAAAGCAAGAATGAATAAAATCAAGGTTTCCATTACTGGCCACCGTGGAAGATGTCTACTATAGCCTCTCTCTCCTGCTGATTCTTGCAACTAAAATTTACTCTGGACAAAATTATGTAAAGCCGACTACTTGAGGACTCTGAAAAATAAACAAAAGCAGGCGGACTCTGAGGGGAGAGTCAAAAGGTAGAGAAGCAGCTCATATAGTGAGTTTCCTTTTATTTTTTCTAGTGAATTTCCTTTTTGTCCCTCCCTCATTTTTTGCAAGATTCTGTCCCCATGGCATATGAACTTCCCCAGTCCTGTGGCTTGTGTGCAAGGGCAAGAAAAGCCTCACGCCAAGGCTTTAAGAACTGAACTAAACTAAGATTTAAACCACAGCTCAAGCAAGTCTAACACCTGAGTGACAAACGCATGAGACAGACCTGAAGCAGGACGGCAAGGTCTCTGATAACTGCACAAAGACTTACATCACCACTCAAGTCTCAGACCAAGACTTGAATGGTGCATACGTAGGGAAGATCCAAAGAAGCACAGGAAAGGCAGTGAAAACCTAACTGATGAATTAACATCCATAGAAGATGAGACAAAACTGGTGATCCGAATCTAACAGGGTTTATTACATGATAAACAAAGATTAAAAACAACAAAACCATCGCCATTATCTAAGAATCCAAAATTATTCAATATAACAAACAACCAGCAAAATGTGACCAATTCTTCCTAAGGGAAGAGATATTCAACCGATGCCAATCCTGAGATCACTCAGATACTGGAATTATCAAAGACATTTAAGTAACTATTGTAACTAAGCTCTATGATAAAGGCAAACACACCTGAAATAAATGGCTAAATTTAAAAAATGGATAAATAGAAGTACTCAAGAGATACAGAAACCGTAAAAAAGAAACTGAAATTTAGAACTAAAAAACACAATTATTTGAAATTAGAACACCAACTCACAGGATGGACTTAGAAGAATGGCAACGACAGAGGCAAGAGTCAATGAACTTGGGTGTTAAACTGACAGAGATGATCCAACCTGCCAACCTGCAGAACAGACAATATCCCAAGGCCCAACATTCATGTCATTAGAGTCCTCAAAGGAAGAGAAATTCGTGCAAAAAAAAAGATCTGAATAAAGGTCAAAAAATTTTCCAAATTTGGAGAAAGACATAACAGATTCAAGAAGCTTAGCACACCAGAAACAAGATGAACTCAAAGAAACACCCAGAAACATTACAATCAAATGGCTGGTAAGCAAAGTTAAAAAAAAAAAAAAAAAGCTTTGGGGCACCTGGGGCTCAGTCGGTTGAGTGTCCGACTTCGGCTCAGGTCATGATCTCACGGTTCGTGGGTTCGAGCCCCGTGTCGGGCTCTGTGCTGACAGCTCGGAGCCCGGAGCCTGCTTTGGATTCTGTGTCTCCCTCTCTCTCTGCTCCTCCCCTGCTTACACTCTGTCTCTCTCTCAAAAATAAATAAATGTTTTTAAAAATTAAAAAAAAATCTTGAATAACAAGCACACTGTGTATAAGGAAACAGTGATTCAAATGACTGTAAAGTTGTCATCAGAAACAATGGAGGCCAGAAGATAATGGAACATCTTAAAAATACCAAAGATGAAGAACTGTCAACCCAGAATTTTAAATACAGCAAAAATTTCTTTTAGGAATGAAAATGAGGGGTGCAGGGGTGGTCCAGTCAGTGAAGCTTCTGACTCTTGGTTTCACCTGAGGTCATGATCTCATGGTTTGTGGGATCGAGACCCACGTCAGGCTGTGTGCTGACAGCACGGAGCCTGCTTGGAATTCACCCCCTCCCTCTCTCGCTGCCTCTCCCCTGCTTGTGCGCGCACGCTCTCTCTCTCTCAAAATAAATAAATAAACTTAAAAAAAGAACGAAGATGAAATTTAAAAACTCACAGAAGGAAAACTAAGAGATATTGTCACCAGTAGACTTGTTGTAAGAGAAATGATACAGAATCTTCAGAGTGAAAGGAAATAGTATCAGAGGGAAGCACAGAACTTCAGGAATAAAGAGCAGCAGAAATGGTAAAATATCTGGGTAAATATAACAGATTATTTTTATCCTTTTGAATTCTTTAAGATATGAATGGTAGTTGACAGCAAAAATTATAACACTGTCTGGGGGGGAGTTAAAACGTATGTAGATATAATACATTTGAAAATTATAGGGGCGCCTGGGCGGCTCAGTCGGTTGAGTGTCTGACTTCAGCTCAGGTCATGATCCCACGGTTCATGGGTTCAAGCCCCGCGTCGGGCTCTGTGCTGACAGCTCAGAGCCTGGAGCCTGCTTCACATTCTGTGTCTCCCTCTCTATGCCCCTCCCCCGCTTGCAGTCTGCCTCTCTTTCTCTCTCAAAAATAAAGAAACATTAAAAAAGAATTTTTAAATAAAAAAATAAAAGATAGTGACAAAGACTAAATGTTTAAAATAGAATGTTTAAATTGCAGTTGCACTTCCTATGCAAGACCTGTGCATTCAAAACTACAATATTGCTGAGATGGATGTTGAAAGACCCAAAAAAATTGAGAGATACATCATGTTCATGAATCGTAAGAGTCAATGTTGTTAAGTATTTCAATGATCCACAGACTCAAGGCAGTCCCAGACAAAATCCCCGCAGGCTATTATGTGGAAACTGGTAAGTTGATTCTAAAATGTATATGAAAATATCAAGGACCCAGAATAGCCAAAACATTATGAAAAGGAAGAACAAAGTTGGAAGATTCATACTACCTGACGTGAACACTTAATATCAGGCTACAGGAATTAAGACAATGTAGTATAGGCATATAGGCCAACGTATATGTGTTCACCTGTTCTCAATAAGAGGGACAAAGTAAATCGATGGAGAAAATATAGTCTTTTCAAAAATGCTGCTGGAACTGAATATGCATATGCAAAGAAAAGAACATTGATCCTTACCTCACACCAGATAAAAAGAATGCGTATCTCATTATGCCCATTGGCCTAAATGTAAGAGCTAAAATTATAAATCTTCCAAAGGAGGAATCATATGAGAAAAATCTGTGCTACCATGGGTTAGACAGAGAATTGTGTAATGGGGCACAAAGGGCATGAACCATAAAAGAACCTAAATGTAAGAGCTAAAATTATAAATCGTCCAAAGGAAATCATATGAGAAAAATCTGTGCTACCGTGGGTTAGACAGAGAATTGTGTAATGGGGCACAAAGGGCATGAACCATAAAAGAACCATAAACTGGACTTTATCAAAATTAAGAATGTCTTCTTTTGAAAGACACTAGTAAGATAAAAACAAGCCACAGCCTGGGAGTAAATACACAGAGAACACATAGCTGATAAAGGACTTGCATCTAGAAAACGTAAAGAGCTCTTACCATTTAATAGCAACAAAAATGGCAAAACATTACCACAGACAGTTCGCCCAAGATGTCCGGATGGCAAGTAAACACATGAAAAGACACTAACCACTAGTTATTGGAGAAATGCAGATTCAAATCACAGTAAGGTGCTCCCTACACATCTACTAAAAAGAAAAACTAACAACACTCAGAATACCAAGTAATGACGAGGATACAAAACACCCAGAATTCTTATGTTGGGGGTGGTCAACGAAAATGGTACGGCCATGCTGAGAAGCAGCGGGGTAATATCTCGTGAAGTTAAATATACATTTACCACATGACCAAGCAATACCACTCCAGGTATTTATCCAAGAATATGAAAACGTGCCCATGCAAACACCTGGATGTGTATGCTCATACCAACTTCTTTCATAATGACCAAAAATTCCAGAAGAATCCAATGTGCATAAACTGCTTAATGAATAAGCAAATACAACATCATTCACCTTCAAAAAGGAACAAGATGCTGATACATGTCAAACACGGATGAAGCTAAGAAGCATTAAGTGAAAGAAGCAAGACCCGTAAGGCAGGCCACTATAAGATGCATTTATAGGACATTCTAGAAAGAATAAAACTAGCAGACTAGAAAGAAATGAGAAGAATCCATTTCCAAATCCCAGATTTGGGAGTGAGGAAGACCTTTAATTATATAGAGGCACAAGGATATGCTTTAGGGGAATGAAAAGGTCCAGTATTTTGGTTCCATGACTAAATCTCTGTCAAATCTACAGGACTGTACGCGTAAGAAAGGTAGCTTACGGCATATAAATTATACCTCCATAAATATCACTTAAGAACAGTCATCTCAGCATAAATATATAATGAAAATACATGAAACATATACATGGGGATTATGATAAATATCATCATATACAATCAAATACCATACGGTGCTACTTATGAATTTTTTTATTAAAATACCTACTAAGCATTATGGACAAACACTACTAAAAAATCATGAATTCTAGTTAATGATATGCCTGCAGAAGTATTCAGGGGTGAAGTGTCCAGATCTCAGAAACTCAGCAGGAAACACATCACAAAAAGCATTCAACACAAACATAGTTAATGACATGCCTGGGAAAGTATTCAGGGGTGAAATGTACTGGTCTCTGAAAGTTACCAGGAAACACATCACAAAAAGAAAGGGGGCTGATAGGGGCACCTCGGTGGCTCAATCAGTTAAGCGACCCACTTCAGCTCAGGTCATGATCTCACAGTCCGTGAGTTGGAGCCCCGCGTCAGGCTCTGTGCTGACAGCTCACAGCCTGGAGCCCGCTTCGGATTCTGCGTCTCCCTCTCTCTCTGCCCCTCCCCTGCTCACGCTCTGTCTCTCTCTGTCTCAACAATAAATAAAAACATTAAAAAGAAAGAAAGGGGGCTGATGGGAGGACAGAGGAATTAGGACACATAGAGATATGAGAAAAAGCAAACAGAGCGAAATGTTCGCTGTAGAACCTAGGTGGAATTCTATGGGTATTCAAACTATGATTCTTTCACTTGTTCAGTGTGTGCATTTTCAGGATAAGATGTCAGGAAGAAAGCTAGAAAAGAACAGCAAAATAAACCCAAAGTAAATAAAGGTAGAAGGAGAAGGAAAAAGAAAACAAAAGACAGGGAAAACGAAGAAAGGCAAAGACTTTTCTGGGAAAAGCTCAACCACCATCAATGAAGTTCAGACTTCACGCCACTACCTGGGACTGGACAACCCTGATGACCACCGTGAGGCCACTCTGCAGACTAACGGTTCCTAGAAGATTGCTATATCTCAGCACAAGCAGAGAAGTTATGGGACCTGCCAGAAATTTCCTCCAAGGCCCAGGGAATGTGCAGTCCCAGAGCAGCCTGAGGTCTGGGGGAATGAGGGAAGAGGGGCAAAATGCCCAGCAGTGAGTCCACACGCCCCGCCTTCCGTCCCAACGGATCCCAGGCTTCTGGGGGAGGCCTGGCCATGTGTCCCCGTGCCCCTAGACCCCTCTCCGGGGATGGTTAAACTGCGGATCTTAACTAGACACGGAGTCAGATCTACCTGGAGTGTCGCTCAAAACGCACAGAACCGGGCCCACCCCAGGCTTTCTGAAAACATTTCCACCGGGAGGGACCACCTCGTGGGGTACCCTGAGGGGTCCACAGGCCACTAGGTGACACACGTCTGGTTAACCATGACTGTAATAAAAACTATTTTCCATGCACAACAGTGACAACAGTGATGACATTTACTGAGAGCTTCCACGGGGCCAGGCTTACGTTCACCCACTCCTTCAATTCGGACCGTCCCGGAAGTTCTAGCATCAGCCGCCTCCACAAACAGGCAATGAGACTCTGGGGCCAGTGTGTGGAGGGAGGGACGGCCAGTGAGCAAAGAAGCCAGAATCTGAACCCCGCCTGTGAGCTCCAAAGCCTAGGTTCTTGACTACTGGGCTGTGGATGAGCCCCGAACCCCCTTCCTCTGCCCTCGTCCCAAACAAACCGTATCTGCCGAACGTGCCCCCAGCCTCACAGCTGGACAGATAAGATGTAGGCGCTCTCCCAGGGGTCTGTGCTCTCGGCAGAGGATAAGCCACCCCCACAGAGCGAGGTTTGAAGAAGTTACCTGCTGGAGTGCAAACACAGCAGCTGAGACTACCACCTCCCCTTCCGCAGGGAACCCGCACAGCAACTACCAACAGCACCCAGCTTCGTACAGAGCTGGGACCCGCAGGCCGAGGTGTAACCGAGCTCCATCCTGAGTGTTCAGAGGGGTGGGGGTGGGGGGGGAAAAATAGAAACCGCCAGAAATGCAGGTGGGGAGGTATGCCCGGGCCCAGGAGGTGCCACCAGCAGAATTACAGACACGAACCTGAGAAGAGGCAGCCCTTGGGGGTGAGAGGGGGAACGCGCCGGAGGACCCCGTGTCCCGCACTGCGCCGCACCTACAGTGCACGAGCGGACGGTTACCCTAACATAATACAGTTCCGAACCCGAGGGAGCGGGGACCCCAAGAGGGGGCCGCGCCTCTGAGTGTGGGCCTCCTCCTTCCAGGGCACCGCTGCGCGGACAACTAGACATTTTGATTCCCGGAAACGTGGCAGGTGGGAAAAAGCACGCCAACATAGCAGAAATCCTCACGGATCTCCGCAAGGCCGCGGACGTAGGGTAGACTGAGCGAGAAAGCGGAAGGCGCACCCCCAAACGGCCGTGGGAGGAGGGAGGGGGTGCAGGCCCCGAGAGAGACGGCGCACAGCCCAGCCGGCGCGAGGCGCGGGGAAGGCTTCAGGGGAAACAAGGGCGCGGCCAGGCCCGCGGCTGGCGCAGCCGGGGCTCTGCCATCAGTGTCTGAACAGCCGCTGCAGAGCGGATTCACATCTGTGACCCTGAGGTGGACCCCAGCGCGTGACCTTCTGCTTAGGGCCCCGGCTGCTGGTCCACGGAGCACGCGGGGCAGTCCCGGAATCCACACGCACGCCCTGAAGATGGGCCCACGGACCGGCCGCCGTGCGTGGGCAACAAACGGAGGAAGATCTGCATCTGAAGAGTGTGGGGGTCCCACAAGGGGCCCAGAGCAAAACCAACCAAACCAGCCCCCCACCGGACAAGGGCAAGGGCAGCTGTGCCCAGACCTGAGGCGGCGCTCACTGGAGCGAGCCGCCTGGGGAAATGTCCTCTCAGGTTGACCTGTTTTCAGTGAATACAGAGATGACACAGAAGACAGGGGAGTGGGAGGGAAGCATTGATGCGAGCAGGATCCTGACAACAGGCAGGGTCGAGTCAGGTCTGGAAGGGACTGAGGAGCTGAGACGAGAGGACACGGTCGTGGGAAGGTTGACACCATCTGCACAACCTGAGCACAGACAAGACCATGGTGGCTGCCCGGCCTGGCCTAGCTGAAGGTCACTAGCAAAGCTTTTGGTCCACACCAGCTGCAAGGAACCAGGCGGATTGTTTTCCTGGCAGCTGCAAGGAACCAGGCGGATTGTTTTCCTGGGGCTGAAGAAGACTACAGGTGTCAATGGAAGGGCCCGCAGGGTGTAAATAAAGAGGAACCCTCACGCCTGCACCCACGTCTTGAGGAAAATGCAAACGCCCAAGAGAGAGGAAATGCCCTGTGAGCTTCCAGAAAGCAGGGGGAGCACACAGGGGGAAGGCTCGGTACTTCCCCTGCCACCGAGGATACTGGGAGCTAGAGAGGGGACCTGAACAAATGGGGTGCACTGCCTGAACCCCAGCAAGAACAAGGAGGCTGCGGGAGGGCGGTCGGTGGGGGCACCGCGTGGATGTGACAGCAGCTCGCTTCATTGAACCCAAGTTGTGTCCCCGAGTCTAGGGGCGTGGAGAAGAGCTCCCAGGCGGGCCCCCCACGTCAGGCTCTCACTGACCTACCAGGTCCCCTGGCCTGACTGGCCCGGCACCTGCTCACCCAGAGGGTTCCGCGTCGGGGTCTCTCCCTCTGCTGTCCTGGCCTCTCCTCCTTGTCCCAATCTGATGACCACATCGGGTTTGGGAACTAGCTGTCCTGAGGAGGGGAAATGACACAGACTTTGTTATTAACGCCACATGGGTTCCAGAACCGACACCAAACCCTGCCGACCAAAGGTGGTCCGGCCTGGGTGCCCGCCCAGGAGGACAGCTATGCCCCTCAGTGCACCACACCACAGAGCAGGCGACGGCACAGTGTCCCGTGTGGGGTGCAAACAGGGTTATGACTTCCCAACAGTGAGCCTTAGGCCCGAACTCGTCCGGGGCTCCAGACGCCCCTGAGCAGGTACCAGCTAGGTGACACGTGTATGTGTGTGTTCCGGTCACACTGTGGCACGGTCCCTCACCCACGGAGACCAGGTGGCTGTAGTTCTCCAGCATGACGTCCCTGTACAGGTTCTTCTGAGCCGAGTCCAGACATCGCCACTCCTCCAGGGTGAAGTCCACAAACACGTCCCGGAAGGTCAAGGACTCCTGCAATGGCACATTCCTCATTAGCCCAGAGGGCTCAGCTGGGGGACAGACGGGACAGTGTGTCCCATCTTAGGTCTTTCTCTCGTGGTAGAGGTTCAGTATCGCCACCATCCCGGGACAGCCCTGACCGATGAGGACAGTAATGCACACAGAGTGTAAAGTCACTTGTGCAGGGTCACACAGCTAGGACACGGGGATGAAAAGACATGCCTTCTGCTTTCCAAACCCACGTGTTAGGGGTTTTTGTAATTAGAAAGAGAGAGAAAGTGTACATGGAAGCAAGCGGGTCAGGAGCAGGGGGGAGAGAGAAAGAGAATCCCAAGCGGACTCTACGCCCAGTGTGGCGCCGACACTCGGCTCGATCTCATGACCCTGAGATCGTGACCACAGCTGAAACCTAGAGAGCGACACTCAACCGAGCCACCCCAGCGCCCCAGCCACATCCATGTTTTTATCTTATTCTTTTTTTAACATTTTTATTTAGTTTTGAAAACAGAGAGCACGAGTGGTGGAGGGGCAGAGAGGGAGGGAGACACAGAATCTGAAGCAGGTTCCAGGCTCTGAGCTGTCAGCACAGAGCCCGACACGGGGCTCGAACTCATGAGCCGTGAGGGCACGACCTGAGCCAAAGTCAGATGCTTAACGGACTGAGCCACCCACGTGCCCCGACATCCACATTTTTCTTTTTTTTTTTTCCCCGACATCCACATTTTTCAACATGACACTGCATTGCTCGTCTACACAAATGTTCTTTGCTGCTCCCTACGCTATTTGAGACAGTCCAGTATACAGTGTTTATGTAACTAAAGTTACTTTAACCTTTATAAAGAAACAGATGAGCCATTAAAACATCTTACCCTGGAAATGCAATATTCCAACTTGTTTACCAAATAGGGACGAGCAGGTAAGTCCCAAGGATGTAAAGATTAATAAAGACAAAAACACACTTTCTGAACAGAAGGAGCTGAGCCTGCCAGAGGGAGAACGACACTTACACACTCATGTATGAAGGGGAGGGCGGGCAGCAGGGTGGGCTCCTGTCCTCTGAGGGCAACGGTGGGGGGAGCAGAGGGAACAGAGAACAGAAATTAGTCAGGTCTGCGTGGGGCTGGCGGAGAAGGCTTCGCAGGGGACGCTGAGCTAGAACAGTTCCAAACACAGCTACTCAGGACTATGAAGCAACAGGAAACATATTCTGGTCTCTCCTCTAGGTGCCCAGTGTGGAGTTCCTAAAACCCTTGTAAATCCGCAAGTGAGAAGAACAGAGGGAGCATCTCTCGTTCCTGTTTTTTTTTAATTGATGAGTTTTGTTTTATGCCAATTATACGTTGAGAAAATCCCAGCGGCACAGGGGTTGGGAGCTTCCTGGTGGGTGAACATCCACATTCCAGAAGAACGATGCTTGCCAGATCCACAGATCCATATTCGGTGACTCGCGAGCCTCATTTATCTTCTGTAGTATCGTTATCACATTTTTTTAAATTTTTAAATGTTTTTTTTTAATGTTTATTTTGGAGAGAGAGAGAGAGACAGAGACAGAGACAGAGCACAAGCGGGGAAGGGCAGACAGGGAGGAGACACCAAATCCGAAGCAGGCCCCAGGCTCTGAGCTGTGCGCACAGAGCCCGATGCGGGGCTCGAACCCATGAACTGTGAGATCATGACCTGAGTGGAAGTCGGACACTCAACCGACTGAGCCACCCAGGCGCCCCAGTATCGTTATCACATTTAAGGTTAAGTGGCTTCGGTCCCCTTTTTTGTGGAATCTGAGTGAGCCCTGGCAGAATTCGCTTCCCCTCTCTAGAACCGGATCACCATGGCAACTGGACTGAAATTGATGAGAGCAATTGGAGTTGTTGAATTTGGTGGACCGGAAGTGCTGAAACTCCAGTCGGGATGTGGCAGTACCAACTCCAAAAGACCATCAGGTTGTAATCAAGGTCCATGCATGTGGTGTAAACCCAGTGGAAACATAGATTCGTTCTGCTACTCACAGGATAAAACCACTCTTACCCTATACTCCTGGTTCAGACGTGGCTGGGGTAACAGAAGCTGTTGGACGTAACGTATCTACTTTCAAGAAAGGTGACGGAGTTTTCACTCCCAGCACCATCTCTGGGGGCTATGCTGAGTATGCTCTTGCAGCAGACCACACTGTGTACCCACCGCCAGAAAAACTGGACTTTAAACAAGGAGCTGCCATCGGTATCCCATATTTTACTGCTTATCGAGCTCTGCTCCACAGCGCCCGTGTGAAAGCTGGAGGAAGTCTTCGGGTTCACGGGGCTAGTGGAGGAGTTGGATTGGCCGTATGCCAGACTGCCAGAGCTTCTGGTTTAAAGGTTCTGGGCACAGCCGGCTGAAACCTGTAATAGGTTCTCAGTATTCATCAGAGAAGGTGGCCCAGGCTCATGAAAATATCATCCACGGCAGTGGGGCTACTGGGAAGATGATTCTTCTCTTACAATGATTCAGTCTTTCATGTATTTCCTGTGCGATTAGAAGTTTCCTGCCCCAGTTTTACTTATACTACTTTTGCTCCAAGTAGCATTCATTTGATTTAGTGAGTTTCTTATATTGAAAAACAAGATTTATCTTTAGAGATCTGGGCATTGGAGTACAATTTACTTTATAGTTCACAATATGTTTCATGCCTCCCGCCGACCTCTAATCAAGGAGTCATCATAGTAGGAAACAGAATGTTAGTAGCCATTTGGCATTGGGTACATTACAGAAATTCCTGGTACTTGATCATTAATTCCCTACCTTGGACTAAAGCAAGCTAATTCAAAATAAGACTGCGTGATTTCCGAGCCTACCTGTCCTTGTAAAGGATCTTCAGTTATCTGTTTAGCCCAGAACTATATTGGACTCTGAAGATTTTCTAGACTAAACAAGACCCCTTTTCCAAACTAATCTCATCGGCAAGGTAAACAATGTCCACAGAACTTTGTTTTTTAAAAAATAGTTTCCCGGGCGCCTGGGTGGCTCAGTCGGTTGGGCGTCCGACTTCAGCTCAGGTCACGATCTCGCAGTCCGTGAGTTCGAGCCCCACGTCAGGCTCTGGGCTGATGGCTCAGAGCCTGGAGCCTGCTTCTGATTCTGTGTCTCCCTCTCTCTCTGCCCCTCCCCCGTTCATGCTCTGTCTCTCTCTGTATCAAAAATAAATAAACGTTAAAAAAATTAAAAAAAATAAAATAAAATAAAATAAATAAAATAAAAAATAGTTTCCCAGTATTTCCCCAAATATTAGAACATTCACTATGTTAATGGTTGATTACTAATTATCCATATATTCTGTGAAGATAGCAGCCTTATCTTTGTTAGTGTGACAGTAGGTCCGTAGTCTCTCCAGATAGATATTTCTTGATGATTTGATTTTCAAAGTAGATTTAGAATTATCTGTCTGATGGGAGTCATATATTTTTCTTTAAATGACTAAACAAATTTGACATATTAAGAGTGGGCGGCTTTTGTTTCCATAGCATGGTAACTTGCAGTAAATTCTGTAGGAAAATAAAAACTGTTGATCTATTTCATCTTTATGTATATATATATATGTACTTAATACACATATATACTTTATATATAATACTTGCCTTACATCATATCTCTTTTACATAGTTCCTAAGGATTAATTCTTAACAGTGTTCTGTGTTGGAAGTCTTTATCTAAACTAAATAAATGCCATCACTGTTAGGGGCAAGGGGAAAAAAAAAGGTTAAGTGGCTTCAAAACATGAATTGGATCCCTTTTCTTCTTGCAACAGCCTGGAAAAGCTGAACACAGAAATGATGTGGTCTTTAACATTTCGTGAAAGTAGTAACTAGTCCAGGATCTGGGACTGCCAGTTTAACGTGTGAGTACCTTTGACCCACAAACCCAACTTCCGGGTGAATTCCCCATCAACGCCTGCGCTAATGAGCACACACATACAGAGTCAGCCGAGAGGCACGGTATAGAGCAGGAAAAGAGGGGTAAAAACCCGAATATCCACAGAGAAACAGTTCAAACGATGCATCCGTCCCCCTGCCCAGGAGGTGAAATCATCTGTACGAGTGGATGAGGACCACCACCTGGGATACAAGCAGGTGGGGAGAGCAAGACGGGAGTGGGGCAGGGTGGTGTTCGTGCAACCTCACGCCCAACACCGCACGTGTTCCTGCTTTCAGTGGACGAAACGCACGTAGACGCATCTACCCCTCGCCATCACCCAACTGTTACCAGCGGGCATCTCTGAGGAGAAACGGGACACCAGGGGGAGAAATAGGGATGTTTCAGCTACCCTCTAATGCACGGTAAAACGCCAAGCATGGATTTCCTTTCGACGTTTTGAACATAACAAAAAAGCCAACAGTGAAGTGGCCATGGAACCGGGGGAAAAGGAGACTCTGTGCTTCAACAATTATCTCTGAGAAGGAAAAGAAAAAAGCAGGGGGGGGCGGTGCATGCCCCAGAGAAAGAAGGAGATGAGAGCACTCCTTTCTTGCTCTCTCATTTTTTAATTTTTTTTGTTGTGGTGAGGGGAAGGATCGGAGAACCCCAAGGTGGATGACAGCATGGACAGAAAAAAGCCGAGGCGGAGGGGAGTAACGCAATTGTCAAGGGTACAATACGGGTGCCCCAAAGCTGCCTCAAGGTCACTGGACACAAAGTAGGGGGAAATTAGGAACTCACCTGGAACATGGCCATCCTGTTCTGCTCGAGACAAAGGGCAGAGATCTAGGAAGACAGAATTGGGGCATCCAGATCAGTGCATTCAGCCAGGAGAGCATCCCCACCAGCCTGATAATAATCACCCTTGCACCCTGGGGAGGATGGTGTGCAACCATGCCCAGGAGCCCCAGGCCGTTCCCTTGGGCTTTGGATAAGCTCGTGTGGGCTTTGCAGGTGACCTGTGTTTGTGGGCCTCCAAAATACATTGGAATATTATTTCATTTCTTAACCTATTTAAGAGCAGTTTACAAAAAAGGAAGTGCAACGCAATCTCACTCCTTCGGCAATAAGTACGTCCTGAGGAACAGCGGTGATTAAAATGTTGATACTGGTTTTCGCTGATGATTGCAGTCCTCTTGTTTTGTTTACTTGCATTTAAAAAAAATTTTTTTTAGTATTTCTTTTTTGGAGTGAGAGACAGAGCACGAGCAGGGGAGGAGTAGAGAGAGAGGGAGACACAGAATCCGAGCTGTCAGCAGGGAGCCCGACGCGGGGCTCGAACCTACACACCGTGAGATCATGACCTGAGCCAAAGCCGGACGCTTAACCAACTGAGCCACCCTCACATCCCTTGTTAACTTGCATTTTTGACTGTGAATATTATTACTAATAAAATGGAAATGAACAGTGATTACGCTGAGCCCCGAAAGTGACAGACCCTTAGCAGAGTCTGGAGGACAGGGATACCTGGCTGCGGTTTGCAGGAAGGAGACAAACTAGGGCTGAAGAAGGGGCAGAGGGGCAGCCGGGGGCAGGGAGGCAGGTGAGGAGCCCAGCACCGATCGTTCCACAAGGAGCTGGAAACAACTGCCCCTGCCGCCCTGTGCACCCTGCCCTCCACTGGCCGCCCCCACCCAGTTCTGGCCTGTCACTTTCTCCTTTCCCATGATGCCTATTCAACTGCCTGCTCTTCCCGCCTTGGCGGTTTTCTAAAGAAAGTGTCAGCAAGGAGCTTTTGCACAGAGTAGCTGCTGTCACTGCAGCAACCCCTGCGGCGGCCTCGGGACAAGAGAGCTCGGCCCCGTGCTGGTGAACAACTCGGGCTCTCAGGCCCAGGGACAGTGGCACCAAAATGAGGCAGCAGAAACAGCTGACAACATACCTCTGGACCGCTTGCAAATGTTCCCAAGTGAAAAACAAAACCATACGAGAGCTTTCTGTACTTGAGTCAGACTGGAGGGAGAGTCCACATTTCTGCTAGCGGCAGGTGGGAGGTTCTCACTCTGGGGCTCACTCAAATCCAGAAACATCCAATGGCAAAAGCTGTGTGCACAGAAGTGTCAGGAGAGAGTCCTGTGCAGCTGGCAGTGATCCCTGTCAGCCTGATCCGACCCTCACAGGCACCACAGCAGGCCGCCCTCCTCACGGCAGCATTACTCCACCTGTCTGTGCATTTCGTCTCTCTCCCCCAATGGGATCCAACTTCCCACAGTCACACAGTGGGCATGGTCTCTCTCAGCTGGAGGGACAAAGGCCACTCCAAGTCCAGCTCTTCTTCGACCTGCTGTCCTCTAAGCCTCCACCCTCAGCGCTGGGGTCAGTCTGTCCTGAGAGCCTCCTCCCTCGGCCCTGGGCTCTGGGTCTGTCCTGTGAACCTCCTCCCTCTGTCCTAGGCTCTGGGCTGAGGCTCCTCCTCCTAGGACTCTGATAAGAGCTCTCTTGTTCCTAACGACGCAGGACCAAAGGATCCAGAGACAAACGCATCTCCGTTGGGACCATGGCCACAGCACCGCATCTGTCCCTGAGCCAGGGAACTCACCTTCTGAGGCCTCGACTGGCTCTTCTGTAGACTAGGAAGCCCAGGGGCGGCCGAGCCGGAGCCCGCAGGAGGTGAGCAGTGGTCTCACTGATGCGCCCTGACCCTGGAAACAATGACCGCACAGGAGATGCAGTGAGCAACCTCTCTGAGGCAGTGAAAGTGAGGAAAACCCAGATGGAATACTTTATGGAAGCAGCCACAAGGCCTCGGTTCAGTGTTAAGAGTAAACGCTTAGTAGCAGCCTAACTGTCGCCAGACAAGGAGCTAAGCACTGCGTCATCCCATAAGGGTCCTAGCTGTGGACTCGAACTGATTGCCCGCTCTGTCGCTTTGATTCATTCAGTGAAAAAGTTGAGTGCCTACTGTGGGCCTGTCCGACGTGTTGCAGGTACATCAGTGAACAAAGTAATCAGAGTTCCCCGACGCGGCGGAGCTGTGTTCTAGCAGGGCAGGCACACAGCAAGCACAAAGTTGATACATTTCGGGAACGTTCGTTAGAAACGCATAGGTGCTAGAAGGATCTCCCGGGGTTTTCTAGCCGTGTGACTCTGGACAGGCTACGAGCCTTTCTGTTGTTGCTTTCTCGCGATATAATGAAGACAATCGTAGTACCTACTCACAGCCCTCGGGAGGATGGCCATGCACCCCAAGGGCGCCTCGCACGTACTAGACACTCAGCAAGCGGCCGCTGAACCTGACCCACCGACTCAATGACAGTATCACTGGCTGTCGCCCCCGGCCCGTCGCCCACACTCAGCCCAGGGCCCCGAGGTCGCAGGGGCGCGAACCTATCACCCGCACCTGCCCTCCGGCCCGTGCCTGCTCCGCCTCCCGGTACTTGGCTACCAGAACCCGACAGCCAGGTCGGATGACAACAAGCGGCGCGACCTCGCGCCGCCCTCGGGTCAGCGGAGCACTTCCGCTCCCGGCGCCCCGCAGCCCGAGGTCGGAGCGCGGCGCACGCGCACGAGCTGCTTCGGGGGCCTCCACGGCCAATGGCCAAGATGGCGCGAGTCGCGGCCAGTGATTCCGACGGGGTTCGCCTGGGGCACGATGTAGGGACCGGAGCGGGCGACCGTTTTCCGGACGACTCGCACGAGAGGCCGGGGGGCGGCGAGGGGCCGGCGGACGGTCGCAGAGGCCCCGGTCCCGCCGCCTCCGAGGCCGAGGCGCCGTCTCCCGCGCACCCTCCATCCCCGGGAGCCGCGCTCTCCGCTGCCTTCAGCTTCTCGGAATGAGAAAGGGTAGTGGGGCCTGCTGCCGTTCTCAGCGGCACATGGGCGCCGCCATCTTGGGGGCGGGGCCTGTCCCTGGGAACCGGGCCTGCCCCAGGGGTCAGAGAGCAGAGGGCGGGCTCCGTCGGGGGAGCGGCCCGGAAGAGCGCTTGGGAGCGGGCGGGGAGGGCGGGCGATGCGCGCAGTGGGAGAAACCCCGATGCCCGAGTCTCCTGAAATAAATCGTGTTACTCCCAGGGTGCGACCCGGGGCGTCCAGGGAGAGTCTGGTGTTTGCTTTTTGATAACACCGGGTAAAGTAGCCGAGCGTGTTGTTCTCTGTGCCGGCCGGTGTGCCAGCCGGTGGCAGCATGGCCTGCTGAAAAGGCCTGTAAGTGTCTTGAGGAAAGTTTTCTGGTTCCCGCCAGGGTCTGGGGAAAGAGGCCCAAGCGTGTGCTGCCCCTGGAGCTGCCTGCCACGAAGCAGAACTCTTTGGTCTGGGCACCGCAAGGTCCCAGCTCAGATCCACCCGATTGCTTCTGTGCCCGAGCCAGCGGGTGCCAGGCACTGTTGCGAGAAGCACGTGACAAAACCGTCGTGGAGCCGTCATAGGCGTATGGGATCTCCATTGGAGCATACTGCTCTGTCCCTGTCTTTCCCTTTCCCCTCCGAGGTAACTGACATTCCCGGGTGGTTTGGATGCATCAGAGCCCAAACTTCCACCGCAGAGTTCTGGGAAGTGAGTGTCCCAAGCCTTGTGTAGGAGTCCCAGGAGAGAAGCCTGTTTGCCCTCAGGGGAGTGGGCATTGCCACCAGTGTCAGTTCTTTGCGCATTTGTAAGCGATGGCCAGTCCTCGAGAGACCATCGTATTTGTTTCTAGAGGAGAGGCGACCTGCTAACCTTTTCAGACATCGGTATCAGGAGACCAGAAAATTAATATGATAGTGTCCCAAGGACAGTAGAGAAACCCCCAACTGCAGAAGGACCTCGTCTTTGGCCTTAGTCAGACTGTCCCCATACCCTCATAACACAGGAGCAAGTTGATGGGCATGTGGTTGGTTATTGCTCACGCAGTGCCAGTTTTTCCTAGCAGTGAGTCAGGCGACTAGCAAGTAAGAAACACGCCAAGCTGGGGCGGCTGGGTGGCTCAGTCGGTTTCGTGTCTGACTTCGTCTCAGGTCGTGATCTCACGGTTCCTGAGTTCCAGCCCGGCATAGGGCTCCATGCTGGCAGCTCAGAGCCTGGAGCCTGCTTCAGATTCTGTGTCTCCCTCTCTCTCTGCCCCTCCCCTGCTCACGCTCTGTCTCTTTCTCTCTCTCAAAAAGAAGTAAACATTCAATAAAATTAAATTAAAAAAAGAAAGAAACGCCAAGGTGCCCCTCCAGCCCATACTATGCCCCATACTCAGCTCAGGCTTTCAGGTTCTTCCTGAGGATTACCTGGGCAAACAGCGATTGATGGTTCAATCAATCAAATCAGTTGATTGTATCTCTTAGAGCCCGGGACTTGACCCATGTCAGTCACCTGGCAAATGGTGGGTTTTTTGGTTCTCTCCCACAGACTGGAGAACATGCTGTTGCCCTTGCTGCACTTTCCTGCACCGTGGGCTCCCGTTTTGGTACCTTTTCCACAACTGGGCCTCTTGGTAAGGAACCATCTTCCCACCCTGCCTAGAATCACCACTCATCTCCAACTGAAAACATTTTTTTTAATGGCTGTCAATTAAGTTCAGATTCATTGTGAAGGGGTAACTCAGTGGAGCTTGGTTACTCGAGCTTTTGAAAGAAAAGCCTGTCTCCGGAGGATTGGCCCTTTTCTAGCTCCTGGGAGGCCGCCGCTAAGCCCCTGTCATATTCTGCCCGATCAGAGTGTTTTTGGATTCCAGGCATCGCCGTCCTAGTTGGGCCAGATCGTTTATACAGAGATTGTGACTTGCGGTGAACATCTGTGTTTGTATGTGTGAGGCCCTGGGCCACGCTGTGTTCGTTTGACGTCTGGGGGCTGTCGACTGAGTAGCTGAAGTCAGTCACGTGGTCATGCCTGCATGACCTCCAGTAGAGTCCCTGCACCCCAAGGCTTGGCTGAGCTCCCCTGGCCGGCAGCACTTAGCAGGTTTTGTGACGCACCATTCCTGGGAGAATTAAGCATTGACCCGCGTGACTCCTTTGGGAGAAAACAACTGATCTGTCACCACGGGTTTCTACTGGACGTCCCCCGTGTGCCTTTTTCCCCTTGCTGGTTGTCCTGTGCGCGCTGTCACCGTAATAGGTCATCACCGCGTATAAAGCAGCTCAGAAGGACTCGCAGGACTCTGAAAAGTAGAACAGCTTTCCTGAGTCCCAGGGAATCTTTGAGCCTGACGAGGGTCCCGGAGACCCGCCTCACGCTGTTGCTACAGGTGCTCAGATCGGTACACGCTCTACCGTGTGATTCAAGCATCCCAGTAGGTGGACCTACTGAACCCAGTTGGACTGTGCCCTTGGCAATCCCCAGGTTGCAGACCTGATCCGGAACATCCTGAGGGCACTCGGAGGAGCGAGCGCGTGCCCCGGGGCAGGAGCTGAGTGGGCTTGCTTTCTTGCCACGTTCTGCTGAGGGTCCCTGGCACCTGCCAGAACACCTTCCTGGAGTACTTCCCCGCAATGGCCAAGGTGACAGGCCCATGGCACAATGCCTTGATGGGATTCTGCTCTTTGAACTGCATGAGTTGCCCTAAAGAATGGAAGGCCAGTTGCAGACGTTGGTCTCGGGGCTTGACTGCATGGCCCTTTCTGCAGCTGGCCCTGCGGATTTCCGCAGGCAGGAGGGCACCAAGAGTGAGTGGCTGCTATAGTCAGAAATGAAGGTCTTTTCTCTTGTGGCAGTTCCTGCAGTCATTTGCGCTTTAAAGTCCCTTTCTATGGTGAAGTCACCATCTCCTCTGAACGTAACAGATGTTTTTGCCAAATATCTTTTCAATAGGTAACTTTTGCTGTAACACTGGTTCGTGTAGTAAAATTACTGCCTACAATCAAATATATTTTTACACTTCCGTCAGCTCTCTCTGTCTGAATTTCCTACTGGTTAATAATGTTGAAGCACAAAACCAAATTCTTTTTTAAAAAATTTTACTTATTTAGAGAGGGCGAGCAAGGGAGGGGCAGAGAGAGAGAGAGGGAGAGAAAGAACCCCAAGCGGGCTCTGTGCTGCTAGCACAGAGCCTGATGCGGGGCTTGAACCCACCAACCATGAGATGGTGACCGGAACCAAAACCAAGAGTGGGACACTCAATCTACTGAGCCACCCAGCTGCCCCCAAAACAAAATTATTCATGTCTATCTGCAGTGTGAATTTCACATGCTAAGCCAGAGATGACCCATGGGTGACAATGATTGAAATTTCATTTTGTTGTCTGTAATTATGATGAACAAAGTATGAGCTGTGGGTGAAATAACATACCCTAGATTCATACCCTCTCTGTTTTATATGAATTATCTGATGCTCGAGTAGGAGAGGAACACATTCCTCCCAATCTACATTCATTACATTCATAGGGGTTTCTCCAACGTGAATTCTCTCATGGTTGGCAACTGTTCGGCCACGTTTATATTTGGGATTTCCCAAATTTGGCACATTTGTAGGATTCTCCCCAGCAAGAATGGTCTCCTATTGGCATGGGTGAAGTCATGTCTAAAGGTCTTTTCTCATTCACCTCATGTATAGTTTCTGAGATGTGAGGATTGGCTAACTTAACACATTTGCAGGATTTCCCTCCAATGTGAATTCTCTAACATTAAGTAAGGTGTGAGTATTGGCAAAAAGCTTCCCATGTTCCTTACTTTATTTTTTTTTAACATTTTTATTGTTTATTTTTGAAAGAGAGCACGAGTAGGGGAGGGACAGAGAGAGAGAGGGAGACACAGGATCCGAAGCAGGCTCCAGGCTCCGAGCTGTCAGCACAGAGCCCGACGCAGGGCTCGAACTCTAGAACCTGGAGATCATGGGGCGCCTGGGTGGCTCAGTCGGTTAAGTGTCCGACTTCAGCTCAGGTCACGATCTCACGGTCCGTGAGTTCGAGCCCCGCATCGGGCACTGGGCTGATGGCCCAGAGCCTGGAGCCTGCTTCCGATTCTGTGTCTCCCTCTCTCTCTGCTCCTCCCCCGTTCATGCTCTGTCTCTTTCTGTCTCAAATATAAATAAACGTTAAAAAAAAAAAAATTTAGAACCTGGAGATCATGACCTGAGCTGAAGTCGGATGCTTAACTGCCTGAGCCACCCAGGCACCCCGTATGTGCCTTACTTTAACAAGGTTTCTATCCAATAGGAATTTTCTAGTGCTGAATAAATTGTAATCCAGAACTCAATGCATTTGCAAATTGATTTACACCCTAGGTTTTCTCTGTATCGTGTGTTCCCTGATGTTGAGTGAAGTCTAAGCGTTATATGCAAGTCTTTGCCATGTCTTGAGTTAGGAGCGTTTTCATTTTTTTCTAATTTTTTAAGTTTATTCATTTTGAGAGAGAGAACGAGCGGGGGGAGGGGCAGAGAGAGAGAAGGAGGGAGAGGATCCCCAGCAAACTCCGTGCTGTCAGCACAGAGCCCAATGTGGGGCTTGAACTCACAAACTGCGAGATCATTACCTGAGCTGGAACCAAGAGGTGGATGCTTAACTGACCAAGCCACCCAGGTGCCCCAGGAGGATTTTCTTCAAAACACAATCTCTGTCCTTGAGCAGACAAGTAGAATTCTTTTCATGTCCGTTTTATTTCAGGGGTTTTTCTTCTGCATAAGCAACTTGCTTTATTGTGACTAAATGTATTTGGGAATTTTTGATCCTACGTATAATATTGTGGCTCTCTAATTCCTTTTGTGAAAATGTTCTTGTTTAACAACCACTGACTGCAAATGGAAACCTTCCCCAGGTTTGTTACATTTGCCTGTTCTTTTTTCAGTGTTTTTCTTTAGTATGGATAACTCTCTTTTACCTGAAATGCTTCCCTTTTCCCCTCTGCATCTCAAATCAACCTTTGCATTCTCAGTTGTTTTTTTTCTGCAGTGAAAATTGTATCATTGTCCATATGCATGGACATCCTGGGTAGATAGCAACTAGGGACTTGGTAGAATCTAGACTAGCTGTCATGTGCCCGTCAATGATAGTAAACTACATATGCTAGGAAGAATGTTGCCCATCAAAAAGCAAGAATACAAACATTAAAAAAAATTTTTTTAAAGGGGGGCGCACCTGGGTGGCTCAGTCAGTTAAGCATCCGACTTACGCTTGGGTCATGATCTAGCAGTTCATGAGTTCAAGCCCCACATCAGGCTCTGTGCTGACAGCTCAGAACCCAGAGCCTGCTTCCCATTCTGTGTCTCCCTCTCTCTCTGCCCCTCCCCTGCTCATGCTCTCGCTCTCTCTCTCTCTCAAAAATAAAACATTAAAAAATGTTTAAAGCAAGAATACAACTGTAAATACACCTAAAAAGATGGCACATCATCTATATAAAAGAAAATAAACTGTGTTCCTGAATGTAAACTCAATACTGTAAAAGACCCATTGTCCATAAACCTAGGCCATGAATTTCAGGCAATTTGAATCAGTATCGTAAATAGGATCGAGGGCCTATAGTACAATCCTTTTCTCTTTTAGTTTAGCTTTAGTTTTAGAGGAGCGGGGAGAGGGGCAGAAGGAAAGGGAGAGAGAGAGAATCTCAGGCTCCGCATCCAGCACACAGCCCGATGTGGGGTTCCATCTCAATGACCGCGAGATCATGATCATGTGGTCATGACCTGAGCCGAAACCAAGAGTTGGGCCCTTAGCCAACTGAGCCACCCAGGCGCTGATACAATTCTTTATTTTAATTGGCAGGAAGTAAGATATGAAAACCACTAAGAATATTCTGAGGTTAGTTGTAATAAAGGCTTACAAGATATTATACCCCATTATGAGCTACAATAAGTAAACTATGTGACATAGGATGGAATTAAAGAGATCACTGAGGGGCGCCTGGGTGGCTTAGTTAAGCATCTGACTTCAGCTCGGGTCATGATCTCACGGTCCATGAGTTCGAGCCCCAAGTCGGGCTCTGTGCTGACAGCTCGGAGCCTGGAGCTTGCTTCGGATTATCTCTCTCTCTCTCTCTCAAAAATAAATAAACATTGGGGCGCCTGGGTGGCTCAGTCGGTTAAGCATCCGACTTCAGCTCAGGTCATGATCTCACAGTCCGTGAGTTCGAGCCCCGCATCGGGCTCTGTGCTGACAGCTCAGGGCCTGGACCTGCTTCGGATTCTGTGTCTCCCTCTCTCTCTGCTCCTCCCCCATTCATGCTCTGCCTCTCTCTGTCTCAAAAATAAATAAATGTTACAAAAATAAACATTAAAAAAAATTTTTTTTAAATCACTGAAACAAAAAATCAGAATCAAGTGTATGAAACACTAAATGTATAAAGCTCAGCTAACAACAGTATGAAAAAATGAACTGAGAAGGGAATTTGACTTTATATAAAGTTTTATAAATTTACTTAATGCTAAGTTGTAATGGTTGACAAGTCCATAAAAGAGGTCCAGTGTATTTCATGCATATATGGGAAATTATATGTGATAAAAATGTTGGGTAAACAAAAACAACCTGAAGCCATAAAGTAAATCCTAGACTTCATTAAAATATCTTTAAAATCCAAAAGAAGGGGCACCTGGCTGACTCAGTAGAGCAGCTATCTGATTGTTGATCTCGGGGTTGTAAGTTCAAGCCCCACATTGGGTGTAGAGATTACTTAAAAAACACTTTTTAAGACATGGATATTTCTGATAGCCAAATAGAATTAGAATAAACATTATCAAATCCAAAAGTGAACGCGTGCCACAAAAAAAAAATCAAAAGACCAACTGTACCTTGGGGAAGATATTTGCAACATTTATGGTGAAGAGTTCATATCCCCAATAAACAATGTCCCCACAAACTGTTATATAAAAGAGAATATGCAAATGGTGACGAATATGAAGAGGTAGGTCACAGAACATGAAAAAAAAGTCATTATTTTGACATTAGTTTTGTTTTTATTTTGAACGATAAACCATGTGGTTATAGTTTCCAAGGTGGAAGAAAGGAAGTTCATATTTGAGGAGGAAGCATGATGAATCTCATGTCCACATCTGACTCTGACTTTTTTCTAAGCTCTAATTCTACATTTCCCCTTGCCTGATGCACTTAATGCATGGAAATCGAATTCACAAATCTATGAAGACCCAGACAAACTCATCATATTTTTAATCACACAGTAACATATGATCATTGCATTAAAATTACTGAGAAGAGGGGCACCTGGGTGGCTCAGTGGATTAAGTGTCCAACTTCGGCTCAGGTCACGATCTCGCGGTTCGTGAGTTCGAGCCCCGCGTCAGGCTCTGTGCTGACAGCTCGGAGCCTGGATCCTGCTTCAGATTCTGTGTCTCCCTCTCTCTCTGCCCCTCCCCCACTCAACACTCAGTCTCCCTGTGTCTCAAAAAATGAATAAGCATTAAAAAAATTTTTTTTAATTACTGAGAAGAAACTGGAATCTTCTACTTTGCTGGCAGGAATGTAAAAAGGGACAGCCACTTTGGCACACAATTTAGCAGTTCCTCAAAAAGTTAAACGTAGAGTTACCATATGACCCAGCAATTTCACTCCTAGGTGTACACCCAAGAGAATTGAAAACGTGTTCACACACACACACGCACACGCACGCGCACACACACACTTGTACACAAATGTCCATAGCTGTGTTATTCCTAGAAACCAAAAGTGGAAACACAACAAATGTCAATGAAGCGACGAATAGATAAACAAATGGTGGTATATCCATGCAATAAAATATCACTTAGCCATGAAAAGGAATGACACTGATATGATATCCAGTGTGGATGAACCTTGAAAACATTGTAAGTGGAAAAAGCCACACACAAAAAACCCACATAGTATATTATTCCATTTATAAGAAATAGCCAGCAGAGGGGCATCTGGGTGGCTCAGTCGGTTGACTGCCCCACTTCGGCTTATGTCATGGTCTCATGAGTTCAAGCCCCACATTGGGCCTACTGCTGTCAGCGCAAAGCATGCTTGGAATTGTCTGTCCCCCTCCCTCTCTGTCTCTCCCCCACTTGTGATCTCTCTCTGTCTCTCAAAAATAAAAATAAACAGAGCATAACACCACAACAAAGTACCACAACTGGAAATTTATTGTCTCACAATTCTGGAGACCAAAAATCTGAGATCAAGCCGTCGTCAGGGCCCATGCTCCCTCTAAAGGTCCTAGGGAAGGATTTGCTCCAGACTTCTCTCCTAGCTTATGATAGTTCTTTGGCTTGTGGCAGCATGAATCTAAACGAATCTTCACGGTTGTTCTATGTGTGTGTGTGTGTGTGTGTGTGTGTGTTTGGCATGATATTGTGAATATACTAAATGCCACTGAGCTGAACACTTTCGGGGTTTTTTTTTAAGTGTTTGTTTTAGGGGCGAGAGTGAACACGAGACAGGGAGGGGCAGAGAGAGAGGGAGAGAGAGAACTCCAAGCAGACTCTGCGCTGTCAGCACAGAGCCCGAGGCGGGGCCCGAAGTCACGAAAACCGCGAGATCGTGACCTGAGCCAAAACCAAGAGTTGGTCGCTTAAGTGACTGAGCCACCCAGGCGCCCCAGAACTGAACACTTTGCAATAGCGAAGTTTATGTTACGTGAGTAAAATTTAATTTAACAATGACAAAAACACCTTAAATCTTCTGGTAAGGTTGTCTTTTTCAAGCATGGGTATGTTGTTATTCCCCACCACTTCTTTATGAGTTCCCGATAGGACAGGGATTTTTGTATAGATTGTACCTCACTGCCTAGAATACTGTTGGGAACATAATAGATGCTCCATAAACATTTGTTGAATGAATAGATAAATGGGAGGTTTCATACCTTGTCTTAAATTTGTGCATTTCAGAAGTATCTTAAAAATATGTAACCCTTAAAACGAATCTGCTTTTATTTATTTATTTTTTAATGTTTATTTATTTTTGAGAGAGAGAGACAGAGTGTGGCTAGGGGAGGGACAGAGAGAGAGGGAGACCCAGAATCCGAGGCAGGCTCCAGGCTCCGAGCTGTCCGCACGGAGCCCGACGTGGGGCTCGAACCCACGATCCGTGAGATCATGACCTGAGCTGAAGTCAAATGCTTAACTGACTGAGCCACCCAGGTCCCCCTAATCTGCTTTTAAATACAGTCAAACCAGTGTTTTGTCTTCCCACTGCAGAAATCCTCTCATGACCTTAGTAGAGAGGGATGACAAGGTCTAATTCAGGCTCAGAACTGTACACAGAGCTTTTTAATGAAATATAAGAGGAAAGTAGCAGAACTCATCATCCCTAAAATATTTCTCTCAGATGGACTTTCTGACCATCCGCCCACGTTCCTACTCTGTCAGTACTTGCTTTTGGGTTCCCATTTTCCCAACGGCTCTCCTCCCTTTCATGTAACCTCTCTGAATGGTTCCCCCTTTGGCTGAATCCAACCAGAAACCAGAAAGCAAGGGAGCCTGGTCGATGTGGAAGCCAGCCTCCTAAGACACACAGGCAAGGTAGAGAAGGGTGATGAGTGGGTCTGTAGAAGCACGCAGAGATATCCAGCTCAGATACAAGGAGATCAAATTTTCCGAGTAGAGTTGTCAAGAGGTGGAACCCTGGGGCGCCTGGGTGGCTCAGTCGGTTAAGCGTCTGACTTCAGCTCAGGTCACGATCTCGCGGTCCGTGAGTTCGAGCCCCGCGTCGGGCTCTGGGCTGATGGCCCAGAGCCTGGAGCCTGCTTCCGGTTCTGTGTCTCCCTCTCTCTCTGCCCCTCCCCCGTTCATGCTCTGTCTCTCTCTGTCTCAAAAATAAATAAACGTTAAAAAAAAAAATTAAAAAAAAAAAAAGAGGTGGAACCCTATGTTCATTGCTGAATTGTTATCCCTAATGGAGGCAAAGGTCACCTTTGGGCCTTGAATCCCATGTCTACCAGTTGTTGGATGGGGATTGCCCTTGGAGATGGCGCATAACTTTGGTTAAGTAACTTTTTTCATCCAAGGACAATGCCTGGACGGAGACTCAGATGAGAGTTACTGGCTACCAAATCTCTAAGCAGCTGAAAGAATGAGGACCTTAGTTCTAAAGGGGGAGACGTCTGAGAGACACGCCACTGCAGGAGCTGGAGTGAGGGCCAAGGGAATGATGGAAAAGGAAGGCAAGAAGAATTAAAGACTAAAGAACTAGTGATGGGTTCTTTAGATTTTCAGTGATCGATGAGAACTTTCCCTTACAGTAACTGCCTATGAGTGAAAATGGTGTGCCTTCATATCCTCCCCTGGAGTACAGGGTCTCTGTCATGAGTCCGGACAGACAGACAAAAGCCTCACAAAGAAGAAAAGCCTGGGAGAAGACCCTGGAGGAGAAAATGTCTTCTTTTTTAACACTTTTATTTTTAATTTTTAAAATATTTTTATATTTTATTATTGTTGAGAAAGAGAGAGAGAGAATGTGGGGGAGGGGCAGAGAGAGGAAGACAGAGGATCTGAAGTGGGATCCACACTGACAGCAGCGAGCCTGACGCGGGGCTGGATCCCACGAACCGTGAGGCCATGACCTGAGCCGAAGTCGGACGATTAACCAATTGAACCACCCAGGAGCCCCTCTTATTCTTCTTTTAAGTTTATTTATTATTATTATTATTAATAGAGGGAGAGAGAGAGAGAGAGCATGCACGAGCAAGGAAGGGGCAGAAAGAGAGGAAGACAGAGAATCCCAAGTGGGCGCCACGATGTCAGCACAGAACCCAACATGGCATGATCCCATGAACTGTGAGATCATGACCTGAACTGAAATTAAGAGTCGGACGCCCAACCAACTGAGCCATCAGGCACCCCAGGAGAAAAGTTCTTCTAAGGCAAGTTTTGTTTTGTTTTGTTTTGCTGTGTTTTGCTCTCATCACTTCCTATCGTATCATGGTCAAATGTCTTCTTCATCTGACACCAGTCAAGCCCGGTCAAAAGGATGAATTCCTAGTTGGCTAAGGATTTTTATCACACGTGGATATTGAGTTTTTTCAGATTTATTTTGCATCAGTTGATCTTATCAAGACTTTTACTAGAACGTTAATATGGTCCGTTACATCGATAGGTTTTTTTTTTTCATATGTCAAACCTTCCTTGCATTCCTGGAATAAAATATATTTTTTCTATATTACCGGATTTGGTTTGTTAATATATTGTTGTGGATTTCTGCATCCCTTGTTCATGAGGGATACTGGTCTGTACTTTTCATTCTTTCTTTCTTTCTTTTTTTAAAAGATGTTATTTTTGGGGAGCCTGGGTGGCTCAGTCGGTTAAGCGTCTGACTTCGGCTCAGGTCATGATCTCGCGGTCCGTGAGTTCGAGCCCCACGTCGGGCTCTGTGCTGACAGCTCAGAGCCTGGAGCCTGTTTCGGATTCTATGTCTCCCTCTCTCTCTGCCCCTCCCCTATTCATGCTCTGTCTCTCTCTGTCTCAAAAATAAATAAACATTAAAAAAATTTTTTAAAAAAAAGATGTTATTTTTAAGTCATCTCCACACCCCATGTGGGGCTTGAACTTAACAACCCTGAGATCAAAAGTCTCACGCTCTACTGACTGGGCCAGCCAGACACCCTTATACTTTTCTTTATTTATAACCAATTCAGTTGCCTGGGTTACAGTGCTCACATCTTACATTTCTTTCTGGGAGGTCCCGACATCCTACATGTCCCTTGCCCAGTTCCAAAACTGTTAGACCAATACAACGTACCTATCTCTAGATTTACATGACAATTAGCCTCTTGATAAGGGAAGGCTAATTTAGTGCTTCACTCAAAATGAATTTTCTCAGAACCAATACATAAAAAGTAGAAACCATGGGGGCGCCTGGGTGGCTCAGTCGATTGAGCGTCCGGCTTCAGCTCGGGTCGCGATCTCACAGTTCGTGAGTTCGAGTCCCGCACTGGGCTCTGTGCCGACAGCTCAAAACCTGGAGCCTGCTTCGGATTCTGTGTCTCCCTCTCTCTCTGCCCCTCCCCTGCTCACTCTCTGTCTGTCTCTCTCTCTCTCAAAATAAAAATAAACGTCAAAAAAAAAATAAAACAAAAAAAAATCTATCTGACGTACACTCTCTTTTCTCCCTAACGTATGTGTATAATCAGTAAATGAAGCATTTATAAGGAACATACAAACAATGCTTACTCATGACCCTGACAACGTCTGGTCCAACTATCAACCTCAGTGCTACACAGGCAACGATTTCATTCCTTTTCTTCTCCTTGGCGTCAGTCTCTGTATTTCTCAGACCATCTTGGTGACCTGGTCCTGTCTTGGTCAGACTACAGTGAGTTTCCTTGTCTTCCTGAAAGACACCGTGGCCCGGTGCTTAAAAGCACGTGCTCTGGAGCCCAAGTGCCTGAGTCTGAAGCCTGGCTCTGCCACTTCCAAGCTGTGTGGTCTTAGGCAACTTAATGAAAGTGTCTGTGCCTCAGCTTTCCCATCTTATGGAGTTGCCATGTAGAAGAATAAGAAGTATACCTGCTTCTTTTTCTTCTCATTTTTTTTAATGTTTATTTATTGTTGAGAGAGAGAGACAGAGACAGAGACAGAGCATGAGTGGGGGAGAGGGAGGAAAAGAGAAAGACACAGAATCTGAGGCAGGCTCCAGGCTCTGAGCTGTCAGCACAGAGCCCACGTGGGGCTCGAACTCACCAGCCATGAGCTCATGACTTGAGCCGAAGTCGGACACTCAACTGACTGAGCCACCCAGGCGCCCTATCAGTATTTATGTATTTATCTAAATAAATCAGTGCCTATTTGTATATAGATACAGAGTAAGCATCATGTAAGTGTTAGCTATTATTGTCATTATTTCAAAGTGACTGAGATCCTCTTGAATGCGGTGTCGATGGCCTTTGCCAGCTTCCCCATTTGTCTATGATGCTCACTGACATTCTCCAGTCTTGGTTTCTCTCCAGAGTCAACCTCTCTTCTGCCTTCCCAGTCCCCTGCCAAAAACAAAACTGTTGGGACAGGCAGTATCATCATTCAGTCTTTTGGGGTTTTTTTTTTTTTTTTTTTTTGGTTTTCATTTGTTTACGTGTTTATTTTGAGAGACGGAGAGTATGCACGTGCACGTAGTGGGGGGAGGGGCAGAGAGAGAGGGAGAGAGAGAATTCCAAGCAGACTCCATACTGCCAGCACAGAGCCCGACGTGGGGCTCAATCTCACAAACTGTGAGATCGTGACCTGAGCGGAAATCAAGAGACAGACACTTAAGCAACTAAGCCACCCAGGTACCCCATCATTCACAGGCAAATTGCCCCGTGTCAGTTCTGGGGAGAGACCCGCCGGCCGTGGGGGACCAACGCCCACGAGTGAAGCTAATTCTGCTGTCTTTTATCTATGTAAGTTACACGCTGTTCCATCCAGTGTTCGACTAAATTGTATTTCCCTTGGCGACTCCAATCCCAAGATGCAGTGGGCAGAAGTGTTTGGAATCCTCCCCTGGGACTGGCAACTGGTGCACGGGGTTCTCCTCCGCAAAAGCAAAGCAAAACAAAGCCAAAAAATCCCACTCAGGAAGTTCATTTGCAAGAATGACAGGTAGACCTGGGAGGCGCTGGCGTCACGAACTCCTGGCTTTAGTTCCAGCCCAACAGAAGCTAAGTCACCCCGACCGGGTCACCGACTCTCCTTGAGGTTTCTCTCTGGCGTGAGAACACCAAAAAAAAAAAAAAAAAAAAAAAAAAAAAAAAAAAAAGCAAGGATAGGAATGCATGTCTCAGGGCCTGAATAAATGTTAACTCACAGCACAAGCAAAGATTCACGCACCTTTGGCGATGAGGATTTTCTGGAGAGTTGTTGAGAGTTTCCTGGCTGCTACCTTGAGTCCAGCCAGAGTCATTGTGGGATTGACACTCACAACTGGGGAGTTGTGGGAGTTGTGGGAGAAGGGGGATTTTGTTATATTTTCTTGGTGGGTCACTCAGGGGTGATGAATTAAGACTTATGGAGTGAGCATACATCTATCCTACACTACTGTGCCGGGTACCGTGACAAGTATAAAACAGACAATGGGCTACTGGGCAGAAGACAATGCTCTTGGCATAGAGAGAGGTTACCAGTATCGCAGAGGGGCCGGACCCTGTCTAAGCTTAACAATGCAACATGAGCGGGAGGGTAATAAACGCACTTCAGGGACTTGAGAGGAACAAGAGAGAATTTCCAACTGAAATTGGAGAAGGCTTCACAGAGGAAGTGGCAGTTTTGAGCAGGCAGAGACGGAAATGAGGGTAAGAGGAGGGAAGGACGCTGTAGGCAAAGGAAATAAAAGTCCAGAGATGGAAAAAGAATGAAGGGCAGGGTAGGAAACACGGAATTGGTATCCAGGGAAATGGGGGGGGAGACAGGGTGGAAAGATGGCCTAACTTGGATTTTGGTCTTCAGACATTGGCCACAACTGAAGGATTAAGAGAGAGGGCAGGTCAGGCTGAGCGATGCACTTTAAAAAGTTAACTAGCTGAGGCCCTCTCCGCTGCCCGTGTCGCCCTCGCCGGCCCCACCATGCCGTCTCTAGATTTTGTGGACCGTGTGCGGTAAATGCGTAAGCACCTGCTATATTATCAAGTCCTAAATTTTGGAATGATCGTCTCCTCGGCGCTAATGACCTGGAAGGGGTTGACGGTCATCTGGAAGGGGTTAACAGCGTGGAACCTGCATTTCACAGAGGAGATACTCTCTTTTTAACCAATCGAGTTGAAGATCCCACCCGAGAGGGAGAAATTATCGTTTTCAAGGATAGAAGGAAGAGAGATTCGTATAGTTCACCAAGTCTTGAAGATTCATGAAAAGCAAAATAGACCCGTCAAGTTTTTGACCAAAGGAGATGATAATGCGGTCAGTGACCGAGGCCTCTATTTAACATGGACAACACTGGCTGGAGAAAAGAGATGTCGTCGGGGGAGCAAGGGGATTTGTCCCTTGTATTGGGATTGTAACGATCCTCATGAGTAACTAGCCTCAGTTTAAGTATGCAGTACTCTTTTTGCTGGGTTTGTCTGTGCTGGTCCATCGTGAGTAAGAAGTCTGCCTTGCTGTTCCTGGAAGGTGCGGTACTTTTCATTACTGAATGTTTGGAGTAGGGTATTGGCCTCTGATTGGTGGAGTGGCGAATACACAGGTTGGCACTTCTTGCTAGCAATGGTTTGCATTAGTTTCTGTTTCCACACCAGGGTGTGGGTGGGTGGGTGCATGGGCGGCATGGTGGGCACTCGAGGGGACTCTCGATCACGGGATTTCATATGTTGCCATTGTCACACTTCCACATTTTTGTACGTTGGTGAATTTTTTATATTAGGAGGTTGAGCCGAAACATAGTTAACCAGCTGACATGCAGACCAATGGAATATAATAACGAATCCAGAAATAAACTTTCACATTTATGGTCAGTTGATTATCGACAAGGGTGCCAAGACAAGCCAAGGGGAAAGGAAGGTATTCCCAGCAAATGGTGCTGGGAAAATTGGATATCCATATGCAAAAGGATGAAGAAAACATAGGAGGAAAGCTTCATGACATTGATTTGGGGATACGACATAAAAAGCATAGGCAACAAAAGAAAAATTAATTAGACTACATCAAATTTTTAAAAGGTTTTTGTGCACCAAGGGACACTATTAACAGAGTAAAAGGGCAACCCACAGAATGGAAGGAAACCTTTGCGGATCATATACGTGATACAAAATAATATCTAGAATGTATAAAAACTCTGGCAGCTCAATGACCTCAAACACACGTGGGTTCGAGCCCGGCATCGGGCTCTGTGCTGACAGCTCTGTGCTCTCTGGCCCCTCCCCTGCGCTCTCGCTCTCTCTCTCTCTCTCAATAAATAAACTTAAAATTTTTACCAAAAAACAGGTACAGAGTTTCAGTTTAGGAAGATGAAAATTTCTGGAAATGGACGGTGGTGATGGCTGCCTAACAACGTGAATGCCACTGAACAACATACTTAAAAATGGTTAAAATGGTAAATTTTATGTTATGTGTATTTGAACACCATTTTTTTTTAAAAAGTGAAGCCGGCAATAGTGCGGGTGAGGAGAGGAACCTGAGACAAGTGGTTCTGCCGGAAGGAAGTGGCCACGTTCCCGATTTGACACAATGCAGTCTGGACCGCAACCATCTGAATGCAGACAGGAGCCCTCTGGGCCTGATGGATTCAGGCTCAGAAGTTCTATGTTGACAGATTTTTCACTCCCTTTCCCAATGTGAAAACTTTTGGAGGCTGACGTTTGGAGGTAATATTCGTTCACTGCTGTCTGGTGAAGAAATAGTCTGAAGTCAACCCACACAATTACTTGTGCTTCCTGGACTGTATCTACATTTTTTTAAATTAATTTTAATGTTTATTTATTTTTGAGAGAGAGACTGAGCTGAGGAGGGGCAGAGAGAGAGAGAGGGAGACACAGAATCCGAAGCGGGCTCCAGGCTCCGAGCTGTCAGCACAGAGCCCGACGCGGGGCTCGAACTCACAGACCACAAGATCATGACCTGAGCCAAAGTCGGACGCCCGACCGACTGAGCCACCCAGGCATCCCTGACTTCAACAACCTTGACTCAAAGCTCCAAGTGTTATCACTGCAGTAGCAGCAACTTGTTAAACAGTGTCCTTGAGGTGTAATATACATGCTATAAAATGTACCTGTGTTAAGTGTACTTCCTCCTTCCCAGTTTGCCATTTATTTCTTTTTCTTGCCTAATTGCCCTGGCTACGACATCCAATACAATGTGACATGGAAGTGGCAAGAGTGAACATCCTTGTCTTGTTCCCATTTAGGGAGAAAACGTTCAGTCTTTCACCATCGATCTGATGTTAGTTATGGGTTTTTTTCATAGATACCTTTGATCAGGTTGAGGAAGATGCCTTCCGTTCCTAGTGTGTCGAGTGGTTTTATCATGAAAGGGTGTTAGCTGTTGTCAATTTTTATCTATTTCAATGGAGATGATCAGGTGGTTGTTGGCCTTTATTCTGTTAATACGGTGTATTCCATTGGTTGATTATTGGATGTCAAATCACAACCTTACATTTCTGGGCTAAATTCCACTTGGTCATGACATGTAATCCTCTTTACATATTGCTTGGTTTTGTTTGCTAGTATTCTGTTCCATGTTTTCGTGTGTGTCTGTGTTTATAAAGGATATTGAGGGGCGCCTGGGTGGCGCAGTCGGTTAAGCCTCCGACTTCAGCCAGGTCACGATCTCGCGGTCCGTGAGTTCGAGCCCCGCGTCAGGCTCTGGGCCGATGGCTCGGAGCCTGGAGCCTGCTTCCGATTCTGTGTCTCCCTCTCTCTCTGCCCCTCCCCCATTCATGCTCTGTCTCTCTCTGTCCCAAAAATAAATAAAAAACGTTGAAAAAAAAATTAAAAAAATAAAAAATAAAAAATAAAAAAAAAGGATATTGGTTTTTAGTTTTGTTATGATGCCTTTGCTTTTGGTATCAGGGCATAATACGAACCCCATAAAATAAGCTGGGAAGTACACCCTACTTTTCCATTTTTTTTTGGAAGAGTTTGTGAGCTGTTCATTGTGTAAGTGGTAGAATTCGCCAGAGAAGTCATTTGGTCCTGAGTTTTTCCTTGTGAGAAGTTTTGTTTGTTTGTTTTTTTGGGTTTTTTTTTAATGTTTATTTATTTTTGAGAGAGACAGAGCACGAACAGGATAGTGGCAGAGAGAGAGGGAGACACGGAATCGGAAGCAGACTCCAGGCTCTGAGCTGTCAGCACAGAGCCTGACACGGGGCTCGAACCCACGAATGGTGAGATCATGACCTGAACCGAAGACGGACGCTTAAACGACTGAGCCACCCAGTTGCCCCATAAGAAGGTTTTTATATTCCTGTTACTAATTCAACCTCCTGGCTCTTTATAGCTCCATTTACATTTTCTATTTCTTCTCAAGAAAGTTTCAGAAGTTTGTGTCTAAGAATTTATCCATTTCATAGCTGTTCAGTAAGTTGTTGGCATATAATTGTTCATAGTATTCCTTTAAAAATATCTCTTTCTGTAAGATCAGTAGTAAAGTTCTCTCTTTCATTCCTGATTTAATAATTTGAGTTGTTTTTAAATTTTTTTTTGCTCTCTTAACTGATTTAAGTGATTGCTACACCCCACATAGGGCTCAAACTCAGGACCCCGAGATCAAGAGTCGCATGCCTTCCCAACTGAGCCAGTCAGGCACCCCAATTTGAGTTTTCTTTCTTCTTTTCTATCTAAAGTTTTGCCAATTTATTGATCATTTCAATAAGGTGACTCTTGGTTTTGTTGATTTTCAATGATGTTTTTCTGATCTCTATTTTATTTATTCCTCTATTAATGTTTATTATTTCCTTCCGCTTGCTTTGGGTTTCATGTGCTCCTTTTTTTCTAGTTTCTTTTTTTTAAATGTTTATTTATTTATTTTTAAGAGAGAGAGAGAGCAAGCGGAGGAAGGACAGAGAGAGAGAGGGAGACAGAGAATCCCAAGCGGGCTCCGTGCCATCAGTGCGGAGTCTGACACGGGGCTCGATCTCACAAACCGTCGGATCCTGACATGAGCCAAAATCAAGAGTCGAACGCTTCTGAGCCACCCAGAAGCCCCTTTTTTCTAGTTTCTTTTTTTTTTCTTTTTTCTTTTTTGTTAAACATTTATTTATTTTTGAGAAGAGATAGAGCACGGGTCGGGGAGGGGCAGAGAGAGGGAGACACAGAATCCGAAGCAGGCCCCAGGCTCTGAGTTGTCAGCGCAGAGCCCGACGCGGGGCTCGAACTCACAGACCGTGAGATCATGACCTGAGCCGAAGTCAGATGCTTAACCGACTGAGCCACCTGGGCGCCCCTCTTTTTTTTTAGTTTCTTAAAGTGACATTTCTCTGGAGATTTCTTCTCTGGCTCATGTGTTATTTAGAAATGTGTAGTTTAATATTCAAATGTTTTTGGATTTTCCAGCCTTCTCTGTTATTGGTTTCTAGTTTAATTCCACTATAATCAAAGAACGTACTTTGCATGATTCCTATCCTTTCAAATATAAATACGTTAAAGCGGGTCAGTAGCCCCATATGTAGCCTATCTCAGTGAATGCTCCATGTGAACTTGAGAAGAATGTGTATCCTGCTGTTGTTGGATAAATGTCAGTTAGAGTCAGTTGATTGATGACACCATTCATTTCTACCATATCCTTACTGATTTTATGATGACCAGACTCGTCAAGTATCCATAGAGGAGTGTTATGGTCTTCAACTATAATAGTGTATTTCTCTACTCCTCACCGTTCTCTCACTCTTTGCCTCAGGTGTTTTGATGCTATGTTGTTTGGTGCACACACATTAAAGATTCTTATTTCCTCTCCTTGTTCTGAAGTCCACTGTGTATGAAATTTACATAGCTACCCCAGCTTTCTTTAAATTACTGTTAGCATGGGATATATTTATTCATTCCTTTATTTTTTAGAAATATTTTTCTTGTGGCAAAATACACATGACATGTGACATTTTAACCATTTAAAAAAGTGTACAAGGAGGCCCCTGGGTGGCTCAGTTGGTTGAGCGTCCGACTCTTGATTTTGGCTCAGGTCAGGATCTCACGGTTCACTGAGTTCGAGCCCCGGGTCAGGCTGTACGCTGAGCATAGAGCCTGCTTGGGCTTCTCTCTCCCGCTCCCTCTGCCCCTTTCTCCCACTCATATTCTCTCTCTCTAACATAAAAATTTAAAAAAAGTACAAGTGGGGCGCTGGGTGGCTCAGTCGGTTGAGCGTCCGACTTCGGCTCAGGTCATGATCTCACGGTCCGTGAGTTCGAGCCCCGCGTCAGGCTCTGTGCTGACAGCTCAGAGCCCGGAGCCTGTTTCGGATTCTGCATCTCCCTCTCTCTCTGCCCCTCCCCTGTTCATGCTCTGTCTCTCTCTGTCTCAAAAATAAATAAACGTTAAAAAAAAATACAAGTAAGTAACCTTTAGTATGTTCACAATGTGCAAATATCACTATCTACTTCGAGAACTATTTCATCACTCCAGAAGGAAACTATACACACTAATCAGTCACACTCCGTTCCACCTCTCCCCCAGTTCCTAGCAACCACTAATCTGCTTTCTCTCTCTATGGATTTCCCTATTCTGAATATTTCATGTAAATGGGATCGTATAACATGTGGCATTTTTTTCCTAGCTCTTTTCACCTAGTGTGATGTTTTCAAGGTTCATCTAAGTAATATAATTGATCAGTACTCCATTCCTTTCTACAGTTGAGTAATATACCACTGTAGGGATAGACCACATTTTGTTTTTTCATTCATTAGATGATGGACATAGATAATGGGCATTTGGGTTGTTTCTTCCTTTAGAATGTTGTGAATAGTGCTACAAACATTCACATAGAAGGGTTTTTTTTTTTTTTGGACACCTGTTTTCAATTCTTTGGGGTGTATATAATTGTCTTAGCCTGCTCAAACTGCCATAACAAAATACCACAGGTGAGATGGCTTAAACAAGAGAAATGAACTTTCCGGCAGTCCTGAAGGCTGGGAGTCGGAGGTCAAGGTGCCAGCATAGTCAGTTTCTGGTGAGAGCTTTCTTCCTGGCTTGTCGATGGCCACCTTCTTGCTATATCATCACATGGCCTTTCCTCAGTGCATGCATATGGAAAGAGAGAGAGGGTGAGCTCTCTGGGTATCTCTTCCTATAAGGACACTAATTCTGTCAGACCCACCCTTGTGACCTCATTGATGTTAATTACTTTCTTAGAGGTCTCATCTCCAAATACAGTGACATGGTGGTGAGGGAGGACTTCAACATATTCATTGATGGGGGGAGGTGGGACACAAACATTCAGTTCATAAAAATACTCAAGAGTAGAATTGCTGGGTCGTATGGTAATTTTATGTTTAACCTATTGAGGAACCACCAGACTATTTTTCACCACAGCTATAACATTTTACATTTCACCAACAACATAGGAGTCTGAGTTTCTCCACATCCCCACCAACACTTTATATTTTATGTTTAAAAAAACTATTAGCCGTCCTAGTGGGTGCTAAGTGGTATCTCACGGTGATATTTATTTGCACGTCCCTAATGGCTAATCATGTTGACATCTATTCAATTGCTTATTGGCAATTCATATATCTTCTTTGAGATATACCTGTTCAAGTCCTTTGCCCATTTTTAATTGACTTTTCTTTTTTTGTAAAGTTTTTTTGTAAGAGTTTTTTATATATTTATTATTATATATTGATAATAAAAGAATAAATATATATTTAATAATTTATAATGATAGTTTATTATTTATTACAATAATTTATTATACTAAGAATTTATTGTTTAATAATAAAACATATAAATATATACATATTTATATATATTATGGATAGGAGAACTTTATTAGGCATATGATTTGAAATATTTTCTCCCATTCTGTGAGTTGTCTTTTCACTTTCTTAATTGTGCCTTTTGATGCATGAAAGTTTTAAATTTTGGTGAAGTCCAATTTATTTTTTTTATTTTGTTGCTGTGCTTTGGTGTCATACCTAAGAAGCCATTGCCAAATTGTCGTGAGGATTTACCCCTAAGTTTACTTCTAAGAGTTTTATGATTTTAGCTCTAATATTTAGGGTTGTTATCCATTTTGAGTTAGTTTTGTATATTGTGTGAGGTAGACATACAGTTTCATTCTTTTGCATGTGAATATCCAGTTGTCCGAGCACTATTGTTGAAAAGCCTATTCTTTCCCCCATTGAATGGTCTTGACGCACTTGTCAAAAATCAATTGGCCATTGATGTCCATATATTGGAGTCTCAATTTTATTCCGTTGATCTGTATGTCTATCCTTAGCCACATTGTTTTCTTAATTTTTTTTTAAGTTTATTTATTTATGAGAGAGAAAGATAGCATGACTGGGAGAGGGGCAGAGAGAGAGGGAGACACAGGATCGGAAGCAGGCTCCAGGCTCTGAGCTGTCAGCACAGAGCCCAATGCAGGGCTCGAACTCACGAACCGTGAGACCATGACCTGAGCCGAAGTCGGATGCTTAACTGAGCCACCCAGGTTCCCCTATCCACATTGTTTTTATTACTATGGCAGGTTTTGTTATCAGGAAATGTTAATCCTCCTATTTTGTTCCTCTTTTTTAAGACTTGGCTACTCATGGTCCCTTGAATTCTGTAAGAATTCCTTAAGAATTTTAAGATCAGCTTTCTTATTTCTGCAAAATTAGAAAGGCCATTGGGATTTTGATAGGGATTGTATTATATCTATAAATTTGACTACTGGCTCTTAACAATATTAAGTCTTTCAAGCCATGGACATGAGATAGTTTTCCTTTTAGGTCTTTGATTTCTTTCAATGTTTTGTTGTTTTCAATGTATAAGATTTCACCTTTTTGATTAAATTGATTCCTAAGTATTTTATTCTTTTGATGCTACTGTAAATGGAATCCTTTAACTTCCTTTTTGGATTTTTCATTGCTAGTATAAAAACTACAACTGATTTTTGCATGTTGATAATGTGTTCTGCAACTTTGCTGATTTTGTGTATTAGCTCTAATAGCTTCTTTTGCATGGGGATTCTTTAGGATTTTCTCTATTATAGGAAGATGTCATCTGTGATTAGAGATAACTATACTCTTTCCTTTCCAATTCAGATGCCTTTATTTCTTTTTCTTACCTAATTGCTTGGGCTAGAATTGCCAGGACAATGTTGAATTTCAGTGACAAAAACAGACATCCTTGTCTGGTTCCTGATCTTAGATGGAGAGTTTCACCATTTAGTTTGATGTTTTTTATTATGTTAAGGAAATTTTTTTCTATTCCTGGTTTACTGATTTTTTTTTTTATCATAAAAGGGTGTTAGGTAATGTCAAATGCTTTTCACTTTTCTGAATCCGTTGAGATTATTGTGCGGTTTTTCCTTCATTCTATTAAGGTGTTATATTACATGGATTGATTTTCGTATCTTGAATCATCCTTACATCCCCGAGATAAATCCCATTTAGTTATGGTGTGCAACCCTTTTAATATGTTGCTGGATTTGGTTTGCAAGTATTTTGTTGAGAACTTTTTTAAGATTTTAAAATTTTATTTATTTATTTTGAGAGAGAGAAAGAGAGAGAAAGAAAGGGAGAGTGAGAGAGGGCCCCAAGCAAGCTCTGCACTGTCAGCATGGAGCCTGATGTGGGGCTTGAACTCACGATCCGTGAGATCATGACCTGAGCCCAAATTGAGAGTCAGATGCGTCACCAATTTAGCTACCCAGGCACCCTGATTTTGTTGAGAATTTTAAATCTATATCCCTAAAGGGTAATGGGTTGTAATTTTTTTTTTTTCTTAGAGTTTCTTTGCCTGGGTTGGGTATCAGAGTGTTACTTCCTCTTTTGTCTTTGGAATAGTTGGAGAAGGATTAGTATTAATTCTTTAAATGTTTGGTAGCCTCATCAATGATGCCATCTTGTCTTCAAATTTTCTTTGATGGAAGTTTTTTGATTACTGATTCAATCACCTTACTTGTTATACATCTGTTTAGATTTTTTTTCATTTCTTCTTGAAACAGTTTTGTTAATTTGTGTGACCCTAGGGATTTGTGCATTTCATCTAATTTGTCTAATTTTTTGGTACCACTGTTTATAGTATCATTTTATAAAACTTTTTATTTCTGTATGGTCAGTAGTAATGTCCTCATTGTCATTTGTCACTGCAGTTATTTTCATCTTTTCCCTTTTTTTCTTAAAGTCTAGTTAAAGGTTCGTTAATCTTGTTATTCTCAATGAATCAATTTTTAGTTTAGTTGATTCTCCTTATTGTTTTCTATTCTTTCTTTTATCTATCTCTGCTCTGATTTTTATTCTTTACTTTCTTCTGCTAGTTTTGGATCTCACTTTTTTTTTTTAAGTTTTTACTTACATTCCAGGTAGCTAACATACAGTGTGATATTCGTTTCAGGCGTACAATTTAGTGTTTCAACACTTCCATACATCACCCAGTGCTCATCACAAGTGCACTCCTTAATCCCCATCACCTGTTTCACCCAATCCACTGACCCAAGTCCCCTCTGGTAACCATGTGTTTGTTCTCTATAGTTAAGAGTCTGTTTCTTGGTTTGCCTCTCTCTCTTTCCCATACGCTCATTTGTTTTGTTTCTTAAATTCCACATATGAGTGCAATCACATGCTATTTGTCTTTCTCTGACTGACTTACTTCATTTAGCATAATGAACTCTCTAGCTCCATTTTTGTCATTGTGAATGGTTAAGATTTCATTTGTTATGGCTCAGTAATATTCCTATATATATATATATATATATACACCACACCTTCCTTATCCATTCATTAGTCAATGGGCACTTGAACTGTTTCCATAGTTTGGCTATCGTTGATAATGCTGCTATAAACATTGGGCTGCATATATCATTTTCCATTAGTATTTTTGTATTCTTTGGGTAAATACCTAGTAGTGCAATTGCAGGGTCGTGGGGTAGTTCTATTTTGAACTTTTCGAGGGAACTCCATACTGTTTTCCAGAGTGGCTATACCAGTTTGCATTCCCACCAACAGTGTAGGAGGGCTCCCCTTTCCCTACATTCTCACCAACACCTGTTGTTTCTTGTGCTGTTGATGTTAGCCATTCTGACACATGTGGGGTGGTATTTCATCGTAGTTTTGATTTGTATTTCCCTGATGATCAGTGATGTTGAGCATCTTTTCATGTGTCTATCGACCATCTGGATGTCTTCTTGGGAAAATGTCTATTCATGTATTCTGTCCATTTTTATTTTTGTTAAAAAAATTGCTTTTAATTTTTTTAATCTTTATTTTTGAGACAGAGACAGAGTGCAAGCGGGGGAGAGACAGAGAGAGAGGGAGACACAGAATCTGAAGCAGGTTCCAGGCTCTCAGCTGTCAGCACAGCAGGGCTGGAACTCATGAGCCGTGAGATCACGACCCGAGCCGAAGTTGGACACCTAACCAACTGAGCCACCCAGGCACCCTTTTTATGCCCATTTTTAATTGGATTGTTTGTTTTTTGGGTGTTTAGTTTATAAGTTCTTTACATATTTTGGGTACTAACTCTTTATCAGATGTGTCATTTGCAAATATCTTCTCCCATTCCACAGGCTGCCTCTTAGTTTTGTTGATTGTTTCCTTTGCTGTGCAGAAGCTTGCAAATAGGCAAGGAAGAAGTAAAACTTTCACTATTTGCAACATGTAGTCTATATATAAAACACAAAAGACTCCACCAAAAAATTGCTACAACTGATACACTAATTCAGTAAAGTCACAGGAAACAAAATCAATGTACAGAAATCTGTCGCATTTCTATACACCAATAATGAATCAGCAGAGAAATTAGGGAATTACTCCCATGGACAACTGCACCAAAAACCATAAGATACCTAGGAATAAACCTAACTAAAGAGGTGAAAGATCTGTACCCTAAGAAGAGGACATAAAGAATTGGAAAGACATTCCATGCTCGTGGATCAGAAGAACAAATATCGGAGTGCCTGGGTGGCTCAGTCGGTTAAGTGTCCGACTTCGGCTCAGGTCATGATCTTGCGGGTTGTGATTTCAAGCCCCGTGTCAGGCTCTGTGCTGAAAGCTCAGAGCCTGGAGCCTGCTTCCGATTCTGTGTCTCCCCCTCTTTGCCCCTCTCCCGCTCACACTCTGTCTCCCTCTGTCTCTCAAAAATGAATAAATGTTTAAAAGAATTTTTAAAAAGAAGAACGAATATTGTTGGGTTGGAGGGATGGGTTAGATGGGTGATGGGTATTAAGGAGGGCACTTGTTGTGATGAGCACTGGGGGTTATATGTAAGTGACGAATCACTAAATTCTACTCCTGAAACTAATATCTAATATAACACTATATGTTAACGAACTACAATTTGAATAAAAACTTGACACAAAAGAAGAAAAGATAGTCTTAAAATGTTTATATTACCCAAAGCAATCTACACAGTTAACGCAACCCCTATCAAAATACCAACAGCATTCTTCACAGAGCTAGAAGAAACAACCCTAAAATTTGTGTGGAACCCCAAAAGACCCTGAATAGCCAAAGCAACCTTGACAAAGAAAAGCAGAGCTGGAGGCATCACAATTCCAGACTTCAAGTTATAGTACAGAGCTGTAGTGAGCAAAGCAGTGTTGTACTGGCACAAAAATAGACACATAGATCAACAGAACAGACTAGAAAACCTGGAAATGAACGCACAGCTATATGGTCAATTAATCTTCCACAAAGCAGGAAAGACCATCCAATGGGAAAAAGTCTCTTCAACAGATGGTGTTGGGAAAACTGGACAGCTACCTGCAAAAGAATGAAACTGGACCACTTTCTTACATCATACACAAAAAATAAATTGGAAAAGGATTAAAGGCCTAAATGTGAGACCTGAAACCATGAAAATGCTAGAGGAGAACACAGGCAGTAACTTCTTCGACACTGGCCGCAGCAACTTCTCACTAGATAGGTCTCCTGAGGCAAGGAAAACAAAAGCAAAAACTAACTATTGAGACTTGATCGATTGTTTTTCTTCTTCTGGTTTGTTAAAGTGTGAAGTTTGGTTGTTGATTTGAGGTCTATCATTTTTAAAAGTTTTTTTTTTTAACATTTATTTATATTTGAGAGACAGAGACAGAGTGTGAGGAGGGGAGGGGCAGAGAGAGAGGGAGACACAGAATCCAAAGCAAGTTCCAGGCTCCCAGACATCAGCACAGAGCTCAACGCGGGGCTCGAACTCACGAACCGGAGATCACGACCTGAGCCGAAGTCGGACGCTCAACCGACTGAACCACCCAGGCGCCCCTTTTTTTATTATTTTTTTTAATGTTCATTTATTTTTTTGTAACAATTTTTTTAAATGTTTATTTGTCTTTGAGAGAGAGAGAGCAGGGGAGGGACAGAGGGAGGGCATGGGCAGAGAATCTGAAGCAGGCTCTGCACTGTCAGCACAAAGCCTGATGCAGGGCTCGAACTCATGAACCGTGAGATGACCTCAGCCAAGATCAAGAGTCGGATGCTCAACCAACCGAATCATCCAGGCACCCCCTTTGCAACAGTTTTTTACGTAAAGTGTATGCTGTGTGAGATTAATATAGTCATCTCGTATCTTTTGGTTACTTTTGCACAGGATATCATTTCCTATCCTTTCACTTCCCCCCACATGTAGGGGTTTTTTTTGTTTTTTTTTTTAATCTAAACGGATTCTCTTGTAGACACATATTGTTGGGTCATGTTGGGTTTTTTTAAAAATACATTCTGCCAATGTTTACCTTTTAATTGGATAGTTCAATCCATTTATATCTGAAATGATTACTCCTGAGGAAAAACTTCCTTCTGTCACTTTACCATTTGTCTTCTATATGTCATTTTCATTCGTCAGTTCCTTCACTACTGCCTTCTTTCATATTTCATTGATGTTTTTTCTCCTAGTGTACTGTTTCAATTACTTATTCACTCCCCTTTCTGTATATTTTTTAAAAATTTAATGTTTCCCCCACTTGTGTTCTGTCTCTCTCTCCTCTCTCTCAAAAATAAATAAAAATGTAAAAAAAATTAAAAAAGAAAAGGGGGCGCCTGGATGGCTCAGTCAATTAAGCGTCTGACTTCAGCTCAGGTCATGATCTCACGGTCTGTGAGTTCGAACCCCATGTCAGGCTCTGTGCTGACAGCTCGGAGGTTGGAGCCTGCTTCAGATTCTGTGTCTCCCTCTCTCTCTGCCCCTCCCCCACTTGTGCTCTCTCTCTCAAAAATAAAAATGTAAAAACAATTTTAAAAAATTTAAATGTTTATTTATTTTTGAGAGAGAAAGAGAGAGAGAGAGAGAGTCAAGCAAGAGGGGGGCAGAGAGAGAGGGAGACACAGAATCCGAAGGAGGCTCCAGGCTCCGAGCCATCAGCACAGAGCCCGACGCGGGGCTTGAACCCACGGACCGCGAGATCATGACCTGAGCAGAAGTCGGTCGCTTAACCGACTGAGCCACCCAGGTGCCCCTTATGCATTTGTCTTTTCAATCACTTTGGGAAAAATAAGAAAAGTTCCAAACCAAAGATACAATCATACTGGTTTTTATAATTATATATGTAGTTGCAGTTACCGTCCCTGGTGTTCTTTATTTCTTTATATGGCTTCAAGTTACTGTCTAGTGTTCTTTCATTTCATCCCAAAGGACTCCCTTTAACATTTCTCACAGGGCAGATCCACTAGTGGCAAACTTCCTCAGCTTTTGTTTAACGTACTTTCTCTTTCATTTTTGAAGGATACTTTTGCCAGATTTAGAATTCTTGGTTGACAGGGGTTGAGTACTTCATATATGTCGTCCCACTGCATGCTGGCCTCCAGAGTTTTTGATGAGAAATTGGTTTTGATTTGAGGTGAAATCAAGAGTTCGACCCTCAACTGACTGAGCCACCCAAGTGCCCCTGAAATGCTTTCTTTCTGCCCCTCTTTCTCTTTCCTCTCCTTCTAGTCAGTTTCCATAGTCCCCAAATGGTTGTTTTTGCAACTTTGTTAATTTTATCATTGCCTTTTGAGGAAGGACTCTGTTGAGTTTCTCACTAAGCCATGTTGGAAGTCCCACCTCTAAAGTAGCTGATTTTAATACCTAATACTTCCATGTTAAATGCTAACCACCAACCGCAGAAAATAGAAGGCCAGTGGTCCTTAGAAACTGCTGCTTGTTAAAACATTTTAAAGGACACTTGGTCTGAATTGCCCATTGAAAAAAGTGTCTCTTCAAATAAAGTGGTAATATTTGCCTACGTGATCCGGTAATCCTTCACTGGCTGAGCTAATGTCATCATCTTGCTAAAAGTTATATAGTTCAAAGTAGGTAATCATGTTGACTAGAAACAGTATCCACACAACAAAGTTGAATTGTACATATTTTCTTCCTCCAGCAGATGGTGATATTTTATAGACTATGGATAAATGGTCCAGAGGAGCCAGCAAGCTGAGTGACTAAAATAAAATTGTCTCTATTTCATTTTTCCTTTGTCGATTTCTTGAACCCCTTTACAAAAAGGAGCATTCATCAAGAAGTTACATCTGTAAAAGGAAACTAAGAACAATAAAAAATTATGATTAATACAGACGGTAAAAATCTTCAACTTCTTCAATGCCTAGCTGCATAGTGTTTTTATCTGATATTTTCTCATTTGGCATTAGGTCACAAAAATAGGGGCGCCTGGGTGGCTCAGTCAGTTGGGCATCTGACTTCAGCTCAGGTCATGATCTCACGGTTCGTGGGTTCGAGCCCCGCGTCGGGCTCTATGCTGACTCTCAGAGCCTGGAGCCTAATTCGGATCCTGTGTCTCTCTCCCTCTCTGCCCCTCTCCTGCACATTCTCTGTCTCTCTCTGTCTCTCAAAAATAAACAAACGTTAAAAAAAAGTTTTAATAAAAAAAAAAAAACAGTGGGGTGCCTGGGTGGCTCAGTCGGTTGGGCATCTGACTTCAGCTCAGGTCATGATCTCATGGTTTGTGAGTTCAAGCCCCGTGCCAGGCTCACTGTTGTCAGCGCAGAGCCTTCTTTGGATCCTCTGTCTCCCTCTCTCTCTGCCCCTTCCCCACTCACTCTCTCTTTCAAAAATGAATCAACATGTATAAAAAAAATAGAACAGCAAGAACAGAATGCTAACAGGGGGTACTCTGTCTTTAAAAATGTCCACTTTTGATTTCTCTTCATTTCTTTCTTCTATGCAAGCCCCTCCTTCCTCTCTTTCCCAAATTAGTTCTTCAGAATTATTTCTCCCTTCCTTGAAGCTCAACACATTGATGTCTTCCCTAGTTTCTAACTTAGCCTACAGCACCTAATTTAAATTCATTCTTTGGTGTATGTAATTAGTAGTCTCAATTTAATGTGCTAACTATACATTAGGGATAGGCAATTCACAAGTTGGAACCAAACATCAGTTGAACATCTATTATGTTTTCGAGTTTAGTTGCAGAGTTCAGCATCTACCCAGTAAAGGAAACAAAGTCACACAGTAAGCCGCTTTCCAGGTCAGGTTTGCGCAAGATTCCGTGAGAACCCAGGAAATGAATTATCAATTCTGTTGAAGGGACTCCACAGGTGAACTCCAACTCTGAGTGGGAGATCACAGACCGAGCTGTGCACACAAGCCATGTCAGGTAGGAAGAACAACGTGAGCTCAGACCGAGAAGCAGGCATTTTTGCTGAACTGAGAATAGCTTGGATAGAACCTACAGCACAAATCACACAGCGTGTCAACACAACTAGAACGGAGGATGAAAGAGAAAGAATAAGGAAGTGGTGGGAAGTGAGAACATAGAGGTTGGTTGGGGCCAGAGTGCGAACCCCTTAGAAAGCATGCTAAGGAGCAAGGACAGCACTATGAAACCCTTTATGAGGTGTGCTGAGTCTGGAATCGATCTTGTGGGCCTCAGAGAGCTGTCTTATAAAGGTACGGAGTCACTAATGATAAGAGATGATGGATCACACAAAGCTAGAGAGGAAAAACACAGTGTGGATTGACGAATGCAGGGTCAGAGGGGGGAAGGCTAAGGAGAGGCCTATTTAAGAGAAATTCACATGGTAGACTTTATGGGTCAAGGTGAATGGCTGGATGTGGCGCCTGAGACTAGGAGGTGTCTCATTCTGGCATCTTGGTGTATAAAGATTGGATTGTTCAAAACAGGAAATCCACCAGGAACAGTAGATTTGTGGAGGGTTGTAGAGAATTTGGTGGGGGGGAGGGGTGAAATGAATCTGAGGTGCCTGGCAGGCGTCCAGGTGAAGGTGCTGAGACCGAAGTGGAAATACGAGCCTAACTGGAGTTCAAGAAAGAAATCTGAGAGTGATACTTGAGCGAACAATGTGAACTCATTGGAAGAGACCATCGTGAACGAGCCTCAAGGGGTTGAGCACAATGAGAAGGCCAGGGATTGGGTTTTGGGGATTTTCCAGTATTTTAGGTTAGGTGGAAGACATAAGGAGATTAAGAAGGAGCAGCTTGGGAGGTAGCAAGGGAACCACAGGGAATGGAGTCACGTTTGAAGCACAAAGATATCCTCCCGATCTTTCTGGAATACTCCCTGCCTCATTGTGGCCATGGGAAGCCTGTCCAGGCCTCACCATGCCAGACCGTCAACATCCTAAGGATGTGGAGAAGTCAGGATATTATGAAAGATGTCCTGACCTACAGCATGTAATGAATGTTTCCTCTGTGATGAGAAAAAAAGTTGAAACTAACAAACTTAGCTAAATCTGTTCTGCTAAAATGTATGCCTTCTTCCCCCCCCCCAAATATACACATAACAATATAAGGAAGGAAAATGTGCAAAATCGGAAGAATTCCTGTGAAAAGACACTCTTTGCCCAGAAAATGTTTGCAGATTTGTGTTTCTATTAGAAAATACCAAGGGGTCTGGTAACTGAGTCGTAATTGGATTTCGACAGGGAATCGCCATTCCTGCTGCCTGGATGCTGTTGCCCTCCCCTGCCCCATGTCTTTGGGGTCCGTTTGTCTGTCTTTTCATTGTGTTTTTTTTTTTTTTTATATATATAGTAAAGTACCTTGCCCAGGGCCCACCCTCCGTCCCCACACTGGGGTTAATTTATCTGTCATTAAAAACGAGGCTGTTGTGGGGGTTAATTTATCTGTCATTAAAAACGAGGCTGTTCTGTTCTAGCCTCTTCTTCTGCCGTATCCCTAATAAAATGTGGAGGACCCTCCTTGAGAAAAAAAAAAATCTTAGAAAATGTCGGAGTGTGGTGGATACCGTCCAGCTTCTCCTTCGGGAATAAAGGAAATGTTCCCCAGCTGCTGGGAGTGGTGCCCGCAGAAAGCCCTCAGCTGCCAGCCTCCTCAGGGATTAAGCTGCATCCTTCGATGGGCCAGCCTGCATCTAATAACCGAATGTCATGGGGCCTGTTCCCTCAACTTGGGACAACACTGAATAGCCATTACAGCTGCAAAGGTCCCCATGCGGTAAAACCACAGGTGTTGCTGGGGTCCTCCGGCAACCCAGCCTTACCCTCTGTCCAGCCCTGCACCCTTCCCTTCAACAGGTGTCGATCTCTGCTCTCTCTCTCAAGAGCTCTCTCGACTACATCTCCTGGGGGCTAATCTCCCTCTCAGAGGCTGCTTCAACAGAGAAGTCAGTCTCTAGCAGAAGAAAAAAGGGGCATTCCCTCAGCGTCTCTTCAGCCAACAGACGCACCGGACTTTGCGATACGTGTGGGGAAAAAAATCGTCCCTAGACCTAAGCAAGACACAGCGCAAACAGCCACTCTCTGCTCTGGTCTTTGGCAATGGTAATATAGTTTGCCTGGGACAACTGCTCTAAGGGTTGAGCATTGGCTTGAACATTGAATTTGTTTTTAATTTTTTTTTAAGTGTTCATTTTATTTTGAGAGAGAGCGTGCACGCACGAGCAGGGAAGGGGCAGAGAGAGAGGGAGAGAGAGAGAATCCCAAGCAGGCTCCTGTCAGTGTGAATCCTGATGTGGGGCTCGAACTCACAAACCGTGAGATCGTGACCTGAGCGGAAATCAAGAGTCGGACTCTTAACTGTCTGAGCCACCCAGGTGCCCCTTCAGCATTTAATTTCTAAAGGTAGTGATGAGGGGCCAGGGCTGTGATAATTCTATGCATTACTTATTAGCCCTTTGGACTCTTTAAAAAAAATTTTTTTTTAATGTTTATTCATTTTTGAGAGACAGAGACAGAGCGCTAGCAGGGCGGGCGGTGGGGAGCAGAGAGAGGGAGACACAGAATCTGAAGAGGGCTCCAGGGTCCCAGCTGTCAGCACAGAGCCCGACGCGGGGCTCGAACCCATGAACTGTGAGATCATGACCTGGGCCAAAGTCAGATGCTTAACCGAATGATCCACCCAGGTGCCCCTACCTCCAGTTTAATGTTAAACAATTGTGGAGATAATGGATTTCTTTACCTTGTTCTTGATCTTAGCAGAAATTTGTCTAGTGTTTCAAGAATAAAAAGGGTAGCAGACATACATACAAGATTAGAAATTACATGGGGGAAATAATCATTGACACAAAAGAAAAATTTTAAGTCATGAGACCTTCTGTAGACTTCTCTGCAAATAAATTTGAAAAACATAGATAAAACGGATAATTCCCTAGGAAAACACGTGCTAAAATTGACACCATTAGAGAAACAAAGACTAAACAAATCCATTTCTTTAAAGTTATAGGAGAACTACTTCACAAAACAGCAGTTGGCCCATATGGTTTTACAGGAGAAATTTGCCAAACATTTAAAGATAAGATGGAAAATTAAGGAAAATCTTTATTTTCTTTTTTAGGAAACAAGTATAATCTTGATACCTAAACCTTATAAAGACAGCACAACAAAGAAAATTACAAACTAAATCACTTCTGAATATTGGTGCAAAAATAGTAAATGAAAAGTAAGCAGACAGAATCCAACATGACATTAAGTAAATAATACTCCATGTCTAATTGGAATTTGCATTCAATATTATGAAATTCATTAACATAATATCCTATATTAATACATCTAAGGAGAAAATTCATATGATTATCTCTTCTTTGAAATTTTGTTAATGTTTTTATTTATTTTTAAGAGAAAGAGAAACAGAGTGAGCAAGGGAGGGGAAGAGAGAGAGGGAGACACAGAATCCGAAGTAGGCTCCAGGCTCTGGGCTGTCAGCACAGAGCCCGATGTGGGGCTCAAACTCATGAGGTGTGGGATCATGACCTGAGCTGAAGTCAGACGCTCAACCAACTGAGCCACCCAATGCCCCATGATTGTCTCTTTTTTAAAAAAATATCTTCATAATTAGGCTTCATGCCCAGCGAAGAACCCAACGCAGGACCCGAACTCACAACCCTGAGATCAAGATCTGAGCTGAAATCAAGAGTCAGACACAGAGGCTCCTGGGTGGCTCAGTCGGTTAAGCGGCAGGTCAGGACCTCATGGCTTAAGAGTTTGAACACCGCCTCCCGCTCTGTGCAGACAGCTCAGAGCCTGGAGGCTGCTTCTGATTCTGTGTCTCCCTCTCTCTCTGCCCCTCCCCTGCTTGTGCTTGCTATCTCTCTCTCTCTGTCAAAAATAAATAAACATTAAAAAAAAAATAGACACTTAACCAACTGAGCCACCCAGCCACTCCTGGTTACTTCTTTTGATGCTAAAAAAGCCTTTGACAAAATTTAACTTTCTTTCCTGATTTTAAAAACACTCAAGAAAATAGAAATTGATGGATACTTCTTTCACATGATGTCACATGCATGCATGCGTGAGTGTACACACCTTAATCCTAAATCCAGCATCTTGCATAATGAGAATCACTAGAGGAATTTTTGCTAAGATCAGGAACAAGGTAAGGATACTCATTACCTCCATGAGTATTTAGCATTAAACTGAAAGTAATAGGCAATAGAAGTAGACAAAAGAAATTAATTAGTGACATAAGAATTTGAAAAACAAGTAAAACCATTTCTATTTGCAGATGACAGAATACACGTGGAGACCCTTCCCGAATCAGTAATAAGAACTAACTCAGACAATGAAAGAATTCGGGAAGTTAGCGGGATATGAAATTAACATATAGGGAGGTACCTTGGTGGCTCAGTCGATTAAGCCTCCGTCTCTTGATTTCAGCTCAGGTCACTTTTTCACGGTTCGTGGGTTCGAGCCCCATGTTGGGCTCTGTGCTGCCGGTGCAGAGATTCTCTGTCTCCCTCTCTCTCTGCCCCTCCCCAAAATAAATAAACATTTTTAAAATTAAAATAAAATTAACATATAGGAATCAAGTGCTTTCTGTACACAATAACCAAGTAGCAGACATAATCTTAGAGAAAAATCCATTTGCAATAGCAACCAAGAAGATAGAATACTTTAGAAAAAATTGAACAAGAAATATGCTCATCTACACCATGAAAATTTTAAAACGCTCCTGAAAGGCACAAAAATAGTCTTAAACAAATGGAAAGACATGCCTTCATCTTGGATAGGACAAGCCAATATCTTAAAGATAATTTTCTTTCCTAAGTTATTTTAAAAATTTACCACGCTCTCGGTAAAAATGCCTCTAAGCTTCTATTCGGGACCTCGACAAGTTGATACTAAATTTTACATGGAAACATTAATTTGCAAGAATAGCTAAATGGCCCAAGTTTCTTGAACTGGCTATGTTCTCTTCTTTTGTTCCATTCTCACCTCAGTTATTTTTTTAATGTTTATTTATTTATTTTTGAGAAAGACAGCCCACAAGCAGTGGAAGGGGCAGAGAGAGAGGGAGAGAGAGAGAATCCCAAGCAGGCTCCTGTCAGTGTGAATCCTGATGTGGGGCTCGAACCCACCAACCGTGAGATCGTGACCTGAGCTGAAATCAAGAGTGGGACGCTTCCCCGACTGAGCCACCCAGGTGCCCCATGCATACTTTTGAATAAATATCAAGATATGAAAAAAACCATGAACGGAAGCTGCAGCCATTTTTGATGAAGTTTGGTCTCCAGGCTCAGGGTTTTTAAAGCTTTAAAGAAGATGGTTTTGGGAAAGTCACTGCTGTTAATATGAGTTCCCCCCCTCCTCCATAAAAATAGTGGTTGGGACGCCCGGGGGGCTCAGTTGGTCAGGCGTCCGACTCGGCTCTCAGGTCATGATCTCGCGGTTCATGAGTTCGAGCCCTTCGTAGGGCTCTGTGCTCAGAACCTGGAGCCTGCTTCAGATTCTGTGTCTCCCTCTCTCTCTCTCTGCCCCTCCCCTGTTCATGCTCTGCGTCTGTCTCTCTCAAAAATAAATAAACATTAAAAAAATTTTTAAAAATAGTCAGTGGTTTGCTTTCAAAGACCAAAGGTAAAAAAAAAAAAAAAGTGCTTCCTCTCAGCTGTCAAGCGGACAAAAGGAACCTATTGAACATCTGCTATATACTGGACACCCTCGTAAGCTCTTGCACTCAAGACCCCTCATGACTCACTTTGCAAGTCTTAATGATTATCTTTTTTTAAATGTTTATTTACTTATTTTGAGAGGAAGAGCCCGAGCAGGGGAGGAGCAGAGAGAGAGGGAGACAGAATCCCAGGCAGGCTCCACGAACTGTGAGATGATGACCTGAGCCGAAATCAAGAGTCAGACACTTGACCGGCAGAGCCACCCAGGCGCCCCAAGGTCAATCACCAATTGATTGATAATCAATCACCAATTGATTATCTTTAAGACCCCAAATCAGAGGAAGGCAGAGTGGACACAGAGACAGGCTAAGCAGTTGGTAGAGACTCACCTGGGCTAGGGTGTTAGTACTGGCAATGGAGACACATGAATGGATTGAAGGTAAAACCAACCTGACTTGGTGATGGGTTGCCTTGAGGGAAGGGGGCTGACGAAGAGGCGGGTGCTATAAACCAACTTCTTCCTACATTTCCGATTGCATAATAGAAGAGACGATTCCCCCATTCACACATTAACCTCGAAATGCCCTTGAGGCGACCAAGAAGGAGTGTCAAGGAGGCAGCTGGATTTCTAGGTTCGGAGCTCCAGGGAGAAGTCTGGGCAGGAAATGTCAATCTGGGCTTATCGAAGACGCCATAGAGTGAGAAGGGATAGGGCCTAGGGCTGAAGCTGAATTTTTTTAATTTTATTTGTTTTGAGAGAAAGAGAAAAAGAGAGCTAGAGAGAGAGCAGGAGAGGGGCACAGATAAGAGGAGAAAGAGAATCCCAAGCAGACTCCAGGCTGTCAGCACAGAGCCCAACGTGGGGATCGAACCCACCAACCGTGAGACCATGACCTGAACGGAAACCAAGAGTCGGACGCTTAACGGACTGAGCCACCCAGGCGCCCCTGAAGCTGAAAGAATTCAAATATCCTAACATCGAATGGCCGGGTGGAAGAGGATGAGCTTCCCAAACAGCGACAACAAAGACTGGAACTCATACTTGACGATTTATTCCATCTCATGCACTGTTGTATCTTTCTATCTATCTGTCTTGGAAATTTTAATTCTTCCAATAACCCTGCAATAACCCTACTAGCAGTAGCATCCCTGTTTTACAGAGCCTGGTCTCCCAAACGCTTTGCTCTGAAGGTGCAGCTATGAAACAACAGGAGAACTGGGCAAGCGTGATGTCCTAGAAACGGAAAGAAGACAGTTTGGAGGCGGGAGCTGTCAAGGGTTAAATGCTACTTATTGAAAGGTCAACCAAGATGGGACATGAAATCGTCCTCTGGATTCAATAACGCGGAAGCCACGGAGAAGCTTAGAATGAGCTGTTTATGCAGCAATACGGGGCCGGAATCCAGATTGGAGTGTGCTGAGAAATGAGTAGGAGAGAACAAGTACAAAACAACTCCAGCGAGAAGCTGGGCTGTGAGGCTCGGGTGGAGGAACCCGCGGCAGGCAGGGCAGGGGCGTGGCTAAGGGCGTGGCTAAGGGCGTGGCTGAAGGACGCAGATCCAGGCTGGAAGCCCGCCGAGCTCTGAATTTGAGCTTTGGCTTGGGGCCAAAGGAAGGGGTACCCTTTTCAAGGTGCTCGGTCCCATTTTTGCAATTCATCTGCCTGGTGAGGGCACCTTCTGATTCCCATAAGTCTCTGCGGCAGTTGTGCTAGGGGAGGGTGTGAATCAATGGGATTTCTTTTTTTCCAAAGAGAGAGACATTTGACTATGTTTAATTCTCACGTTGGTGAGAACACTCTGGTTGAGAGCGTGTGGTTGAAGGAACAGAAAAGAGAGGTGGTGATTGAGAGCAGGGACTGGGCATATGCGATTGTCCCAGAAAGGAAAAAAAAAGGGGGGGGGGGGTCTACTAAATTAGGTGTGCTAGAAGTCACTTTACAGAAAACCACTTTTTCTTTCCTTTTCTTCAATTGAACTATAGGTGACACACAATGTTACATTAGTTTCAGGTGTATGGCGTAGTGACTGACAGTGCTATCCATTATGCTGTGCTCACCACAAGGGTAACTACCAGCTGTCACCATACAATGCCATTATGATTCCATTGACTATATTCCCCACGCTGTGCCTTTCATTCCCGTGACTTATTCATTCCATAACTGGAAGCCGGTACCTCCCAGAAAACAACTTTATTTCTTAAAAAAAAAATCTTTTAAATGTTTATTTTTGAGATAGCGCAAGTGGGGAAGGGGCAGAGAGAGGAGGACAGAGGATCCGAAGCAGGCTCTGCGCTGACAGCCAGCAAGCCCAATGTGGGGCTCGAACCCACCAACCACAAGATCGTGACCTGAGCTGAAGTCAGACATCCAATCAACTGAGCTACCCAAGTACCCCAGAAAACAACTTCATTTCTGATTGAGCTTTCTGCCGGGCAATTTGCCTTGGTAATTCCTAGGGTTTCCCTACTCCTAGGGTTGTGCCATAGACCTGGGGTCTTAGGATCATTGGGTCTTGGTCCACATAGGTGCCTCTGAAATGTCACCTACAGTGTCTCTGCGACCCTTCTGCTGCCTCCAAGTTGCATCTGGGGCCCGGGAACGTTTGGGATAGTGCCTCCGATCATCTGTCGAGATGAACCATACAGCTACTCCATGAGTTCTGCTCTTCCCTGACTCACTGTCAGGAAGAAGAGCTCAGGTGCTTTTTGCCGTGGGGTCCAGAGACTTCTCTCTCCCTTCACCCACCCCCAACCCAGGGGAAGAGCCAGTAGAGTTCTGCTCTTTCCCCGGAGTCAGTGTAGACAGACACTGCCAAAGGGCGCAGTGAGAGGAGGGGAAAAATTTGTGGCTATTTTAACAACCGACCACACCCTCCGCGCCTGGAGTTTAGGCTTTTGGAAAAAAATACCAGAGACTTTTTGCATTTTGCCCAGCCACATCCCACCCTTCAGGTGAGCAGGGAGCCATCCAGTTGCTTAAAAGAGGAGAGGAGGGAAAAGTAAAAATATAGGGAAGGAAAAAGTTATACTTTAATATTGGAAAATAATATCCCTGCCACCAAAGAGAAGATGGGGACAGAGGTAAGTGGATATATGGCTCTATAGTGGAAAGTGAGAGACTGTCTAATAGTTTCATTTTCTCTATGTAGTAGGAGGGAAGTTCATTTGTTGACAACAGGGGAGAGGGTGCAAAGAGGGATATCAGAGGTCTGAGGTGAGCAGACCAGGTTTGAATAGTCATAATGGAACCCAAGACTGGGAATTGACGTGGAAAGTGTAGGATTTCAGGGACCACTTCAGGTTGACTATTATGACTTATCTGCCCTGTGGGGAAACTTCTTGCAACAGTGTTTGCAGGCACAGAGAAAGCCCAAGGCAGGGTTTAAACGGGGCGGGGTGGGGGTGGGGAGCTGTTGCCAAATGAGTAATGAAAAGCCAGAAGGTCAGGGAGTTTAGGTTATTGGCAGAAGCGTTATTAAAACAATGGTCTGGGGTCTCTTTGCCGAATACGAAAAACTGAGACCAAAGTGGACGCAGTGGTCAATGAGGCTGGGGAACAGAGAGGATTTGAACGAATGGCTAGGGAGAGGCAAAGTGTGGGCAGACAGCAGGATGCTTCAGCTAACGATTTCAGAGGTGGAATAGTTTCTGTGATGAAAAAGACCAGAGATCTCTGGCGATGTTGTTACTTTTCCAACTGGAACACCTTCCCCAGGTGGAGGTGAGCAGATTTGCTTTCTATCTTCCATTAACCTTACAACAGCTTCCTCCAAGGGGTGTTCACTATCCTGCTGAAACAGAGCAAAATTATCCTTTTTAGTTCTCTTTTAGATTTCAGGAACTTCAATCTGCTTCTCGGACTTCCTGTCACGTTTTCATCCATCCTTGAGTACATATCCCTGCTTATGGGTCCTTTTAAACACTGATCTCCCGAGACAGTCCACCATCCTACCACTCTAGTTCTGTAAATGTCTTTCGCTCACGTGTCAGAACGGGCTAGGTTATGCAGCGGTAACAGGTGCCCCCCCCCCCAATCTCACAAGATGAGGACGTACGGGGGTGCTAAAAATCATCTGCATTTTACAAATGAGAAAAACTGATCTTTGGTGTCTGAAAAGGTGCATAGCCCTCAGCGGGCAAAACCCTAAGGAACACAACACTTCACAAAGGCTCCTCCTGACCAATTAATTGCGCTAGGTGAATACGCAGCCTCGGATTCCTCCGGTCCACCAGGCAGCGTGCAATTGCGTATCTTTATCTTAGCGGAGAAGTGTTCCCATCCAGAACTCAGGAACACCCACCCCGGGGGCCGACGGGGACGCTGGATGTGGATAGTGACCAGGAGCCCCGCTCTAAATAGTGTGGGGCGAGTCTGCCTACGACAGAGACGACCAGGCGGGGGACATAAAACAGAAGAGTCGGTGGAGTTCTCCGGGTGGGGTCCACGTCCCGTCACTGGGTACATTCTGTACACACGAGCCCCTCCCTTGCCTGAAGTCGATTCCTGAAGACTTGACTTCACTACGGAGGAGTTGGGGAAAGGTGGGGTCTGGCTCGGTGCGCCCCAACCACCGTCCCCACCCCGCAGCAACCCCGCCCAGATCTGGCAGAGCCCTGGGCGATCCCGGGCGGGTGAGGAGGCGGGGAGAAGCTGCGAGGTCGAAGGCGGGGCGGGCGGCTGCCAAACCAGCCAATAGGCGGCTCTCCAGCGGCTGAGCCGAGAGAGGGCAGGGGCGCCAACACCAGCACCATCGCCTCCCAAGTTTCCCCTTGTGGATGCAGGGCGCGGGTGGCTCCGCTCCTCCCGGCGCAGAGGGCCCCGAAGAGGCCGGAGGAGCGGGCTCGGGACGGGATTTGTGAGGAAGGGGAGAGGACGGGCGCCCCACCCGCTCGCAGGGTGGGGGGCTCGGTGAACGATGAAGGGCCGGCGGCGGCGGCGCCGGGAGTACTGCAAGTTTGCGCTGCTGTTGGTGCTCTACACGCTGGTGCTGCTGCTCGTCCCCTCCGTACTGGACGGCGGCCGCGACGGCGACAAGGGTGCGGGGCACTGCCCGGGCCTGCAGCACAGCCTGGGAGTGTGGAGCTTGGAGGCGGCGGCGGCGGACGAGCGCGAGCAGGGCGCCGAGGGGCGGCCGGCTGCCTCGGGGGGCGCGGGCCCGTCCCCCCCGTCCCCGGGCAACCTCAGCGGCGATGTCGCGGAGGCGGTGTCTCGCGAGAAGCAGCACATCTACGTGCATGCCACCTGGCGCACCGGCTCGTCGTTCTTGGGCGAGCTCTTTAACCAGCACCCGGACGTTTTCTACTTGTACGAGCCCATGTGGCATCTATGGCAGGCGCTGTATCCGGGCGACGCCGAGAGCCTGCAGGGCGCGCTGCGCGACATGCTGCGCTCCCTCTTCCGCTGCGACTTCTCGGTGCTGCGGCTGTATTCGCCGCCCGGGGACCCCGCCGCGCGCGCCCCGGGCGCGGCCAATCTCACCACGGCCGCCCTCTTCCGCTGGCGGACCAACAAGGTCATCTGCTCGCCGCCGCTTTGCCCCGGCGCGCCCCGTGCCCGCGCCGAGGTCGGCCTCGTCGAAGATGCCGCCTGCGAGCGCAGCTGCCCGCCCGTGGCTCTACGCGCCCTGGAGGCCGAGTGCCGCAAGTATCCGGTGGTGGTCATCAAGGACGTGCGCCTCCTCGACCTGGGTGTGCTGGTGCCTCTGTTGCGTGACCCCGGCCTCAACCTGAAGGTGGTGCAGCTTTTCCGTGATCCACGGGCCGTGCACAACTCGCGCCTCAAGTCCAGGCAGGGGCTGCTGCGCGAGAGCATCCAGGTGCTGCGCACCCGCCAGCGGGGCGACCGCTTCCACCGCGTGCTGCTGGCGCACGGCGTGGGCGCTCGGCCCGGGGGCCAGTCCCGCGCCCTGCCCGCCGCACCGCGCGCCGACTTCTTCCTGACCGGCGCGCTCGAGGTCATCTGCGAAGCCTGGCTGCGCGATCTCTTGTTCGCGCGCGGAGCGCCCGCCTGGCTGCGGCGCCGCTACCTGAGGCTGCGCTACGAGGACCTGGTGCGGCAGCCGCGCACCCAGCTGCGCCGCCTGCTGCGCTTCTCCGGGCTGCGCGCGCTCGCCGCCCTCGAAGCCTTCGCGCTCAACATGACGCGGGGCGCGGCCTACGGCGCAGACAGACCCTTCCACCTGTCGGCGCGCGATGCCCGCGAGGCCGTGCACGCCTGGAGGGAGCGCCTGAGCCAAGAGCAGGTGCGCCAGGTGGAGGCGGCCTGCGCTCCAGCCATGCGTCTGCTGGCCTATCCTCGCAGCGGAGAGGACGACGACCTGGAGCCGCCTGTGGATGAGGAGAAGCCGCTGGAGACCGAGGCCGACGGCGCCACGTAGCCCCCCGTCGTGCGCCCCCGGGACGGATCCGGGTAAGGTTCGGGCTAGGGAAGGGCCTCTGGGGAGCTCAGACCAGCCTGCGGGGGGTGGGGGGGGGGGAAGTGGGGGTGGGTGCCATCCCAGATCTCACCGTGTCTGAATAGATTCGAGCGGGTGGGAAAGCGCTGCTGGTAGAATTTGGAAGAGTCTCGGGATCTCCAGCTTAGCCACTTGCCCCCTCCGAGGAGGGCCCTGCGACGAGAGGGAGGGGGTTAAGTTTGGCTGAGGCGGAACATAGGTCCCCTCTATGAAGTAGGAGGTAAGGTCGGTCACCTGTTGAGCATGGGGCGAGGAGAGGGAGGGGGAAGAGAGGGAGAGGAGGGAAGAGGTCTGAAGAGAGCAAAGATTTGAAACAGTCATAATGGAACTTGAGACTGGAAATTGACATGAAAAGTATCGGATTTCGGGGACTATTTGAAGCTGTTTTGTTGTTGTTGTTGTTGTTGTTGTTGTTTTTAACCTTGACACCGCTCTGTCCTGTGGGGAAACTTGGCAACACGGAGAAAGCCCAAAGCGGGGTTTGGTGCACAGTTAATGGGCTCCTCTCCTCCCTACCCCTAATCTGTTTCATACTTATTCTCTGTCTCTCTCTCATGCTCAGCTCCAGGGCTTTCCTTCTAAGTTACCAAGCATACAGGTGCACAAAGGCCTCTCTTGAAACGGTTTTTGCACGTGTGTGTGTCTCAGGGTCTGATATGGTCGCAGAGAATGGACTCTGCTTTCTTCTGGCTCCTGTAGCATTTTCCTTCCCCCCGCCCCCCAAAGGCTGGCGTTTGCAGGATATTTGACCACATCCCATTCACATCAGGTCACAAAAGCTGCCTGGTCAGCTTCCTCTAGTGCCCACAAGACCTTAGCGCCGGGCTTCCCGCATTCTGCCGCATCCCTTTGAGAGATGGAACCTTTAGAGGGACAGTAGCACCTTTGGCTGTGAAAAGACAGCCCCCACCCTCGATTTTTTGTTCTTTCTCTATAAAGCGTGTGTCGTAAGACGCTAAGATGGGCCATAAATGACCTCAAAATGTGTTCAGTGTCCGTACATGGTTGGGCTGAGGGAAGAGTTTGTTCTGCATGATGCTGACCTTAGGGGTCTAGTTAGTGGCATGGGAACGTGTTTCCCCAAACTGAGTGCAACTCTGTGCCTTGGGAGGGTGCAGCCTTCTGCGCTGTGCAGTCCGGAGGAGGAGGAGGAAAAGCCAAGCCTCGAGGGCGGAAGTGACTTAAGTTTCCATTCATTATTTTATGGTGTAATTCAGTATTCCCCTGGGATGAAGCTCTGAGGACAAAGTGGAAGATGTTAATAAAGATGGATTTTGTTGTTCTTTAATAGACCAGGGTTGCAGAGCGAGTTTGCTCCCAGCAATCAAGTGGTTTTCTGGGTCAGTTTCTGTAATTGCTAGGAAGTCTGTGTTCTTTCCTGATTTCCAGAGCAGAGGAAGGTAAGGCACAGTGTGACTTGTCACGTCTTAACAAAAACATCCTTTCATCTGCTAATCCTGTTTTCGCAGATGTAAGTAATGAACCAGCCCCTCACCCTCTCTCTCAGGCCTGAGGGAAGAAAGCCTCTCCAGGACGAATTCTGCAGCATTTTATGACTTTAAGAAAGGGGGGGGGTGCCTGGGTGGCTCAGTCTTTTAAGTGATGGCTCAGGTTATGATCGCACAGTTTGTGGGTTCGAGCCCCACATTGGGCTCTGTGCTGACAGCTCAGGGCCTGCTTGGGATTCTCTTTCTCTCTCTTGCTTTCTCTCCCTGTCCCTTCCTGGCTCGCATGCTCTCTTTCTCTCTCTCTCTCAAAATAAATAAACTTTAAAAAAGAACTATCTCCCAGAAACCTTTATGGTTTTCATTTTTACTATCAGTTATTCAGCTCTGGCTGGGGCAAGGTAAGAAAGAGAACAGAGAGGAGGACAGAGTGTATAATCTTCATCCTCTAGGAAGTTAGAATCCGTGTTGGTAACAGTGATTATGGGAGCAGACGCTGGTGCTGCTGTTTGGAAGGCCAGCGAGGCTCCCTTTGCAGGGACATTTGGGAGCAAGCTTTAGGCTCTTCCGCACGTTAGTGACTGAGCCCTCCTTCCCACACTTCTGCTGAAATTTTCGGCCGCTACCATGTCACCCCCAGCGAAACAGTGGATTTGTTGAAATGCATGTATTCCTGGTTCCTAGAAAGGTAACGTCGCTGGCCAGGACTTTCCAAAAACCTGTCACGCCCTGCTCTAGGGAAGGGAATGGATCCTCACATGCCATGCATCAAGCTAAGCACTGTACACGTGCCATTACTTTGGCCTATCATCAGTTTTACAGATGACGAATCCAGGACTCACAGAAGCCAGGTGACCTGCCCAAAGTCACACCAGGGCTGGGGAGGGTGGGGTAGCCTTGGTGTTAGACCCCAGAGCTCAGAATCTCTCCTTCTCTGGGCCCCTTGGCTTCCCCTGGCGGTACCTTTGGCACCCCGGCCAGGCTGGAGTGGGAGACACAATTAGCTTTATTGTTAGTGAGTTCCAGCCACTGGACAAATCCATAAAACGTCCCCGGGCTGCCCACGGCACCTATTCACCTTCCCTCTGGCTGTCCTTCACATGGGACATCATCGCGTGCCCTGTGACCCAAGAACCAAGGGGGGTTTGCTCCTTGCTGAGTCGCAAACACACCGGGTGGAGTTGTTGCACAAGGGAAACTTTATTTGCATCAAGTAAGGAGAGCACGGGAATAACTTCCAAAGCCATGACTCCCCAAGGGTCAGGACGAATATTTAGATGGGGGAGCCTGGTTGGGGGGGGGGGGGTGTCGCCGTGCTGCGGCTTCGCATGCGCCTTAAGGAAACATGCATATCCACACCCTGTATGTTATGTCAATGAGGCTTATGCTCCTCCTTGGGCGGAGACTTTATATTACAAGGAGGTACTGATAGTTGTAGGTCATTTTAGAGGTCGCTCCGGGGTCCACAGGTGCGAGTGGGGAGGGGTTAGGCTCAAACTGGTCAGGGTGGTTTTGGTTCCCATTTGCCTAAGAGAGAAGCTGGAAAGAAGAGTTTAAGGGAAAATGTGGAACAAAGGTCAGTGAGTACATGCAGGTGGCAGTAAAAGTCAGGCATTGGGGTCTAGCTGGTGACACCCCTAAGCTCAGCAGTGAAGGGGGAAGGGTGCTCCGCGTCAGTTCACCCGAGTACCTTCTGGATGGTCCATTCCGTACAGCCAGGATCTGGCAGGGAGGGAGGGAGTGCACTTTTTTTTCCAGGCTGGGTGGGGACCAGAGCGCCATCAACCCGAGTCCCCAAGGACTATTCCATCTTTTCCACCTTCTCGGCTTTCACTTACCAGCTTATCCTTCCAAGGATAAGGCTACAAGATCATAGCCTCGGCAACGAGCATCACTTCCTCACACAAGGACGCTGCAGCGTTGTTAAAATGCAGGAAGGAAGCTGGTTAGCGGGTAAGGAAGGGGTGGAGGAGTTTTCCCTCGCCTGTCTCTCCTTCAATCTGGTTATAAAACCTTCCCAGAACCCCCACCCCCAGCCGACTTCCTTTGACCTCTCACTGGCTAGCACTTGGTCACGTGACCGGCACTAGCCCATTAATTGGGGAAAAGGAGGGGGCTCCTTGTGATCGGCTTAGACCCGAGATTCTCAGCCTCCCCCCCCCCCCCCCCCCCCGCCCCGAACAGTACATTCACCTGAGGAGCTTGATTGATTGGTTGATTTTCAAATGCTAGTACCTGAACTCCACTCCTAGATATTCTGATTTTACGGGTGTGGGGTGGGGTCCAGGCACTGGAATGTTTTACTTATTTTTTTAATATTTATTTATAGTTGAGACAGAAAGACACAGATCGCGAGTTGGGGAGGGGCAGAGAGAGGGGGAGACACAGAATCTGAAGCAGGCTCCAGGCTCCGAGCCCGCAGCACGGAGCCCAATGAGGGGTTCAAACTCACAAACCATGAGATCGCAACTTGAGGCAAAGTCAGATGCCCAACCGACTGAGCCACCCAGGGGCCCCGAGGCACTGGGGTGTTTTAAAAGCTCCCCAGGGGATTGTACTGTGCGGCCAAAGTTGAGAACCACGGTGGGACCTGGACTGGTCATGGGTCATCGCCCAGGCGGTGCTCTTGCCCCTGGAACAAGATCCAGATAGGGACTGAAGGGCTGTTGATGAGCAGAGAACTGTGGGCCACAGCAATTTAAGTAAAGGCACTTGGAGCTCTGAGGTTCCAAGAAGCTGGAGGGTGTTAATATGGAAAGGGAAAAACATCTTCAATTATTCATGGCCCCATTTATCACTCTCTCCCATTCCTTCGAATGCTTTGTTGTCTCTAGCTTCTTAATAATCCATCATTGTGCCCGCGATCCGGTGCTATTCTAAACAGACCCATGTGCTGTCCTGTCCTTTTCAGCGTGTCTCCCTTTGATTTCTGCCCTTGGGAAGCCCCAAGATGTCATTCCTGTAGGCATTTAAGCGGCCTTGGTCTTAGGGTGCCTGGGTGGCTCAGTCAGTTAAGCGTCCAACTCTTGGTTTTGGCTGGGGTCATGATCTCACCGTTCCGAGTTCGAGTCCTCATTGGGCTGCCAGTGTGGAGCCTGCTTGGGATTCTCTCTCTCCCTCTCTCTCTACCCCTTCCCATGCACACACACTCTCTCTCTCTCTCAAAATAAATTAAAAAAAGACACCCTGGTCTTTGTTCTTGACAAGATATAGATGGGCCCTTTGAATAAATTTAGAAAAGGAGGTAAGCGCGCTGTAAACTAATAACCCAACGATCAGAAAGCTTTCTAAGGACACTATCCAGACAGAAAAAGAAATGACCAGCCACCACCAAATCCCCAACAAAGCATTTTTTTAAATATTTTTTTTTTTTGAGAGAGAGGGAGATGGAGAGAGAGAGCACACGCTAGGGAGGGGAAGACAGGAAGTCAGAGCATCCAAAGCAGGCTCCTGCACCGGTAGCAGAGAGCCCAGTGTGGGGCTCCAACTCAAGAACGATGAGATCATGACCCTGGCCCACGTTGGATGCGTAACCAACTGAGCCACCCAGGCACTGAAAGGTGAAACAGGTTTTTAAAACCCGTCCACATCCAAATCCTTAATGTCCCCTTGTGAGGTTAGTGCTGCCTCTGATCAAGACATTCTCCGAGCTCCCCTGTGGGTGGGGCTGCCTTCCCAAGCAGGACCCCCTCAGTTGATGGTGGATTTGGTGTTTAGGAAAAATCCAGACTCAGTCAAGTGTGGCAGGTGAGGCAGGGGAGGAGGCTGCTCCTGCGAAGTGAGGTGTGGCCATAAGGTAGTAACCAAGTCATTTCTTGGCACATATGAAAACCCGTTTTTGTGTTAAGGTGCAGGAACCCAGGATTTTGAACCTGGCCATTCTGGTTACCTCTTTTTTTTAAATGTTTATTTATTTTTGTGAGAGAGAGTCGGCGGGGGGAGGGGGTGGCAGAGGATCCAAAGTGGGCAGAGAGCTGATGCGGGGCTTCAACTCACAAACCATGAGATCATGACCTCAGCCAAAACCGAGAATCAGATGCTTAACCGATTGAGCCACCCAGGCACCCCTCTCGTGGTTACTTCTTTTTTTAAAAAAAAAATTAATGTTTATTTTTGAGACAGAGAGAGAGAGAGAGAGGCAGAGAGGGAGGGAGACAGAATCTGAAGCAGGCTCCAGGCTCTGAGCTGTCAGCACAGAACCTGACATGGGGTTCAAACTCACAAACCGTGAGATCATGACCTGAGCCGAAGTCGGACGATTAATCTACTGAGCCACCCAGGAGCTCTGTGGTTACTTCTTGACTGACCTTGGGCAAGTCCCTAAACCTTTTTTGGCTTTAGTGTTCTTACCAGTAAGAAGAGGAGGTCAAGAGGATTTTCAGGGCTTCTTGGAGCTGAGGGGAGGCGACATTTATTGCGTGCCTAGTTTGTGCACTGTTACATGCTTAATGCGTGTTGTCTGAGTGTGTCTTCACCTCAGCCTTATGAAGTACACAGTATCCCCATTTTTGGATGGTGAAACCAGCTCAGAGAGGTTGGGTAATTGTCAAGGATAACACAGCCGGCGGATTGCAATCAGGTGCTCTCTATCTTGAAACTAGCATCTAAAATTATTTTACAAATAACATAAGCACACGGTGGAGAAAGAGCTTAAAACTTAAAATAACCCGCCAGTCTTACTTCCCAGAAGCAACCACATGTGTTTCCTAGAAGACAGACATGTCTTGGGGTATCTGTCTAGAAACGTTTTATGTGAAATCAAACATAGTTAGCCTTTGCGGTCTAGTTCAGTCTTCTTATTTTTATTTCCTTAAGACATTTCTAATTGAGTGGGGCGCCTGGGTGGCTCAGTCGGTTGAGCGGCCGACTTCGGCTCAGGTCACGATCTCGCGGTCCGTGAGTTCGAGCCCCGCGTCGGGCTCTGTGCTGACAGCTCAGAGCCTGTAGCCTGCTTCGGATTCTGTGTCTCCGTCTCTCTCTGACCCTCCCCCGTTCATGCTCTGTCTCTTTCTGTCTCAAAAATAAATAAACGTTAAAAAAAAATTTTTTTAAATAATTAAAAAAAAACATTTCTAATTGAGAGATAATTGACATAGGACACCGTGTTAGTTTCAGGTGAACGACTACTGATTCAATATTTGCGTACATCGTGAAGCGATCACAGTCTAGTTAACGTCTGCCTCCACTTGTAGTTAATTTGTTTTCTTTTGATGAGAACTTTTAAGATCTACTCTCTTACCAACTTTCAAGTGTACCATACTGCATGTCCACGACTTATTTATTTTATACCTGGAAGTTTGTGCGTTTTGACCCCTTTCGCCCATTTCGCCCGCCTGGCTCTGGAAAGTACCAACCTGTTCTCTCTCTGAGTGTGTTTGTTTTTGGATTCCCCACATAAGTAAGATCATACAGTATTTGTCTTTTTTCCATCTGACTTATTTCATAAGCATGATGTTCTCAAGAGCCATCCATATTCTCGCAAATGACGAGATTCCCTTGTGGTTTGTGGCTGAATAATCCTGCATCGTGTACATCTAAGCCGTAGTTTCTTTATGCATTCCTCTATTGTAAATAATGCCACAGTGAACACGGAGGTGCAGGTATCTTTTTGAGTCAGTGTTTTTGTTTCCTCTGGAGAAATACCCAGAAGTAGACTTCCCCGATCATGTGGCGGTTGTGGGTTTACCTTTTTCAAGGAACTGCCATACTGGTTTCCGTAGTGGCTGCACCAATTTCCATGCTATCGTGCATTTTTGCTTCCATCTGCTTAAGTCCAGAAACATGATGGCTCTAATGAGAGTAATCAAGAACGTGACTCTGAAGAAGAGGGTGGAGAGAAGTCACAAGTTCCAGATTCTAAATCGCTATTTTGGGCAAGTCCTCGAAGTCCGGCGCTGGACAGAACACCCCCGGGGAATTCGTCGGCTGCTGTACATTCTCTGTCCGCCAGCCCGTGGCCACCAGCCGAGGGCACGGATGTCACCTGTGTTTTGGAGAGTCTCAGTAGTGACTGCATTTAATAAATATGAGGGTGGGGCCCCTGGGTGGCTCAGTCAGTCAAGTGTCTGACTTCGGCTTAAGTCTTGATCCCGTGGTTCGTGGGTTCGAGCTCCATGTCCGGCTCTGTGCGGACAGCTCGGAGCCTGGAGCCTGCTTCGGATTCTGTGTCTCCCTCTCTCTCTGCCCCTCCCACACTCACATGCACACTCGCTCACTCTCTCTCAAAAAATAAACATTTAAAAAGTTTTCAAAAATAAATACAAAGCCATATTTTTCTTTCCATAAGCTATTTAGGGACATTTTTAGGAACTCTTTCAGTATCTCTGTGCTGGTGAAAAGACGGGAGGGGAGGTTGCTTTTCATTCTGAAAGCTGGATTTTTAAAAAATGTTGACTGTTTCGAGACTAAAATTGTATATGCTTTCAGGAATTTGAAAGTCTGAGAATACCGGCTGCTGATGGTTGCCATTATGTTCTTACAAAATTATTTTCTGTTTTTCTGTGGAATGTTCCAGCAGCTAGCAGTGTCATAACGTACTGCTGAGTTCATGCACTTATCCTTTAGAGGATCAGTAACGTTTAGGGAAAGATTTATGGGCTTAAGCAAGAAACTTAGTACCAGCTCGCTGTAATAAGTTTTTACCTATTCAGATCAAACGTCATGATTCTTTAGCTTTTGTTTAGGGGTTTTTCTGATGATCTTTTACGAAGAATTTTTTCTAAGGCACTGTTCTCTTACCTTTTTTGTGCCAGTGTTTCAGAAAATCGTGAACTGGATTCCTCTGCTTCCACTAATCCAGTGACAAAATCTAATGTGTGAGGTAGGATACAAAGGGTACAGGAATCGGGGCACCTGGATGGCTCAGGTCATGATCTCACGGTTTGGTTCACGAGATCCAGCCCGTCACTGGGCTCGTGCTGTCAGCGTGGAGCCCACTTTGGATGCGCTGTCCCCACCTCTCTCTCTGCCCGTCCCCTGCGTGCACGCTCTCTCTCTCAAAAATAAATTAAAAACTAATAAAGGTTACAGAACTAAAATAATGAAACTTGGTAAAACATTATAGGAGTGTACTTTAACATATTTCATTAGTTCCCAGTCCCAACGTGACATTGCTACGTTTTTTCATGTTTATTGATTTGGGGAGACAGAGAGAGGCAGAGAAAGAGAGAGAGAGAGAATCCCAAGCAGGCTCTGTGCTGTCAGCGCAGAACCTGACACGGGGCTCGATCTCGTGAACTGTGAGATCGTGACCTGAGCTGAAATCAAGAGTTGGGACGCTTAACTGACTCAGCCACCCAGGCGCCCCTCATTGCTACATTTGTAATCGTGCTTGTTAAGTATGTGTCTAAGAAAAATGCTACAGTAGGATGGCTTTACAGGTGACCTTGCATAGCAAAGGGTGCACACTTTTTACATTTTGAGAGGTAAAGTTCTTTGAAGTTGCTCTAGTGTTCACTCCCAGCATTTCTGGGAGTGTCTGTTTCCCAGACTTTCAACAACGTGGATTTTCCCTAATTTTTTCATCTTGGCTAGTGTGATGGGTGGAAAAACGCTTCCCCCCAGAGCCCGGGCTCTCTCTGATCCCACAGTGCCTCTCAGACCGTAAATAATTGCCTACATGTCCGGTTGTGGTGACCAGGATGCCCCAACGAAATCACCTTCTTAGCCTCCTGGACTCCACATGTATTTGACAGGTGTCGTTCCCGTGATCCCTTCTGAAGGACTGGGTACACTGTGAAATCAAAATGATCATCTTTATATAAAACCAGGCAGACACGTGACCGCCGGCTTAGGACTGGCCTTGTGGTGGTGTTGCAGTGGGTTCTACCTATTGACTTTGAACTTCCACTATTTCGGGATGCTATCACTGGGGGGATTTGGCTGATTTTAAATAAGGTTTAACCCGTTGTGCACGGTCTCGGTGCTCCTGAGAGCGCTCTTTGTTGTCTGGGGCAGCGGGAGGGCACAAATGCCCCTTTGCGGTTGTTGAGGAAGGATTCAGAGGGTTTTCAAAGAGGTTTTTTTCAGTCTGGGCAGAGATTTTCTTCCCATGAATACAAATGTCATATAAATAGTCCGAGCGATGCTTTTAAAAAACATTTATAAGCAGCTGGCTTAAAATTCCTCAGTATGCCTTTTCTCAGGCTGCTGGCAGCATGAACAGCCCGGAGAAGACCAGAAACTGAAAAACGCACAACTGGTCTTTTATGGGTCTGAGTTCCAGCTGAACAAAGTGACTTAGAAATGAACCTCTCTCCAGGCACCTGGGTGGCTCAGTCGGTTAAGTATCTGGCTTTCAATTTTGGCTCAGGCCATTGTCTTGTGGTTTGTGAGTTCGAGCCCTGCGTGGAGCGTGCTTAGGATTCTCTCTCCCTCTCTCCCTGCCCCTTCCCCACTCTCTCTAAATAAACTTTAAAAAAATTTTTTTTAATGTTTTATTTATTTCTGAGATAGAGAGAGACAGAGCATGAGTGGGGGAGGGGCAGAGAGAGAGAGGGAGACACAGAATCCGAAGCAGGCTCCAGGCTCCAAGCTGTCCACACAGAACCTGACGCGGGGCTCGAACTCACAAACCGTGAGATCGTGACCTGAGCCGAAGTCGGATGCCCAACCGACTGAGCCACCCAGGCGCCCCTAAATAAACATTTTTTTAAAGTAAAGAGAAAAGAAATGAACTTCTCTCTTTTTCTTTCTCTCTCTCTCTCTCTCTCTCTCCCTCCCTCTCTCTCTCTCAGAGGTCTCCTGGCTCGTCATTCTCTTGCTTTGTAGTGGAACTGAAGGAATTGGCTCTATTGAGAGAAACATTTCTGCCTAGGTGCGGTATAGAGTAAGAACAGTAAGGACTAAGAAATAGCCCTGGCCCAAGTTCAAGAACATGGGGAAGTGGAGAACCCTTTGGGAGCCGAACAGGAAGCAGTTTCAATTGGAGAAAAGTTGCAGAGCTCAGGGATGTCTTCATGAGAATTGGAACCCTTCAGCTTTGCTCCCTGCCTACCCCCCCCCCCCCCCCGCTCCGCCCCCGGCCCCGCAGGCACCACGCCAGCATCCGGGTGTGACAGCTTCTGCAGCTGCCCTCGTTCACATTAAAGACCGTCGTGCTGGATGCTGATAGTGGATATTTCTCAGTGAGGGGGTTAAGGGGCTGTGAAGGGCGACCACCACGTCTGACTTCAAGGATGACCGCGTTCAGAGTGAACAGACTGCCCTCCCCTGAAATCAACATGAGTAGCAAGGAGCTTTGCTGTAGGGCGACATTCTGGAAACAGCCACTGAGGCAGACGTGTGTTTGTGCGTGCAATGGAAGCCCTTTCTATTAAGCCTTTCTTTCGGACAGCAGTGCTAAAAGGAGCCCCAGAAGGCACCGGGCGAGCCATGAGGACGCAGGGCAGTCCCTGGGCCCTGCTGGCCAGATGCCTCAAATCCGGCCGGAAATGAGATTGTCTAGAAGGCCAGCTTGGAGAGATTCACATGGTGTGATTAATGTCATTTGGTCATGGCAACCAGCAGGCCAGAAGCAGAGGAACCAGCCTACCTGAAAAGTCAGAAACGGAACATGACAGAAACGTTTGTTAAGGTGTAGGGAGCAGGTAGGGGCTCAGGACCGTGAGTTCTTTTGTAAAGGTGGTAAACTGAGGGAAGTCGGGAGCAGGTGCCAGCGTGAACTTGGGAGGAGGCCAACTGAAGCAGTTTTTACATACCAGACAGATCAGGTGAGCTGCAGGGAGAAAGACCCCAGAGCTTTTGAGGTCACTCTCCCCATGGCTGAGACCAGACTTTACGAGAAAGGACTCGTCACCGTTTCAGAGAGATCATGGGAACAGTAAGCCAAAACTACTAAAATCAAGAGTGTTTTAAAAATAGGACTTCCTTTCAGACAGCCTAGAGCTGGCATATGTTAAATGTACGGATTTTAGAAGCATGATGAAAGTAGATGGCCCTTTCTTGCTCTAATGAAGGATATCACCAACATGGATGTAATAAAGGAAAATAAATACATTTTTTCAGGTTCTGCAAACAATAAAAAAGGTTACCCTTTGTTGTCTTTCTGTGCCCTGTCCCCCCCACTCACCCACCCCACCCCCAGCTAGGGATGGCAAAGGGGACTATCTCGCAAAAAAGGAGGTGGTTGGCTGAAAAAAACCCCACACAAGCACACTCTCCCAAAGATAACAGCATTCCCAGCACTACTGAATTCCTTTTACATTTCTTTTCTTTTTATTTCCCAACAAAGGGAAAGAGAAATAGTTTTGAACTCAGGAAAAATTCACATCCTGCTCCTAAATATGGCAATTTCCGGCAGTCCTACGGGCCCAGGGGAAGAGTGGTTTCCCCACGCCAACACCCTGTGCCAACGTGAACCTGCTCTTGGCCATGGGGCCATTTTATCCTCCACTGAACTCTGGACAGGGCTAGATCCGGGTAGAGCTGACACGGTGCCTCACTCTACAGGAAGAGATGGGCACGGACGCCGTATACTGGCTAGACATCCTAACCTGTGAACCCTAAAGTTGATCGGGGGGGGGCACCCCAGGGACCCCCTCCCCCACCTGCAGCTAACTCCACGGACCAGTAGCCCCTGTGGGAGCCAAAGGGCTGCCTGAATGACAGATCCAAGCTCCCTCACTTCCTAGCCACACTAACCCGAGCCGCCCCCCACTTGGTAGATGACAAACATGTGCAGGTGGGCGATCAAATCTATGTTCTAAGATCCTGACTCAGTTCCTTTACTTGAGTCGGGAACAACTTTACTCACAAAAGCAATTATGTATGCCAATTAAAACTAGACCTCGGAGCAGCTCAATGAAAGGAAAAAACAAAAGCCAACTTAGGCAGACTTAGCGGTTTCCAAGTTTTATAAATACTGGTTTGGAGCACATTTTATTCATTTTGTTCTCAAGCGAGCTCAGAAACTTGGGACATTTTTCGCTGGGGGTGGGCATAATAAAACTAGAAACATGCCATTATTTGATCCCGTTCTATTGGGGAAGTATAATGGCCATTTAATTTGGGCTCCGGCTGACTCTGGAGCTTGACCAAATGACTCGCATGGGTTGAGGTTTTCCTTGGAATTCTGGAGTGGAGAGGTGAGTCCTTTTCTCGCACCGTGAGCAGGGAGGGGGGCGGGGGGGGGGGCAGTTCAGCTCCTGGACAGCTGCCAGCAAGTGGCTCCTCCCCTAGTTTCTCCCCCTACTCCCTAGGCACGCGTTTTTGTTTGTGTGTTTTTTTTTAATTTATTAATTTATTTTTTATTTACAAAAATTTTTGGGGGGGCGCCTGGGTGGCTCAGTCAGTTAAGTGTCTGATTTCGGCTCAGGTCATGATCTCATGGGCTGTGAGTTCGAGCCCCGCGTCGGGCTCTGTGCTGACAGCTCAGAGCCTTGGAGCCTGTTTCCGATTCTGTGTCTCCCGCTCTCTGCCCCTTCCCCGCTTGTGCTCTGTCTGTCTCAAAAATAAACATTAAAAAAATTAAAAATAAATAAAAATAGAAAATAAAAATTTTTAACATTTGTTTATTTTTGAGAGACAGAGCACGAGCGGGGGAGGGGCAGAGAGAGAGGGAGACACAGAATCGGAAGCAGGCTCCAGGCTCCGAGCTGTCAGCACAGAGCCCAGTGCCGGACTTGAACTCACGAAGGGTGAGATCATGACCTGAGCCCAAGTCCAATGCTTAACCCACTGCCCCACCCAGGCACCCCTGTGGGTTTTTTTTTTTTTTTAATTCAGTCCCTGTTTTCAATTTAAGTGAGAGTTGCTTCAAGGATTAAATCCCACTAGTGCAAATATAGTGGCAACACCCCTCCCCCCTCCGCCCTGCCACTTGATTTGTCAGACGGAAAGTCTGGAAATAATTTATAACGTTTATGCTATTTAAGTACATTTCTAGCTATTTGGGGGGTGCGGTTGTATTAGCAAACTAAATGTTTCCTATTACATTTCTCTTTAGAGTCACAGTGAGGGAGTGCTTGCCCTTTGACATTTCTGGGGTTTCAAGTATTATTTTAACATCATCCCCAAGCATCTTCCTTAAAAAAAAAAAAAAAATCTTAATGGCCCTATTGTCGTAAACACTGTCAGTCATTTCCGTTTTCCTTAGCGCCGCATTTCACCCATTGGGGGTTAAAACAGGAGGGTTAAGAAAACTTAAAAACGGGTTGACAGATAATGTCAGGAACGCCGTCCACAGAGGGTGAGGCCGGGCTGGGGTGTTGGGAGAAGACCCCACGAGCACTCGTGGCCACTGAAAAGGAGCCTAACGCCCGTCCTCAGCCCATCTGCCCTGGAGGGGATCCAGGAGGAAGGCTGTTACAATGGGCTGGAAAGTAATTCACCCGTGATAGCGGGGCCCTGCTGAATACCCGGAAATCTCAGCTCCCCCCCCCTCAGCCCAAGCACCACGTCGTCGCACCGACTCATAGCATCTGGGAAGCAGCTTTCGGGGTGATCAAACCGGGGTGCCTCACCTGGCACAACTGTGTGGGCCGGGACACGTGCGTACCTCCGGAGGCGAAACGAAGAAAAACTTGGAAAAGGGCCGGGGGAGGGGGGGGGGAGGGGGGGCCGTACCTGACTCCAGCCGGGCCAGGAAGGCCACCGAGAGCGGCAGGGCTGCAAGTTCATTTGGTGTGGCCGTTCTGTCGTCAAACTTGAAAGCCAGCAGGAAGTTGATTTTCCCCCCTCCCCCATGCCAGCTTCGAAGGTTGGCCGAGGTGTGATTAAAATGCTCAGCGCGTGCCTCCCTGAGTTATTCTACCGGAGGGCAGGGAGCCTGGGCCAAGCCAACTGCATGCAATCGCAATCGCAGTGAGGCTCCGTTCCCTTTGATGGCACTGAGGCTAGCCAACCAGCTGCGTTTAGGGCCCGGCTGCTCATTTAAATAATCAGGGAAACTGCCGCACCTGAGGGAAAATACACGCAACTCTTGGGAGTATGACTTTGAATCTGTAAGTAAACAATCGTTTCTTTAAATACATTTTTAAGTTTATTTATTTCTTTTAAGACACGGAGAGGGAGAGTGCGCACAAGCGGGGGAGGGCCAGAGAGAGGGGACAGAGGATCTGAAGTGCTGACCGCAGAGTCCCATGGGGGGACTCAAACGCATCAACCCCCACGACCTGAGCTGAAGTCGGATGCTTAAACCAACTGAGCCACCCAGGCGCCCCAACAATCCTTTTCCTAAAAGCGCAAGGTGGGGGCGCCTGAGTGGCTCAGTCAAGCCTGACTTCGGTTCAGGTCATGATCTCTCAGTTTGTGGGTTTGAGCCCCAGATAGGGCTCTGTCCTGAGAACTCAGCCTGGATCCTGCTTCGAATTCGGTGTCTCCTTCTCTCTCTGCCCCTCCCCCACTCGCAGTCTGTCTCTCAAAAATGTTTAAAACATTTTTAAAGAAGTAAAAGTGCAAGCAAATTTGTGAATTGAGCATGAAGGAAAGACTTCACACTTCAAGGCCACATTTTCTTAAAACAACCCTTTTCCACATGCTTCACAAAACAGTAATGTACTGAAATCTCTATAATTCTGGAAATTAGTTGCACTAACTTTTTCAAATTATCTCTTTTCAGGGCCCCTTGGTGGCTCAGGCAGTTAAGCGTCCAACTCTTGGTTTCAGCTCAGGTCATGATCTCATGGTTTTGCCGGTTCGAGTCCCACATCCGGCTCTGCACTGTTAAGTGCGGAGCCTGCTTCGATTCTCTCCCCCTCTCTCTGCCCCTCTCCCACATGTGCTGTCTCTCTGAAATTAAATAAATAAATAAATAAAATCATCTCCTTCCTGTTATCATACAGAGTAGGTCTTTTTTTAAATTGAAGTCTTAGGTTCCAGTATTAAGAGTCGACATGTATATACATTACAAAGTGATCTCCATGATAAGTATAGTCACCATCTGTCACCATGCAGCGTTATTACAAAATATTATTGACTACGTTCCCTATGCTGTCCTTTGCATGCCTGTGACTTAGTTATTTTATCACTGGAAATTCAGTGTCCTTAGTCCCCTTCACCTATGTCACCGATTCCCCCACCCCACCCCCTTTCCTCTGGTAACCACCTGTTTGGTCTCAATATGAATGTGTTTTGTTTGTACCTTTACTTTTTTAGATTACACAGTATTTGTCTTTCTCTGACTTATCTCACTTAGCAATAATACCCTTTAGGTCCATCCATGTTGTCACGTATGGCAAGATCTCATTTCTTCTGGTTAATATTCCATTGTGTGTGTATGTTTGTGTGTGTATCTATATATACACACATACACGCACAAAAAAATACACACACACACACACACACATACACAACATATCTTAAAAAAAATTTTTTTTTAATCTAGGGGCGCCTGGGTGGCTCAGTCAGTTGAGCGTCCGACTTCGGCTCAGGTCGTGATCTCATCGTTCGTGAGTTCAAGCCCCGCGTTGGGCTCTGTGCTGACAGCTCAGAGCCTGGAGCCTGCTTCGGATTCCGTGTCTCCCTCTCTCTCTGCCCCTCCCCTGTTCATGCTCTGTCTCTGTCTCAAAAATAAATAAATATTTTTAAAAAGTTAAAAAAATTTTTTAATGTTTATTTATTTTTGAGAGAAAGGGGATGGAAGGGCACAGAGAGGGAGACAGGATCCCACGCTACAACAGAGAGCCCGATGCAGGGCTCAAACTCACAAACCTTGAGATCGTGACCTGAGCCGAAGTCAGACATTTAACCGACTGAGCCACCCAGGAACCCCAAGATTTATCTAATTTTTAATCTTTTCATAGAACCAGCTTTGTTTCATGGATTTTCTCTAATGTTTTTCTGTTTTCGGTTTTACTGATTTCTTGTATTTATTTTCATCTTGTTTTTTGAGGTGGGTGTTGATCATCCATCTGAGACCTTACATCATTTCTAGTAAGCATCTAATACTATAAATTTCCTTCTCAGCACTACATTGTCTGTGTCTCACACATTTTGATATGTTGTGTATTCATTTTAATTCAATATATTGGTGTTGTTTAATATTCCACAGATTATTTACAAGTGTGTTCTTTAATTTCCAAGGGTCTAGAAAATTTCTTGCTCTTTTTCTACTATAGATTCTTAGTTTGATTCATCATTAGAGAACACACTCTGTATTATCATTTCAATTCTGTGAAATTTGTTCAGGTTTGTCTTATGAACCAGGATATGGTCTAGGTGGTGAATGTTCCCTGCGTGCTCAAAAAGAATGTGTTTCTATTGTTATTAGGTGGAATGTTGCATAAATGTCAATTCAGTCTTGCTTGGTTGATGGTATTATTTCGTTCCTCTATATCATTGTTGATTTTCTGTCTAGTGAATTGTATCACTTGTTAGAGAGAGAGGTACTGACGTGTCCCACTATAGATGTGAGCATGTCAATTTCTCCTTTCTGTTCTTTCAGGTTTTGCTTTTAAAAAATTGAAGTTCTGTCGTTTGCTGCATATATACACATTTAGGATTGCTATCTTGTTGGTGGGTTCAACCTTTTACCATTACATACTGTCCTTTGCTGTCCCTGGTAATTTTCTTTGCTCCAAGGTTTATTTTACCAGATATTAATATAACCATTCTTCCTTTTTTCTGATTTTTAAAAATTGAGATGGAATTCACATACCACAGAGTTCACCCTTGAAAGTGTTCGATTCAATGGCTTTCAGCACATTCGGAAGGCTGTACATTGATCACCACTATCGAATTCCTGTTTGTCTGATTATTATTTAAAAGTAGCAATTTATTGGGGCACCTGGGTGGCTCAGTCAGTTGAGCGTCCGACTCTTGGTTTCAGCTCAGGTCAGGATCTCACGATTTCGTGAGTTCGAGCCCCACATCGGGCTCCAAGCAGAGCCCGCTTGGGATTCTCAGTCTCCCTCTCGCTCTGCCCCTCCCCCGCCTGCGCTGTGTCTCTCTCTCTCTCTCTCAAATAAACTTCAAACAAAATTTATTTTAAAAGTAGCAATTTATCAACCAAGTCATCAGTTTTCACACAATTTCAATAACTGTAGCAATTTCCTCGAACCACCTGTAGAAATTCCGAAATGATGGCATTGTTGTTTCAAAGCACTTGTTCTTTACTTGACCTGAACGATCCCCCACTTTTAGCACCGCTGCAACCTGAAAACCTGTAAGCTGCTTGGTGACCTTGGACTTGGCTATGGCAGCAGCTCACTAGACCCCTCTGTGGCAAGTGTCTGGGTCTCGCACCACCGATTCCCCTTTCAATTAATGTTTGTATGGCTTAATGCTTTTCATTTTTGACTTTTCGACCTACCTATAAGGTATTTGAAGTGAATTTCTTGTAGACAGCATATAGTTGGGTCATGTTTTTAAAACCATTCTACTGGTCTCTTTTTGGTTTTGTTTTTGTTCTTTTTGAGAGAGAGAGAGAGAGCAAGAGCACACACACTGGAGAATTGGGGAGGGGCAGAGGGAGAGGGACAGAGAGAGTCTTAGGCTCCACACCCAGCTTGGAGCCTGACTCAGGGCTCGATCTCACAACCGTGAGATCACGACCCGAGCCAAAATCAAGAGTTGGATACTTAACCGACAGAGCCACCCAGGCGCCGCAGCTCATCTCTTTTTGTGTATCTGTGAACTTAGACCACTGATACTTAATGTTATTATTGATATTATAGGGCTTCAATTTGCCATTTATAAAACTTGATTAGTGTTTGTTCCCTGTTTTTTGTTCCCATTTCCCTTTTTGTGCCTTCCTGTTAGTTACTTGAATATTTAAAAAAAAATTCATCTTCGGGGCGCCTGGGTGGCTCAGTCAGTTGAGCGTTTGACTTCAGCTCAGGTCATGAACTCACGGTTCATGATTTTGAGCCCCGCGTCGGGCTCTGCGCTGACAGCTCGGGGCCTGGAGCCTGCTTCGGATTCTGTGTCTCCCCCTCTCTCTGACCCTCCCCTGTTCATGCTCTGTCTCTCTCTGTCTCAAAAATAAATAAACGTTAAAAAAATTTTTTTAAAAATTCATCTTATTTGCAGGGTTTTTTTTTTTTAAGTTTATTTATTTTTGAGAGAGAAAGAGTACAAGCCGGGGAGGGGCAGACAGAGGGGGAGACACAGAATCTGAAGCAGGCTCCAGGCTCCGGGCTCCGGGCTGTCGCCACAGAGCCCGACAGGGGGCTCGAACCCACGAGCTGTGAGATCATGACCTGAGCCGAAGTCGGACGCTCAACCGAATGAGCCACCCAGGTGCCCCTGCAGTGTTTTTTTTTAATGTCTATGTTGAGAGAGTGCGTGTGTGAGCAAGCACGAGTCGGGGAGGGGCAGAGAGAGAGGGAGAGAATCCTAAGCAGGCTCTGAGCTGTCAGCACAGAGTCCAACTTGGTCACAAACTGTGAGATCGTGACCTGAGCCAAAATCGAGAGTCAGACATTTAACCGACTGAGCCACCCAGGTGCCCCCCATCTAGTAGGCTTTTACAATTTTGGTTATTGTACTTGACAGCTCTAAACTTTCCATTTGGTTCTTTTTTTAAAAATATTTTCCTGCCAAGAATTTCTATTTTTAAATTTGTATCAAGCGTGTTCCTGATGGCTAACTGAAGCATAGTTATGAGAGTGGCTTAACATCATTTGCAGATAATTCCAGAGTCTGTGTTGGTTCAGTGTTGGCACCTGTCACTCACCTTTTTTCATTCAAGTTGAAATTTCCCTGGTTCTTGGCTCGATAAGTGATTTTTTTTAATGTTTACTTGTTTTTGAGAGAGAGGGGGAGGAGAGAGAGAGAGAGAAAGAGCATGAGTGGGGGAGGGGCATACAGAGAGGGGGGAACAGAGGATCCCAAGTGGGCTCTGACGTGGGGTTCGAACCCACAAACCATGAGATCATGACCTGAGCCGAAGTTGGACACTTAAGTGACTGAGCCACCCAGGCACCCCTGCAGTGTGTTTTTTTCCCTCATGTTTATTTATTTTGAGAGAGCAAGCGAGCAAGTGTGAGCAGGGGGGAGGCAGAGAGAGAGGGAGAGAGAATCCCAAGCAGGCTCCAAGTTGTCAGCACAGAGCCTAAGTGGGGGCTCAAACCCATGAGCCACGAGATCATGACCTGAGCCGAAGGTGGACGCTTAACTCAGCCACCCAGGCGCCCCAGGTGCCCGGACAAGTGGTTTTTTGGGGGTTTTTTTTGTTTTGTTTTTAATTTTTTTTTCAACGTTTTTAATTTATTTTTGGGACAGAGAGAGACAGAGCATGAACGGGGGAGGGTCAGAGAGAGAGGGAGACACAGAATCGGAAACAGGCTCCAGGCTCCGAGCCATCAGCCCAGAGCCCGACGCGGGGCTCGAACTCACGGACCGCGAGATCGTGACCTGGCTGAAGTCGGACGCTTAACCGACTGCGCCACCCAGGCGCCCCAAGTGGTTTTTAAATTGTATCCTATTTGGGATACATTTGAATCTCTGAATTTTATTTACATCTATTTTAGCAGGTCTCCGCGGACACTGCTGGGGGAGGAAGGGGTGCACCACCTGGTTCCTGGCAGGTGGGGGCGGTAATCTAGAAGTCCTAGCTTCCCCTGGGCCTCTGCTGACAGGAGGGGGGATTGTGTGTGTGTGTGTGTGTGTGTGTGTGTGTGACCATTTACGTTTCCGGCCTGCTGGCATCTTCAGTGTCTATTCCGGGACACAGGGGAAACAGAAAGGCAACCCAGGGAACTCATGGCTCCATCGTCCCTTATTGTCTGTGGTCGCTCCACCTTCTTTCCCCCACCGTTTAGAGTTTTATCTCTGTCTTACATATCATGTGCGGGGATTGTAGTTAAACTTTGTACAAGGAATAAGGAGAAGGGCATTTACTCTGGCTTATCTGGAACTAGCGCTAACCCTTCTGGAAAAATTTTTTTTTTTTATATATTTATTGATTTTTTGAGAGAGAGAATCCCCAGCAGGCTGTGAGCGGTCCGCGCACAGCCTGACTCGGGGCTTGAACTCACAAATCCGTGAGATCATGACCTGAGCCAAAACCAAAGAGTCAGACGCTGAACCGACTGAGCCAACCAGGCGCCCCGAAATTACCTTGTCCGTGTGAATCTTTACGACACACGTTTCATCATCTTGAAGACGCTTCTTTCCCCAGGCTCGGCGTCACTAATCCTCTTGAGCCGATGGCCAGTTTCAGCACGTTAAAACATAATGTCAAATCTGGCACATGGCCAGGGCAAGGGGTAGGATCACAAGGGAGCAAGAAACTGGTGGCAGGACTAGCGCAGGGTATTGTAAGGAGACAAAGAGTAAAGTTCAGATGCCGCAAAGTAGGAAGCTGGACTTGTTGCCTACAGACAGCCCCCATTTCAGGGAACAGCCGACTCTTGTTGGCATGATTTATCATGCACGTGTGAAGGATGGAGGGTGCCGTGGTCAGTGCCTGAAGGTACTGCTCTGATCCCAGGCCTTCCCCCGCTCTACGCAGCTGGTCTCAGAAAGTTCTCTTCTCGGGGCGCCTGGGTGGCTCAGTCGGTTGAAGGTCCGACTTCGGCTCAGGTCACGATCTCACCGCATCGGGCTCTGTGCTGACAGCTCGGAGCCTGGAGCCTGCTTCAGATTCCCTGTCTCCCTTTCTCTCTGCCCCTACCCCGCTTGTGCTCTCTCTGTCTCAAAAATAAACATTAAAGAAAAAAAAAAAAGAACGTTCTCTTCCCAACAGGTGCCCCCTCCAGCAGCAGTTGCAGAAAGCGCAGTCATGCGGACGGGGGCGCCCATCGTTCTCCTATCTTAATCCTCACCAAACACCTCTTGGGCCACATTTTCTCCTGGCCTGGCCTCACAAAGCAGAAATGACAGTTACTGCCTCGGTGTGGATTCCCAGCACTGGATGATGCAGCTTCCATACGGAAGGTCACAGGCTTCATGTTTAAGAGGCCTTTACGACGTCAGGGTTCAACAGGCTTTTCTGTCTGTGGATTTCTGTGTCCTGAAGTTCAAACGTCCTTTGTTCCTTCCCTTCCAGGTCAGTCACCATGAACCGGGGCGCTCAGCATGTTGCCCCAGCACCGGAGAAGCCACACTGTGGAGGCGGTGTCTCACGCTGTCACAGGCTGCGACTTGGCTTGGTACCCACAGCTGTGCAATTCTGCAGCGCGGGGATATCGTGAGCTCTTAGATAATGACCGATGCGTTGGTTGCAACGCAGTTTTCAGTAAGGAAGTGACCGCACAATGTGGATAATTATGCCCATAAAATAGGAAGAGCTTGAGTTCCCAGCCCGAACCTGCCTCTCCTGGAGCCGTTGCAACAGCGCGTTGTCGGGACAAAGAAGAGACGCGATTTGGTTTAAAGTGGACTCATTCGGCTTTTCTTCAAATAGCCCCCCCCCCTTACACCTGCCCCCAAACCAATTTTTGAAAAGTAATTTCTCTCCCTGGGGTGGGAGAACCCTACGGACCCGAAACAAGATTTTGCTTTCAAGTTTTTCTGTCTGGTGTTTTTGTTTTTGTGCTATTAAATGACCCCGGGGTCGTTAACAACAAGATTTGTTTTGTTTTGTTAGGATGCAGATTTCATGATGAAGTTCAGTTGCGTGGTTGGGGGGGGTAGGGTGGGAGGGAGAAGCTAGTCTACATACAAAGGAATATGAAGGAAACTATATTGAGTTCAAGAGCCTTAGCAGTTATCCAACACTCAAAGCCTGTTAACAACTGTTGTAGGCCAGAAGTTACAACACAGACCAGATTTAAAGTGTTTCTCTTAATCCTAAGGCACATTTCAAAAAAATCTCCGAAATCTGTTGCTGTGATTAAAAAAAAAATTTTTTTTTAGTGTTTATTTTTGAGCGAGAAAGAGACAGAGCTTGAGTGGGGGAGGGGCAGAGGAAGAGGGAGACACAGAATCCCAAGCAGGCTCCGGGCCCCGAGCTGTCAGCACAGAACCCGACGTGGGGCTTGAGCCCACGAACCATGAGACCATGACCTGAGCCAAAGTCAGAAGGCTCAACCGACTGAGCCACCCAGGTGCCCCAGTTGCTGTGATTTTTTAGACCCTGTTTTAAAACTTAAGGTTTAAAGCACCTGAATCGGGGGCTGGCAAAAATCCTTTTCCGTAGAAAGTCAGATAGTAAATGGTCTGAGCTTTATGCACAAATACCTGCTCACTTCTGTCACAGCTACCCAGCTCTGCATGAAAGCACTCACAGACATTGTGCAAATGAAGGCGCCTAGGGCATTCCAATAAAACTTTATTTACAAAAATAGGTGGTGGGCCGGATTGGGTCCAGAGGGGCTGGCTAGCCTTACTTTGTCTTAGAAACACACTGAGGAAAGGATCACGCAGCATTCTTCTACTAACTGACGATACTTATAAAATGCAAACACAAGATGAGCTCAGCCAGTGAATCTTTTTATTTTGAGTTTTGTAAAAAAAAAAAAAAAAAAAAAAAAAAAGCTTTGAGAAAAACGTGTTAACTACCGGTCAAAGGCCAGAAGACGTGTGGCTAGATTTACAATACCAATCTAAACATATACACAAAGGCAAACGTTAAGTAAAATGCTAGGGAAAGTTAGCACTTTGGGGGCCTAACCTCGGTTTTCCTTATTGCACATAAAGGTTGCTGACAACTCCAAGTCCTCACCTTTTCACAGTTAAACATACTTTTATTTCATGGAACATGTTTATTTATATAACATACTATACTGTTAATTTTATAAAACCACCGGTTTGCTACTGATGAATGGAAACAGAAGATAACATTCTCCCCAGTTACATCATGGAAGTGCTTTATAAAAAGTGCCCCCACCCCCACCCCCGGACAGTCCTGTCGTCCCATGGTAAATCCATCCTATTCTATTTTTAAAAATTGCTTTGCAGCTATTAAATGAATCTTGGTGGCCTTCCCATTCGATCATTTTATTGGACACAGTGAAACTTCCTAAGTAAAAAAATAAAAAGACGACCTAGGAGGAAGTGATCCTGAAGTGACAGGCTTTGAAGCAGTGATTTCAGTGCTGAATTCCGAATCCATAGACTTCTCACCCATACGACTGGAAATCATTCCTCTGCTTCCCCGAAGCCCACAGCTGGAACCATCGCAACAGAAGTCCACCCCCAAATGTCCAAGCCGTCGGACGGTCACCCAGTAGCACGGGGGTCTCAAATTTTCAGTGCTTTAGACAGCAGATGCGGAGTTCCTCCAACGTATGTACACGCCCAGTCGTTTTCCACTGACCCTGGCAACTGGCAATTCCGTGTAACCTGTTTTAAAAGGCGGCCATCCGAAAGAGAAGACGGCCCCTGCCGGGTGCTCTGATGTGCATTTCGGGGCTTTTCAAAATGCGGCAGAAAAGTGGCCGCCTGTGTGCTCCATGTGGGCCATGGTTATAACCCTGCTTACAAAAATAAAACTAACATCAAAAGCTTTGGTTTTGCTTTTCACGATTGCTGCTAGCACTGGGTGACGAGACGTGTTAGTATATATATATATATATAAAAAAAAAGCTCTCCTTATGAAAATCGAAAGAGGGAAAAGGCGTTGATTTCTAGGTGTGGTTTTGAAAAAGATTGTCAAAGAGAAGAGCCCTACTTGCTTTTCCTAGTGAGAGACTAGCAGAGCTTTCTAGAGTATGTCTCTGCGTATTGTCCTTATTGGGTTTTAGAAAGGGGAAGGTCTCTTCAGCTACTATGAAAGCACATTCAGATTAGAAAGCTTGTTTCTAACTCTTGGCCACTAGGTTCCTTCGACTGACTGTGTCGGAGCGCACAGCACCGGACATGGGCGGGGCCAGAGTTTCACTTAAAAACCAATGTAAGAGATCAGAAGTCAGCGATACCACTTTCATAGCATGTGACAGACTCGCTCCTACACGAACTCATCTTCAGAATCAACATCAAGAGGCAGGCGTGAAACGTGAAACGTGTCAAGTTCCCCATTTTTCCAAAGTGGAACGGGAAGTCACATGCTTATTGGATCAGCAAGCTGACCTTCCAGAAGCCCTGGTTCCAGATTCCATCTTACAACAGATGGCACGGTCGGCTTTGTGATGTGCCTCTTAGGACTCACAGTGGGGACCAAGCTAGGTGTCTGAGAGGATGATTCCCCCCCCCCCACATTGGCCCCGCCACCAGTCTCCCCTAAGGGCATCGGCGGTGTTTCTACCTTTAGAAATCATCCTGTTCGTATTGAATATCTGACATGGTGACATTAACTGCCCCAGTGGACAAAGAAAGGGGGAGGGAGAGATGACTGGGGTAGGAGGATGTCATGAAACAGCCCTCTACTTTGGAAGCAGATCGCCCTAGACTGAAATGTGCATGGACAGCTCAGCTAACGCTTTTCACGTTTTCCAGAGAGACTTCATTTGTCAACCAAACCACAGAGGGCATTTTCGGGGCCGCAGAACACAGCCTGAAAGCTCCTTGCTGTCTGCTTGATGAGACATTTGATGTCGCAGTGTGGTTTTCGGCTGCAAGGCGTCAGTGCTGTTTGGCCGCCCCAGGGAGTACCCTGGATGGGCAGAGACCGTGGTACGCGCTCTTCCTAGATTGGCTTCCTAGGAGGAAACGCAGCCTCGTTTAAAGTCCAGATTGCCCTCCGGAGGAGACAAAGTTCGGGTCGCCTTGTAGTGCTTGAAAAGAGTATTAAAAGGGACAGCCGGGCTTCGTGCCTCCCCTCTGGCAACGCCGGTGCCTCGTGAGCGTGAGCGTGAAGGGGTCACAAGCTTCCACTAACCGCAGGCCCAACCTCTACTCTGAGGTCTCTAGGGTGGATGCAGGCAAGTGGGGGGGGGGCGGGGCAAGCTGAGTGTGGCCAGAAAGAAAGCTGACTTGGCCGCAAAGGGGACCCCGTTTAGTCGCACGTTGAGTGAACAGCCAGCTTCTCCAAAACCTTCCACTTGACATTGGCTGCTCGGTTAAGACCGAACCCCTTTTCTTTCCACAAGTGGGGGCAAAGAGGACAGGTGTTGCATCCCGCCCCCCCCCCCGACCCGAATACATCCCCTCACATCACCCTTCTCTCCCTTTCACGCACTAAGGTTTTCAAATGTGACGCCGTCAGTTGTACTTTAGGGAGAAAGTTCTGGAGTTCTGCCAAGAGTGTCTACACGAAACTCTTTGACGGCCGTCAAGGCTGGGTTACTGGTCAACCCTCAGGGTGGTCCACGTGACTTGCAACTAAAGGAAACTTAATTTGCTAGGCCATCCTTTAAGGTTCCAAATAGGGTCCACTGCAAGGTCTAGGCTACAAGGCTCGCAACTCTGGTTGTGCATTAGAATCCCTGAAGATCCAAAACAAAGCACGGAAGCCAGGCCCCACTCCAAGCCTCCCGAATATGAATCTCTGAGGATAGGGCCCTTGCACTGATATTTAAAAAAAAAACAAAAAAAAAACTAGCCAGGTAATCCTAATGGGCAGCCATGGTTGAGAACTTGTGTGCTAGAATTATCCAGCTCTGCTGAACTGTCACCCCCCACCCCCCGCCCCCAACCTGGAACAAATATGTTTATAAGATGTTAAACGTGTTAAAAAGATGTGAAATTGGATGCACTCAGCCGTTTCAACCTGATTTAGGCCAGGCTGGCTGCAGATAGTTGGCCTCGCGTTAGATGGTTTCTGGGCACGCACTTTCCCCCACTCAGCATAGCCATAGTACTTCTAGAAACACGGAAGCGTTTCAATGAATGGACTCATTTCCCAGGACCTCTAGTAAGGTCAGGATTATTCCCCACATCTTGCAAACAAAAATTAGAACCATAGGTCAGTGACTTACTCCTATCCACTGAATAAAAAAATCCAACCAAGTAACTACAACCCTAGCAAAATTTTGGTCTTGGCAAATCTCCACTTGCTTATATTTAAGTAGGTCCAAATAAAAGGTTTGCAGTCAAGACTACAAGACCCTTTTGGGGAAAACACAACAATCTGTGGATCGACGTAGGCCTCGGATGGAGAACTCTGGTTATTTTTCCTCCTTGATTTCTTATTAAGTTGCTGAAAGCTTCCTGGAAAACCATTAATGACAACATAGCCTTGACGTTAATTAAGACGGGGGGGGGGGTCCCTAAACAGCCAGGGTGGCTATTTTCATGAACCATATCAGGGTTTTTCCGGTAGTTTCTTTCCTCCAAAATTAAACAAGTAAGCGACATAAGAGATAAACAAGGCTTTATAAAGACCCAACCAAAGAGCCGGCCAGCCCATCCATCTCTGCAAATACCCAACATACACACAAGCCTCACCTTTATAGGCTTGACTGGCCATTACTGAGAGAACTCCACCGAATAAAACTTGTGCTGGTTCTGGGCACGGGCACATATGCACATCTCCAGCCTGGCAAGCTGCTCTCTGCACTCTGACACAACACCCACGACACAATGACCTCCCATCCAGGGGCTCTCTAAAAAAGCGGTTTCTCTGGCTGTGGCTCGTAGGTCTTCTTAAGTCCTTCACTAGCCTAGGTAATTCTGAGCCTCATGGGGTTAGATATGTGGTTTAGCTTGTTTTTCAAGCTTACAAATCCCACGGGTGCCCCTGATAAAGTCAAAATGGACTTTAGGGTAGACAGAAAGGAAAGGGGGGGGGGAATAAAAAGCATCTAATTATATTATATCGAACCATATGAAACTGCCATTTGTTTTTTTCTTTTTAATGGTTCAATATCAGCAATTTCATATGGCTCAACCTAGTAATAGTTTTTGCCTGGTTTACACAAACTATCACAAACTATGCTGTCTGCCACAATAAGAAAAATGCCCACATTTTATGAAAGCATTTTTTTTTTTTTGAAGAAATCGCGTTTTCAAATAACCTAAATTTCAAACCACGCTCATCCATTCAGCTGGTGCAAGCCTCCCCGGATACCAAGAGGACGACCCTTCTTTACATGGCACTCAAGTGTCAAGACATCCGGAGACTTAACCTTACAGTAGACAGAACGTTCCACCGGACTGAATAATGCTTAATTTTCTAGGGACTTGCCTCTAATTTCTCACGTGGCCGCTGAAATCTCATGCATTTGTTGGCTCAAGGTTTGGAATTCTACTCGGGTCTTTAGAACAGTATCCTGTATTTCGTTTTTGCAGTTAATTTTGTTCGCAGTGTGATTCCGACCCCCGCCCCCCCAATACTAGCCTACTGCCTCCTAGGCTTCTTTTTGCTTTCTCGTCCCCAGATAAAAGCATCCCAACCAATTTCGGTGTTGTTCCTAAACCCACAGTAGGTATCTCGGCCCTCGGAATCATTTGCCAGACAGTCAGCTTGTACGGTGGCCCTGAAGAATTGACTGATTTTTCGTCATCAGTTTCTAACCAGTTTCTGCTGTTCCCAGATTAATGTGAAAAACCCACCAGTGTAACACGATTTTTCCCTTTGGTTTTGCTTTTGGTAGCTTCTTCTGGATGGAGGCTTCCAGAGAAGGAATTCTAATTCTTTCCCCATGTCGAAATGTTCACGGATAGATTTCCATTCTTCAGTCTAGAGGAAACCCGGGTTGCAAAAAGAGTCCAGAAGCCTGATGTGAGGTCGCAGTCCCGCAGCCCTCGGTGCCAGAAGCGCCTGCGGCAATTGCTTCTTCGTGAGTTCCGTCCCATTTACCACCCGCTTCCTGTCATCCTTGGAGGTCCGGTCTCAGCTGCCTTCCTTCTCGATCGTTCTTCTAGCCTGCTCTCCTCCACCTTGCTATTCCTGCAGCCAGCCAGGCTTGCACTGCTGTGTACGGATCTGAAGCCTCTCCTGGGGGGACTCCAACCCCCCCCCCACCCGCCCCACACCTTGTTCAGATACTGCAGGTGAATGAGTTAGACCATTAAAGCATGCTATTTGTTTGTTTGTTTGTTTAACTCTGAACAGCACACTACTATGTGAAAAAGTGGGAATAGGTCTGCATCTGTCTTGATTTAGAGACACTTTAGCCCCACCATCTTGGGTTAAATTGTAAAGGTTATTAAGATAGCTTCAGACCCCAATAAAACAGAAGCGTTAGTTCCACTCAGTCAGTGCCCCGCCTCAAACAACCCTGGGGCTTGCAGCCGTCCTCACCCTGCCGGTGGGCCGCCCCTCATCGCTGCAGGCTCTGGGGTGGGGGGAGGGGGGAGTCACGCATTGTCCTCCAGGGGGAACACTAGGCGCGTGCCCCGGCTCGAAACCGGCTGGTCTCCCATCCCCAGGGCTCGGTCCAGCACCTCCTCGGAGCTGCTCTTGGTTCTCCGACTGCCCTCGAGGCTCGTGGAGGCCGTGTGGGAGCCTGAGGAGCCGTTTGCAGTCACTGTGCTGTCCCCGTAGGTCAAGGTGAGGTCGCCCTCGGTCAGGATGAAATCGGAGTCTTCCTCTCTCAGCGGCTCTTGGTTCTGAAAAGTGCAACGAACGACAACAACAAATGGGAGACCGGCATCTTCCGAGGGCTGGGGCCAACCCCCGACCTCAGCTCCTCGTCTGAAAACCCAGGCCCGTGAAACTTGCCTGCCCGGAGCCTCTGGTGTGCATGAAGGTCGCAAACTGTAGCGTGCTATTCAAGGCAAGGTGCTGCTGCCGGAAACCAAGCCTTTGAACCCCAGGAAGCAGTTCTGATTTCAAATGCCTGACAGCTGAGGTTAGTGACACAAGGGGAGAAAGGGAGGCCAGCTGGGGCTTTCAGGTTCCCAGCCCACAAGGGAAGGCAGGGCAAGGTCACTGGGTGAACTTACAGATAGGTTTCAGGGCCCCTCTTCCCTGGGCAGGAGGCCCCATAAACCACCCTGAACCCACCTGATTTACATCTGAGCCGCTCTTTGTCCCAGTGAGTGATTGAGGGAAGGAGTCAAAGCATAATTACGATATCCTTCCTGTCCCCACAGAAAACCCCCCTGATGGGAAATATCCTGTCTGCACAGAAAACCCCCCTGATGGGAAGCCCTGTGGCACAGATGCGGCACGGGGCATCCAGAAGGAGGGTCTGTTTTCTCAAACAATCTGTTCTATGCCTGCCGGGAAGGTCAGGGAAGGGCTCATTTGATCCTTACCCCTCCCTGCCTGTGAAGGGCGGGAACACTCCTGTCACAGAGAAGAAAGCCTGGGCTAAGACAACCTCGGAAATGTGCCCGAGGTTTGCCCAGCTGGTGGGAAGCAGAGTTAGGATTTATGCTGGTCGGACCCAGGTAAAGGATGTGAAAAAATCACCCCATCGGGAGGAGGATGGACAAAAGCCGCAGTGAGAGTAAAAAAAAAAAAAAAACAGGCAAGGCGGAGCAAGGCAGGCGTTCGTTCTAGCCGGAGTGGCAGCCTCCGCAAATGACCAGACCGTGGGGGAGAGCTCAGGCAGCAGCCCGGGGTCAGACACAAACCTTTCACCCTCTAATGGGTTTAACAAGCAAAACAAGGGGCGGTTCGCTCCCCTGCCGTCCCCACTGCACACAGGGTCAAACGCTGCGAGCGCCTCTCTTGAATGGCAAACACGGTTTTAAAATGCGCCGCCTCTCTTGAATGGCAAACACGGTTTTAAAATGCGCCGGCACATCGCTCTTGCTCTCCTATCTGCCATCTGTTCTTCAAAAGGCACCTGCATCCTCTACGTGGCAGGGTGTCCTCGGGGCAGGATGCGGGAACCTGCCTCCCTGACAGCCTCCTGCTCCCTCCTCCCCTGTCTGCACCAGTCACGCTGCTGCCCAAGGCCACGGGCAGATTCTCCCCAACCATGCCTGAATTCCCATCTAGGTGAGAAACCGGCACAGCATGTGACCGTGTCCTCTCAGCACGCTTCCTCGAGGTGCTTAAGTCACAGGAGGTGCCAGAGGAGTACCTATTCAATGCCCCCGCCTAGGAAGGGCTTGTGGGTCTGCCTAGCTCCTTGTCCTGTCCCAGCCTGTCTGGGTGCACTCGCTGGTAACAAGCTCGAGCTTGTTTTCTGCATTGCTTCTCAGTGATGACAGCTGCTCCGCGCTCCACAACATGACTCCACTTAGCCAGTGCTCCCCGGCTTTTTTGGATAGGCAAGCCCGCGCCTCCTCTCGCTTGCTGCCTCAGACCCTCACGGAATGACGCAGGGCGCACACGTGCAACTAAATAACAATCCTGCACTCGGGCAGAGCGTTCATTCCAAAACTCACTCCAAACTCCCCAGATTCCTGCTCTCCACCAGTGTTGAGAAAGGCCTGAAATTCGATCTGTCCTGTGATAGTTTTCTTAACAACAAATGAGATCACGTTCCCTGGTTTAGCGCGCTCCGTGTCTCCGTTCGCAGGCGGTGTCTGCAAATGGGGCCACGCCCTCTACAGCAGCGCAGAGGAGGCCCCCAGACGCCAGCCCCTGGGTGACCCTCGCTGACCCCTGGCAGGGGAAAGCAGGGCTGAAATTCACCGGCAGGAGGAAACGGGACTGGATGTTGACCCATTCCATTACGAAACTCACAAGCCCGGACAAAGAGTACCCAAGGAAAGGTCATTCCGAAACAAGGACCTAGTAAAACCCAGTGGAGAGGGATTTCCAAGTCAGAGCCTCCAATTCTAGATGACAAGATCAACAAAAGTTTTGTTAAGCTGGAGGCTTGTAATAATTATGTAACGGGCTGTCCACTGAAGGCTGCTAGGAAAATGCTGTGGAATAACCTTGCAAATGCGCGTGTTGCAGGAACGTGGGCGTTTGAAATAACCAGAAGTCACACTTTCCTGAATGGAAGAACACGGTTTCCTAGGTGCATGCAAACAGTGAATAATGAACATCTTCAAGATCTCCCAAATAAACCGGAAGTCCAAACGCCCTCTAGGTGATGGGTGAGGTCAACAGTGTGTCAAACAGCCACGAGAGCTGCCCAGACCAAGACCCTCACCAGGCTCAAAAGCCTGCAGGGAGCCCCTCCACTCTCTCACCTGTGGCTTCCTCAATTAATTTTTCAAAGACCCTTTGCTCCTCCTCTCTCAACAATAGCAACCCTCACCATGTCTGGAGCAGACTGAGACCCTGGTAGGGACCCCAGCCCAAAGCAGCAGTGGCAGTATGGAGGGATTCTTGCTTATTGCCCAGCTACAGTGTCTATTTTCCCCTCCATACCATCTGAATGCAACGGTTTCCAAGCCCGCTGCCCTGCCCCGTTACCTGATCAGGACCCTTCTCGCTCAGACCTGGGCTTTGCATTCTGCTTTCTCAACACTAATCAAGTAAATTGCAGGTTATTTACTAATACTCTGAAACCTGCATTAGGGTCACAGCTCTGTCAATTACCAATCCTGGGACCTTGGCAGTTTCTTCCTCTGTAAGATGGTAGTATCTGCCTATTTACGGTATGGCCGAGAGAGCCATTTGTGAGCTGGAAAGCTCTACATAAATATAAGGAGTTCTTTTCTCCCGGGGTATAATGGTTATGTAGGATGGTGGAGGAGAGAGAGAGGAAGAAGGGCCTTTCCCCTCTCCTCCAGTCCTTCTATGGAGGTAGGTTCTTGCTTTCTCCACAACCCCTCTGCCCAGCAACCCCCGTGAAGAGATCACGAGTCAGCCCCAAAGCTCAGATGTCCACCAGTGTGGATATTCTTTTCGTACTGTGCTGAGTCTGAATCTGAAAACGGAAAGGACCTAACCATATCAACATAAAGAAATCATTTGCGAAAGGAATCTTCACGTTTGCTAAACACTTTGTGGTTCACCATATGTTTCCATACCTTAGCCTTTAATCTCACAGCCAAGCCCAGACAACGAGGCCCACTTTACACACAAGAAACTAAGGCTGCTAAGAACACTTAAATGGCCTCAGGGCTTGGATTTGAATGTAGCTGTTCTGTTTCCAAATCCAGAATTCCTACACCCTGGCCGCAGACACCGCAGGGCCCTGCAGGTACAAGGTACCTGGTACAGGTACAGGTACAAGGTTTCTCCGTTACTGTGCAAAATACATAAACATACGTTAACTTGGCCATTTCTAATCATCTTATTTAGAAAAGCAAAACTTGTGGGTTTGGAGGCTTGCGTGCAACACATTTCCTCTTCCTGAGGAAGACACTACCCTGGCTCCATGATCAGGAACACAACCCTGACATGTTGTACTTACGTCGTATACCTGGGGACTGGTCAGACACCGAGCGAGCAGGCCACACCAGGCGGGCAGCGTGGTGGTTAAGGGGGGGCCGGTGTGTGTGAGGATGGGCTTCAAGTAACTTTGAAAAGAGGATTAAGGAAAATGCCCGCAAAGAGAACACACACCCAACGAAACGTGTTTAGAAATCCCAAAGAGTAGGGGCGCCTGAGTGGCTCAGTCGGTTAAGCGTCCAACTGCGGCTCGGGTCACGATCCCACGGTCTGTGAGTTCGAGCCCCGGCGTCGGGCTCTGGGCTGACAGCTCAGAACCTGGAGCCTGCTTCGGCCCCAATGGCAACCACCAATCTGTTCGCTGTTATCTGTGAATCTGGGTTTTATTCTGTTTTGTTTTGGTTTTTAGACTCCACGTGTAAGTGAAATCATGTATCATGGAGCATTTGTCTTTGATTTATTTCACTTAGCACGATAGCTTCAAGGTCAATCCATGTTGTCACAAATGGCAAGATTTCATTCTTTTTAATGGCTGAGTAGTATTCCACTGCATGTGTGTGTATGTGTGTCTTCCTATTTATTTATTCTTTCTTTATTTATTTTTTCTTCCTATTTATTGATGTATAAACTTTAGTCAGAGGTTTTTAACCCCCTCCTGTGAAAGACGGTACATTTAATTCATTTATACTCCAGCTTTTCTTTAAAAAAAATTTTTTTTATGTTTATTTATTTTTGAGACCTAGAGAAACAGAGCATGAGCGGGGGAGGGGCAGAGAGCGAGGAAGACACAGAATCGGAAGCAGGCTCCAGGCTCTGAACTGTCAGCACAGAGCCCGATGCGGAGCTTGAACTCACGAACCGTGAGATCATGACCTGAGCCGAAGTTGGACGCTTAACCGACTGAGCCACCCAGGCGCCCCTATACTCTGGCTTTTCCGTTTTGTCCTGATTTTTATTATACTTAATTTTATACTACAGACATGTAACATTTGCATTCTATTCTATAAGTCAGAAGTAAAGCTTCTGTGCTTTGTCTACGGATTGAGTCTAAATGTTAAAAGCCAGTAACTAGCATTGGTAATATTATTTAACGAATACTGTTCGCTAGTAACCCAGCAGAGTGGTTAGAACACTATTAAAGGAAATGTGATACAATGTCATTTAAACTTTGTTCCTGAGAAGAGAACATGAGCTAAATACAAGCTCTTCTTTGAATTTCCTTTTGATCTTGTACATTTCTTGTGGGTTATAACAAATCGTTTCTTCTTCAATGTTGTCTCCTTAGCTGGGTCTGATTTTGATTGTGTTTGATCCTTATGTTGTTGGTGGTTTTTCCCCCCTTCTACTAGAGTCTGCACAGTGCCAAACTTTTGTGAATTCCTGGGTGTCTGAAAGCCACCTGTCTTTTTTTCTAGGCTCAGAGTTTTTTCTTTTCATCCTAGAACTCTGGCAATGCTAGATGGTATTCTAACATTCAAGTTTGCTGATGCCACATTGGGTTCTTCTCTTTATTTTTATTTAATTAATTAATTTTAATGCTTATTTTTGAGAGAGAGAGAAAGAGAGAGAGACAGACAAAGTGTGAGTGGGAAAGGGGCAGCAAGAGACGAAGACACAGAAGCCAAAGCAGGCTCCAGGTTCTGAACTGTTAGCATGGAACCCGATGTGGGGCTTGGACCCACAAACTGTGACATCATGACCTGAACCGAAGTCGGATGCTTAACTGACTGAGCCACTCAGGTGCCCCTGGTTCGTTCTCTTTAGAGGATGCCAGTTTTTCTCTTTGGAAGCCTTGAAGAGCCCCGCTTTTCCTCCTTAGTTTTGGAATGTTCTTTCATTCTTTCTTTGCTTCTTTTTTTCCTCCATGGTCTCTTGCCTTCTCCTTTCATGTTCTGTTCAAGGACTGTGGACCTTCTGGCTGTAACCTCACTGTCTTGCAACCCTTTCTTGCGCATCTCTGACTTTGTGCTTGAATTCTTACAGATTCTCTTCCTCAACTTCATCTTCCAGATCAACAGTTTGGTCTCCACCATGTAATTAAACTATCCATTACATTTTGGGGTTCATTTCAGAAACTTTAATTTCTAAGAGCTTCTTCTCATCTGAGTGCTTTTTCTTCTTCTTTTTAATTTTTTTAATGTTTGTTTATTTTTGAGAGCGAGCGAGCGAGCAAGCGAGGGAGTGGGAGGGGCAGAGAGAGAGGGAGAGAGGAAGACACAGAATCTGAAGCAGGCTCCGGGCTCTGAGCTGTCAGCACAGAGCCCAATGCGGGGCTCGAACCCATGAACCACGAGATCATGACCTGAGCAGAAGTCAGACACTTAACCTACTGAGCCACTCAGGTGCGCTGAGTGCTTTTCCTAATAACCCGTTCTTACATCGTGACTGGAAAAGCCTCTCAACTCCAAGGCTTTTATTAGAACAATTAAAAAAATAGGGGTGCCTGGGTGGCTCAGTTGGTTAAGTGTCTGGCTCTTGATTTGGGCTCAGATCACGATCTCACGGTTGGTGGGTTCAAGCCCTGCTTCGGGCTCTGCGCTGACAGCTTGGAGCCTGCTTGGGATTCTCTCTCTGCCCCTTCCCTGCTTGCATTCTCTCTCTCTCAAAAATAAATAAACAAACATTTAAAAAAATTTAAAAAGAAAAATTAAAAAATAAATACCTGGTAGGGTGCCTGGCTGGCTCAGTCGGTAGGGCATGCAACTCTTGATCTCAGGGTCATGAGTTTGAGCCCTGCATTGGGCATAGAGTTTACTTGGTGAGAAAATATACATATGGAAGTACACACACACACACACACACACACACACACACACACACACGGAATTAATTACTTTGGCATGCCCCCCTCCCATGTCTTTACTCAGTTTCTCAGTTCATCAAGCAGGTGCAGAAGTCTACCACTCCAAAGTTGGATGGTGGGGAGGTTACTCTAGGGAGAAAAATCTTTGGTGGCCTCAAGATCTGTTTCTCTACCAATCCCTCCCCAGGCAGTAGCTCTCCTTTCTTTAGAGAGCTATGGGCCGAGGAGAAAATTAACAGCTATCAGCCGATCTGCTGACACAGAAAGTACTGGTCAAGACTCGAAGACAGATGGAGTCGGAGCAGAGAAAACTACAGCTTTGGTCTTGCAAACAGTCACGAATATCTCTTCTGTGATTTCCAGGAGCCCCGGGAGAGCTGTATGTGCGCACTGAGCCTCTCCTCTTACATCGGAAGGCCATCGATTCCATTTTCAGGCTTGTTCCGGGAAGGAGGTACCACGCTTCCTCTTGCCAGCTTGTGGGGATCATTCCCGCCCAGCTGGATCCTCTTCTGTTGTAGCCAAAGCCAAGTCTTCTCATTTAATCATCTCTGGAGCTATAGAATGGATCGTGGGCACCTTCCTGGTATAATTCCTCAGACGCTTTCCGTTCTTGGTCTCCCACCTCCAAACTAAACAAGTAGAAATCCCAGTCACTAAACTTTACGTTCAGAGACTTCAGAGATCACTCCTGTTGCCCTGCAAAGAGTCAGTTTCTTCCGCACTCAGCTTCACTGAAGTACGACTGACAAACACTGAATACATGAAAGGTGTACAAGATGTTTAGATATGTGTATATTGTGAAATGATTGCTACGATCAAGCTAATTAACATATCCATCACTTCACATGTTACCATCTTTCTGGCTATGTGTGGTGCAAACGCTTAAGATCTACCCTCTCAGAAAATGTTAAAATTTCCAGCATACGATACAGTGTTAGTAACACTCAAGTTGTTGCCATATCTTCATCACTGTGAATAGTGTTGCTGTGAACATGGGAGTGCGGATTTCTAATTTTTTGAGGAACCTCCATACTGTTTTTCCACCGTGGGTGCACGAATTTACATCCCATCGACAGTGTAGAAGGGTCTCCTTTTCTCCACATCCTCCCAACTTGGCTTGTTATTTTTTTCCCATTTTGATAACAGCCATCCTAACAGATGTGAGGAGAGATCTCATTGTGGTTTTGATATGCATTTCCCTGGTGATGAGTGATGTTGAGCAACTTTTCACATATCTGTTGGCCAAGTGTATGTCTTCTTTGGAAAAATGTCTATTCAGGTCCTTTGCCCCTCTTTGAATTGGGGTATTTGGATTTTGGCTGTTGACTTATAGGAACTCCTTATATATTTTGAATATTAACCCCTTATCAGATACATGGATTGCAAATATTTTCTTCCATTATACAGGTTGTCTTCTCATACTACTGATGGTTTCCTATGCTGTGCAGAAATCTTCTAGTTTGATGTAGTCCCATTTGTCTATTTTTGCTTCTGCTGCCTACGCTTGTGGAGTAAAGTCCAAAAACGCACTGTCAAGACCAATGTCAAGGAGCTTTCCCCGGTGTTTTTTTGTTCCAGGAGTTTTATGGTTCCAGGTCTTGCACTTAAGTCTTTAAACATTTTGAGTTCCTTTTTGTGAGTGGTGCAAGATAAGTTCCAGTTTCATTCTATTGCATGTGGATATCCAGTTTTCCTGACACCATTTATCAAGGAGACTGCCCTTTCCCTATTACATATTCTCAGCGCCTCGGTTGAAGATTAGTCGATCCAATATGTGAGGGTATGTTTCTGGGCTCCCTCTTCTGTTCCACTGGTCTGTATATCTGTTTTTATTTTTTAACGTTCATTTATTTTGGAGAGAGAGAAAGAGTGCGAGTGGGGAGCAGCAGAGAGAGAGAGGGAGACACAGAATCTAGGCTCCAGGCTCTGAGTTGTCAGTACAGGGCTCGGCATGGGGCTCAAACTCACAGACCAGGAAATCATGACCTGAGCCGTAGTTGGATGCTTAACCGACTGAGCCACCCAGGTGCCCCTGTATATCTGTTTTAATGCTAATACCATTTTGATTACAATGCCTTTGTAATATAATTTGAAATCACGAAGTGTGGCACCTCAGCTCCGTTCATTTTGCCCTAGATTGCGTTAGCTATTCACAGTATTTTGTGGTTCCATACAAAGTTTAGGATTGTTTCTTATTTTCTGTGGAAAACAAAAACACCATTAGAATTTTGATAGAGATTTCATTGAATCCATAGATTGCTTTGTGTAGTATGGATATGTTAACAATATTAATTCTTCTAATCTATGAACACAGATATCTTTCCATGTATTTGTGTCCTCTTCAATTTCTTTCATCAATGTTTTCCAGTTTTCACTGTACAGATATTCACCTACCTGGTTAAATTTATTCCCAAGTGGTTTACTGTTTTTGACGGTATCATAAGGAGACTGTTTTCTTAATATCTTTTTTGGATAGCTCATTGTCAGTGTATAGAAGTGCAACTTACTAGTTTTAAAACAGTTTTCTGGTGGAGTCTTTAGGGGTTTCTATATATAAGATCATGTGATCTGCAGAGACAATTTTAATTCTTCCCTTCTCATTTGGAGGCCTTTTCTTTCTTTTTCTTGCCTAATTGCTCTGGCTAGGACTTCTAATACTGTATTGAATAGAAGTGGCAATAGGGGGTGTCCTTGCCTTGTTCTGGATCTTAGAGGAAAAGTTTTCGGCTTTTTGCCCTGGAGTATGATGTTGGCTGTGGGCTTGTCATATAATGGACTTTATTATGCTGACATACATTCCATCTGTATCTACTTTGTTGAGAGTTTATTTTTTATCATGAAAGGCTGTTGTATTTTGTCAAGAGATGCTTTTTCTGCATCTATTGAGACCATATAATTTTATTTTTTATTTTGTTAATGTGGTGTATGTATCACATTTATCAATTTGCTTATGTTGGACCACCCTTGCATCCCAGGGATAAATCTCACTTGGTGTATGATCCTTTTAATGTGCCACTGAATTCAGTTTGTTAGTGTTTTTTTAATGTTTATTTATTTGAGAGAGAGAGAGAGCGTGAGTGGGGGTGGGAGAGGGAGGGAGAGAGAGAGGGGGAGGGGGGGAGAGAGAGAGAGAGAGAGAGAGAGAGAGAGAGAGACAGAGAGACAGAGAGAGAAAGGGAGAGAATATACCTGAACTGTGAGATCATGACCTGAGCGGAAATCAAGAATCTGACACTTAACCCACCAAGCTACCCAGGTGCCCTAGTTTGTTAGTATTTTGTTGGGGATTTTTACATCTATGCTCATCAGGGAGACTGGCCTGTAAATTTCTTTTCTTGTAGTGTCCTTGGGCTTTGATATCAGGGCAATGCTAGCCTCATAAAATGAAGTTGGGAGTGTCCCCAACTTTTCAATTTTTTGGAAGAGTTTGAGAAGGTATTAATTTTTTGAATGTTTGGTGGAATTCACCAATGAAGCCAACTTTATTATGGTGACATACATTCCATCTATATCTAATTTGTTGAAAGTTCTTCTTTCTTTTATCATGAAAGGAGGTTGGATCTTGGAAGCTTTTATTTGTTGGGAGGTGTTTGATTACTGATTCGATCTCCTGCATGTTACTGGGCTATTCAGATTTTCTATTTCTTCTTCATTCAGTCTTGGTTAAGCTGTAGGTTTCTAGAAATTTATCCATTTTTTTCTAGGTTATCCAATTTTTACTGTAAAATTGTTCATAGGAGTCTCTTATGCCTCCTTGTATTTATGTGCTATCAGTTGTCATGTTTCCTCTTCCATTTCTGATTTTTATTTATTTATTTTTATTTATTTTTCTCTTAGTCTAACAAAAGGTTTGTCAATTCTGTTTATCTTTTCAGTAAAATAACTCTTACTTTCATTGATCTTCTCTATTGATTTTCTAGTCTCTATTTCTGCTCTGACCTTTGTTATTTCCTTCCTTCTGGTAACTTCTGGCTTACTTTCTCCTTCTTTTTCTAGTTCCTTGAGGAGTTAGTTTGTTTAGTTGAGATCTTTCTTTCTCCTTAATGTAGGCATTTATCACTAGAAGCTTCCCTCTTACAACTGCTTTCACTGCATCCCATAAGTCATATGTCTGTTAGGTCCGTTTAGTCTACAATGTAGTTCAAGTCCAATGTTTCCGTACTGATTTTATGTCTGAACAATCTACCCGTTGTTGAAAGTGCAGGACTGAATGCCCCTAAGAGTCAATTTCTTATCACGTTCGCAGTTTGTCACTCTTCTGTGAACTCTCTCCAATTTTCTCCACGTCCTTTCCAAGCCCAGGGAGTAACATGCATTCTGAATCATGATGTAGATAAAGTACATATGGCTTTTTAAAATCCCTGGGTGTTCTATTTCAGTTAATAGCAAACAAGATAATTTGAACCACTGTTTCCACTGAGAGCAGCTACAAGAGCTAGGCAAAAGATAAAAACATAAAATAAAACACAACCAAATCGGCTGCTTAATGGCATCAGATAGATGCCATGGCAGTGAAGAGGGCCAGAATCTGGTGGAAGAAATCCAAGAGGTGAGCCTGGTACTTGGTGGGCCACATTTCCCCAAAAGGCACCTGAGAAGCTGAGTAGAGCATCTGACAGACTGACAAAGATAGAGTGAATCTGACAAAAACTGGAGTCCTATCCTTCTGAGGAAGACTATGGAAACACCTTAGGCTCTGCATTAGAACCTTAGGGAAAAAAAGGCCACCAGAAAACAGACTAGTCCTCACAGGAATTGATTCCCGGCTTCAAATGACCTTTACCCCTGACTGGGTTACAGTGACCTGGAACTGCTAATGCCCTTGCCTAGCCACTGACCAGATGGAAGTTCATCAGCTCTGAAGGATGACAGCCTCCTCAAGAGCATCTCAAATGATCTCTACACTTTTTTGTTGCCCATGTCCATCACTCAGTAAAAAAAAAAAAAAAAAAAAAAAAAAAGATGTGCAGAAGATAAACAATAAAGTTTCTAGAAGATAAGAGAGGAAACTGGTTTCGTGACTTTGGGGTAGAGAAAGATTTTCACAATAGGACACGAAAACTACTAACCGGAAAAGATCAATAAACTGGATGAAGGCCTTTTGTTTATCAAAAGATTCTATTTAGAAGTGAAAAGGCAAGTCACAAGGAGAGATTTTTGTATCACATATAATTGGCAAAGTACTCACATCCAGAATACCTAAGGAATGCTTACAAAATGGTTAGGGAAAAGGTAGGCAACCGAAAAGAAAAATGGGCAAGAGACTTGAACAGGTGCTTCATAAAGGAACACACCAAATGGCCAGTAAATATATAGAAAGATGGTCAACCTTATTAGTCATCAGATAAATGCAAATTAAAACTATAATAAAATACCACTATAAACTCAATAGAATTGCTAAAATTACCAAGACTGACAACACCAACAGTCAGTGGGGATGTGGAGCGACTAGAACTCTCATACCCTAGAGGTGAGTGTGTAACGTGCTACTACCATTTTGTAAAACTGTTTGGCACTATCTTTTAAAGTTGAACCAATGCATGCCCTGTTACCCAGCCATTTCACTCCTGGGTATATTCCCAACAAAAAAAATATATGTATACGTGCACCAGAAGACATGGACAAAAATGCTCATAAACAGTATTCTTTTTTGAGATGGGGGGGGAGGGGCAGAGGGAGAGGGAGAGAATCCCAAGCAGGTTCCATGTCAGCCTGACGCGGGGCTCGATCTCATGAACTGTGAGTTCATGACCTGAGCCAGAATCAAGAGTCAGACGCTTAGCCGAATGAGCCACCCAGGCGCCCCCGTAGCTGTATTTTTCATACTAGCTCTAAACTAGAAACAATCTACGTGTTCATCAACTATCAATGGTAAGTAAATGGCGGTATACTCATACAGTGAAATACGATACGGCAATGAAAACAGGTGAACTAGAGCTACACGTGACAACATGGATGAGTCAGTCACACAAATGATGTCAAGCGAAATAAACCAGACACTAGGATATATATATTCTGCAGTCCCATTCATACAGAGTTCAAGAATTTTTTTTATGTTTTCCAAGACTGTATGTGAACCACCTACCCATTAGATCATGATGTCAAGTTAAACTATGAGAACGAACTTTCGGGTTTTTAAGTTTCACCTGAGGGCCAAGTGAATCTCCTAGTGTGGAGGTGGCCATGCAGGTGGCCCATAGAAGTGACCTTCCTCACACGGATAAAGTGCTCAGGTTCTGCTTTCCTTCCCGACCGTGGCACCTTTCATCGTGTGATTTTAACTAATTCACCTACACAGGCTTATTTCCCTTGGTCATAAGAGCCACACCCAAGTCTACCAGGCTGTGGGGTAGCTACCCTAATGATGTACTAATGATTCCTCTTGGCCAGAGAGATGTTTGCCGGGACTACCTATGGTTGAACGATCATTGCCTGTGGCCCAAGAGAGGCATGACTGCACCTTATAGCACGCACACAGCCTTCCTTACTCGTCAGAAGTTGTTCACGGATGACTCAACAAGAGAATTTCATCACCGCTGTTTCACGAGTACAGGGAGGTCACTGAAAAGGATACTTGTGGTCAAAGCTGTACCACAGCCTGAAGAGCCACGCACTCTCCTGCTTCGTCCGGTTCCCTCTGGCAGAATCCGGACCATCCTAGGAACAGACAAGAGGACAGACGCTTAGTTGGAGAAAAGGGAATGAAATGGGGTGTTGGGAGGGGGGCGGAGGCTTCTTTTTTAACCGTAAGTTTTAGAGATTTTGAGCTCAGAGTCAAACATCCTATATCACCAAAGTTTTAGATACACTAGGAGGTAATGCCTTTTTTAAAATTTAAATTCAAGTTAGTTAACATATAGTAGAGTATTGGTTTCAGGTAGAATTTAGTGATTCATCACTTACATATAACGCCCAGTACTCATCACAAGTGCCCTCCTTCATGCCCATTGCCCATCTAGCCCATCCTAACCTCCCGCCAAACCCAATGCGTTACCATCACCTGGAACGCTGCAGCTCTTGTCGAGGAGACTCGGGTAGGTCCCAAGAAGGACGATTACAATGAGTAAAGCAAAGGAAAGCTTTCTTTCTGAAGACAAACTAACAAAAGGTCTTCAGAGAGCTCTGCCTGCCGTCCACAAGGAAGATAAAGGGACCTTGAATGCAAGAAACTAAGAGACACCTTGTAGCCCTGAAATGTTACGAGTTGTAAGTTCCGAGCAAATATCAGGTCCGACTTTGTAACAGGGGTGCCTAACAACTTCTCGTTCTGAGAGATGGTGCCAGAAGCAGGACTAGGTACAGGAAGAATGTGGATAAATCCAGATATGGTGGCTTTGGAGAAACCAGGGGAAGTGTCTGCCCACAGACAAAGCGGGGACTTGCTCTCTCACCATGCCCCCTCCCCAACCCTACACCCCATGTCTTCAGCGCAACATCCTTTCGTATGGTCCCCTTCTCCCACTGACAACACCTTGCCGGGGCGATCCCTATTCATCCTTCAGGGCTGGGTACAAGGCTGGCTTCTCTGAGAAATGTTTCAAAGGCAACACAGCAGTCCAAGGGATATACGTAATGAGTGTCACAGGCTTCCTCAACCAACTATGGGGGTCCAAATCCTAATTCTACCCCTGGCTGTGCCATTGTCTTGTTGTGTGACCCTGTTGTATGATTACTACTGTAGCATTAGCGAACATCTATTTCTTGTCACATAATTATCAGTTTTTTGGTTTTTTTTTTTTTTGGCGACACAGGGCTGTTGATTGTACTTATTATGTTGGGCATGAGATCTGCAGCATGTATTTATCTATTAGCTGCAGATCTGTCTGCTTAACCATCCCCCCAATTGTCTCGCCCCCAAACTCCTGGTCATTCCCATTCTACCCTCTGTTCTTGCGAGTTACACATGGGATTTATTCTTAAACTTTGTATTGACCTTACTAAGAGAGAAGCCCCTTGAAGAAAATACCGCTGGCTCTCCTTATCACCAATTTTCAGGGATATAACAATGAGTGTATTTTTTTTCTGCATACATTAAGCACCTACTGTGTGCCGGGCACCATGATGGGTACTGGAGACAAAAAGGAATGATGTTATTAGCACTTGCCCCTCAAGGAGCACGTTTCCGGGGGGGGGGGGGCAGGGAGAGCAGGGGAAGACAGACAGATATGTATACAGTGACAAGTGCGATGAAGAAAAAGAAAGCAGATTAAAGAACTGAGTTCTTACTGTTAAAAGATAGAAAAGTTTAAACTTAAGGTCAGTAGAGTAGTGAGAACAGCTTATGGTTTTTTTCAGAGGAAGAGCAGCACACTGCCCCCCTCCCCCACAAAGATTTCTATCTCCGAATCCCTGGAGCCTGTATGTTATGATACCCGGCAAAAGGGGCTTTGTAGATGGACTTGCAGTTTTCTAGGAGGCCCAGTGCAATCACACAGGTCCTTAAAAATAGACAAAGAGGGCAAACGAGAGAGTTGCGGTGGAAGAAGGGGCAGGAAGGATTCGAAGTGTGACAGGGACGCACCCTGCTGTTGCTGACTTTGAAGACAGAGGGGGCCACAGAGCAGGAAATGCACGTGCTTCCAGGACATGAGCTTGACCCTGGGCCAATGGTCAGCAAGGAAATAGGACTGTAGTCCTATAACCACACGGAACTGAATTCTGCCAGTAATCTGAATGAGTTTGGCAGGGGGTTCTTGCCCAGAGCCCAACCCTACCCAACGCCTTCATTTTGGCCTTGAAACGGAGAAACCAGCGGAGACTGTTGGTTGAAGCCACTGGATCCGTTACGGTGGCTCTAGAAATCTAATGCAGAACAAAAGAGTAAAATAAGTGATACGACCCAGTTTGGGCCTTTTTCATGTCCCTGGGATGGTGGGGCCAATGCTTCTCTGAAGGGGGTCTAACAGGTTTTTAAAATGCAGGTTCAGGTTCAGTGGGTCTAGACGGGTCCTGACAGTCTGCATTTTTACAAGCTCTCTGATGATGCCCAGGCTTCTGGTCCATGGGGACACTCGGGGCGGAAAGGACAGATCTACTGATCTCACATCTGGCAGTCGCCACTCTTACCCTTCACCACATTGTCACCACACCCTTAAGGATGCGGATTCATGTGTCCCCTTTGCAGATGTATCCCCAGAGCCTGAAAGAATGTCTGAAATAGAACAGGTGCTCAGTACACATTTGTCAAATGAGTGAATTAATGTTAATTGTGAACTTCTAGGAAAAAAAAAAAAGAATAGCCAAAAGGGAAATTAGGGACCAAGGGAGGCAATCAGAACAAAAAGAAAAGCGTGGTGGGGGTAGGGGAGTCAAAGAGTAAGAATTTGAAGAAAAAAAAAAAAGGCACTACAGCAACTGTTTGAAATCAAAGATTTAAGTGACTGGGTATCAGATTTCAGCCTGGAGGAAAGCTGGAGAAGGATCCAGAAGAGTTATAGGTCAATAACAGCTGATTTTCTGCTCGAGGGTGTGCGCGCACCCGCACGGTGCTGTCCTATCCTCCACATTCCATTAATATCCTGCTTGTGATCTTGCCCTGCTGAGATGAGAAAGCCAGGATAAATTCAGAGTCAAAGTGCTCCTAGCTACTCCAAAGCGGCCCCATCGACCAGTGCTCTTCTGTAAACTTGGGGAAGGAAGTGAATGGTTTGTCTGCGCGTCCGGCCAACGGCCAACGTCAATCTCAGCTCTGTCTGGCAGGAACAGCTCCCCCCTTGAATGGGGTGAGAGGCCACCCCCAGGCCCAGGCAGCTTGCCTCCAGCTGGGCTTGTTTTTGTTTTGGTTGCAAAGTCACCAAGACCTCCGGAGAAACAAAGCAACTGAGGTTTTTGTTTTGTTTTGTTCTAATGAGTCAAACTTGCCAGGGAGGTGAAGCCGAAGTCTGCCCACGATATTCTTATGCTTCCCTCACAGAAAAGCCAAAAGTCCTAGCCAGAAGCCCCTTTCCCTCGCTCACATGAGCTAACATTCTGGGCTTCTAGATCCAGTGAGGAAAACCGCACTGTCATAACAAATTCGCTCCTGTCAGATGTCACTTTCCTGTTTGTTTTTCAGAAGATCATTTGGAACATGCGGTGAAGAAAGCTGCCCTTTCTTTGCTAATGGGGAACAAACATCTGGACTTCCCCCACTTAGGATTTCAGTTTCATGACATCACTGAGCGTGTGACCTGGATCCCTTTCAGGGGAAACTGCAAGAACCCAGGATTTCACCCAAAAATGAGGGAGCCCATTTATTTCTCTGTTTTCCTGTTGCTCGTGACCACTGAGTGCTCCCAGCCCTGCTGTTAGCGCCTCGCTGGACCGAGAAGGTCAGGCCAGGAGGACTGAGAGAGATAAGGCCCTTGAGGTACTTAAAGTCACCTTTAAGAAGGTGCCCCGGGAAACCAAACTTGAAGTTCGCCTTTCCCCCCCCTAGTCTGACAGCAATCTTGAAAGACTTTCAAAATGCCAGTGGAACTCATTTTGACGGCCCTCTGCATGACTGTGTGAGAGGCTTGGGAGGAGGGAGGTCAAGGGGCTGATGTGACAGCAGATCCTGGTTAGAGGCGGCCAACGGGTGCCACTGGGAGTTCAGCAGAAGTCACCAGTGCCTGCCCATTCGCAATTGGCCCAAAGGGCCCTCCAGGGAGCCATCGGGAACACTGATGACCCCTCCGGACCCATCTAGGGAGGCTCCCGAAACTCACCCCGCCTGGGGCAGGGTGCATTATCTTAGCTGTCACTGCATGGGCTGAATGCAGTGCCAGAATGCTTAGCACTTGGGACCCACAGCTTTCTCAAACATTTCCATGGAGAAGTGACACGCCAGTTTGTTTCTAAGTCTCGTTACAAGCCAAGGGTTGCCATGTGAATTTCTTATGAGATGAACAGTAGGTTCCGCCACATGAAACCAACCAAACCATTTCAGGTGCTTCCTTTCAGACATGCTTAAATCCAGAGGCAGGGGCAATTAAAACAACAACAAAAACAACAACAACAACAACAACAACAACAACAATAACAACAACAACAGCAAAAGGGCTGGGAAAGTTTGACTCATCTGGAACTGACAAGCTGAAATCTCTCCAAACCCTGGCTATCCAGCTGGAATTGGCCTGTTTTTCTCACAAAATTCATCTTGACCAGCCGCGGTCCTGGAGAGGAGGCTTTGGAATAGGGCAGTCATATCCCACCAGAGCCATTATTTTCCATTGAGTGAAATAAAGACACTTCACGCAGGGTTTTCTTATAGTGAGTTTCAAGATCTCCCTAAGGGTTATACACTAAAGTTTATTTATTTATTTTTGAGGCGGGGGGAGCAGTGGGGGGGAGAGAGGGAGTCACAGAATCCGAAGCAGATTCCAGGCTCTGAGCTGTCAGCACAGAGCCTAACGCGGGGCGCAAACTCACAAACCGTGAGATCATGACCTGAGCCGAAGTCGGACGCTCAACCGACTGAGCCACCCGGGCGCCCCTAAGTGTTATACTCTAAATTAGCTTCTAGGTGCACAAGTCCCGAACGCTTGTTTTCCAAACTCCTCAATCAAAACTAGAGTCCAATGGCAACGTTTCACAAAGAATTTCTCATTGAAACTTCAAGCTCCCAACACAACGGCCAGTTCTAATAGAATCTCTTCTGAAGATGTCCAGGTCTTTCAGAGGTCGTGGTTTTGTGTCCCTGAAGGAGCATCACCACCAAGATGTGACCACCCCTGAGAAGGAGATCCGAAAAAGCCGTAGCGGCACCTCCCGGCCCGGCACAGCACAACACTTTGCAACACTTGCTAAATCTGGTGTGCAGGATGGAGCCGTTTAGAAGGTCCCCTGGAATCTTCAATATGTAGCCTGGATTTAGGATTCGGTGCAATTCCAAGCTGACTGGAAAAGAGGGAAATGCCCGCCGTGGCTTCACGCACAACACACACGAGGGGCTGGGAACCTTGCCAGCGGTACTGTTAACTCCTGCCGTCCCCCCATCTGCCCATCAAATAGCCACCGAGAACACCCCACCCCACCCCCCACCCTCATTGCCAGGCACTGTGCTCAGCGCTGGAGATTCCATCCCAAATAAAAGACTTCCTGATGCCTAAGTCCAAGTAATAGCATTTTGTAACAAATGTCTGCTCCTGTCATAACCCTTCTTCCCCCAACCTTGCCTGCCCCGGGAAATGCCAGCCTCGGGAAGGGGCGAACCTGGACACACGACAAGGGTGTCGCAGCAGCTCAGAATCACGTCTGCCCTTTTGTTGACGCTCCTCCCATAAAGAGGTGACAGTCCCTCTCCCCTCCCCCTTGAATCTGGGCTGGCTCGAGCAGCTCACTGTGACCGCCAGAAAGTCACAGATGTGACACCGGGAGACAGCCAGGGTCAGGAATGGCCACGTAGCTTCCACCTTGCCTGCTGGGACACTGGCTCTCGGAACCCTGAGCCATCGCGTAAGAAGTCCGATACTCCGAGGCCACGTGGCGGAGCCAGGCACAGGCATTCCGGCCGGCTGCCCTAGTCTTTGGGGTTCTCCCAGCCCAGGTGCCAGATATAGGAGTGAATGAGTCTTTGGATGATGCCAGCCCCCAGCTTTCTACTCGGAGCAAAGGCAAGCAGCCCGTATTCTGCCCTTTCCGACTTCCTGGCCTCGAGAATCCATGAGCCAGAGGATCTGCTGCTCACTTTCCTATGCCTGGTGCCGTTTGTTATATGCCGCAACAGTAACCGGAGCAGATTCTCTGCAGCAGTGGGGACGACTCTTCCCTGCCGGTCACACTCGATGCTGCCACGGGGCTCCTCTGCTGGCAGCCTCACAGCTGCCCTCCCTGGCACTCTGTCCCAGGCCGTCCCGGCTGGCACCACCCCACCTGAGCCTTAACCATTATGACCTTCAGCCCCTACGGGGGGAGGTGGGGGGTATGAGTCTTGTTCTCTGCCATTAGCGGGCTCGAGGGGAACTCAGTTGTAGAGGATTCCAGGCCCTGGAGGAACAGGATGGCCTGTGATCAGCCACATCCTTCCTCTCTACCTCAGATTCCCTACACTGGAGAGTCAGACCCCAGCCCTCTCCTTCCCCTGTGTGGGCACCACTGACAGACTCTGACCCAGCGATGGCGAGCCCACCACCAGTGTATTCAAATACCTATGCTCGGAAAGTAGACAGTCAGGGACTTAGCTTGAATGCTCTTCCTGGCCGGCCTACCCCTCAATATGTTGTTTAAGAACGTTGACTCTACGGTCAAGTCCCGCCTTCATGACTTGCTAATTCTCCAACTGTAGACGACTCACTTAGACTCTCAAACTCCAGCTTCTAATCTGGAAAATGGGGATAACGGTACCTACCTCATGAGGTTGTTATCATGCTCACAGTGAGGGAATCCATGTAAAGATGCCTGGCATATAGTAAATGCTCAATAAATTGTAGCTATTTAAAAAAAAGTTTACTTATTTTGAGAGATAGAGCAAACATGCATGTGTAAAAGGGCAGAGAGAGAGGGAGAGAGAACATGAGCAGGGGAGGGGCGCAGAGAGAGGGAGAGAGAGAATCCCAAGCAGGCTCTGCCCTGTCAACACAGAGCCCAACACAGGGCTAGAACCCATGAACCATGAGATCATGACCCGAGCTCAAGCCGAGCTGGACGCTCAACCGACTGAGCCACCCAGGTGCCCCAACTTTAGCTGTTTTTAACAATGTCTTCCCCTGGAAGGAGCATCTCTTGTGACTTACCCCTTGTAAGACTTGAAAGCTGTCGTTGTTGGGTGGTGGGTCTTGATCTGGGTCAACTCCGACTCTAGAAGTCGCCAGGGAGAAAGACAAGGAGAAAAACGGAGAGTGTTAGCTTGGACCGTGGCGGCCATGCTGGCGGCAAGTAGCCAAGAGGGCTGACCATCTCCCGGAAGCGGAAGGAGTAGTTAGCTAAAAGAAGAGGAAGGCCGCCATGCAAAAGTCGTGAGAAAGAGGTCACGTACCATGCCAGAGCCCAGGGGGCAGAAGAGGCAAGAAGTCCCGTGTGCTCACACCCTATCCTGGTCTCTGGGGAACGGCACCAGATGGTCCGAGTTATCCGAGGGGGGATCCCACTGCCCCCCATCTTTTCCTTTCTGCTGCCTCCTCCCCTCTGCCCTGACCTTTGAATTCCCCAAACATCTGGTACAGGATGTTTCACATGTCCAGGGCAGTGCTGGAGGAATTCACAGTGAACACCTAGACGCCACCGTTGATATTTTGCTGGAGTTTCTTTATCGCATATCTAGCCATGTCTCTATCGGCTGTCTAATTTTTCAGAGGCATTCAAATAAAGTTGCAGCCGTCCGTACACGTCGCCTCGATACCCGAGCGTGCACATCATTAACGTTTTGTCCTGGTGGCCCCCGCGTCCTCCTGCAGCAGAGACGACCTGAGAACCGGCACATTCGAGATCAACAACTGAAGGCAGACGGAAAAGGCCAAGTGGTGAGATCCGCTCACAGCGAATCCCATGCGCCTACTGGGGTTGAGTTGCCCTGCACCTTCCTCACTTGGAGGCAGAAAGCTGTGATGCCCATGACACGGAGAGCATGGGGAAATGGGGGAGAAAACAAGGAGGCCAGGAACATTCTCTGTCTTCCCTCACTCCCTTGGGTGCTGCAAAGAACTGTAAACTGAGAACGCAGCTTTTTTTGTTTTTTGGGTTTTTTTTTTTTTTTTGGCAGGTGTAACTTGAGCTTAAAGGGAGGTACCAAGGGGCCTCAACCAAGGGTCTCTGCAGCCCGGTGTGTGCACACCTTACTTTTCTCCCTGTCCCTGCCTCTTTCCCACCTGTGATGCCGCGTCACGTCTTGAGAAAAGAGACGAATGGAAAAGGGAAATAGAAGACAACCTCCTCGCCAAGCCAACCTCCGCCCTGTCTCATTCCAGGTCTGTCCGGCACTCACCCAAGGCGTGGAGCCCCGGAAAGGGGTGCTCTGGAGGGAAAGGGGACAGATCTCCCAGATGTCGCGGAAGGCAGAGTTGAAAACCACAGGATGAATGCACACGTCTGGCAAATATTCGCTGAGTGCCTACTCTTCTAGCTAAAGCCTGGTGTACCTGACACCAGAGTTCCTCCCTACGGGCCTGGGGCTTGGGAGGACCTTTGCAGGGAGTTAGATGGACTTTTGCTCTGTGTCTAGGAGCTGCCTCCAGGCAGGAGGTTCTGAGGCTTGGAGGCTCGTCGTCATCACCGGATGTTATCCGGGGGACCTCCGAGCAACAAATCTCACAGAGATTTTCTGACCGGAAATCCGTCCATTTCAGAGGCCTCAGGGCTGTCCCTTAAAAACGTCACACCAGGGCCTCCATGTACCCGATGTGTCTAATGCATCAGAGTGCTAGAGGAGGGGTCGCATATGGGCTTCCTCGCTCTTGATTTTGAGCCCTCACCTGTTTTGGAGACTCTGAACGAATGAACATAGAGTTCGCAGAGAAAAGTCCTCTGTATGGTGAGTTTGTCAGCATTTGTAAGATCAACGGCTAGGAATCCAGTATGAGGCCTTGCTCTTTGGATTCTACGGCAGCACGAAGCCACTTAATGGCAGGCTAGTTCACTTGGATGAGCTCCCCCATGCAGACTCAGAGGGGCGGAGCAGTGGTTACCCCGGCATTTCTCAGACGGCCTGCCAGAATGCCAGGTGACACAGCTGTCCTCGGCCTAACCAAAAGGCCTAACCATACTGTGGGGCAGGAGCAATGAGATTCTGGGATCTGAAGGGCATGGAATGCAGTATGGCCAAGGACATGGCGGCCCAGACCTGCCACTCATAATCTCTCCTTTCTGTACTGTGAATTTCGAAACAGGTGTAATGAGCTTTCATAAGTGGCTTCTATGTCAGCAAAGATGAAACAAATGGACTTTGCTGGCCTAGATGAAATAGGAAGGCGACGGGTAAGAGAAAAGGTCACGTATGCCCTGTATTACGAAATACAAAACCAAATACAATAAAAGCTGCCACATGAAATTTAGCCTCCTCTATTCTTTTAACGAATCTCTATTAAGAGGCAAACAACTTGTTTCACAAGAATCAAATTCTGTGGAACAAGAGCTGCTTAGAAAGACTAGGTTGTGACTATTCTCACTCGAGTCCTGGCAATGTCAGTGGAACTCTTTCTCCTGGGCCCACCGTGGCCAGGCCGGAAGGCAAAACAACAACGCACAACACGTTGAAAGGACTTGATAAACTCACAAAAGTAGGGCCACCTTAACCTCATCTCAAACCCGTAATGTTCAACATTTTGTTTGGGGGAACCTGGGAATGATTCCAGATCCACGCTGTCCAGCAGAACTTTCTGCAACGATGGTAGTGGTCTAGATCTGCGCTGTCCAATGTGCTAGCCACGGGCCACATGGGGCGGGCCGCTGAGCAGTTGAAATTTCACTCAGTTTCACACCAAAAGAGAAAACAAAGCAAGCAAACGAATGTGCTCATTCTGGAATGAATAAATACAGAAAGAAGGTGAATAATTTCCCTTCTGGTCTAAGTACCTTGGGAGCAGCTGCTGTATAAAATGCCATGAAATGCCAGGAATTTTAGAAGTGTTCCACTTTAATCGATAACTTTTCAAAAATTTGAATGGCTGAGGTCCTAAATAATTGGAGGACCATGAGACACATACCTTCATGCAAAACCCTGAACACCAGATCCTAGTCGGAATTCTCAAACGTCCCAAGGGTAATAACTTGTACTTTGCCCAAAGGACCTTCCTTCCTGAAGGTGGGATATTTCAAAAGAAAGGGTTTCCTCTGCAACTTAACTGGTACCTAGAGTCAGGTCTCCAAAAGTTACCGTGTGTGTGTGTGTGTGTGTGTGTGTGTGTGTGTGTGCACGCATGCATGTGTATTTTAAACAGTAGAGAAAAATGTGAACCCAGGGAATTTAACAGCTTCCTTTAATTATATGGACATCATTACAGTATATCTGGAGCCTGGTGATATCGTGATGAACATGCCTGATGACAGGCATCGCTATTCTCTCTGCTGCCCTCAGTGACGTACTTTCACAGTGGCGAGAACAGAGTTCAAGCCTATTCTGCGCTGGTTTATCTACCAGCATTGAGAATCAGATCAGGAAGGAAAAAAGAAACATTAAAGTCTTTGCTCTGCTTGCTCAACATTGCCACTCTTAAGCCTAATCCAATCGTAAACTTGGATGAACACTGAGAAACAAACTGCGTTAAAAGAGTCTTTATCTTCTGGTTTAAAAAACAACTCTTTTTTTAAACCAGAAGATAAAGACCTTTTGGGATGAGCACTGGGTGTTGTATGGAAACCAATGTGACAATAAATTTCATATACTGAAAAATCAATAAATAAAAAAAATAAAAAACAACTCTTTTTGTATCTTCTGATTCACCATAAGGTACAAGTACACAAATACAGACTTAAAAATCTAAGAGAGTGTTGGTGCTTGATTAAGACTGATTCTCCAGTCACGGCGGAAATATCAAATGCTAGTTCTCTTGGGGCGCCTGGGTGGCTCAGTCAGTTAAGTGTCGGACTCTGGCTCAGGTCATGATCTCCTGAGTTCGAGCCCCGGGTTGGGCTCTGTGCTGACAGCTCGGAGCCCGGAGCCTGCTTCTGATTCTGTGTCTCCCCCACTCTCTCTCTCTCTGTGCCTCCCCCATTTGCACTCTGTCTGTCTGTCTCAAAAATAAATAACCATTAAAAAACAATTCTAGTTGTCTTTAGGAGGTAAAAGCCTTGTCTACTAGACCAGAAACAAGACTTTGTGGGAAAAGATCCATGGCTCTGAAAATGGACTGCTCTCAACACTAAGCTCAGTGGTAAAAGAAGGGAGAGACACTTGCCATCTCCGGCCTTGGTGTTGACACACGTTGTCCAATATGCAGGGCAAGGGGACAGAATCTCAGGAACACCGACACATCAATCAACCCAGAGAAAGGGCGGGAAAAAGGGTTAGACGTGACCCGACCTCTTGCCCCTTTGCTGGAAGGGGCAGGGGGTTGGCACACACAGGGAGGAAGAAAGAGACAAAACAGCATGGAGAGAAACATCTCAGGTTAGGAGGAGGAGAGAAGCCAGGCCCGGTTAATTGGTTTCTGAGGACGCCCTTGTGTCACCTGAAGTACTGTGAGCGGCGTTCGTTCTGGTCCTCTTCGGAGGGCTCCTCGACGCCAACTCTGGGCAGCAGAAAAAGGGAGTGTGAGTGTGACAGGGACACGGGGGAGCCAGGAGCTACGGACACGGGACCGGGACCACGCCCATCAGAGAACAGGCTGGCTCACCTTGAATATAAATCTGGACCCTCTCTTCAGCTGTCCCCATTGGCTAAAACCCGGAGAGGCCGAGGGGCCACCAAACTTAGATTCAAAGCAACAATGGTAGGAGCTAGCTCAAATGAGGATCGACTCGGAAGGAAGACGAGCCTCTCAAGATATAACGGAAGGACATCAGAGGACTAAATGCAACGCACAGGTGATGAGTTCCTACTTTTCAGGAATTCATCTGTTTCATAAAGCAAGATCCATCCGTAGGAAAACCGGGAGACAAAGTTGTCACTAAACACACACTTGAAGCGTTTACACATATTTTGACACATATTGGACAGAAAGAGCAAAAAGTAAACCATGTTGTCCACAGGTTTGACCTGAAGGTCAGGAGCCCAGCTGCTGCTATTCTCTGTCTTGTGCCTTAGAGCTGGCACGGCCCATCTGCACCTTCCTTAACAATTTCTGGGTTATTCAGGGTTCATTTGAACTTTGCCATCGTCCTCTAGGAGCAGGGTTTCACCGTCTTGGCGCTGTTGACATTCTGGGCCCTGGCCTCTGCCTACGAGATATCAGTAGCATCCCCCCTGCCCCGTTGAGGCAACCAAAAATATCTCCAGACATTGACAAATGTCCCCTGGGAGGCAACCTGCCCTTGGTGGAGAACCACTGCGCTAAATCATGTGCAATACCAATTAGGGGTGCTATTGCCCCCATGGGTGTGAAAATTGGTTCTTAGGAGACAAAAAAAAAAACCCTTTAATATTCCAGTGGTTTCTAGCCCTCTGAAGCGTGATAGCACATAAACAGGTATATAGCAGATCTGTGGTATTAAGTTTTCACTGGAAGAGGTCTTTGGGAAAAAGACATTTTTGAAGGACTCCCTGTGGGGGGTGTGTGTGGGGGGCAATAACGAAAACCAGGAGGGCAAAGACAATGCCCAAACCCTCATGCTACTAACATCCCCTGAAATATGAGTGAGAATGTGATGCTTCTTCAGGTGCTACTTTTAACTAGTCACACGTTCAGAACGTGACTTAAACCAGACTCTGTATTTTACGGGAGCATTGAAAAAGTGTAACAAATTCCAGAAAAGCGAGCTGGACTCCACCGGTGTAAGAGTCACTAATGACCAGAACAACAGCAAGCGTAGCAGTACTAACGGTGATAGAAGAGCTAAAATACAACAAACGCTTACCCTGTGCCAGACGGTACGTTTAATGAGCAAGTTCTTTATCACATTTATTTGTCGTCACATTTTGGCCTCACACTAGTGTCCCCATCGAAACTGGCGAGGGAGAGTGAGTTGACGAGCCTCAATAAGTTGCCCAAGGTCACAAAGGTAGAAAAATTGTGGAATCGAGAAGGCAGCGTAGGAGGACGCTGGGCTCATCGCGCGTCCTGCCGATCACTTAGATTCCACCTACACCTGCCTAAATAACCCAGAAAACCGCCAGAGGATTAGCAGAAGGGAGTCACCGGAGTCAAGCGCAGACCAGAGGCCCACGGAAGAGGGTAGGAAGGGCGGCGAGGCGGTGCGCGCTCCACGGACTGGCGGGAGGGAGCCGGGGCGGAGGGGCGGCTCGCCGGCCAAGCAGAGCCCCCGAGTCTGGCTGGCAAAAGCGGAGGGGCCGGACGGACTGTGTTCCGACAGCAAGCGCGACTTAGCGTCTGGGAGGTCATAAGTTAACAGCTCTGCGCGGAAAGCGGGAAGGCTGGAGGACAAAGGGAGGGAGAGCTGCTGAGCCCCCGGACGGCAGAGCTCAGCTTGGCGGAGAACAAAGGCGCTCGCCAGCGCCATCTCCCTCGCCCATCCCCCAGCCAAAATCCCAAAGGGAACCAGTTCCTGCCAGGGAACTGGCTTGCACCTCGCAAACACCCAATGCTGTGCTTCTGCAGATCCATCCCTCTGATGGGTCTGACTCCCTCCCAGTACCGGAGGGCCCCTCCCGAAGCGGATCTCTGAAGGAAAAGCTAGCTGAGCCTGCCCCTCCAGCCCCTGTGCACCTTGCCAATCCACCCCAGCTAATACGCCACATCCCCAGCACCACAAGCCTGGCAGTGTGCAAGTAGCCCAGACGGGCCACGCCACCCCACAGTGAATCCTGCCCCTAGGAGAGGGGAAGAGAAGGCAAACACCAGTCTGACTGTGGCCCCAGCGGTGGGCTGGGGGCAGACATCAGGTCAGACTGCGGCCCCGCCCACCAACGCAAGTTATTCAAGACAGCACAGGGGAAGTGCCCCACAGTCCCACACCACTCCAGGGACTATCCAAAATGACCAAACGGAAGAATACCCCTCGAAAGAATCTCCAGGAAATAACAACAGCTAACGAACTTATCAAAAAGGATTTAAACAATATAACAGAAAGTGAATTTAGAATAACAGTCATAAAATTAATCGCTGGGCTTGAAAACAGTATAGAGGACAGCAGAGAATCTCTTGCTACAGAGATCAAGGGACTAAGGAATAGTCAGGAGGAGCTAAAAAATGCGATAAACGAGCTGCAAAATAAAATGGAAATGACCACAGCTCGGAATGAAGAAGCAGAGGAGAGAATAGGTGAACTAGAAGATAAAATTATGGAAAAAGAAGAAGCTGAGAAAAAGAGAGACAAAAAAATCCAGGAGTATGAGGGAAAATTAGAGAACTAAGTGATGCACTAAAGAGAAATAATCTACGCATAATTGGTATTCCAGAGGAGGAAGAGAGAGGGAAAGGTGCTGAAGGGGTACTTGAAGAAATAATAGCTGAGAACTTCCCGGATCTGGGGAAGGAAAAAGGCATTGAAATCCAAGAGGCACAGAGAACTCCCTTCAGACGTAACTTGAATCGATCTTCTGCACGACAAATCATAGTGAAACTGGCAAAATACAAGGATAAAGAGAAAATTCTGAAAGCAGCGAGGGATAAACGTGCTCTAACCTATAAAGGGAGACCTATAAGACTCGTGACCGATCTCTCTACTGAAACTTGGCAGGCCAGAAAGGATTGGCAGGAGATCTTCAATGTGATGAACAGAAAAAAATATGCAGCCGAGAATCCTTTATCCAGCAAGTCTGTCATTTAGAATAGAAGGAGAGATAAAGGTCTTCCCAAACAAACAAAAACTAAAGGAATTCATCACCACTAAACCAGCCCTACAAGAGATCCTAAGGGGGATCCTGTGAGACAAAGTACCAGAGACATCGCTACAAGCATAAAACATACAGACATCACAATGACTCTAAACCTGTATCTTTCTATAATAACACTGAATGTAAATGGACTAAATGCGCCAACCAAAAGACATAGGGTATCAGAATGGATAAAAAAACAAGACCCATCTGTTTGCTGTCTACAAGAGACTCATTTTAGACCTGAGGACACCTTCAGATTAAAAGTGAGGGGTTGGAGAACTATCTATCATGCTACTGGAAGTCAAAGAAAGCTGGAGTAGCCATACTTCTATCAGACAAACTAGACTTTCAATTAAAGGCTGTAACAAGAGATGAAGAAGGGCATTATATAATAATTACAGGGTCTATCCATCAGGAAGAGCTAACAATTATAAATGTCTATGCGCCGAATACCGGAGCCCCCAGATATATAAAACAATTACTCATAAACATAAGCAACCTTATTGATAAGAATGTGGTCATTGCAGGGGACTTTAACACCCCACTTACAGAAATGGATAGATCATCTAGACACACAGTCAATAAAGAAACAAGGGCCCTGAATGATACATTGGATCAGATGGACTTGACAGATATATTTAGAACTCCGCATCCCAAAGCAACAGAATATACTTTCTTCTCAAGTGCACATGGAACATTTGCCAAGATCACATACTGGGTCACAAAACAGCTCGTCATAAGTATACAAGAATTGAAATCATACCATGCATACTTTCAGACCACAATGCTATGAAGCTTGAAATCAACCACAGGAAAAAGTCTGGAAAACCTCCAAAAGCAAGGAGGTTAAAGAACACCCTACTAAAGAATGAATGGGTTAACCAGGCAATTAGAGAAGAAATTAAAAAATATATGGAAACAAATGAAAATGAAAATACAACAATCCAAACGCTTTGGGATGCAGCGAAGGCAGTCCTGACAGGAAAATACATTGCAATCCAGGCCTATCTCAAGAAACAAGAAAAATCCCAAATACAAAATATAACAGCACACCTAAAGGAAATAGAAGCAGAACAGCAAAGGCAGCCTAAACCCAGCAGAAGAAGAGAAATCATAAAGATCAGAGCAGAAATAAACAATATAGAATCTAAAAAAAACTGTAGAGCAGATCAATGAAACCAAGAGTTGGTTTCTTGAAAAAATAAACAAAATTGATAAACCTCTAGCCAGGCTTCTCAAAAAGAAAAGGGAGATGACCCAAATAGATAAAATCATGAATGAAAATGGAATTATTACAACCAATCCCTCAGAGATACAAGCAATTATCAGGGAATACTATGAAAAATTATATGCCAACAAACTGGACAACCTGGAAGAAATGGACAAATTCCTAAACACCCACACGCTTCCAAAACTCAATCAGGAGGAAATAGAAAGCTTGAACAGACCCATAACCAGCGAAGAAATTGAATCAGTCATCAAAAATCTCCCAACAAATAAGAGCCAGGACCAGATGGCTTCCCAGGGGAGTTCTACCAGACATTTAAAGGAGAAATAATACCTATCCTTCTCAAGCTATTCCAAAAAATAGAAAGGGAAGGAAAACTTCCAGACTCATTCTATGAAGCCAGTATTACTTTGATTCCTAAACCAGACAGAGACCCAGTAAAAAAAGAGAACTACAGGCCAATATCCCTGATGAATATGGAGGCAAAAATTCTCAATAAGAGACTAGCAAATCGAATTCAATGGCATATAAAAAGAATTATTCACCATGATCAAGTGGGATTCATTCCTGGGATGCAGGGCTGGTTCAACATTCGCAAATCGATCAACGTGATACATCACATTAATAAAAGAAAAGATAAGAACCATATGATCCTGTCAATCGATGCAGAAAAGGCATTTGACAAAATTCAGCAACATTTCTTAATAAAAACCCTAGAGAAAGTCGGGATAGAAGGAACATACTTAAAGATCATAAAAGCCATTTATGAAAAGCCCACAGCTAACATCATCCTCAATGGGGAAAAACAGAGCTTTTTCCCGAGATCAGGAACACGACAGGGATGTCCACTCTCACCGCTGTTGTTTCACATAGTGTTGGAAGTTCTAGCATCAGCAATCAGACAACAAAAGCAAATCAAAGGCATCAAAATTGGCAAAGATGAAGTCAAGCTTTCACTTTTTGCAGATGACATGATATTATACATGGAAAATCCGATAGACTCCACCAAAAGTCTGCTAGAACTGATACATGAATTTAGCAAAGTTGCAGGATACAAAATCAATGTACAGAAGTCAGTTGCATTCTTATACACTAACAATGAAGCAACAGAAAGACAAATAAAGAAACTGATCCCATTAACCACTGCACCAAGAAGCATAAAATACCTAGGAATAAATCTAACCAAAGATGTAAAAGATCTGTATGCTGAAAACTATAGAAAGCTTATGAAGGAAATTGAAGAAGATATAAAGAAATGGAAAAACATTCCGTGCTCATGGATTGGAAGAATAAATATTGTCAAAATGTCAATACTACCCAAAGCTATCTACACATTCAATGCAATCCCAATCAAAATTGCACCAGCATTCTTCTCAAAACTAGAACAAGCAATCCTAAAATTCATATGGAACCACAAAAGGCCCCGAATAGCCAAAGTAATTTTGAAGAAGAAGACCAAAGCAGGAGGCATCACAATCCCAGACTTTAGCCTCTACTACAAAGCTGTAATCATCAAGACAGCATGGTATTGGCACAAAAACAGACACATAGACCAATGGAATAGAATAGAAACCGCAGAACTAGACCCACAAACGTATGGCCAACTCATCTTTGACAAAGCAGGAAAGAACATCCAATGGAAAAAAGACAGTCTCTTTAACAAATGGTGCTGGGAGAACTGGACGGCAACATGCAGAAGGTTGAAACTAGACCACTTTCTCACACCATTCACAAAAGTAAACTCAAAATGGATAAAGGACCTGAATGTGAGACAGGAAACCATCAAAACCCTAGAGGAGAAAGCAGGAAAAGACCTCTCTGACCTCAGCCGTAGCAATCTCTTACTCGGCACATCCCCAAAGGCAAGGGAATTAAAAGCAAAAATGAATTACTGGGACCTTATGAAGATAAAAAGCTTCTGCACAGCAAAGGAAACAACCAACAAAACTAAAAGGCAGCCAACGGAATGGGAAAAGATATTTGCAAATGACATATTGGACAAAGGGCTAGTATCCAAAATCTATAAAGAGCTCACCAAACTCCACACCCGAAAAACAAATAACCCAGTGAAGAAATGAGCAGAAAACATGAATAGACACTTCTCTAAAGAAGACATCCGGATGGCCAACAGGCACATGAAAAGATGCTCAACATCGCTCCTTATCAGGGAAATACAAATCAAAACCACACTCAGATATCACCTCACGCCAGTCAGAGTGGCCAAAAATGAACAAATCAGGAGACTATAGATGCTGGAGAGGATGTGGAGAAACGGGAACCCTCTTGCACTGTTGGTGGGAATGCAAATTGGTGCAGCCGCTCTGGAAAGCAGGGTGGAGGTTCCTCAGAAAATTAAAAATAGACCTACCCTATGACCCAGCAATAGCACTGCTAGGAATTTACCCAAGGGATACAAGAGTGCTGATGCATAGGGGCACTTGTACCCCAATGTTTATAGCAGCACTCTCAACAATAGCCAAATTATGGAAAGAGCCTAAATGTCCATCAACTGATGAATGGATAAACAAATTGTGGTTTATATACACAATGGAATACTACGTGGCAATGAGAAAAAATGAAATATGGCCCTTTGTAACAACGTGGATGGAACTGGAGAGTGTGATGCTAAGTGCAATGAGCCATACAGAGAAAGACAGATACCATATGGTTTCACTCTTATGTGGATCCTGAGAAACTTAACAGAAACCCATGGGGGAGGGGAAGGAAAAAAAAAAAAGACGTTAGAGTGGGAGAGAGCCAAAGCATAAGAGACTCTTAAAAACTGAGAACTGAGGGTTGATGGGGGGTGGGAGGGAGGGGAGGGTGGGTGATGGGTATTGAGGAGGGCACCTTTTGGGATGAGCACTGGGTGTTGTATGGAAACCAATTTGACAATAAATTTCATATATTGAAAAAAAAAGCCAGAAGATAAAGCTGAAAATGAATGTAAATGCTAATTTACTACATGCTATAAAATAGTCTAAAAAGAGAAAAAATAAAAATAAAAATAAAAATAAAATAAAAATTAAAATAAAATAAAATAAAATAAAATAAAATAAAATAAAATAAAATAAAATAAAATAAAATAGAAAAGAAAAGAAAAATGGTGGAATCAAGGCTGTGACACCGAGTCTCTTAGACCCGGGAGCCCAATTCCCTCACCTCACAGAATCTGCCCTTTGATTACATGCTGGCGTCCTTAAACTCTCTTAAAATAATCCAGTTACAAATGCTATTACATAAAGAGCTCAGGGCTTTTCTCTGCCTTTATCTTCAAGTTATCTCACAAAGAGCTTCGTCCTAAATTCCCCGTCTCACAGGATTACCCTTACTTGTCCTTGAGTGTTTGCGTTCCTGCACACTGGGCTGTGAAGGGCAACTGCTCGTTGAACTGTGTCACTTGAAGCGGGGGCTCCAAAGAGAACAGCCACTATGTCGCCAAAATGTGCTCTGGGCACATACGAGACTCCTCTGCTGAAGTAATCCTGTGGTCACTTTTTTTTTTTAATTGCCAAAATTATATCCTTTGTGAATAACAACACCTGCTCAAGAGGCTAAGAAAAATATGCAGTCTGTGCATTAACGGAAAACCACTGGAGCATTTTTGCTATTATGTTTTAAAATATCAATCACGACCTACCAATTTAGAAAGGTAAGCTGGATTTCTGGAAAGCAGCGACCTGGCTGTGGGTTTGTGTTGTATTCGTTTTTATGTTATGGACAGATGAGAATTTAGCCATGGGTAAAAATCACAACTAACTCCCAAGGGGCCCTTGGGTGGCTCAGTTGGTTGAGCATCCGACTTCAGCTCAGCTCATGATCTGGCGGTTCGTGGGTTCGAGCCCCGTGTTGGGCTCTGTGCTGACAGCTCAGATCCCGAAGCCTGCTTCAGAGTCTTTGTCTCCCCCTCTCTCTTTCTGCCCCTCCCCCACTCTGCTCCACTCCCTCTTGCTCTCTCTCAAATATAAATAAGCATTAAAAAAATTTAAAAACAAATCACAACTAACTCCTAATTATTTATAGTGGAACTCTGAGACCCAACCCGGGCTTCTGATGTTGAGCAGCCACTTAACACCTCATCAGGGCCTCTGTCAGCAGACTAGAGAAGTAAGGAACAAGTAGGTATTAAGTCTACCGAGGTCGCGGAGGTCGAAACCCCACACTGAACTTCACGGGGTTTCTGAATCAATTTAGAATAAGAACCTGGTTCACAGAAATGATTCATGGCCATCAGGTAACATCACAAGCCACAGGCCAGAAAAACCAATCAATCTCATTAGTTTATTTGTGAGGGAATGTCTTTCCGTGTAATCTCTACATATGTCAGTTTCCACACTTACGTAATCACTATTTATACACATCAGGAAAATGCAATGAACTAACGCCATGTGTATTTTTCACCAATTTGCTTCATGACGCTGTCTCGGTGGAGTTGGTCAGAAAGAAGGAAAGAATAAAGATAGGGGCAGAAACCGGAAAACGATATAGAAAATCAAGGCAATGAAGAGCTAGCTCTTTGAAAAGATCCACAAAGTTGACAAACCTCTGGCAAGACTGAAAGAAAAAAAGAGAAAGATACAAATTACCAATATCAGCAGCGAAACAAGGGATATCACCGTAGAGCTCACAGACATCAACAGTTTCACAAACTACCATAATTCACCCAGTAGGAAACAGATCATCTTAATAGCCCTATAAGTATTTTTTTTAATGTTTATTTATTTTTGAGACAGAGACAGAGCATGAACGGGGGAGGGTCAGAGAGAGGGAGACACAGAATCTGAAGCAGGCTCCAGGCTCTGAGCTGTCAGCACAGAGCCCGACGCGGGGCTCGAACTCACGGACTGCGAGATCATGACCTGAGCCGAAGTCAGATGCTTAACCGACTGAGCCACCCAGGCGCCCCAAATAGCCCTGTAAGTATTAAAGAAATTGCCTTCACAATTTAAAAGCTCCTGAAAAAGAAGTCTCCAGGACCGGATGATTTTAAACGAGAATTCCATTAAACTTCCAAAAAGAACTAACACCAATTCTACACAATCTCTTTCAGAAAACAGAAGAGCAGGGAACATGTCCTAGCTCCTTTTGTGAGGCCAGATTACTCTGATACCAAAAACAGACAAAGGTAGTACAAAATAAGAGAAAACTACAGACCAATATCCCTCATGAACACAGACCACAAAAATCCTTAACAAAATAACAGCTAATAGAATTCAGCAGTGTATTAAAAACTCATACACCACGACCAAGTGGGGTTTGTCTTAGGGAAGTATTTTCATTAATTGATGTAACCCACCATATTAACAGGCTAAACAAGAAAAATCTTATGATTATATCAGTAGATACAGGAAAAGCATTTGAGAAACTTCAGCATCCGTTCACGATTAAAAAAAAAAAAAAACCAACAAAACCTCAAAAATCTAACAATAGATAGAAACTCCCTCAACTTGATGAGGAACATCTACAAAAACCCTACAGCTAATATTATACTTATTGGTCAAAGACTGAATATTTTCCCCTTACGACTGGAAACAAGATCAGGATGTCAGCTCATGTCACTGTTACTCGACATCATATTGAAAGTCCTAGCCAGAACAGTAAGTCAAGAAAGGGAAATAAAACGTACACTGGTTGCAAAGGAAGACATAAAACTGTCTCTGTTTGCAAATGATGTGATGGTCTATGTAGGAAATCCCAAAGAATTTATAAACAAAACCAAACAAAAGCCTCTTAGAACTAACAAATGAGTCCAGCAAGGTCACAGGATACGAGATCGACATACAAAAACCCACTGTATTTCTATATCCTAGCAATGAACACATGGAGCCTGAAATTGAAGACAGAATAACATTTATAATTGCTCAGAAGAGAAGAAGTACTTAGATACAAATCTCACAAACCATGAATAAATGAAGAAACGTGCCGCGTTCATGAATTGGAAGACAGAAAACAAGATGGCAGTTCTCCCCAAACTTACTATAGGCTTAACGCAATCCCTGTGAAAATTCCAGCCAGGTGTTTTCTTATTTTTTTAGAGATGGACAGGCTTCTTCTAAAATATATATGGAAAGCAACGAGAACAGCTACGAGAGTTTTGAAAAAGAATAATGTGGGAGGGCTCGCTCTATCTGATGCTACAGCTTATTACATAACTATAGTTATCAGGACAGTGTGGAGGGGTGACCACATTCATCAGTGGGGCAGAATACAGACAAACCCACGTGCATCGAGCCAACTGATTTTTGGCAAAGGAGCAAAAGTAATCCAACAGAGTAAGACTTGTCTTTTTAACACATTGTGCCAGAACAACCGGATGGCCAATAGGCAAATAAAAAAGATAATAAAACCTAAACCTGAGCCTCACAGCTTATATAAAAATTAACTCCAAATGGACCACAGACTCAAATGTCAAGCATAGAACTAAGAAACTTTTAGAAGATAACATAGAAGAGGGGCGCCTGGGTGGCTCAGTCGGTTGAGTGTCCGACTTCAGCTCAGGTCATGATCTCTTGGTCCGTGAGTTCGAGCCCCGTGTCAGGCTCTGTGCTGACAGCTCAGAGCCTGGAGCCTGCTTCGGATTCTGTGTCTCCCTCTCTCTCTGCCCCTCCCCCGTTCATGCACTTGCTCTCTCTCTCTCAAAAATAAACATTTAAAAAAAAGAAGATAACACAGAATGAAATCTTCACGGCCTAGGGCTTGACGGAGAGTCCTTACATATAACACCAAAGGCACGATGTGTAAAAGGGAAAAAAAAAGATAAACTGCACTCCCTCAAAACTAAAACTTCTGTTCTTCGATGACTCTACTAGAAGGATTAAAAGACAAGCTACAGATTGGGAGAAAATATTTGCAAAGCACATCTCTGAGAAAAGACTAGTATCTATAATAAATAAAGAACACTCAGAACTCAATAAAAAAAACCCAAACAATCTGATTAGAAAATAGATGAGAAGTGTGAACAGGTGTTTCACCGAGGAAGACAGATGAATGGCAAATGGGCACATGAAGAGATGTTCAACATCATCGGTCATTAGAGGAATGCACATGAAGGCCACGGGGAGGTATCCCCACCCACCTGTTAGAACAACTACAATGACAAATGGTGGTTAACACCAAATGCTGGCGAGGAGGCGGGGGAACTAGATCTCTCGTACACCCGGTCACACACACACTCATTTCCGGGCCCCTCAGTGTGTGCTATGTTCTGGGTGCTATCTATATGTTACATCAGTATTTCCACAACACAACAGTGATTATATTTGTACACGTACGGCTCGTGTGCCTCATGGAAAGCTGCCCACACTCTCAGCTCTGGGTAGGGCAGTTTTAATGGCCCGGTTTAGAAAAGGGTTACCAGAACTGCAAAATGTCCCCAGTCACCTCTCTACTCTCAGTGGAAAAGTATTCAGTCGTATCTGTGTGGGGTGGGGGAGGGTGGCAGGAGGAAAAGGGGACTTATAAATGAGCAGGAAAACCAAACAGGATTTCCTCAGGCTCTGAGCATCCAGGGTACCTACGGAGTGCCCCAACAGGAGCAGAACGTCACCTCGGAGGTCACCGAATGCAAAGATCCTCAACTGTGTGCAGGGGACAAGCCTCCTCTCTTGCGCTTATTCTTACACAGAACGAAGATGGCGCCGTCTTGGGTCTCAGAGTTAGCGCCAAAAATCTGTCCATTTTCTTCTTCAGGTTTGTATTCCCACAATGAATTATTTTCCCTAGAGACTCGTGCCAGGAGCTCGAAATTCTCATCACCCCCCATTTCACGACGCGGCGCCAGTCCCTAACACAGCCGACCTTCTTAAGGTTAAGGCTGTGGACTGTGTGGCAAGACTGCCCGGGTTCAAGTCCCAGCTCATCCACCGAAAGCTCTGTGGCCCGGGCAAGTTATTGCCAGCATCGCAAGTGTTAGCTATGATACGACTGTCTCTGACCCCCCACCCCTCTCCCCGCTAGGTTCTGCAGACCCACCAGGATGTGAGGCTGAGACTCGCTAGCCCAGAAATGGTGGGGCTGGCAGGCGCCAAGCCCAGGAACCCCTGCCCGCCATCGATACAAAAGTCCCTGATGGTGGGGGAGACTGTTCTCTCAAATTCCAGCTTTCTCCCAAGTTCCACGTGTCCCCCTCACCCTAAGGATGACTACGAGATCTTTGTAGGTCCTCTCTCCTCCCAAGGTAGGTATGCTGGACACCGTTAGGCCACTGCGCTCTGTATTCCAGAGAAGGGAGTAGGAACGAAAGGCCAGGAGAGAAAGGAAGAAACAGTGCCACCTTGTGGCTTTTCGGAGGATCCTTCACACCTAAGCACTGCTCCAGTGCTTTCCTCTTTCTGCTCGCATTCAACCTCTGCAGACCCAAAACTGAGGGGCGCGGTGGGAGCCTCTCCGGGGAGGCAGAACTTCACGTCCAGGAGAACCGAGGCCCAAAGACGTGAAGGGCTTGCCTTGAACCAGAGCCGGGGTTAGGCTCTGGGGCTCTTGACCCCTGCTCCAGGCTCCTCTGTCCCCTAAGGAGCTGGGGGCGCAGAAGCACACTCTGGAATCCAAACCCTCTTTGAAACAAAATCAAATTTAGGTCAGTTGCTCTCTCTCCCGACACAGCTGCCAAACCACAGGCAGGGGACATCCATGAGGCTGCAACAAATAAGGGTTACGCAGGAAATGCCACACCTCTTTTGTGCGCTCAAGCGAGAGGAGACACGGTTTCCTCTGAAAAACAAAACCCTAATTGCCTCTTTTTGTTTCTCGTTATCATCTGAAGCGGATGAGCTTCTTTTGAAGGCCGCAGGTTTGATTTCAGAGGAATGTCAAATGCCAGACTCTGCCAGCAGCTTTGAGGCTTTTGAATTCTGGCCCTGTCGCTGTTCCAGCAAGGTCCAGGTGTTTCTAACGCCCCGTGCGTCTGTACTCACAAACATTTTACATGGCAACCCTTTTTCTCATGGAAAACTCAATACTCTGACTTTTCAGTTATTGCTTTTTATTTTTAAGCCCTCCCGCAAACCCACAACAACAACAACAACAACAAACGTAAAAACCTTCCATGTACTGAGCTGTCTCCCCCCGTGTGTGAGCACAGGGACATAGTCAGACGCAAAACTGGCCGTGCTTTCAAACTGACCTTATGTTAAGCCACGACAGCATGGGTGTTGTGCCTCCGCCAATGATCCAGACAGTGAAGAAGACGATGAGGAGGGTGGTCGTGAACATCATCTGGCGAGCGTAGGATGCCGTGTCGCGGATGGCCAGCGCAAATGCCATCGCGCCCCTGAGGCCTGCGGGGACCAGAGAGGAAGATCTGGTCATAAGGGCGGATGACAATGTGTCCTTAGATCCGTTGCTGCCACTCAGGGCTAATAAACTATAACATCCACGTATGTTTCGGGAGTCAAACTGTCTTATTCAGAAAGAAGGACCTTAAGGGAATGTGGTTTTCTCTTGTTTGAAGTCTTCTTTTGCAAAATGCCCAAATGCGATGAGTAGTGCCCAAATGCACTACTTTGTCCGGCACATTCTAGAATAATAACACTCTTATTACGGAGATCATTCTCCTGCTAGTAACATGAAATAAAAAGAAAGATAAATAAGAACTAATGAATAGAAGCTCTCTAGGTCTGTGATTCATTATAAACTGAAGTAAGAGGCTAGGTCTGAATACATCAAATACATATTTGTGATCTGTGTCCCAGGACCCACAGAGCAGCCTAGCATTTCCTTAGCAAAGCTACACAGAGAAGTAACAATACAACCCGATCTACGTCAAGCGTTGGCAATTTTTTTCTGTAAAGGGTCAGATAATAAATATTTTAGGCTTTGGGGGTCAAGAGGAAAAATCAAGGCTATTTTGTAGGTACTTACATAGAAGAGAAAAGCAAAAAAAAGAAAAAACAAACCCAAATTTCTACCAAATCTTATGGGCAAAAACCAAAAAGAGAATAATAACAACACAGTATAATGTGTTGTGATATAGGTGAATTCTTTTGGAGGACTATATTTCACTTAATTGGATTTCAAAGTTAGTGTCCTCTATCGTCAAATAGATTGTAAATATCCATCTGTAAAAGCCACTCTTAGCCGTGGAGTATATGAAAATACGCAACGGCCAGATTTGGCCCAGGGGATGTAGTCTGCTGGCCCTTTTTCTACATTAACGGGTATTAAGGCTAAGCGCCAAACACACGGTGAGTACAGCATAGCCTGGAACGAAGTTGAGTCATGATATTGGACATCTGAAACTAATATAACACTATGTGTCAACTATCCTAAAAAAACAACCCTGGGAGATAGAAATTAAATGTACACAGTTAAGTATATTCATCTTTGCGTTTAAGTTTCAGAGCACATGCTGTGACCTACAGAGTGCAACACTCACAAAGGAACTGAAACAGCACTGAATTTTTTTAAATGTTTTATTATTTATTTTTGAGAGAGAGAGAGAGAGCGCGCACGAGCGAGTGGGGGAGGGGCAGAGAGAGAGGGAGACACAGACTTCGAAGCGGGCTCTGAGCTGTCAGCACAGAGCCCGACGGGGGGCTCGAACTCACAAGCCTGGAGATCATGACCTGAGCCAAGGTCAGACGCTTAACTGACTGAGCCACCCAGGTTAATATATATTCACAAATATTTGTTCTCCTTTTATGCGAGTTCTCATATTTTCATCTTATGGTAGATTTTAATTACATTTAATAAAATGCTGTTTGCTTAAAAGATTAAGCTCCCACATTTTAATGTTTACCTTTCTAAGTTCTTTTGTTCCTTCTTCATACTAATGCTCACCATTTGTTTTACGGTAAAGGCCGAATCAGTGGTCTTTAATAGACATCTGGTATAAGTTCCTATTCACCTTTGGCCAGACTGTGTATATTATATGAGAGAATAAAAAGCAATACCCACTGTATCTGTTTGCATATTCTCCCGCCTTTCCTAACAGTTTGGTAAATTCCCTCATCTGCGAGCTTCACAATTCACTAAAACATGATTCAAAAAAAGTTACATCAAAGGGGCACTTGGGTGGCTCAGTTGGTTAAGCAAGCATTCGACTCTCGCTTTCAGCTCAGGTCATGATCTCGCTGTTCGGGAGTTCGAGCCCCGCCCTGGGCTCTGCGCTGGTAGTGCGGAGCCTGCCTGGGAGTCCCTCTCCCTCTCTCACTGCCCCTCCCCTGCTTGCTCTCTCTCTTTCTCTCTCCCGAGATAAATAAATAAACTTTAAAAAAGAGTTATGTTAAAAAACAGAGCCAAGTTAATGTTTTCTATTAATCCGTACTTGGGAAATAACACACACATCTCGATTGCCCTATAGCCAGCTTCATCACCGATGAGTACTTCGGCCTCTAAAGGGATGTTGTCTCAAAGAAGAAAAGTTAGGGGTCAGGGAGAGACAACGTGTGCTGCATTGTCTGGAGTTCCTTTTGATGGCGACATTGTTCCCAGCAGGAAATAATCTTTATAGGAGATGCCTTTAAACAGCACTGTGTACTGCCTTTTAGTCCAGAAAACAGTGGACATATTTTAAGTTTATCTTGGTGAATGAGTTCTCTCCAACTCATCTTGCTCTTCTCCACTAGAACTTTCTCTTTTAGGGGGGAAGGGGGTGCCTGGGTAGCTCAGTCAGTTAAGTGTCTGACTTTGGCTCAGGTCATGATCTCGCCGTTCGTGAGTTTGAGCCCCACACCGAGCTCTGTGCTGGCAGTCAGCTCAGAGCCTGGAGCCTGCTTCGGATTCTGTGTCTCCCTCTCTCTGCCCCTCTGCCCCCCCCCCCAAATAAATAAACGTTAAAAATTTTTTAAAAGAACTTTCTTTTTTCTAATGTTTATTTTTGAGGGAGAGAGCACAAGCAGGGGAGGGGCAAATAGAGAGTCAGAGAGGCAGACAGACAGACAGACAGCTCTGGTGGAGAAGAGCAAGATGAGTTGGAGAGAACTCATTCACCAAGATAAACTTAAAATATGTCCACTATTTTCTGTCCTTTCTCGCCTCAGCGGCTTCTGCACACTTCTCAGCTCTAGAGTGGAGAGGGGGGCATCTGGGAGACAGTATAAATCAAGCAGAATTACCACGGCCATTAACTTCCGGTTTGGGGCTCATCTTTGCTTACCCAAGTGAATTTTATTTTTTGCCTCACGGGAAGTTGGAGCTAGGAGGAAGCTCAACAATTAGCTCAATTTCATTATTTTCCAAGAGTGGATACTGCAGCTGGGAGGTACTGAGTGACGTGGCCTGTGTTCTTTCTCATTAAAGGCCCATCTCCCGGGGCACCCGGGTGGCTCAGTCAGTTAAGCGTCCGACTTTGGCTCAGGTCATGATCTCGCGGTCTGTGAGTTCAAGCCCCGCGTCGGGCTCTGTGCTGACAGCTCGGAGCCTGGAGCCTGCTTCGGACTCTGTGTCTCCCTCTCTCTCTGCCCCTCCCCTGTTCATGCTCTGTCTCTGTCTCTCTCTCTCTCTCTCTCAAAAATAAATAAACATTAAAAGAAATTTTTTTAGAACAGACCTATCTCCCTTCTAATTTTAGGTCTGGAGCCCTTCTGGAAGATTAAGGCTTATGCACATCAACTAGAAAACAATCAAGCACTTTAAATACTCCTATACGGCCAGGCCCCGTGGGCGGTAGAGATAAACATGAAGACGCGGCTGTTTTGGGGGAGAATGTTCACATTTGGTAGTGTGGTTTGCAAAATCGATATTACCTCTGTGTGACGCGTAGGTCGGTCTACTCAGCACTGTGGGAGAATGCAAAAAGAACCAGGAATTTTAACTTCTTTTTACGAACCTTATCCATCATAGTTTAGTCACGCTGACACGCCTGCTGAAGAAAGCTCATTTTCTTTACGTTCCCGGGGCTTTTACCTGAAAACATCATCATGTGTTGAAAGTTCCAGCCAATCTTATGCCTTCTGCCCAAGTTGAGGAAGAAGGAGAGCGGGTAGATGTGTGCAGCTCGGCCCAGGAAGATGGCAACCTGACCACCAGGTGGAGGTTAAGGGCCCAACGGGTTTCTAGAACGGCAACTTCGCCCGGCCTCTGGTGGAGCAGAGAATTTTAGGAATGCTGGGACACCCTGTGACCAGGAGCTAACCGCACCACGATCAGGAGGGATGCGCAAGGCAGCCGGGCTAGACCCGGTGCCCTCGGAACACGTGTCAGCTACAAGCAGGACGCAGGTGGCCACCTTTCCCGACCTCCTGGCTCACAGAGGTAATGCCTAGCCTGCTAGACGCACTGTTGGAACTTCTTGATTTAATTAAGCGGGTGTGGACCAAGTCTCCCCCCTATCTACACCTAAGCCGAGGAGCCCTGGCAGGGGTGGGGAGTTGAGAGGAGCAAACAGTGGCTTGGGCTCCGTTAGAAGAAGGAAAGTCATGAGGCGCCTGGGTGGCTCAGTCGGTTAAGCGTCCGACTGCAGCTCAGGTCACGATCTCACGGTCCATGAGTTCGAGCCCTGCGTCGGGCTCTGGGCTGACGGCTCAGAGCCTGGAGCCTGCTTCTGATTCTGTGTCTCCCTCTCTCTCTGCCCCTCCCCCGTTCATGCTCTGTCTCTCTGTGTCTCAAAAATAAATAAAACGTTAAAAAAAATTTATAAAAAAATTTTAAAAAAAAGAAGGGAAGTCACAAGAAGAACAAATCTCTAACCCGTGGGTCAAGAGCTCATAAGCTTTAGTCAGAAGTAAACAGGAGGGGCTCGAAATGACCAGGAAGATGCTACGGCTAAGAGGTGTGGAAACTTGGGAGCACTTGGGACACTTCAGATGCATTCATGTCCCTCCCAAGCCTCAAGAGGGGGTAGATGTCTCTACCCGGGTGGCTCAGATGTCTTTTTGGAGGCGTGAGCCCATGGAGGCAGAGGAGTGTGGCAAGCGAAAAATTCAGGGAAACGGGCCATTCGTCACTCGCTGAATGGAGAACAGAGCCCGGCAGGGAGCCACATGCTGTCCTGGTTACAGGAGGAAACTGCCATGGGACCCGCGGGGACCGGGAGCTTCCGTTCCAGCTGAGTGCAGCTGTTTCAGACAGAAGCCAGGGCGGAACTGTCCTCTGCCTTCTCCAGGGTAAAGGACGGACTGTTTTTCTGCTTTTAGCTTTTTTTTTTTTGTTTTCTCCTTTGGTGTTGTGTTGTGTTGTGTTGTTTCGAACGGCAGGAAAGCAGGTAGCACTCAGAAAGCTCGATTCCATCCCAGAAGCCAGGCAACCGTCCTCCAGTGGGAAGTGGCCTTTGAGATTCCCAGGGGACCCGTCTTGCCCCCCCCCCCCCCAGGCCCTCATCTGCAAACAAGAGCGGTGCTCTCACTATCCTTTGCAGGATGCTGTGCCAGGAATACAAATCCAGGAGGCATGTGAGGAGGTCTTTCTGAATCGAGAATAAAAACACTGATCCCCTTAGATTTGCAGCTGTCACTCTGGTGAGTGTATAAACCCGAGAAAGGAGCCCCGGTGGAAGCCGATTAACACTCTAACTGGAAGGCCTCCACGTGGCATTGGGCCACTTATCGCTATCTAGCTGCTTGGTGAGGGTCAGCTATGCCTGCACCATAAACGAAAAGCCCAGAAGAGAAAAACGCTCCTTTTTTTTTTTTTTTTTTTAAGGTTACCCACGAGGCCTCAGAAAAGGCAAGAGTATGGGCATCTGGGTGGCTCAGTTGGTTGAGCGTCCGACTTCGGCTCGGCTCATGATCCCACGGTTCGTGGGTTCGAGCCCCGCGCTGGGCTCTCCGCTGATGGCGCAGAGCCCAGGGCCTGCTTTGGATTCTCTCTCAAAATAAATAATAAACATTAAAAATTTTCTTACAAAAGGAAAAGGCAAGTGCAAATGCCCAGCAATAGGGGACTCCAGCTCCAGGCTGAGCTAGATCACTCCAGTTCCAAGGCCCTCCTGACTTGAGAGAAGCCAATCCCCTAAACTGTGTGTCTCTTCCAAAACCTGTGCTCACAGTGGAACTGAGTCAAGGAAATGAGTATTTTTCCATTTTGTGGTCTCTTCCTTTCCTTGTTTTTTTTTTTCCCCCTTAGCGGGGGAAAAACGTCTTTTCCACAGTGAGCTGTCACGGTAGGGATGCTCCCGTGAAAGCGTGCTTGTAACGCCTGCGGGCTTCTCTGGGCAGCCAGAGGAAAGGCTGCTCGCTCCCATGTGCGGCTGGGAGCAAGACTAACAGAACCTTCAGGTCTTCGGAACTGGGAACCTCCTGGATTGGGATTCGTGCAGCACTGAAGTAAAAACGATTCGGGGACTGATGCAGATCCTGAAATACGTTTAGGTCTACGAACCCACGTAAGCCTTCTTTTTTCTCATCATGAAAACACCATGAACTAGCTTCTCCAGCGGCGGTCACCTGTCCACGCAGAAAACAGCAGAACCACACACACACACAAAAAAGGATACAAAAGCTCCAATGATGAAAACGGGGCTGAAGACATGCTTCTGGAAGGTAAAGAGAGCCAGGCCCATGTAGGAGAAGATGAAGTTCTCTGCCAGGAAGTGTAACACCTCAAAGAGCTGCACAGAAAGGGAAAAGGAAGCCATAAGTCGTGTGGGCCCCCTCCCTGCTAGTCACAGGGCACTCGTGAGGACCCAGGGCCCGCTCTCACCTGCTTCGTTCGACTTCTTGATTCCACCGACAGATTGTTGTAGGTGTAATGAGCCTGTGTGATGCCACAGAAAAGGACAGCCACAACGCCTGGGGAGGGGTGGTTAAAAAAGAAAAAAAAAATCAATGATGAAATAAAAAAGGAAGCAGGAAAAAAATCCCCGCTGCAACAAAAAAGTTAGGGTAGGCCCAACATATCCAGCTACTGGAACAGTTTGGAAAAGTTTCCTATTCCTGAAGGTTCCCCCTGCCCCCACCACTCCTACCAACCTTTCCTTCTTCTCATTCTGCCCGCCTTCAAAGCCAAGGTCCTTGACTTCCCTTCTTGCTACAGTTTTAAGGGCATTCTCTCCCCCTCCTCTAAACTGCCCCCGAATTTGGCATTTAGCGTTCATTTCTTCAAAGAGGCCATGAGGGCCCATCATGCCCTTTTGTCCTGTTCCTCTAGGTTCTCAGAAGCCAGGGATTTTCATTCCAGGCAAACGCTTTCTGTTTTTGCCTCGTCTAGGGCTTGAGACCAAATGGATCCAGGGTACCGTTCCATTTATCCGAGCCTTCATTACCTCGATTTCTGATTAATGGTAACTATTTTGTTGTGCAAGACAGCTGACACGGGGGCCTTTGCCTATACATTTACAGATAACTGTCAAGTTTTAAAGAACTGGGATATTTTACAATGCTGCCTATAAATGCATGTTGCACTATTTTGAAAAGAGGATAAAAGGGCTCCCCCAACTACCTGGCTCATGTATAGTAATTGTACTTGATTTTCTAGTGGAAAATTTCAGGGATTTAATAAAAATGTTTATTTATTTTTGAGAGTGAGCGAGCAGCGGAGGACCAGAGAGAGGGGGGGACAAAGGATCCGAAGTGGGCTTTGTGCTGTCAGCAGAGAGCCTGACGTGGAACTCGAACCCACAAACTGTGAGATCACGACCTGAGCTGAAGTCAGACGCTTAACTGACTGAGCTACTCAGGTGCTCCTGTGATATTCTTTTCTTTTCTTTTTTCTTTTCTTTTCTTTCTTTTCTTTCTTTCTTTCCTTTCTTTCTTTCTCTTTCTCTCTCTTTCTTTCTTTCCTTTTCTTTTCTTTTTTGACGAGAGATTGTGAGGTGCTAAAACCACACGGTTACTTACACTAATAATTCATGAAACTGACGTCATAAAAAAACAACACTGAAACACAGCCGCCGCTACAGTAAGGGGAAGGGCAGCCCAAGGGTAGTGTGAACCCACCTGTAAAGCCACAGGCTTCCGCCAAAAGGAACGTGCTCCAGGACATCAGGAAGAAGAGTGCCGTCTCCAGGAGGGGGAAGCAGTGCAGCTTGGTGAACTTGGTCACGTGGGCCCCACCCGTCAAGGAACTCGGCTCCAGGAACAAGTTATCAGGGCCACCAAGAACCACGCTCCATCAGCCCGGGACTCCCCTCCCCCCCCCAAGGGCTATCCTTTCCCTCCAACGCTTCTTTTGGGGGCTCCACAGCTGCTGCTCGGTTCTTAAAGTCATAAAAACTGAGTTCTTTCTAGCAGGAAAGAGGTTACTGAGGGCTGGGAGAGAGGAGAAAGCGGGATACCGTTTCTTGGCTCCACGGTTTCTGTCTGGGATGATGCAAAGGTTCCGAAAACAGACAGAGGGGATGCTTACACAATGTGGACGCATGTAATGCCACCGAGGTGGACACTGAAAAGTGGTTACAGGGGCAAATTGTGTTATAGGTATTTTATCGCAATTAAAAAAAAACAAACAAACCGATAATGTAGCATACCGAAAATGAAATGGGGTGAATGGCACGGTACGTGAATTTTATCTTAATAAAGCTGTCTTTAGAAATCGAACTTTCTAAGGAAACCAGAAAGAGGTCTTCTGTGCTCTTTGCAATGCCCCCTGGCTCTGAGGGGCACGATCTTGGCCTGAGGGGTGACTGGCAGGTCAGTCTTAGCAGTGCCGGGGGGTGGGGGGGTACCACAGGCAGGCCGGGTGAGAGTAGGCCAGTGAGACTCTGACCTCTGTGGGCCACCAAGACCAGAGTTCACAGCAGGTGTCTCATGAAGGCATGACACACTAAAAAAAAAAGAAAAAGAAAGCACACCCCCAGGGGCAACTACAAGGTGCTTGTGTCACTTTTTGGGACCAGAGATTGCCCTCATAGCACTGCCCTTCCACAGTGGTCCAGCACGGAACTATCTCACGAGTGCTTTCACCGAACAGTGGAAGTCCCCGGGGCATCTAAAGGGCCTCTGTGAAGAAAGCAACTGGATCCGCGCCATCCAATATGGCAGCCGCTAGCCACACGTGGCTGCTGAACGCGTGGCGTGTGGCTAGTCCAAACTGAGATACGCGGGAAGCGCAAAATATGTGCCACGTCTCAAAGATTTAATATACAAATGAATGTATAAAGTCTCATTGATAATTTGTACAATGATCGGAGGCTGAGATGATGCGGCCGGCACGTGCGGCTCCCGTTACCTTGTACTGGGCAGTGGTGCCGTCGAAAGATATGACGAAGGACTCAGCACACCTGCCCGGGGGCCGCCTGCTCATTCCACACTGTGCTTTTACGTCGCTTGGTCGGTGTTTAACTCAAGATGATACCATCCTTCGCTTGAGGGAGGCCACCTTGCAGTAATTCCCACCAATGGCCGCAGGTGGTTGCGGCCACAGTAGCCGGCGTGACCCGTAACAGTAGGTGGCAGTGGCGAGCTTGAATCTAAAGTACTTCCCAGCCTGCTCCCTCCCGGCCTCCTGTGTGGTGGTCCCTGACCCCCTGCCTCCTCCTCGCTCTTTTCACCACCACCCCCTAAAGCCAATGTTTTCCCTGAACTCGCATCCCCAACTGGTTCACAGCAGGGAGCCAATGCAAAGGGGGGCACCGAGCTTCGGCCAGAGTCACACTCCCCAACCTTTTCTCGGACTCTTAGCTACACGCTCGACGGTCACGTTTGACCAAAGGGACCCATTTCGGGAGCCTCCAGAAAAAAAAAAAAAATCCACCTCTGAAAGGGAGAACCGAGACCTTGTTGTCGTGAGTGCGACAGCACACGATCCTACCCGGGGCGGGCACGATGACCACAAAAAGGATATTAGAGCCGTCACGACGCCAGTTACGGCTCCCATGGTAAAAGAGCCACTGAATATACCTAGGAAGATGCCCACCGATTTAAAAAAGGCAGCAGCATCAAAGGCATGAGTGTTCAGCCCCGCTGGCTGGTAGGCAACAATAGACCTGGGGTTTAAACAGAAGAGAGAGTTAAAACGGAGTGCACTGTCTTTACACCACGGTCCCCCAAAATACCCACAAACATAGGCATCTACACTCTGCCGAACACTCCCCGTGGTGTAATTCATTTCATCCACAGCCATCCTGTCATGCTGGTATCAGCATTCAGATCGCTGCCAAGCGGACAAAGCAACATAACTTTTATCGACCAAGCTGATAAAACCTCATTTAAAAAAACCCAGCCAGTTCAATGTTGAACGCTTTTAAGATAAGCCTCTGAATTTGGCCCAGAGCATTCAGGAAGCCAGACTCTCTCTTCGTCGGGGAAGAAATGCTGTTACTTACGAGGACAGGACAATGGCAACAGCATCATTGAGGACGCTTTCTCCAAACAGGAGTGCGTAGAGGTCCACGTCTGCGTGCAGTTCGTTAAATATCGCCAGTACGGTCACTAAAAATGAGCACAAAGCAAATAAATTCGTCTCAGTTTCTGACTTTAAGCCACTGATGACAAATGCAGAGAGGCAATTCCTGCCTTTGGCGGGACAGGGTGGTTTGGGAGACAGTAAGGGAGTCAAGGACAGGTTGTGTATCTGCGGGATAAATGAAAATGACAGTCTTCCTGGTCTGGATGAGGTCTCATGTGGTGCTTGATTCTAGTAACACTGCACTGCGACTCTGCGCTTTCTACCGCAATCCCATCATGCTTTGAAAATACCGCTATTCCAGAACTTAAGAAAAATAATCACAGTTCGTGTGATCTGGCTCCACTGGTGGGTTGAAATCTCTTTGAAGGCAAAAACCTTGTTTCATTGACCACCGCGTCCCCAGAACCCAGTATAGGTACGGAGAAGGCTTTAGTAAAGGTCTGTGAGATAATGGAAGTCTTCTTTTATGACAGAGCAGATGTCTGTCATAGCTCAGAGTCTTGACATGTCTTAGACATTTAAAAAACAGCTATTCTCCAGGGGTGCCTGGGTGGCTCAGTTGGTTAAGCGCCAGACTTCGGCTCAGGTCATGATCTCATGGTTCATGAGTTTGAGCCCAGAGTCGGGCTCTGTGCTGACAGCTCGGAGCCTGGAGCCTGGAGCCTGCTCTGGATTCTGTGTCTCCCTCGCTCTCTGCCCCTATCCCATTCATGCTCTGTCTCTCTCTCAAAAACAAATAAACATTAAAAAAAATTTTTTAGGGGCACCTGGGTGGTTCAGTGGTTGGGTGTCCGACTTTAGCTTGGGTCATGATCTTGTGGTCCGTGGGCTCGGGCCCTGCATCGGGACCTGTGTTGACAACTTGGAGCCTGGAGCCTGCTTTGGATTCCACATCTCCCTCTCTCTGTACCCCTCCCCCATTCACTCATTCATTCATTCATTCATTCTCTCTCTCTCCAGAAAATAAACAAACATTAAAAAAAATAAAAAAAAAATTTTAATGAATAAAAAGCAGCTATTCTCCAGATGAGCAGTTCTCAAACTTTTGGTCTCAGGACTCCTTTATACTCTTAAGGATTATTGAGGCGCCTGACAACCTTTAGTTTTGTGGGCTATAGCTATCGATAGTTACTGTATTAAGTAAAACAAAAATTTAAATACTTATGCACTTAAAATTACTAACGAACCCATCATATGTTAACGTCCATGTGTGTAATGAAAAATAATTATATTTTCCAAAACAAAACAAACTTAGTGAGAAGAGAGCCACCGTTCTACAGTTTTTCAAATCTCTTTACTATCCAGATTAACGGGAGACAGATGGTTCTCTTATGTTTCTGTGTCCGATCAACAGATAGTCAACACTACATGTTATGTAGCCTCTGGGAAACTCCACAATACTGCACGCTCATGAAAAAAAAATGGACGTTAAGAAAGACAAATAACGTATTACTATTATTAAATCAGTTTGGACCTTATGCAGACCCCCTGAAAGCTCCTCAACATTCACACCCAACTACCTTCTGCTTTTTTTAAATTTTATTTTAGAGAGAGCACAAGTGAGTGGGGGGCAGAGAGAGGGAGACAGAGGATCTGCGCTGACAGCAGAGGGCTCGATGTGGGGCTTGAACCCATGAAACGCGAGATCATGGCCTGAGCTGAAGTTGGACGTTTAACCAACAGAACCACCCAGGTGCCCCTTATTATTATTTTTTTTATTTGAGAGAGAGAGAGAGAGAGAGAGAGAGAGAGAGAGAGAGAGAGAGAGAAACACGTGTGAGCCGGGGAGAGGGCAGAGGGAGAAAGAGGGAATCCCAAGCCGGCTCCACGCTCAGTATGGGGCCGAATGCCAGGCTCGATCCCATGACCCTGGGATCATGACCTGAGCCAAAATCAAGAGTTGGATGCTCAACTGACAGCCACCCAGGTTCCCCTAAATTTATTTTTTTTAATGCTTTTTTACATCTCGTTTACTGCCCGGGTTTCTTGTCTGTTTCTTTCTGTAACTCTTTCCATAATGCTCCACTGTTTTACCCCTCTAATTTCTGAGTTTTCCAATCCTGAGATATACAGTTCTTTCATAACCTCTATCGCTTTCTCAATTTCCTTTAGCTTCTATTGGAATATTAGTTTTAGTGTGCTTTGGTACCCGATTTTGCTGATACGACTTAATTATCTGCAACTTTATTACTCAGAAGGGCGATCTTCATTTTTTTCTTACAACATGCTTGCGTCCGATTCACCAATCTGTGTCTGCTGCTCGCTGTTAGGTGAGATGGGAAGACCCAGAATAGCTTTTCTCCTTTCATGGCTCTAGGGCTCCCTCTGCTGGTTTTACATTGAAGTATTGAAAATATGGCCCCTGAGGGTAGCCAACCTCTCAATAATTTTCTTCAAGTGTTTATTTTTTGAGAGAGAGAGAGAGAGAGAGAGAGAGAGAGAGAGAGAGAGAGAGAGAGACAGAGCGCAAGCAGGGGAGGGGCAGAGAGAGAGGGAGACACAGAGTCCCAAGCAGGCTCCAGGCTCCAAGCTGTCTGCACAGAGCCTGACACGGGGCTCTTACCCACGAATGCGAGATCATGACCTGAGCTGGGAGTCGGATGCTTAATCAACTGAGCCACCCAGGCGCCCCGCCACCTCCTCAATATTCAATGAAATCTACTTCCTCTGTGTTCTATTGGCATCTGAGCTTGCTTTCTCCTTTAATGCCCTGTCAAGCAGGGTCCGTGGTCCCAGTGGTTCATTTTTAGGGAGTGGCTCTGTCCTTCCAGAGAGATTTTCACCGGGTGTTTTTTTGAGAGCCCTGAGGGCTCAGGTCTCTCTAGCAGCCTCACACCTCCTCCAGTGTCCTAACCCGTTGTCAGCCACAAATCAGAGCCTGTAAAGCACCTCCCAGCTGTAACGGTTGTTATCCGATATGCCTACAAAGTTCTTTACTCCAGGCGGGGACCCCTCCTTTTGAGGGTGAATACTTGTAGGAAAGTTCCCTCCTCTTCTCACCTCTGCTTCCTCCTGCACAGCTGCTGTTCAGGTCCCTAAGTCCCCCTGCTGCTGGCAGTTCAATATTTGGGGATTCATGGGCCCTCCGTCAGCTAGCTGGAGCTCTGGTTTTCCTTTTGCTTTCCTGCTTTCTCTATTTCTGTTAGGGGTTAAGGAAGATTCCCAAACTACACTCTCCCCGTCGTGCTTTCCTTTTCAAGTAAGTTTAATTCATTTATAGAGGGGAAGAAAGAAGTGATGTGGATATGAAAGATGTTGACTGTGTCCGGAGGCTGCCCCAGGTAATGATGCCCCTCCGTGCTCCAATCGCTACTCTAACCATTCGAACAGTAGCGGGACATCAACAGGGGGGCACTACCAGAAGCCACAGTTCCTAGAGGACATGTCAATCTCTTTCTTCCACCCTTAAATACAGTTTACTGGGTGACACAATAGGAAAAAATCTTTAGGGATTTGACTGAAAACATCTTATTTTCTGGATTATCTATCTATCTATCTATCTATCTATCTATCTATCTATCTATCGTAAGAATATGAGTTGGGGAGGGGCAGAGGGAGAGGGAGAGAGAGGATCCCAAGCAGGCTCCATGCCCAGCACAGAGCCTCACCAAGGGCTAGATCTCACGACTGTGAGATCATGCCCTGAGCCGAAATCAAGAGTCGGACCCTCAACCAACTGACTAAGCCACCTGGACGCCCCTGGATTATTTACTGCACGAACAGTATCTGTGGCTCCTTAGAGAAAATCCGTGCTGGTTAATTTTATGGGCCAACCTGACTGGGCCATGGGGACCTCAGATATTTGATTAAACATTATTCTGGGTTTGTCTGTGAGGTTTGGGATGAGATTAACACTTCAGTTGAAGGCAGAAGTCTTGCCTTTGGACTCGGCTTGGGACTACGCCATTGGCTTTCCTGGTTCTCAGGCCTCTGGACAGCAGATGTGGGGACTTCTCAGCCTCCATAATCACAGGAGCCAATTCTTTATATCCAATAAATCTCTTTTCTCTCTCTCTCTCTCCCTCTCTCTCTCTCTCCACATACACACATACACACACACACACCTATATATTCTGTTTCTGTGAAGAACTCTAACACAAAACCTTTATTCTAGTACCTCATCACTCTGTGACAAGAACTCTCTTTTTAAAAAAAGTTTGTTCATTTTGAGAAAGAAAGAGAGAGAGAGAGAGCAGGAGAGGGGCAGAAAGATAGGGAGAGAGAGAATCCCAAGCAGGCTCTGCCATGTCGGTGCAGAGCCAGACGCAGGGCTCGATCTCATGAACCGTGAGATCGTGACATGCGCTGAAATCAAGAGGTGGACAGTTAACCAATGGAGCCACCCAGGCACCCCAAGAATTATCTTGTTTTAACCCAATACGAAAGAAAAATTAACAATGCTAATAATAATAACCACAATTACTAAGGGCTTACCATGAAGCAGGCACTATACTAAACATTATTTTTAATGCTTATTTATTTTTGAGAGAGCAAGAGTGGGGGAGGGGCAGAGAGAATGGGGGACAGGGGACCCAAAGCGGGCTCTGCACTGACAGCAGAGAGCCCGACGCGGGGCCGGAACTCACGAACTGCGAGATCGTGACCTGAGCCGAAGCCGGATGCTCAACCAACTGAGTCACCCAGGCACTCCTCTGCTGAACACTGGACAGTGTCATTCAGGCCTCATAAAACCCTAGGTGGGCAGTACTATCATTTCCGCTAATTCAGAGATGAGAAAACGGGTCTGATGGGCTGCTTTCTGCTACAGCATCCAAACTCCTAAAATCTCAGTGGTCGAACCCAGAAGTTTTATCCGTCATTCCTATGACACGTCCACTGGGGGGCTGGCACCGGAGGCCTGTGGTCACACCAGTCACTCAGGGACGCAAGACTGCTAGAGGCTGGTCTCAATGGACTGGCGGCCCAGGAGACCTGGGGCCCAGGACTTTACCAATCAGGGTCCTGGCAGGAAACAGACAGCACCCTCGAACTGAGCAACTTGAGAAGCGTTTAATAAAGGGATTATTTACAGAAGTGTGGGCAGACTATGGGGAAACCACGAGAGAGAGGACAGCACGTGCGGGTGAAAACGGGGAGCTTTTATACCATCCCTCCGCCTGGAGGGTCCAGAGGAGGCGTGACTCTGCCGAACCAGGAGCTGGTCTATGTCTCCACCCTCCTTCTGGTCTCCCACTGGTGCTCCCCTGTGGACACATCCCAGGGGAAACCAGCAGGCAAAGGGACTTTGAAATCTTCCACACAAACCAGCCTCTTGGTGCCAAAAGGAGGGTGGTGAGTAAATCTGGAGGGGCAAAGAGGAGCCATCCCACGTAGCCGCCAACTGGCTATGAGAGCTTAGCACACAGCAAAGTCCAAAGATTTAGTGAAGTGCGGGGGTTTAAGCTCTATGATTTTCCAGAGCCCCTGTGGCTTTATTTTCTTTTTAGAAATGTTTTTTTTCTTTTTTTACAGTTTGTTTATTTATTTTGAGAGAGAGAGGGAGAGGGCGCACACATGAGGAAGGGGCAGAGAGAAAGAGGGAGAGAGAGAGAATCCCAAGCAGGCTCCGTACCACCAGCGTGGAGCCTGATGTGGGGCTCAAACCCACGAACTAGGAGATCATGACCTGAGCTGAAGTCAGATGCTTAACCACCTGAGCCACCCAGGCGCCCCCCTTTTGACTTTAAACACTATTTTCCTAAAATACTAGTTACTGGAAGTAAAAAAAAAAAAAACAACAACAGTTAACTCACCCATAACCATAAAGGCTAGCTTGCATAATTAATACTAATCACAACGAACATTTACACAGCCCTGCTCTGAATGTGGCTGCTCTGGTTTTCAGTCTCTCATCCTCCCCGCCCATCACTTTATAAAACAAGGCACGAACCCCGCAGTGCCCCTTCTGAGCAAGCCTGTGCACGGCCAAGAGGAAGGAGCACTGTGGGTATGGACCACCAGAAGATGACGGGGCGGGGGTGACATACTGGGTGAGTGGCCTCTCAAGGCGGGGAGTAAACAGACTGCTCCCCTGTACAGTGGGACCCCCGAAATCAGGGACAGCAGGATCACAACAGCTGTTTCTAACCGGGCGCGGACTAAGGAATGACGAGTAGTTGACCGAAGGCCTCTGGTACGGGTATCTAAAAAGTAGCGGGGGTAAAATAAAAGAGCAGACAGAGGAAGAAGGGAAAATCGAGAACCGGGATTTGTTCCTTCGACTAACTTGGCCTGAACACTTCACGTGTGTACTAAAGGGCACTTAGCACTTGCGAACACTCAGTACACAGTGGTGAGTAGCGTTAAGTACAAAATAGGCTTGACTCAAGAGCCGTGGGCGCGAGTCACTGGAGGAGGTAGGGGAGTGCGTGTAGGCAGGTGGCAGATGGGACCTGAGCCTCAAAAGACAAGCAAGAGACTGACTGAGCAGCCCGGGTGATGCGACTAGAAAATTACTGGCGCCACCGATCACCGATCACCGATTTGGAAACCTGTGTCGACATTTCAGAAAGATTTCCATTAAAAAGCAGTTAAAGTTAATGTTAAAGTTAAAGTGATGAAATAGAAAACAAGGATGCAGGGGTGCCTGAGTGGCTCAGTCGGTTAAGTGTCCGACTTCGGCTCAGGTCATGATCTCGCGGTCCGTGAGTTCGAGCCTCGCGTCGGGCTCTGTGCTGACAGCTCAGAGCCCGGAGCCTGTTCCAGATTCTGTGTCTCCCTCTCTCTCTGCCCCTCCCCCGTTCATGCTCTGTCTCTCTCTGTCTCAAAAATAAATAAACTTTAAAAAAAATTTTAAAAAAAAGTTAATGTCCTAATGCTTAGTACGTTTAAACTTCCAATTTTCTAGAACTTCCACTGATATAAAACCCTTACTAGGCCAATCTTCATAGGCCACATAGCAACAGTGTATCATGATAATGCCTTCCATTATTGTCTACCACGACTTAGATACATTAAAGTGAGGTAAACAATTAGGAAGAGAATCTGGAAAAAAAAAAAAGCCTTCCCATCCAATTAAAGGAAATAACACTAATAGGTCGGAAAACGATACCCGTGATCTTTGTATTATACTAACCTCCTTCTTGCTTATTGGTGATACTAGTGTGAGAAGTTAGTGATAAAGTTACAGATGAGTATAGGTAGTAATACACTTTCAGAGAGACTAACCACCTTTCTTAGACTTCCGCAGATTCGATTTCTCAATAGACACACATTGGGAGACAATCACAGACATTGTAGTATGAAAAATAACAGAGCTACTTTTTGGAGTGCTCCTTAGAAACATGCCTGAATCAGTGATAACCTATTGTTTATTTAAAAAAAAAAAAACATAGGGGCGCCTGGGTGGCTCCGTCGGTTAAGCGGCCGACTTCGGCTCAGGTCATGATCTCGCGGTCCATGGGTTCGAGCCCTGCAGCAGGCTCTGGGCTGACAGCTCAGAGCCTGGAGCCTGTTTCAGATTCTGTGTCTCCCTCTCTCTCTGACCCTCCCCTGTTCATGCTCTGCCTCTCTCTGTCTCAAAAATAAATAAACATTTAAAAAAATCAATCAATAAATAAAATAAAATAAAATAAAATAAAATAAAATAAAATAAAATAAAATAAAATAAAATAAAATAAAACAAAACATAGAGGGGGGTGCCTGGCTGGCTTGGTCGGTAGAGCACGCAACTTTTGATCTCAGGGTCATGAGTTCGAGTCCCATGTTGGGTGTAGAGATGGCTACAAAAAGAAGTAAGCTTAAAAACAAAACAAAACAAAACAAAACAAAACAAAACAGAACTGGGATAGCGAAACCAAAGGGAGAGACCATTTTTTTAAACAATGGGGAAAAGAAAGAAATTTCTGCCTGAGCCAGATGTGGATAGAGACCAACGTGATTAGCAGATGCTATGGTCAGTGCTTTATACCTGTTAGTTCATTTACTATTCGCAACAGCCCTGGGAAATAGATATCATTACTCCTAGTTCATGAATGCAGCAACTGACATGGAGCAGAGAAAGTATGCCCAGGCCACCCCGGTCAGTGACTGGCAGGGCTGGAGCTCAAACTTACCCCTGTAACTCCACACCCCGTGCTCTTTCTCAAAAACCAGGGTGCTTCAACCAGCCAAGCCTTCGATATCAATTTGCTTAGTGCTTTTAATAAGTTATGGGGCTAAGAGAGGTCAATGGTTTTTGGAACAGTGATGTTTTTCAGACCCATACAACTGTCTAGGGCCGTGCCATCCAATATGGTAGCCACTGGGCACAGGTAGCTATTTAAGTTGCTTAACATGAAATAAAATTTTAAAATCGGTTCTCCGGTTGCATTACCCCATATTTTAAGTGCTCAATAGCCACACGTGGCTACTGGCTACCATACTGGACTGGGCACAGAACATAGAACATTTCCACCATCGCACTGACCTAGGGGACTCCCCCGAGAGGTGGTGCAGTTGTGTGGTGGGGAGAATCTTAGTATCTTTAAAATCATCGCTGTCCAGAAGGTTAGCGGGCCTTTCCACCGCCACTCTTGGGCCTCCACCATGTCTTTCTCTGTAAATTCTTCGCCTACGATGTACTCTCGGTGGTTGACATTATAGGAAGGAATAGCTGTGACTACTTTATGCGAACTGATTTAATTGTAGGTTCCACCGTTGAGAGGAGAGGGTTTCTGTTCGTTTTGGGGCTGTGGAGGAAGGGGGGCATATAATAATTCCACTTTTAAGAACTGGCTCAACTAACGCTTGAAAAATACAAGGTAAGAGATTTATTAATAGGAACCAGGTCACAGTATGCAGTCATTGCAGGAACACGGAGCAAAGGAGTTTACAAATAACATTACATTCACTCCAGTGGTACCAGAGTACATTTCCACTACAAAAAGGGCTTATTTATTTTTAATTTTATTTTAGAGAGAGAGAGTGCCAGTGGGGGAGAGGGGCAGAGAGAGAGAGAGAGAGAGAGAGAGAGAGAGAGAGAGAATGCTAAGCAGGACCCACACTCAGCACAGAGCCTGACATGACCCTGAGCCGAAATCAAGAGTTGGACCCTCAACCGACTGAGCCACCCAGGCGCCCCAAGAAAAGGCCTTATTTAAATGAAATGATGTATTTCCGGGGCGCCTGGGTGGCTCAGTCGGTTGAGGGTCCGACTTTGGCTCAGGTCACGATCTCGCGGTCCGTGAGTTCAAGCCCCGCGTCGGGCTCTGTGCTGACAGCTCGGAGCCTGGAGCCTGCTTCGGATTCTGTGTCTCCTCTCTCTCTGGCCCTCCCCTGCTTGTGCGTTCTCTGTCTCTCAAAAATAAATAAATAAACATTAAGAAAAAAAAAAAGAAATGATGTATTTCCTAAATGAGGCCAAAGGCATGGCACGGAGGAAGAAGACAGTCTTGGTGCGGAAATTATGACCAAATTAGACATTCTTAAATGAAAGACAAAAGGGAAAGAAATACAGGTGGAAGCAACCCAAGTGTCCCGTTACGGATGGACGGATAAACAAAACGTGGTATATATGCACAATGGAATATTATTCAGCTTTGACACCTGCGACCACAGAAATGAACCTTGAAGACGTTACGCTGAGTGAAATAAGCCCGGCACAAGAAGACAAGTGCTGTATGATTCCACTTCACTAACATATCTACGGTAGTCGAAGTCACAGGGACAGAAAGCAGAATGGTCGGTTACCAGGGACTGGAGGCAGGTGCAAACGGGGGGAGTCACTGTTTAACGGGTACAGAGTTCCAGCGGTGCAAAATGACAGCCGGGAGCCTGCTTGGGATGCTCTCTCTCTGCCCCGTCCCCTACTCCCACATACCCAACCTCGTAACAAATAAACTTTAAAAAATTAAAAAAAAGAAATAAAAGGGAAACGCACACCCTTCTTACAAAAGCCATCTATCTCTGTTAGACCACTTCCGGTCTCTCCCTCCACCATTCGGTGCTACTTCTATTTAGTCTCTGTACCGCAACCAGAGTTAATGATCGCTCTGTACGTTTTAAGATGTAACTACTGGAATATCAGGATGACGAAGCCAATATGTGCAAAATACCTGGGTCAGTGGCAGAGATGATGGCTCCGAAAAAGAGACAGTCTGTGTAGTAAAACTTATCCGAGAGCTGCCCCACGACTTTCATGAGCTTCACTACACCGTACATGAGATTCCTGTAAGAAGGGAAGGTAAACTGCGTCAGAAGAGGAAACGAGACCCCGCCTGAGTAGCCTAGCCGACACGCGAACCGAGCAGCACCGGAATACCGTAGTTCGAGAGTGATCTGTGAAAACATCGGGCAGCTGTTGTGGTTGGACACTCTCACCAGGAACACGTGCAAATAAGGCTTTGGCACCAACAAATGGTTTGCAGTTAACGTCGTGGCGCTGACACACGTGAATGCCTACTCGATTTCTCAAAGTTGTGCTTACTCACAGCTATAAAGCGCGGGCCTCGGTTAGCAACGACTTTAAGGCATCTTAAGCAGCTGGGTAATGGAGAAGAAAGGAAGAGGAAGAACGCTGCATCGTGGGTGACAGATTGCCACGAAACTCACAGGGTTCTAAGACAGTGTGTGTAACGCTGTGGAAATGAGTGCACGGGGCGAAGCTGGAGAGAGAGAAAAACCGGGTGGGCCACAAAGGTCTAAGTGTTCCACCTTCTCGGCTGGGACGGGTTTCCAAATTCTCTAAATGTGGTAGTAAAATACCAGTGCACCCATCGACACATGCGGCTTCTCCTTCTCTGCATGGCTTGGGCAGGCCAGCCACGGCTCTTCTTGTACTGTGCAGGATGCGCCATGGCCTGAGACAGGCCACCAAGTTAAACATTTCGACTTGGCTACAGCACACTTCCTACAGGAGAGCTCACAAAATGGGAGGAGTGAGGAGTGTTCAAAGGCCTAGTACATGTTACTAAGGGTGTGTGTGTGTGTGTGTGTGTGTGTGTGTGTGTGTGTGTGGTGATGGCAGCTGCAGTGGTTAGGGGAGTAAAAATAACCACAGAATAGACTCATTGTACGCTACAGCTAACGCTCTCATCATGATACTCTTGCTGGTAAGGGCCATGTCATGGCTCCTCTCCTTTGCACCCCGGGCGCCCAGAACGATACACTGTTCAATTTTAATTCCCAGTAACTCTGAGATACACGTTTGATTTGCCTTGTGTTGCTCGTCAATTACCTTTCAAACATTTCCTGAGAACAACACGTGCCTCTCCCTTTCCTTCTCCCCCAGACTTAAGACTCGGGCGCTAGGCTTCTCTCTGGCAGCCTTTTCCCATCTGGCCACCCATGCCAGTCATCTAAGCTGTCACTCTTCCATGGCTCGTCTCTCTCAAAAAGGACAAAGCCCAAGCCCCTTCTATTCTGGCCACATGGAAGGCCCTGGCCTTGTATCTCCAGCTTTCCGGCTAAGTTTTTAAAAATTAAGGTCCACACTTTCTTCAGATTTTCTTAGCTTTTACCTAACGTCCCTTTTCTGTTCCAGGATCCCAGCCAGGATACCACACGACACTGAGCCCTCACGTCTCTTTAGTCTCCTCCTGGCTGTGACAATCTCTCAGACCTCGTGTGGTTTTTGATGACCTTGGCAGTTTTGAGGAGCACTGGTCAGGTGCTCTGTAGAATGTCCCTCAGCTGGGACGCGTTGGACTTTTTTCTCATGACTACACCGAGGTAATGTGTTTGGCGGGGGGCAGGGGGTAAAGTGCCACTGTCATCACAAACATCAAGGGGGCAGAGTATCAGTGCGATTTACCACTACTGCCTGCAAACCCCCCTCCCTGTACTCTGTGGAAGGAAGGAAATCACTGCGGAACAGCCTGCAAACAGAGCAGGAGGGGAGGTACATTCCTTCACCTGCGGGGTGGGGGCGGGGATCGACATACCTTATTTGGAACTCTTCTGCACAGAAGATCCGTCACCTCTCCCCCATTTATTTATTCTCCCAATCATTTATTTATTTTTTTATTTTAGTTAAATGTTTAATGTTTATTTATTCTTGAGAGAGACAGAGCATGAGCAGGGGAAGGGGCAGAGAGAGAGAGGGAGACACAGAATCCGAAGCAGGGTCCAGGCTCCGAGGTGTCAGCACAGAGCCCGACACAGGGCTTGAACCCACAAGCCGCGAGATCACGACCTGAGCTGAAGTCAGACGCCCAACCGACTGAGCCACTCAGGCGTCCCTCGCCCAATCAGTAGTGTCTACATCAGTAGACACTCAGAGGTTTGCTTCATGGTTTGGGACCAGTACGATGTTATTTTGTTGTTCTTTGGCCATTGGCCTTGGGGGAACCTTCAGGTTGGCTCTGTGTCTCTTTGACATGCTCTAAGTTCTTCCATGTGTCTGTTTGTTTTCTGGGCACTTTCTTGCTTTTTTGGCACTGTGCTATGCCCTGTTCTTATCTCGTGTATTTGCTACCCTCGCCCTAGAATCTGCGATTTCTGCAAGGTGTCCTGCTTCTTTTTATCGGAGAATGTTATCAGGAATCAAGATTGGGGGACTAGGTATAATTTTATTTCATTTTAATTAAGCCTAGTCTTAATTTAAATAGCTACATGTCGTAAACATCAAAACATCATCATAAACATCAAAATCCTGGGCTCTGCTGGTGTTCAGGGGCTGGGGTGGGGGTCAGGGGACACAGGGAGATGTTGCTCAAAGGGAACAAACTTCCGGTTAGATGATTAACAAGTTTGGGGATCTAAGGTACAGCATGGTGATTATAGCTAATAATACTGTATTGCATACTTGAATTCTGCTAAGAGAGTAGGTCTCAAATGTTCTCATCACAAGAAAGAAATGGTAACGATGTGACAGGCTGAAGGTGGTGGCTAATACTATGGTGGTAATGACTGCAATTTCTAAATGTATCAAATCAACACACTGTCCACTTGAAGCTCCCAGGATGGAATGTGTCAAGTATATTTCAGTACAGCTGGGGAAAACACCAACTCTGTGGACCCATGTGGATCTCATTTCTTTGGGAATGTTAATTTGGTTAATGACAAAGAGTAACTTACCCAATAATGAAGCAGGAAACGGCAGTCCCCAAGAAAGCATAAGCCAGAATAGACCCGAGATTTCTGAAAAAGTGTCTCTACAGAAAACAAAAGGCAGGAATCACATTGTGATTTTTGATACTGAGCATAAGAAACACAGTAAAAGTCTCTTGAAAGTGAGACTTTACTTATTGCCTCCATTATAACAAGAAGTGAAATTACTCCTGAATAAAGCCGTTTAGCTATAAACATTGTGGTTTTAAAATATCCCTTGTCCCACTAATCACTGAGGAAATAAGCAAGGGCTTGGTAAATTTCAGACAAAAGTCCCCTGATTATATTAAAGTACACGGAGAGAGAGCAAGTGTATGTGAGAGAGTGAGTGAGTGTAAGTAGACCAATCATTTTCATAGATTTAGCCCAAACTATTTACTGGTAACTTCTGGTTGTGGTGTACCTTAGATCATTACAGATATAAGTTTCAAAGTGATAAAGTATGAAAGTGATGTCTAAGGAGCTTTCTGCTTAATTCAGTATCAGAAAACAGTGTCCTCAGTATCCGCCTCATGGCATCGGAAATATCTCCTGATATTCTTCTGTATTTATCTTTGCAGCCTGGGAAAGAGGGCCAATAAAAACAGAAGTGGAGAACTGAAAAATAGGTAGTTCCGTTTAAGCTGGGCCCATTTGTAAGTTTATATATATGTGTATAAGTTTATATGCTTATACCAATGTAAGATCTAGCAATTATTCAGAAATAGATGGCAAAATTGCAATGCTTTCAATGCTTCTGTACATTCACTGGTTACCTTCACACACACACACACACACACACACACACACACACACACACACGGCTTTAGTTCTTATAAGTTATTATGCCCATGGGACATTCTGATGTGGAAAGTCCCTGTCCTTGGGGTTCTTAGGACCCTGAGCCATGGTTCTTACTCGTCAAGGCATAAGCTGCTCTCATCGGACAATGAGAACTATTTAACAAAACCAGACGAACCATAAACCCCCAAACATCCTAATTCAATAGGGGCCAGGAAGACTTCATCTAAGAATTTTATTTTTTTTTTCATGAATATTTTATTTATTTATTTTTATTTATTTTTTAATCTATGAAATTTACTGTCAAATTGGTTTCCATACAACACCCAGTGCTCATCCCAAAAGGTGCCCTCCTCAATACCCATCACCCACCCTGCCCTCCCTCCCACCCCCCATCAACCCTCAGTTTGTTCTCAGTTTTTAACAGTCTCTTATGCTTTGGCTCTCTCCCACTCTAACCTCTTTTTTTTTTTCCTTCCCCTCCCCCATGGGTTTCTGTTACGTTTCTCAGGATCCACATAAGAGTGAAACCATATGGTATCTGTCTTTCTCTGTATGGCTTATTTCACTTAGCATCACACTCTCCAGTTCCATCCACGTTGCTACAAAGGGCCATATTTCATTCTTTCTCGTTGCCACGTAGTATTCCATTGTGTATATAAACCACAATTTCTCATCTAAGAATTTTAAAAGGCAGGAGAGTCCCAGTGTACCAGCTGAGTGACATCAGGGAAAGACAGGGCTTGGGAAGAACTCAGCATGATCAAAGCAGCCACCACGAAGTGCCCAGTGCTTGGCCCTCTCTGAAGCTGTGAAGAAGGTGTCAAGGAAGGACTAGGGCCCCTAAGCCACCTGCTCAGAAGAGAATCCTCCAAGGGCTTGCCACACCAGCAGTCACCAAATGGGGGTGCTGCCTGTATATATTATGCACACATTATGTCTGCCTTTTAAATCAGTCACTGTCTCCAGTCTTTTTTTTTTTTTTTTTTTTTTTTGCTTTCTTCTGGGTAACCATCCCTAGGGTTACTTTGAATATGTTAAGTAAATTCATATCCGTGATTATTTGCCCAAACAAAACATTAGGAATATAAATCTGCCACCCCAAACACCCCCATGACATATCCTAAAATCTCACACACACACACACACACACACACACACACACACACACACACACAACTACCCGTCTCTGTTCGTATTTGCTGATATGAATTGGCATACCTTGAAAAGAAAGGTATGCCAGGCCACTTATTTGTGTCTCATTACACCCAGTACTTAATTATGTGCCTCACAGCTTCCAAAGTGCTTTCACATACAGTGTAGATGCAAGACGTCAAAGGGCTCCAGAACCACATCCCCATAGGGAAGAAAGCACAGCACCTCCTGGCCCTAGGACCGGATTCTGGTGGAATCCTCTGTCTTTCACCCTGTTCTCATTTGGCCAGTCATGTGTGGCTCCCCATGGCCGGGACCGAATCAAAGCTAATTCCAATGATCGTTTGTTCAGGTTAGGGGGAAAAAAAAAAAGGCCCATGTCCCCCTGACAACTATATGTGCATAGGTCAAAGGGTCTGAATATCTGTCTCCGTAGCTGCCGTTAACTGGTGAGTTATTACACATTTAATTGATAACAGGTTTTAATCACAGGTGGCAAAACCAGACAAAAACCAGCTCTTTCAGTACCTTTATAAGGACTATCTAAAAAGGAAAGTGGCTGAATGAACAGTGGACAGCCTGAAAGACTGCCATCTTAAAAACTTAGGCTCAGTTGGTTGACTGTTGCTTTCGGCTCAGGTCGTGATCTCACAGTTCGTGAGTTCGAGCCCCCGCGTCGGGCTCTGTGCTGCCAGCTCGGAGCCTGGAGCCTGCCTCAGGTTCTGTGTCTCCCTCTGCCCCTCTCCCGCTCGTGCTCTGTCTCGCTGTCTCTCAAAAATAAACGTTTAAAAGATGTTTGAAAAAAAAAATAAAATTAAAAAAATAAAAACAACTTAAATTGGTAACTGGCAAAGCCTGCTGTTTGTTCTCCTTCTGAGGAAATAAGTCTGATACAGGGAAGGCTCTGCAGAACCCAAAGTCTTTTTCAGCCATTAGAGCAGCTCTCACAATCAGTGATTTGGTTCCATTTATTTATTTATTTATTTATGTATTTATTTATTTATTGAGAGAGACAGACAGACACAGACAGAGTGTGCAAGTGGGGGAGGGACAAAGAGAGAGGAACAGACACAATCTGCCATGGGGCTCGAACTCAGGAACCATGAGATCACGACCTGAGCCAAAATCACAAATTGGGCGCTTAACTGCTTAACTCACTGAGCCATCCAGGTGCCATACCTTATGTAACTGTAGTACAATATCAAAACCAGGAAACTGGGGGCGCCTGGGTGGCTCAGTCAGTTAAGCATCCGATTTTGGCTCAGCTCATGATCTCGTGGTTCGTGGGTTCGAGCCCCGCGTCTGGCTCTGTGCTGACCGCTCAGAGCCTGGAGCCTGCTTCGGATTCTGTGTCTCCCTCTCTCTCTCTGCCCCTCCCCTGCTCAGGCTCTGTCTCTGTCTCTCTCTCAAAAACAAATAAACGTTAACAAAATAGTTCTATGTCATTTTATCACGCGTAGACTTGCATATCCATTGCTGTATCAGGACACAGAACTTTTCCATCACCACAAAGATCTCTTTCAGGCTGTCCTTTTATAGTCACACTCCCTACCTCTACCATGCCTAGCCCGAGGCAGCCACTAATTTCTTCCTCGTCCCTATACTTTTGTCATTTCCAGAATGCTATTACATGAAATCATACAGTCCGTGATCTTTTGAGGTTGGATTTTTTTTCCCACTCACCATAATGCCTGTGAGATCCATCCAAATTATTGCGTGTATCAATAGCTTGTTCTATTTTATTGCCGAATAGTATTCCATGGTATGGGTGTTTGGTTAACCGTTCACGTATTGCAAGATATTTTGGTTGTTTCCAGTTCGGGGTTGTTACAAATAAGATTGCTACGGAGAATTGTGCACAGGTTTTTGTGTGAACGTAAGTTTTCATCTCTCTGGGATAAACCCTCGGGAATAAAATGGCTGGGTCGTATGGTGATTGCAACTTTGGTTTTATAGGAAACTGAAACTGTTTTCCTGAGAGGCTACACCATTTTATATTCCTACCGGCAATGTGGGAGCACTCCAGATTTTAAAAGAGAAACCAATCACTGATGATGAGACAAATATAGTCTCTGAGTGGGTGCAGAACACAGTGATAAGCAATCTGGGAGAAGGGAAAAACTAGAAAATTGTGTAGGTACATGAACGCAGAGACTCCCATGCTTTAAGAAATACTGGCAAAAATCTCTTACCTTCTTTAAACTGTAGCCGGCATGGAAAATAATCGGAGGCAGGAGAATGTTGAAAAAGACCTCTGGATCAAACGTTACCTGAAAGTTTAAAAAGAAAAAAAGTCAATTTCCAGTTTAGTACCAGTTGGTGCTATAATATTTGCTTAATATTTTAAGCCACTGACTAAAGTTTCAATGTTTAAAGCAAATAAGACAGATGTGAAAAATCATGGACTCATCACAACAGAGAAGCCACTCCTGCTCTTGGTGTGTTCTTTAATACATATTAAGAAACAACAGTTTGGGGCACCTGGGTGGCTCAGTCGGTTAAACGTCGGACTTTGGCTCAGTTCATGATCACACAGTTCGTGGGTTCGAGCCCCCGCGTCGGGCTCTGTGCTGATGGCTCAGACCCTGGAGCCCGCTTTAGATTCTGTGTCTCCTTCTCTCTCTCTGCCCCTCCGCCACTCGTGCTCTGTCTCTCTCTCCCTCAAAAATAAATAATCATTTAAAAAATTAAAAAAAAAATAGTTCAGTGCGATCTGAGATTTCCCAGAAAGCTTCGGGCCAATGGTTTGGGGGTTTTTTTGGCCAATGTTTTTAAACAAGAAATAAAAAGCTTGATTTTTATCAAACCTTTATTCAAGGTTCCACTGCAATAGAAGATGCTGTGATGGTTCTTTATTAATTTTCTGGATCCTCCCACAGATTCATTTATAGACATGATTCTACTGAATTTAAGTCTCTTTTGAGGATCAGCCTTTTGTGAGACTTGATGTTGCCTGGATCAAAGTCTACAATGACACTAGAGGCTTTCTGAACATCAACATAAAAATTCAACAGCTCTAGGGCGACTGAAATTACCTTCTAGGCTTGATACGGGGAAATCACCCTGAAACTATTATAAAAGAGCAAAATCTTATCACGTCTAGAGAAGAATGAAGCAGTCTATAAACCTCCCCAACTTCAAGAATTTGTTCATATTGGCAGATGGACGGGCTCTTACTGAAATTAATCTTAAAGCTTCACTTTAATTATTAAAAGCCAAGTTAGCATGTCTCTTTAGAAACTGGAAATGTTAAGCAGCCTAATTAAAACTGCAATGCTTCTGGGCACCTGGGTGGCTCAGATGGTGAAGCATCCGACTTCGGCTCGGGTCATGATCTCGCGGTCCGTGGGTTTGAGCCCCGCGTCGGGCTGTGTGCTGACAGCTCGGGAGCCTGGAGCCTCCTTCGGATTCTGTGTCTCCCTCTCTCTCTGCCCCTCCCCCGCTCTCACTCTGTCTCTTTCTCTCTCCAAAATAAAATAATCATTAAAAAAAAAACAAAACAAGCTTCCTAAGCCAAACTGAGAGCCAGGAATGTTACCAATGCTCCAGGAGTCTGAAAGGATTTCTCTCGCCAAGGTCGACATGGAATCGGAAAGTCAAACACCCCTGGCAGGGCCGCAGTGGCTGAGTGTCCCCAGCTCACCTTCCTCAATATGTCATTCTGCTCTACGCTGTTGATCTTGCCAGGGCTGATTTCTCCTTTCAGGGTGTATTCGAAGAACTTCCCACTGACGTTCACTAATAAGGTGCTGAAGGCCCTGTCTTCCTGAGTACAGCTCACTGACTTGTCATGACCACCGGTGGCAGGGGTGCCATACCTCAGGATCACGCCCACGATGAGCCCTGCAACAGAGTGGGAGAAAAAACAAAAAACCACATCAGGCCTGGGGAAAGACAAACAGAGAGCAGGGAAAGAGCGACACGGTCGACCGGCAACAATGAAGAAGCCCAGGAGTCATCTCGGAGCCCAGGGACGAGGTGTGTATTTAAGAGCGGCGGCATAGTCCTTCCGAAGGGTTAACATCCTCTCCTACAAGTCCCTCGGCCACCAGGAGGACGAAGTAGGACAGTACCTTCCCTGGTTATTACGGCGCCGAGTAATTTTCACGAGTGATCACATCTCACTCCTCGGGCTTTTGGCGGAGGAACATGCAATGATAAGGAGCACAGTGTTTTTCTGCCAAGGACAGCACAAAGCACAGCGTCTGAGCTTTGATCTGGTCCAGCAGCCTTCAGGCCAGTCCTGCTGCCGTCTGCCAGCACGGACTGGGCTGCAGGAATTTCTAGCTCCTCCCAATGTAACATTGCTTTGCCACACACCAGAGGGAGGGGGAGGGGGGTATAAAAAAAAGAACGAAAGAAAAGAAATGCTTTGGTTTAGGTCGTTTCAAGTACTGGGTGGAGGAAGTCATTACGTCCCTTGGGGAGCTGCACAGCACAGTGCAAATGCTTGCAATCATGACTCAAAGGGTGTAGAGCTGGCTTCTTAGACCTGTGGCTCTAATACAGCTCAGATAATTAGCTGCAAGTCTTATTTTTTTTAATGTGTATTTATTTTTGAGAGAGAGAGACAGAGCGCGAGCAGAGGAGGGGCAGAGAGAGAGGGAGACCCAGAACCCGAAGCAGGCTCTAGGCTCCGAGCTGTCAGCACAGAGCCGGATGAGGGGCTCGAACTCACGAACCGTGAGATCATGACCTGAGCCGAAGTCAGACACTTAACCGACTGAGCCGCCCAGGCGCCCCCTAGCTGCAAGTCTTTAAGTCTCATACCATTCTTAGGAGGGGTTTCCCATTAGGAAAAAACAAAAAAACAAACCCCAGCAAAATCGTGTATAAGCATCTAATTCCACAGTGAAGGAATGTTGTCCCCCTGGTCCTGGACATGTGACATGTGAAGAAAACATAAATCACCACGAGACACTTTCTATGATTCTCTTTTAGGAGGAAACCTTCAGATCTCTCTCCGTATTCCATTCTTTGCTAGCAGTGTTAAAAGACAGAATGGTAAAATGCTCTGCCATCTCATTTTGCCATTAATGGAGAAAGTTCTGTGAGAACAATGTTTACTGTATTCTGTGCATAATGTTCTATAACGTCTCTTATCACCAAGACATAGGAGAACCCACAAGACATTGCTGAAGAATAATATATGAAATCTAGAAAAACACAGGTCCTTTAGCCAAACTCTGTACTGCATTATTAATTATTATTATTATTGGGGCACCCGGGTGGCTCAGTCGGTTAAGCGTCTGACTTCGGCTCAGGTCATGATCTCGCAGTTTGTGGGTTCGAGCCCCGCGTCGGGCTCTGTGCTGACAGCTCAGAACCTGGAGCCTGCTTTGGATTCTGTCTCTCCCTCTCTCTCTGCCCCTCCCCTGCTCACGCTCTGTCTCTCTCTCGCTCAAAAATAAATAAACATTTATTATTTTTTTCCTTCCCCTCCCCATGGCCTTCTGTTAAGTTTCTCAGGATCCACATAAGAGTGAAACCATATGGTATCTGTCTTTCTCTGTATGGCTTATTTCACTTAGCATCACACTCTCCAGTTCCATCCATGTTGCTACACAGGGCCATATTTCATTCTTTCTCATTGCCACGTAGTACTCCATTGTGTATATAAACCACAATGTCTTTATCCATTCATCAGTTGATGGACATTTAGGCTCTTCCCATAATTTGGCTACTGTTGAAAGTGCTGCTATAAACAAAAAGAGGTTAGAGATGGAGGGAGCCAAAACATAACAGACTCTTAAAAATTGAGAACTGAGGGTTGATGGGGGGTGGGGGGGGAGGGTGGGTGATGGGTATTGAGGAGGGCACCTGTTGGGATGAGCACTGGGTGTTGTATGGAAACCAATTTGACAATGAATTTCATATAAGAAAGAAAGAAAGAAAGAAAGAAAGAAAGAAAGAAAGAAAAAGAAAGAAAGAAAGAAAGAAAGAAAGAAAGAAAAAGATTTTTAAAAATCTTTAAAAACATGTCAGCTGGTGAAGAAAGAATCCCTGACTTCACAGGCATAGGACTAATATCAGGGAAGAATTTCGTTTTAAACTTTTAAAGAAAGCAAACATGGATGAAATTCCTTTGACATTTAATAAGCTTAAAACAAGATGGCGAGAGGCACCTGGATGGCTCAGTCAGTCAAGTGTCTGACTTTATAGCTCATGATCTCATGCTTCACGAGCTCGAGCCCCACTCTGTGCGGACAGCTTGGAGCCTGGAGCCTGCTTCAGATTCTGTGTCTCCCTCTCTCTCTGCCCCTCTCCTGTTCTCTCTCTCTCTCTCTCTCTCAAAAATAAAACATTTAAAAAACTTTGTAAAGAAAAAATACCAACTTCCTTCACAACTGCCAACTTTTCTAATTTTTAAAAGAAAGACATAACAACAACAACAACAACAAAACAGCAAAATAACCGCTCTCTACAGTTTATATATATGCCCATCCAAAAACTGATTTAATTATGGACAGAGTGTGGTTCAAAAACGCCATGAGGCCATTAAAGAAGTTGGCCTCCATTAGTCTGGTGCCAGTTCCTGCTTTTGTGATTGAAGTTGTTGGGAAGAGAGTTGAGCAAGTCAACACTCAGCTGTAATTCGAGACAGCCATCCACCTGCTGTGATATTTAGATGTCTCTATTAATAAAAGCCTTTGTTAAGGAGCTGGCGAACAGGTGCATGGATACACTGTTCTCCTCTAATGAGATTTCACTTCCATCCTATGAGCCACTGGGAGTAGATGATTGCCAGTTCTGTCTGGCTACCACTGTGGGCTTGTTTGCGGCACCCTCAGAGTTGTTCTCAGCTTGAAAGCTTCATCTAACATGCTGAGAAGAGAAAGCACTTCATTCCACACCCAGTTACACGGTGTGCGAAGAAAGCGAATACAATCTTGAAACGTTTCCATTTGTAATCACTCTCTATTTCCTGCTCTCCGCCTCAGGCAATTACTGACCTACTTTCCTATCTCTCTAGATTGGCCTGTTCTGGACGTTCCATATAAATGGAATCATAGGGGCGCCTGGGTGGCTCAGTCGGTTAAGCGTCCAGTTAAGCGTCCGACTTCGGCTCAGGTCATGATCTCGCGGTCCGTGAGTTCGAGCCCTGCGTCGGGCTCTGTGCTGACAGCTCAGAGCCTGGAGCCCGTTTCAGATTCTGTGTCTCCCTCTCTCTCTGCCCCTCCCCTGTTCATGCTCTGTCTCTCTCTGTCTCAAAAATAAATAAACGTTAAAAAAAAATTAAAAAAAAAAAACGGAATCATAAAATAGGAAGCCTTTTGTGTCTGGCTTCTTTCACGGAGTGTCATGTTTTCAAGGTTCACCTGTGTGTAAGGAAGGTCTTAGTACTTCATTAGTTTTGATTGCTGAGTAGTATTCCATTGTAAGGATATACCATATTTTGCTTATCCATTCACCAGTTGATAAGCATTTGGGTTGTTTCACTTTTCTGCTATTATGAATAATGCTGCTGTGGATATTTGCATACAAGTCTCTGTGGACATAGGTTTTCATATCTCTAAGGCAGATACCCAGATACCATTTTGTGACAATCCCTTCCCCCCCCCCCCCCCCCGAGCAATGAATGAGAGTTCTAGCTGCTCCCCACCTGGTAAGTCTTGATGATACACCAGAAAAGCTGTGAATCGCCACACGGCCAGCCTGGGAGTAATACTTCCCTGCCAGAGGATGACTTTGATGAAAGAAGTAAAGTGAGCCCATAGCTCTTTAAGACCCAAGTTCTGTCTTGTCCCGACCAGTATATGAAACAGTAAAATAGTGAAAATCAAGCCCGTCGGTCAAGAGTTCGGCCTCCAATCCAATGCCCCTCTTCTTTAGCAGCTGACATTTCTGAGGTTTGATTAAGACCCAGATGGAACACGTTTTTGTGATTCAAAGCCACTATCCGTTATAAGTAGTGTCCCCAAATATGGGATGTCACAGTCAGGAATAAGAAGAAGAAGAAGATTTTAGGTCTTAGAGATCTGCTTAACAAAAGCAGACACGGAGAAACCGTTACACTGTCCCATGAAGTTCTTGGAAGAGGTTTTTAATTTTTTTTAAGTCTATTCATTTATTTTGAGAGAGACTGAGACAGCACGAGTTGGGGAGAGGGAGAAAGAGAGGGAGAGAGAGAATCCCAAGCAGGCTCTGAGCTGCCAGCACACAGCCCGACACGGGGCTCGAACCCATGAAACCGCGAGATCATGACCTGAGCAGAAAGTAAGAGACGCGCACCTGACTGAGCCATCCAGGAGCTCCATGTGGAACAGGTTTTTATTGGAAACTAGGCCCAGGGAGGTAGACATGGCTTGATGGCTGAACTTTTTTAAATTTTTTAATTAAAAAAATTTTTTTTAATGTTTTTATTTATTTTTGAGACAGAGAGAGACAGAGCATGAGCAGGGGAGGGGCAGAGAGAGAGGGAGACACAGAATCCGAAGCGGGCTCCAGGCTCTGAGCTGTCAGCACAGAGCCCGACGCGGGGCTCGAACTCACCGAGTGTGAGATCATGACCAGAGCTGAAGTCGGACGCTCAACCGACAGAGCCACCCAGGCGCCCCAAGAACTTGATGGCCGAACTTTTAACTAGAGGAGTCCAATATGGTACCCACATGTAGGCTGATTACGGCTTGGAGCCTGGAGCCTGGAGCCTGCTTCAGATTCTGGGTCTCCCTCTCTCTCTGCCCCTCCCTTGCTCATTCTCTGTCTCTGTCTCTCCCTCAAAAACAAATAAACATTAAAAAATATTTGAATGCTTTTAAAATAAAATTCACAGGTAGGTTTGAGCGGAAGATAATGGGAGGTCAGCAAATCCCCGGATTAGGTCTGAGGACCTTTCAAACTACGGTGCTGGCTTTCTGCTTTAGATCAGGTATATGATTTATTGGCTTCTGCTTCATACTCTGACATTTCCCAAAATGAAGGACAGCACCTGTGGGCTAAGTCGTCCCTCAACACATTTTAATTGCTGTGCTGTATATCTCTCCTTCGATTAAACACATCAATCAAATCCACGTCAATTGCCAAGGGACTAGACTACAAAGGTCACCACAGCAGATTATCACACACTTCCCTGACCTGTCTGCCACTCTTTGAAGGCCCAGCCGAGACTTGCAGATGAACATCAACTGCCCTTTGAAATAAATTAATCAATCTTTCCTCTGAGCGTCTGCCTGGAAGTCTCTCCCCCACTCTGTCTTTCCCTAGTCATCCCCCACAGGGTTTACTCCGACTTTTCCTTCAAGTCACAATATAGTCCTCACTTCTTCCAGGCAGGGAAGCCCTTCCTGACACCTCAGGACGGGGCACAGTCCACAACCAGGGCTGTCGTCACAGCATTCGACATGAAAGATGCTCCTTGGAATTGTTCAAGGCACACGTACACAACCATATGTGGCCGCCCTCTTCATGAAGCATCTCTCGAACACGGTCCCTCCTGCGCTCTGAATGCCTTTTACCTGCGTGTCCCCCAGCCCCGGGACTAATTTTCCCGAGGGCAATGCTCAGTGAGTGCTCGCCAGCCATTCCTGCACCTGACCCACCATGGCCACGCAATAAATGACGGTAGACGATGGGGACGTTCGTCAGTAGCCATCTGTTAACCAAGAATTACCTCATGTGAGTTATAGAAAAAGATACTTAGTTTCAAAGATACAATTAGTTTCAACCTCTTACCTGCCATAAAAATCCAAGAACGCCCACACTGATCAGCCTTTAGAATTGGGCCCAAATTAATGACCACAAGTCGAGTACCCTCACGGGTTAAAAACCTTCCAATGGTCTTATGAGGCGTATCATGGAATCCACCTTCCTAGAGGCTCTGAAGTTACGTAACATTGCAAATAAACAGATGCGCTGATCATAGTTACCTTAGACAGCCATGAAACTGGGACACACAATAGCAACCACATTTGCCGCTCATGTTACTGGAATCACTGAGGGATGGCCGAGTCTTAAACGGAAAGAAATGCAAACATATGGACACACATGAGTGAGGAGGTAGGGTTTTTGATAACACCGGGGAAAAGAAATGAACAAAATAGAGCTTGTACTTACCTACGTTTTAACTGAGGATGGTCTATTTTTGAAAATTAAAGAAAACAAAACCCATTTAAGAATTCACCTGAATTCAAAGGCTAGCAACCAAAAAAAGTTGTCTGCTGTGGAATGAACTGTGTTCTCTCGAACTTCGTATGCTGAAGCCCGAACCCCCCCCCCCCCCATGGGACTGTATTTGGAGATAAGGCTTTTAAGGAGGAAATAAAGGTTAAATGAGGTCATAAGCGGGGCTCTGCTCTGACAGGACTGGTGGCCTTATAAGAAGAGGAAGGGACACCTGCTCCCTCTTCCCGTGCACACGTACACAGAGGAAAGGCCACAGAGGACACAGTGAGAAGGTGGCCGTCTGCAAGCCAGGAAGACAGGCCTCACCAGAACCCAACTGGGCCGGCACCGTGATCTTAGGACTTCCAGCCCTTAGAATTGTGGAAAATAAATTTTTCTTGTTTGAGCCACCCAGTCCGTGGTATTTTGTAAACAGCAGCCTGAGCTAATACACTACCTTGCTGAGAAATTCCAGGTGGCTTCTCTAAATTATCAACAATATCCTTTTGGCTAATGCACACCTGACCGCACCACTAGGAAACTTTTCTTTCACAGATGAGAAGTTAGGATCCCACTGCTCTAACACAGGGTCCTTAACCCTTACTCCAGAGATGGTTTTTGTCTGTCTTTCCTTTTCCCATATTGACCTCCCAGCATGAACTCAGACTTTTGTAGAAAGTATTATCCTAGGGCACTAAGAAACTACCATACCTCTGTTCTCCCTGGTCAGAACTGATGGGGCCAGACAAGAGATAAATTTCCATTAATGCTTTTAAAACATCATCTTGGGAAGATGCTGAAATGTGTTGTGTTTAGAAATCTAGTCGTAGGCCAACAATACATAATTTTTTAAAAATGTTTATTGATTTTGAGAAAGAGAGAGAGAGAGTGAGAGAGAACATGACGAGCAGGGTAGGGGGCAGAGAGAGAGGCAGAGAGGGAATCCCAAGTAGGTTCTGCACTGTCAGTGCTGAGCCCGATGCGGGGCTCAAGCCCACAAACCAGGAGATCCTGAAATCAGGAGTCGGATGCTTAACCAACTGAGCCATCCAGGCACCCCCACAATACATAATTTTTAACTCAGATGATCAATGCAACAATTCTAAAAAAGGAGGACAAAGATTTAAATTTAAATGGATGATTACATATATTAGTAAGTTAGCTATAATAAGACTACAAAAAACTTTATTAGGAAATATGTCAGATACCCCAAAATATAAGTAGAGTACATATAAGGGGAAAGAGAAATATAATTAGGTAAGAATACACGGGGGTGTTCAAAGGTACTGGTAATTTTCTGTTTCTTAAGCTGGACAATAAATACAGAGCCATTTATTCTATTTTTTAGTTTATATACACTATTTTGTATACTCAATGCAGTTCACAAGAATTTATCAGGATAAGGGGCACCTGGGTGGCTCAGTGGGTTAAGCATCCGACTCTTGATTTCGGCTCAGGTCGTGATCTCCTGGTTCGTGGGATTGAGCCCCGCGTCGGGCTCTGCACTGACAGTGCGGAGCCTGCTTGGGATTCTCTCTCTCCCAGTCTCTCTGCCTCTCCCTCGTTCACAATCTCTCTCAAAATAAATCAATACACGTTTAAAAAAAGGGAATTTATCAGTAAGAATGGTCTACCAGACATCTCTGTGGCTATCACTCAGTTCAATAGCACACTGCCAAGAGATCTAAGCACGCTTCGTATTCTTCCCAGTCAAGACGTGAACTTGCCCCCCATGCCCCCGGAAACTACTACCCTGAACTGGGTGTTCACTATGCTCTTAGAGTTAAATTGAGGCCATACGTTGCCGAATTTTGCATGTCTTTGAATTAATTACGTGTGATGTGAATTATTCGGGGACTGGCTTTTTTCACCCCATAATACGCTTATGAGAGTCATCCATAATGACATCCGGCTCTGGGGCAGGATTCTCACTTCTTGAAATTCTAATTTGGTTCTTTTGCAAATACGCTGGAGTTTTTGTTTGTTGACAGAATCTGCACTGAGGGGTGACTATGTTTACGACCGTCACTTCTGCACTCTGTGACTACTGGTCGCTTACTCCAATCGGCTTCACGGAGTGGATAACAACACACTATTGTAAAAGGCTCAAATGCTTCCTGCAAAGGGTACCGGCTAAATAGTGTCCCTTCACGTGGTGGAGTCTGTAACCACTGTATTAAAAAGAATGCAGCAATGCCACATCTGACTGTGGCTCAGGTCACGATTTCACTGTTGGTGAGTTCAAGCCCTGCGTCGGGTTCTGCGCTGCCCGCTCAGAGCCTGGAGCCTGCTTCGGATTCTGTCTCCCTCTCTCACTCTCTGCCCCTCCCACGCTCACACTGTCTGTCTCTCTCTCCCTCTCTCCCTCAAAAATAAACATTAAAAACTAAAATATATAAATAAATACAAATGACAGCTAAATACTAAACGGGAGCCAGGCCATTTCCTGCCTCTCTGCTCTTGGCACCTGCTGTCTATGCTGCCCGGCCTGTCTCCCAGTTCCCACCGTGCCCCGCCCCCCCCAACCCAGCTGCTGTCTACCTGGTCACTTCCTATTCATCTGCAGGACTAATCTGAAACCACACCAGCTTTGGCACAAAGTTAACCGCTCCTTCCTCCGGGCTGTTAGTGCGTGTCTATTCTCCCCAGGAGACGGCAAACTCCACGGAACCCAGCACAACATCTGGGACGCAGTCATCATTCAATAAATGTTTGCTGAAAGAATGAAATAACGAAAATCAAAAACTGTGGGGCGCCTGGGTGGCTCAGTCGGTTAAGCGTCTGACCGGCTCAGGTCGTGATCTCGCGGTCCGTGAGTTCGAGCCCCGCGTCGGGCTCTGTGCTGACCGCTCAGAGCCTGGAGCCTGTTTCAGATTCTGTGTCTCCCTCTCTCTCTGACCCTCTCCTGTTCATGCTCTGTCTCTCTCTGTCTCAAAAATAAATAAATGTTAAAAAAAAATTTAAAAAAAGAAAAAGAAAATCAAAAACTGTAATGTGACTACAAATAATGCTAATAGATTACACACATATGGAAGCATCGGTTCCCCAAACTGTGACCATATTGCCCTTTCCCCCCTGCAACTTACATCTAGGGTTTGGCAGGTAACAAAGCGGCATCTGAAAAAGATTGCTTTTGTATTTAGGGTGCAATTTCTTGAGTCATGAAATTGGTATCTGGGAAGTATCCAAAGTCAACAACCAGAGGCGACATTAATGACACATCAAGAAACACGTCACACCATGCACCCGGCAAAATCTTTTATGTGTTTATGAGGGCAGAATAAAATGTAACTACTCGGTAGTTCAAGTTTGACCCAGCTCGAAACTATATCGTATTTAACAGCCTACTTGGTAAAATTATTTTATAACAAAACACACACTGGAGAGGCTATAACAGAAAATCTGGGGGCTCCTGGCTCGCTCAGTTAGAGGAGCATGTAACTCCTGATCTCGGGATCATGAGTTCAAGTCCCACGTTGAGTGCAGAGTTTTCCTAAATAAACTTAAAAAAAAAAAAAAAAGAAAGAAAGAAAAGAAAATCTGTTTTTCGTCCTTCTGAGAGCTTGTACCGAACAGGTGTATGCTGTATTCCAGGAGGAGAGGGCTTTGGGCTGGGTGTTAAGAGGGCATGGAGCATTTAGCCTTCTGAGCCCCCCCCCCAACACCCCCCCCCCCACACACACACACCCGCCAGCCTGGGAACACATAACTAAGGATAAAGCCAGCCAAAGTGATGACCATCATAAAACAGGCACATAAAGGGGCGCCTAGGTGGCTCAGTCGGTTGAGCATCCGACTTCAGCTCAGGTCATGATCTTGGGGTCCACTGAGTTCGAGCCCCGTGTCAGGCTCTGTGCTGACAGCTCAGAGCCTGGAGCCTGTTTCAGATTCTGTGTCTCCCTCTCTCTCTGCCCCTCCTCCGTCCGCACGCTGTCTCTCTCTCACTCAAAAATGAAATAAACACTAAGAAATCAATCAATCAATCAATCAATCAATGCATGCATGCATGCATGCATGTCAGGGCGGGGCGCCTGGGTGGCTCAGTCGGTTAAGCATCTGACTTTGGCTCAGGTCCTTATCTTGCAGTTCGTGGGTTCGAGCCTCACGTCGGGCTCTGTGCTGACAGCTCAGAGCCTGGAGCCTGCTTCAATTCTCCGTCTCCCTCTCTCTCTGCCCCTCCACACTCACGATCTGTCTCTGTCTCTGTCTGTCAAAAATAAAATAGACATTAAAAACTAAAAAAAGAAAAGCAGAGGCATAAAAACGTGACGCGGTAAGGAACAGAATAAATAATTCTTTCAGGTGAAACAAGTAGTAGAGGAAAACTTCACAGAGAAGGTGGCTTTCTCAGTTGGGCCTTTCAAGATGAGTCAGGCTTTCGTGGATGAAGGAAGAATGAGGTGTGAGCTAGATTTCAGAGAAAGCCCTCGGCATGATGTGGGGGAAGTGAACGTTATAGCCAGACCAGCGTGGCTGGAGCACAGACCATGTTAGGAGAAAGAGGAAGGGCAGAGACCGTGTGCCAAAAGTGAGGTTGGCTCGAGCTCACAAGGACAGACTTTAACCCTTTAAGAAGGGGCATGATCAGGCCTGATGTTTAGAAGACACTGTAGCAGCACCGTGGAGACGGCTGCAGGAAGAGAGAGGCTACAAGTATAAAAACTTTATCAAGCTTTCCTAAAAGTATCATGCCTCTCGGGGGAAAAAAAAAAAAAAAAGATAAAAATCATTCTTCGAACTAAGAGAAACCCTACGTTATTTCACAGTCCTCCACATCTCTCTTTTGTTCAAGTGCAAGTTATCACTCAGGATCACACAGATGGGACTCAGAATGCTCTGAAATCAGTCACCCATCCAAACGTACAGATTAAGACAGATTTCTGAGACGTAGAGACATACTAACCAAATGCAGTTGTAGGGACTTTATTTGCATCTTAATTCAAACTAAAAAAAATCAATTGGGGAAATGTGAACTCACTGGATATTTGACAAATATGAAATTACTGTCATTTTTGAGGGGTAATAAAGGATTGTGGCTATATGCGTGTATATATACACACATATTTTTCATGTATATGAGAGTGCACACAAATTGAGGGAGAGGGGCAGAGGGGCAGAGAGGCAGAGAGAGAGAAAGAATGCACAGACCCTGACACGGGGCTCAATCCCACAATGTTGGGATCATGACTTGAGCCAAAATCAACAAGTCAGATGCTTAACCAACTGAGCCACCCAAGTGCCCCTTGTAGCTGTGTGTGTGTGTGTGTGTGTGTGTGTGTGTGTGTATACATGTATTTAAAGATTCTTTATCTTTTGGAAATAAACACTGAAATATTTACCAATAAAATCTGTGATTTTGTAACCACTGAAGTCTACTCCTGAAACCAACATTGCACTGTATGTTAACAAATTAAACTTGAAATTAAAAAAAGCTTTTTTTAAAAGTTGGGATTTTGTATCAGCGACGTGGGTAGCTGTGAGGGGTACAGGTTAAACAAGATCGACCATGAACTGGTAATTAACGAAGCTGGCCAACGGGTACATGGGTTGTGGTTTACTATATTTCTGTGTGGGGTTTTGTTTTGTTTTGTTTTCATACCGTGAAACAGTTCTCAATTCAACTCAATTCTGACACCATCTGCCTGGAGATGACGTCAGTTCCCACAGGGTAAGGGCTCAGTCCCGCAAGACTGTCCCCCCTCCCCCCAGCCCACTTCACATGCCAATCACAAGTCCAGGTGGTCACCTGTGCTTCTGACCAACCGGCTACAGATGAGAACTGTGGATCAGAGCTCCCTCTAACCCTCCCCTTGGATTCCATTCATTTGCTAGAGCGGCTCACAGAACTCAGAAAAACAGCTTACTTACTAGATCACAGGTGTATTACAGAAGGCTAGAACTGGGGGAGAGCCAGCTGGAAATGATGCACGGGGCTGTGTGGGGAAGGATCCAGGAGCTTCTAGGCCCTCTCCAACTGCGCCACTCTCCAAGTGTCCATACATTCACAACCCAGAAGCTCTCTAGACACCAGCCTTTTAGGTTTTCATGAAGGTTTCGTTACATAGGCATGGCTGATTAAACCATCGGCCGTCGGTGAGTGATTCAACCTCCAGCCCCTGTCCTCTCCCCTGGGGTTGGGGGTGGGGGGAAACCTAAAGTTCCAACCCTCTAATCACAAGGTGGGTTCCCAGTCCCAGGTGCTTTCCTAAAGTCCCCTCATTAATGTGAACTCCAGTGTTTGAAAAGGCTTTTAGGAGCTCTGTGCCAGAAACAGGATTTATTTATTACAAATCACAATACTAGGGTCTCGACTTTTATGTGTTTGAAATTTTCCATAATAAAAAAATTTTTAAGTAAAAAAGTCATCCAACCAACACGAAGCTTTAAAGCAGTGATTCCAGGGGCTCCGGGGTTAAGCGTCCGACTTCGGCTCAGGTCACGATCTCACGGTCGGTGAGTTCGAGCCCCGCGTCGGGCTCTGCGCTGACAGCTCGGAGCCTGGAGCCTGCTTCGGATTCTGGGTCTCCGTCTGTCTCTGCCCCTCCCCTGCTCTCACTCTCTCTCTCTCTCTCTTTCAAAAATAAATAAACATTAAAACAATTTTAAAACAGTGATTCCAGCAACTGTAGCTCCAGCAGTCTTTCCACCTCCCCACCCCCACTCCAGACACCCACAGCCAAATCCCCCCAACACCTCAACCTCCCCAGGTGTAAGAGGTAGCTGTCACTCCTCCCTGTGAACATCCTTGTCCCCGTGAGTGCCAGATCCCTGTGAGTCAGCCCCATGTCATTTGCCCACGGGCAGCCACCTATAATACACAGGGCAACCATTCTTCTCACATGGATTTTTCTGGCAGCCTCCTTAAGCCACCCCGCATCCACCTCATGCTCCTCTCGTCCATCTACCTCCAAACCACTGCAAGGATGGCCACTCTAAAATAAACATCTCTGCCTACCTTGTTTGTTTGGGTTTTTTTGGTAAGTAACTTTAATGTTTATTTATTTTTTTGAGAGAGAGACCGAGCACGAGCAGGGGAGGGGCAGAGAGAGAGGGAGACACAGAATCCGAAGCAGGCTCCAGACTCTGACCTGCCAGCACAGAGCCCGAGATTGGGCTCGAACCCACAAACCGTGAGATTGTGACCTGAGCCGAAATTGGATGCTGAACCGACGGAGCCACCCAGGTGCCCCACATCTCTGCCTAGCTTAAAGTCTTTCCGGGGCTCCTCACCATCTAGGAAACAGAAACCTCTGCTCCCTGGCAAAGCCCAATCTGTTGATCTCTTTGTGTTGTCTGATAAGGTCCTGAGGTCTTCCTGATGCCACCTTAGCGACTTCAGTCTTCACAAAGGACACAGACTCCATTTTCGAGCTGAATGTCTGAGTCGTGCAGTGAACGGCACAGTAGTGGGTCTCCTGAGGCGGGGTGGCCGGGCAGCCCTTACTGAAAAGCCAGAGTCACCATTCAGCCAGCGTCCTCTCAGTTCTGTACTCATGCCAAGGCCTGCCTGACCGTCCCCATAGGAGATGGGCTTCAAGGCTCGTATGTTCACAGCAGCTGGCTGACTAGATGGGCAAAATGTGGCCACAAACCAGAAGTTTTCTCTGTGAGGCTAAATGATCTGTTTAAGGCTCGCACTCAAACCCAATCAGCTGGCCTCCTACGTGTCAGAGTGACGGGACCTAAGCAAAGGAATCCAAACAGAAACTAACCATAAAAGGAGGAGAATTTAAGCCACAAAAAAGACATAAGCTATCGTAAGAATAACAAATTGCAAAATACAGCAAAATACAAGCGGAGAGTGTTTGGAGAAATAAGCCAGCCACTGGAAAGCTGCGCCCATGATGTCTTTTTCCAGCACCATTGACTATGTTGTCAATTTCTTCCTCCCATGAGCTTCTCAGTCACTCAGTGCCAAATGACAGCTTTTGCTTGCAGAGAGACAAAAAGAATGTCTTTCTTGCCTCAAAGCACTGACGCTAAGTAACACTGGACAGAACAAAGAAATCTAGGATTGGTGACAATAATCAATTTAATGACAGCGCACCTGACTGGCACCTCACCAGGTTGTACATTCAACAGATACTTAGTGAGCAGCTTACCACATGCCAGGCACTGGCAGTCAATAGGGCAGTCAAGGGGCGCCTGGGTGGCTCAGTCGGTTGAGTGTCCAACTTCGCTCAGGTCAGGATCTCACGGTCAGTGAGTTCGGCTCGGAGCCTGGAGCCTGCTTCCGATTCTGTGTCTCCTTCTCTCTCTGCCCCTCCCCCGCTCATGTTCTGTCTCTCTCTCTCTCTCTCTCTCTCTCTCTCTCTCTCTCTCTCTCTCAAAAATAAATAAACATAAAAAAAATTATAAAAAAAATAGGGCAGTCAACAAGAGTGATAAAAGTCCTGCCCTATGTGGGCTTACATTCTAGTAGGGGAAAGAATGCTTTAAGCTTACATTCTAAAGATGTGTGTGTGTGTGTGTGTGTGTGTGTGTGTGTGTGTGTGTGTGTGTGTGTGTGTTTAAAGTAATGTCTACACCCAAGATGGGGCTCAAACTCAAAACCCTGAGATCAACAGTCATGTACTCCAGGGCTCCTGGGTGGCACAGTCAGTGAAGCAACCAACTCTTGATTTCGCCTCAGATCATGATCTCACAGTTTGTGAGTTCGAGCCCTGTATTGGGCTCTGTGCTGGAAGTGTTGAGCCTGCTTGGGATTCTCTCTCTCCTTTTCTCTGCCCCTCCCTATTTGTTCTCTTTCTCTCTCTCTTTCCCTTTCTCAAAAAAAAAAAAAAAAAAAGAGTCACGTGCTCCATTGACTAAGCCAGCCAGGCATCCCTAACCTCACATTCTAGCAGGGGAAAGAATGTTTTAAAAACAAGGCAAATAAGGGGCGCCTGGGTGGCGCAGTCGGTTAAGCGTCCGACTTCAGCCAGGTCACGATCTCACGGTCCGTGAGTTCGAGCCCCGCGTCAGGCTCTGGGCTGATGGCTCAGAGCCTGGAGCCTGTTTCCGATTCTGTGTCTCCCTCTCTCTCTGTCCCTCCCCCATTCATGCTCTGTCTCTCTCTGTCCCAAAAATAAAAATAAAACGTTGAAAAAAAAATTAAAAAAAAAAAAAAAAAAAAACAAGGCAAATAAATAGTGCATTATGATGCTAAAGAGGAAAATAAAACAGGGAAGGAGCACAGGTGGTGTTGTGGGAGGTCCTGGGACTGGACAGTGGTGCAACATCACAGAGCAAGGACGGAAACAATGCCGATGAAAAGAAAGGGTAACAAACGCTCATAAATCTTCTCATCTTCTTGCCACTGTGTTCTCTACCACTTATTTTTTTTCCGTGTTTTTAAAAACAAAATGCCCGTGCCTTATTTAAACCAACCAAAAACGGCGTTTGGCTCATCATTTGCCAAACATGTATTGAGAACCAGCCTACGTATAAACAAACCCGTGTAAAGTGCTGAAAGCAATATATACCAGGGCGAGTGCACGATGATTTCTGTCCTCTGAGAGGCCATCATCCCATTGAAGGTTATGTTACGGTAGTGGACGTTCACAGTCCTTAGGGGAATCATCAGACAGTCAAATGCTGTGTGGGCAGGGAGGTCACCACACCATCTGGAAAAGTCTGTTGCAAAATATACTGTGAAGAATAAGTCAGTGGAATATGGCAAAAAAAAAAAAAAAAAAAAAAAGATCGGAACGAGCAAAAGGGGAAAGAGAAGTAAAAGAAAACACTAAGGACTTGAGCTTTAGGTGGCTGGCTAAGATACGGACAGCATTTCCAGAAGGGAGAATGTCCAGTGGGAAAGCTGGTGTTAAAAATGGGAAGCGTAGGGGCGCCTGGGTGGCTTCATCAGTTTAAGCATCTGACTTCGGCTCACGTCACGATCTCACGGTTTATGGGTTCGAGCCCCGCATCGGGCTGCATGCTGACAGTGTGGAGCCTGCTTGGGATTCTCTGTCTTTCCCTCTTTCTCTGCTGCTCCCCCACTTGCCCTTTCTCTCTCTCTCTCTAACAAAAATAAATAAACTTAAAAAAAAATGACACCTACACTGTCATCATCTACAGATTCCAGAGCACGGCATGTTCAGGGGGAAACGGCCCAAACAATGAGAACGTTTGCCTCCAAGGAAAAGAATGGGATAAATTTATTTTTTTTTAATTTTTTAATGTTTATTTATTTTTGAGAGAGAGAGAGCATGAACGGGGGAGGGGCAGAGAGAGAGGGAGACACAGAATCAGAAGCAGGCTCCAGGCTCTGAGCTGTCAGCACAGAGCCCGACGTGCAGCTCAAACTCACAAGCCGCAAGATGGTGACCTGAGCCGAAGTCAGACGCTTTACTGACTGAGCCACCCAGGCGCCCCAAGAATGGGATCAATTTCTATCCAAGAATAAGGAAAGGCCTTTTTTTCCACTTGTATTTTCTTGGGACTTTTGCATGTTGCACTGTGATCTGTATTATGTTCCCCCAAAATTCATTTAAATAAGTGATGAGTTTCAGGACTATATTGTGGGAATTCCATACAAGACTAAATAGAAAGACCTGTAAGCCAGCTACATAAACATGGCATCTGATGCCATGGATCAGGGAGTGAAAGAAATTGATCAGATCAAGGTCTGGCCTCTGGGCATCTCCACGTTTAGGCAAACAGAATGAAAGCAGGGACAGCTGGATAGCGAGAAGACCCTCCTATGTGCCAGGAAGAACCTCACTCAAAAATACTTCTAAAAGCATCATGGAATGCACTTGGAATGGTGGGGGCAGAAGTGAGGGTCCCCAAGATTTAAAGGTAAGAGAATGAAGGTTTTCTCAGCCAGCAAAACTGCCATATGTTAGATGTGACTGGCAAAGTGTGGAAGTAAACCAGGAGATCAGCGGCCCATGTGCCCTGAAAAGCCTGGGGATCCCCAGACCACAAAGTGACCCAGATGGAATGCACCTGAGATTCATCTGGGGGGAATCCAGCGTACTGTGTGATATCCAGTTTGAAAAATACCGTGAAAAGAAGAAGAAAAGCAAATCTCCAGAAGTCAGATGGTAAGATAACCCACATAACCACTGGCTGACAGAAAGGATACGGTGCCTCACCTAAACCAGTTTCAGCGGGGAGAGGGACAAGGCTGTCCCTAAGGAGACAGACCCATCGGCCGTTTCCAGTCTAGATATAAGCAGATCACAACCAACTGCTTCTGTTTTTATTCCGTCTTCTAAGCAACCTTCTGACAACAACTTGGGATCTACACAGAGGGATCTGCTGCTTGTCTACACAGAGAAAACAGTCTGCTCTGTCTGAACTTTGCACTCTGGTTAGGTTCAGACTCTCTGAGCCTGGTGAACATCAGCTTGGCCCTGAAGGACAGAGTCCCTCGGGCTGCTGACAGTTTCAGCTTTTGAACGGGCGACATCACTGTCTAGGGTCTGGGCCAAGGTACATCCTACCGGTGTGGCCTCTTGCAGCCTGCCAACCTTCTGCTGGTGACATCTGTGCCACAGGCCTTAACATCACACTGCAAAAGCGTCTTTTCCCCGTTTCCATTTTGCAGCTCACTCTTATCATGACAACTATGTCTGTTTTACAGGGGACCCAATAATACCAATATTTTCTCCAAATCCAGTCACTTCACACACAGACAAAAGTCACTGTTAAGAGCCATCAGAAGGGGCCACCCCTAGGTGGCTCAGTCAGTTGAGTATCCAACTTCCGTTCAGGTCATGATCGTATTTGTGGGTTCAAGCCCCGCATAGGGCTCAGCTGACAGTGAGGGTCTCACAGCTCAGAGCCTGGAGCCTGCTTCGGGTTCTGTGCCTCCCTCTCTCTCTCTGCCCTTCCCCATTCTCTCTCTCTCTCTCTCTCTCTCAAAAAATAAATAAACATTAATTTTTTTTTAAAGCCATCAGGAAATAGCTGGGCCTAAGCAATCACAAAAATCTCACACTGTTAAAAAGCCATCGGGGCGCCTGGGTGGCTCAGTCGGTTAAGCGTCCGACTTCAGCTCAGGTCACGATCTCACGGTCCGTGAGTTCGAGTCCCGCGTCAGGCTCTGGGCTGATGGCTCAGAGCCTGGAGCCTGCTTCTGATTCTGTGTCTCCCTCTCTCTCTGCCCCTCCCCTGTTCATGCTCTGTCTCTCTCTGTCTCAAAAATAAATAAACGTTAAAAAAAAAAATTAAAAAAAAAAAGCCATCATGAGGGGCCCCTGGGTGGCTCAGTCAGTTAAGCACCGACTTCGGCTCTGGTCATGATCTCGCAGTTCGTGAGTTTCGATCCCCGCGTTGGGGCTCAGAGCCTGGAGCCTGCTTCGGATTCTGTGTCTCCCTCTCTCCCTGCTCCTTCCCCACTCTGGTCTGTCTCTCTCTACCTCTCAAAAATAAATAAACATTAAAAAAAATTTTTTTTTCAATCACCACGTACAGACATTGCCATCACTCAGCACTGCCTGTCCTACTCGGACACAAATGACTGGGAACTGCACACAGGAGAGAGAAAAAGCCGGCTGTACCTTTCCTCTCCCTGGTTCCATCCCATCCCTCTGCCCCTGCGGTGCCCACCACCCACTTCAGCCTATGCCCAGGCCAAGGTTTACTAAATATACATATCCACAAATATACAGTATTCTTTTGCTTTTGCCTTTTTTTTTTTTTTTTTTTTAGGAAACAGGTCCAGCTGCTGGGACAAAGACCAAAATAACAGAGGCTTACGTGAGACGGGAGTCCACTTTTCTCTCCCGTAAGGGTCAGAGCGTAAACACTGCTTGGGATGAAACGCTGGCGCCCCTGTCCTCCTGCTCTATCCTCCACTGGGGGCGCCCTCACCAGCGGGCCCACATTTCAGGGGAAGAGAATTGAGGACGGGACGAGGAAAGACTGCCTCGAAACTGGGCACACTACTTCTACTCACACCCCACTGGCCACGCCTCGGTCACGTGGTCACATCTGGCTGCAAGAGAGGTGACAAAAGAAAGTCTTCTTTCCGGGAAGCCATGTCGTCTCCTCCTCCTCCCCCTTCTTCTTCTCCTTTTTTTTTTTTTTTTTTTTTTAGTTTTATTTAGTCGACTAATCTCTACAGCTGACATGGGGCCCGAACTCATGACCCCAAGATCAAGAGTCGTATGCTCTTCTGACTGAGCCAGCCAGGTGCCCCGCCATTTCTCCTTCTAAAAGATCGTTCCGGGGCGCATGGTGCCACATTTCCCTTTCTTCCCACTCGACGTCATGTTTTTGGGAGTTACCCATGTTCAAAACAGCAGTTCGTGCACAGACACTGCTGCTCAGTGCCATGTTGCGTGTCCTACATGACAGGCTTTCTTTAGAATTTGGGATCTATATTCTAAATGTGGTGTATCCATACACCACGTTTATTGAACCATTCCCCTATTGTTAGACACTTGGGACTTTTTAAAAGATTTTTTTTTTAAGTTTATTTATTCTGAGAGAGAGAGAGAGAGAAAGAACGCGAGAGTGGGGGAAGGGCAGAGAAAGGAAGAGAAGGAGAACCCCAAGCAGGCCCGATGCGGGGCTCGAACTCACGAACCGTGAGATCATGGCCTGAGCCGAAATCAAGAGTCGGACGCGTAACCGACTGAGCCACCCAGGCGCCCAACCCCTGGGACTTTTAAACCCACTCCATTTACAAAGCATTTGGATCACATCAGGAGAAATGTTAAATTAGCTAAATGCTAACGTATGGGTCAGTCTCAGGTACAGGCTAATTGTTTTGTGAAGCCTTTCAAGTCCCCTCCAGCAAGCCAATTAAAACAAAAATTGGTAATATTAAACTATATAGAAGGAGGAGTTAATTTTATGGCCCTCCTTGGCTTTCTGTTATTGTAATAAAGCATTAAATGGTGTTCTGGGTTTCTTGACAACTGAAAGAGAAAGAAAACATTGTGCAACACTCGATTCACATCATCTGAACAAAGGGAATAAGCCCGTTATGAGAAATAAATGCTTGATCCTAATTCTAAATGTTTTTTTTTTTTAACGTTTATTCATTTTTGAGAGACAGAAAGAGACAGAGCATGAGCGGGGAAGGGGCAGAGAGAGAGGGAGACACAGAATCCGCAGCAGGCTCCAGGCTCCGAGCTGTCAGCACAGAGCCCGATGCGGGGCTCAAACTCACGAACTGTGAGATCATGACCTAAGCCGGCGTCGGACACTCAACCGACTGAGCCACCCAGGCGCCCCACTTGATCCCAATTCTAAAATAAATCTGTCCCATGAGCCCTTATCTAAAGCTCAATTAGCAAAAAGAGAATAACGTCTTTAACAACCAGTTATGTAGCAAATGTACAAGGCTTCTCCAGGAGAATGTTTTCATTGGTGGACCCTTAACGAGCAGAGGACTTAACATGAAAATATTTTCTTCCAAGGGTCAGGTTAGCTCCCAGGTTCACGTCAACATGGGATTCCTGCCTGGAAGGGGACACCCATGAGGATGTCAGGAAAGGCTGATTTCCCCTGGAGCCTGGTGGCTTCCCAGTGGTTCGGTGCTTTTGGAGGCCATACTATTAGGGACTTCGGTCTTATTAGGGGATTTTTCCTCTCTTCTGTTAGCTCAAAGTTAGCTCAAAGTTTCAAACCATTTTGGAGAAGTGAAAAGATACTGGTTATGTCTGTGAGTTTTTTTCATGACTGTGAAGCATCCAGATATGGTATATTCTTTTCATTTTTACTCATATTCAGTATTTTTCCTAAGCCACAGCTCTGATACATTACCCCAGTGTTGTTCACCTCTTCCTATTACTGTAGTTTTCCCCAAATAGAAAAAATATACTTTAGTATGTTAAGAGACAATAATTATTTTTTTTTTTTGAGAGAGAGAGAGCATACGTGCGAGAGGGAAGGGGCAGAGAGGGAGAGACAGAGAATCTTAAGCAGGCCCCATGCCCAGCACAGAACCCAATGTGGGGCTCGACCTCAACTGTGAGATCATGACCTGAGCTGAAATCAAGTCAGATGCTTCACCGACTGAGCCACCCAGGTGCCCCTAAAAGATAATAATTTCACATCAACCCATGCAGAATAAGAAACACTTATTGGATATCTACTTGACTCTAAGGGTTTTATTTCTAACATTATCTCTTAATTTTCACCACAACTTCCTGAGGTAGGTGGAGTATTCTTACAGTACTTTATAGTTCAGAAAACTAAATTGTTAAGAGTAAGGAACTTGCCTAAGGTCACATAGCTGATCCGGTCACAGGAACTATAGGATTCAAAGGCATGTACTTTAATTCCCAAGCAAAAGTTCTTTCTGTTATTTCCTGATGCCTCCCAGATGACAAGTGAATTACAGGTAAGATTTTGCTCAGCTTAATGAATAACGTATGTGCTTATTGTAGTGAACGCCTTAACCTTCCCTCAAAACATGCTACCCTGATCTGGTCGTAATGAATACATCCCCTGTGTCTTATTTCCTAGTGTGCTCTACAAGGACCTCTCCCCTTGGGGTGCCTGGGTGGCTCAGTCGGTTGAGCGTCCGACTTCGGCTCGGGTCATGATCTCACGGCTCGGGAGTTCAAGCCCCACATCGGGCTCTGTGCTGACAGCTCGCAGCCTGGAGCCTGCTTCCGATTCTGTGTCTCCCTCTCTTTCTGCCCCTAACCCACTCGCATTCTGTCTCCGTCTCTCTCAAAAAATAAACATTAAAAAAAAACTTAAAAAAAAAGGACCTCTCCCCTTGATCTGACCTGACAGGTTTCATCAATGCCTCCACACTTACGGACCACACATTTGTTCAACGAGTAAGTTTTCAGCTCTTACTATGTCTCAAGCATTGTTCTAATCCTTGGGGATATATATCAGTGAACAAAACAAACAGAAATTTCTGCACTCATGGAACTTTACATTCTGCTAGGAGGGAGAAATTCTCTCAAGTTCCTTAGTCATGTTGCTATCCCATTTATCTAAACAAATACCCTACATATTATTTGAAAACAATCAATATGTATTTTCATCACAGATTAGCCCAGTTCTTACGTTATTCCACACCCCTAACTAGACTGTAAACTCCTTGAGAACTAGGGTCTATAGATTTTTTTTTTAATTTTTTTAATGTTTATTTATTTTTGAGACAGAGAGAGACAGATCATGAGCGGGGTAGGGACAGAGAGAGAGAGGGAGACACAGAATCTGAAGCAGGCTCCAGGCTCCGAGCTGTCAGCACAGAGTCCAACGCGGGGCTCAAACTCACAAACCATGAGATTGTGACCTGAGCCGAAGTTGGACGCTTAACTGACTGAGCCACTCAGGCGCCCCTAGATTTCTTTTATATTCTATTCCCACATGGAATAGCATAGTACTAGACGTAAACACCTGACTGCCCCAACCACTGCTAATTAGCTAGTCAACCTTGGGCAAAATTGCTTGGGCCTTCCTGGCAGCCAAAGTTAAATGAGCTCTATTTGCCAAGCCAGCATCGACAGGTCTACTTGAGTGAGATTAAGTAGGTGAATTCCTGCTTCAGTTTGAATCTCTGCTTCTCAATTACTAGTTTGATGACTTCACTTCTAATACCTGTTTCCTCTGTTTTTTCTTTCTTTTTTTTTTTAACGTTTTACTTGTTTTTGAGAGAATGCAAGTGGGGGAGGGGCAGAGAGCGGGGACAGAAGATCTGAAGCGGGCTCACTGCGCCGACAGCAGTGGGGTGGATGTGGGGCTTGAACTCGTGAACAGTGAGACCACGCCCTGAGCTGAAGTCAGATGCCCAGACTGAGCCACCCAGGTGCCCCTCGGTTTCCTCATTTGTAAAGTGGGTATGTTAACAAGAGTACTTGCCTTGTACTGTCGTTGATCTCTGTAAGTGTAAGAGTCATGGCGCACTTGGGTGGCTCAGTTGGTTAAGTGACCTACTCTTAATTTCAGCTCAGGTCATGATCTCACGGTTGGGGAGTTCAAGCCCCAAGTTGGGCTTCGCACTCACAGTAAGGAGCCTGCTTGGGATTCTCTCTCTCTTCTTCTCTCTCTCTTTCTCTCTGCCTCTCTCCCTCTCCCCCCACCCCTCTCAAAATAAATACATAAACTTTAAAAAAATACTTAAAAAAATGTAAGAGTCGTGGCTCAGAATCCACTCACATCAAGGGAAAAAAAAAACCCAGAAGCTCTGAAATAAATGTGGACAATAAAAAACCAATGTGATCAAATATCGAATGGTATTGAACACATGTAAAATGCCCTGTCAGAACAGATAACTATAGAGGTCTCCCACTATGTACTTTCTCCTCATCCTCTAATCAATCCTACCTGTCATCAAAAAGTCAAGAAAAGGGGCACCCAGGTGGCTCAGTCGGTTGAGCGTCTGACTTCGGCTCAGGTCATGATCTCGTGCTTCGTGAGTTCAAGCCCCGCATCGGGCTCTGTGCCGACAGCTTGGATCCTGGAGCCTGCTTTGGATTCGGTGTCTCCCTCTCTCTCTGCCCCTCCCCTGCTCGCATTCTGTCTCTCCCTCTCTCTCTCTCTCAAAAATAAAATAGACATTAAAAAAAAAGTCAAGAAAAAAAATTCCTTAACATGATCTTTAGGGGCAACTGGGTGGCTCAGTTGGTTAAGCAACTGACTCTTGATTTTGGCTCAGGCCATGATCTCATGGCTTGTGGGATTGAGCCCCGTATCAGGCTCCATGCTGAGTGTATGGAGCCTGAGTGGGTCCTGTAGCCCCAAGTTGGGCTCTGCACTGATAGCACAGGGCCTGCTTGGGATTCTCTCTCTCCCTCTCTCTCTCTGCCCCTCCCCTGCTCTCTCTCTCTCTCTCTTCCCCTCTCTCAAAATAAATAAACTTACAAAACATTACCTTTAAATTACTGTCACTACAACAGCCTGATTTTCTAAACTTTAATTGAATGTTACACTAAGTACACCATGGACGAAAGGTATCTGGAGGGGGGGTGCTGGGGCTTAACTGTAGTACATATTATTTCTTGGTTCTCATTTTTGTCAAAGTATAAATTTCAAAGAGTCAAAAACAAGAGTCTCACAAAAATAAACAGTGAGCAAATGTCAAGGATATTTCACTATTTCATTAGGAGACAAACAGAATGGTAAAAGCTGGTGCCTCGGAGGAAAAGAGAGACCACTATAGATGCTCAATGCTGGAAAAAAAAAAAAGACTGCTACGTTAGATTTTAAAACACTGATTTCTATGGTCTGAATGTGTCCCCCACCCCAATGCATATGTTAAATCCTAATCCCTAGGCCTATTGTGAAAGCACTAACTTCTGGTTCAAAATATCCAGTGGCAGATCGAGGTGCAAATGATTTACACCCAAACACGAAGGGATGATTCTGATGTCAACAAGGAAGTGATTCCCAGGTGGCTTTCAAATCCTACCTGAGGCTATTTTGATGATCAATTAAATTCTTTTTAATGTTTATTTTTGAGAGAGAGAAAGAGGCAGAGAGAGAGACACACACACACAGAATCTGAAGCAGGCTCCAGGCTCCGAGCTGTCAACACAGAGCCCGATGTGGGGCTCGAACCCACAAACTGCGAGATCATGACCTGAGCCGAAGTCACATGCTCAACCGACGGAGCCACCCAGGTGCCCCTATTTTGATGATCATATAGATTTTCGTAATTTAGGTTTTCCTTTTCTTTCTTTCATTTAAAATTTTTGTTGTTGTTGTTTCGGATTCCAGTTCCTTGATGTTTTGGGAAGGGGGAAATCACCCTGTCCTGAAGTCAGCTGGCTTCCAGACAAAGCCAGAAGTCTGATCAAAAGGAGAAAAGGGGCTGCCCAGGACCAAAACAAAACAAATCCTAAGGCTTGGTTCTCCATCCCGGGCGTCTGGTCACATGAGCTTTGCGAAAACACGTTGACCACAATCACGTATTTGCATTTTCCCAAAGAAACAATGAAATAAATGGGAAGGGGGTGTCTATATTCCCGGAACATACTCAACTGGTTCTCCACATCCTATAAAATGGACACATTTTTTTTTAATACGAACTCCACAGGACTATTAAATGACTCTAAATCCTACAGAGTACCACAAAATTGCTTCAGTATTTCTTTTGCTAATTTCTATTATGTTTGGGTAATAAAGTGTTTTAATGTCATTAAGAAAAAAATGGTCGTTCAAGGAAATCTAAGCAATCCTCTTAAATATCCTAATGTATACTGGTGTAGGGTCATCCAAAGTTTTCATCCTCCTCAGAATGAGTGAATACTATTCCGACTGATTAAAGTAGAAACACAAATCCAGTTAAAACATCAATGTACACAGTAAGACAAAGGATAGAAGAAAAGCCATAATCAAACAAGTTATCTGAGGAAAACCAGAGAAAATCAGTTTAAAGCTTTGTGCACTTTTTGGACAAGAGCAAAAAGGAAAACACAAGAATAAACATGAGTTTCTTATTCTAGCCTAAGTGTTGATAAATCACAAAATTATTGTGTTGGTCCTGTACTCCAAGAAGATTCTGTCTCGGGGTTTTTGTGGAATCTGGGGAGAGGGGAGCCACGAAGGTCAACAACAGCTTTAATAACATTTTTCTCCAAAATACAAAGGCATTCCACAAATAAGTAACCCTCAGAGAAAACTAAAGGCATAATGTTAGTTTGGTTCTATGAGGGCAATTCTGTGGACGGAATATTGGAGGGAAATAGTATATGGCCCGATGTCACTTCCTGATGTTTTGGCTAAAATTATTTTTTGAAGAATTAATACGTAATATATTCCCCGAGAACATTCCTTTTGCAAATACCAACATTTCCAGCTAGGCTTCTGACGGACAAGATGAATGACCAACACGACTAAGGTCATTTAATTGCTCTACGAAGCTACCCTTTCAGGTGTGTTAGTTGCAAAGCTATTTGCTACCAACAAAAACAAGACAAAGATCTTGATGTGTATATTCCTGCCTGTTGAGGGGAGGTTCTAAAATCAAGCACAAGATTCTCCTCAGAAAGCAGCTCTTGTCCAGGCATGGATGCAATTACTTGATTCTAGCACAGAAGCTTGGTACCTTTCCCGGTCCTGCCAACCCTACTTTCCAAGCACTCTTCCTGTTCATCCCCAATCCAAGTTACCATCGTTACTCTGGTTCAAGTCTCCTGCTCGACTTTCCACAATAATTTCTTAACTATCCTCCCCGCCTCGCACCTGGTTTCCCAATCATCCATTCTCCAACCACCACCTAATTTCTCCGAACCACAGATAAGGCTAGTCATGCCAACGGTGATGGAAACAGGACATTCAAGGACCACAAAGTCCTGGCGTCTGCCCCTCTCTCCGACATCACTTCCTACCACCGTCTGCCCCTCATGTGTAAACATTCGTCATAGTCGACACTTCAGGATTCCCTGCACAAACCTCCCTATCATGTTGGCAATACTGTCCTCCAAGACCTTCCTCACAGAGAATAGAAAAGAAAAAATGAAGACAAGAGAAGAAGAGAGAAGAGAACCCACCTATATCCTGAATTCCCAGAGCAAAATCTCTCAAGCCAAAAAAAAAAAAAAAAGTGATAAAAAAGCATCACGTGAGTGGATGTTAAAGGTGAGACCTTGTGGTACAAAGAAATCCAAACTTAAGAATGAATGGACTGAACAAGGGACTTCAGATCACCATTCCCACCAGAGGACTATTTCTAGTCCAAATTCATACAACGGTATTAAGAAAAGTACCAAAGTATATTTTCTGGGGCGCCTGGTTGGCTCAGTTGGTTGAGCATCCAACTCTTGATTTTGGTTCAGGTCATGCTCTCATGGTTCGTGGGTTTGAGCCCTGCGTCGAGCTTTGCGCTGGTGGTGCAGAGCCTGCTTGGGATTCTCTCTCTCTCTCTCTCTCTCTCTCTCTCTCTCTCTCCCCCGTCTCTCTCTCAGAATAAATAAACTTAAAAGTATACATATTTGTGTTTTAAAAAGCGTATTTTCTGACTGTGTCGATTATCTTTGTGATCCTATCTGAAGATACAGTTTAACTTTGAGTTGGTCTTCCAAAATTCCAGGAAGTAATTTTTATTCTCAATAGAGTTTAATGTAGCAGTCTGCTTAGATTCAAGTGCTCCAATAGATAGGGCACTTCCCATTCCTAAAATTAAGTCATTTAATGAGAATTGCCAGAAAGAGACTTTACTAATAGCTCTCCAGAATGGCAGAGAACACATAAGACATGTTTCCACTTTACCGCTCTCATCAGCCAGAACCGGTAGAACTTTCAAAGATGCCAATGTCCTGTTATCTTGGACCGAGAACAGAGCCACAAGAGAAGAGGAGACTGAGGCAAAAGCGCACACCCCTCAGCCTCTGGTTTCCCTGGCTTCCAAGCCAGAAGCAAATGATTCTCTTTTTTAGAATTCATCCATTAAGCTCCCGAGACATAAACTGCTTCAACATTCATTTTCCTGTAGCGTCGTCTTCAGATGCTGTGCGGTTTTAAGTTCATGACCACAACACAGCTTGGCTTCCAAAGTGAAGGTCCGGGATTCAGAAAAGACCCTCCTCTCTACATGGCACCACCAGCCCACCAAAGACTACAGAGAATCTCATACGAGCAAGGGGAAGAGAGAGAGGGAGACACAGAATGTGAAGCAGGC